>NC_058137.1:13055977-14310044 GCF_011075055.1 Mangifera indica | reverse complement strand
TCATCATTGGAGTCCAATGTTGGACCACTTAGATCTAAGTTAATCACATCCATGTTCCCATTTTCATCATAATTGAGAGTCTGAATTTCCTTTCGATACTCCCCCTGACATTCAGGCTCAGAGAAATACATTGTATCTTCATGAAAGATGACATCCATTGTGACAAATAGTCGACGGGTTGGAGGATGGTAACACCGGTATCCCTTTTGATGTGTGGCATATCCAACAAAAAACACATTTCACTGCTTGAGGAGTTAACTTAGTGCGTTGATGCTTATGGAGATGTACAAACACTACACACCCAAAGACATGAGGAGGTAAATTTGGGACAGATGGGGCATCAACTATTTCATTAAGGATTTGGAATGGTGTTTTAAAATTGATAGTGCTGGAGGGTACCCGATTTATTAAATAGGCTGCAGTAGTAAGTGCTTCTCCCCAATAAGATAATGGCATATGAGCTTCAATTAATAATGCTCGGACAACTTCTAACAAGTGTCGATTTTTCCGCTCCGCAACTCCATTTTGTTGGGGTGTGTTAGGACACGTAGTGTGATGAATCATTCCTTGTGCTTCTAGATATTGTTGAAGTTTAATATTCTGGTATTCTCCACCATTGTCACTATGAAGAATCTGAATCTTTGCATTGTATTGAGTTTCAACCATTTTATGAAACTTTTGGAATATTGAGTTCACTTCAGTTTTGGATTTCATCAAGCACAGCCATGCCATCCTGGTACAATCATCAATAAATGTGACAAACCACCGTGACCCACCCAAAGTAGTGACCTTAGATGGACCCCAAACATCAGAGTGAATGAGCATAAAAGGAAGTGGACTTTTATTCAATCATAATGGAAAAGAAACAAGATGACTCTTTGCAAGTTCACACACGTCACACTTGAAAGTAGCAACATCAATTTTTGTAAATAAATTAGGAAATAATTTTTTCAAATATCCAAAAGAAGCATGTCCTAAACGGAGATGCCATAACCAAATTTCTGACTTCCTTTTATCCTCCTCATGACTACCCATTTTCAAAGCTTGTCGTAAGCTTTCGGTACTTTGTGATTCCAAGTCCAAGTAATATAGCCTTCCTTGCCTAATACCACAACCAATCGTCTTCCTGGTTTTGATGTCTTTAAACACACAAAAATCAGGCCAAAAAATTACAACACAAGATAAGGTAGTTGTTATTTGAGAAACTGACAAAAGATTATATTCTAAAGATGGAACAACTAACACAGAGTCTAAATTTAATGTATCAGTTAGACTCAAGGGCCCTTTCCCAATGACTGGGGTAGATGTTCCATTTGCAGTAGAGACAAATTTTTGATTGGAAGGATCAAGTGGTGAGACCTGTCTAGAATCAAATGTCATATGATCTGTAGCACCAGAGTCAATTATCCATGCACTATTAAAAACAGGTGTAGAAATATTTAAAGCCTTACCACCATTGTCTGCAGATAATGTCAATGCTGAGGTTTGTTCAATAACATCATCTTTGATCTTTGTTTCAACAATTGCTGCAGTTGAAGACCTTTTCTGATTTTTCTTTGAGCGACTGTGATCCCACCATTCTGGATATCCCACGAGCTCAAAACAACTACTTTTGGTATGACCAGATTGATTGCAATGAGTGCATTTAAAAGAGGACTTGTCAATCCCATTATTTGTTCTACTATTTTTTGATCGAACACAATCTTGTTGACTTTGAGTAGATCGGTTCCTAGCCACCATGGCACTAGATTCAGAAGTTCCGAAATCATTTTTCAAGGTGGTACGACGTACAGCTTCTCGTCGAACCAAAGAGTAACACTCATCCAGATTTGGCACTGGATCTTTGCGCAAAATTTCTTGTTGGATTTGATCAAAATCCTCATCCAATCCAGCAAGAAATATGTGAACTCTTAACCGTTCAATGGATTTACGGTAAGCTTTGACATCATCTGGATCCTTCATAATCACCTTATCACGATGGTCTAATTCTTGAAAAATTTCAGTCAACTCCCCATAATACACAGAGAGAACTCGTCCGTTTTGTCTTGCTGAGAAGACCCTTTGATTCAAATTGAAAACTTGCAGTTCATCATTTCCATCATAGAATGCTTTTGACAAGGCATCCCAAATTTCGTAGGCAGTGTGTAAGCGTAAATAACGCCTCATAATTTCTGGAGCCATAGACATTAATAACCATCTTTTTACCTTTTGATTTTCAGCATACCATTTTTCATAGCCTTCATCTCCTTCTGCAGGTGGCTTAGTCTTGCCACGAATATAAGAGATCTTGTCCCTTTCAGCAATTTGCATTTCCACTAGCTGAGACCATACATCATAATTTGTTTCTGTAAGGATTATTCCTGCATTGAATATTCCTTCAGATTGAACAACAACAGGAAATGTTTTGGATCCTGATGTTTCACTCATATTGTTTTTTTTTTTTAAAATCACTCACAAAAAAAAAATGATTAGGAAACGTGTATTGGTCTAAAACCTTGCTCTGATACCATCTTAATCACAATGAATTTTATTATATTATTGCATATGTACAAGCACAGGATTAAATAGAGAAGTTACATGAAATGAATCCCTATAATTAAGCTATGATCCCACAATCACCATCCTATTTGCTCAATTACAGCCCCTTAATTTCCTCTAATTAATTGTAATCTTCTAAACTAGGAAAGTATGATTTGTACAGCTCATTACGGTATATTTCAACAATATGTGATGTTTATGGAATGGTTCTGTAGTTTCTCAAAGCATAGTACTGAATGCCCCAATCTCAGCAAATCCTTTCAGATTTGGTGGCGAAGATCATTTCTACGAGGCTCTGAGACCAATGACGTTGAATCAAGGTAATATATAGTGACCATCATTAGTGTACTTGTGTGTAATGTCCTACTGGCATATATAAAATCGAGAGATTCTGAAGCTTCTGTTTGAATCAATAATGTAGATAAACTTTGTAGAATTATTGCAAGAAAGGCATAGAAATGGTGTTGATTTTGAACTGAGCAAACTTCTTCCTTTTTGAAGCTATCCTGTATTGTACAGCTTGGATGACGCATTAGTGTAGGCAGCAGTGTGAGATTTTGCTGTGAGAAAGCGGGGCCAACACCATCACATAACATGCATGGCATGCTTTGCTTATCGTAAATTGTGATGCTATCACTGTTGCCGCGGGACAATTTTAGGCCCATTTTCAATATTTTTATTGGTGGGACTCGAGAGACTCATAAATAAATAATTGCTATTGCTTATAAATAATCAATGGCCGAGTCAGCGAACATCCTTACCCTGTAGATTTCATAGTTATTCCTATCCCCTCGTCCCGGTTAATTTCATAGATTCACCTTTTATTAAGATTGAGATGCTAAAATAATTTGACAGAGGTTAGCTTTATAAATATTCATAAGGTTGGAATGATGTAACATAAATTTTTTATCTTTACTTCTAAAACGTTCATCTGTTGACATTACATTTGATTTCCTTTTAATTTATCTTTTCAAAGTATAAACTACTCATTAAGTAATGGTGGAGGAAAGTCGGGTAATTGACCCTGCTTGACTTAAAAAATAAAAGTCCATAAATTTATGTTTATTTGTATTGTACCTTTTATATTATATGAACAATATATTATTATAAAATGTATCTCCAATCTTTGAACAAGTAAAGAAGCAATAAAGGCAAACAAAGTGAAGCAGAGTCATCTGTGCATCTCACATCTTTACCCAGTGGCAGAGGGAGGCCCTCTTTAACTTTTAAAAAAAAGTTCATATGAACAATATAATGTAGGGATTTGTGGCCCTCAACAGCAAAATTAACAACAAAATTTTTTGCAAACATTATCACAAATCTTATTTCAAATTGCCCTTGTAGGATGATTAATTTATAACATACAAATATCACACATAAGGTGTTTATTCATTTACACCTGCGTAGGTGGTTCCTTTGTCTTTCTCTTCTAGCAAGAGGTTGTAAAGTCGTGCTTTCAGAATCAAACATAAGTCTACTTGGTATTCACACAAAGAATTAACTCGAATGAAGGTTAACATTGTACTCAAGCCTTGCTAGAACCTGAGAACAGTGTATGTATACATAAGAGAGGGGTAGTCTCTTTATGCAACTGGGGTTGTGTTTGATAATGTTATGTCTATTTAAAACGAGAAAACGTGTATTTATACACATATAAGAAGCTTGCCCAAGCCTTGTGCATGGCTTGGGCGGATTTTGGTTCATGTACACCTGGTCCATGAAAGTGGTCAAAGTGCACATCTTGTAGTTAGGAATAATCCCACCTGGACATTGCATGCAACTCAGGTGGGTTGCATGTAAACAAAAATGTATGCCCTAATGATGTAAATTACATACACTTGAGCTTGCTTCTCACATCCAATCCAGACACTTGGACTAGGTGTACATCACTTAATCGATTCCCTATGATTTTTGGTAGTCAACCTAAAATCATGGGAGGATAAAGATAAGATAAAATCTTACCCTACGTATTTGATTTTTGAATTCATTAATTAGGATTTGGATTTATCTAACTAAATAAATTCAATCCTGTTATTTTTGACAAATACCCCAGTTACTCATGATTATTACACTAAGGTCCATAAGTATAATAAAATATACTTTTAGGCTATAGACCTTTCCAAGACTTTAAATCCTCTATCTAGAATTTGGACTTGATCTAATTTGGATAATCCTACACCACTAGAGTTCATCAATTCCTCTTGTGTGTCACCCATAGGCTTTTCACTAAATCAATAATGTTTGGATTCATGTTGGGCTTTCCACCTGGCATCTGTCTTGACACATATCAAGATTAGCCTTTAACAAGATATCACGACCATTTAATTAATAGAGTGTCAACATGTGAATTCTTAGTCTTTCAATGATACAGTTACTTGTACAATTTGATTCATTTGTCATATGATATCTCTTTGAGGTTGAGTATAAATAAAGTGTCGCCCTCAAGTATCCTCAAATTATATAAGTTAACTTTTGTCAATGACTAGATAATATTGAATCGAGTATCGACTCAATCCTATTGTAACCACAAATTTAGTTTATCATTGACATCCATTAGTAGACCCTAACTGAGATATCAACTTTTATACTCGAGAGTGACGAATCCTTAATCAATCCACCATAGCTTTCATATATATCACGATATGACTAATCGCCATTTTTTTGGTAATCCATAACCAGACTACATTAGATTGGTGTTAAACTATACTAATCCTTGTACAAGGCAGTTGGTGACCTCAAGTCTAAAGATCACATGTACTTCTATTCATTAAGAGGAAATTTTTCATAAACACTATAACAACCATCCTTATGGAGTCCTCTTGGCGGGTCAATCTAGTGAACATATTTACAACATGCACCTATATATTGCACCAAGTTGTCAACAAATTTTGACACATGAGAATTATCATTATCTTTTGATAAAGTTATTTAACACTATGATAACTCTATTACTATTACATTTGTCTTTAATCATGATAATATCAGAGTTATAGATATATTAAGAATAGCTACTAATGTGCACATAAAGTTCTCACTATTAGGTTTCGAGCACTGATACCTTAGTTACAGTTCAACTATTCTTAAGACAATTATCTATTTTGGATAAAATAAAGATATTGTAGATGCCATATTTATTAATTAAATATCAAGCATTACATATAATATAGTTATGACAATTGGCTTTAAGACATTATCCTAACAATCTTTCACTAAGGTTGGATTCAAATCAAGCTTGTTCAAGCTTGAGCCTAAAAGGAGCCTCATAAAAGTGAGCTCAAGCTCGAGCTTTTAGTCTAATGGCTCGGAAGGCTTGCAAGCCGATTGAGCTCACCTAAGAGAAATAAAAAATGTAAATACTTGACTTGCCTTGGATGCTGTTGTTTTGGGCAGTTTGGTGGAAATTTTTTATGAAAGTTAAATAATTATATTTCCACTTTGCTTTCAAGGTTCAAGTTAATGCCTCAGCCATTCTCTTCTACTTTTGGCTTTGACAAAAATTTCAATAGTGTCGGTCTCCTGTCAATAATGTTAGTTCCAATTGACTTTTTTTAGCTTTTGAGTTGGAGCAGTCAGTTCCAGTTTAGTCACGTATCATCTTCGATTTTGGTGTTAGAGCACTTCTATTTGTCCAATGTTCACATTCGATGATGACAAGTTCAACAACGATGACACAAGGACATATTAGGTTTGTTTTTTGTTATTTGTTTACTTTGAATTTGTTAATTTTTTCTTGAATATATTGAACCCTAATTTTGGCATTAGAGTTTCTAATTTGGGGTTTTTGTCATATTTTCTTTTTTGTGTTGCTAGGTTGTTACTATACTACTATGTTGCTACTGTGTTAATTTATTGTTGTGTTTTGGCCATGTACTAAAGCTGAGGGTTATTTTGTTGATGTATTTTGTTGTTATGTTATTGTTTGGTCGATGGACTTAAGTAAGATTGCTATAAATTGAGTGATAAAGATTGTTATTCTATGATAATTTATGGGTATAAATTGAGTGATAATTTATGCACTATATATGATAATTTAGCATGAGCGATAATTTATGGTTGCATTGTAAAGCATGAGTGATCATTTTTGCATTAATGTAGTATCCTTAACATGTTGTGACATTGATATAATACAAGGATTGTGATACTGTCTTTCCTGGTTAATGAAAAAGGAAAACATTTATTTGAACTAATCAAATTCCATGCTACTGTCACAAAATACTATCAACCAATTGATCTGTTGATCTTTACGTAATCACTTCATCTTGTATACCCATTAGCATGGCTTGATTCATCAGGCAATGTTGCAAGTTGTTTTTGCAGCATCTTATTTCTTTTTTGTGTGTTAACCTTAGAAGTGAAACTATTAGATGGAATTGGATTTCTGGTTATGTCATTTTTATCTCAATTATGGTTTAGTTGTGACATAAATCCTATATATTCTATTGTTTGTAGGTGCTTTCTCCTGAAGGGTATGGTGATCAACATGAAAAAAACATATAAGAAAATTAAACTCTTATGGATATAGTTTATTTTTGAATATTGCTACTTTTTCTTTGCATCTAATTCTATACTTTAGACAGTTTAATAATTTCATCAATTATTCCAAATACTAAATACAATAGTAAAATCTTATAATTTGAATTATGTTTGGCTTCATTTTTTCTGGTTTAATCTTTATTAGGTCTTATAATTCCATAAGAATCAACCTTAAATAGATGATCCATCAATTTGTTTTTATCTCTGCTATCAAAAGTCCATTAATTTTAATTTAAGTAGTGATATTTAGGGTAATTAATTAAAATAACCCTTCATTGGTTATACTGTTGTAGCCAACATATTAGTGAGGAAATTGCTTTCTAACAGAAACAGTACATTTATAGGCAACATACAAAAATTATCTTTATTGACTTTACACATGTTGTATTTATATTTAATTACATTAATAGCTAAAAGTTTAATTTTGATGATGACATAAAATATGACATCAAAAAAAGTAGAACAATCTAGAGCTAGTCGAGCTTTGTCTCAAGCATTGATAACTAGCATTATGACTCCTTCATCGCATACATTTATGAAAGGAAAGTCAGTGCAAATGGAAGCATCTTTACTTAGTCAAGGGGTTGCAAAAAATGATATGGAGGTTTATATGAGAGTTGGGGAAGATTTTGATGCTTCATCTTCAGCTAAAGAAGATGAAACGCATGTATGTTCTCAAGAAACTACAGAAACACCACCTATTATACCATTAAATAAGAGGAGAAAAACATTTGCTATTTGGGAGTGCTTTCCTAAGTTTTTTGTTACTATTAGGGATGCTACATATGCAATATGTAGGTATTGCAAAAAAAGTAAATAAATAAATAAAAATTGCAAAAGACAAGGGCAACTATGTATTTGACATGACATCTGGCTCAATATGTTGATAGAAAGAAAACGATAGGCAAACATTTAGTTGTGGGGGGACAAACCATATTAGGTTGTCAACCCTCAAACTTAAGGTTACCTGATTGTTTTTTTACCCCAACAATGGTTAAGAAAAACATGAACTATGAGCATAACAAGGTAAGTATGAGTTTACTTAATAATTTTATTGTAATTACGAAATGGTTATGAAATTAATTGTATTATCTAATGCAATGATTATGGTATTGTTGTTTTAGGTTTGAGAGGCCTTGGCTCACTTGGTTATGATTTTCAAATTACCATTTAATTTAGCTGAGCATCTTGATTTCATTAATTTCTATTGCGTTCTTTAACCTTTTTATGAAAAAGTTGGAAGGAAACAACTAAAAACTGATTGCATTAAAGTTTATTAAGTAGAATATACAAGGTTGAAGAAGACTTTTAAGGAGACTAGAAGGATTAGTATTACTATTGATATTTGGAAGTCGGATGCTCAAAAAATTGAGTATATGGTAATTATGGCACATTGGGTAGACCAAATATGGTCATTAAATAAACAAATTATAGATTTTGTGCACCTACCTCCATCGAAAAGAGGAATTGATTGTAACATCCCTCCTCAGAAGTACTACCCATTAGAGGAGAAATATTATGAATTAATATCCGAAGCGTCTATTATTTATTTATTTATTATTATTATTTTTTAAAAAACTACTTTGAACTCAACTCATTACTGAAAGTAGTTAAAAAATATTTTAAGAAAACTAAAAATCTGGAAGCGACAAAAGATGTATATATCTCATATAAAATCATCTCAAAACATGAAGTAATCATATACAACTGTACAATCATCTCAAAAAGGTCAAAAGTCAACAAGAACAACCAGAGATAACCTGTTCCAGCCAGATCTATCTTTGCTGACCTAACCTTGCCTCGCAGCTACCTCGATTACCTGTATCTACAATCATGAAAGAAAAAGAAGTGAGAGATAAGAACACTCAGTAAGGGGAAAGAATTAAGTAAACTATTTCCTTTCCTGTTCTAACTCACTTTTGGGACTTAACCTCATATCATAACCTCTATAAGAAATCGAGGGGATAATCTAGTTCATTCTTTACTATTTGGGTCATACTTTATCCCATCTGGTGTCTATTTGATACTTTCTGGAAGCTGACTATAGGGATTTGACACTTTTCTAAGCTCGAGCTCGCTTTTTTTCTCTCACTATACCATTTTTTAATCTGAATTGTGCTATACTACGAGCATGCTCTACTGCGAATGGACCCTACTGTGGGTCTATGCCCTACTACAAATGTGCCCTACTACAGGCGGTGTAGTGTAAAGTGCCCCCTCATAGTTCATAACATGCATGCATGCCTTATATCTTACTAATCTTGCTTCCATATAAATCTATTCATAACTCACTAGACCATACTCTTGGGACGACCCCTGAATCTTGAGCCCCAAATTCCTTTTCTTGCTTTTCTTTCTTTTCTTCTTATTTTCTTTTTCTCTCCTTTCTTTCCTTTCCTTTCCATTATTTTCTTTCTTTCTTCCTTTCCTTTTTCTCCTCCTTTTCTTTCTTTTTTTCTTTCCAAAAATTGTGAAATACTGTTCACATAATTGTTTATTTGGCAGGGCAGCCTTCTTTTTCATACAATTTAACAATCCAAACGGTTTCTAATTCATACAAGCTATATATCTTTGAAAAGAGGATTCAAAGATCTTTCCAACAAGCTATAATAGCACTCATAATTCATTAGATAAGGCAGTCAAAACATGAGATGAAATCAGTGACAAAAACTGTCTTCACTGTTTATTTGGTAAAACAGTCATTTTAGTTCATACAATATTTAATAGTTCAAATGATCTCTAATTCATACAAGCTATATATCATTGGAAATAGGATTCAAAGAGCTTTCCAAAAAGCTATATTACTACTTATGATTCATCATATAAGACAGCTAAAACGTGGGATGAAATCAATGGCAAAAAACTGTCTTCACTGTTTATTTGGTAAGACAGTTTTTTTGTTCATGCCATTTAATAGTTCAAACGGTCTCTCAATCAGACAAGCTATATATCACTGAAAAGAGGATTCAAAGAGATTTCCAACAAGCTATAATAGCACTCATAATTCATTATAAAAGGTAGCCAAAACGTGGGACGAAATCAGTGGCAAAACGGTAAATATTATCTAACTCTCTACCATGAACAAAATCACACACATAGATACCCCAAATGACAAAACAACATTTCTCAACTTCAAAATCATCATTTGTAACATAGATCTAAGGAACCAAAAACATAAAACATGAAACACATCAAGGATAATCCCCTTTACCTTGTTTCAAGCCAATCTTTGCAAGGTGGCTCCCTCCTCCTTGTTTTGCTTCCTTTATCACCAAAACCACTTTAAATCAATACCAAAACACACTAACATACTCACATAACATGCATATAAATATAGGTGAAAGGGAAATAAAGGAGATCCTTTGGTTACCAAGGCTTCCAAAGTGCTTCTTTGTTTCCTTTTCTTTTTTTGTCTTCTAAAACCCCTTCAATTCCTTCTTTTATCTTCACAAAACAAAAGAAAATAGCTTAAAGAATGTTGGCTGCTGGAATGGATGGGAAGATGATGGAAAAGCCTTGAAGTTTCTTTGTTTTGTCTTTTTTTCTCTTTATATATATCCAAATCTATATAATACAACTTTATCTTTTTTTTTGTCCATATTATATATATATAAAAAACAAAACACACATACATCTAAATATATATATATATTTAAAATAAATTGAAAATATCTCAAAATAAGGTCAAAAGATATAAATGCTCCTGAAATGTACTTGAGGGTCTTACATTGATATTGTAGCGGTAATATTTGAGTGTTTAAAGGGTTAGGGGATTGAAAATAAGGTAAATTCAACTTTTAGAATTGCTTAAAAAAATATATTTATAATTTTATTGTATGTAATTTCATTAATATTTAGTAATTTTGTTGGTAGGTGCAAACTATCACTGTTGACAATGCTAACACGAATCACAATTGTGTTAGAAGATTAAAGGCATATTTTGAAATGCAGAGATCATTAATGTGTGATGGAAAACTATTCCATGTTAGGTGCATTGCCCATATTGTTAATTTGCTAGTCCAAGATAGAGTGGTTGTGATAAAATTAATCATAAACAATATTCGGGAGAATGTGAAGTTCATAAAGCTAGCAAGGCAAGACAAAAAAGTTTTGCAAAAATTGCTACGTAGTGTGGAATAAAAAGGAGGAAATTAATACTGGATTGTCCTACCTAATGGAATAGTACATAAAAATGCTAACAATAGCACTGCAGTTCAGAGAAGTTTTTCTTCATTATATGTGCTGAGTCAAGCTATACTTATTGTCCAACAAGAGAAGAGTAGGACAAATTGGAGGTTGTTTGTAACTTTTTATACATCTTTGATGTCATAACAAAATTAATATTTGGGTCCCAATATACAACTTCAAACAAATATTTCATGGAAGTGTTTAGGGTATAAGAGATCCTGAAAGAGCGAGAATTTGATGAAGATTTTGCTATATTTAAGGATGGTAAGTGCAATTTCAAAAAAATTTAACAAGTACTAGTGGGAGGTGAATTTACTTATGGTGTTCACTAGCATCATGGATCCTTGGTAATGAAGTTAAAATTGGTTATGTTTATTATAATATATATTTATATAAAGAAAATGTCTTTAACTTGTTATTTATTTATTTATTTTTATGATTATTTCTGGATAAAGTTTCTTACCATTACTTTGATATTTCCCATTTTATATGGGGAAGAAAATGCCTTTATGGAGATAGAAATATCAAAAGAACTTTAGAGAAGTCTATAATGAATACGTTGCCAGATGTCATCTGAAAATCCATCTACTGCACTTGCACCACCACAATCTTAACTAAATACCCAACAAGCACCATTAACTACATCAAATACATAAAATCATTATCCTTAATTCAAACTTTATAACATATCCTTAGTTTTAATATGAAATGTGTATTCATTTGTGGTATTTAAAATTTGTAGGCAAATTATCAAGCCTTTGATTTTCATAGAGTAGACATTGTTGGTCTAGATATAGTTGGTTGCCACTGAGAGATCATAAAGAGAAAACACTATCAAACAATACTATAAAGTTTAAGTGGAAATATATTTTGAAGAACGTGGTGCTGAGATACCTGAGCATATCAACTTAACAGACTTTAATGCAATTTATTGGTGGAGGGACAACCAATACAAATATAGAGTACTTTCTCGAATGGTGTTCGATATCTTGGCTATTCCTATTTCAACAGTGGTCTTTGAGAGTGCATTTAATGTTGGTAGTAGAGTGATTGACACTTACAAGTCATCCTTATAACCAAAAACAATCAATATGCTTCAATTACTTACTACAATTGTATATTCTTCAAATTGATTTTTCACTTAACTATTTGCAATATGAGTAATATTTTTCATTTCTTTTAATATAATGAAGATAAGAGATGAATGTGAGGCTAGTGAGCTTATCTTGCAAATAAATGAAGATAGAAGGTAGAATATATTTATTGATGAAATATATATATATTTTTTACAAGTATTGTTACTTTCTTGTTCTTATATTTATAATGTTTAATAGTTTTTTATGATTAATTATGGAGTAAGTTTGAGAGAGTAATATTGTTTTTAATTAAATTAATATTGGCTTTTTAATCTTTATTTTGTAATGGGCTTATGGTTATTTTGTAACATCCCTGGCTAATAACCTGACTTACTGTCAAGATATTATCCACTTTGAACATACAATCTATCATGGTTTTACTTTTGGGCTTTGCAACCCAAAAAGCGTCTTAACAGTTTAAAGAGCTCACAGGCTATTTAACTAGTCAAATTCTCTCACCCTTAACCGATGTGGGATACATAGACAGAATATAGACAAACCCAACATCTCTCTTGTGTTTTGTCGATATGAGATTTGCCTAAGGGTATCACACACACCCTTCCTTATGGGACTCAGCGTCCTCGTTGAGGTTTGCCCCACCATCGTTCAAAAGGATATGTAGAGCTGCTCTAATACCATTTGTAACATTCCTGGTCTAATAACTCGACTTACTATCAAGATATTGTCCATTTTGAACACACAGTCTATCATAATTTTACTTTTGGGCTTTGCAACCCAAAATGCGTCTTAACAGTTCAAAAAGATCACAGGGTATTTAACTAGTCAAATTCTCTTACCTTTAATCGATATGGGATACATAGACAGAATACAAACAGACCCAACATCTCTCCCGTGCTTTGTCAATGTGGGATTTGTCTAAGGGTATCATATATATCCCCCCTTACGGGATTCAACGTCCTCGCTGAGGTTTGCCCCACCATCGTTCAAGAGGACACGTGGAGTCACTCTGATACCATTTGTAACATCGCTGGTCTAATAACCCGACCCACTATCAAGATATTGTCCACTTTGAACACACAGTCCATTATAGTTTTGTTTTTGGGCTTTGTAACCCAAAATGCATCTTAACAGTTTAAGGAGCTCATAGGCTATTTAACCAGTCAAATTCTCTTACCCCTAATCAATGTGGGATACATAGATAGAATACAGACAGACCCAACATCTCTCTCGTGCTCTATTGATGTAGGATTTGCCAAAGGGTATCACATACACCCTTCCTTACAAGACTCAGCGTCCTCGCTGAGGTTTTCCCCACCATCATTCAAGAGGATACGTGAAGCCACTCTAATACCATTTGTAACATCCTTGGTCTAATAACCTGACCCACTGCCAAGATATTGTCCACTTTGAACACACAGTCTATCATGGTTTTGCTTTTAGGCTTTGCAACCCAAAATGCATATTAATAGTTTAAGGAGCTCACAAGCTATTTAACTAGTCAAATTCTCTCACCTCTAACCGATGTAGGATATATAAACAGAATACAGACAGACCCAACATCTCTCTCATGTTTTGTTGATATGGGATTTGCCTAAGGGTATCACATATTTGGCTTTTAATATTCTTTTCTCTCAAAAGACAGTTTAAACTTAAGTAATATTGGTTTAATGCAGTTTATTAAAGATTGATAAAGTAATAGTGAAGTTCCAAGTTGAAGTAATAAAGAAAAGTGATAAGAATTTTATTTTGATGAATTAGATATGTGTTAACATTTTTAAACCTCAAGATTGAGGTTGTTGCCTCTTTACATAGTGTTTGTTATGTGTATCTTGTAAGAAATATTATTTTTCTTTGTTTATTGTACTTAATAGAATTGAAGATTTCTTTGTTTTGTTTGCTTGTTCTTTATATAGTGTTGCTATTAATTTGTTACATGTTGTGCTGGTTTTTTAGTTAAGTTTTTTTCTTTCTTAATAAAATTAAAACCTATTCTTTATATATTCCATTTTTTGGATGATGAGGCATTTCATACTTTTTGTTGTGGGTTTTTTTTTTTTTTTGTAATTAGATGTGTAAAACAAAAATAATTTGAGATCATCGTTTTTTACAATTTGAGATATATAAAAGCAGTGTTGAATATGCTTACTTGAACTTAGAAAGAAAATTTTAAGCTTTTCCTATGATTTCTGCAACATTGAATCTAAGCATAACAATTGGCATTGTGTTGTTTACATTGAGTAAACATGAGGCAAATAAGTTATTATCAAAACAACTAAGTAAAAGTAAAAATTTTAGAATGGTCCATACGATAGAAAATGACAAATCGAAATTGAATGAGATAAGCTTTAAATCAATTCGATGGAAAATATTTCAACTTTTACTTCTAAATGTTCTTCCCCTGAATTCAAAACTCACAAAAAGCTAAGCATAATATTAATTAATCTATTGCTAATAGATCCTCTCAGGAATTGATAAATGAATCAAGAACATGAAGTATTATTTTTATTTTGAATTCCAAAAATTGGAATTTTCCTAAGATGAAAGTTTCTTCAGCTACCAATAAATTTATGAAATTAGAAAAGTTGGATTGGAATTTGAGATACAAGGTATTATGTTAAAGAAAGCACATGGGCTCTAAACAAGCTTATTTGAGCTCGCCAAGCTTGACTCGTGATCAAGCTCATTGAGCCTATACGAGTGAAGCTTGCGAGTAGCTCGCTAGTCGCTCGACTCGTAAGTGAGCCAAGTTCAAGTAGCTTGTAGAGCTTAAGCTCGGGCTCATTTCAACAACAATCGAGCCAAGTTCAAGTTTGATTGAGCTTGAGCTTGTGCTCAACTCAGTTCAAATCTGGCCTTATCTTTCACTTACACTATAACCAATCGGATATATGTCTAATGTCATATGAGACTACATGTCTATTATACTTCTGTTACGATAAAGACTTCATTAATGGGTCAATCAAATTGTCATCGATATCTAATCTCTTATCTACAGATCTTTATGTTGAATGATTTCTCTAATAAGGTAAAGTATTAGTGAGATAATGGTTTCTTTGCTTGTGCTATTGCTCGATTGTTATTGCCATACCAAGTTTGATAATGAACTTCTTAATCCATATGACTTTTTTTGCCTTATTAGACAAAACAATATACTCAAATTTGATCATTGAATCAGTCATAATACTTCACTTGGAGTTTTTCTAGCTAATTACCCTATTATTTTTAAGCAAAATACAAGTCATCACGATTATTTAGAAATTGACATCACTATATCCTTGCTCAATGAGCTCAAGCTCTTTTTCATAAACCAAGAAACATATTTAGTTCTTTTTCAGATACTTTAGAATGTTCTTAATAGTGGTCCAATGACACTCGCCTAAATTTGATTGATATCTACTACAAATGCTTTAAGTGTATTAGACATCAATCCTTGTACATAACATCTAGTACATGATTGATCCTATCACAAAAGTGTATAAGAACAAACTCATTTTATCTCTCCTTTTATCCTTTAGGACACATTTTAACTAGATAGATTTACACCATGACTAATCAAAAGGACCTTCTCTTGGACTCTACAATGTTTAATCTTTTTAGCACTTTATCAATATAAGTGATTCGACATAATCCAAGCAACCTACGTGATCTATCTTAATATACCAAGGATATATGCTACTTCTTATAAGTCTTTTATGGAAGAAGCACTTGAATAATCAAGTCTTTATTGACTGTAAGTTTGGTATGTCATTTTTGAAAATTAATAAGTCATTGACATATAATATCAAAAATACTATTTTGTTCCTATTAACCTTTTTATATACACATGATGTAAGGTTTTCAGGACATCAATAACCAATAGAGCAACATAATTTAAAATTTTCAAAATAAAAGAATCTTAAAAACCCTAACTAGGATACTCATTTTAGAACATATATTCGTGAATCATGCAAAACACTCATAAGGTGTTTTAGGTTTATACTTTGTTGATGCTTCTCCAAATCTTCATGTGGCTTGAGATTGAACACTATCCAACCCTTAAGAGGTGATACCTTGGTATCCATGATGAGCACAAACATGTATGAGACAATCTAGGGAAAAGGTTGATAGGGTTTTTTTACTGGATAATATGTGTTCACAGGAATGAGAGAAAAATAGAAAGCCTACCACAAAAGTTACTACTGTGTATGTGTTTTGTATCTACTTTCAGCTTTAACGCATGCTTTTAAATATGTGCAGGTGTTTAAGTATAACAAGGGTTTGATCCAAACCCAACACCTTCAATACAAATGCATGTTTGGCATGTAAACATGCATAGCTGACATGTTTCATGACTTGCACAGATGGCACACAAGTGTATTGTTCAGTATGCATCAAATTATGCACAAGTGGCACCACAAATGTGCTGGCTAGCATGGCGTTAAGCTTTGCATGGCTAGACATTCTTTTATCTAGCCATGTTGATGTGAATGATCAAGGAATAACATCACCAAATTCACACATGGGGAAGCATAACGATGAAGGTTCGAATTCTACTTCAACAAACATGAAGAAGTTGGATCCATTGAGCTATAACAGAGGCCCAATTACACGAGCAAGAGCCAAGAAGATGAAAGCGATAATCATTAGGCTTGTTCAAAGTCATTTGGAGCTTATGGGAAAGAGTCCAAGTGAAGTCAAAAGGGAACTCATGGTCAATGACATGGAGTTTAGTTTAAGGCTTGTGCATTTAATTCAATTTGAAGAATTAAAAGAGCTTACTTTAACATAAGGAGCCCAAATACATGAATTGGTCTAAGGGCAGCAAGGAGCACATGTTGGGCTTAGGCAAATATGCATATGGAAGCCCAAGTCACATCAATTCAGCTAGCCCTTTTGTGATTAGTTATTATCTAGTTGTTATCCTAGTTTAATTAGGAAAGCTTGTTTAGTTATTATCTAATTGTTATCCTAGTTTAATTAGGAGAGTGCTTAGTTGTCATGAGTTATTATTTTCCTTTTTTTTAAAGGATTTATTTCGTTTTTAGGGTTAGAAGCAACATATATATGTATTAAACTCAAGATTATGGGCAGCTTAATTCTAATAAAAAATTTTGAATTTCTCCAAAGTTCTTGTGAGAGTTTTTTTTGAATTCATTTCTTGAGAAAGTTGTGAATTCTTTCTTTGATAATTAGAGTTCCTTGTTGTTAGATAACAAGAGGGTTCTAATTCTTTTGGTTTGTGCTAGATAGATCTTTGGGCAAGATTCCAATAGATTGTTATAGTTCTTATTAGATCGATTAGCAAGGGTTGTATCAATTTGGTATCAGAGCATTGGGTCTAGTATAAGCTACGTAACCTTTAGTCTTGTGTTCGTGCATCAATATAAAAAAAAAAACGAAAGAAAAAATTTGCATTATTCATCATCAAGTGATTCGACAGTAGCAAATTCAACATCAACATTCTTTATACAAGTGGTTAGGGCAACATCAAATCAAGAGGAGCCGCAAAAGCACCAAAGTTTCATTCCTTGCCAATTTGCATCAAGTATCACCAAAATCACATATCATGTTCCAAGCTTCAAGAGGTGTTCGAAGGCTTCCAGATCTGTTTAGCTAAGAGTTTTAGTGTTAATTAGTCAAAAAAAAAAACAAAAAAACAAAAAAAAGCAAAAAAAAATTCAAAGGCCATAATTTAATTTTTTTTGTTAGCTCTGATTGTCAAAGGACTTTAATTTGTAATTCTCTTTAGAAAGTGAGTAGTAAAGGTCAACTCAAATAAGAACTCTAAGGGGAAATTCTGTGTGTGATTGTTTTGGTAAGCATATTAGAGTGTTGCAAACACATTTGAGCGAAACACGTGAGAGAGTGTTAGAATAGGTGTTTTCTAATGTTTTTCTTGCATGTTTACATCATGGACCCTAAGGAGAAAGTTACCTTAGAAGCAATACAAGGAATGTTACAAAAGATGATGGCACAACAAGAGGACATGAGGAGTGAAAACCGTAATGTCCAAGAAAGGTTGGAAAAGTTAGAACAAGGTACCCCTAGCCGTGGCAAGACAAGAGACACAAAACGTAGCCTTTTTGATGATTTAGAAGGGGAGGTTAAAGAAGAAGGATCTACACGTTCCAACAAAGGCAAATCAAAAGATAGGAATTTAGGTTCAATCAAAATGAAGATTCCAGCTTTCTATGGTAAAAGTGATCCAAAGGCATATTTAGAGTGGGAGAAGAAGGTAGAGCGTGTATTTGAGTGCCATAACTACACTGAAGAGAAGAAGGTGAAATTGGAAACCATTGAATTCACCAACTATGCTAGTGTATGGTAGGATCAATTTACCTCTACTAAGCGCAGAAGCGGAGAAAGTCTTGTTTCTTCATGGTTTGAGATGAAAACAATCATGAGGAAGAGATTCGTACCACAACACTACTATAGGGAGCTGTACAATCGATTACAAAGGTTGAATCAAGGATTCAATAGTGTTAAAGAATATCACCAAGAGATGGAGATGGCCATGATTCGAGCCAATATTGAGGAGGATAGGGAAGCTACTATGACACGTTTTCTTTCAGGTTTGAACCGTGATATTGCTAACCTTGTTAAGTTACATCATTATGTAGATTTGAAGGATATGATACACATGGCAACTGAGATTGAAAAATAACTAAGAGAAAAAACTAAGGCTATTTCGACCTCAACATCATAGAAGTCGAATTGGAAAGGGAACAAGGGAGGTGATGCGAATACAAATAAGGGTAGATCTGATCAAAGCAAAAATAAAGAGCTCACTACACCAAAAATGCAAACAAAGGATGACAAATCCAAGGGTAAATCACGTGATATACAATGCTTTAGGTGCTTGGGATATGGACATAGAGCTGCACAATGTCCAAATGCAAAGGTGATGACCCTACGCAATGGGGAGGTGGTAAGTGAAGATGGGAGCGAGGATGATGATGACTTGAGTGATATACCACCATTAGAGGATATTTAAGAAGAAGATGGTGATGAACCAGCCCCTAAAGGACCAATTTTCACGTTGGTTGCAAAGCGTGCTCTAAACATGCAAGCTAAAGAGGATGAGGTACAACGCGAAAATATCTTCTATACTAGATGCATGATAGATAATAAATTGTGTAGTATGGTTATTGATGGTGGTAACTGTACTAATGTTGTTAATACTGGTTTAGTTGATAAAGTGGGGTTGAAAACAACTAAACATCATAGACCTTATAGGTTGCAATGGTTGAATAATAGTGGGGATATTCAGGTCACGAGGCAAACATTAATTTCATTCTCTATTAGGCGTTATCATGATAAGGTTTTATGTGATGTAGTACCTATGCATACTAGTCATATATTATTAGGACGCCCTTGGCAATATGATAGGCGTGTTATACATGATGGCTATTCTAACCGATATTCATTCAACATGAATGGTAGACATGTCAACTTGTTACCTATGACACCTAAAGAAGTATACGAAGATCAAAAAACTTTGAGTGAATGTGAGAGTGCACATAGAAAAGAAAATATGCACAAGCAAAAGGAGAGCTGTGAGAAAAGCCAAGAGAGGTGTGTAAATAGAGAGGAAAAAAGAGAGCAAGTAGAGAGGATGCGCAGTGAGAAAAAATTCATGAGAGTGCGCATGCAAAATGAGAGAATAATGTGCAAAGAGTGGCAAAAAAAGAGGTAAAAGGCAATTTTTATGCAAGAGGGGGTGAGGTTCAAAAGGCTTATTTAACAAGGCAGCCTTTGATACTATTGGTATTCAAGGATGCGTGTTTATCTTTTGAATCTAACTCAATTCTCTCTTCTCTCCCTAGTTCTTTTCAAGCTTTGTTATAGGAATTTGAAGATTTGTTTCCCAAATCCATGCCTGATGGTTTGCCGCCATTGAGGGGGATAAAACATCAAATTGACTTCATTCCTAAAGCACAAATTCCAAATCACCCAGCTTATAGGAGCAATCTTGAAGAAACAAAGGAGTTACAACGTCAAGTGGATGAGTTGTTGTCAAAAGGGTTGATTAAAGAAAGCATGAGCCCATGTGCCATTCCTGTTTTATTGGTGCCAAAAAAAGATAGATCATGGCGTATGTGTGTTGATTTTCATGCCATCAATAAAATCACTGTAAAGTATCACCATCCTATTCCTCGTTTAGATGATATGTTAGATGAATTGCATGGTGCACGTATATTCTCTAAAATTGATTTAATGGCTGGTTATCATCAAATTAGAATGAAAGTATGAGATGAATGAAAAACTGCCTTTAAAACAAAATATGGTTTATATGAGTGGTTAATGATGCCTTTAACTAATGCTCATAGTATGTTCATGCGCTTGATGAACCATGTTTTACGTGAATTTATTGGCAAATTCGTTGTTGTCTATTTTGATGATATACTTGTGTATAGCAAATCACTTGAAGACCACATTTTGCATGTGAGATATGTTTTTTTTGTTTTGCGTGCACAAAAGTTGTATGTTAAGCTTGCTAAATGTATGTTTTGTGTGCTTAGGGTTACATTTTTAGGTTATGTTGTTAGCGAGCATGGTATTGAGGTTGATAATGAAAAGTTTAAGGCTATTGAATCTTGGCTTACACCTAAAAATGTTGGGGATGTTCGAAGTTTCCATGGCTTAGCTAGTTTTTATAGGCGTTTTGTGCGTGATTTCTCTAGCATAGCCGCCCTTTTGACAGAAGTTATTAAAAGGAATGTTGGTTTTAAGTAGGGTGATAAACAAGATAGTGCGTTTAATATGCTTAAATCTAAGTTAATTTCTGCTCCTATTCTTGCTTTGCCTAACTTTGATAAAACTTTTGAGATTGAATGTGATGCTTCGGGAGTGGGAATTGGTACTGTTCTTATGCAAGAGGGCAAGCCAATTGCATACTTTAGTGAAAAATTGAATGGTGTAGCATTGAACTACTCAACATATGACAAGGAAATGTATGCATTAGTGAGGGCATTAGAGACGTGGCAACACTACTTTGTGCCTAAAGTGTTCGTCATCCATACCGACCATGAAAGTTTGAAGTATTTGAAAGGTCAAAACAAACTCAATAAGCGACATGCAAAGTGGAGTGAATTTCTTGAATCCTTCCCATACGTCATCAAATATAAGCGAGGTAACGAAAACGTTGTGGCTGATGCATTGTCAAGAAGGTATGCACTTCTTACTACTTTAGATGCTAAATTGCTTGGTTTTGAGCATATTAAAGAGTTGTATACACATGATCATGATTTTAGCAATGTGTATAATGCATGTGAGAAAACTGCTTTTGAAAAATTTTATAGGCATAATGAGTACTTGTTTCGTTTGAATAAGCTTTGTGTGCCTAAGTGTTCTTTGCATTTGATGTTAATTTGTGAGGCACATGAAGGAGGGTTGATGGGTCACTTTGGCATAGCTAAAACTTTAGATGTTTTACAAGAGCATTTTTTTTTTGCCTAACATGAAATCTGATGTTTCTAAGTATTGCACTAATTGTATCACATGTTTGCAAGCTAAGTCTAAAGTGCATCCACCTGGTTTGTACACATCATTGCCTGTCCCACATTCACCTTAGGTAGATGTTTCTATGGATTTTGTACTTGGACTACCTAAGACTAGATGTGGTAATGATAGCATCTATGTGGTAGTTGATCGGTTTTCTAAGATGGCACACTTTATTCCATGTCATAAAACTGATGACGTTTCACATGTTACTGATTTGTTCTTTGAAGAGGTAGTACGTTTGCATGGTATGCCAAGAACTATTGTTAGTGATAGGGATGCAAAATTTTTGTCCTAATTTTGGAAGACCTTATGGGTGAAATTAGGAACTAAGTTGTTATTTAGTACTACTTGTCATCCACAAACTGATGGTCAAACTGAAGTTGTGAATAAAACTTTAGGGCAATTATTGCATGCTATCATAAAAAAGAATGTGAAGTCTTGGGATGAAAGTTTATCCTATGTAGAGTTTGCATATAATAGGGTTGTGCATTCATCCACGCACTATTCACCTTTTGAAATTGTGTATGATTTTAATCCTTTAACACCATTAGGTTTATCTCCTTTACCTTTGGAAGAGCGTGTTAATTTCAATGGTGCTAAGAAGGCAGAATTTGTGTGCAATTTCCATGAGAAAGTGAGGCAAAACATAGATAAAAGGAACCAACAAGTGGCGAACCAAAGGAATCAAGGGCGTAAGAAGTTGGTTTTTGAACCTGGCGATTGGGTTTGGCTGCATTTGCGCAAAGAACGGTTCCCTTTGTAAAGGTGATCTAAACTTCACCCACGAGGAGATGAACCTTTTCAAGTTATTGCAAGGATTAATGACAATACATATAAATTAGATCTCCCTGGTGAGTATAATGTTAGTGCAACCTTTAATGTTTCTGACCTTCTTCCTTTTGATTATGTAGGTGGAGATTCGAGGTCGAATCCTTTCGAGGAAGGGGGGAGTGATGCGAATGATCAAGGGATAACTTCACTAAATTCGCACATAGGGAAGCATAACGATGGAGGTTTGAATTCTACTTCAACAAACACGAAGAAGTTGGATCCATTGAGCTATGACGGAGGCCCAATTACACGAGTAAGAGCCAAGAAGATGAAAGTGGCAATCATTGGGCTTGTTCAAAGTCATTTAGAGCTTATGGGAAAGAGTCCAAATGAAGTCAAAAGGGAACTCATGGTCAATGACATGGAGTTTAGTTCAAGGCTTATGCATTTAATTCAATTTGAAGAATTAAAAGAGCTTACTTTAACACAAGGAGCCTAAATACATGAATTGGTCTAAGGGCAGCAAGGAACACATGTTGGGCTTAGGCAAATATGCATATGGAAGCCCAAGTCACATCAATTCAGCTAGCCCTTTTGTGATTAGTTATTATCTAGTTGTTATCCTAGTTTAATTAGGAAAACTTGTTTAGTTATTATCTAATTGTTATCCTAGTTTAATTAGGAGAGTGCTTAGTTGTCATGAGTTGTTATTTTCCTTTTTTTTAAAGGATTTATTTCGTTTTTAGAATTAGAAGCAACATATATATGTATTAAACTCAAGATTATGGGCAACTTAATTCTAATCAAAAATTCTAAATTTCTCTAAAGTTCTTGTGAGAGTTTTTTTTGAATTCATTTCTTGAGAAAGTTGTGAATTCTTTCTTTGATAATTAGAGTTCCTTGTTGTTAGATAACAAGAGGGTTCTAATTCTTTTGGTTTATGCTAGATAGATTTTTGGGCAAGATTCCAATAGATTGTTATAGTTCTTGTTAGATCGATTAGCAAGGGTTGTATCACATGTTATGCTTTTTATAATTTTGCAGGGTGCCACCTAAACCATGCACACCAAGTGTACCTTGATCAATTGGATTCTCTTTTTCCTTAAACACCAAGATTATTATCAAATAATTTTTACCCTTAGGTTCGAATCAATCCTTATATACATGTGACCCATAAGCTCTCTATCAAACCAGTAGTGTTTAAATTCAAGGTGAATTCAGACACAAACAAAAATTGGCTTTTAGTATAGCATCATAACCACTTGAATGATAAAGTATCAATACATATCTCTTAAATTTTTATAACATCACAGTTATGTGCAATTCAACATTTCGTCAACTAGAATCTCTTAAGATTGAGACACAAAAATTTGTCTATCTCAGTAGTTTCTCAGTATGAACTGATACATATCAATGACCTACACAAATTAGGCTACAATTTTATCTGTAACACCCCTCTTTGGATATATACCCCTATAGGAATATAACAAAAGAGACGTGTACAATTAGACTATTTAAAAGCTTTAATACATGATCAAATCTATAAAGTGTACAAAAAGATGATGTAATAAAAAAACCACTTTATTAATCAAATTCGTAAAATGAAAGTATCTAAAATCTCTGTCATAAAATGACTGTATAAATCAAGAGTAAATCAATGTGTCTAAAAGTAATTATAATAATAATAAAAATGCTAAATATATGTTTGGTAAAAATCAAAATGACATAATTGCCCTTCTTCTCGTGTAGTTGCTTTTTAGATCACTAGATCCCCCTTGCCACATTACTCACTTTTGCCTGTAAAATATACAAAAGTAAATGCGTGAGTAAAACTCAGTGAGTAGAGACCTTTCGGCCTCCCTAGATAATAAATTATCTAACAGTAAAACTCATATTCTGTTTGAAAGCTAAATGTTATCATAATACGACACCTTGGTACCCTGATATGGCATTCATGAAAACTGTAAATACCCAAGCTAGAATCAACATCTTTGATACCCTAGTGAAAGCTGCTATAATGCCTCACACACCTACCAAAAGACATATCGAGTTATCTATCTAGATCACCTAGATTACACTGGGAAACCTTTGATAGTAGTTTCTTCCTTTACCACATAAGCTAATTGAAACTATTGACAAACCATCTAAAGATAACCCCTACCTTGGGTACATATGTGATGCATCTCATTGATCACATAAAGAATATCTAAAAGCCACATCCTTATTCTGCACACTTGACTTGAGTTGGGTGGCTATACACCTTAGTGCCAAGTGCATGATGCATCTTATGGGTATCCAGCCCTATTATTCTCACAAATATCATCACTTATGCATACAGTTGGTGGTGACTAATTAATTGTATGACACTAGCCTTAAGGTTGTTGACTTTATAACTCGAAATTGATTTGATCTGAGTTTATGCCATTGTCCACATAGTTAGGCACATCATCTATGTCTTTCTTGAATTTTCTATCCTCTATTAGTTCATTATTTTTCTTATATAATTCTTCTTTCTTATTCATATAGCCTAGAGATATAACCATCCCTTGACTTTGTTTAGGGGTACATGGTTGTATGCCTCTTGAACCATATACATGGGCGTGTGACATTCCATACATGGTTTTGTGTAAGGATAATGCACACAAGGATTTAACCTAGACAAACTCCCATCCACTTGAATCCACATATACCGACTACGTGTCTTCTAAAGTACGTTATCCATTTTTAAAAAGTCATACATAGGCGTGTGTCCCATACTACATGATTGTGCATTTCTCCCCTTAGAATGAGTATAGGATTTTCGGGTTTTTAAACTTTAGAATAACACACAGGCATATAGGGGACCATACACGACCAGGTGTTACAATCTGAAAATTGTACCCTAAGGTTTCTATATTGTTCTAGTCACACAAATAATTAATCACACATATATTCAAGATAATACAAATAATCTCTAAGTCCCTTAGACAATTTATTCATTAGAAATCATACTTTACAACAAGTACACACATTAAATCAAATATATTAATGAATTATCATCTCAAAACATATTATATTCAAACTCAAGAGTCTAAGCATGCATATCGTTCATTATAATCACATATAAAAAACTAGTACATCATACATATCTTTTCATCCCTACTTAGTTGACCTTAGATCATATATATAACAAACAAACTTCGAGAATTCCATAAACAAATAAGGGATTTTGCTCCACTTACTTGGATTCCAATAATAAAGCCTCTCTTGCATAGTAATGGTGATTCTGATAACCGCTGGTGGCTTTATAGTTGACAACAATACATCTCCTCTCTTTCACACTCTCTACTTTTTGTGACAATGAAAGATAATGTCAAAGAGTTAGGGTTATCGCATTTTTATTCTAATTTCTGGAAGCGATACATGGGCATATGGCCCATTCATGGTCGTGTGTCTAGCTACACATCTAAAGCAACATCTTGCTTCGCTATGATCACAATATGATCCATTTACTGACTTTCTGTTAACCATACATGGTCGTGTATATATCCATACATGGGCGTGTGTTATTGAAATCTAAAGAAATCACTAAATTTAAATCTAAGAAAAAAGACTAAAATGCCCTTAGGCTTACCTATGGGTGCTACAATTCTCCTCTTTAATATGAATTTCATCCTTGAAATTCACTTGAACAAGTATGGAAATCTCACCTGCATATCTTGCTCAATCTCCCATGTGGCCTTTTTAACTCGATAATTCCTCCAAACCTTTACTAGGGGAATCTGCTTATATCTGAATTCTTTAACTCTCTTGTCTAGTACCTGAATTGGCTACCCTTATAGAGCAAATTATCCTTGAGCTCAACATCCTCAACACTAAGTACATAGGTGAGATCATTAATATACTAGTATAACAACGATACATGGAACATGTTATGAATGCGATCCATGCTCGCTAGTAACGTAAGTTGTAACCTCTTCTAACCAATAGGTGTGTTACAGAAAAAAGGTAAGAGTTCCCCTATTTTTGAGGGGCCGAAGAATTTTTTTTTTTTTTAAGTATGCCCTGTAACACTCCTAATTAGCAATTCATACAAACCAGTCTTACCTACCGACTGGATTTTCATCAACTTAATCACAATTAATAAAATAGGTACATAATAATAACCATCATAAAAATTACCATCCACAAAACTTTATAACCAATTTTCATGGCTAGCCATATATATATACATATATAGATATATAGATATACAATCACATAGATACATATAGGAAACAAAATATATACTTATCCATCAATATTTATATCAAGTATATATTTATGCATATATTCACATATACATCAAAAACATATAAATCAACAAAAATATGGTGCCTTTCTCGTTTAGCCTCATGTCTCACTAGTGCTCCCCGGAAACTTTTGCTGTAACTCTTTACCTGTAAAATATTAAATTAAACGGAGTGAGCAACCATGGCTCAGTAAGAAAGTCATACTCAATACTCAAAGCATTTCATACCAGTACTAATTTCTTTCATACTCAGCGTGTTTGGGCTATTCACATACAAAATAATTAACACGGAACATGCATTAAACACGTATCATAATTCTCTTCTTTCACCCATTTATTCATTTCCTTACTATACAAATATGATTCACTTGTTATGATTTATGCATTTATGAATGTCATGAGTTTTCTATTTTCTGATCGTACATCTTTCTCAACTCTTTATCAGCCACATAGGTTTGCATGCATATTCTAATGGAAATGACTTTCATAAAATATTTGCTAATTTTTTCTCTTTTTTTCTTTTGTCAAATATTTTCATTGACCAGTCTAGACTACATAAGACAGTACTCGCAGTCATTATACAAGGTACAATCCTCTCTTACGCATATTTCTCTATTTTTTTCTTTGCTGTCCACATAGTACAACTAATATCTTTCTTTGTTGTCCACACAGTATAACTCGTGTGTAAGGATTTTAAGCATGTTTTCTACTTTCATGTATTATATAAGTAATTATAAAACCAAAAAACATTTGTTTTCTTTTTTCTGAAAACATGCATAACTTAGAAAATGTTTATCCTCCATCTTTATTTTTCTGAAATCATGCATATGTTATGATTCCTTATGTATACACATATGACCATAACATGAAATATGCCCATTAATTATTTTTCCTTATTCTTTTCAAGCATCATCGAGCATCAGATTATTTTCTCATGCATTTACATATATCTCATGCATTCCATATGAATATACATATTTATTATAATGGTTTTTTTACACATATCATGCACATAATTAAGCAAGATTAACCTACATTACATAAAATGATATTTTTGCCCTTATGGATATAAGGGTTATTCCACATATTATGCACAAAATTAAGCAAAAATTAACCTTATGGATAAAATTACATGCTTACCCTTAATGCAAATTCTTTCATCAATTCATCATTTCTCATATATTCAACACACAAAATCCACAAAGCTAACCCTAGGAATATGAAATGTCTAAAATACCCTTATGACCAAAAATTACATCATGAATCCTAATGAATTTTTTTATCTTTTTAAACATAAATCACCTTAATTCTAATACCTTACACACTTATACAAGTAAAAGTTATTTAAATACCCTAACTCAAATTACTTCAAGTATGTAAAGTATAAAATTCTTACATTTTCTTTGCTAATTAGGTTATTTAAGCCTTTCCTCCTTCTTTTCTTCTTCCTAGCAACCTTAATCAACCAAAAGCATAATCATCCATCAAAACTCTAAACTTGACATCTCTTAAAAATTAAACTTTTTACCTTAGAACTTACCAGAATTGATAGATCTATACTTTTTATAACTGGAGGCTTTGGAAATTAGGTGGTTTAGCTAGGTTTTTTTGATGAATTTTGCTTGAAAGAAAAACTTTAGTTAAAATTATGGAGATTCTTGGCTAAAGAAGAAGAAAATGAATAGTTAGTTGGTTTTATAAGCTTTTTGGACTAATTTACCCTTAACCTTTTCCAAAAATGACTATTTTATCCTTAACCAATTACCAAAAACCCTTAGCACCATTATATAATCTCAAGTGTGCCATTCAATTTACATTCTCACTTTGTCTCTTAAATCCTTATAAAATGACCATTTTACCTCTTTTAAAAATTATTGCTCATTTAGTAGTTTTCTATAATTCTTTTACAATTTCTTTAAACAACAAGTTATAAAATCAACTCTAAGGGTAATTTTGGAAGTAGAGTTCACTGACATACCTGAATTCGGGTGTTACATAAGTCAATAGGCAACATTACTTACATGCTCCAATACCTTAAAGAGTCCCATCAATCTCGGTATCAACTTGCCTTTCCTATCGAATCTTAGAAAACTCTTTACTTTTTTAGTTGTCTTAGGCTTTTACTGTAACCTCCCCTAACCATTAGGTGTGTTACAAAAAAATGACAAGAGTTCCTTTATTTTAGAGGGCTCGGGGAAATTTTTTTTTTAATGCCCTGTAACACTCTTAATTAGCAAATTCACACAAACTAGTCCTACCAATCAATTGAATTTCCATTAACATAATCACAATTAACAAGATAACTACTTAATAATAACCATCATAAAAATTAGCATCCACAAAAACTTTATAACCAATTTCAATGACTAGTCATATATATACATTTATAGATATAGATATACACAATCACATATATACATATATGAAACAAAATATATACATATCCACCAATATCTATAGCAAATATATATATATGCATACATTCACATATACATAAAAAACATATAAATAAACAAAAATATGGTGTCTTCCTCCCTCAGCCTCATGTCTTACTAGTGCTCCCCAGGAACTTTTGTCGCAACTCTTTAATTGTAAAATATTAAATTAAACGGATTGAGCGATCATGACTCAGTAAAAAAATCATACTTAATACTCAAAGCATTTTATACTAGTACTAATCTCTTTTATACTCAGCATGTTTGGGCTATTTACAAACAAAATAATTGACGCGGAACACGCATTAAACATATATTATAATTCTTTTTTTTCACCCATTTATTCATTTTCTTACTATACAAAAATGATTTACTCGTTATGATTTATGCATGTATGAGTGCCATGACTTTTCTATTTTCTGATCATACATCTTTCTCAACTCTTTATTAGCCATATAGACTTGCATGCATGATTCTAATGCAAATAACTTTCATAAAATATTTGCTAATTCTTTCCCTTTTTTTTTTTTGTCAAATATTTTCATTGACTAGTCTAGACTACATAGGACAATACTCGTAGTCACCATACAAGGTACAATCATTTCTTATATGCATATTTCTTTATTTTTTTCTTTGCTGTCCACACAGTATAACTAAATCTTTATTTACTGTCCACACAGTATAGCTAATATTTTTCTTTGTTGTCCACACAATACAACTTGTGTGTAAGGATTTTAAGCATGCTTTTTGCTTTCCTGTATCATATAAGTCATTATAAAACCAAAAACACTTGTTTTGCATTTTCTGAAAACATACATAACTTAGAAAATGTTTTTCCTCTTTCTTTATTTTTCTGAAATCATGCATATGCTATGATTCCTCATGTATTTCCTAATCATAATATGAAATATGTCTATTCATTGTTTCCCCTTATTCTTTTCATTCCTTATCAAACATCATATTATTTTCTCATGCATTTATATATATATATATCTCTCATGCATCAAATTAATTTTAAAATATACAATATAGGCTTAATATAAGAGTTATTCAATATATCATGCACATAATTAAATAAAAATTAACCTACATCACATTCAATGACACTTTTATCCTTATGGTCAAAATTTACACACTTACCCTTAGAGCAAATTCTTTCATCAATTCATCATTTCTCACATATTCAACACACAAAATCTACTAAGCTAACCCTAAAAATATGGAATATCTAAAATACCCTTATGGCATAAATTACATCATAAGTCCTAATGAATTTTTTTATTCTTTTAAGCATAAATCACCTTAATTCTAATACCTTGCACACTTATATAAGTAAAGGTTATTTAAATAACCTAACTCAAATTACTTCAAGTATGTAAAGTATGAAATTCTTACCTTTTCTTCCCTAATTAGATGATTTAAGTCTATCCTCTTTTTCTTCTTCCTAGCAACCTTAATCAACCAAAAACATAATCATCCATCAAAACTCTAAACTTCACATCTCTTAAAAATTAAATTTTTTACCTTAGAACTTACTAGAATTGACAAATCTATACTTTTTATAATTGGAGGCTTTGGAAATTAAGTGGTTTAACTTGGTCATTTGATGAATTTTTGCTTGAAGAAAAAGCTTTAGTAAAATTATGGAGATTTTTGGCCAAGGAAGAAGAAAATGAATAGTTGGATGGTTTTATAAGCATTTTGGACTAATTTACCCTTAAACTTTTCCAAAAATAACTATTTTATCCTTAGCCAATTACTAAAACCCTTAGCACCATTCTGTAATTTCAAGTGTGCCATTCAATTTACATTCCCACTTTGTCTCTTAAATCCTTTTAAAATGACCATTTTACCCCCTTTGAAAATTATTGCTCATTTAGTAGTTTTCTATAATTCTTTTACAATTTCTTTAAATAAATAGTTATAAAATCATCTTTAGGGATAATTTTGGAAGTAGAGTTTATTGATATACTTGAATTTGGGCGTTACATTTCTTCCCTACTTAAAAGAATTTCGTCATCGAAATTTAAACAAATAGGTTGGAAAATCCCTATTTCATTTATTGCTCAGCCTCCCATGTGGCTTCTTCTACCTTATTATTCTTCCATAATACTTTTACTAATGGAATTGTCTTATTTCAGAGCTTTTTTATTTTTTTGTCTAGTATCTGTATCGGTTGCTCCTTATAAGCTAAATCTTCTTTTAATTTCACATTATCTGATTTCAATACATGTGAAGGATCGTTGATGTACTTTCTCAATAAAGAAATATGAAATACATTATGAACTCGATCCATACTAGGTAGAAGTGCAAGTCTATAAGCCACCTTGCCCACTCTTTCTAAAATTTCAAATGGGCTAATAAATCTTAGAGCAAGTAAGTTTCCCTTTTCTTCCAAATCTCATTACGTGCTTGTAAGAGGCTACTTTCACAAAACCTTTGTCATCTGGTCGAAATTCTATTTTTTTCCTTTTCAAATCTGCATAGCTCTTTTCTCTGTCATGAGCTTGCTTCAATCTAGTCTTGATAGTCTTTATATCTTTTACCATCATTTGGGTTAACTTAGGCCCAAGAACTTGACTCAAATCATCTCGTTCTCTTATATCATCCCAATGTAATGGGGATCTACACTTTCTTCCATAAAGAGCCTTATATGGTGTCGTTTTAATGGTGGACTAGTAACTATTATTATATATAGATTCTATCAATGGAACTATTTCATGCCAGGTCATTTTGTAATCTAAACAACAGACCCTCAACATATCCTCTAGTATTTGATTCACCTTTTCTGTCTGGCCATCTGTTTGAGGATGATATGCTGTGCTAAATGCTGGCCTAGTACCTAATGCTCTCTGTAAACTACCCTAAAAAGCTAAAACAAATCTGAGGTCTCTATCTGACACAATAGTTTTAGGTACGCCATGTAATCTCACAATCTCCCATACATAAATTTGGGCCAATTAATCTGAAACAAAACTATCTTTCACTGGAATAAAATGTGTCGATTTAGTCAATCTATTTACAATCACCCATAGTGCATTATAACCTTTTTGTACTTGAGGTAGGCCAATAATGAAATCCATAGAAATATTTTCCCACTTCCATTTAGGAATACTAAATGGGTGAAGCAAACTCGAAGGTCTTTGATGTTCAGCCTTAACCTATTGATATACCAAGCACTTGGCTACATAGTCACCAATATCTTTCTTCATACCTATTCACCAATAAGTTTTCTTTAAATCTCGATACATTTTTACTCCCCTAGGATGGGCAGTGTAAAGTGTATCATGTGCTTTACTCATGATTTTCTTTAAACATACCCTGTTTTTGAACTTAAGCATGCCATCAATCATTTGAAACTCAATTGTTTTCCCCTCACATATTTGTTGACTCATTTTCTGGCACCACAAATCTTCTAGTTGCTTCTCTTTTATTTCATTGAGGAGATTAGGTTAAATTTCCAATCTGGCCACCTAACTCCATATCACCTCAATCTGTTCCCTTTGAAACTTTTCCTGTAACTCTATCTGAGTGATGAGATGAGCTATGACAATCTTTCTACTTAAGGCATCAACTACCACATTTGTTTTACTCGGTTGATATTTAATATCATATTCATAATCTTTGACTAGCTCCAATCATCTTCTTTGTCGCATATTCAAGTCTTTTTGAGTGAAAAAATATTTTAGACTTTTATGGTCGGTGTAGATATTACATTTAACTCTATATAAATAATTCCTCCAAATTTTTAAAGCAAAAACCATTGTCGCTAACTTTGAATCATGGGTTGGGTAGTGTGTTTCATAATTTTTTAATTGTCGAGAGGCATACGCTATCACCTTACCCCTCTACATTAGCACAACTCCTAAGCCATTATGTGAGGTATCGCAATAAATATCATAGTCTACACCCTCCTCTCGTAATACTAAAATAAAAGCTGTAGTCAACCACCTTTTTAGCTCTTGGAAACTTTTTTCACAAGCATCAGTCCATAGAAAAAGAGTTCCTTGTCTAGTAAGAGTTGTAAGTGGCTTGGCCAACTAGGGAAAACCTTGTACGAATCTCCTGTAATAGCTGGCTAGCCCTAAAAAGCTTCTGATCTCTTTCACCGTCTTTGGCCTCGCTTATTCAAGTATTGTTTCTACTTTATTAGGGTCTACAATTATACCTTCCTTAGTAACCATATGTCCTAAAAATACTACTCGGTCCAGCTAGAATTCACACTTAAAGAATTTGGCATACAATTTCTTTTCTCTCAATCTTTGTAGCATAAATCTCAAGTGTTCGGTATGTTCTTCTTCTGATCTGGAGTATATCAAGATATCATCAATAAATACTACCAAGAATTTGTCAAGGCAATCATAAAATACTCGATTCATTAAATCTATAAACATTGCTGGAGTATTAGCCAATCCAAAGGGCATCACCATAAACTCGTAGTTCTCATAGCGAGTCCGAAAAACTGTCTTTGGAATATCTTGCTCTGTAATCCTCACCTAGTGATCACTTGATCTCAAGTCAATTTTGGAGAACATAGAAACTCCCTTCAATTGATCAAATAAATCATCAATTCGAGGCAACAGGTATTTATTCCTCACTGTTAGTTTATTCAACTCTTTGTAATCTATGCATATACGAAGTGACCTATCTTTCTTTTTGACAAATAGTATGGGTGCTCCCTAAGGAGAGTGACTGGGTCTAATAAAACCCTCATCTAAAAGTTCTTACAACTGTTTCTTTAATTCTTGTAATTCAGCTAGAGCCATCCAGTAGGGGGCCTTTGAAATTGGGGCTGAGCCAGGTTCTAACTCTATATTGAACTCCAACTCTCTCTCTAAAGGTAAACCTGATAGCTAATTAGGAAAAACATCTGCGAAATCCCATACTATTGAGACATCTTGAACACCCAATCTTTGAATATCGTGCTCATGCACTACTTTTTCTAACTCTCTCCTATGTAGCACTACCTTTTCTTTCTATAGTCCACATTCTAAAATCCTTCTAAAATGACCATTTTACCCCATTTGAAAATTATTGCTCATTTAGTAGTTTTCTTACAATTTCTTTAAACAACAAGTTATAAAATCAACTCTAGGGGTAATTTTGGAAATAGAGTTTATTGATATACCTGAATTCGGGTGTTACATTTACCACTCTAGCACTACCTCAAATTTGTTAGGTTCTACTAGTATGCTAGCTATTGAAATCACATGACCCATAAATTCTACTTTATCTAGCCATAACTCATATTTAGAGAAGTTTACAAACAACTGTCTGTCTCTCAGTCTCTAGAGCACAAATCGTAAGTGTTGTTTATACTCTTCTCAAGTTCTAGAGAAGACCAGGATGTCATTGATTAACACCACCAAGAACTTATCCAAATAATCCTAGAACACCCTGTTCATGAGGTCCATAAATATTGTCAAGGCATTGGTCAATCCAAAGGGCAAAACCACAAACTCATAATCCTATATCTAGTTCTGAAGGTAGTTTTAGGTATATCTTGCTCTGTTACTCTGACTTGGTGATACCTAGACCTCAGATCTATCTTAGAAAACATTAAAGCACACTTGAGCTGGTCAAATAAATCATCAATTCTCGAGAGTAGGTACTTATTCTTTACTATAGCCTTATTCAACTCCCTATAGTTGAAGCACATCCTCATCGATTCATCTTTCTTCTTTACAAAAAGGATTGGTGCACCCTATGGTGAGTGGCTTAGTTTGATAAACCTACTATATAGTAGTTTCTGTAATTGTTTCTTCAATTCTTATAATTCAACTAAGGCCATTCTGTAGGGGGCTTGAGAAATTGATACTATGAGATATCTTTTCTTTTGCTCAAGAGTGGGAAATCCTTTATTGATCAACAATAGCCTCTGTGTATCTCACAATATGTCTACTCACTAGCTTTATGGTGTATTTCCATCAAGACAAATGCAACAATACACAAACTCAATTCTTGAAATTACTATTTATTTGACACAGCAGCAATTTGTCTTTCAATTTTAACTAGTCAAATGACCTCCAAATCATGCAAATTATATATCATTGAAAAAAAAATTCAAGGAGTTTTCTAACGGTATACAATGTCAACCATAACTCAATCAATAAGGCATTTAAAACTAGCTTCAATGTTTGCTGGCAAAAATTGGAAATTGCAAAATCACATACTATGAATAGTAACCTGAGGCATACAACACACATTCAAGTCTGCACACTTTGGATTTTAAGGGTAACAAGAAAAATAACCAAGGTATAAAGGAAATTCGAGTAACCTTAGGGTCTTCTACCAAGAATGAATTGGATAAAGGAAAATAGAGAAAACCAACAAAGCTTTGCTTCAAACTTTACATAAAATTGTCTAAACTCTTACAAAAGCATGACCACCTTTTATATAGGGAAGAAGTGGTAGCAAAATGGACTTTCCAATACAAAATCTATTAATTCTTTTTATACAAAAATCCTTTGAATTAAGCTAAGCCATACCTCTTTGTTGCTAACGACAAAAAGTGAGTTGCCTTTTCCCTAAATCTAGGAACCATGCCTCATAGATTTGCAACTAAGTTTCCATCTAGTTCTAAGCCAACTAAATACATAAGTTTGAGTTAAAATAGGCTTCAAAAGAGTCTTAGACGGATTGGGCTTGGAAAGGCACTATGTGAAACTTATTTTAGGCCAAAAAAGTAAACTACTTAAGGGATTCTTAAGTCCAACTAATAAGGTTATGCCTAAAAGTGAAGTAGTATAATGCTTCCTTTGGCTTAAGATTTGCTAGAATTTCATTATTCTTGGCTTAAAAGGTTGCATAAAGACTTGAGGATGGCTTGAAACCTAAAAATGACATTGAAACCATGTATACATCATCTTCCTTGGGTTGAGAAGGATTTGCCCCAAAATCCTCAAGATGGTTATCTTTCACTTTCCAACCATTCATAAACAAGCTGTTTTTCCTGACTTCGTTTCCTTTAATAACTTTATAAACTTGTTATAAACTAAGAGGAGTTAAAGTGATAGTCTTGTCATTTAATTTAAAGGAGTAAGTGTTCTTCTTGCTATCATGCTTCACTTCCCTATCAAATTGCCAAGGTCTTCCCAATAACAAGTGACAAGCGTCCATAGGAATCACATCAAACAAAATCTTATCATTATAATGATTGCTAATGGAGAAGGAAATAAACACTTATCTTGCAACTTGTAAGTTGGTTCTATTACTTAACCATTATAGTTTGTATGGTTGGGGGTGTGGTATAGTGGATAACCCAAGTTTGTCTACTAAGGTAGCTGAGACCATATTTACAGAACTCCCACTATCAGTAATTAAAGAACACACTTTACCTCTAATAGTGCCTTTTGATTAAAAAATGTGGAGTCTTTACTCTTCATAAGGAAGAGGCTTGGCATGCAAAGCTCTCCTAATAACCAACAAATATTTTTCATCAACTCCTTGTAGAATTTCTTCTTCTTTCTTATTGGCTTCATCACTTTCATGGTTGGAAACTTCACTTTCTTCTTCTTCTTGAAGAGACTCCTCAATTGCTTGTATCTTTATCAAGGATAAAACTCTTCTATTAGGGCATTCAACTTAGAAGTGTCCATAACCTTGACATTTAAAGCACTTTTTGTTGGAGAGGTTAGTCTTTACCATATTAGCCTTGTCTTTAGTTGGTTCCACTATTTTTTGCTTGCCTTTCTCCTTAAAAGAAGAATCAGTAGCATTTGTGTATGATAAGGAACCTTTATGGAAGGTAGTTCCTTTGGTAAAAGATGTGCTTTTGTTAAATAATGTCTCTTTGGAGAATGACTTGGAAACCATAGGCTTTATGACCTTTTTTTGCTTCTCTATTTTAATAGCCAACTTACACGCATCTTCAAAATGTAATATGGTTGTAACTCCACCATATGAGCAATGTCTTGATTCAATCCTTCAATAAATCTTGCAATAGTTTACTCCTTTACTTTCGGCAGCTCAATCTTCATCAATAGTTTCTCAAATTCCCCTATATAATACTCAACACTATCACTTTCTTGCTTGAGAGTGTGTAATTTAAGGTAAAGGTCTTGTTTATAATTTTTGGGAAGAAATCTCCTTTTTATAAGCTTTTTAAGTTTCTCCAGATCTAACTTTTTCTTTACTATCCTTCTCTTTTTGTCTTTTTAAATTTTTGCACTACAAAAAAGTATAGTCTTTAAATTTTAGGGTGGCTATGTTGCACTTTTTCTTATCCGAATAGCTTTTGTACTTAGAAACCCTTTTTATGGCATGCAACCAATCAACAAAGTCATCTGGATCCATATTACCGTTAAATTTCAGAATTTTAATTTTCAATCCCCTATCATCATCCTTATTTCTCCTAAGTGCCCTTCATTGTTCTTCTTCACTTAATTCATCATGAAACATTAATTAGTCTATCTAGGAGAAGGATGGAAAGGTCTAATAGGTCTTCTTAGGTGATGTACTTGGGTTAAGTGAAGTAGAGAAGGGGTATTTGGTTTTGTGTTGAAGTTTGAGGTTATGATAAAGGTGCCCGACTTTGAGTGAGGGTTAAGTCTCTCATCATTTGATTCATTTTGTCCTTAATGGCCTTAATTGGAAATTGCAAAATCACACACTGTGAACAGTAACCTAAGGCATACAACATACATTCAAATCTTCACACTTTAGATTTCAACGATAACAAGAAAAATAACCAAGGTATAAAGGAAATTCAACCAACCTTGGGGTCTTCCACCACCAATTCTTCTAGCAAGAATGAATTGGATAAAGAAAAATGGAGAAAGCTAACAAAGCTTTGCTTCAAACTTTCGTTACATCAAATTGTCTAAACTCTTACAAAAGTATGACCACCCTTTATATAAGGAAGAAGTGGTGGCAAAATGGATTTCCAATATAAAATCTATTAATTCTTTTTATACAAAAATCTCTTGAATTAAGCTAAGCCATACCTCTTAGTTGCTAAAGACAAAAAATGAGTTGTCTTTTCCCTAAATCTAAGAACCATGTCTCCTAGTTTTGTAACTAAGTTTCTATCTAGTTCTAAGCCAAACTAAATACACAAGTTTGAGTTAAAATGGGCTTCAAAAGAGTCTTAGGCAGATTAGGCTTGGAAAGGCACCATGTGAAACTTATTTTAGGCCAAAAGTGAAGTTGGGCCAAAATTGAAGGTGCAATGCTTCCTTTGGCTTGGGATTTGCTAGAACTTCATTCTTCTTAGCTTCAAAGGTTGCATGGAGACTTGAGGATGGCTTAGAACCCAAAAATGACAATAAAGCCATGTATACATCACTTTATAGATATCTAATTACGACAACATGTTGGATAATGTCAAATCATATTAATCCTTACATGAGATGATCTGGTGACTTTAAGTCAAAGGATCATATGCACCCACAGTGTTTAAAGGATTTATTCCATAGACATCAGAACAACCATCTATATGGATATCTTCTGGTTGAGTTAGTCTAATGAACACGTTTATAACATATATCCATGTGTTACATTAAGTTTTCTATAACAACTACCTATCGTCACTTTTGGTAAGTACTGTGATAATCCTATCATCATTACGCATGCCCTTGTTAATTATAATGTCAAGATTATGGACGTTTCTAGAATGCTCATTTAATGCGTGTATAGGGTTCTCACAATTAGTCATTCGATCCTCTTGTCTTAGTTATACCATTTTAAAGGCATGTTATTTATATGATCATAAAAATAGACAACATATGAATTGAATAACAATAAATTCTTTATTAAATATTAATAAAAAATTACATCCATAAATGCCAAATTCGATTGGCTCTATGACACCTACCGTAATAATCTCCCACTTGCACTATAGCCAATCAGTTATATATTTAATGTCGAGTTTGGTTACATATTTATCATGCCTCTACTGTGATAGTGGTTTTGTAAGTGAGTTAGTTAAATTGTCATTTATATCAATCTTTGCTATCTATATGTCACCTTGTTTACAATCTCTTGGATCAAATGTATCGTCTGAGTATGTGCTTGGACTTCTGAAGCAATCATGACTCTTTTGCCTAAACAATCACTTCATTGTTGTTGCAATAAAGCTCAATCAACTAAGTGATATTGAAACCACTCAAAGTTTAGTTTTGAACTTTTTGATCTATACAACCTTTTTAACCATTTCTAAAAGGGCAATGTACTTAGACTCTATTTAGAATCAGTCAATATACTTTGCTTGAAGCTTTTCCAACTAACTACATCACTATTCAAACAAAACACAAATCCTGATTAGGATTTATAATCATCTTGATCAGTTTGGAAACTGGTGTCATTCTTGCCTCTTTAGTGAGTTCAGATTCCCCTCTAAAACAAAGAATACATCCACAGACCTTTTTAGGTACTTGAGGATTTTCTTGACAACTTCCAATATTTTTTTCCTAGATCAAATTGATATCTACATCCATAGTCCTTTTTAGGTCCTCTTTAGTGAGACATTAGTCATTGTACATAGTATGACATACATGATTCATCCTATAAGTAAAACATATGAGATACTACTAATCTTATCTTTCTCAGAATGTGTATATGGACATATGTTTTTTCAAAAGATATACACCATAGGACATGGGCAGAAATCCTTTCTTAGATTCTTTCATATTAAATCTAATTAATACCTTGTTTATGTACATGTTTTGACATAGGCTCAATAGTCTATGTTTTCTATCTTGGTAAATTTTAATCCCAAGAATGTAGACTGTTTCTCCTAAGTTTTTCATAGAGAAACACTTGGATAACCAAACTTTTACTGATTGTAAGTTCAGTATGTCATTTTCAATAATCAAGATGTCATTTTTTATTCCCACTGACTTTTTTGTACACACAGGGCTCATCTTCATTTTTGATGAATTTGAACTCATGAATAACTTTATCAGAAGGAATATTCTAGCTTCTCGAAGCCTACTTAAGTCCATAAATGCATTTTTCAAGCTTGTATACTTTTTTTCCTTGTCTAGCAAGAACGAAACCATCAGGTTGCACCATATAGACGTCTTTTATAAGGTTTCAATTCAAGAAGGTAGTCTTGACATCTATTTGAAAAATTTCACAATCATAGTATACAACTATAACAAACATAACCTAATAGACTTAAGCATAGTGAATGGTGAAGAGGTTTCATCATAGTCAATGCTATATTTCTGAGTGAAACCTTTGGCAACAAATCATGCTTTATAGTATGCACATTACCTTTCATGTCAATTTTCCTTTTGAAAACCCATTTGCACCCTATGAGTTTTACCCTTTCAGGTGCATCTACTAGAGATCATAATTAGTTCTAGTACATAGAGTCCATTGGTTCTCTTAAGAATAAATTTTTTCTTAAGGAACATGTCAGTATGAGCAACAAAGACCTTATTCTCTTCTAGTTGGTAGAAGTAGTATCCTTTAGTAATCTTCAAGTACCTCATAAAGACATACTTTTCAGACTCAGTGCTTAGCTTATTCAAAATCAATTTCTTGACATAAGCTTCATAGTCCTAAATCTTCAAATAATCTAGATTGGGCTTTGCCTAGTCTATAACCCATATGGAGTTTTATGCAAATATTTAGATGGGACACGAATTAGTGTAAAGGCAACAGTTTCTAGGGCATGGCCCTAGAAAAACATTGGTAGATCGGTAAAACTCATTATGGACTTGACCATTTCTATCAAAGTCCTATTCCTCCATTCAAATACACTATTATGTTATAGAGTATCAGGAAGAGTGAGTTAAGATATTATCCTATATTTCTTCAGGTATCATTTGAATTCAGCACTTAGGTATTCACCCCTCAATCATTTTAGAGAACTTTAATTTGTTTCCTAAGTTGCACTTTTTACTTTGTTCTTGAATTCATTGAATTTATCAAAGTACTTAGACTTATGTTTCATAAAAAACACATAGTTATATTTATTAAAGTTGTCAGTAAATATGATGAAATAGGCTTCCCCATATTTGCTATGCACTATCATGGGCTTATACACATTGTTGTGAATGATCCTTAATAGTTCAATCATTTTTTCACTATGTCTAGTGAAGGGTGCTTTGGCTATCTTACCTAATAGACACGATTTGCATTCATCATATGACTAGAAGTCAAATGATTGCAAGACTTTTTATTTAAAAAGTCTTGATATATGTTTTGATCCTATGTGACTTACCCTGCAATGCCATAGATATTTGACATTCACATCCTTTGATTTTAATTGTTTATTATTTTACACATTAAGAATTTCATTATTTAGTTTTAGAATATATAAACCATTATGCAATTCAACTGTTCTATAGAGAATATTATTTAGGCTAATGATTATAAAACTACCAACAATTGAAAATAAATATCCCTCTTTGTCCAAAATATACACAGAAAATTAATTTGTAGAAATAGAAGAAACAAAATAACAATGTTTTAATTTGAAAACATATACATTAGTGGGCAACCTAAGATAATAAACTAGTATGACTAATGTAGCAAGACGTGTCCTATTTTCAACACGTAGGTCAATCTCTCTTTTAGTGAGCAATCTACTCTGCCACAATGCCTGCATATCAGAACAAATATGAGAACTACATCATGTGTCTACAACCCAAGATGATTAAGGAGAATAATTTATCTCAGTGACAAACATACCTAACATAGTGTAACATCCATTCTAGAAGTATTACCCTCTAAAGGAAATTGTTACTAAATTGACTATAAGAACGTATCATTTAATAAAATTCATAAAAGATAATACAAATATGAATAAAGATTAAAAGATCAGGCGATAATTTATTTAGGGTTCCTTAAGTTGTTTTTATCTTTCTTTGCACATAGATAATGCAAGCCAACTCTTATATTCAGATTACCAGGTATCAATTTTATTCTCAAGCAAACAAAAATGAAACTTGATCAACTCAACACTATGATACATGTACATAAATAATCTTCACATAAAACTCTTTTAACATAAAATCTTTCTCATTACGACTCTTCATTTCAATGAACTCAAATATATTATCAGCAAGAATCCTAAAAAGGTTGACAAAGATCATAGAAACATTATTAAAGCAAAAGGACAGATTGTACTTACCTCTTTTTGTCATAACAATGTTGCACTAGTAGGCTTCTTTCTTTCTAAATTTATCAATAATCGGTTTCCTAAGAAACATCACCAAAACTGCCAATAACAAGTCAAATGATCAAACTCTCAATACCAATCTTTTCCTAAGGTTTTTGTGCAGTAGGGTTTTTTGAAGAACTGATGCCTTAAAAGCTTTATGACTAACCTTTTATAAACTGATTTTATGCTCTAGACTACATATGTCTAGACATATGGGCATGTGTTACTTAATATTTCAATTAGGCACTAAACCAAGTTATCTAACTTATGTGGCAAGGACACATGGGCATGGCCTCCCTTACACACATAACCTTGTGTCACCAAAAATATAAACTTTGACTTTTCAACTTACGCCAACATAAGCAAAAAGATTATATTACCTTTGAGACTTACTATGGGTATTATAATTCTGATCTTATAATCTACTAGAAATAGCTTAGGATGTTTTTCTTTCATAGTTTGTTTTATCTCCCAGGTGGCCTCTTCAACCTTATAGTTCCTTCACAGTACTTTGACCAAGGGAATCTATCAGTTTATTAACTACTTGATCTTTCCATCTAAGATTTGAATCGGTCTCTCCTCATAGCTTAAGTCTTCAAAAAATTGTACCTCATCGATCTTTAATACATGAGAGGGATCACCTATTGATGTGATCTATGGAAGACCAACGTCACCAAGGATGTGCCATATCATTTTCTATGTGTTTGATGCTCTCCATGTCATCTTTGATTGCCACATCATGCTTTTTACCTTTAGCTTATGTCTTCAATGTTTAAATTTGTTTTTGCAATTTTGTTTTTTTTTTTTCTTTTTTTATTTCATTTTTCCCATTTTTTCTAATTTAGGGCCGAGCTCTACTACCAAACTGATGCGAACCTCATAAATAAACTATGAGACCCTACATACAAGTAAGGAAGATAGGGACCTAGAAAAGTTAAATTAGATTAACAATATATTTATTTTGTTTTTTTTCCTTTTTTTTTCGTTTTTTTTTTTTATCAATCAAGAAGACAATTAGACACCTACACAACCTAGAATTTGACTATTCCAAGTTTAAATCCAAATTCAAGAATTTGATGGAAATAAGGACACTAAAAACACAATCAAGAATTGAACATGTGACTAATAATGAAAAACTATGACAAGAGTGTGGTAGGCTGTATAACACTGAAAACATTGAAGACATAAGCTAAAGGTAAGAAGCATGATGTGGCACATACCTTTGGTTCATGTCAATTATAGACATCGGGTCATTGTTTTTATACTTTTGGTTCATGATTATCCATAATCATTGGGTCAAAGGTTTTTTATAATTTTGGTTCGTGTCAATTATAGGCATTGGGTCAAGGTTAATTACGTGACGAAACCGATTCAATCCTAGGAAAATATCTTTTTGAGTGTTGGGTCTTGTGTCAAATCGTCAAGGTTCACATCACCTATATATTTGCAAAATGACGAGGCATGAAATACCTCATAAATATGTTTCATGCTTATTGGTAACATAAGTTTATAAGCTACCTTGCCCACTCTCTATTATTTCATATGGATCTTATACCTGAGAGTTAGTTTACCTTTCTTCCCAAACCTTATCATATGCTTGAAGGAGGCTACTCTAATGAAAACTCTATCACCCATACTAAACTTTAAGTCTCGATGTCTCTGATTGATATAGCTTTTTAATTGGTCTTAAGCTTGCTTCATCATTTTTTTTTATCAGTTACACATTCTCTATCATTTTCTGAGTCAACTTTAGCTTAAAAGACTAAGCTAAACCGTCTCTCTTGCTTAACTCATCCTAGTGAAAAGAAGAGTGATATCTTATACCATAGAGCTTTATAGGGTGCTATCTGAATTATCACCTAATATCTATTATTATAGGAGAACTATATTAGGGATAACATTTTAACCCAACTCGCCCTAGGATCTAAACAACAGGCTTTTAACATGTCCTCTAACATTTATTTGGTCTTCTTTATCTAACTATCTATTTATGAGTGGTAGATTATGTTGAATCCTAGATTGGTACCCAATGATTGGTGAAATCTTCTATGAAAAGTTGACACAAACCTTGTGTCCTAGTCTAAAATGATGGTTATGGGTACTCCATGTAGTTTAATGATTTCTCATATATATAACTTCCTTAGTTGATCTATTGGGGTGGTGTCCTTGATGGGTAGGAAATATGTTATCTTGGTTAGCTTGTTTACAATCACCTAGAGTGTATTGTAACCACATTGAGTCCTCGAGAGTCTAACTATGAAATCCATAAAGATGTGCTTCCACTTCTACTTCCACTTAAGAATACTTAAAGACTGAAGTAAACCTAATGGTCTCTGGTGCTTGGCCTTAATCTATTGGCACATGAGGCACTTAGCAACATGTACAACTATATCTCTTTTCATGTCAGGCTACTAAAAACTCTTTCTCAAATCCTGATACATCTTCACAACTTTTGGATGGATAGTGTAAAGGGAGTGTAAGCTTCTGCTAGAATCCTTTATCTTAGTTCACCTCTCAAAGGCATATAAACTTTATCTTTGAACTTGAAGACACTATCATTCACTTTAAATTCTAGCCCATTGCCATCTGAAACTCCTTGAACTTTGTTCTTACACCAATCTTCTTGATCTTAAGCTACCTTGATGTCTTCTATTAAAGTAGACTTTATCTCTAATCATGTTAGGCCCTAGTCACTAACTTAGTCTACTCTCGGTCTAAGTCTATCTAAATCTCCCTTTGAACCATTAATTGGGAAAAAAACACTTTTTTGCTAAGGGACTCTACGACCACGTTGGCTTTACCTAGGTGGTACCTAATGTCACAATTGTAGTCCTTCACTAACTCGAGCCATCTCTTATGTCGCATGTTAAACTCGTTTTGAGTGAAAGAGTATTTAAGGCTCTTATGATCAGTGTACACATTGCATTTTACCATATATAAGTAATGTCTCCAAATCTTTAGGGCGAATACTACTATTGCCAACTCTAAGTTAGGTGCAAGGTATCTAATCTCAAATTCCTTTAATTTGCCTTAAGGTGTATGCTATCACCTTACCTCTTTACATTAGAATTGCTTCCAATCCACTATGAGACACATCTGTATAGAGGTCATACATCACTCCTTCTTTGAGAATATGAAATTGCATGGAGTACCTAAGACCATCATGTTAGATAGAGATGTAGAATTTATCTTAGCTTTTTGGTAGAGTTTATAGAGATTAATTGGTACCAGATTGGCTTTTAGCACTGCTTCTCACCTTTAGATTGATGGGCAGATTGAGAAAATGAACCAAATGATAAAAGGTATATTAAAAGTAATTTATGGCATGCATGAACGTGTACAAAAGGCTACACATTCGTTCATGATGTGTCAGAGAGGGCAAAATGGTCTTTATGTATCAAATAATTTGGTCAAAATTGGCCAAAATACATGCCCATGTAGTAGGGCACATGGTTATGTCTATTCAACGAATTTTGAATTCTAGGATAAGGATATATTCTACAGAAATTGCGTAATATGGTTTTAATGTTTTATAACTGGCGTACACACCAGTGTATGTTTGTTTAATATGAAAATAAAAATGATCATAAAACGTCTAGCACTTATTTTTTCTCTAAAATCCTTTTAGCTAAATAAAAGAGATTGGAGGATTAAAGGGCTTTTGAGTCATGTCTTATTAGGAGAGAAGCTTTTACAGCTGTTCAAGCCACAGGGAGACTATTACCATCATGTGACTTTTTGTATTAAATTACTTTCGAAACTTCTTAATTGAATGTATATATGATGTATGATTGCTTAGGATAGTTATGTGTATATGTTTATTGATAGCTACTGTTAGGATTAATGAAGTTTGCATAGTTATGGTTCAATTTATAATTTAGAATTACTAGATCTTGGTAAGTGTTGATTTTCTTTATGTATAGATTGTTTAAATTTTTGTAATGGTCTATTAGGGTTGATGGAATGTTGGAAATTTCACCTATATTTATATGTGGAAATATGAAATGTAGGATGAGAAATGAAGATTAGGTATGTATTGTACCATGTTGGTGATGTTAACTTACTAATTTATAGGTATAATTTGAAATAGGAATGTAAGGTATGTTGTTGCTTATGAAATATGTTTTCTTGGAAGTGTATTAGTTGTAAGCCCAAGTCCAGCCAACATGTGTTTGAATTGCTCATAAAAATGTCATTTAGGATGTCATAAGCTTTCACATAACGTTTGGGACGTCGATATACATCGTAAAGGTTAGTTATTTGGGATAACACCTTGTTATATGACTAAGGGTGCTAGGGACTAAGATAATCCAAATGGGCATTTGGGATGTTGGGAATACATTTGTGGATTTACATATAAAGGAAGTAACATTACTTCATATATTACTTTTGTTACTTACTAAGTGTAAATTCACTCACGTGTTTGTTATATGATTTTGCAAGTAGGGTTTTGAAGCAGCAGGGTGGCGATGGTGAGACTAGTAGTATGGATCGATACATCATATGAGGGTAGGGGGCTTAGATGTTTTTATTCACAAACTATTCATTATATTCTTATAAATTCTTTTATACCTATTGATGCATTTGGATTTGATAGATATTGGTTTTGCTTTGATTTTTATGAACTTATATTTACGTTTAGATGGTCTCATATAAGTTATTCAAATAGTACTGAATCATCATACTACATTTTGCTAATACATTTTTGGGATTGCAGGTATATTTTCAATGTATTATATCTAATAATTATAATAGCATATTATAGGAGTATGATAGGTCACATCTCTTAGGATACATATTTCGGATAAGGGTAGGTGCTTTGATAAGGGTATTGCTGTACGATTTTTAGATCACAATACATGATTATGTGCGATAACTCACACACATATGTATCTTCTTGTAAAAGAAATACTTCATAAGGAGCAGCAAGTTCATCTTCAAGAGAAAACCATATGGTCATATTGTATGGGACATATACCCATGTGTGGTTTCCCTAGAAGTGGACACCTATGTTAAGATAAGTGGATAAGCCCCATATATGGTATACGTGATGAACATAGGGAAACCAAGGCTAAAAGACACTTATGTGTATATTACGTAAAGGAAAAAACCATTTTACTGCTAGGTATGAACACATAAAGGAAGAGAAAAGAAAGAGAATATAAATGCTTAACAACGAAATTTAAGATAACTAATTGAAGTAATTTTTGACTATGTGGAAGATAACATAGACCTCAATTGAGTTGAATCCATGTGGAAAATAGAGAAAGCTAAATAAACAGGTGTATTCCAAGATAATCATCAGTTGTGTGCATAAGTGGTAAGATATGTAAAAACGATAGAGTTATATGAGAGATAGATACCATGAGATGCATTATGCACTTGACACCAAGGCACACTAGTTATATAGTTAAGTTCAATTCAAGTGTGCATGGTAAAAAAATGTGGCATTTTAGTTAGTTTCTCATGTAGTCAGTGAGATGCATCATATACATGCATGTGGTAAAGGCCTCCCAAGGGTGGTAATTCAAATAATAGTCCCATAGATAACTGTATGTAGTAAATAAAGGATTGCAACTAGCTCACTATGCGACAAAGGTATATAAGCTAGTTAGCTTGATAGTTCAATCAAGATGTGCGTAAGGCACAATAGTTAGTGGATATTTGGGATGTCAGTTGTTTCCATCAGGTATTAGATGTGTCGAGATTAGCTTAAGCCTTAATAGTCTATTTGGGATGACCTATGTACTTGTAACATCCGAATTTACGCGTGTCAATAAACTCCACTTCCAAAATTATCCCTACAGTTGATGTTATAACTTGTTGTGTAAAGAAATTGCAAAAGAATTATAGAAAACTACTAAATAAGCAATATTTTTTCAAATGGGGTAAAATGGTTATTTTATAAAGATTCAAGGGACAAAGTAGGAATTAAAATTGAATGGCACACTTGAAATTATATGGTGGTGCTAAGGGTTTTTGGTAATTGGCTAAGGATAAAATAGTAAATTATGGAAAAGATTAAGGGCAAAATGGTCCAAAAGGCTTATAAACTTATGCCTATTCATTTTCTCTTTCATTTTGCCGAGAACTCTATGATTTTAGCTAAGCTTTGTTCCCTTAACCAAAATTTGTCCAAAAACCTAGCTAAACCACCTAATTTCCAGAGGCTCCAGTTATAAAAAGTGTAGATCTGTCAATTCTGATCAATTCTAAGGTAAGAAATTTAATTTTTAAGCGATGTGAAATTTAGAGTTTTGATGGATGATTATATTTTTGGTTGATTAAGGTTGCCAGAAAGAAGAAAAGAAGGTGAATAAGCTTAAATCACCAAATTAGCAAAGAAAAGGTAAGAATTTCATACTTTACATACTTGAAGTAAATTTGAGTTAGGTTATTTAAATAACCTTTACTTATATAAGTGTGTAAGGTATTAGAATTAAGATGATTTATGCTTAAAAGGATAAAGAAATTCATTAGGATTCATGATGTAATTTTTGGCCATAAGGGCAAAAATGTCATTTTATGCGATATAAGTTAATGTTGCTTAATTATGTGCATGTTATGTGAAATAACCCTTATATTAAGCCTATATTGTATAATTGAAATTAATTTGAGGCATGATATATATATATATATATATATATGTATAAATGCATGAGAAAATAATATGATGTTTGAGAAGGAATGAAAAGAATAAGGGAAAATAACAAATGCGCATATTTCATATTATGGTTATATATGCATACATGAGGAATCATAACATATGTATGATTTAGAAAAAATAAAGAAAGAGGAAAAATATTTTCTAAGTCATGCATATTTTCAAAAAATGGAAAATAAGTATTTTTGGTTTTATAATGACTCATATGATACAGGAAAGCAGAAAACATACTTAAAATCCTTACATGCGAGTTGTACTGTGTGGACAGCAAAGAAAATAATCGGTTGTACTGTGTGGACAACCAGCTGTACTGTATGGACAACAAAGAAAAAAGAAATATCAGTTGTATTGTGTGGACAGCAAAAGAAAAAATATCAGCTGTACTATGTGGATAGTAAAGAAAAATATTAGCTGTACTGTATGGACAGCAAAGAAAAAAATATGCATGTAAGAGAGAATTATACTTTGTATGGTGACTGCAAGTACTGTCATATGTAGTCTAGATCAGTCAATGAGAAAGAGAGAGAAACAAATTAGTAAATATTTTATGAAAGTCATTTGCATTAGAATTATGCATACAAGCTTGTGTGGCTGATAAAGAGTTGAGAAAGATGTACGATCAGAAAATAGAAATGTCATGGCACTCATACATGCATAAATCATAACGAGTGAATCATATCTGTATAGTAAGAAAATGAATAAATGTGTGAAAGAAAAGAATTATGATACGTGTTAAATGCATGTTCTGTGTCAATTATGTTGTTGTAAATAGCCCAGACACGCTGAGTATGGAAAAGATTAGTACTAGTATAAAATGCTTTAAGTGTTGAGTATGATTTTCTTACTGAGACATAGTCGCTCACTCCGTTTAATTTAATATTTTACAGGTAAAGAAATGCAGCAAAAGTTCCCGGGGAGCACTAATGAGACATGAGACTGAGGGATGAAGGCACCATATTGTTGTTAATTTATATGTTTTGATGTATATGTGAATATATGCATATATATATATATATATATATATATATATATATATATATATATATATATATATATATATATATATATATATATATATATACTTGATGTAGATATTAGTGGATATGTATATATTTTGTTTCCTATATATATATATACACGATTTTGTATAGCTATATCTATACATGTATATATATATGACTAGTTATGAAAATTGATTATAAAGTTCTATAGGTGATAATTTTTATAATAGTTATTATTATGTACTTATTTTTGTAATTGTGATTAAGTTGATAAAAATCCAGTCGGTTGGTAAGATTAGTTTGTGTGAATTGTTAATTGGGAGTGTTACAGGGCATAATGAAAAAGAGAAAAAAAAATTCCCCGGGCCCTCTAAAATAGGGGAACTCTTGCCGTTTTTCTGTAACACACCCAATGGTTAGGAGAGGTTACATTTTTTGTATCAGAGCGCGATTTTGGGCGCTTAAAGGAAGATATAATATAATGTGTGGTAATATAATACAATATATCTACGGTTTTGCATTCTAATATTGCACAGGTGCCCCTCATGTCTCACAGATCAGCTCTCGAGAATCGACTGCAGTAAGTTGTTTTCTTTACCTGTATTCAAATAATAGAATATTATGTAATTACACTTATGCAGTTATTAGATGAGGAGTACCACAAGACGAGGACGAGGACGGGGTCGTGGAAAGGGTATTCAGAGAGAGACGGGAGAACAGTCTAACCCTACCCCGTCAGTTGGTTCAGGATTTGGGCTAGCAGAAATAAGAGATATAGTCCGTCAGGTGTTGACTGAGAGTCAAGATAGACCCACACCTGAAAATATAGCCAGAGATGCCATCCGAGATGAGATTAGAAGTGAGATTCGTGAGGAAGTCATAGAAGAAATCAGAAATGAAATGAGAAATGAAGGGAGAGGAGAAATTAGAGCTCAAAGGCGACTTGAGCCCATTTATTCCTTACCTAATCAACATACCTCTCCTGAATTTAAAGGTATTAAAGATCCTTTAGTGGCTGATGAATGGATCAGCAGGTGGAAAGTACTATGGATTTATTTCCTATGATTGATAGAGAAAAAGTTCGGTATGCCAGTTTCTTAATGAGAGGAGAAGCCTGCGTATGGTGGGACCTAGTTAAAGAAACCAGAAATATGGATCTGATGACCTGGCAAGACTTTAGAAGGGCATTTGAGGCCCAATACAGAACAACTAATGTGGTAGCAGTCAAAGTTCAAGAGTTCATTTCTTTACAGCAGGGAGAGGGTTCAGTAAAGGATTACTCTACCCGTTTTGATGTCTTAGCCAATTTTGCTCTAGGTATAGTGAGTACCCCTAGTCTTCGATTGGACAGATTTCTTCAGGGCCTTAGACCAGAGATAGCCTTGCATGTGCTAGCTGGACCACAACCTCCTCAAACTTATGAAGAGGCATTGGAGAGAGCATTAAGGTTAGAGGTATATGTTAATAAGCTACCCAGGAATGCACCTTCTATGTCAACACCTCTATCATTGACAACACCCCAGACAGTGATGCTAAGTCGGTCAGCTTTACTTGTTTCATTGACTATTTCAGCACCTACTACAGCATCAGGGGGTAGTTCAATTGGCTCCAGTTTCAGAAACAATAAGGGAAAAAGAAAATTCCAGTTAAAAACAAGTAGATAGGTTGGAAGAGTGACAAGAGGCCTAGAAAAGAAAATATTCCCTATGTCAGATTTGTGGGAGACGTCATAGTGGGGAATGTTGGTACCAGCAGAAACAGGTGATTTGTTATAGATGCCGATAACCAAGGCATATAGCAAAGGATTGCCAGAGTACCAAAGTGCCAGTTCAGATACAGCCACAACAAAGCCTAATTCCGCCAGTGCAACCAGGGAGAGGTACTAATACACGAGTCTATACAACTACCCATAGTCAGGCAGAGGCTAGCCCATCTGCAGTTACTGGTCAGCTCTTTTTCTGCTCTTTTTCCACTCTGTTTCTTTATATGCATTGATTGATTCAGGAGCTACACACTCCTTTATTGCACCAGGGGTTATTGAAAGGGTAGGTTTAGTACCTGTTAGATCTACCCATTCCATTAGAATTGAGATGCCAGATGGTGGGAGTGTGATTACTGATAAGATGTTAAAAGACCAGAAGGTAGTGATACATGGGAGAGAGTTAAAGGTGGACTTGATTGTCTTTGATATGCCTGATTTTGATGTTATCCTAGGCATGAATTTCTTAGAAAGATATGGAGTTGAGATTGACTGTAGAAAGAAAAAGGCTCGATTCCAACTTGACAATGGGGATTACTTTAATTTCGGAGAGGGTCATTAGCTTAGTATGATGATCAGTAATGTAAAAGCACAAAAATTATTGAAAAAGGGGTGTACGGGATATTTAGCTCATGTGGTACATGAGCATGATGTTCAAAGATTGGGTGTTCAGGATGTCCCAATAGTACAAGATTTTCCAGATGTCTTTCCTGATAAGCTACCAGGTTTACCTCCAGAGAGAGAGTTGGAGTTTAGTATCGAGTTAGAACCTGGCTCAGCCCCAATTTCAAAAGCCCCTTACCGAATGGCTTCAGCTAAATTACAAGAATTAGAGAAACAGTTGCAAGAACTTTTAGATAAGGGTTTTATTAGACCTAGCCACTCTCCTTAGGGAGCACCCATACTATTTGTCAAAAAGAAAGATGGGTCGCTCCGTATGTGCATAGATTACAAAGAGTTGAATAAATTAATGGTGAATAATAAATACCCGTTGCCTCGAATTGATGATTTATTTGATCAATTGAAAGGAGCTTTGGTGTTCTCCAAAATTGATTTGAGATCGGGTTATCACCAGGTGAGGATTGCAGAGCAAGATATTCCAAAGACAACTTTTCGGACTCGCTACGGGCACTACGAGTTTGTGGTGATGCCCTTTGGATTGACTAATGCTCCAGCAATCTTTATGGATTTAATGAATCGAGTATTTCATGATTGCCTTGACAAATTCCTAGTGATATTTATTGATGATATCTTGATATACTCCAGATCAGAAGAAGAACATGCCGAACACTTGAGATTTGTGCTACAAAGATTGAGAGAAAAGAAATTGTATGCCAAATTCTCTAAGTGTGAATTCTGGTTGGATCAAGTAGTATTTTTGGGACACATGGTTACTAAGGAAGGTATAGTTGTAGACCCCAGTAAAGTGGAAATAATACTTGAATAGGCGAGGCCAAAGACTGTGAAAGAGATCAGAAGCTTTTTAGGGCTAGCCGGCTATTACAGAAGATGTGTACAGGGTTTTGCCCGGTTGGCCAAGCCACTTACAGCTCTTACTAGACAAGGAACTCCTTTTCTATGGACTGAAGCTTGTGAGAAGAGTTTCCAAGAGCTAAAAAGGTGGTTGACTACAACTCCTATTTTAGTATTATCAGAGGAAGGTGTAGATTATGATATTTATTGCGATGCCTCGCATAATGGCTTGGGAGCCGTGCTGATGCAAAGGGGTAAGGTGATAGCGTATGCCTCTCGGCAGTTAAAAGATTATGAAACACGCTACCCTACCCATGATCTAGAGTTAGCAGCGGTGGTTTTTGCTTTAAAAATTTGGAGGCATTATTTATATGGAGTTAAATGTAATATCTACACCGACCATAAAAGTCTAAAATATTTCTTCACTTAGAAAGACTTGAACATGAGACAAAGAAGACGGTTGGAGCTAGTCAAAGATTATGAATGTGATATTAAATATCAGCCAGGTAAAGCAAATGTGGTAGCCGATGCCTTGAGTAGAAAGATTGCCATAGCTCATCTCACCATTCAGATAGAGTTACAGAAAGAGTTTCAGAGGGAACAGATTGAGGTGATAAGAAGTCAAGTGGCCAGATTAGAAATTCAACCTAATCTCTTCAATGAAATAAAAGAGAAACAAGTAGAAGATTTGTGGTGTCAGAAAATAAGTCAACAAATATGTAAAGGGAAAGCAACTGAGTTTCAAATGATAGATGGAGTGCTCAAGTTCAGAAACAGGGTATGTATTCCCCAAAATCTGGAGTTGAGTTAGAAAATCTTAAGTGAAGCACATGATACACTTTACACTGCTCATCCTAGGGGAGTAAAGATGTATCAGGATTTAAAGAAAACTTATTGATGGATAGGTATGAAGAAAGATATTGGAGACTATGTAGCTAAGTGCTTGGTATGTTAACAGGTCAAGGCCGAGCATCAGAGACCTTCAGGTTTACTTCACCCACTTAGTATTCCTGAATGGAAATAGGAAGATATTTCAATGGATTTCATCATTGGCCTACCTCGAGTACAAAAAGGTTATAATGCATTATGGGTGATTGTAGATAGATTGACTAAATCGGCACATTTTATTCCAGTGAAAGATACTTTTGCTTCAAATCAATTAGCCCAGATTTATATACAGGAGATTGTGAGATTACATGGCGTACCCAAACCTATTGTGTCAAATAAAGACCCCAGATTTATTTCAGTTTTTTGGGGTAGCTTACAAAGAGCATTGGGTACTAGGCTGACATTTAGCACAACATATCATCCTCAAACAGATGGCTAGACAGAAAGGGTGAACCAAATACTAGAGAATATGTTGAGGGCCTGTTGTTTAGATTATAAAATGACCTGGCATGAAATACTTCCATTGATAGAATTTGCATACAATAATAGTTATCAGTCCACCATTAAAATGACACCATATGAGGCTCTTTATGGAAGAAAGTGTAGATCTCTATTACATTGGGATGATATAGGAGAGCGAGATGATTTGAGTCAAGTTCTTGGGCCTGAATTAACCCAGAGGATGGTGGAAGATATAAAGATTATCAAGACTAGATTGAAGCAAGCTCAGGACAGACAAAAGAGCTATGCAGATTTGAAAAGGAAAGAAGTAGAGTTTCAACCGGGTGACAAAGTTTTTGTGAAAGTAGCCCCTTATAAGCACGTGATGAGATTTGGAAGAAAAGGGAAACTTGCTCTAAGATTTATTGGCCCATTTGAAATTTTAGAAAGAGTGGGCAAGGTGGCTTATAGACTTGCACTTCCACCTAGTATGGATCGAGTTCATAATGTATTTCATATTTCTTTATTGAGAAAGTACATTAGCGATCCTTCACATATTTTAAAATCAGATGATGTGGAATTAAAAGAAGATTTAGCTTATGAGGAGCAACCGATGCAGATATTAGACAGAAAATAAAAGAGCTTCAAAATAAGACAATTCCATTAGTGAAAGTATTATGGAAGAATCATAAGGTGGAAGAAGCCACATGGGAGGTTGAGCAACAAATGAGAGAGAGATTTCCCAACTTATTTGTTTAAATTTCGAGGACGAAATTCTTTTAAGGGGGGAAGAAATGTAACATCCGAATTCAGGTGTGTCAATAAACTCCACTTCCAAAATTACCTCTAGAGTTGATGTTATAACTTGTTGTGTAAACAAATTGCAAAAGAATTATAGAAAACTACTAAATAAGCAATATTTTTTCAAAGGGGGTAAAATGGTTATTTTATAAAGATTCAAGGGACAAAGTGGGAATTAAAATTGAATGGCACACTTGAAATTATATGGTGGTGCTAAGGGTTTTTGGTAATTGGCTAAGGATAAAATAGTAAATTATGGAAAAGATTAAGGGCAAAATGGTCCAAAAGGCTTATAAACTTATGCCTATTCATTTTCTCTTTCATTTTGCTGAGAACTCCATGATTTTAGCTAAGCTTTTTTCCCTTAACCAAAATTTGTTCAAAAACCTAGCTAAACTACCTAATTTCCAGAGACTCCAGTTATAAAAAGTATAGATCTGTCAATTCTGATCAGTTCTAAGGTAAGAAATTTAATTTTTAAGCGATGTGAAATTTAGAGTTTTGATGGATGATTATATTTTTGGTTGATTAAGGTTGCCAGAAAGAAGAAAAGAAGGTGAATAAGCTTAACTCACCAAATTAGCAAAGAAAAGGTAAGAATTTCATACTTTACATACTTAAAGTAAATTTGAGTTAGGTTATTTAAATAACTTTTACTTATATAAGTGTGTAAGGTATTAGAATTAAGATAATTTATGCTTAAAAGGATAAAGAAATTCATTGGGATTCATGATGTAATTTTTGGCCATAAGGGTAAAAAGGTAAATTTTGGCCATAAGGGCAAAAATGTCATTTTATGCGATATAGGTTAATGTTGTTTAATTATGTGCATGTTATGTGAAATAACCCTTATATTAAGCCTATATTGTATAATTGAAATTAATTTGAGGCATGATATATATATATATATATAAATGCATGAGAAAATAATATGATGTTTGAGAAGGAATGAAAAAAATAAGGGAAAATAACAAATGCGCAAACTTCATATTATGGTTATATATGCATACATAAGGAATCATAACATATGTATGATTTAGAAAAAATAAAGAAAGAGGAAAAATATTTTCTAAGTCATGCATGTTTTCAGAAAATGAAAAATAAGTATTTTTGGTTTTATAATGACTCATATGATACAGGAAAGCAGAAAACATATTTAAAATCCTTACACGCGAGTTGTACTGTGTGGACAGCAAAGAAAATAATCGGTTGTACTGTGTGGATAACCAGCTGTACTGTGTGGACAGCAAAGAAAAAAAGAATATCAGCTGTACTGTGTGGACAGCAAAAGAAAAAATATTAGCTGTACTGTGTGGACAGCAAAGAAAAAAATATACGTGTAAGAGAGAATTATACTTTGTATGGTGACTGCAAGTACTATCATATGTAGTCTAGATCAGTCAATGAGAAAGAGAGAGAAACAAATTAGTAAATATTTTATGAAAGTCATTTGCATTAGAATTATGCATACAAGCTTGTGTGGCTGATAAAGAGTTGAGAAAGATGTACGATCAGAAAATAGAAATGTCATGGCACTCATACATGCATAAATCATAACGAGTGAATCATATCTGTATAGTAAGAAAATGAATAAATGTGTGAAAGAAAAGAATTATGATACGTGTTAAATGCGTGTTCTGTGTCAATTATGTTGTTGTAAATAGCCCAGACACGCTGAATATGGAAAAAATTAGTACTGGTATAAAATGCTTTAAGTGTTGAGTATGATTTTCTTACAGAGCCATAGTCGCTCACTCCGTTTAATTTAATATTTTACAGGTAAAGAAATGCAGCAAAGGTTCTCGGGGAGCACTAATGAGACATGAGGCTGAGGGATGAAGGCACCATATTGTTGTTAAGTTATATGTTTTGATGTATATGTGATATATACATATATATATATATATATATATATATATATATATATATATATATATATATATATATATATATATATATATATACGATTTTGTATAGCTATATCTATACATGTATATATATATATGACTAGTTATGAAAATTGATTATAAAGTTCTGTGGGTGATAATTTTTATAATAGTTATTATTATGTACTTATTTTTGTAATTGTGATTAAGTTGATAAAAATCCAGTCGGTTGGTAGGACTGGTTTGTGTGAATTGTTAATTGGGAGTGTTACAGGGCATAATGAAAAAAAGAAAAAAAAATTCCCCGGGCCTTCTAAAATAGGGAAACTCTTGTCGTTTTTCTGTAACACATCCAATGGTTAGGAGAGGTTACAGTACTTAAGGCACAAGGTTGTTGAAAGTAGATAGATAGACATAGGAGGATATCGAAAAACATATGTTTTAATTGCATTCAGGCTAAATGTTGAAACACAAGGTTTTAAGTTATGTTGTATGCAATATGTCAAGAGGTCACCAACTTGCTAAGTGTTTTTTACTCTTTTTTTAGTTTTATGTGGTTTTACAGGTAAATGTGAGTAGCAAGGCATACAAGGTAGCCAACAGTCTAACTCAAGTAGTTGCATAGGGCAAAGGTCATTTTTGTCATGTCAATTATTTAAAATCTTTTGTATTATTTCATGATACCTCAAACATTGTTAATTTCTATACATTTATGATTGTGAGTTTGGATTTTAGACATAGTCTTTATGGGATGATTTTTAATATTTATGATCAAAGTTATTTATTGCACATTTTTTCATGCATTTTAAGATTAATTAATGTCATGCTATAATTTTGTTGTACATGTAAAGAGTTTAAGTTGTTTAAGTCTTTTTGGGTTATATTCCGAATAAGGGTACATACCTAATGAGGGGTGTTACATTTTAACTATCACCATTTTCACATATAAACAACATATGACCAAATCGACTTATTGCTCATGACATGATTAGTCTTGTACTCATACACCATACGAGAAATACACATCTGTATAGGATCCAACCATAACATCTCAATTCTAAGGATTAATAATACATTAGTATGATCCTGCAATGAATCATTGATCATCTTTTAAATGTCCTCATGATTTATTGTAATTGGTCATATTTAAAAAATAGTTTTCTAATCGTTAATCTATACTAATATTCTAATGATGTGACTTTTATATTAATCACATCAATATCACGTAGGATTTTGACAAGAAAATTAAAATTTTTAGATCATGCTCACATCATATGTAATAATAGTAATATAAAATTAACATGTTATTTCAAGAATTAAAGCATATAAATATATAAACTATCTTGTATCTTATAATTTGATTTGAAGTTAGGAAGTTTGAATCACTAAAATAAGTGATTTCTTGACTCACACCCTTCAAGGAAGAAAAATGGAAGTATTTTTAGGCAAAAAGAAGAAGAAGAAGAAAATTCTCTAATTTTTCTCCTATTTATTAAGCTTGAACTTGATATTTATCAAGTTAAGCATGTGTCTAATTTCTATTGGCTTATAATTAAGAGTAACTAACAAGTAAAATTTAAATGCAAGTTAGAGTGAGAAAATGCTCTCCCTTCTCTCTATAATCCTTACCCTTTTCCTTTAACAACTCCACCCCATTGTCAACCTTTCCTTAGGTTGGTGACCACTCCGGCACCAACCCTTGGCCGAAGACCCCCTTGGTCGCCGGCTCCTCCCTCCGTGCAGCTCCTCTCTCCTGTTTTTCTCTATTCGGACATCCTCTTGTTTCTAGCTTTAGTTCTTTTAGTAATGCAAGCTGTGTTTTCTTCCATTCTCTTCCCTCTTCCCCTATTACTATGATGTTGTGTTTTTATTTTTTCTCGCATTTTCAGTTTGCATTGCTCCGGTGACCTTAGTTCCTCCTCTCCTTCCTTCCTCGGTGTGTCTAAACCCCTCCAAAAAATTCAAATTTCAAAGTTTTTTACTCTTTCTTTGGTCTTTCCTTTTTTTGGAAGTCTGCAGCTGTCTTTTTTTCTTCCAAAACTGATCTTTCCTCTTTCGGCATTGCATAGTCTGCTGTGCATTGTCTCTTCCGTGTATCTTTGACTGCTGCGCCTAGCATAGGCTGTTTTTTCTCCTTTCTTGGCATATCCACTTGATTGAAGACATGCATAACAAGGAACCTTCTTTACCACCTCATTTGTCAACTTCTTCTCTTCTCCAAAACAGGTTGGTTCCCCTTGCCATTGAAAAGGTTTCTACTTCTTCCCCTAACACTCCCTCGGCAGTAGCTGGAGAAGGTGAAAAGAAAAGCTCATGGAACTCCCTTTTCTCCCCTCGGAAACCCTCTATGAAGCTGGAGTTTTTTGAACCTAAAGGGAAGGATACCTTGGGGCGAATTTGTGTGGCACCTCCTCCCGAAGTAGCTGAGCAAGGAGCGACTAGATGGAATTCATGTGCGGTGGGCTTCTTCCTTAGCAAAAGGCCACCATTCTTGACTGTTAAAAGAGCTTTGGAGAGGTATTGGTCCTCGTTTGGCCTCAAAGATGTTATGACCTCCGACCAAGGTGTCTTTATCCTTAAGTTTCAAGACATTGATGGAGTTATGAGAGCTGTGGAAGAGGGACAACTAACCATTGCAGGGCAGCTATTCCTTGTTAGGAAATGGACTACAAATCTTCCAATGGTAATCAATGATGTCAAAAAGGTTGCTATTTGGGTTAGATTGTATGGCATACCTCTTGAATTTTGGACCCCAAAAGGTCTTAGCTACATAGCAAGTGCAATTGGAAATCCTCTCTATGTGGACTCCATAACTGAAGAAGGGACAAGGCTGGACTTTGCAAGAATTTGTATAGAGGTAAAGGTGGATACGGAATGTCCTGATTCAATATGTTTAGCTTTGCCGAATGGAGAATCAGTGATAATCCAAGTGGAATACACATGGAAACCTATTAAATGCAAGGGATGTCAATGTTTCGGTCACACCACAGCAAGTTGTTCTCTAGCACCAAAGCAAAATGTTGTCTCTATCCCACGGAAAACTCCAAAGGAAGGGGCTGGAAGAGTGCTCCCTGTGAACTTTAATGGGAAAGACAAACTAGAGCAAGTAACAAAAGACTTTGACAATAAAACCAAAGGTAGAAAGATGGAGGTGCAAAAGCTAGAGGGGAAAACTTTGCTAACTCATAAAAATAATAGATTCTCTGCATTAACTATAAAGGAGACTCAAGAACTTGGAAAGGAGAATATAATTCTGATTGAGGAAGGAAAGCATGGGATTTCCACTGGTGATAGTGATGCCATAATAGAGGGTAAGAAATACACTACATCGGCAGCAAATGAGAAAGCTCAAGAGAATGACGAAAGCTCCAAAAGCAGCACTAAAAATGCAAATAGAGGGGATGACTCGGACCAAGTTACCTCTCCTATGATGCTTTCTTTTGGAGGGAAACTAAGAGTGGATGAGATGGACTTTAGAAAAGAAGATGCTGATTTGAAAAGTAGGAACTTGGGGAAGAAAGCGGCAAAGCAAAGAAAAGAAAATTCCACTCCCATCCCATCCAAATGACAAAAGTTGCTTGCTGGAATATTAGGGGCCTTAATGCCCCTATTAAACAAAGAGAGGTTAGACATTTCATCTTGCAAAATAATATTGATTTCATGGCTGTTTTAGAAACTAAAGTAGGAGCCCATAATATCACTAGTGTGACTCGTAATATATGGAGGGAATGGGAATATGATAATAATAATGAGGTGTGCCCTAATGGAAGGATTTGGGTAGCATGGAATAAAGAAGCAATCAGAATAGACATCAAAGAGAAGGCCTCCCAATTCATTCATGGTGATGCTTGGTTAGTGAAGGAGAATATTCATGTGGCTTTATCCATAGTCTATGGATTCAATCAACCATTGGAAAGGAAAAGTCTATGGAAGGAACTTAGTAAGCATTCAAATCAGTTGGGTAATAAGCCTTGGCTAATCATGGGGGATTTTAATGCAATTAGAGGGCCGTACGAAAAAATCGGAGGGGCTGCATGGGGAGATACTTATTGTGAAGACTTAAACAATTGTTGTAGAGAGGCTAACTTAGATGACTTGCGGTATATGGGGAACCAGCTCACTTGGAGTAATTCTAGTGAAGGCCAAAGGAGGATAGCTTGCAAATTGGATAGAGCTCTTGTCAATGAGCATTGGGGGGATGTGTTTCTGGATTCCTATGCTAATTTCCTCAATCCTATTATTTCAGATCACTCCCCATGTGTTGTGACGTGTGGGAGTATTATGGAGAGGAGAAAGGTCCCATTCAAATTCTACAACATGTGGGCGAATCATGAAAACTTCCTACATGTTGTAAGAGAGGCTTGGAAAGAGGATTTTAATGGCAGCCCCATGTTTAATCTTGTCAACAAACTCAAGGGTTTGAAGGGAGAGTTAAGGAAGTTAAATAGAAGTGGTTTTTGGCAAATTTCCGAGCAGGTTTTGGAAGCAAAAAATATGGTTGAAAATATTCAAATGAGGCTCCAAAGCAACCCACTTGATGAAGATTTAGCCAAAGAAGAAAAGACTTGGCTGGAAAATTACAGTAGACTTAGTATGGCAGAAGAATCTTTGGCTTGCCAAAAGGCCAAAGTCCATTGGCTCAAAGAGGGGGACCAAAACACCAAGTATTTCTTTAAATGCATTAAAGGCCGCAGTAATAGAAACTCCATAAATGGTGTATGCCTTGAAGATGGAACCTTTGTGAATAACATGGGTGATGTCAAGAATGAGTTTGTTAGTTACTTCAAGAAGATCCTCAACTCCTTGGGTTCTTGTAAACTGAATTTTGAAGAGATTAAAAGGCTGGTCAATTTCCAAATTAAGCCTCAAGATGTGGAGACTATGACAAAGGATGTGGAGGAGGATGAGATTAAATCCATAATCTTTGCCATGGACAACAACAAAGCTCCTGGACCGGATGGCTATGGTGTTTTATTCTTCAAGGTAGCTTGGGAGATTGTTGGGAGTGATGTAGTCAAAGCTATCAAACATTTCTTTAGCTCCGGTCACCTCCTTAAAGAGGTAAATTGCACTATTCTTGCCCTTGTTCCTAAGGTTGCAAACCCTTCCTTTTGCAAAGACTATAGGCCTATCGCTTGTTGCAACACAATTTATAAATGCATTTCTAAAATCCTTACCAATCGCCTCAAAGGTATCCTCCCTAATTTTATTGATAAGGCCCAAGGAGCCTTTGTGAGTGGAAGGAACATTGGTGAAAATATAATGCTTTGTCAAGACCTCATGCACAACTATCACAAAACAAGCAAAGATAAGAAATGCGCCATGAAGATTGATTTAAAGAAAGCCTTTGATACGGTTCGGTGGGATTTCATTTTGGCAACTCTTGATGCTATAGGCATTCCCGGAAAATTTATAAGCTGGATTAAAGGCTGCATCACCTCTCCTTCATTCTCCTTGGGGATTAATGGTGAATTAATAGGCTTCTTTAAGCGTTCACATGGGCTAAGACAAGGGGACCCGATTTCCCCTTATCTTTTTGTCATTGCTATGGAGGTTCTCTCCCGAATGCTTGGGGAGCTCAAGAACAATCCTTCTTTCAGCCATCATTGGAAATGTAAGAAAAACAATATCACCCATTTATGCTTTGCCGATGATCTAATGTTGTTTTGTAGGGCGGATGTTGAATCAATTTCTCTCATGAAGAACACTCTTTCTCTCTTCCATGAATGGTCCGGACTCCAAATGAACTGCTCTAAAAGCAATATTTTCCTATCCGGAGTTTCCAAGGAGCAAAAGACTACTCTCTCGGCAATAATTAACATGGCGGTGGGAGAATTGCCGTTTAAGTATTTAGGTGTGCCAATCAAGTCCTCAAAGCTCAAAAACAGTGATTGCAAGCAGCTCATTGATAAAATTGTTGGGCGAATTTCCTCTTGGCGGAGCAAATCTTTATCCTATGCCGGAAGACTCACTCTCATAAAAGCAATCCTATTTAGCATCCAAGTGTATTGGTCCTCCATATTCATTCTCCCCTCTAGTGTCCATAAGGAGATTGATGGTATCTTAAGGAAGTTCCTTTGGAGTGGTGTATCAATGGATGGGAAAAAAGCAAAAGTTGCATGGGATAAGGTGTGCACCCCTAAAGAGGAGGGTGGTTTAGGTATTATGAGGAGCAAATCATGGAATACCGCAGCTGTTACCAAGCACATGTGGAAGATCCTTGCTGATAAGAGTACATCACTTTGGGTGGATTGGATCAAAGAAAACAAGCTAAAAGGTAAATGCTTTTGGGAGTTAAAACCAAATGGGGAGAGTTCATGGATGTGGAGAAAGATTCTAAGGCTTAGGGAACAAATGAAGAACAATTTCAAGAGGATCATCGGCAATGGAGAGAACACATTCCTTTGGCATGACAATTGGCACCCTTTTGGACCTTTGCTGGACAAATTTGGTACTCGGATCATTTATGATTCGGGCATACCAAGAAATGCATTAGTAAAAGAAGTGGTGGGCGGAAATAGGTGGAAATGGCCGGTGGCTAATTCATGTCACCTCTTGGAGATAAAGGAATCTCTTCCTTGCTGCCCAATGGGAGGTGAGGACACTCTAATATGGTCCCCTCAAACCAATGGCACATTTTCCATCAAATCGGCTTGGGAGGTAGTTCGCACTAGGAGAGAAAAGGTACCATGGCACAAACTTGTGTGGTTCAAAAGGCACTTCCCAAGGCATTCATTCATCACTTGGCTGAGTATAAGAGGTAAACTTATGACAAAGGATAAATTACTAAGTATCGGTATTGGCACTCACAATATTTGTCCTTTGTGTAACGTGGAGCCGGAAAGTATGGAGCATCTCTTCTTCAATTGCAGCTTTAGTTCTCAAATTTGGTATGAAATTCTTAACCTTTGTCATCAACTAATTCTCCCCCAGCCTTGGATCTCCTTGGTCACGGACTTGGCTAGAAAATGGAAGAAAGACAACTTTAAGAACATTGTGAGCAAGTTAAGCTTCGGTGCTGCCATCTATTATATTTGGAAGGTTAGAAATGACATTTGCTTTGGAAGAGGAGGTCTACCGAGGGAAAGAGTAATGGTGCTTATAAAGGAATGTGTTAGAGTTCGGGTGACATGCTTGAACAAGGTAAGCAAGACTAGAGGAAATGAATACATTGCAAGCAAATGGGGTTTCTCCCCTTCGATTTTCATGTAGTCCATGTAGACTGATTTTTGTTTTGATGAATGGTGATATTTGGAGTTTATATGTAATGCTTTTGTTCTTTTGTTCTTGTGTTATTTGCAATACCTAGGGGTTTGTCCTAGGATTGCATGATTAGGCTAAATCTAGGGGCTTTGTCCTAGATAAGCCATTGTAAATCCTTTTCTCTTGGTATAAAATTATTACTTACCAAAAAAAACTAATATTTTGACACATGTTAATTAATTTGTGCCCAAAATTATGTGTTCCACTTTCTAAATAATTTCAAAAGTGTAAAATGATAATTTTGCCCCTTTTTCTTAATCATATTCAAAAAGTATTATTTTTATCCTCGGAAAGTGTTAACCAACTATGAATAAATATTTTCATCTTCATAACACCATTTTCTTTCTTGAAATATGGGTGTGACTTTTAAGGTTTATAGTGACATAATCGTGGGCCCTATATCAAACGATACGTTTTATTATATTACTGTATAACCTAAAACTATTATTAATCGATATATTTCGTTATCCGCTACGAAACAAAGCTCCTACTGATCATGTAGTGTCATCTAGCAATGTCTCATGACCCTTACATCACAATGAAGTACAAGCTTTAGATAATGCCAAATGAACCTTTCGTACTCATACTTACCATGTAATCTAATCCTTCCGTCGTTATATCCCAATTAAACTTGGATTCATAGAATATCAAAATTTAATATTTACTCTCTTCGAATGTCAAGTAATATATCATAACGTGCCACATCGAAACTCTCTTCATGTGGTCTTTTATCTACACTGGTCAGTGTCTTAGATTTTTATGTTTCTCGATATTCATATGAGAGCTCGAGAGTAATCGAGCTGACGGATCCCTATATGGTCATCACTTGTCCTCTCGATCAAGCAACATATGATCAATTCGGCTTTTGAATGAGACATGGTTAGCCCCATGTTATACACCATATAAACCATATGTCCTGAAACGAAGTACAACCATAATATCTTAGGTCAAAGGATCTATACACTAGTATGATTTTATGATGTATCACTGATTGCATATCAATGTCCACGTGATCATCGTTTAGCAGTCACGTTCGATAAATAATATAATATAATAACCTTTGATCAGTTCTCCAACCATCAAATGGTTCTGTTGTTTATTCATGTGTACATCCACCATACCTAAAATCATCCATTGATATTCTATAGTGATATACCATATGTCTACTATGCAATACTATTGCCTAAACAAATTGCCTATGTAGGAAATAAGTTGATGACGTTTATTAAAACTCATGAGACCTCTCACATTTCATATGTATGTAGCTAATATAGATATAATATACAACTACAACACAGATATAAAAGTGACGTAGAAAACATGCAAATTATGACATAAATCTTCCTTTATTAATAATGTATAAGTAAGATATATAAGCCTTAAAACCGACAAAAAGATAGGTTTTTAAGGCATATTCTAACAAGAACTCCCACTTGCACTAAAGCCAATCGTTGCAGTACCTAATGCCCATCCTATCTAGATGCTGGTCTAACAGTCTTTGTGTCAGTGCTTTAGTTAGTGGGTCTGCAAGATTATCCGTCGAAGCAATCTTCTGAATGACTATATCTCCAGCTCTAACAAATTCTCTCAAGATGTGATATTTTCACTGAATATGTTTTGACCTTTGATGCGCTCTTGGTTCCTTTGCTTATGCAATGACACCTGTATTATCACAGAATATAATTATTGGTTGACTCATTTGAGGAACCACGCCTAACTCTATGGCGAATTTGAGCATCCAAACGGCCTCTTTTGTAGCTTCTGAAATGGTAATATACTTAGCTTTTATTGTAGAGTTTACAATAGTTGATTGTTTGACACTTTTCCAACTAACTGCACCTCTATTATTGGCAAAAACAAATACAGACGTAGACTTTCTATCGTCTGCATCTAATTGAAAATTAGAATCTGAGTATCCTTTGAGTGTTAATTTTGAACCTCCATAACGTAGTATTAACTCTTTGGTCCTCCCTAAATACTTTAGGATAGCTTTTACTGTTGTCTAGTGTCTTTCTCCAGGATTTGACTAATATTTGTTTACTGCACTAACTGCAAAAGCAATGTCTAGTCGTGTACATAACATGGTGTACATGAGACTACCTACTACTGAAACATATGACATCTCACACATTCGCTGCTACTTCTTACTAGTCTTTGGACACATATCTTTCGATAAATGTGTTTTATGAGGAAACGACAGAAAATCTCTCTTAGAGTCTTACATGTGAAAATGTTTCAACACTTTCTCTATGTACAACTTTTGAGATAAACCTATTAATCCTTTCACTCTATCTCTATAGATGCAAATACCTAGAATATAGGTTGCTTCTCCTAGATCCTTCATGGAGAAAGATTTTGCTAGCTATAACTTAACCTCAATCATAGTACCAATGTCGTTTCCAATTAATAATATGTCATCTATATATAAGACTATGAAAATGATAATATTATCCCTATCCAATTTATAGACACATGGCTTATATGAATTTTTAATAAAACCGAATACTTAGATCGTTTCATCAAATCGAATATTCCAGTTTCTTAAAGCTTGTTTCAATCCATATATAGATCGATGTAGTTTGCACACTTTATGCCTTTTGATAACGGATACAAAATCGATTGACTACTTTACGTAGATATTTTCCTCAATGTACCTATTGAGAAAAGTAGTTTTAATATCCATCTACCATATCTCATAATCATAGTGTGTTATGACGGCTAGCAATATTCTAACCCTTGTTTTTAAGCATCATGACTGGTGAAAACGTCTTCTCATAATCTAACTCTTGTTTTTAAGTATAACCTTTAGTTACTAATCGGGCTTTATAAGTTTCAACTTTTCCATCATTGCCAATGTTCCTTTTGAAGATCCATTTATATATGATCAGAACAATTCCCTTAGGTGGATCAACAAGTGTCCATACTTGATTTGTGTTCATAGATTCAATTTCTGAATTCATTACCTCTAGCCATCTGTCGGAGTCAATATCTAGTATTGTCTCTTGGTAAGTTTTTGAATCCCTTAGATGCTTAGTTTCTCCTATTAAAAGCAATTCAAAATCCCTTTCTATCAAAAAACCATATATTTCGGGAGGTCGAGACACTCTAACAGAGTTTCTTACTTGAGCTGTTGTAATTAGTACAGGTGATTGTATACTGGGAGGATTTACCTGAATAGACTCAGTTACTGGCTCTCCAGACTCTTTTTCAAGCACAATTTTCCTTTCTCCAAGAACTCTTTCTCGAGAAAATGCGCATTTCTACTAACCATAATCCTTTGATCATAGTGAAAGTAGAAATAATATCCTAAACTTTCTTTTGAATACCCGATGAACCAACCATTTTTCTGTTTGGGACTCTAATTTATTTATTCGAACTACTTTGACAAATGTTAGACATCCTTAGATTTTCAGATAGTTTACACGTGGAAGTTTGCCATACCATAATTCATATGTCATTTTTCGAATGGACTTTGATGGTGCTTTATTCAACACATGTAGTGCTGTTTGAAGAGTATATCCCCATAAATAAACTGGTAAGTCAATAAAACTCATCATAGATCATACCATATCTAATAAGATACGATTTCTCCATTCAAACACACCATTATGTTGTGGTGTAAATGGCGGAGTCAACTGAGATAGTATTCCTTTGTCTTTTAAGAACTCCTAGTTTGTACTTAAATATTTATCTCTACGATCTGAACGTAAAGTTTTAATACTCTTTCCAGTCTGGTTTTTTACTTCCTTTAGAACTTTCTGAACTTTTCAAAAGCTTCATATTTGTATTTCATCAAATATAAATACTATATCGAGAATAATCATCGATAAAGATAATGAAGTATGAAAAACCTCCTCGGCCCATTTCACTAAAAGGGCCGCACACATCAGTGTATATCAATTCTAATATATTTTTGGCTCGCTTCCTTTTATTCTTAAATAGAAGCTTGATCATTTTTCCTCGAAGACAAGATTCATAAGTAGGATAGGGTTCTGAACCCAATGAACCTAAAAGTCCATTTTCTCCTAATTGTCGAATTTGATCCTCTCCAATATGACTAAATCTATGATGCAATAGAACTATTGGATTTATGTGTTCTCTAGTTCTTTTAGATGATTTGGAATACATGACATTATGTATATCAAGTTTTACCACATACAAACCATTTGTGTTGATAACATTTCCTACTAATTTATTTCCAAAATAAATTAGACACTCATTTCCATTAAATGTAAATTGATAATCATTTTTTACACAAAACTGGAATATAGATGATATTCCTGGTGGCATTCGCAAAATACAAAGTTTTATACAAAGTTATTACATGCCTAGTAGGTAACTATACACTACACAAACCTACAGCCTTTATAGAAACTCATGTCCCATTAGCTAGTCTCAGTGTGATCTCATCACATCTTAATGTAGAACTATTTTGCAAATACTATAAACGAGCACAAACATGTGAAGTTATAGCAAAATCTAATATCCAAGAATTAATATTTGAATTAACATTTAATTCAAATTCAATTACATGACATTGATATGTACCTGTTTTGCTTTTTCTCAGATTATCAAGGTATAGAGGGCAGTTCTTCTTCCAATGCCCCTCTTGGTTGTAATAAAAGCAATTATTCTTCTTTTGCTTCTTTTCTTTTTGTGGAACAGAAGGTCATGGAGGCTGAGAACGTGATACCCCAATGTCAGAACCCTTCATCCTAGAAAGCCTGGTAGAGGTTTTCTTAAAACTCTTTCTTTGTACTTTTGGTCCACCAGATCCCATCTATGAACCTTTCCTCCAAGGGTTTTAAGCTTGCCTTTTTTTGCCTCTCGTGGCAAAGGTAGCTAGTAACTCAGCTGGTGTTTTCCTTTTCTTCTCATTATTGTAAAATTATTGAATATCATTGAGAAGCTCAGGGAAGTGCGCTCAATTCTATTAAGATTATAATTTTTAATAAATGACTTAAAAGTTGGAGGGAGTGAATAGAGAATCAAATTCACTCGAACATTATGTGACAAATCTATGCCCATAATTTGTAACTCCCCAGTCTTGTTAATCATTTTAATAACATGATTATTTGGGGAAACACCCTTCTCAAGTCACATGCTGAATAGTGAAGTCATCAAATTATATTCCTTCACTTAAGCATTTTCACTATATAATTCTCTTAAAATAGTGATAATTTCATACGCACTCTGCACATTCTCAAACCGAGTTTGAAGTTTAGAGTTCATTGATGTCAGCATACAATTGTGAACTCGTAAGTCAACATCTACCTATTCAGCATAAGCCTTTTGCTCTTCCTCAAGGGTGTCAAGGTCCACTGTTGCTGGGAAAGGTGCCTCCGAGACATAAGCTGACTTTTCAAGATTGAGAACAGTTGTCAGATTTCTCAGCCAATCTTTAAATTTTGGACCAATAAGCACATGCAAGTCCATCAATTTCAAGAGTATATTGTTTGTCGTTGACATTTTGAGATTCTATATTGCAAGAGAGAATGCTACAAGAAATAATAAATTCATTAGTAATTACCAATAAACCTAATCTTATTAGCTCCCACTATTTTATTCAAATCTTATACTTCCTCAGCTGAAGATTCAGAAAGTTCATTGGATCACTTTCTAGTAAGGAATCAAGTTCTTATCAAACTTGACAAACCGCACATAATAGAACTAAGTCCGACAAACTCAATAAGTAGGAATTGATTTCCTTTTGCATTCCAAATGCAAGCTATGATTCATGTAAGCCTTTAGCTTTGAGCATCGCACATAATAGATCTAAGCACTCTAAACTAGTCAAAATTCAATCCATCGTGTTTTCCAAACATAGTACCCTATCACTCTTACACACAATACAATTTAGGGAATGACAGGAATATTACTATAAACACCAATCAACTAATTTTATGCCATATGACATAGTATCCGTTATATGATGTAACCTCTCCTAACCAATAGGTGTGTTATAGAAAAACGACGAGAGTTTCCCTATTTTAGAGGGCCCGGGGAATATTTTTTCTTTTTAATTATACCCTGTAACACTCCCAATTAGCAATTCACACAAACTAGTCCTATCAACTGATTGAATTTTTTGTCAACTTAATCACAATTAATAAAATAAGTACATAATAATAACCATCATAAAAATTATCACCCACAGAAACTTTACAACCAATTTTCTTAACTAGCTATATATATATACATATCCACCAATATCTACATCAAGTGTGTGTGTGTGTGTATATATATATATATATATATATATATATATATATATATATATATATATATATATATATATATTCACATATACATCAAAACATATAAATCAACAAAATTATGATGCCTTTCTCCCTCCGCCTCATGTCTCATAGCGCTCCCCGGTAACCTTTGCTGTAACTCTTTATTTGTAAAATATTAAATTAAACGGAGTGAGCGACCACGACTCAGTAAGAAAATCATACTCAATACTCAAAGTATTTCATACCAGTACTAATCTCTTCCATACTCAGTATGTCTGAGCTATTTGCAACAAAATAATTGACACAGAACACGCATTAAACACATATCATAATTCTTTTCTTTCACCCATTTATTCATTTCCTTACTATACTGATATGATTCACTCGTTATGATTTATACATGTATGAGTGTCATGACTTTTCTATTTTCTGATCATACATCTTTCTCAACTCTTTATTAGCCACATAGACTTGCATATATGATTCTAATGCAATTGACTTTCATAAAATATTTACTAATTCTTTCTTTTTTTTTTTTCAAATATTTTCATTGACCGGCTAGACTATATATGACAGTACTTGCAGTCACCATGCAAGGTACAATTCTCTCTTACACGCATATTTCACTATTTTTTTCTTTGTTGTCCACACAGTACAACCGATATTTTTCTTTGCTATCCACACAGTACAGCTCGTGTGTAAGGATTTTAAACATGTTTTCTGCTTTTCTGTATCATATGAGTCATTATAAAACCAAAAATACTTGTTTTCCATTTTCTGAAAACATGCATAACTTAGAAAATGTTTTACCTCTTTCTTTATTTTTTTTCTGAAATAATGCATATGCTATGATTCCTCATGTATGTATGTATAACCATAATATGAAATATGTCCATTCATTGTTTTCCTTTATTCTTTTCACTCTTTATCAAACATCATATTATTTCCTCATGCATTTATACATATCTCATGCATTAAATTAATTTCAAAATATACAATGTAGGCTTAATATAAGGGTTATTTCACATATCATGCACATAACTAAGCAAAATTAACCTATATCACATAAAATGACATTTTTGCCCTTATGGCCAAAAATTACATCATGAATCCCAATGAATTTCTTTATCCTTTTAAGCATAAATCACATTAATTCTAATATCTTACACACTTGTATAAGTAAAGGTTATTTAAATAACCTAACTCAAATTACTTCAAGTATGTAATGTATGAAATTCTTACATTTTCTTTGCTAATTAGGTGATTTAAGCTTATTCTCCTTCTTTTCTTCTTCCTAGCAACCTTAATCAACCAAAAATATAGTCATTCGTCAAAACTCCAAATTTCACATCTCTTAAAAATTAAATTTCTTACCTTAGAACTGACCAGAATTGATAGATCTACACTTTTTATAACTGAAGGCTTTGGAAATTAGGTGGTTTAGCTAGGTTTTTGGATGAATTTTGATTGAAGGAAAGCTTTAGTTCAAATAATGGAGGTTCTCGGCAAATGAAGAAGAAAATGAATAGGTTATGGGTTTTATAAACCTTTTGGATCAATTTACCCTTCACCTTTTCTATAAATGACTATTTTATCCTTAGCAAATTACCAAAAACCCTTAGCACCACCATATAATTCCAAGTATGCCATTCAATTTTCATTCCCACTTTGTCTCTTAATTCCTTATAAAATGACCATTTTACCCCATTTGAAAATTATTGCTCATTTAGTAGTTTTCTATATTTTTTTTGTAATTTCTTTAAACCATAAGTTATAAAATCAACTCTAGGGGTAATTTTGGAAGTAGAGTTCACTGACATACCTAAATCCGGGTGTTACATTTCTTCCCCCCTTAAAAGAATTTCGTCCTCGAAATTTAAACAAATAGGTTGGAAAATCTCTCTTTCATTTGTTGTTCAACCTCCCATATGGCTTCTTCCACCTTATGATTCTTCCATAATACTTTCACTAATGGAATTGTCTTATTTCGGAGGTCTTTTATTTTTCTGTCTAATATCTGCACCGGTTGCTCCTCATAAGCTAAATTTTCTTTTAATTCCACATCATCTGATTTCAATATATGTGAAGGATCGCTAATATACTTTCTCAATAAAGAAATATGAAATACGAAATATATTATGAACTCGATCCATACTAGGTGGAAGTGCAAGTCTATAAGCCACCTTGCCCACTCTTTCTAAAATTTCAATTGGGCCAATAAATCTTAGAGCAAGTTTCCCTTTTCTTCCAAATCTCATCACGTGCTTGTAGGGGGCTACTTTCATAAAAACTTTGTCACCCGGTTGAAATTTTATTTCTTTCCTTTTCAAATCTGCATAGCTCTTTTGTCTGTCCTGAGCTTGCTTCAATCTAGTCTTGATAGTCTTTATATCTTCCACCATCCTCTAGGTTAACTTAGGCCCAAGAACTTGACTCAAATCATCTCGCTCTCCTATGTCATCCCAATGTAATGGGGATCTACACTTTCATCCATAAAGAGCCTCATATGGTGCCATTTTAATGGTGGACTGGTAACTATTATTATATGCAAATTCTATCAATGGAACCATTTCATGCCAAGTCATTTTGTAATCTAAACAACAGGCCCTCAACATATCCTCTAGTATTTGATTTACCCTTTCTGTCTAGCCATCTGTTTGAGAATGATATGCTGTGCTAAATGCCAACCTAGTACCCAATGCTCTCTATAAACTACCCCAAAAAGTTGAAACAAATCTAGGGTCTCTATCCGACACAATAGTTTTGGGTACGCTATATAATCTCACAATCTCCCGTGCATAAATCTAGGCCAATTGATCTAAAGTAAAACTATCTTTCATTGGAATAAAATATGTCGATTTAGTCAATCTATCTACAATCACCTATAGTGCATTATAGCCTTTTTGTACTAGAGGTAGGCCAATGATGAAATCCATTGAAATATCTTCCCATTTCCATTCAGGAACACTAAGTGGGTGAAGTAAACCCGAAGGTCTCTAATGTTAGGCCTTGACCTGTTGACATACCAAGCACTTAGCTACATAGTCACTAATATCTTTCTTCATACCTATCCATAATAAGTTTTCTTTAAATCCTGATACATCTTTACTCCCCCAGGGTCGGCAGTGTAAAGTGTATCATGTGCTTCACTCAAGATTTTCTTTCTTAATTCCAAATCTTGGGGAATACATACCCTGTTTTTGAACTTGAGCATGCCATCTATCATTTGAAACTCAGTTGTTTTCCTTTCACATATCTGTTGACTTATTTTCTGGCACCATAAATCTTCTACTTGCTTCTCTTTTATTTCATTGAGGAGATTAGGTTGAATTTCCAATCTGGCCACCTGACTCCCTATCACCTCAATCTATTCCCTTTGAAACTCTTCCTGTAACTCTATTTGAGTGGTAAGATGAGCTATGGCAATCTTTCTATTCAAGGCATCGACTACCACATTTGCTTTACCTGGGTGATATTTAATATCATATTCATAATCTTTGACTAGCTCCAACCATCTTCTTTGTCGCATATCTAAGTCTGTCTGAGTGAAAAAATATTTTAGACTTTTATAGTCGGTGTAGATATTACATTTAACTCCATATAAATAATGTCTTCAAATTTTTAAAGCAAAAACCGCTGTCGCTAACTCTAAATCATGGGTAAGGTAGCGTGTTTCATAATCTTTTAACTGCCGAGACACATACGCTATCACCTTACCCTTTTGCATCAGCACGACTCCCAAACCATTATACGAGGCATCACAATAAATATCTTAGTCTACACCTTCCTCTATTAATACTAAAATAGGAGCTGTAATTAACCGTCTTATTAGCTCTTGGAAACTCTTTTCACAGTCATCAGTCCATAGAAAAGAAATTCTTTGTCTAGTAAGAGTTGTAAGTGGCCTGACCAACCGGGCAAAACCCTGTACAAATCTCTTGTAATAGCTGGCTAGCCCTAAAAAACTTCTGATCTCTTTCACAGTCTTCGACCTCAGCCATTCAAATATTGTTTCCACTTTACTAGGGTCTACAGCTATACCTTCCTTAGTAACCACATGTCCCAAAAATACTACTCGATCTAACCAGAATTCACACTTAGAGAATTTGGCATACAATTTCTTTTCTCTCAATCTTTGTAGCACAAATCTCAAGTGTTCGACGTGTTCTTCTTCTCAACTAGAGTATATCAAGATATCATCAATAAATACCACCAAGAATTTGTCAAGGCAATCATGAAATACTCGATTCATTAAATCTATAAAGATTGTTGGGGCATTAGTCAATCCAAAGGGCATCACCACAAACTCGTAGTGCCCGTAACAAGTCCGAAAAGCTGTCTTTGGAATATCTTGCTCTGTAATCCTCACCTGGTGATAACCCGACCTCAAGTCAATTTTGGAGAACATAGAAGCTCCCTTCAATTGATCAAATAAATCATTAATTCGAGGCAACGTGTATTTATTCTTCACTGTAAGTTTATTTAACTCCATGTAATCTATGCACATACGAAACGACCCATATTTCTTTTTGACAAATAGTATGGGCGCTCCCTAAGGAGAGTGACTTGGTCTAATAAAAACCTTATTTAAAAGTTCTTGTAATTGTTTCTTTAATTCTTGTAATTCAGCTGGAGCCATCCGGTAAGGGGCTTTTAAAATCAGGGCTAAGCCAGGTTCTAACTCTATACTAAACTCCAACTCTCTCTCTAGAGGTAAACCTAGTAGCTCATTAGGAAAATATCTGGGAAATCTCGTACTATTGGGACATCCTGAACACCTAATCTTTGATTATCACGCTCATGTACCATATGAGCTAAATATCCCGTACACCTATTTTTCAATAATTTTTGCACCTTTACACTACTGATCATCATACTAGGCTGATGGCCCTCTCTAAAATTAAAGTAATCCCCATTATCTAGTTGGAATCAAAGCTTTTTCTTTCTATAGTCAATCTTGACTCCATATCTTTCTAAGAAATCCATGCCCAAGATAACATCAAAATTGAGCATATCAAAGACAATCAAGTCTACCTTTAACTCTCTCCCATGTATCACTACCCTCTGGTCTTTTAACATCTTATCAGTAATCATACTCCTACTATTTGGCATCTCAACTCTAATGGAATTGGTAGATCTAACAGGCACTAAACTTACCCTTTCAATAACCCCCGGTGTAATAAAAGAGTGTGTAGCTTCTGAATTAATCAATGCATATAAGGAAACAGAGTGGAAAAAGAGTTAACCAGTAACTGCAGATGGGTTAGCCTCTGCCTGACTATGGGTAGCTGTATAGACTTGTGCATTAGTACCTCTCCCTGGTTGCACTGACAGAATTAGGCTTTGTTGTGGCTGTATTTAGACTGGCACTACGGTATTCTGGCAATCCTTTGCTATATGCCCTGGCTGTCGGCATCTATAACAAATCACTTGTTTCTACTAGTACCAATATTCCCTGCTATGACGTCTCCTATAAATCTGACACTGGGAAATATTTTCTTTTTTAGACTTCTTGTCACTTTTCCTGCCTTTTCTACTTGCTTTTGACTGAAATTTTCTTTTTCCCCTATTTTTTATGAAACTGGAGCCAATTGAACTACCCCCTGATATTGTAGCAGGTGCTGAAACAGTCAATGAAACAGGTAGAGCTGACTGACTTGGCATCACTGTCTGGGGTGTTGTCAATGATGGAGGTGTTGACATGGAAGGTGCATTCTTGGGTAACTTATTAACATATACCTCTAATCTCAATGCTCTCTTCAATGCCTCTTCATAAGTTTAAGAAGGTTGTGGTCCAGCTAACACATACAAGGTTATCTCTGGTCTAAGACCCTAAAGAAATTTGTCCAGTCGGAGACTAGGTGTACTCACTATACCTAGAGCAAAACTAGATAAGACATTAAAACAGGTAGAATAATCATTTATTGAACCTTCTCCCTGCTGTAAAGAAATAAACTCTTGAACTTTGACTACTACCACATTAGCTGTTCTATATTGGGCCTCAAATGTCCTTCTAAAGCCCTACCAGGTCATTAGATCCACATTTCTAGTTTCTTTAACTAGGTCCTACCATACGCAGGTCTTTCCCCTCATCAAGAAACTGGCATACTGACCTTTTTCTCTATCAGTCGTAGGAAATAAATCCATAGTACTTTCCACCTGCTTGATCCATTCAGCAGCCATTAAAGGATCTTTAGTACCTTTAAATTCAGGAGGGGCATGCTAACTAAATAAGGAATAAATAGGCTCAAGCCGCCTTTGAGCTCCAACTTCTCCTCTCCCCTCATTCTTCATTTCATTTCTGATTTCTTCTATGACCTCCTCACGAATCTCACTTCTAATCTCATCTCGAATGGCATCTCTGGCTATATTTTCAGGTGTGGGTCTATCTTGACTCTCGGTCAATATCTAATGGACTATATCTCTAATTTCTACTAGCCCAAATCCTGAACCACCTGACAGGGTAAGGTTAGACGGTTCTCTCGTCTCTCTCTGAATACCCCTTACACGACCCCGTCCTTATCCTGGTCTTGTGGTACTCCTCATCTAATAACTGTATAAGTGTAATTACATAATATTTTATTATTTGAATACAGGCAAATAAAACAACTTACAACAGTCGATTCTCGAGAGCTAATCTATGAGACATGAGGGGCAGCAATGCAATACTAGAATGCAAAACTATATATAAATATTATATTATATTACAACATATTCTTATTATATCCACTTTTAAGCGCCCAAAATTGCGCTTTGATACCAAAAATGTAACCTTTCCTAACCAATAGGTGTGTTACAGAAAAACGGCAAGAGTTTCCCTATTTTAGGGGGCCCGGGAAATATTTTTTCTTTTTAATTATGTCCTGTAACACTCCCAATTAGCAATTCACACAAACCAGTCCTACCAACCGACTGGATTTTTTGTCAATTTAATCACAATTAATTAAATAAGCACATAATAATAACCATCATAAAAATTATCACCCACAGAAACTTTACAACCAATTTTCATAACTAGCTATATATATATACATACCCACCAATATCTATATCAAGTGTGTGTGTATATATATATATATATATATATATATATATATATATATATATATATATATATATATATGCATATATTCACATATACATCAAAACATATAAATCAACAAAATTATGGTGTCTTTCTCCCTCTGCCTCATGTCTTACTAGCGTTCTCCGATAACCTTTGCTGTAACTCTTTGCCTGTAAAATATTAAATTAAATGGAGTAAGTGACCACGGCTCAGTGAGAAAATCATACTCAATACTCAAAGTATTTCATACCAGTACTAATCTCTTCCATACTCAGCGTGTCTGAGCTATTTGCAATAAAATATTTGACACAGAACACGCATTAAACACATATCATAATTCTTTTCTTTCACCCATTTATTCATTTCCTTACTATACCGATATGATTCACTCATTATGATTTATACATGTATGCGTGCCATGACTTTTCTATTTTCTGATCATACATCTTTCTCAACTCTTTATTAGCCACATAGGCTTGCATGTATGATTCTAATGCAATTGACTTTCATAAAATATTTACTAATTCTTTCTCTTTTTTTTTTCAAATATTTTCATTAACCGGCTAGACTACATATGATAGTGCTTGCAGTCACCATGCAAGGTACAATTCTCTCTGACATGCATATTTCACTATTTTTTTCTTTGTTGTCCACACAGTACAGCTAGTTGTCCACACAATACAATCGATATTTTTCTTTGCTGTCCACACAGTACAACTCGCATGTAAGGATTTTAAACATGTTTTTTGCTTTTCTATATCATATGAGTCATTATAAAACCAAAAATACTTGTTTTCTATTTTCGAAAAGGCCAAACGACTATTTCCCACCCAAGGTATGCTGTAATGACAAATTTCCACCCTTTAACTATGGAAACACCAAATACTCACCCATGGCCGGTTAAATTTAACAGAACCCTAATGCCTAAAAATTTTATCTCTTTTTACCCCCTTAAATTTTAAAAACTAAAATTTTCCCTCAGCCTAAGTTTTAAAAAATGGCAGTTTCACCCTAGGGTTTGGTTTTGAAATCTCTGGCTCTATTGCCGACAACCTCTCCCTCCCGAGACATCTTCTCCTTCCGACGATCTCTTTCCTACCATTTGAAGGGTCGATCGACGTCAGAGACGCCTTGGGAGACGAAGAACTTCATTGGGGAAGACAAAGTTCTTTGTCTTCCCATACGAAGACGAAATTGTTGTTTTTGTCTAGGAAAACGAAGAACTTCGTCTTCCCCAATGAAGTTTTTTGTCTCCCAAGGCATCTTCGACGTCGATCAGCCCTCCAAATAGGAGGAAAAAGATCGCTGAAAGGAAAGGATGTCTCTGGAGGGAGAGGCCGTCGGTAATAGAGCCGAAGAGGTCACCAGAGATTTCAAAACCAAACCCTAGGGTGAAACTGCCATTTTTTAAAACTTAGGCTGGGGGAAAATTTTTAGTTTTCAAAGTTTAGAGGGATAAAAATAGATTATATTTTAGTTTATTTTTTAATATTATAGAGAAAATAACGATTTTACCCTTACCACCATTATTTTTAACTGGCCATGGATGGGTATTTGGTGTTTCTATAGTTAAAAGGTGGAAACTTGTCATTACAACATACCTTGGGTGGGAAATAGTCGTTTGGCCTTTCTGAAAACATGCATAACTTAGAAAATGTTTTACCTCTTTCTTTATTTTATTTTATTTTTATGAAATCATGCATATGCTATGATTCCTCATGTATGCATGTATAACCATAATATGAAATATGCCCATTCATTGTTTTCCCTTATTCTTTTCACTCTTTGTCAAACATCATATTATTTCCTCATGCATTTATATATATCTCATGCATTGAATTAATTTCAAAATATACAATGTAGGCTTAATATAAGGGTTATTACACATATCATGCATATAATTAAGCAAAATTAACCCATATCACATAAAATGACATTTTTGCCCTTATGGCCAAAAATTACATCATGAATCCTAATGAAAATTTCGTAATATTTATTTTAGGTAACATTTACCTAATACTTGAGCATGACAACTTTCACACTTAATCAACATTAAATGTTAGTTGACCTTGTGCACCTTTATCAACTCTTACACTTAATTATATTAATGCAAGTTGATACTTGTACACAATGTCTCATTCAACTAATAAATCTAGTCACATTAATGCAAACTGATTCTTGCATACAATTTTTTATTGAACTAATGCACCTAATCATATTAATGCAAGTTGATTCTTACACATAATTTTTTTATTCAACTAACACACTTAATCATATTAATGCAAACTGATTCTTGTACACAACCTTTCGTTCAACTAAAGTAAACAAAATCATGCATATCATATCATGGCTCATACATCAAAATAACATGCACATGCTTTTAGCATGCATCATAATCTTTTAGATTATATGTAATTATATACATTAATCACATACATCATAACTTCACCTAAATGTCTTAATCAATATTGAAATATCACTTAGCATGTCCAAATGTAAATTTTAAAAATAATCCAGAACTTTTTATGAACAATTTCAACATATATATGCAAATATATTAACATATCTTCATACGTCAAACTTTCTTATGCATATACCATGCATGCATGCCCTTAATTCATGAGTTTTATGACCAATACACAAAATTAGCATAAATTTTTCAATGTATATCATCATATACATTCAGTCAACAAGCAATAATAAAAATTCCAAGATTTAAATTTCAATTCTCAAGCCAAAAAGCACATGTATGTCTAAATCAAACACATATATTTGCATCCTATAAACACTTCATCATATACATGCATTAAAGCACATGTTCTTCATCTTAAAACTTAGCTAAAAAAGATTTAGCGAAGAGTTATAAAGCAAAACATGCTTGAAAAGTTTGATTTCCTAGCAAAGTAACAACATGCATGTACACATATGATACATATACATACCCTTGTGTATTAAACTCATATATTTAGCTTTAAAAAGACATAGAAAGAGTTGACCGATGCTCTGAAGATATTTGTAAATGATAGGTGAAAAAGAAGATGCAAAGAATGCAACGCATGTAAGTAGAACAAGAATTAAAGCATGATTAATGCATATAAGAGAAGGATGAAACTTTTGTCTACTTTTTTGCCTCTTATAGAAAACATAGAATGATGGATTAATCTCCCCTCTTGAAGAACCTCCAAAGGGGTGCACCTTCCAAGCCAAACTTAGAAAGAAGGGAGAGCTTTTAGTTTGTTTTTGTGAGAAAAAGTAAAGTGCAAAAATGGTTATGTTAATTTAAAATAAACTAAAATGCACTTTATATAATGGTGACCCATTTTGCAATTTCAAAATTCTTCTTTGGCCTAACAAATTCATAATTTGAAGTTTTATCATGCATGTATATCAAATATGTACCTTAGCCATCTTAATTTCATCTCACTAACATCTTAACTTTTAAAATGTTAATTTTTACTCCAATATAATATTTTATATGATTTTTATTATCCTTAGGAAGGTGCTAGCCATCCTTGGATAATTAATTCTTCCTTTAGAACGCTTGGTTTATTGGTGTAACATTTTAGGTTTACCGTAGTGTAGTCTTGAGTCATTTTTTAGACGATCAAAAAGTATATTGGAAACTCAACGACTATAGTAAACATTTAGTAATGTGTCATAGCCTCTAAACCACGATAAAGAAATACTCTATTGAATCTAATATCTTCGAACATACATTCGATATAGGTAATATCCTTTCATTGTCTAATCTTGATCGATTCTGGACTTATGGATTGTTAAAGTCCTAATTTTGATTCTCTACGAATCATCGATTTAAATATTCGAAATATGTCATAATGAACATCCTTTGTATGATTTACATTATACTCTAGCTAAAGATTCAATTTTCAATATTTATAGATGTTCACTTCAGAATTTGGATTTAAATCGAATTAATAGATATTTAGATTCTATTACTTTTTTAGTCAACAGATCCTATCTCGACCATCATTCTTATCCATATACAAATGACATCTGACCAATATGACTTGTCTTACAAGATGTGGTTAACCATATATATACACCATATGAATCACATGTATCCGTATTGGATGATCATGACATCTCAAGTCAAAGGATTACTTCGTACACTAGCACAATCTTACAATAATGCATTGACTCTGATTTTATGAATATGTGACTTATCGTTATTGCTCATGTTTGAAAAAAAGTTCTCTCATTGTTAATCCATACTAATACTCTAATTAAATGACCTCAATCGTCATTTGTACTAATGTCATCTCATGACATTTAATAGAGGTATTTAATATGCTTACTATGTGATATAATTATCTAAGTTATATCACATTCGTAGGAAACAATTCGACATTTCAGTTTGTATTAAGTGACTCATCCGGATAGTTCATATATATACTATATATTATCACAAAATAAAGGAAACAACTTATGTATATGAAAAAAAATCATTTTTTATTAATAAATTATATAAAAGATTATATATAAGATGAAATATCCTAAAATGGATAACACTAATTGTTCCTTAAGCATAAACTAAGATGCTTTAATCAACATCATGTTAGTTTGGATATTTGTTTTGCTCTGGATGTATTTACATTGGTTTTTGCTAACAATTTCATTCTTTTTTTTTTTGGTAAATAATATAGTATTAGACCAAAAAGAGCCTTACCATGGGACAAGACCCCAGGTTAAAGAGAAAAGCCTTGCCTCGGACAAGTCCTGGGCTAAGGCATGGAAAGATCCAATGATAAGCACTATAAAACTGAAACTAAGTCACCATACATAGAAAAACCTCACAAGCATTAACTAGATACAAGAATCATATATGACACATCATATACAATATCTAGCAATTTTGAAGAGTTAATAGAAGATTGATCTTGGCAAGTCCCATATCGAAGCAATAGTGTCATTTATGTATGAACTGGAGATGTTTGATAAGGGCAGATTCTAGCCCTCACACAATCTTTTATAGTGGCAATGATCATTTCTTGCAGAGATTTACTTCTACCAAAAAGAACATGGTTTTGTTCACACCAAATGTGCTATATAGTGGCCCAAAACATAACTTGCAAATGATGTGGAGTAGAGTATCACCCTTCCATTTGTTTGCACAATAAGGAACAAGAGAGCCCTGTTGTTAGTGGGGATTATCTAAAAGGCAAAGATTAGCAATATAATTCCAAATAGAGGCAGAATAGGATCATTGAAAGAATAGGTGGTCCATGCTTTCTGGAGCCAAATTGCAAAGACACACACATTGTTTGGAATGATGCCAAGGTTATATAGTTTATCCTTTATTTTCATACCACCCTTAATACCCATCCATGCATTGAATGAGTGCCTAGGGAAATGGCTTTTGAACCAAATGATATTATACCACAAAACTTTAGCTTTGGACTCTTTTATACTGTTCCAAGCCGATTTGATAGAGAATTGACCATTGGTGCTTGGTTTCCACCATAGGATATCTTCACCTTATGAAGGGGTTGAAATTATGGTATTTTTGATTTCCATAAGGGTTGTAGAATTCGTCAACGGCCATTTCCATCCATCTTCCTCAATCACCTCGTTTACCTTGCAATGCAATGGTAGCCTTGAGTCATATACCACCCTAGGACCATATTTGTCAATAAGGGGTCCTAAAGGATGCCAATTGTCATGCCAAAGATGAGTATTCTGCCTATTCCCCATAATTTTCTAGATTTTTTCTTTAATGCTTTTCCTAAGCAAAAGCAATTTCTTCTAAACCCAAGAACATTTTCCATTTGGTTTAACCTCCCAAAAACTTTTATTTCTAAGTCGATTATCATTGATCCAATCAGCCCATAAAAAGGTACCAGTTTTTTGAAAGAGTTTCCAAATATGCTTTATCATAGCGACCTTGTTCTAAAATTTGCTTTTCATAATACCCAAGCTCCCTTCCTCTTTCGAAAGACAAATTGTATCCCAAACAACCTTTGCCTTCTTGCTATAGGTTACGTCTCCATTCCAAAAGAAATTCCTAAGGTAGCCATCAATTACCTTGTGTACTTTTGTAGGGAGAATAAAGGTTAAAGACCAATATACTTGGATACTAAAAAGAATAGCCTTGATGAGAATAAGTCTTCCAACATAAGAAAGGAATTTACTTTTCCAAGAAGAGATTCTAGCCATAATCTTGTCAATGAGGGGTTTGCAATCATCAACTTTTAGTTTGGAGGATATCATAGGTGCACCAAGGTACTTAAAAGGAAGTGTAGCAAACTCAATACCGAGGATTGATTTAAGGTGCTCCGCTTCAGAATTATTGACTCTCAAAAGATAAATATTGCTTTTGATCAGATTTGTTCTAAGTTCGGACCATGAATGAAAGCAATCTAATGTCTCCTTCATTAGAGATATGAAATTTGCATCTGCCCTACAAAATATCATGAGGTCATCAGTAAAACATAAGTGTGTAATATTATTTTTCTTAAACTTCCAATGATGGCTAAAATGAGCATTCTCCTTTAGTTCACTAAGCATACAAGAGAACACCTCCGCGGTAATAACAAAAAGGTATGGAGAGAGTGGATCCCCTTACCTTAACCCTCTAGTACTTTTGAAGAAGCCAACAAGTTCACCATTTAGGCCCACCAAGAACATAGGACTAGTGATGCAAGTTTTTATCCAACTAATGAACTTTTATGGCATATCAATGGTATCAAGGACAGCAAGCAAGAAATCCCAATTTAAGGTGTCATATGCTTTCATGATATCAATATTTATGGCACATTTCTTTTCATGAGTGTCCTTTTGGTAGCTATGCATAAACTCTTGGCATAATAGAATGTTTTCACCAATGCAACGACCTCCCACAAAAGTACCTTGAGCTTTGTTGATGAACTATGGAAGTATGGCTTTGAGGTGGTTTGCCATGATTTTGGTGATGCATTTGTACAAAGTATTGCAACAAGCTATAGGCCTAAAATCCTTACAAAGAGAAGGGTTAGTAATTTTAGGAACAAGAGCAAGTATAGTGCAATTAGCCTCTTTTAAGAGATGACCCATTTTAAAGAAGTGTTTGATGGCCTTTACAACATCATCACCAATTATGTTCCATGTTGCCTTGAAGAAACATGCACCATATCCATCCGGACCTAGGGCCTTGTTATTATCCATGGCAAAAATGGTTTCTTTGATCTCCTCTGCTGAAATTTCTCTTATAAGCATATCCTTTTCCTCACATCCAAGCCGGAATTTGACTAACTTTTTGAGCTTCTCAAGATTCACATTAGAATGCTCATTTCCATTTAGGACAGATTTGAAGTGTTCCACAAAATCGTCTTTGACCTCTTCCATGTTGTGTACAAAAGATCCATCCTCCTTTTGGATCCCATAGATAGAGTTTCTATTTCTTCTACCTTTGATGCTCTTGAAGAAGAACTTTGTATTTTGATTACCTTCCTTCAACCAATGAACTTTTGATTTTTGTCTAGCCAAAGATTCTTCAACTAATGAAAGGGATCTATAGGATTCTAAACTGAATTTTTCCTCTCGGGCAAGTTCTTCATCCAAGGGGCTTATTTGGAGTAGCTCTTAGACGTTTTCAAGTTGCCTTCTAGCTTCTAACACTCTTTTGAAAATGTGGCCAAAAGACTATTTATTTAACTTCTTTAACTCACTTTTCAGCTTTTTAAGCTTGCTAATCACATTGAACATAGGGCTGCCTTGTGCTTCATAGCTCTAAACTTTAGCAACAATGTTGAGAAAGTTTTCATGGTGTGTCAACATATTAAAGAATTTAAAAGGAACTTTCCTATAATCTTCATTCTTTATGCATATATAATTGATTATTGATTATTACGTTAACAATTTACTATATTCTAATTAACTACTTCCTGTTTGTTCAGAAACTTTGGCCCAATTTCCTCGAAAGAGCTGTACAAATCCATCTTCTACACATTATTTACCTCTACAACCTGAACAGCAGTAACATATTATAGGACAAAATTTGAATGATGATCATCATTCTGTAAAGGTAAATGTTGTTCGGCTTTCAACAAGCAATGGTGCTGCAAGTGTGAGTAACTCCCAGTACTTGACATCTACTTCTAATTCTGTCCTAATCGTTATTGGGCTTTTTTGCCAGAATTCCATGAATTTTCAAATTGATAACCTTATGAATAATCCCACCAATTTCTACACAGGGACTAATGTTTAGATCTCATCTGCTGAGTCCTCAACTACCATGCCACTAGCTCAAAACAATCCTTTTTCCCCTTTTTCATGTATAAGACCAACTTCATCTAATAATCCAAGTCAAAGTTCTCAAAATGCTACAGCCATATCAACCACTACAAATAACATGACTCCAGTGAATTCATTAGCATAAATTCTAGATCAACTGTCATTTTAGTCATATAGGTTTGATCCAAATGAATCTGAGAACAATTTTGACATGGTTATTCAAGAAATATTGAGTTCAACATAATTAAGCACAACATGTAGCATAGCTGCTTGTGCACAGAACAATATGAATAGAGTCTATTCTACAGTTTAGTCACAATTTAATCAGTAACAGCAAATGGTTAGTAAGTACGCTTAATACCAATTCAGTCATTGGTAATAGAGGACTTGCAAACTTGGCTGGTAGGATATGTTTCGCTGCTACTTCTAGAATGAGGGTTGCCCATGGAAATAACTTTGGGGCGTTAAATGGAAAGGCATGTGTGTCATTGATGCTTCAAGATACAAGTTTGAACCATCAACAACAGGAAATGGCTAACCAATTTCATAATGGCGTTGGAGCTATAAATGGCCTTAATAATCTCCCTTCTGAATGGAAATTGCCCTGAATATCTATCATGCAGAGTATGTTGATATTATCTTGTTCATGACGAAGTCAAAAACTACATATATACTAATGGAGTTATGTAGAGTTTATTGGGTTTGGTGTTTTAGTTACAGTGGGTTTTCATAGAGCTGCTAGTAGTGATTATAGGAAAGGAAATTACAGGGGAGGTAGGTGGGTTTCAATTAGAATATTTACATTGTGTTATCATTTAGTTTGCCTTGTTTGTTCCTGTAAGTGAAAATAAGGCCAAATGACTATTTCCTACCTAAGGTTTGATGTTTTCTCAAATATCCACCCTTTAACTATGAAAACACCAAACACCCACCCATGAGCAGTTAAAATTAATGGTGGTAAGGGTAAAATCGTTATTTTCTCTATAATATTAAAAAATAAACTAAAATATAATCTATTTTTGTCCCCCAAAACTTTGAAAACTAAAATTTTTCCCTAGTATAAGTTTTAAAAAATGGCAGTTTCACCCTAGGGTTTTGTTTTGAAATCTCCGGTAACATCTTCGACTCCATTGTTGACGGTCTCTCCCTCTTGAAACATCTTCTCCTTCTGGCGATCTCTTTCGTTCCAAGGCTTCTCCGACGCCAATCGAGTGTCCAAATGGGAGGAAAAAGATCGTCAAAAGGAGAGGATGCTTCGGGAGGGAGAGGCCGTCGGTAATGGAGCTGATCGATAATGGAGCTGCAAATATCGTCGGAGATTTCAAAATGAAACCGTAGGGTGAAACTACCATTTTTTAAAACTTAGGCTAGGGGAAAATTTTAATTTTTAAAGTTTAGGGGGGCAAAAAGAGATAAAATTTTCAGACGTTAGGGTTCTGTTAAATTTAATGGATGAGTGTTTGGTGTTTTTATAGTTAAAGGGTGGATATTTGAGAAAACATCAAACCTTGGGTGGGAAATAGTTATTTAGCCGCGAAAATAATACCAATTCTAGGATCATAAGAAAACATACCTGATTTATTGAATCTGACAATTGATGATGATTTGGTGATTTGATGCACTTCTAGGAGTATCCACAATACATTTTGCTATTTTGCTTTCTTGTTTCTGTAAAATTCTTCCAGAGAATAGAATAGAAGAGTACCGTGCTTTTTGTAATTTTTTTTTTGTATGAAATCTTCTCTCCCAATAGACGTTACACCAGTTTAAATAAAGAAGAAGAGTGACAATTATCTTTAATAACTGTCAAGGGTAAAATTGAAATATTACATATCATGGGTTAATATTGTATTTGTAAACCTAATGGATCAGGTCAACCCATCATGGGTGGACCAAATCCAATATCTCCCACTCACACATGATAGGGTGATCCGAATCATAATACTCTTCTATAGAAATCTTATAGAATAGAGTAATTTATATTAGCAAATGTGTCATGTGATCTTGCAAGCAACCTGCACTTGGGAGCTAATTTACTTTGCATCTGTTAGGAATAACATAGTTGCTTCAACCCAAAATAAAAATAAAGCGTTAATCTTATAGTACCCTAGACTTACTTGATAACACTAGCTTCCTTTAATCCCTCATTTATTATTGTGTTATATTCCTATGTATTTATGATCAACTCCAATCTTTTATATGAGTGACATGACCGATCGACCAATGGACACACGTAATATATAAGTCTTTCTCTTCTACTTGAAATTCTCAATTTAAACTTAACTATTTTTCTAATCATGTTCCATAGACCGAATCATTAATGGCCATAGGTTCCAAGCTAAGATAACAACACTAAGAATAAACATCAAATAACAACAAAGAGTCAAATGGTACCATCATGAGGTAATCCTCATAAAGTCATCTTATTTATGCACACATGGTATGAATCATGTGCTCCAATGCATATTTTTTCAAAAATGTCATTACCAACATTGTATAGATCTTAGTTCAGTCGCTGCACTCAGTGCCTAACTTGAGTTCTTAATCATCTCTCTAATCTTCCAGGTGTCTTTATCAATTAAGAACTCATTTCTGGCATTCACAAGTTATTTGGATGTGGGGAATTCAAATCGGTCATTTTCAAATTTATCAAGTCATGCCCTCATCTTGATTAATCATCAAGGCAACATATCAAATAACTCATTTCTTGAGTAATTTTCATTTTCTAAGTGCGCTCTTTTAGCGGCATTAATCTCAAGAAACATGTCTCATCTTTGCACGCTCTTCTCAACGTCAAAGGTAATTGCTCGTGTGAAAGAGCCAATCAAACTTGTGTGACATTATCATCTTGTTGAGTTTTCAAAAACAACGTGTATATCCATAAACATCACGAATTCAAACATATAAAATAAATTTAAATTCTTTGATGTTCTAACGTTGTGTTACAAGTATAATATATACTCAACAAGTCATCTATCATATTCTACGCAAGCCAAGAGACTTAACATGTGTAAGATATACATATCTTGAGATCGGTTTAGTTAGAGGATCAGCAATCATGTTACGCGTAGAAATATATTATACTATCACTTCCTTTTTCGAAATGATGTCTCTAACAAAGTTATATCTGGTGTTGATATATTTGGTTCTATTGTGGAATTTGGGATCCTTTGTGAAAGCTATCGCAACTCGATTATCACAATGCCTAACTATAAGACCAATTGTTGCATCCAATACACCCAAATTCTCAAAAAATCTTTTCAACCAAACAGCTTCTTGCACAACAGCAGAACATGCTACAAATTCTGTTTCTATTATAGACAAGGCTATGCACGTTTGTTTCTTACTACTCCAAGATATAACGCCATTTTGGATTAAGAAAACATAACCTGAAGTTGATTTGCATTGGTCCAAATCACCACCCTAGTCAGTATCTGAATAGCTAACGATACACAAATCCTTTCCTTAGTAGCATAAACAATAATCCATAGTGCCTTTCAAATATCTCAATATCCTTTTCACAGCCTTCTAGTGTTCCCTTCCTGGATTCGATTGATATCGACTAACCAATCTAATAGTGAAACATATATCGGGATGAGTACACATCATCACGTACATGAGACTTTCAACCGTATTTGAATAAGGTACTAGGGACATTTCATTCTTTTCATTTTGAGCCTTTGGACACAAATCTTGGCTCAACAAATCATCTTTTGACACAGGATTATCTACGGGCTTGCAGTTTGCCATGTTGAATCGTTCTAGAAACTTTTGGATATAATACTTTTGTGATAGAGCCACAAGTCTCTTTGAACGATCCCTTTTGATTTTTATACCTAAAATATAATCTGTTTCACCCATATCCTTCATGTTAAAATTTATGGATAATCGATTTTTTTATGATCATCACATATTCCAAATCACTCCCAACTATCAGTACATCATCCACATAAAGAGATAGAATTGTAAATTTGTCATAAGACCTTTTCACATAGACACAATGATCTTGTTCTAGCATCTTAAAAATTATAAGACAATATCGCCTTATGAAATTTTAAGTACTATTGTCTTGATGATTATTTTAGGCCATATATAGATTTTTAGAGCTTGCATACTTTGCGTTCTTGACTTTTTACTACGAAACCTATAGGTTGATCCATATAGATTTCTTCGTCAAGCTCTCCATTAAGAAAAGTTGTTTTGATAGCCATCTGATGCAATTCTAGATCTAAGTGTGCTACTATAGCTAGAATGACACGAATTGAAGTAAATCTCACAACAGGCAAAAAGGTTTCTTCATAATATGTACCTTCTTATTGGGTATAACCTTTTGCCATTAGGCAAGCTTTGTATTTATCTATTGAGTCATCCACCTTTCGTTTAATTTTGAGAATCCATTTATTCCCAATGGGTTTTCAACCCAGTGGTAAGTCCACTAAACTCCAAACTTGGTTAAATTCCATGGATTTCATTTCTTCCTCTAATGCTTCTTGCCACTTTTCCTTATTGAGGGATGATAAAGCTTCTTTGATATTTTTAGCCTCATCGTCTTCAGGAGGAGCAGTTATGAAAACTTTATTTTCAATTTTGAAATGTCTCTTAGGAATTCAAGAACGTTTGTTCCTACGTAATTGAGCATCTTCTCTCCCACTATCTAAAATAGGTTAGAGCATAACCTTATTGCTCTCACTATCTATAACAGGTATAGACATCGTCTCTTGTGACACAACTAATGGTCGTTGAGATGAACCTTCTCCACATTCCTTTTTCGTTTCATATAGATGAAGACTTTTATCAATATTACCTTTTTTAGGAAATTCATCTTCTATGAATGTTGCATCTCGGGATTCTATTTCAGTCATTCTTTCATCAGAGTCCTCTCCTATGAACACTTACCCTTTGGAGTGTTTAGAGTATCTTACAAAAATACATTTCTTGTCTCTTGGACCTAATTTTCTGAATTTATGGAATATGTCATGGATATATGTAGCAAACCCCCAATAGCGCATCATATTTAATTCAGGTTTCCTACATGTCCATAACTCATAAAGAGTAGAAGTTACTGACTTAGTAGGCACATGGTTAAGTATATAAGTCGCAGTCAATAAAGCATTTCCCTAATACGAAATTGGAAGATTTGCTTACGCCATCATAGATCTAACCATTTCTAACAGTGTTCGATTCCGTCTCTCTGCTACACCATTTTGTTACAGAGTTTTAGGAATCGTCAATTGCCTCATAATTCCTTTTTTACTACATAATTCCTTAAATTTGATAGATAAATATTTATGACCTCAATCAGTTCTCAAGGCTTTTTTTCTTTCATCCAACTGATTCTTTACCTCATTCATATAATGTCTAAAGCAATCTATTGCTTTTGACTTATGGGAGATCAAATAGACATAACCAAAACGTGAATAATCATCTATGAATGTGATGAAATAGAATACTCTTTTTCTAGCTCTAACATTCATAAGACCACAAATATCTGAGTGTACAAGTTATAGAGGAACTTCAGCTCTAACAGCTTTGTCAAAAGGTTTTCTAGTAGTTTTTCCTGCTAGGCAATGCTCACAAATAAACTTTCACAGGCCAGTCTGTTCATTCTTTCTTGGCCAATATGCCCTAGTCTAGCATGCCATTTATTTGTATCCACATCTAGACTATTAGGAGTTACAAATAACAAAAAACTAACAGTATTATCATTAATACAATATAAGGTGTCAAACACCATAAAACGTTCAGATAAAAATCCACATCCATAAAACATATCATTATAATAAATTTTAACTAAGTTTCTAGAGAAAATAAAGCAATATCTTAGTTTCAATAAAACCATTACAGAGACCAGATTTCATCAAATTTCTGGAGCATATAAAACATCATGTAGGTACAAGGTTTGACTACCGCGCAAAACCAATTTGCATATCAGGCCAGTTTTGACTTATCTTTTTTCCCAGAGCACTTACCTCTTTTGTGCTTGAACCATTTATTCTTGTTCAGAAGTCCTTGGACGATCTTCTTCCTTTTTCCGAATTTTTGCCATTTTCTTTTATAACTAGAAAACTTCTTCGAACTGGACTCAGTAACATATGCATGAGCATTTGGTCTAGCAGCCTTTAGGCACTCAGCTTCCAGTTCAAGATGGCAAGCAATATCATCAAAAGTCTTGATATTGTTATTATGGGTCATATTCACTTTCATGTGCTCTCAACTATTAGAAAGAGATCGTATAATAGCCTGCACTTGTTGTTCATCAGTCAATTCATGCCCAACTTTCTTTAGCTCAGTTATCATATTGGACATTTCCCTCAGATGTTACTTCATTGGCTTATTGGGAACTTTCTTATATGTATCGAACTTGATGATCAACTACCTTAGTTTAGAGACAGTCGTTCTTCTAAACTTTTCTTTCAATGCCACCCACATAGCATTTACAGTTTCAAATTGCTCATATTAATAAGCAATATCATCATTCATTGAACTAATGAGTATGCCTCTGGCAATCGAATCTTTCTTTTTCCAGGAATTATAAGCGTCTATATCACGCTTATGTTGGGCATTGTTAGGATTCTGCCCCTTAGCCAGTTGGGGCTCTTCCATAACCTAATTAACAGCATCCAAGGCATTCTGTTCATCTAGGATATAGTGCATTCTCATTCTCCATATTTTATAATTGTCCCCATTCAGTCTTTCGCCTTTATTCAAATTGGCAATTATGTTTTTCGAAGCCATTTCTATATATAACCACAGAGATACACAACACAACACCAATAATAAGATATATACACATTTTATTGTTGCAATTGTGTATTAAAAATTAAAATATATCACATAAGGCATAGAGTCGAAAGTTCACTATGTTCCCAATCATCGTTTATGACACAAATGTTCCACATTTTAACAATTAATCTAATCGCGTCAATGTATATTCTAGACGAGAATAATTAAATTCTACCAATCTCAGAATTCTTACAAATAACCATAAAATATATTATATTATATCAACATAGAGTTCAACATATCCATAATTAAAAGATTTTCAATATCATAACATATTAATAAATAAACAAATACGTATGAAAACAAATATGGACATGAAATTCAAACATTTCAATGACTAGACCTATTCTTGAGTAGAACTAGAATCTGAACTATCCTTGATCCGAGGTTTATAATTGTAAAGCATGACATCTTAACAATCAGTCATTCTTCCACTCGATACTAATCCCGAGGACAATAAAGTTCTTCTATTTTTTCAACAATCCTCAGAGTAACTTTATATAATATAAAGTTTCTAAACTGTTTGCGATAGCCAACATGCCTCGTACTCCGCTGATTTGGGAAAATAGAAAGAGCTGTTGATTTTCTTATATTCATAACAATATTCTGCTCTTTTGCCTTTTGTAACTCATATAAACAATCCCAATAGTTCAATACCTCCTTATCATCCTAAATAATATTGGTGATTATATTGGTCCAATGATCAGGCAATGACATCAATTGTCCATAAATCCTTTCATTATGAGTTAGGTATATGCCGACATTTTTCAATTCTAATATTCTTCCAATCATGGTCTAAATGTGAGTGAAGAAGTTATGCTTCAGATTCATCTTATAGTTTAGATAATAGTCCTTACTCAACATGTTCACCCTATATATGACCAATAAATGGACAATAATAAATTATACATGCATAACAATATAAATAACACATGTTCACACGTTTAGCAATGTATAATTCAAAACCATGATCAAAATAACACCTATAAATGTTCATTTCATGCATAAACAGATCACACAGAATAGAATCTGAGTTAATATTAGCTTCTAGACATAATTAGAAGCATGCACATGCTTCCACTCGCCAAAACACTAGCTCACGCATCGAAAACTTAACTCACGCTCTGTCACGCTCATCTAAGTGCCAGAACTAGGTCATCATGCACCTTCACACGCTAGTTCAATTTCTCATGCATCAGTCAAATGTTGACCATTGACTAGTCAATTGTTTGACCATTGACCGATCAATATTTGATCGAGTTAACCATAGGTTGGGACCGGGTTGGGTCGACTTGATTAACTAAACGGGTTGACCCGATTGACTAAACAGGTTGACCCGTTGACCAATTGGGTTAGACAATCAAGTTTTCCCAACCCAATTACGACCTGCGATGCAGTATGAACCCTAATATTTTGACGACAAAATTGGTTGTCTTCCAGCCACCCAACAACGACGATTTCATAGGGCTTTTGAAGCCTATGACATGCAGATTAAGTTCCATCGTGGGATTTTGGCGAATTAAATGTAAGAATGTCACGGTTTTGGGTAAAAAATAGGCCACTAAATTTCGTCCAATTTCATGCGATTTCGGTGTAATTTTTTCTAATTGAACATGTATCTCATATCTAGAATTCATCCTAACATGATTCTAAGCATCAATTTCACAAAATTGCAACGAATCCATCAATAAGCAAAACGTCCGTACACATTATTTTAAAAGCAAATTACTGTTCACGTAAATTTAATCTCTAAATATGCTTCCTAATCATGTTTATATCACCAGCATCACAATTGCACAGATATAATATGGCTCTGATACTAATGTAAGTGAAAATAATACCAATTCCAAGATCATAAGAAAACATATTCGGTTTACTGAATCTGACAATTGATAATGATTTGGTGATTCGATGCACTCCTAGGAGTATCCACAATACACTTTGCTATTTTGCTTCCTTGTTTCTATAAAATTCTTCCAAAGAATATAATAGAAGAGTACTGTGCTTTCTGTAATTTTTTTTTTTTTTCGCGTATGAAATCTTCTCTCCCAATGGAAGTTACGCTAGTTTAAATAAAGAGGGACAGTGGCAGTTTAAATAAATTGGAATATTGCATATCATGGGTTAATATTGTATTTGTAACCCTAATGGATTGGGTCAACCCATCATGGGTGAACCGGATCCAATAGTTCCTTTGTGTACTGAGTGTAGCTTGTTTCCAAAGTTCCTTTTTGAAGTAATGTTTCTGTGTAATGTATATGAAGGTTGCTCATGGAAAACAACTTCAAAAGGAGAACTGATTTCCAGGCTTTTCCGCAATGGAATGGAACTAGAGGTATAATGAAATGCTATGTCACTCAGTTTATTTTCACTCGGTTGATTCCCTTTCTCTCTCTCCCTCCTTCTTCTAAAAAAATATTAAAAAGAGAGGCCTTTTGAATTGATGAATCATCTGGTGTGTTCTAACAAAAAAAGTTTCAATTTAAAATGTCACAGTAAATACTTGGAGACAGGGTCAAAGATGAAAAGACTAAAGCATTTAAAAGTATCTTGCATGAATTTAGAGTTTTGTAGGGAGTATTATTGTTCTATTTTGAGTCTATTTAAATTGGACACATATGATATTGTTATTACTTTTTAGATAAAAGACATTCAATAATTGTAGTAAGACTTAGTAAGTATTTTATTTTATTCAATTGAATGTATGTTTTGGAGTATATTAAGACAAAAGACTCATTTACGTTAGATTAACCAGAGTATGTTACTACATAATAATTACAAATTCCATGCTATAATCGTACAATCTAAAAAAGTCAGGTAAGTATTTTATTCTCTTCTAACTCCTTGATAATATATATTTAATAAAACTATGTATATCTATTTTAAATATACGAATAGATATACATTTTATATGTTTTATCATATGATTAATTAATTTTAAATTAACGAAAAAATAGTATCTAATTATATAATGACACATATGATTATGTACATATTTGTGTATCAAAAATAAATACACAAAATATTACTCATATATATATGTTAATGTCTTAAAGCATACAGTCAGGTAACATTTGACACAAAAAGAGCCTTAATAATACCTTCTTCTCTCCATTCTTGAAGAGAAACACACTTGGGATGCTTTTGATTCCAATCATCAATGTTTAGCATTTGCATTTCATAAGCTCAAACACTTTCTAACTTGAAAAATAAGTACCCCAAAAGGTTTACTGTATCTATAATTATAAAAAATAATTTTATGAAAAAAAAAGAAAAGAAAGCGAATGTTGTTTATTAACGATCTAATACTAAACAATATGTATTCTATCATAATTTTTTGGATTAAACATTGTAAAAATATTGTAGTGTTTCATCCTATATGATCAAATATCCTAAGACCATGAACTTTAACCTGTGGATGATTGGATAATTATGACAAACAAATAATCATAAAAGAGTTAACAAACTTTCCACAAAAGAATATGTTAAAGTTCATATCTAGGAGGAGTATCTCTTTGTTCAAATCAACCCAACCAATCAAGTATAATAATAGTGACCGAGCATATTTCCTATTCATCGATCGTTCAAGGGTGCAAATAAACATTTCACTCAAAATAATAATTCTTCTCACCATTAAGATGATTTTTCTATTTTTCCCATTTGTGTCTACTTGAAAAAAACTATCTTTTTCTTCCCAATTGGGATCATATTGTTACAGATAGGCCTATTGACGGATATTAATGACCACCCAAATTTATGGTCATAGTAGAATTGAGTTATTATTTAGTCCAATATTGCTCAGTTATTGATATAGACATCAATCCATACATATCAAAAGTCTCTTGACGTAGACACTAAATCTATGTCTTGACCTCAAATAGATGTCAAATGATGAATAGATCAAATTGTATAAGCGATTGTATGGTTGACAGGATAAGAGTCAATTACTAATACTTGTTATTTGGATCCATGATGTTTGGTTTTTAGTTTGTCGGATATCGGTTGGCAGTAAAATATAGTAAAAAAAATTTTAATCAAACAATGGAGGAACCCAAAAGCCTCATAAAGGATCACCTTTTAGAGAATAATTTACATGAATATGTCATTAAACAACCTTAGGGTTTTAAGAATACCATACTTGTGTTTGATGGCTCCTCCAAATCTTTACATGGCTTATGAGATCGCTATCCAACCCACAATTGAGGTGGCACTTTAATATCCATACAAAAAATGAACTTGGAAAGTAAACTATGCATAAAAGGTTGTTAGGACTCTGTGGATAGTATATGTGATTATTGGGAATCGTGCATGATGATTAGGGTCTGCAATGCATATTTTTAAATTCTAAAATTATGTTCGTATAAATAGAGAACACCATGAATGGTCATGCACTAAAGATGTGCACGCATGGTTGTTCTCTTTTACTTAACATAGATAGTTGTTTATGTCACATGAATGGTCATTCTAGATTCAATAATAGTCAAACCAAGCTGATTTAATCCTTTTGTACAAGCCTAATTTGATCTAAAATTCTTATCACCCCATATACACTAGGATTATCACCAAATAACTAATACCTCAAAGTTCAAATTAACTTTTATGTGAGTGTGACCTATAAGTTCTCTATCAACCTAGTAATGTTTGGATTCAAGTCGAATCCAAACAGAAGCCAAAATTGGCCTCTAGTCAAACATGATGGTTATTCGATTGATAGACTGTGAATGAACAACTCTTAGTAACTCTTCGATATCCATAGTGAGGTTGCCATTTGTGCAAGGATATTGATATGCATACTAATAAGTATTTAACAAAACTAAGAGTAATCTTTAGACCCAATCCCATGACTTGGACTGGGCTACGACCCAATCCTACTATCACTATTGTTATAGTACATTGGATAGTGATGAACCATACTAATTCTTATACAAGATGTTTTGGCAACCTCAAGTCTAAGGGCCATAGGTACCCATGAGTTATAGGATTCATTCTTATAGACACAGGAGCAATCATCCATCTAGAAATCCTCTTGTTTAGTTTGTCTGATGAACACTTTTACAACATGCACTCATATGTTGTACCAAGTTATTAACTAACAACTTTGAAACATAAGAACTATCATTATCTTCAAGTAGGGTCACTCAACACTATAAATAATTATTATTCATGTCTTTGGTCATAATAATATTGAGATTATAAATGTTTCTAGAATAGTCATCTAATGTGTCATAGGGTTTCTACAATTAGTCATTTGACTGTCTTGCTATGATTCAAGCATTCTAAAAACATATTATTCTTAAAAACATATTATTTTTAACATTAACATGCATGAATAATAAAATACCTTTATTAATAAATAATGAGTTACATGACTACAAATGTCCAAATTGATTGGCTCTAGGGTATTACCATAACAGTCTCCCACTTATACTATAGCTAATCACTTATATATCTAATTCTTCTCCCACAATATTGGTTTTAATCCCACTTTCATCGGCTATGAATGGTTTTAGTAACCTATAAAAAGTGTTCCTAGAATCATTGTTCTTGATAAATCTTTTACTAGAACAAAAGTTGTTTTGACGTAAATGTATTTATTACAAACTTTTACATATATTAGCTTATACTTGATGTGAATTTTTGTACCATTATTGACTTTATTGATTTAAAAGTATTTTCATAATATTTTATGGGTATTAGTCTTTCTTGCATATAATTTATGTCTACTCTAACATCAAATAGATCAATTGTGTCTTTGACAAATTCATCCTTTATCATTATTTTTGTTTTTACATGTCATTTTTGATATGATATTAGTGCCAACATGTGAAGAAATTCTTCTTAAGTTTCTTATTCTTCCAATTCAGATTTAGATTCTTCTACCTTTGCTTTTCCTTTTCTTAATAATGAATTAATTTTTTATTATTCTCTTAATTCTCTAATTTTTTATTTAATTTCCTTTTACTATGTTTATTTGTAATGAATTGTCTACAAATGAAGTTGATTGGTTGTTTGACATGTCTTCCAAAGAAATTGTTTATTCTATAAAACCAATTATTTTGGTGGTGACAAATTGGGGAGTATTAAGGGCCATTGGATTTGAGCTTGAGATTCATAATCCTAATTGATCAAGTATTCTATTTATTTCTTGTACGAATTTATCTTTGTTTGAGAGTTCTTTTAAGAAATTTTTTGAAATTTCATGTGGGTAAATAAGGGTTTAAGTGTTTTGATTTTTCATTTATAACTTTAGTAATTGATGGATTAACAATATCTTCAATTTTGTTTTAATTGGTGTCTTAACTGTCTCTAGATATTAGTTTGTATAATTATTTTTTTGCATAATATTTTTTATGTCATTTCTAGTAACTGTGTCTAAGTTTTCTTTTACTTTGAATGGGTTTGCAGTTAAAACTACTCCTTTATAAGGTATTGAAACTTGTCTTAACAGCGGATGTACTGATTCTATATCTTTAATTTCTTTTCCTTTTACCATTTTCCATGTTTTTGTTTTTTCATGTACATTAATTGTTTATTCATTATAGAACCATTGGAGAAAAGGTAAATGCACATAATTTTCTTCTAAATAATTATAATATTTTTGTTGTAATTGATCTCTTTCTTCTTTTGGATTTATTTATTTCAGAATAAAATTCTTTTTTTAATAATTCTTTGTTTATTTTGAATTTTTCTATCATATTTAATTCTGGTGTGTTTTCAAACAAATCGATGATTTGAGAAAGAATGGGAGACATATATTCTTTGCGAACTCTCTTTATCATCTTGTTGTGAAAGTTTTGGATTGAATACTAGTGTCTTAGAATATTTGAAGAATTATCTACCCCTTGGATATTTGTTTGTATTGAGTTGTATCTTGGGATTGAGGAACACAAAAAATTTGCAGTTCATAAGTTTGTTTCATTTTTAATCTTGAAAAGGAAGTTTAGGTATCATCAATACTTATTCTTTGTGATCTATTAAACTTAATTGTTACACTTCCATCAGGTTTTTCAATGATACTTTCTATTTCTATATTTTGAATTAGTCTAGAAACCTTTTGTATTGTTCTTTGGTTGAAAGGTGTAATTATTCTGTATAGTCTCCAATCATTAGGCAGAGTAATTTGATCCCAACTAATGGTTTTTGGCATTGTAATATTTGACCTATTGAAATTTGTTTGGAATAAAATTATGAGTCCTTTCAAGTCATGCCTAATGACTTTAGATTCAAAGGCAGATTATATTACTTTGTATTGAACTATATAAATACATGCTATGGATATTGATCCTGGTTTAATATCATAATTAAATGTTTTGACATTTAAAGTTAAAACATCTAAAATATTTGGGTCATCAAGACAAACTATATAATTTGGGTAACAATTGAAATATGTTAGTCTATTGGACAAGCTAAATTCAATGGTTCCTAAAAGTGAATATTTAAAATTGTTAAACCTAGTATCTTTTAAATATGTTAAAATTACAGTATTCATTCATTCCATGCTTAATGGTTTGATTCCAGTTTGTATTAATCCTATATGAAGATAAATTGTAACTCTTTTTATGTTTCATGGTCATTTATTTTGTTATTAGTCTTGTTGTTTGAAAGGAGTTGTTCATTTTAATTGTTTTTTCTTCTATCCTAATTATATATTTTGATTGATTTAGAGGATTAACTTTATTTTGTGTATAACTTTGATTCTTTGCACGCTTTTGTTAAATTTATTCTAGGTATATTTTATTCATCAATACTAAGTTGGAGATTTTCTACTTTTATTATTTGTTTAGTTTTGTACAAACTAATGCATTGATTTGATTGATTTCACTTTTATTAATAATGATTTTTTTTTTTACTTAATGACTTATTCATTACTGGTGAAGTTGATGCTAACCTATCTAAGTGTTCCACATTGATTAATTGATTATTTTGTTTCCCACAATAGTTGTTTCTAAAGGACTTAGTACAGTTTTCTATGTATTACCCTACAACAATCCAAATAAAACTCAGTACTAAAGATAATTAATTAACTGTAGCAAAACACAAATCTAAGTCACTGCCCTTTCTGTAGCCTTACAATAAAGCATCGTTGCTTGTTGGTATTAGAGTTGTAGAAAGGATAGTGACTTAAATTTGTATTTTAATATATATATATATATATATCACTTAATAATATCTAAACATTGCATTATATAAGGTTTTTTATTTTCATATCTATTAATTGTAAGAAAAAACAATTATAAAAAAATAATATCTATCATACTTCATAAAATAATTTTAATAGAATTCATAATCGTTGTTCATATATATAAAATATAAATTTCATACTTAGTCATTGCCATGTAAATCACTTGTATTCCCAATAACTTGATCACATTCTTTTTCATATTTATCAAAAGTCTATAGAATTTTTATTATTTATATTCATATTCATTATGTTTTTACAAACCTTTCATTGTATTGATATTCATCATAGATTCATAATGAAAGTGTTTACTTGTAATAGACTATGTGACACTCACCAACAAGACATCTTTACTAGTGAAGAAGGCTTTTAAGCCAATTAGATAGTTTTAGATTTTATAATTGGTTAAGCTTTTGAAAGAAGAAATAAAAAGGAAGACCACTATCACTACTAGAGAGCTCAAATGATGACTGATCTTAATTGGAAACCTAAACAAAATACTTAACAACCTTTAATTCTCCTAAAAATGACTATTTAGTCCTAAAATACACCCAAAACTAGACTATAGAGATCAAAATAAGATTCAAACACAAAAGATTGGAAATCATGAACACAAAACTAGACAATATTCGTTTATAGACATGAAGGGTTCTAAAGGCCTTGCACTAGATCATTGGACAGGTTCACAGGCTTAACTATTTTATTCTTATAATCCAAAGGTTTTGAGAATGACTTAAAGCTTTGTAAAAGAAGATTGAAAGTTCAAATGCTTAGAAAGTTTAGAATAAAAAAAGAAGTAGACATTCAAGTTTAAAGCAATTTTTATAGATAGTTTAGGAATGAGTGAAAAGTAATCTCAATTGTTCAAGTCAAGACATTGACACTATTGAAACATTTTGGTAGTCAAAATCCAGCAATGCAGTGGCAGGTATCATTTTATAAATCAAACAATTGAAAATTCCCTATGCATGGATCTCATTTTAATAAATATATTACATGAACATGCATTCTCAAGCATAAGGTTTTCAAATAATGCTATAGCTGCATTTGTAAGCTCATTCGATCTTTTTTTAAGACAAAGGGTTCGCTTTCTAATCAAAGGAAGGTACCTTGGTATCCACACAGAGCTTGAATAGAATGAGGCCAAAAAGTTGCTTACTATTGTTTGCTAGAATTGGTGAATGGGCATAGGTAGAAGATGAACAATCATCACTTGTCGCTCTTGGTTAATTTTTGCAAAAGATCTTAAATTGTGAATTTCCTTTTATAGACATGCCACGAACAACCATTCATAAGGGATGGATAACTATTCACCCTTTTACCTTATCTTATTCATATTTGTGCAATCTCAGATTTCCTACTACACAAATGGATAAGGTTTTAGATAAGATAATTCAAATTCAAGTCTCCATGAACGGGTGTTCTTCAAAGACAAATGACCAATCATGGTTTTAGGAAAAGGTTAACTAAGCTTTTCAAACATAAAGATAAGCTCGGTTTAATCATAATCTCATCTTAACCCAAACACCCTAAGATTATTATACTTTGGTTTTTAAGACCTTCCAAAACTCAAAACACTTAATCTAATACATGTATTGGATCTATCTCAAATAATTAAATGTCTCTAGAGTGCAAATGAAAGAAAACTATTGATACTTAAAGAATAAAAAATAGTGCAAAAAGAGATCAAGAGTTTTTGAACAATACTTCTGATTTTTCAATAACTGACTTTAGAGATTTACAGTAGTATTTATACAGTAAATAGACTATCAACTAACTACAACTGTTCATTGAACTAATAGTCATCGATCTCTAGTTACCTTTCCTACTGATCATCGTTTGATCTTCAAGATAGAAGTGAAGTAACTTGTTTGATCTAACGATGAAAAAGAGGAATAACGGATGTGTTGACTTAACCAACTCAATACCCTAGTTTTGAGAAAATATTAAGAATAGTGAAATAATGTATTTTATCACTTAACAAAACACATTGTTTCATTACACACCTTAACATCCTCCTTCAAGCCTATCACTATAGTATAAAGTGTCTAGCTTACTTAATAAACAATGTTACTAATAGAAAACATTACACTTGTACATACGGTTCCTCATGTTTATCCCTCTATTATAATTCACATACATAGATCTTCTTCTTAGCCAAAGAAGGACTTCATTACAACTAAAAACAATTATGATTTCTTGATAAGTAACTCAATATTGTCAGCCTTGTTTTGATAGACTATTGTAACTAGGTTTTCTTCCCTAAGATAATAGCTTCTACATTAATAAGTCATCCCTGATACGCAACTAGGTAGTCTTCTATAAGCTAACAACTTTTGTATAAATGCGTTCTTTCTAAAGTGTACAACTGAGTCCTCCTTAGAGTGTAACTTTATATCATCAACCTTGTATTAATATATTGTTGCAACTAGATAGTCTTCCATAAGACAACAACTTCTACACAAATGAGTCTTCCTTGTAGTGTATAAATAAGTCCTCCTTAGAATGTAACATCTACACTATTAGACTTGTATTGACATCATGTAATCCTTCTTGAGATTATAACCTTTTAATGTTTTACAACAACTTTTAGATCATTATTATTGTCTTGATAAAAAAATAATAAAAAGTCATTTATCAGTTACATGTCACATCATTACTTTGGGAATTTGCACTGCTGCTTTCTCAACTTTAGTCTCCACTTTTGAATTTCATAACTCATCAACTGAGCCATTTGAAGTAGTGTGAAAAATACTAGACCAACTCAATACATTTAGTTTATTTCTCAACACTTAAAACCTTGCAACAGATAGAGACTTTGTAAGAATGTCAACAATTTGATGTTGAGTTAGAACATATTGTATTTTTAAGCTTTGAGTTGCTACTTGTTCTCTAACAAAATGAACGTCAATTTTTATTTGTTTAATTCAACTGTAGAACATAACATTTGACACCAAAAGTCTAACATTTGTGTTGTCACTATTAGTATATACCCTAGGAATCATTTGTGCTATTGGTTTCAAGGCATTTTATCTTGTATGTACATTTATGACTCACTAAATATAAATTAAATCATCAAATTGTTTCCTACATATGTGATATAAGTTAGGCCATAATATCATATAGTAAATATACTGAATGTCTTCACTGAATATCATGAGATGATATTAGTGTAGGTGACAATAATGGACATGTCATTAGGGCATTAATATGGATTAATAATTAGAGAACAATTTTAAAATATGTCTAATAATCATAAGTTACATGGTCATTAAATTGTAGTTAATGACTCATCATATGATTATACTAGTATACAAAATGATCCTTTGACCTAAGATGTTATGGTTGAAATTGATATGAATGCCTGTGATTCATATAGTGTATAAATATAGGAATAACCATATTTTGTACTAGAAGCCATGTTGGTCATGTGTTGTTTGTATTTGGGAACAAATGATGATTAAGATGAGATTCGTTGACTTGAAAAGTATTAAATTCAAAATATCCACTAATTCGACTCAAGTTTAAGTTTCGAAGTAAACATTGATAAATATTAGAAATCAAAATCTCTGGCCAGAGCATAATGTTAGTCATATAGAGGATGTTCATTATGACATGTTTCAAATATATAAATTGATAACTTGTATAGAATCGAAATTAGAGCTTTGACAATCCAGGAATCTGAAATTGATCTAGATTGGACAATAGAAGGATATTACCTACATAGAATATATGATTGTAGATATTAGGTTCAATGGAGTATTTCTTCATTGTAGTTTAAAGGCTATGACATATTGCTAGATGTTTAACATAGTTGTTAAGTTTCTAGATGCACTTTTAGATCGTTTAAAAAGGGATTTATAGCTACACCATAGTGAACTGAAAGGGTGACACCAATAAACCAAGCTTTTAAGAGGGAGAATTAATTGTCCATGGTCGGTTAGCACCTTTCAAAGGATAATAATAGTCATACAAAATTTTATATAGGTGTAAAGATAACATTTTAAAGGTTGATATGTTAGTGAGGTAAAATTGGGGTGGTTAAGGTATATAATTGATATACATGCATGGAAAAACTTAAAATCAAGAATTTGGTGGGCAAAATTTTAAAATTACCAATAAGTCGCCATTATAAAAAGAGGCTTTTAGTTCATTTAGATGAACTAATTCATTTTATGCTTACATTTCTCACACACTAGAAAAGAAAACCTTTCCTTTCTCTCTACAAGGTTTGACTGTGGTGAGAAAGAGCTTGGTGATGGAAATTCTTTGGAGGTCTTACAAGTGAAAGACTAATTCGATTATCCTATACCACATAAGAGACAAAGGAGTAGGTAAAATGTCTTAACCTTGTCTCATGTTCTTTGTCCAAGCCATGGTTCTTGTTTTTCTCTTCGTGCATGTTACTTTGCATCCTTTGTCTTCACTTCTCTCTTTTAGTGGGAAGATAATGATGCAAAGATTGACATGCACATATAAAAAGGTAAGAATCAAAGCATAAGAAAGAAAACATGAGAAGGTTAAGTGTGTATACCTACTCTTTGTTTTCCCTATTGATGTAAGATGATGAAAGAAATCTCTCACATGAACGAACCTCCAAAAGATTGCACCACCAAGCCAAAAAGCCACCAAGGCTAAGATCTAGAGAGAAGAGAGGGCTTTTGGTGTGTTATGAGAGAAAGCTTTTGTTTAGAATGAAGTTGTATTATTAAAATGAACTAAAACCTCATTTATATACTAATGACTAGTTAACAATTAAGAAATTGTTAATTGATCCCTTTAAATTTTTTATTTAAACTATGACCATGCAAGTATATCAAACATATACTTTAACCACCCTAATTCTATCTCACTAACATCTTAACTTTTAAAATGTTACTTTTGCACCTATATAACATTTTATATGATTTCAAATTGCATTATACTTTGGAAGGTGCTAGCTAACCCTGGATAATTAATCTTTTCCCTCTAAATGTTTCGTTTATTGGTATAGCCCTTTATGTTCACCATGACGTAGCTATGAGTCTTTTTTGAGAGATTCGAAATTGCATCCAGAAACTCAATGACTATGGTAAACATCTAGTAACGTGTCATAATCCCTAAACCATGATGAAGAAATGTAACACCCTTATTAAGGAACCTACCCTTATCTAGAATATTCACCTAAAGAGGTGACCTATTAGATTCCTATGTTATGCTATTACAGTTATTAGATGCAATAAATTGAGAATTAACCCACAATCCCAAAAGTGTATTAAGAAAATATAGTACAATGAGTCAACATTATCTGAATAATATATATGAGACAATCTAAAGGTAAATATGAGTCCATACAAATCAAAGCAAAACTAATATTTGTCAAACTAATATCTTTTACATGCATCAATACATGTAAAGGAATCCATAAGAATATAATAAATAGTTTGTAAATAAAAACACCTAAGTCTCTTGCCCTCATGTACTTTATCAAATCGTACCACTGGTCTCCTTGCAACCACCTTGCTACTCCAAAACCTTATCTACAAAATCACAAAACAAGCACATGAGTGAATTTACACTTAGTAAGTAACAAAAGTAATATATGTAGTAATGTTACTTCCTTCATATGAAAATCCACTAATGTATTCCTAACATCCTAGATGCTCATTCGGATTATTTATGACGTGTCATCCTGAATGACTAACCCTTATGATATACATCGATGTCCTAAATGTCATGTGAAAGCTTATGACATTCTGAATGTCATTCTTATGTGCAATTCATACACATATCAAATGAACCTGGGTTGTTGAGACAATATTGCTCATACGGTACATCTTAAGACCTCTCTTGTCTTTGCACACATATCTTAAATACTATAACACCTATTGTCAATGCAAAATCACATAGATTTTATTAGCCTTGTTGCATGCATTGCCATTTTACACATAGTTTGATGGCTTGTAAGATTATTGTATATCATGTCTATTTTTCAATCCGAACATGATGCGATTGGGTACGTGTCATCGTCTACATAGTCGAAGATACCTTTATTGATTTCCATCACCAACAACTCTCATTATTGTCTTTCTTCCATTAATATCCCTTATAGGGGTAAGTTTGTCATTTCTCTAATCATATATTCATACAAAGTTTCATACATTCTTTATCAATTTCACGTGTTTACATTTCCAAGTTTTCCTAAATCTACATGGGCATGTATTACCCAATCTACACAATTGTGCTCTAAACATACGGGAATGTATCCTTAGAGCAAGGCACACGACCTTGTGTTCCATACTATACAAGTGCGTGTCCATCCCTAATTCCATACTCTTGTGTATTCAACTTACATGGGTATAATTTCCTAAATGCACTTTTCCAGGCATCCATGTATAACCAATACATTTCTAAGAAAACATATTTCATTAGCAACACTATACTTCACATTCCTATTTCACACTATACCTATAAATCAATAACCTAAACATCACTAACATGGCATAATATATACCCAATCTTCTTGTCTTATCCTGCACTACATTCCAAAGGTATGTTCCTTCACATACAAATATAGGTGAAATTTCCAATGTTTTATCAACCCTAATAGACCATTACAACAATTTAGACAATCCATACATAAAGAGAATCAACACTTAACCAAGATATAACAAATCTAAATTATAAATTGATCCATAACTATGCAATCTCAATTAATCCTAACATCAATTATCAATCAACATATTCACATAAATATCTTAGCAATCAAACATCATGTACACATTCAATTTGGAAGTTTTAAAAGCCATTCAATATATAAAATGATATGAAACCATGCTACTTACTTGGGTACAATGACAGTAATAGTCTTTGCATGGCTTGAATGGCTCTAAAAGCTTCTCTTCTAGCAAGATGTGACTTAAACACCCTCAAATCCTCCTTTCTCTCATGTTTAGGTGAAAGGATTTTAAGAAAAAAATAAGTGTTGCACGTTATGCCACTGTTTTTATTTTCAAATTAAACTAACATACATAGGTGTGTACGCTAGTTTTGAAGCATTAAAACCACGTCATGCAATTCTTATGAAATATATCTTATCCCAAAATTCAAAATTCCCTGGCTAGACATAATCATGTACCTTACTTACACAGGGCATGTATTCCGACCAACTTTGACGAAATTATATGATAAGTGAAATAACTATTTTTCCTTCTCAGATACATCATGCATAGGTATGTAGCCTCTCATACATGGTCGTGCATACAACAAATCACAAAAATAGCTTCTCAACCATAATATCACATAGGAAAAATACTAAAATACCAAAATAACCTCAAGCATACTTGTGGATGTTATATTTCTCCTTTTTTAAATGAATTTCATCCTTAAAATTCATTTGAACAATTGTGAAATTTTTTACCTCATATCATGCTTCACCTCTCTAGTGCCCTCCTCTAAATGATGATTCCTCCAAAGAACTTTAACTAGAGGAATTTGTTTCTTACTGAGTTGTTTCACTCATTTGTCAAGAATCTGGACTAGCCTCTCTTTATAGACCAGATCATCTGTAAGCTCTACTTTTTCAACTTTTAACACATGAATTGGGTTATGGAGATACTTATGCAACAATGACACATGAAATACATTGTGCATCGTATTTATACTTACCGATAATGCAAGTCTATAAGTAACTTTGACCATGCGCTTCAAGTTGTCATAAGGTCCTAAAAACCTTAGTATTGGCTTACCTTTCTGCCTAAATCTTATCACATGACGACAAAGGGCAATCTTTACAAAGACCTTAGCACCTATAGGGAACTCCAGATCTCGCCTCTTTTGGTCTGCATAGCTTTTCTAGTGATCCTAGGCCTGTTTCATCCTTTCTTAAATCAACCTCATATCTTCAATCATCTTTTTAGTCATTTCCAACCCCTATGGACTATGCTAATGCATTTTTTAACCAATCGCATCCCAATGCAATGGTAAACGATACTTTCTCCCTTGGGTTAGTCGGGTATTCAATGAGCCCCGAGGATTAGTCGAGGTACGCGTAAGCTGGCCCGGACACCTCGGTTACCAAAAAAAAAAAAACAAAAAAAACGATACTTTCTCCCATAAAACACCTTATAAGGAGTCATCCAGATAGTTACTTGATAATTATTGTTATGAGCAAATTCTATTAGTGGCAAAACTTTCTCCCGAGTCCAAGCAACAAGCTCTTAACATATCCTCTATCACCTAATTCACTCTCTTAGTCTAACATAAGTCTAAAGGTGATAACTAATGTTAAAAGCCAATCTGGTACCCATTGATCTCTAAGAACTCTACCAAAAGCTAAGATAAATCTTACATTTTGTTTGATACGATAGTCTTAGGTACTCTATGCAATCCACAATCTCCTTGACATATATCTGACCTAACTGATTCTTGTTAGTGCCATATTTAATAAAGATAAAATGAGCTGATTTGGTTAATCAATCTACTATAACCTAAAAGGCATTATATCCATATCAAGCTCTCAATAGACTAACCAAAAAGTCTATAGAGATATGTTCCCACTTCTATTCAAGAATGATAAAAGGTTGTAATAATCTAGATGGCCTATAATGTTCATCCTAAACTTGTAGACATACCAAACATCTAGCCACAAAGTCTACCATAACTCTTTTCATACTGATCCACCAAAATGTCGTCTCTAGGTCCTGATAGATCTTCACATCCCTAAAATAAGTAATGTAAAAAAAATTATGAGCCTTAGATAGAATCTTATATCTGAAGTCTGATACCTTAGGAACATAGACACAATCTATAAATCTCAACACCTCCTTAAAGATTTTAAAATTAGACACAACACTCTCGATAATTCTTTTTCTCATTTGGATACACTACTCGTCTAACAACTGAGCCTCATGGATCTCATCTAACAACATTGATCAAATCCTTAAATGACTAGTCAGAGTAGATGAGTTAGCCTTAGGTTGAGTCAGAGTCACTACAAAGACCCTAGTCTAGCCTCCTCCCCTGATTGTCTACCTTATAAGAGTTTATGCTACTACAGTACACTCCTAAGCAAAATGTCTTGGCTATCTACATTTGAAACAAATCTTTTTAGTAGCTACACACTTAGTGATATGTTTACAGCCACATCTCCCACATGCAGGGATCTTCTTCTATCTTGTTGGCTTTTTCACTTAAGTTACTCCTCACGCCTTGACTTGTTGCTCTTATGGCCTCTCTTGGAACCTTAGGACTAAAAGCTTCTCTTACCTTAATTGTCTTTGCTACCTCTAGTGTCATGACTGTTACCATTGTTTCTCACAACGCTATCTATTAGGTCGTATGGGTCATAACACTAAGTTAGTGGAACAAGTCTATATTTTTCTCGTTTCTTATCAAGGCATCCTTGGCAATTTCATATCCTCCTGTCTAAGTTTAAGATACTCCTGTGCCATGAAATATTAACATTAGCTTCCAGAAACTCCCTTTCAAAGGCTTTTCTAAAGTTGGCCCATGTTATTGTGTCAATTTGTTGGGTATCCTTAAAGGCTCTCCACCACACCTCTTAAAGGCTTTTGGTGTGTTGTGAGAGAAAACTTTTGTTTAGAATGAAGTTGAATTCTTAAAATGAACTAAAACATCATTTATATATTATTGGCTAGTTAACAATTATGAAATTGTTAGTTAGTCCCTTTAAATTCTTGATTTAAACTATGACTATGCAAGTATATCAAACATATCCTTTAGCCACCCTAATTTTATCTCACTAACATCTTAACTTTTAAAATGTTACTTTTACACCCACATAATATTTTATATGATTTCAATTTGCAATATCCTTTGGAAGGTGCCAACAAACCTTGGATAATTAATCCTCACTCTCTAAATGTTTAGTTTATTAGTTTGACCTTTTATGTTCATCATGACATAGCTGTGAGTCTTTTTTAGGTGATTCAAAATTGCATCTAAAAACTTAATGACTATGGTAAACATCTAGCAATTTGCTATAACCCTAAAGTCACGACAAAGAAATGTAACACCCCTCTAAAGGCACCTACACTTATTCGAATTATCCACCTCAAGAGATGTGACCTATCAGACTTCTATAGTATGCTATTGTAATTATTAGATGCAATACATTGAGAATAGACCCATAATCCCAAAAGTGTATTAAGAAAATATAGTATGATGATTCAACAATATCTAAATAATATATATGAGACTATCTAAACATAAATATGAGTTCATACAAATCAAAGCAAAACCAATGTCTATCAAATTCAAATGCATCAATACATGTAAAAGAATCCATAAGAATATGATGAATAGTTCATAAATAAAAACATCTAAGTCCTCTACCTTTATGCATCTTATCGTGTCGTACAATTAGTCTCCTTGTTGCCAAGCCACTACTTTGGAACCCTACCTGCAAAATCACACAGCAAACACATAAGTGAATTTACACTCAGTAACAAAAGTAATATATGAAATAATGCTATATCCTTCATATGTAAATTCACGGATGTATTCCTAACATCTTATATGCCAATTTGGATTATGTTAGTGGCTAGCACCCTTACTCATATAACGAGATGTCATTTTTAATTATTAACCCTTATGATGTACATTGACATCCCAAATGTCATGTGAAAGCTTATGACATCTTGAATGTCATTCTTGTCTGCAATTCATACACATGTTGGTCGAACTTAGGCTATTGAGATAATATTGCTCATATGATAGGTTCATAGACCTTTCTCGTCTTCGTGCATGCATCCCAAATGCCATGATGCCTATTATTGTTGTGAAATCACATAGATTTTATTGGCCTCATTGTTTTCACTGCTACTTTACACTAGTTTGGTGGCTTGTAACATTGTTGTATATCATGTCCACTTTTTGAGTCAAACATGATCTGATTAGGTACATGTCGTCGTCCATATAGTCGGGCATACCTTTATTGATTTCCTTTACCAACAATACTCATTAAGGTATTATTATTGGCTTTCTTCTATTAACATCCCTTATAAGGGCAAGTTTGTCATTTCTTTAATCTGTATATTCATAGAAAAACTTTATACATTCTTTATCAATTTCAAGTGTTTACATTTCTAAGTTTCCATAAATCTACACGAGTGTGTATTACCCAATCTACACAACTTGCATTCTAAACACATGGAAATGTATCCTTGGTGTAAGGGACATGGTCGTGTGTCCAACACGAAATAGGCATATGTCTATCCCTAATTCCACACTCATGAGTATTCAACTTACATGGATAGAATTTCCTAACTGCATAAAGGTGTGTGTCACAGGCACAAGAGCGTATGCTATTGAAATTTTAGAATTTTTAGAATTTCGAACCTAAAAATCCTGCACTTTTCTAAGCATCCATATACAACTAATACACTTCTAAGAAAACATATTTCATTGGCAATAACATGCCTTACATTCCTATTTCACCTTACACCTATAAATCAATTACTTAAACATTGCTAACATGACACAATACATTCCCAATCTTCATGTCTTATCCTACATTACATTCCAAAGGTATATTCCTCCACATACAAATATTGGTGAAATTTCCAACATTTTATCAACCCTAATAGACCATTACAACAATTTAGACAATCCATACAAAAAGAGAATCATCACCTAACCAAGGTCTAGCAATTCTAAATTATAAATTGAATCATAACTATGCAAACTCAATTAATCCCAATATCAATTATCAATCAACTTATACACATAACTATCTTAAGTAATCAAACATCATGTACACATTTAATTCAGGAGTTTTAGAAGCAATTCAACACAGAAAATCATATGAAACCATACTACTTACCTTGATACAATGACAATAATAGTCTTAATATGGCTTGAACGACTTCAAAAGCTTCTCTCCTAGCAAGAAGTGACTCAAGCACCCTTAAATCCTTCATTTTCTCCTATTTGAATGAAAGGATTTTAGGGAAAAAAAAATGTTACATATTCTATGATTATCTTTATTTTTAGAATTCAAAATTGGCTTACCCTACTTACATGGGCGTGTATTCTGACCAACTTTGACCGTGTATCCTACTTACATGGACATGTATTCTAGCCAACTTTGACCAAATTATTTGTGTCTGAAAGACCTTTTACCCTTTCAGACACATCATGCATGGGCATGTAGCCTCTCATACACGATCGTGTGGCCCATGCATGCCACAAATCACCAAAATAGCCTTTTAAGTACTATATCACGCAAGAAAAATATTAAATGACCAAAATAACCTCAAACATACTTATGGATGTTATATTTTTCCCCTTTAAATGAATTTTGTCCATAAAATTAACTCGAACAACTATGAGAATTTTTGCCTAATATCTTGCTCTACCTCCCAAGTGGCCTCCTCTACTCGATAATTCCTCCAAAGAACTTTAAATAGAGGTTGATGAAGTGCAATCAACTTTAATCCTACTGTTAACTTCTAAATTGACTAAAAACAGAGTGTTAAAACAAGGGGGGCTTGAATTCTGAATTAATCTAATAAAAACTTTGAACACTAAAATTAAATTAAAACAAAATCAAAATATTAAAATTTAGCTCTTGGTTCAATCTCGCCATCATAACTCATGGATTAAATCAGTAGCAACATTATTTTACTTTTCTCAAAAATTATCAACCCTAGACAATAACAAGCTCTATTACCTGAAATACCCCTTAATTCCTTTTTTGATAAACAGACTCACATTAGAATCTAACCATTGGACAACCTAAAACAAGATCTTTAGGTTTAATAAAATAACAACAATAATAACTAGGGACTTAGATTGATTTAAGCAATAATCTCATAAATTCTGATGTTTAACCTAAATCATATTATTTATAAAAATAAAAAGAAAGCTTGTACAAAATCTTGTATCACTATTTGCCACCTAATGATTAGGAAAAAAAACAATTACATAACCTATTTCCTAATTCTAGCAGTTGATATTGATTCAATAGGCCTTATTCAAATCAAACAAACCAAACATCAAATATCATTAAAACAAAATAACATGAATTAATTTCTTAAAAAAATTGGAGAAATAATGTTACTGAATTGACTGCATCGTCAACTTGTGTTTTAGGTTTGGAATCCCTTCGAGCTAAAGAGAAAAACTTAGCCAAACATGCTAACCCTCAGAAAAAACTTTTTTTTTTTGTCTCCTCTTTTTATTAGAACATTAAAGCCTAAAAAAAAACCTCTCCCTCATGCATAACTCAACTTCCTAATTTGTAGGCATTCAAATCTCTTCTTTTTTCAGAGTGATAGATTTTCTATTAAAATTTATGAGAAATTTTTGGTATGATAGAAATTGAATTTGAGTTTAGGCTTTCATCAAAGTAGTAGCTCTAGATGTGAGCTTTTCAATGCATCTTGAATCATCCTAATCGGACTTTTACAACTCAAGTTATGACTCAATTACTAAACCATGCCCAAACAGTGATGGTATTGGATCTCCTAACTCTGATCTAACGTTTGACAACCCAAATGAACTTGGATTTAAACATTTAATCACAAAATATACCACAAAACTAAACATAGAGGAATAAAAAAATTAAATATTTAGCACTTATCAAATTCCCCCATACTTAGCTTTTGTACGTCCTTAGGCAAAACAGCTTAACGCTAAAAACACACATACTCAAATCATACCAAGAACACCATCATGATGCATAAGTGACTTATGTTGCCAATGACTCGCAAGTATACGAGTCAATCAAGTAATATAGAAAGATATCGGTCCCACAGAGATTGGTTGTCGAATATTAGCTTGTTTTGTAGTTTAAATTAGCTAGAGAAATAAAAATGCCATGGATTGGGATTGAATTAAAGATAATAAAATAAAGCAACTAACTAAATCGAAATTAACAAAGGAAAATAGTTACCTAGCAAATTAAAAGTGAAATACCAATTATAGAGAAGCCTAGGGTTTATGATTTCATTATCAATTACTCAAAAATCAGTAACGAATCCAATTAAAATCGATGATAAGATGAATTGTTGATGGTTGATTATCCTATTTTACCCAATTCCTCTCTCAAGGTTAATTAGGAGTGTTAAGATTAAAAGCTTACCTACTTTCGTGGTATGTTGTTAATCAAAACTCATTAATTTCTATGACAATCAATTTTTTTTTTTTTTTTTTTTTTTGATAACCAAGGTGTCCGGGCCAGCTTGCGCGCACCTCGACTAATCCTCGGGGCTCATTGAATACCCAACAAACCCAATGAACCGGGTAATCCACAATTTTCATTGTGATCGGTAGCCCCAAGGTTCGAACCCAGGTAGCCAGTGAAGGGAGCACACCTTCCTGACCATCTAGGCCAACCCTTGGGGTTTCTATGACAATCAATTTGCCCACAAAAGATTTATATTTATCTCTAAATAAAACCCTAGGTTTAGCAAATGCATTGGGCCCTAACACCAAGCAAGAAGTTAAAATCACAATTACTAAATCAAACATTCATCATCATTAATTAAAAATCAAAACCCATTACATAATCCTTGAGAATTTATAGATTCATCATAAACCCTAGCAAAGGAAATTAGCTATTCATGTCTATAAAGTTCAAACTACAAGACAAAATTAGAGAGAGAGACATTTTGAATCAATAAAAGAAGATAATAAGAGAGATAAGAAAAACTCTAAGGTCTTCAAATTTTGATTCTCTTGGGTCTTCTATCTTTAAGTTTGGATCTTCCCTCTTCTACTTGTTTCTTGAAGTTTTCTCTCTCTAAAAATCCTTTAAGCTGTTGTATATTTGGTTCTTCCTTTGGAGAAGACATAATTTTCTTTTTATACCTATCATTTAACCCTATTTTTTGTTCTTTTTTTTTTTTTAATTTATGCCCAGTAATTATGGGCACCAATTATGACTATAAGACTGCCCATAATTACTCTCTACCTCTTTATGTAAACCCTTCTTATTTGCTTCTTTAAGCTTCCATTTTCACTCTAAAAGGGGCTTGAATGACTCCAAACCATCTACAAATATAATTCAAAGAATAAAATAAGATAAAGCCATCAAGATTAAATAAAACTTAAAGAATTTGACAAAATGAACCAAAATTCACTTTAAAACTATACTATTATAACCCTATTTGTGTGTATTTCATATACACATCAACTTAATCCAACATACTCAATGTAACTCAAACTGTAACAATTGTAAAATAAACTAAAGCCAAATACACTTATCTCTTTTTACCTTTATCCATAATTACTCCAAATCAGTTAATGCAAACCAAGTAATGAATCACACCCAATTCATGCATAACTCACCCCTAAATTATTTCTCTTTACTACTACAAACTGGGTAGCAAACTATGGATTTACTATTTTTATTTATTTCATTTATTTCAAAAGTTTCCAACTCATCACTAGCCTTTTTCATGCGAACATCAACATTTATGATGAAGGTGCCCTTATTACTCCAACCTAGTAATACTCTTAACACTTATGTTCATAACCTATGCTTCATACGAATACTGGCATTGGTCATGAAGGCACCCAATTAGTTAGTAGGAAAAAATAGCAAAGTGTTCCTCTTATTCTATATGTGTATATAAAATTTTTTTCTTTTTTCTTTTTTACTTTTTCTTTACCCTATTTACTTAAACTTGAGTTTAGGACTAGCTTAAGAGAAACTTTGATACTAGGTTCACACAATTTCTCAAGTCATATTATTTCAATTAGTTACAAGGATTCAAATGTGCTAAACTTTAATTTATAAAACAATTGCTAACATCTTAAGTTAGGAAATATGCTTATCTTAAAAGTCAAGTTGAAAACTTATGAATTATTAGATATTTAAGAGAAATATCTCAAGAAAAATAGCAAATCAAAACACACACACACTAACTAAATCTCTAAATTCCCCCACACTTAAAACATAAATTGTCCCCAATGTATGACCCAAATGTAAGGAAAAGTTATTAGTCAATGCATGAAAAAAATAAAAGATAAAAGAAAGATTGTAAACTAATCACTCCTCTAAGGTTGCCTCTCAAGTAGTGCTTCTATTTATTGTTGTTGGCCCAACAACATGATTTTTGATTTGAATATATTGGGTCCTCTAAGTCCACTATCTTAACATTCTGCACTTGAAAACCTTCATAAGCGAATTCCATTAATGGGAACACTTCAACCTAACTCGCTTTCCAGTCCAAGTAAGAAACTCTCAACATATCCTCTATCACTTTGTTTGTTCTTTCAAGGTGATAAACAGTGCAAAAAGCTAATTTGGTACCCATTAATCTTTATAAACTCTGCCAAAAAGCTGAGATAAATCTTGTATCTCTGTCTGATACGATGACCTTAGGTAATTCATGCAATCTCACAATCTCTCTGACATATATTTGACCCATCTGATCTGTGCTTGTGCCATCTTTAATAGGGATAAAATGCATTGACTTGGTTAATCGGTCTACTATGACCCAAAAGGCATTATATCCATCTCAAACTCTTGGTAGACTAACTATAAAGTCTATAGAAATATGCTTCTATTTCCATTCAAGAATGATAAAAGGTTGCAACAATCCTAATGGCTTATGATGTTTAACTCGAACTTGCAAGCATACCAAACATCTGTAATAACCTCAGGTACATTTTAGAGGCATTTATGTCTTTTGGTCCTACTTTGAGATATTTCTAGATTTAAATTTATATGTTAAAATGTATATGTGTGCGTTATATACAACAATTATATATATATATATATATATATATATATATATATATATATATATATATATATATATATATATATATATATATATATCCATATTAAAAAGTGTATATATATATATCTAAAGAGAGAAAAGACAAAAACAAAAGAACACTTTATGCTTTTTTTCCATCTTCTCCCATCTCTTCCATAAGCTAGTAGCTTTCTTCATGTTTTTGCTATATTTGTGAAGGAAAAGTAGGTGATTTGAAAGGGTTTTGGAAGATAATTAAAGAAGGAAAAAAAAAGGAAGCACTTTGGAAGCCTTGGTAACCAAAAGATCTCTTTCCTTTCCTTTCACCTATGTTTATATATATTGGATGCATGTTATATGAATATGTTAGTGTGTATTGGTGTTGATTTAAGGTAGTTTTGGTGATAAAGGAAGCAAAACAAAGAGGAGGGAGCCAACTTGCAAAGATTTGGCTTGAAACAAGATAAAAGGTATTATCCTTGATATGTTTTATGTTTTTGGTTCCTTGGCTCTATGTTATAAAGGATGATTTTGAAGTTGAGAAATGTTGTTTTGCCATTTGGGGTATCTACGTGTGTGATTTTGTTCATGGCAAAAAGTTGGATAATATTTACAGTTTTACCACTAAATTCATTCCACGTTTTGACTGTCTTATCTAATGAATCATGAGTTCTATTATAGCTTGTTGGAAAGCTCTTTGAATCCTCCTTTCAACGATTTATAACTTATATGAATTAAAGACCATTTAAATTGTTAAACTGTATGAACAAAAAGACTGTCTTACCAAATAAACAGTAAATGTAATTTTTGCTATTGATTTCATCCCATATTTTGACTGCCTTATCTGATGAATTATGAGTACTATTATAGCCTGTTGGAAAGCTCTTTGAATCCTTTGTATGAATTAGAGACTGTTTGGACTGTTAAATATTGTATGAACCAAAAAAACTGCTTTACCCAAATAAACAGGAAATACAAGTTTTTGTGACTGACCTTATCTTATGTTTTGACTACCTTATCTGATGAATCATAAACATTATTATAGCTTGTTGGAAAGCTCTTTGAATCCTCGTTTCAATGATATATAGATTGAATGAATTAGAGATCGTTTAAACTATTAAATTGTATGAACAAAAAGATTGCCCTACCAAAAATTATATTTACCGTTTAGACTGTTAAATTGTATGAACAAAAAGATTGTCTTACCAAATAAATAGTAAATGCAATTTTTGCTACTAATTTCGTCTCATATTTTGACTGTCTTATCTGATGAATTATGAGTACTATTATAGCCTGTTGGAAAGCTCTTTGAATCTTCTATATGAATTAGAGATTGTTTAGACTATTAAATATTGTATGAACCAAAAAGATTGCTTTACCTAAATAAACAGGAAATACAAGTTTTTGTGACTGACTTTATCCTATGTTTTGACTACCTTATCTAATGAATCATGAGCACTATTATAACTTGTTGGAAAGCTCTTTGAATCCTTGTTTCAATGATATATAGCTTGAATGAACTTGAGGCCGTTTAGACTATTAAATTGTATGAACAAAAAGACTACCCTATCAAATGAACAGTTCCATGAATAGTATTTTATAGTTTTTAGAAAGAAAGAAAGAAAGAAAGAAAAGGAAGAGAAAAAGGAAAGGAAGAAAGAAAAAAAAGGAAGAGAAAAAGGAAAGGAAAGAAATGAGAGAAAAAAGAAAAAAATAAGAAGAAAAGAAAGAAAACAAGAAAATAAATTTGGGGCTTAAGATTTAGGGGTCGTCCCAAGAGTATGGTCTAGTGAGTTATAGATAGTTTTAGATGGAAGCAAGATTAGTAAGATATAATGCACGCATGCATGTTATGAACTATGATGGGGCATTTTACACTATACCCCCTGTAGTAAGGCACATCCGTAGTAGGACATAAACCTATAGTAAAGTCTACTCGCAGTAGAGCATGTTCATAGTAAAACAGAAATCAGATTCAAAAATGGTGCAATGAGAGAAAGGAAGAGAGCTCGAGCTTAGAAAAGTGTCAAATCCTTGCAGTCACTTCAAGAAAGTATCAAATAGACATTAGATGGGACAAAGTATGACCCAAATAGTAAAGAATGAACTAGATTATCCCCTCGATTTCTTATGGAGGTTATGATACGAGGTTGAGTCCCGAGAGTGATTAGAATAGGAAAAGAGATAGTTTACGTATTTTTTTCCCCTTACTAAGTGTTCTTATCTCTCATTTCATTTTCTTTCATGATTATAGGTACGGGTGATCGAGATAGCTGTGAGGTAGGGTTAGGTTAGCGAAGATAGACCTAGGCTGGGGCTGGTTACCAATGGTTTTTGTTACATACATATGATACTATTGATTTTTGGCCCTATTCAGATAGTTGTATAGTTGTATCTAGGGGCATGTATATGATTACTCCATGATCTTAGATGTTTTAAATGAGTTTTCATATAGGGCTAGATTTGAGCCGAGCCGAGCTGAGTTCAGCTCACAGCCAACTCAGGCTCGGTTTGGTTTATTAATGACCGACTCGAGTTTGGCTCGAGCTCAACTCGAGTTTGGCTCATTTTCGGCTCAGCTCATTTACAGCTCAGCTCGTTTTTCATATCAAAATGACATCGGTTTGTATATATATATGGATCAAAACGATGTCGTTTTGTATAAAAAATTGTAAAAAAAATTTACCGAGCCAACCCGAGCCAGCTAAAGCTCGGCTCGAGCTCGATTGAGCCGAGCAAAGCCTGGCTCATTTTAGGCTTGAACCGAGTCGAGTCGAGCAAAGCCTGGCTCGTTTTGGGCTTGAACCGAACCAAGCCGAGCTAAGCTCAAGCTTGAGCTGGCTTGGCTCGAGTCCAACCCTATTTTCATATGTAATATATACATCTTTTGTTCACTTCCAGATTTTCAGTTTTTTTTTTACCCCCTTTATCTATTTTTAACAAAAAAATAGATGCTCCAGATATTAATTCATAACATTTCTCCTTCAGTGGATAGTACTTTTGAGGAGGGATGTTACACGTTGGTATTAGAGCATGATTTTGGGAATCCAAATGATGTTTTCTAAAATAAAATGGAGTAATCTAAGGGCCAAAGGACTATTTCCCACCCAAGGTATGCTACAATGTCAAATGTCCCTCCTTTATCTATGAAAACACCAAATGCCCACCCATCAGCAGTTAAAATTAACGATAGTAAGGGTAAAATCATCATTTTCTCTATAATATTAAAAATAAACTAAAATATAATCTCTTTTTACCCCTTAAACTTTAAAAATTAAAAGTTTCCCCTGGCCTAAGTTTTAAAAAATGGCAGTTTCACCCTAGGGTTTCATTTTGAAATCTTTGGCTTCATTACTGGTGGCCTCTCCCTCCCGAAGCATCCTCTACCTCCGACGGTCTTTTTCCTCCCATTTGGAAGCCTGATCAGTGTCGGACATCTGATCTTCATCTTTCTAGATGAAGACGGAGCTATCATCTTCGTCTAGGAAGATGACTGTCTTCCCAGAGGTCTTCTTTTGGGAAGGCGATCATCTTCCCAGATGAAGACAATAGCTTTATCTTCGTCTTGGAGGACGAAGAACTTCGTCTTCCCCGATGAAGTTCTTTGTCTTCCACCGCTCTTCTAATGCCGATCAGATGTCCAATAGAAGGAAAAAGACCGCTAGAGGGAGAAAATGCTTCAGGAGAGAGAGGCCACCGATAATGGAGCCAGAGATTTCAAAACGAAACTTTATGGTGAAACTATCATTTTTTAAAACTTAGGTTGGGGAAAATTTTTAGTTTTTTAAGTTTAAGGGGGTAAAATAAGATAAAATTTCAAGGGGTTAGGGTTCCGTAAATTTTAACTGCTGATGGGTAGGCATTTGGTGTTTTCATAGATAAAAGGATGATACTTGACATTGCAGCATACCTTGGGTGGGAAATAGTTCTTTGGCCTAATCCAAGTAACACATATATGGAATACCCTCCAGCCACGCTGACCACCTTCGTAGCCAATCATTGTAAGTTAAGTTTACGCTTATACTTGTTGAGTTTATGAGACTAATATGTTCATTTTCAGGACCTATGAGCCAAACACCAGTAGATCCCTCTTAGAGGAGCAAGAATGAAGGAATAGCTCCCCAGATACCCTAAGGGCACTTAGTGCACATGATGTGCAAGAGATTTTCAGAGGGATGAGAGCATAGAGGTGTTCATATGCAAGGAAGTGAGGTGACACATACACCGCTGACCCGAGGATATGATATGATAGAGGTTACTTCAGCATCTATAGCAGCCCTAGTGAGGACTCAGCTGCATCTTATTTTCAACCTTCCTAGTATACACCAACCTCAAAAATTGATATGCCACATATCTTTTCAAGTTAAGGGCAAGAATATGGTAGAACTTGGTCAGAGAGATGATCAATGTCTCAACAATGACTTGGTCTGAGTTTAGGCATCGATTTGAGGTAAAGTACAAGGGCACCAATATTACTTGTATTATGGCCCAAGAGTTTATTAATCTAGTACAAATGACAGATTCAGTAAAGGAATATTCCATAAAGTTCAATCAGTTGTCCCAGTATGCCATCGAGATAGCTAGTACAGAGATGAGGCATATGTAAAAGTTTAGTACAGGTTAGATCCGAAGATAGCTCAAGATGTTATGATAGGGGTGCAGCCACCTAGGACTTATGAAGAGCCCTTGATAGAGTTTTGAGAGTAAAGGTGTTTATGATGAGGAGGTTCAGTCAAACCACAGGGTAAAAGGTTACACCCCTACTGCCATGCCAGCTCCGTCAATAAGTAGTGGTTTAGTTTTAACACAAAGAGACCCTCATTTAGAATGAGACAGGAAGGGTAAACGACTTCTCTAGTTTAGAGGCATGAAAAAAAATTGGAAAAGTGAAAAGAAACAGAGAGGACCTGAGATACCAGTTTGTCAGAAATGTGGGAAACAACATAGAGGAGAATGTTTGACAGGCTAGATAATTTGTTTCAGATCTCGTCAGCCTAGGCATATCAACCTTTTTTGTACAGGTGCCCCAGTGAGAATAGAGCAGTAGCAGCCTATAGGAAGGGCCACAACCAGAGTTTTACGATCACCCAAGGCCCAATAGAGGCTAACTATCAATAGTCATGGGTCAGATTCTCTATCTTGATACTCCTATTATGTTTTAGTTGATTATAGGGCTACTCATTGTTTTGTAGCCAAAAGTTTGCTTGAGAGGTTAAAGTTATAACCCGTCAGAATAACCTAGAGGATTATGATCGAGTTGCCTAATGGGGGGTTAGTTATTAGTGAGATAATGCTGCTAGGACAGAGTATTGTGATTTATGGTTGACAATTGCTAGTGGACCTGATTGTGTTTAAAATGTCAGATTTTGATATGATTTTAGGGATGAACTTTTTGAGAAGATACGGAGTTGAGATTGACTGTAAAAGGAAGAAAGTGAGATTTAACCTAGACTCTAGAGATCAATTCGAGTTTGGTGAGACTCATCTCTAGAATTTGATGATTAGTATGTTGAAAGCTAGTAAAATGTTGAAAAAGAGGTGTACGGAATATTTGGCTCATGTAGTGAGCAATGTTTAGTTAGGCCTGACTATTAATAAGACACTAGTGGTACAGGAGTTTTTAGATGTGTTTTCAAGTGAGCTATTGGGATTAGCTCCCGAGTAAGAGGTTAAGTTTAGTATAAAGTTGGCACTGAGCATAACACCTTACCGAATGACCCCTGTCGAGTTACAAGAATTGAAGAAGCAACTTTAAGAGTTACTAGATCATGGTTTTATCAGACTGAGCCATTCTCCTTAGGGAGTTCCCATCCTATTTGTGAAAAAGAAAGATGGGTCCATGAGGATATGCATTGATTACAAAGAGCTAAATAAAGTCACAATTAAGAACAAGTATCTATTACCCAGGATTGATGACTTATTTGATCAATTGAGGGGATTCGTGATCTTCTCCAAGATAGATGTGAGATCTGGTTATCATTAGGTGAGAGTGGCAGAGAAAAATATACCCAAGACAACTTTCCGAATGAGGTATAGCCATTTTGAGTTTATAGTGATGTCGTTCAAATTAACAAATGCCCCTACAGTATTTATGGATTTGATGAACAGGGAATTCCACAACTGCTTGGACAAATTTATTATGGTATTCATTGATGATATCTTAGTGTATTCTCACAGTCGAAAGGAACATGAATAACACACTTGAAGTTTTTCCTTTAGAGGTTGAGAGAGAAACAATTGTATGCCAAATTTTCGATATATGAATTTTGACTAGATAGAGTTAACTTTTTTAGGTATGTGATTTTAGCAGAGGGTATATCCGTAGATCCTAGTAAGATTGAGGTTATAGTTGAGTGGTAAAGACTAAAGACAGTCAAAGTGGTTTGTAGTTTCCTAGGTTTGGCAGGGTATTACCAGAAGTTTGTAGAGGGATTTGCCAGATTAGCTAGATCTCTTATAACTCTCACAAAGAAAGCAATGCCATTTCAGTGGTCAAATGTTTGTGAGGCAAACGTCTAGGAATTAAAAAGAAGATTGAATACTACTTTATGTTAGCACTTCCAGATGAGGAAGTTGAGTACGATTTATACACTGATGCCTTACACGGTGGTTTAAGAGCAGTGTTGATGTAACGAGGCAAGATGATAACTACTCATGATTTGGAGTTAGTAGTAGTGATTTTTGCTTTGAAAATTTGGATACATTATTTGTATAGGGTAAGATGTAATATTTATATTGACCATAAGAGCCTTAGATATTTCTTTACTCAAAAAGAGTTAAATATGAGACAGAGACGATAGCTCGAGTTAGTAAAAGACTATGACTATAATATTAAGTACCATCCAGGCAAGGCATGGTTGTAGACATCCTCAGTAGAAATGTTATGATATTACAACTGACAGTCGAGAGAGAAATTTAGAGAGATATAGATGAGAGCAGATTGAGCTTATGATTGGATCTCTCACTAGATTAAAGATTCAACCCACTCTTATAGATGAGATTCGAAAGGCTCAGACACAAAATGAGTGGTGTCGATAGAAAATTCAAAAGGTCCAAAAGGGTCTTGAGACAGATTTCCAAGTATCAAATGGAGTTCTTAGATTCAGTGATCGAGTATGTGTTCCCCAGATAGCCAAACTAAAACAGAGGATTCTTGTAGAGGCTCATAGTTCTCTTTACACGGCCCACCTTGAGGGTGTAAAGATGTATCAAGATTTAAAAAAACATTTTTGGTGGTCGGGCATAAAAAGGGATATAGGTGAGTTTGTTACTAGATGTCTCACCTATTAGCAAATTAAAGCCAAACACTAGAGACCTTTAAGGTTGCTTCAGCCTCTGCCTATTCCAGAATGGAAATAGGAGTATATCTCCATGGACTTCATTAGCAGACTCCCTATAGTTCAGAATAAATGTAATGTTATCTGGGTGATTGTGGATAGATTAACCAAATCAGCTTATTTCTTGCCCATCAAAGATACTACTATCACAGATTAGCTAGGGAGATTATATGTTAAAGAGATTATTAGATTACATAGGGTACCCAGGCCCATAGTTTCCGATCGTGATACTAGATTTGTATCAACTTTTTGGAAGAGTTTCCAAGATCCTTGGGTACTAATTTGACATTTAATATAGCCTACATCCTCAAACAGATGGTTAGACAGAGAGGGTTAATCAGATTTTAGAGGATATGTTGAGAGCTTGTTGTTTGCATCATAAAGTTATGTGGATAAAAATGTTACCCTTGGTGGAGTTTGCTTACAATAATAGCTACTAGGCGACTATTCAGATGGCACTTTATGAGACATTATATGGTAGAAGGTGTCATTCTCCTCTCCATTAGGATGAGATAAGAGAAAGATATATGTTATCCCGATCCTTTGGGCCTGAGTTGGCCTAGAAAATGATCGATGATGTCTAGTTGATCAGGCAGAGAATGAAATTGGCCCAGGATTGACAGAAAAGTTATGCAGACTATCAATGTTGAGACTTGGAATTTAATGTGGGTGAGTTTGTTTTTGTAAAGGTTGCTCTATTCAAGCATTTGATGAGATTCGGAAAGAAAGGAAAGCTAGCTCCCATATTTATTAGTCCAAATGAGATAATTGAGAGAGTTGATAAAGTAGCATACAGATTGGCCTTATAAGCCAGTATGGACCGAATTCATGATGTATTTCATGTCTCATCTTTAAGAAAGTGCCTTGGTGATCATTCCCAGGTCACGAATATAAATGATATTCAATTATCAAAAGACCTTATTTATGAAGAAAGACCGATTCAGATACTTGACAGGAGAATTAAACAACAAAGAATCGATAGATTCTTTTAGTAAAAGTCTAATGGAGAAACCAAAAGATAGAGAAGACTACTTGGAAATGGAGCAGATCATGAAGGAGAAGTATCCAGAACTGTTTCTATGAATTCTAAGGATTAAATTCTTGTGAGGACGGAAGAGTTGTAATACCTTTAGGTATGTTTCAAGAGTATTTTTTGTCTTTTGATCCTACTTTGAGACATTTCCAGTTTCAAAAATATATGTTGAAATGTATGTGTGTGTGTTATATACAACAATTACAAAAAGATAAAGGTGTGTATATGTATATATATATATATATATAAAGAGAGAAAATACAAAAACAAAGGAACACTTTATGCCTTTTTTCCATCTTCTCCTATCTCTTCCAGAAGCCAACAGCTTTCTTCATGTTTTTGCTGTGTTTGTGAAGAAAAAGTAGGTGATTTGAAAGGGTTTTAGAAGATAATTAAAGAAGGAAAAAAAGGGGAACCACTTTGAAATCCTTGGTAACCAAAAGATCTCTTTCTTTTCCCTTTACCTATGTTTATATATATTGGATGCATGTTATATGAATATGTTAGTGTGTTTTGGTGTTGATTTAAGGTAGTTTTGGTGATAAAGGAAGCAAAACTAAGAGGAGGGAGCCAACTTGCAAAGATTTGGCTTGAAACAAGGTAAGGGATATTATCCTTGATATGTTTCATGTTTTTGGTTCCTTGGCTCGATGTTATAAAGGATGATTTTGAAGTTAAGAAATGTTGTTTTACCATTTAGGGTATCTATGTGTGTGATTTTTTTCATGGAAGAGAATTAGATAATATTTATAGTTTTGCCATTGAATTCGTCCCATATTTTGACTACTTTATCTGATGAATCATGAGTTCTATTATAGCTTATTGGAAAACTCTTTGAATCCTCCTTTCAATGATATATAGCTTATATGAATTAAAGACCATTTGGATTTTTAAATTGTATAAACAAAAAGACTGTCTTACCAAATAAATAGTAAATGCAATTTTTGCTATTGATTTCGTCCCATGTTTTGACTGTCTTATCTAAAGAATTATGAGTACTATTATAGCTTGTTGGAAAGCTCCTTGAATCCTCTTTTTAATGATATATAGTTTGTATTAATTAGAGACCTTTGGACTATTAAATATTGTATAAACCAAAAAGACTACTTTACCCAAATAAACAGGAAATACAAGTTTTTGTCATTGACTTCATCCCACGTTTTGACTGTCTTATCTAATGAATCATGAGTGCTATTATAGCTTTTTGGAAAGCTCTATGAATTCTCTTTTCAACTATATATAGCTTAAATGAATTAGAGACCCTTTAGATTATTAAATTGTATGAACAAAAAGACTGCCCTATCAAATAAACAGTTCCATGAACAGTATTTCACAGTTTTTGAAAAGAAAAAAATAAAGAAATAAAGGAGAAAAAGGAAAGGAAGGAAGAAAGAAAGGAAAGTAAAGAAAGGAGAGAAAAAAGAAAAGAAGAAAAAGAAAGGAAAGAAAATCAAGAAAAAGAATTTGGGGCTCAAGATTTAGGGGTTATCCCAAAAGTATGGTCTGGTGAGTTATAGATAGTTTTAGATGGAAGCCAGATTAGTAAGATATAATACACGCATGCATGCTATGAACTATAAGGGGGCACTTTACATTACACTGCCCGCAGTAAGGCACATCCATAGTAGGACACGTTTATAATAGGATATAGACCCACAGTAGGGTCCGCTCACAGTAGAGCATAGTTGTAGTAGAGTACAAATCAGATTCAAAAATGGTGTAGTAAGAGAAGAGAGCTCAAGCTTAGAAAAGTGTCAAATCCCTGGAGTCACTTCCAGAAAGTATCAAATAGATACCAGATGGGACAAAGTATGACCCAAATAGTAAAGAATGAACTAGATTATCCTCTCGATTTCTTATGGAGGTTATGATGTGAGGTTGAGTCCCGAGAGTGAGTTAGAACAGAAAAGGAGATAGTTTACTTAATTCTTTCCCTTTACTAAGTGTTCTTATCTCTCACTTCATTTTCTTTCATGATTGTAGGTACGGGTGATCGAGATAACTGCAAGGCAGGGTTAGGTCAGTGAAGATAAACCCAAGCTGGGCCTGGTTACCTATGGTTTTTGTTACATACATATGATACTATTGATTTTTGGTCATATTTAGATAGTTGTATAGTTGTATCTAGGGGCATGTATATGATTACTCCATGATCTTAGATGTTTCAGATGAGTTTTCGTATGGGATATATACATCTTTTGTTCGTTTTCAGATTTTCAATTTTCTTAGAGTAATTTCTAAACACTTTTAGTGATGCGTTCATTTTAAAGTACTTTTTAAAAAAAATAGATGTTTCAGATATTAATTTGTAAAATTTCTCTATCAGTAGGAAGTACTTTTGGAGAGAGATGTTACAACATCTAGCCATAAAGTCTATCATATCTTTTTTCATGTCGATCCATCAAAAATGTCTTCTTTAGGTCCTAATACATTTTCACACCCTCATGGTAAGTGGAGTAAAAGGAATTATGAGCCTAAGATGGAATCTTTTGCCTCAAGTCCTATACCTTAGAAATATAGACACGATCTATAAATCTTAAAACCTCTCTAAAGATATTAAAATCAGAGACAATGCTCTTGGCAATCCTCTTTCTCAATTGGATACACCACTCATTTGATAACTTGTCTAAAAACATTGATCGAATCCTCAAATTAGCCAATATTCCTGAAACTAACTTAATTTGGTCCTTCTCTATCTTCCTTTGTAACCTCGATAGCCTGCAATTTATGATAACATCACTTTTCTACTCAACTCATATGGTACCACATTAGTTTTTTCGGGGTGGTTCCGAATGTCATAATCATAATCTTTAACTAGTTCTAGCTATCTCCTTTATCTTATGTTTAGCTCTGTCTCTAGGTGAAAAAGTACTTGAAACTTTTATGATCTGTGTAAATTTTACACCAGACTCTATACAAATAATACCGCCAAATTTTCAAAGCAAAAACCACCGTGGCTAGCTCCAAATCATGAGTAAAATATCAACCCTCATAATTCTTAGGCATAAGCTATCACTTTTCCTTTTTACATTAGTACCACTCCCAAACCCTAATGGGAGGCATCTATGCATAAATCATACTCCTTTCTTTCTAAGAGTAGGGCTAAAACAAGAATTGAGGTCAATTTATTCTTCATTCCTTGAAAACTCTTTTTATAAGCATTAGACAACATAAAAAGGGCATTGTTCCTTATTAACTCAGTCAATGGTCAGGCTAATTTGGCAAAGCTCTTTATAAAACATTTATAATAACTTTTTTTTCCAACTAAAATCATACTTTCTTTTTCTTGTAGTCTATATTAACTCTATAGTAACTCAAGAAGTCTATGCTTAATATTATATCGAAGTCTGACATGTCAAACACCATCAAGTCTACCACTATTTCTCGACCTGTCAAGAACATTGTCTCATATAACAATATCTAGTTATTTTGAATTTTACCTCCATCTAACATTTCTATACTAATGTTAGACACTATGATAGGCTCTAGCCCCTACATTTCCATAATCCCTCGAGCAATAAATTTGTGGGTAGCACTATAATCTATCAATGTATATAAAGGACAAGAATGAAAAATTAAATGACTAGTCACAATAGACGGGTTGGCTTTAACATGAGTCTAGGTCACTACATAGACTTTAACCTACCTCCTCCCTCAACTGTCTACTTTATCGGGACTGGTGCTACTGCATTACACTCTCAAGCAAAATGTCTTGGTTGTCTATATCTGAAACAAATCCTCTAAGCAACTACACACTTATTGATGTATTTACAATTATATCTTTAGCATATAGGGATCTCTCATGTCTCAGTGGCTCTTCTCGTCTAGGTTACTCCTTATGCCTTAACTTCTTACTTTTCCAACCTCTTTTGGAACCTTAAGACTAGAAGCTCTTTTTACCTTAGTTGTCTTTGTTGCCTCTAATGTCATGACTAACACCACTGTTTCTTACATGGCTACCCTTAAGGTTGTATAGGTCATGGCTTTGAGTTGGTCGGACAAATTTGTATCTTTTTCCTCTCTCTCTCTCGCCATTCTCAATCTCATAGCCTCATTGAGCTTTGCCTATTGCCTCAGTATAGGATCTAGAAGGGTTATCTCTTGTCACCACATTCTTGGTGACGTTAGTTTTAAGCTTGTTGATGAAGTTCTTTGTTTTCCCCTTATCAGTATTTACCAGACCTAGGGTGTATCAGGCTAAAGAGTTCAACTTGGTAGAGAACTCCTTAACTATCATATCCTCTTGTCTCAATTAGAGATACTCTTGTGCCTTGACATATTACACATCAACTCTAAGAAACTCCCTTTTAAAGGTTTCTCTAAAACTAGCCCATGTTATAGTGTTAGTCTACTAGACATCCTTGAAGGTTTTCCACTATAACTCTCAAATGTTTTTGGTTTGTTATGAGAGAAAGCTTTTGTTTAGAATAAAGTTGTATTCTTAAAATGAACTAAAACCTCATTTATATACCAATGGCTAGTTGGCAATTATGAAATTGTTAATTGGTCCCTTTAAATTCTTGATTTAACTATGGCCATGCAACTATGTCAAACATATACTTTAGTCGCCATAATTCTATCTCACTAACATATTAACTTTTATAATGTTACTTTTACACCTATGTAGCATTTTATATGATTTCAATTTTCATTATCCTTTGGAAGGTGCTAGCCAACCCTGGATAATTAATCCTCTCTCTCTAAATGTTTGGTTTATTAGTGTGACCCTAGCTATGAGTCTTTTTTGAATGATTCAAAATTGCATCCAGAAACTCAATGACTATAGTAAAGATCTAGTAATGTCTCATAACCCCTAAACTACAATGAAGAAATGTAACACAGTTCTCAAGACACCTACCCTTATCGAGAATATACACCCTGAAAGATGTGACCTATCATACTTCCATGGTATGCTATTATAGTTATTAGATGTAATAATTGTAATTGACTATTATAAAATTATTGTTGCAATTTTATGGTTGATGTTATTTTAATTTAAATTGTTGGCAAATGTTTTGTTATTGCAATTCATTTAAGGCTTTGTAAAGAATGTAAATTTGTGTTAAATTTATTAAGTTAGTTTTATTCCCTTGAATTTTTGCTTGATATTATTGAAGTTTGTAAGTTATTAATTTTTTTTGGTTAAATGTTGAATTGGTTTCTTGTTGTGTGTTTTAAAGGTTATTATTGGTGTGAGGATGGTTTTTTGTACCATATTCCCTCACCTTAGTGATGTGGCTTATTGAAAATTGGAAAAATCTCTAGGTTTCTCTATCATAAGAAAACAAATCTAGAGAATTAGGGCTTAGAAAACACCATGCGTGATTGGCTCTAAGTTGTGCATAAGGTAGTTAGGTGGCACCTTCCTCAACACCACCCTGACATAGTGTTATTGGGTACAACTAGATATCTCATGTCTAACCGTGCCTTTGCACAGGTCTAATTGTGTCCTCTCCTAAGCACCTCCTAGTATGGTTAGACATTCAATGTCCAAACCATACCCTTGCATGATTTCTAGGGGTGTCTACGACTTTCAATTGTGCATACTTCTGGAATTTTGTTGAATTTTAGAATTAAGGCATGCACAACTAGCACCCTTACCTACATGCCTAACTAAGGTGGAACTTTCAATTTGGATCCTATTTTGATGAATAAAGACTAAATTGTGATTTTTTAATCTTGTTGGGGTGAAATAATTATGCAAAACTTGAGGGACTAAATGTAAATTAACACTTGGATAAAATAATTAAAATTAATTAATTTTAATTTTGATTATGATGTATGTATGTAGCATATGCATGGTGTCTGATATACAACTTGTGAACCATATGTGAATGTTTCATGTTTTATTTTTATTTTGGGTTTGTAATAATTAAAATAGAACCTGCATATCCTACCTTTTCTAAAGTTTTGTTGTACTTTTCTTCTCACTTAACTCCTCTTGAATGTAACTTGAGGTTTTTGTTTTTAGAATATAAAATTAGAATATGATTTAATTTTTCATTATTAGAAAAATTGTAACTGGGAAATGAAGTCATGTACAATTGAAGACTAAAGATAAAGGAATTATTGAAGACCCAAACAACAGGACCTAGGTTGACCAGTCCTTATAACTCGAGGGTATTGACATTAACAAAGCTATATGCTGACACATTTAATTTATGTTGTAATATGCATGTTAGGTTTTATTTTTCGAATAATCACCTCGCATGCTAAATAACTAAAATTGGTGAGACAACAATAAATTCCATAAATATATTAAGTTGTAAATAACCAATGTCTTCCAATATGATGTCTCGAGGCAAGCCCCGATTCATTAGAACCTTATTCGCCAAAGTGAAGGGTACACTTCTACTAGGTAAAAGATTGAGTGATTGTTTATATTGGGTCTAACTTAACTATACACCTAGCTTGTTCGTCAAAGAGAAGGTGAAAGTATATTAGAGGCAAAGTTAAGGAATGTAATTATTGTTGCATAGGTGATATGTAGTATCTATCGTACTAAAACCGAGAATCACAATTGATATCTTATGATTGATTCATACATAATTACTAAATTAGAGATCGTGGTTTTTTGTGATTGGTTTGACAGACCTATCTAATTAGTTAATTCGAACTTGTTAGTCAAAGCGAATGGGAGAATTAATTCAATGAGATCTCACCCCGCTAGGAAGTCTATTACGATTTCCCAAGTCTAATGGAAAGGGTTGTTGGCTTGAATAAAACAATTAGAGTATTATTTAAAGACTACGTTAAAAAGATAAAAATAAAATATAACTGTATTTTTGTTTTTATAAAATAAACTTAACACATGACTCATCATTTTAAAAGATATTCGAAAATGAGTTTGGGTTATATGCAAAACAACTCAACTAGTATTAATGTCTATGGATTGTACTAGAAAAAAGGAAAATCTTATATGTTATCATACAAGATTTACTTATTGTGCCCAAACTTAGTGTCGAAATGAGGGAATTTAATGTTTACTTAGAAATGTAAAAATGGATGATGAAATGGAGAATGAAACTCACATGTTTAATATAGTTAAATTGATTAAAAGGGCCAAAACTTTAGACTCACGTATGAGGAATAATATAGCCTTTAACCTTGTTGTCTCATCTCTACCCGAATCTTACACTAAGTATGATATGGATTTTTTGAAGGATAACAACGGAGAATCCATCTAAGGTTTGATAAGGATGGTAGTGAATCCTAATATAGATATTAAAATGGCTAAACAGGTTGAAGTCAATAGCCAATTTGAAAAAAAGGAAGAAAGAAGTAAGGTTAACACCTAGCTAAATTCTGAATCTGAGCCAATAGTCAGAACACACTAAACTCTCATGAGGGCATAGTTGAAAAAAGTAAGGTAATTTGTTTTTAATGTGGTAAGCCTAACCACTAAAGTAAACACTACAAAACCTTTCTAGTTAATCAAAGAAGGAAGACTAGGTCTTCAACTTTAGGTAAGATTGAGAATTGAACATTTTTCTGAAATCTTAGACTTTTTAACACAAGATTTAAATTCTCACATTTGTTTGATATGTATGGTTGAAAAGGCATAGTGGATGTTTGCCAAGAGTAAAAGTGGCCTACAAGTTGGAAATGTAACACTTACATGCCACATTAGCTATAGGATTTATATATTCATTCTAGCCTGTGGGTAAGATGAAAAGAAATAAAAACTAGTTGTAGTATCTTTCATAAATAAAACTTTCTAAAAGATTTATTGTTATGATTATTTCAAGAATAATCATATAAATTAACTTGGACCAATAATTTGGCACAAAAGACTAAGTCATGACTGGAATTTTGATTCATTTGATTGTTGTTGGATGATGGATATTAGTTATATCTTTTAAATAAAGATGACCATGTCAGTCTTTTATTGTTTTCAGTGGGAGCATTATTCAACTATTGAGTTTCATTTAAATAACAAAAATTAATAGTTAGTGTCAAATATGACAAATTTTGAATTTCATTTGATTTATTGGAAATTCCAAAGAATATGATTTGTAAATTTTTGAAAATATGAATTTGAATACCTTGAAGAAATTCAAGAATGAAATAAAGAATTTGTTAATGCATGTATTCAATCAATTGGGTTAAACCAAGGAGGTGAATCAAAAAAACAGATGGTCCAATTTAGTGTATGAGGTATAGTGAGAGTTTTAATACCCATTAAATTTTCCAAGGTAATACCTTAGTGATTGTAACCTACATTTATGTCTATAAGTATAACACATTTTATATGTGTTGTACGCATTGGATTGAAGTCCAATGATTTATTTAACAATGGTAATGGCACTAGTGTTGAACAATTAACTTGAGTTATTGAAGCCATATATTAAATAGATTATCTTGTATGATATTCTAATGGAAACTTAATAATATTACTCTTTCAGTACCAAATAGGTTTTAATATCTATTTTGAAAGATTCTTTCATATGTCATTCTTTAAAAGAACAAGTGGGAGGATAATATAACTCAATCAAGTTCTAATTCACAAGAAAGATAAAAATAAATAAATAAATGGTCTAATAGTAAGTATGGTTGAACATCATAACAAAGATGATTTATTTGTAGCAACCTTAGGTATGTTTTGGGGTAATTTAGTCTTTTGGCATGATTTAAGTCTTTTAGGAGGTTTGACTGTGTTGAATTGTCAAAGTCAAAGAAAACTCAAACCTGTAGGATGCCTTTCCCTGTCCCTAAGATACTTGTCTTTCTAAGCTGGCAATTTCAAATCATGCTTGCATGATTTTTACAGTGCACATCTTGAAGGACACTCATCCTAATGTGAAGGATGGGGTTTTAAAATTTTGAGATAGTGTTTGTATTCCTTAAGATGATAATTTAAAGACTTAGATCTTGACCGAGGTACACAATGTGAAGGATCGAATGGCCTAAGAGGGGGGTGAATTAGGCAATTTCAAACAATCTTTACCAAATTAAAGAATTAAACTAATTTATTCAAATCAATGAATGTTTCCTATTTTTAATGTAATCTATGTGAATAACAAAAATATTTCAAATAATCAATACAATAAAAAAAACATAACACAAAGTATGAGTTTAAGAAAAGAGAAAATCAAACACGTGATATATAGTGGTTTGGCTCAATCCGGCCTACGTCCACTACTTCAAGCTATCTCCCTTAAAGTATTCCACTAATCCTTGGTTGATAAAAACTCAACCAAGCCTTTTCTTCACAACAAAATAACTTTCAATGTGCTATCAACCTTTACAAATGCTAGAACTCAATTTGTCTCATCAAAAATTTTCTAATCTCTCCAAGAGTGAACCTCACTCTCTTATAGTAGGAATTTTTTGGTATGAATTCGAAATATAATCTCTCTCAAAAAGTGTATATGAAAGTTTAAGCTTAGTACAACCCAATGTAAATGAAAATACAAAGTGTTAAGCAAAGGTTTTGAATTAAGAAGAGAATTTGCAAGTGAATAGCTCAAAAACTAATTTGCTTTTAAATATATGAATATTTTTGGTGGTAAAAGTCATTTACAAATGAATTTGGATGGGTTTATATAGGGGAAAATAAGGAAAGTTACCATTGTGCACAAAAATTAGCCGTTTTAATTTTTCAGAAAACGTATAATTTGATCGATCGGATGTAATTTAATCAATCGAATGTGACGTAGCACTCCTGTGGTACCTATATGACAGTAGCTGTTAGAAAATTCAAATCAAAATTTGGTTGACCGAATTTCTAAAAGGCAAAAATGCATGGCTTCTAGATAATTTGAAAGTTGCCATCAAAGAATTCGACTAGTCAAATTCAGTCAACCAAATTTTATTACATTTTGCCTCCAAAATTTTTTAAAACTTTATTTGCCCTCTAAACCTTTGAAAAGTGACAATTTAACCCATATTTGAAAATTCTTTCAAAACCAACTTTGAGATATGAAAATGTCGTTCACAAAACTTTATCATTTTAAATGAGTTAATAAACTTTGGTGAACAAATTTGCTTAACCCAACAAGTTTGAAAAACAACATTTTAACCCAAAATGTGAAAGTATGAAAATAAGCTTTTAAGTGAGCTATCACATGCAAATAAATATTCTAATCAAAATGAATGTTCCAAATTACAAATATATCTACCTAAACTTCAGTTTTTCTTCAAATCTTCAAGAATTCTTTACTTGAGTCTTGTCTTCATTTCCATTTTGAAACATCTTCAAGTGCATTAGATAAATTCATTAGTCAATATGCTTAGAGATATATTAGTTTGTTATTATCAAAATAAGAACATAATGACTCTTTGAGTCAACAATCTCCCTCTTTTTGATGATGATAAACACATATGCACTTTAAGAAATTTTATAAAATATATCAATAAATGTATTTACTTGAAGTTAAGAAACACTTGATTTTTAAGAAAATTTTACAAGAGTTTGCCTTAAAAAATCAAGTTTCCTCCCCCTGAATATATGTAAATAATAATATAACTCAAATCAATATCATATATCCAACTCAGATCAATATCAAAATATCTACAATGTTGATCAAATATATCCTTATCAAAATATCCATAACATCAAATATCTCATCTGTAATTATAGTCAAATATATATTCATAATCTTCCATAACCACATCAAAATATCTACAACGTCAATCAAACTTTTCTTCTCTTTTGTCATTATCAAAAAGAATGAGGCAATGTATAAAAATGATATAATCAAGGGGACAAAAGAAGACTAACATGTATGAATAATGGAAAAATGATCACCAAAATGGCCAAAAATAAGCATCAAGGCTTAGTGCATGAATATAATGTCTAAATAAGTATAAGCATCAAAATAAGAGCATTAACAATTCAAACAAGATAAAACATCAAAACATGCGTAAAGTCCATAAACATTAAATATTACATCCATAATCATAATCAAATATATCCGTAATCAAATATAGAATATAACATGTATAAATTCTCCCCCTTTGTCATTATTTAAAAAAAAAAAGAAAAATGCAAAGTATATAACCAATAAGGTAAAGGAAGATGAAAATATCTTAACACATACACAGAAGATATGATTATCAAGGCTAAACCAATGACAAAAAGTCCAAACAATCATAATCATCAAAGTAAAAGTACTAATGCTTAGACAATATAAAGTGCAAATTCATGTAAAATGCATAAATATATCACACAAGCTAACAAAAGCTTAACTATGCACAAAAGTAAGTTTCGAAATAGAAAATAGAGAAGAAGAAGCTTTACCAAATTAGGCAATTTAAAACAATCTTGACCAAATTAAAGAATTAAACCAATTTATTCAAATCAATGAATGTTGCCTATTTTTAATGTAATTTATGTGAATAACAAAAATATTTCAAATAATCAATACAATCAAAAGAACATGACACAAAGTATGAGTTTAAGGGAAGAGAAAATAAAACACGTGATATCTAATGGTTCGGCTCGACCCGACCTATATCCACTTCTTCAAGCTATCTCCATTGGAGTATTCTACTAATCCTTGGTTGATAAAAACTCAACCAAGCCTTTCTTCACAACAAAATAGCTTCCAAAGTGCTATTAACCTTTACAAATGCTAGAACTCAATTTCTCTTACAAAAAATTTTCCAATCTCTCCAAGAGTGAACCTTACTCTTTTATAATACGAATTTTTTGGTATGAATTCGAATTATAATCTCTCTCAAAAAGTGTATATGAACGTTTAAGCTTAGTACAACCCAATGCAAATGGAAATACAAAGTGTTAAGCAAGGGTTTTGAATTGAGAAGAGAATTTGCAAGTGAATAACTCAAAAACTAATTTGCTTTCAAATATATGAAAGTTCTTAGTGGCAAAAGTTCTTTCCAAATGAATTTGATTGGTTTTATATAGGGAAAAATAAGGAAAGTTACTATTATGGACAAAAATTAGCCGCTTTAATTTCTTAGAAAACGCACAATTCGATCGTTCGGATGTAATTTTGTAACATCCGAATTCAGGTGTGTCAGTAAACTCCACTTTCAAAATTACCCCTAGAGTTGATTTTATAACTTGTTGTGTAAAGAAATTGCAAAAGAATTATAGAAAACTGCTAAATGAGCAATATTTTTCAAAGGGGGTAAAGTGGTCATTTTACAAAGATTCAAGGGACAAAGTGGGAATTAAAATTGAAGGGCACATTTGAAATTATATGGTGGTGCTAAGGGTTTGTGGTAATTGGCTAAGGATAAAATAGTAATTTATGGAAAAGATTAAGGGCAAAATGGTCCAATAGGCTTATAAATTTATTTCTATTCATTTTCTCTTCCATTTTTGCCGAGAACCTCCATTGTTGAGCTAAAAACTTTCCTTAACCAAAATTCGTCCAAAAACCTAGCTAAACCACCTAATTTCCAGAGGCCCCAGTTATAAAAAATGTAGATCTGTCAATTCTGGTCAGTTCTAAGGTAAGAAATTTAATTTTTAAGATATGTGAAATTTGGGAGTTTGATGGATGATCATATTTTTGGTTGATTAAGGTTGCCAAGAAGAAGAAAAGAAGGTGAATAAGCTTAAATCACCTATTTGGCAAAGAAAATGTAAGAATTTCATACTTTACATACTTGAAGTAAATTTGAGTTAGGTTATTTAAATAACCTTTACTTATATCAGTATGTGAGGTATTAGAATTAAGGTGATTTATGCTTAAAAGGATAAAAGAATTCATTAGGATTCATGATGTAATTTTTGGCCATAAGGGTAAAAAGGTAATTTTGGCCATAAGGGTAAAAATGTCATTTTATGTGATATAGGTTAATTTTGCTTAATTATGTGCATAAAATGTGTGAAATAACCCTTATATTAAGCCTATATTGTATAATTGAAATTAATTTGAGGCATGATATATATATAAATGCATGAGAAAATAATATGATATTTGAGAAGGAATGAAAAGAATAAGGGAAAATAACAAATGCGCATATTTCATATTATGGTTATATATGCATACATGAGGAATCATAACATATGCATGATTTAAAAAAAATAAAGAAAGAGGAAAAATATTTTCTAAGTCATGCATGTTTTTACAATGACTCATATGATACAGGAAAGCAGAAAACATACTAAAAATCCTTACACGCCAGCTGTACTGTGTGGACAGCAAGTAAAATAATCGGTTGTACTGTGTGGACAACCAGCTGTACTGTGTGGACAGCAAATAAAATAATCGGTTGTACTGTGTGGACAACCAGCTGTACTGTGTGGACAACAAAGAAAAAAATATCAGCTGTACTGTGTGGACAGCAAAAGAAAAATATCAGCTGTACTGTGTGGACAGCAAAGAAAAATATTAGCTGTATTGTGTGGACAGCAAAAAAAAAAAAAAATATGCGTGTAAGAGAGAATTATACTTTGTATGGTGACTGCAAGTACTATCATATGTAGTCTAGATCGATCAATGAGAAAGAGAGAGAAACAAATTAGTAAATATTTTATGAAAGTCATTTGCATTAGAATTATGCATACAAGCCTGTGTGGCTGATAAAGAGTTAAGAAAGATGTACGAACAGAAAATAGAAATGTCATGACACTCATACATGCATAAATCATAATGAGTGATTCATATCTGTATAATAAGGAAAGGAATAAATGTGTGAAAGAAAAGAATGATGATACGTGTTAAATGCATGTTCTGTGTTAATTATTTTGTTGTAAATAGTTCAGACACGCTAAGTATGAAAAAGATTAGAGAAGATTAGTACTGGTATAAAATGCTTTAAGTGTTTAGTATGATTTTCTTACTGAGCCATAGTCGCTCACTCCGTTTAATTTAATATTTTACAGGTAAAGAAATACAGCAAAGGTTCCCGGGAAGCACTAATGAGACATGAGGCTAAGGGAGGAAGGCACCATATTTTTATTGATATATATATGTTTTGATGTATATGTGAATATATGTCTATATATATATATATACTTGATGTAGATATTGGTGGATATGTATATATATATATATACAACTAGTTATGAAAATTGATTATAAAGTTTCTGTGGGTGATAATTTCTATAATTATTATTATTATGTATTTATTTTAGTACTTGTGATTAAGTTGATGAAAATCCAGTCGGTTGGTAGGACTAGTTTATATGAATTGTTAATTGGGAGTGTTACAGGGCATAATGAAAAAGAAAAAAAAAAAAAAATTCCCCGGGCCCTCTAAAATAGGGGAACTCATGCCGTTTTTTCTGTAACACACCCAATGGTTAGGAGAGGTTACATTTTTGGTATCAGAGCATGATTTTGGGCGCTTAAAGAAAGATATAGTATAATATGTGGTAATATAATACAATATATCTATGGTTTTGCATTCTAATATTGCACAGGTGCCCCTCATGTCTCACAGATCAGCTCCCGAGAATCGACTACAGTAAGTTATTTTCTTTACCTGTATTCAAATAATAGAATATTATATAATTACACTTATGCAGTTATTAGATAATGAGTACCATAAGACGAGGACGAGGACGGGGTCGTGGAAGGGGTATTCAGAGAGAGACGGGAGAACCGTCTTACCCTGCCCCGTCAGTTGGTTCAGGATTTGGGCTAGTAGAAATAAGAGATATAGTCCGTCAGGTGTTGACTGAGAGTCAAGATAGACCCACACCTGAAAATATAGCCAGAGATGCCATCCGAGATGAGATTAGAAGTGAGATTCGTGAGGAAGTCATAGAAGAAATCAGAAATGAAATGAGGAATGAAGGGAGAGGAGAAATTAGAGCTCAAAGGCGACTTGAGCCCATTTATTCCTTACCTAATCAGCATACCCCTTCTGAATTTAAAGGTACTAAAGATTCTTTAGTGGCTGATGAATGGATCAAGCAGGTGGAAAGTACTATGGATTTATTTTCTATGACTGATAGAGAAAAAGTTCGGTACGCCAGTTTGTTGATGAGGGGAGAGGCCCGCGTATGGTGGGACCTAGTTAAAGAAACCAGAAATGTAGATCTGATGACCTGGAAAGACTTTAGAAAGGTGTTTGAGGCCCAATACAGAACAGCTGATGTGGTAGCAGTCAAAGTTCAAGAGTTCATTTCTTTACAGCAGGGAGAGGGTTCAGTAAAGGATTACTCTACCCGTTTTGATGTCTTAGCCAGTTTTGCTCAAGGTATGGTGAGTACCCCTAGTCTCCGGTTGAACAGATTTCTTCAGGGTCTTAGACCGGAGATAGCCTTGCATGTGCTAGCTGGACCACAACCTCCTCAAACTTATGAAGAGGCATTGGAGAGAGCATTAAGGTTGGAGGTATATGTTAATAAGCTACCTAGGAATGCACCTTCTATGTCAACACCTCCATCATTGACAGTACCCCAGACAGTGATGCCAAGTCGGTCAGCTTTACCTACTTCATTGACTATTTCAGCACCTGCTACAACATCAGGGGGTAGCTCAATTGGCTCCAGTTTCAGAAACAATAGAGGAAAAAGAAAATTCCAGTCAAAAGCAAATAGAAAAGGTTGGAAGAGTGACAAAAGGCCTAGAAAAGAAAATATTCCCCAATGTCAGATTTGTGGGAGACGTCATAGTGGGGAATGTTGGTACCAGCAGAAACAGGTGATTTGTTATAGATGCCGACAGCCAGGGCATATAGCAAAGGATTGCCCAAGTACCGAAGTGCCAGTTCAGATACAGCCACAACAAAGCCTAATTCCACCAGTGCAACCAGGGAGAGGTACTAATGCACGGGTTTATACAGCTACCCATAGTCAGGCGGAGGCTAGTCCATCTGCAGTTACTGGTCAGCTCTTTTTCCACTATGTTTCTTTATATGCATTGATTGATTCAGGAGCTACACACTTCTTTATTGCACTAGGGGTTATTGAAAGGGTAGGTTTAGTGCCTGTTAGATCTACCCATTCCATTAGAATTGAGATGCCAGATGGTGGGAGTGTGATTACAGATAAAATGCTAAAAGACCAAAGGGTAGGGATACATGGGAGAGAGTTAAAGGTGGACTTGATTGTCTTTGATATGCCCGATTTTGATGTTATTTTAGGCATGGATTTCTTAGAAAGATATGGAGTTGAGATTGATTGTAGAAAGAAAAAGGCTCGATTCCAACTTGATAATGGGGATTACTTTACTTTTGGAGAGGGTCATCAGCCTAGTATGATAATCAGTAATGTAAAAGCACAAAAATTATTAAAAAAGGGGTGTACGGGATATTTAGCTCATGTGGTACATGAGCATGATGTTCAAAGATTGGGTGTTCAAGATGTCTCAATAGTACAAGATTTCCCAGATGTCTTTCCTGATGAGCTACCAGGTTTACCTTCAGAGAGAGAGTTGGAGTTTAGTATCGAGTTAGAACCTGGCTCAGCCCCAATTTCAAAAGCCCCTTACCGAATGGCTCCAGCTGAATTGCAAGAATTAAAGAAACAGTTGCAAGAACTTTTAGATAAGGGTTTTATTAGACCTAGCCACTCTCCTTGGGGAGCACCCATACTATTTGTCAAAAAGAAAGATGGGTCGCTCCGTATGTGCATAGATTACAGAGAGTTGAATAAATTGACAGTGAAGAATAAATACCCGTTGCCTCGAATTGATGATTTATTTGATCAATTGAAAGGAGCTTCTGTGTTCTCCAAAATTGATTTGAGGTCGGGTTATCACCAGGTGAAGATTGCAGAGCAAGATATTCCAAAGACAGCTTTTCGGACTCGCTACGGGCACTACGAGTTTGTGGTAATGCCCTTTGGATTGACTAATGCTCTAGCAATCTTTATGGATTTAATGAATCGAGTATTTCATGATTGCCTTGATAAATTTCTGGTGGTATTTATTGATGATATCTTGATATACTCCAGATCAGAAGAAGAACATGTCGAACACTTGAGATTTGTGCTACAAAGATTGAGAGAAAAGAAATTGTATGTCAAATTCTCTAAGTGTGAATTCTGGTTGGATCGAGTAGTATTTTTGGGACATGTGGTTACTAAGGAAGGTATAGCTGTAGACCCCAGTAAAGTGGAAACAATACTTGAATGGGTGAGGCCAAAGACTGTGAAAGAGATTAGAAGCTTTTTAGGGCTAGCTGGCTATTACAGAAGATTTGTACAAGGTTTTGCTCGGTTGGCCAAGCCACTTACAACTCTTACTAGACAAGGAACTCATTTTCTATGGACTGAAGCTTGTGAGAAAAGTTTCCAAGAGCTAAAAAGACGGTTGACTACAGCTCCTATTTTAGTATTACCAGAGGAAGGTGTAGATTATGATATTTATTGTGATGTCTCGCACAATGGCTTGGGAGTCGTGCTGATGCAAAAGGGTAAGGTGATAGCGTATGCCTCTCGGCAGTTAAAAAATTATGAAACACGCTACCCTACCCATGATTTGGAGTTAGCAGCAGTAGTTTTTGCTTTAAAAATTTGGAGGCATTATTTATATGAAGTTAAATGTAATATCTACACCGACCATAAAAGTCTAAAATATTTCTTCACTCAGAAAGACTTGAATATGAGACAAAGGAGATGGTTGGAGCTAGTCAAAGATTATGAATGTGCTATTAAATATCAGTCGGGTAAAGCAAATGTGGTAGCCGATGCCTTGAGTAGAAAGATTGCCATAGCTCACCTCACCATTCAGATAGAGTTACAAAAAGAGTTTCAGAGGGAACAGATTGAGGTGATAAGAAGTCAAGTGGCCAGATTGGAAATTCAACCTAATCTCTTCAATGAAATAAAAGAGAAGCAAGTAGAAGATTTGTGGTGCCAGAAAATAAGTCAACAGATATGTAAAGGAAAAGCAACTGAGTTTCAAATGATAAATGGAGTGCTCAAGTTCAGAAACAAGGTATGTATTCCCCAAGATCTGGAATTGAGAAAGAAAATCTTGAGTGAAGCACATGATACACTTTACACTGCCCACCCTGGGGGAGTAAAGATGTATCAGGATTTAAAGAAAACTTATTGGTGGATAGGTATGAAGAAAGATATTGGTGACTATGTAGCTAAGTGCTTGGTATGTCAATAGGTCAAGGCCGAGCATCAGAGACCTTCGGGTTTACTGCACCCACTTAGTATTCCTGAATGGAAGTGGGAAGATATTTCAATGGATTTCATCATTGGCCTACCTCGAGTACAAAAAGGCTATAATGCATTATGGGTGATTGTAGATAGATTGACTAAATCGGCCCATTTTATTCCAGTGAAAGATAGTTTTACTTCAGATCAATTGGCCCAGATTTATATACGGGAGATTGTGAGATTACATGGCGTACCCAAAACTATTGTGTCAGATAGAGACCCCAAATTTGTTTCAGCTTTTTGGGGTAGCTTACAAAGAGCATTAGGTACTAGGCTAGCATTTAGCACAGCATATCATCCTCAAACAGATGGCCAAACAGAAGGGTGAATCAAATACTAGAGGATATGTTGAGGGCCTGTTGTTTAGATTATAAAATGACTTGGCATGAAATGATTCCATTGATCGAATTTGCATATAATAATAGTTACCAGTCCACTATTAAAATGGCACCATATGAGGCTCTTTATGGACGAAAGTGTAGATCTCCATTACATTGGGATGATATAGGAGAGCGAGATGATTTGAGTCAAATTCTTGGGCCTGAATTAACCCAGAGGATGGTGGAAGATATAAAGGTTATCAAGACTAGATTGAAGCAAGCTCAGGACAAACAAAAGAGCTATGCAGATTTGAAAAGGAAAGAAGTAGAGTTTCAACCGGGTGATAAAGTTTTTATGAAAGTAGCCCCTTACAAGCACGTGATGAGATTTGGAAGAAAAGGGAAACTTACTCCAAGATTTATTGGCCCATTTGAAATTTTAGAAAGAGTGGGCAAGGTGGCTTATAGACTTGCACTTCCACCTAGTATGGATCGAGTTCATAATGTATTTCATATTTCTTTATTGAGAAAGTACATTAGCGATCCTTTACATATCTTGAAATCAGATGATATGGAATTAAAAGAAGATTTAGCTTATGAGGAGCAACCGGTGCAGATACTAGACAGAAAAATAAAAGAGCTCCGAAATAAGACAATTCCATTAGTGAAAGTATTATGGAAGAATCATAAGGTGGAAGAAGCCACATGGGAGGTTGAGCAACAAATGAGAGAGAGATTTCCCAACTTATTTGTTTAAATTTCGAGGACGAAATTCTTTTAAGGGGGGAAGAAATGTAACATCCGAATTCAGGTGTGTCAGTAAACTCCACTTTCAAAATTACCCCTAGAGTTGATTTTATAACTTGTTGTGTAAAGAAATTGCAAAAGAATTATAGAAAACTGCTAAATGAGCAATATTTTTCAAAGGGGGTAAAGTGGTCATTTTACAAAGATTCAAGGGACAAAGTGGGAATTAAAATTGAAGGGCACATTTGAAATTATATGGTGGTGCTAAAGGTTTGTGGTAATTGGCTAAGGATAAAATAGTAATTTATGGAAAAGATTAAGGGCAAAATGGTCCAATAGGCTTATAAATTTATTTCTATTCATTTTCTCTTCCATTTTTGCCGAGAACCTCCATTGTTGAGCTAAAAACTTTCCTTAACCAAAATTCGTCCAAAAACCTAGCTAAACCACCTAATTTCCAGAGGCCCCAGTTATAAAAAGTGTAGATCTGTCAATTCTGGTCAGTTCTAAGGTAAGAAATTTAATTTTTAAGATATGTGAAATTTGGGAGTTTGATGGATGATCATATTTTTGGTTGATTAAGGTTGCCAAGAAGAAGAAAAGAAGGTGAATAAGCTTAAATCACCTATTTGGCAAAGAAAAGGTAAGAATTTCATACTTTACATACTTGAAGTAAATTTGAGTTAGGTTATTTAAATAACCTTTACTTATATCAGTATGTGAGGTATTAGAATTAAGGTGATTTATGCTTAAAAGGATAAAAGAATTCATTAGGATTCATGATGTAATTTTTGGCCATAAGGGTAAAAAGGTAATTTTGGCCATAAGGGTAAAAATGTCATTTTATGTGATATAGGTTAATTTTGCTTAATTATGTGCATAAAATGTGTGAAATAACCCTTATATTAAGCCTATATTGTATAATTGAAATTAATTTGAGGCATGATATATATATAAATGCATGAGAAAATAATATGATATTTGAGAAGGAATGAAAAGAATAAGGGAAAATAACAAATGCGCATATTTCATATTATGGTTATATATGCATACATGAGGAATCATAACATATGCATGATTTAAAAAAAATAAAGAAAGAGGAAAAATATTTTCTAAGTCATGCATGTTTTTACAATGACTCATATGATACAGGAAAGCAGAAAACATACTAAAAATCCTTACACGCCAGCTGTACTGTGTGGACAGCAAGTAAAATAATCGGTTGTACTGTGTGGACAACCAGCTGTACTGTGTGGACAGCAAATAAAATAATCGGTTGTACTGTGTGGACAACCAGCTGTACTGTGTGGACAACAAAGAAAAAAATATCAGCTGTACTGTGTGGACAGCAAAGAAAAATATTAGCTGTACTGTGTGGACAGCAAAGAAAAAAAAAATATGCGTGTAAGAGAGAATTATACTTTGTATGGTGACTGCAAGTACTATCATATGTAGTCTAGATCGATCAATGAGAAAGAGAGAGAAACAAATTAGTAAATATTTTATGAAAGTCATTTGCATTAGAATTATGCATACAAGCCTGTGTGGCTGATAAAGAGTTAAGAAAGATGTACGAACAGAAAATAGAAATGTCATGACACTCATACATGCATAAATCATAATGAGTGATTCATATCTGTATAATAAGGAAAGGAATAAATGTGTGAAAGAAAAGAATGATGATACGTGTTAAATGCGTGTTCTGTGTTAATTATTTTGTTGTAAATAGTTCAGACACGCTAAGTATGAAAAAGATTAGAGAAGATTAGTACTGGTATAAAATGCTTTAAGTGTTTAGTATGATTTTCTTACTGAGCCATAGTCGCTCACTCCGTTTAATTTAATATTTTACAGGTAAAGAAATGCAGCAAAGGTTCCCGGGAAGCACTAATGAGACATGAGGCTAAGGGAGGAAGGCACCATATTTTTATAGATATATATATGTTTTGATGTATATGTGAATATATGTCTATATATATATATATATACTTGATGTAGATATTGGTGGATATGTATATATATATATACAACTAGTTATGAAAATTGATTATAAAGTTTCTGTGGGTGATAATTTCTATAATTATTATTATTATGTATTTATTTTAGTAATTGTGATTAAGTTGATGAAAATCCAGTCGGTTGGTAGGACTGGTTTATATGAATTGTTAATTGGGAGTGTTACAGGGCATAATGAAAAAGAAAAAAAAAAAAATTCCCCGGGCCCTCTAAAATAGGGGAACTCATGCCGTTTTTTCTGTAACACACCCAATGGTTAGGAGAGGTTACAAATTTGGTCAACTAGATATGACATGACACTCCCATGGTGCCTATGTGGCACTAGCCGTTAAAAAGTTCAAACCAAAAATCAATCGACCAAATTTAATTCGGTCAATCAAATTTCTGAAAGCCAAAATGCATGGCTTCTGGATAATTCGAAAGCTGCCATCGAAGAATTCAGTTGGTCAAATTCGGTCAACCAAATTTTATTACATTTGAAAACTTCAATTTGCCCCCTAAACCTTTGAAAAGTGACAATTTAACCCATATTTGAAAATTCTTTCAAAACCAACTTTGAGATATGAAAATGTAGTTCACAAAACTTCATCATTTTAAATGACTTAATAAACTTTGGTGAAAAAATTGGCTTAACCCAATAAGTTTGAAAAACAACATTTTATTCTAGTAAAAGACCAAATCGGTACACTTCATTATAGTAAATGACAAATGGATATAGATCGATTGAGGTAGATTTATGTTAGAGAAATAGTGAAATTTTATAGGGTAGTTAGTAGGATTGTGTTAGATAAAGACACTTGGTTGGTTTTAACTTTCTAGTAGAGACTACAAAAGGTATTGGGTACTCGCCTATCTTTTAGTACTACCTATCGCCCTCAAACAAATGGTTAGACAAAAAAGGTTAACCAGATAATTGAGGACATGTTGAAGGCATGGTGGTTAAACATGGGATAAATTGGATTGATGTTTTACCTATAAAAGAGTTAGCATACAACAATAATTATCAAACAACTATTTAGATGGCTTCTTATGAGGCATTCTATGGGAGAAGGTGCTAATCCTTACTGTATTGGTATGACATAAAAGATAAAGATAATTTCGTAAAGGCTTTGGGACCTAAGATGACCCAACAGATGATTGACCAAGTCAGGCTTACTCAAGAGAGGAGGAGATAGGCATAAAATTAACAAAAAAGTTTTGTTGATCAGAGGATACGTGATTTAGAATTCGAGGTGAGTCACCACCTTTTTGTAAAGATTGCCTCATACTACCATGTGATGAGATTCGATTAAAAAGGGAAGTTAACACCTCGTTATATTGGTTCATATGAGGTAGTGGAGAAAATTGGCAAGATAGCTTATAGACTTACATTACTAGTGAATATGGGATGGATTCACAATGTGTTCCATGCATTATTGTTGTGTAAGTGTTTGGGTGAGCCACCCCAAGTAGTTCAGTTTGAGGATGTGGAGTTAGAAGATAACTTAGTTTATGAGGAGCACCCGATGCAAATTATGGATAGGCAAATTAAAACACTTAAGTATCGATAAGTACCTTTGATAAAGGTGTAGTGGTAGAACCATCAAATCGAAGAGGCTATATAGGAGATCAAGAAATATATGAGACAGAAATACCCTAGTTGTTCAAGTGAATTTCTAAGGCGAAATTCTTTTAAGAGGGAGGAAATATAGCAACCTCAGGTATGTTTAGGGGTAACTGAGTTTTTTGGCATGATTCAGGTCTCCCAAGAGGTTCAATTGTGTTACATTATCAAAGTCAAAGAAAAGTCAAACTTATAGGATACCCGTCCTTTTGAGTTGGTAATTTCAAATTGTGCTTGCATGATTTTTGTGATGCACATCTTGGGCGACGTTTGTCCCATTCAAGGGAAGACCGTCCTAAGTGTGTTCTCCAATAGTTATAAAACTCCTCTTGGTGTTACATTTAAGGTTACACATTATAACCTTAAACTCATTTTTCACAAAGGAAGTAGTCAGGATTAAGAGTCTTGGAGAGCTACCAGAGTAGAGGAAGGCCTCCAGATTCTTGCCACGCAAAGACTAAGCATCGTTAGATAAAAGGTAGGCGAATTTCTTTATTTCTTTCTCTCATGTTTGATGCCTTGTTCTAGCATGATATGTAATATGTAATTAGAATACTTATACGATGGTGTTTTCAATGTATATACATTTGATTGTACATGAATATGGTCATAATGATGTTAGAAGACTAAGAATGTATAAATGAGATCTTTGAGTTTTGTTATGGGTTGTTGCGGTTATTATGTTATAAGTGTATTTAGATTGTTTAGGTGAATGGAATAGAGTAACGAAGTGTTAGGATAAGTCTAGGCTTTTAGGTTGCTGAATCACCATTGGAACTTGCATAATTTTGATAATTACAAAGACAGAAGACATTTGTTCCTAATAAGAATGAGACAGTTGTCTCATCATAAGGTAGTAGATGACTAATTTCATTATGTGTAATAGTTGGATCAGTAACTTCAAAGCATAGCCTATTCGATACATGGGAACTAAGTTAAGGAGGAATAGTTATCTCATCACTTTTTGGAATGGTTATCCCTCATAAAGGGAAGGAATAGTCATCTCTTATAGTATGAAAGTATGCCATATTGAGGGCTTGAGAAAAGATGTTATAACCCTCTGTGTAATGTCTGGGGATGTAAGAGATGTTCGAGTTATCTATTTCAATATGGGTTCAAAGTAAGAGGTGTTTGAGACATTCGTTCAAGTTATACCAGGTATAAAAGGCATTTATAATGTTCATCCTGATTTTTGACAAGGTCTAAGAGATGTCTAAGATGTTCTACCTGAGCATATTATGAGTAATGAGTTATTTATGGAAGAGGCATAAGGCACCCATTTGATTGTGGGCTTACTAGGTGAATTATCACTCATGTGTTTTGTTTTAACTTACAGGTAGACATGAGGGTAACGAGGTAGGGAGGCTAGCAGATTAGCTTAGTGATGACACCACTACCATCGCAGACATTTTATTTCATTTGCTTAGTTAAGTCATTTTGGAATTATTTTATACATTGTTATGGTTTTCTTAATTATGGCTTTCAGTTGGTTATCTAGCATCTTATGACATATTTGGGTCTTATATTTTATTTTAATAAAATCATCGAGGTATTTCATGAAATTGTTTTCTCATAATGCATATTTATGAAAATCTTTGCTACATATGTGACATATCATCCCAGTTAATTACTTTTAGAGGTATAATAGGGAGATATGGTGTTACATTATTCTTAGAGGAAAACAAGTAACCAACCTACATATACAAAATAATATAAGAAGGATGAGTTGCGTTATAAGTTCATAAGAATTAAAACAACTGTTGATAAAAGCACCGATCATTTATGACATTAAAATCTAGATGCATTTATAGTTGTTACATAACATTAAAAGTTTGACAATTAATTATCAAGAGCAACTCTAATGGATAAAACCTAGAATGGTTGTGATCAAATCATAACCAATGGTATTAACATTGAAAGAGAGTTTGTTGGGTATGCAAGTTAATGAGTTTTATTAAAAAAAAACCATAAATTGAGAACTTAAACTAAGTAATCCTTCACAAAAGAACTTAAACTAAGTAGCCATGTACTCATCTAATCTATTATTGTATAACGTATGGACTATTGATTTTAAAGTAGAGTGTTTATAACAGACGATTTTAGAAGGATTCAACAAATAAGAATTTGAAAAGATTCTCTTTCTTTATGATGATATATGCCTCCTTGGATTATGTGTTATTAAACACATAAATTGAGAGACAAAGATGATTAGATTTTTATTAGCACTAGTTATTATAATGACCATGAATATCGTGATATACACTTAAAGTTGATATATCAATCTTTTAGAAATACCATTTGCATCCAAATAAGAATCATTAGACGACACACTAGGAAATATCTTTGATTTCTTAAAAGGCCAAAAGACTATTTCCCACCCAAAGTATCCTCTAATCTCAAGTTCCCACCCTTTAACTTTAAAAATCCTATTTACCCCTTCATAGGCGGTTAAAATTAATAGAACCCCTTAAAATTTTATCTTTTTTCCCCTCATAAACCCTAAAAACTAACCATTTCCCCTATAGACCAAATTTTAAAAAATGGCATTCCCCTCCTATCACCAAATCTGGTGTCATCACTAGTAACGAAGATTCCCCAATGCATCATCATGCTTTGATTGTCTTTCTCCCCTCATTTAAAATGTCAATCAATACAGATCTAGTTTGTAAAAAAGAAGAGCTTTGTTAGGAGACGAAGCTCTTCATCTTCCTAGAAAAATACGTCTGAGAAGACGAAAAGCTTTGTCTCTCGATAAAACTCTTCATCTTTCTAGACTAGATCTATGTCAATTGACATTCTAGAAAACTGAGTATGAGACATTCAAAATGCAAGGTCTTAAAAGGTGTATTAGATCATAAAATTGGCTTCAACATCTTTGATTTGCTACTATTAGTACCAAACAAGTGTTTAATGGAGTCATAGCCTCATAAAACGGTCTAATTGCACACTTTAGTGATTTCACCTTGTTAAATTGACAAGAAGAAAGGTTAGTTAACCTTTGGGTATGGTTTTTGTCTCTAATTCAGTTTGTGCATTTTATAGATACCAAGATTTAGACCTATACTTGGTTATGGGAATGACTTCACAATATGTCTCAATCAATGAAAGTCAAAAGAACCATTTTTGCACAATTATATTTAGCAAACACCATATAAATGTTAATAGCATGTTTATAAATTAATTATCCCCTAAGATCGATCCATAAGGGGCTTTTGCGGTATGTTTGCTTATTTCTTGAAAATTTTTTAATTGTTATTCCATTGCCTGAAAGCCATAAATTCCCTACAATAACGTCCTAGAGCAAGGTTTGATGTAATAGGGGAGTCTTAACATGCTATAAATATGGTAATTAGGGACATGCAAGGTCAATTCACTAGTTGATAAAAGAACTCTGAAGTCAAGTTGAATAATTTTGTTATCTCAAAGCAAGTGTCTCCTCTTTCAACATTGAACACTAACTCACATTTTGGTTGTAACACCTAGATTCAGGTATGTCAGTAAACTCTACTTCCAAAATTACCCCTAGAGTTGATTTTATAACTTGTTGTTTAAAGAAATTGTAAAAGAATTATTTAAAACCACTAAATGAACAATAATTTTCAAAGGGGGAAAAATGGTTATTTTAGAAGGATTTAAGACACAAAGTAGAAATGTAAATTGAATGGCACACTTGAAATTATATAATAGTGCTAAGGGTTTTTGGTAATTGGCTAAGGATAAAATAGTTATTTTTGGAGAAGGTTAAGGGTAAATTAGTCCAAAATGCTTATAAAACCATCAAACTATTCATTTTCTTCTTCCTTGGCCGAGAACTCTCCATAATTTTACTAAAGTTTTTCTTCAAACAAAAATTCACCAAAAAACCAAGCTAAACCACCTAATTTCCAGAGCCTCCAATTATAAAAAGTGTAGATCCATCAATTCTGGTAAGTTCTAAGGTAAAAAGTTTAATTTTTAAGAGATGTCAAGTTTAGAATTTTGATGGATGATTATGTTTTTGGTTGATTAAGGTTGCTAGGAAGAAGAAAAGAAGGAGGATAGGCTTAAATCACCTAATTAGCAAAGAAAAGGTAAGAATTTCATACTTTACATACTTGAAATAATTTGAGTTAGGTTATTCAAATAACCTTTACTTGTATAAGTGTGTAGGGTATATAATTAAGGTGATTTATGCTTAAAAGAATAAAGAAATTCACTAGGACTTATGATGTAATTTTTTTGCCATAAGGGTATTTTAGACATTTCTTATTCCTAGGGTTAGCTTAGTTGATTTTGTGTATCGAGTATGTGAGAACTGATGAATTGATAGAATAATTTGCACTAAGGGTAGCATATAACTTTTGGCCATAAGGATAAAAGTGTCATTTTATGTGATATATGTTAATTTTGCTTAATTATGTGCATGATATGTGTTAAAACCACTATAATAAATATGTATATTAATATGAAATGCATGAGATATATGTAAATGCATGAGAAAATAATTTGATGCTCGATGAGGCTTAAAAAGAATAAGGAAAAACAATGAATGAGCATATTTCATCTTATGATTATACATGTATACATAAGAAATCATAGCATATGCATGATTTTAAAAAATAAAGAAAGAGGAAAAACATTTTCTAAGTTATGCATGTTTTTGGAAAATGGAAAACAAGTATTTTTGGTTTTATAATGACTCATATGATATAGGAAAGCAGAAAGCGTGCTTAAAATCCTTACACGTAAGTTGTACTGTGTGGACAGCAAATAAAGATATCAATTGTATTGTGTGGACAACAAAGAAAAATATCAGTTATACTGTATGGATAGCAAAGAAAAAAAATAGAGAAATATATATGTAAGAGAGGATTGTACCTTACATGGTGACTACAAATACTGTCCTATATAGTTTAGACTGATCAATGAAAATATTTGACAAACAAAAAAAAAAAAGAATTAGCGAATATTTTATGAAAGTCATTTGTATCAGAATCATGCATCCAAGTCTATGTGGTTGATAAAGAGTTGAGAAAGGTATACGATCAGAAATTAGAAAAATCATGGCACTCATATATGCATAAATCATAACGAGTGAATCATATTTGTATAGTAAGGAACTGAATAAATGGGTGAAAGAAGAGAATTATGATATGTGTTTAATGCATGTTTCGTGTCAATTATTTTGTATGTGAATAGCCCAGACATGTTAAGTATGGAAGAGATTAGTACTATTATGAAATGCTTTGAGTATTTAGTATGATTTTCTTACTGAGCCGTGGTCGCTCACTCCATTTAATTTAATATTTTACAGGTAAAGAGTTGTAGCAAAGGTTCTCAGGGAGCACTAGCGAGACATGAGACTATGAGAGCAGGGCACCACATTTTTATCGATTTATATGGTTTTGGTGTCTATGTGCATATATGTATGTACATGTGACTTTATGTGTGTGTGTGTGTGTGTGTATATATATATATATATATATACATTTTGGTTCTTATATGTATATATGTAGTTATTGTTTTGATGTGCCTATACCTTTATCTTATGGATAGTATTTATTCATGGGAATATATATATATCTATCTGATTATTAGATATATGTGACTGTGTATGTATAACTAATATATATATATATATATGGTTAGTTATTGAAATTGGTTATAAAGTTTCTGTAGGTGGTAATTTTTATAATGGTTACTATTAAGTATTTATTTTATTAATTGTGTTATATTGATGAAAATCTAGTCGATTGGTAGGACTGGTTTGTGTGAATTACTAATTAGGAGTGTTATAGGGCATAATAAAAAAAAATTCCCAAGCCCTCTAAAATAGGGAAACTCTTGTCATTTTTCTGTAACACACCTATTGGTTAGGAAAGGTTACATTTTTGGTGTCAAAGCATGATTTTGGGTGCTTAAATGTAGATATAATAAAATATGTTATAATGTAATATAATATATATACATATATATATACATATATATATAACATATATATATACATATATATACATATATATATATACATATGTATATATATGTATATATATATATGCACATATATATGTATATATATATACATATATATCTATATATACATATATATATATACATTTATATATACATATATATATATATATATATATATATATAGTTTTGCATTCTAGTATTGCACAAGTGCCCTTCATGTCTCATAGATCAGCTTCCGAGAATCGATTGTAGTAAGTTGTTTTCTTTGCCTGTATTCAAATAACAGAATGATAAAATACTTATGTAGTTACACTTATGCAGTTATTAGATGAGGAGTACCACAAAACGTGGACGGGATCATGGAAGAGGTATTCAGAAAGAGAAGGGAGAGCGTCTAACCCTACCCTGTCAGATGGTTCAAGATTTGGGCTAGCAGAAATCAGAGATATAGTCCATCAAGTGTTGATTGAGAGTCAAGATAGACCCACATCTAAAAATATAGCCAGAGATGCCATCCAAGATGAGATTAGAAGTGAGATTCGTAAGGAGGTCATAGAAGAAATCAGAAATGAAATGAGGAATAAGGGGAGAGGAGAAGTTGGAGCTCAAAGGCTACTTGAGCCCATTTATTCCTTACCTAGTCACATACCCCTTCTGAATTTAAAGATACTAAAGATCCTTTGGTGGCTGATGAGTGGATCAAGCAGGTGGAAAGTACCATGGATTTGTTTCCTATGACTGATAAAGAAAAAGTTCGATATGCCACTTTCTTGATGAAGGGAAAGACCCGCGTATGGTAGGACCTAGTTAAAGAAACCAGAAATGTGGGTCTGATGACCTAGCAGGACTTCAGAAGGGCATTTGAGGCCTAATACAGAATAGTTGATGTGGTAGCAGTCAAAGTTCAATAGTTCATTTCTTTGCAGCAGGGGGAAGGTTCAGTAAAGGATTATTCTACTCGTTTTGATATCCTATCTAGTTTTGCTCTAGGTATGGTGAGTACACCTAGTCTTCGGTTGGACAGATTTCTTTAGGGTTTTACGTAACACCCGGATTCAGGTATGCCAGTGAACTCTACTTCCAAAATTACCCCTAGAGTTGATTTTATAACTTCTTGTTTAAAAAATTGTAAAAGAATTATAGAAAACTACTAAATCAGCAATAATTTTCAAAGGGGGTAAAATGGTCATTTTAGAAGGATTTAAAAGACAAAGTAGGAATGAAAATTGAATGGCACACTTGAAATTATATGGTAGTGCTAAGGGTTTTTGGTAGTTGACTAAGGATAAAATAGTCATTTATAGAAAAGGTTAAAGGTAAATTAGTCCAAAAAGGCTTATAAAACCAACCAATTATTCATTTTTTTCTTCCTTGGCCGAGAATCTCCATAATTTTAGCTAAAGTTTTCCTTTAAGCAAAAATTCATCAAAAAATCTAGTTAAACCACATAATTTCCAGAGCCTCTAATTATAAAAAGTGTAGATTTATCAATTCTGGTAAGTTCTAAGGTAAAAAGTTTAATTTTTAAGAGATGTCAAATTTAGGGTTTTGATGGATGATTATATTTTTGGTTGATTAAGGTTGCTAGGAAGAATAAAAGAAGGAGGGTAAGCTTAAATCACCTAATTAGCAAAGAAAATGTAAGAATTTCGTACTTTACATTAAGTAATTTGAGTTAGGTTATTTAAATAACCTTTAATTATATAAGTGTGTAAGTATTAGAATTAAGGTGATTTATGCTTAAAAGAATAAAAAAATTCATTAGGACTTATGATGTAAATTTTGTTATAAGGGTATTTTAGACATTTCATATTCTTAGGGTTAGCTTAGTGGATTTTGTGTGTTGAATATGTGAGAAATGATGAATTGATGAAAGAATTTGCACTAAAAGTAAGCATGTAATTTTTGACCATACGGATAAAAGTGTCATTTTATGGGATATAGGTTAATTTTGCTTAATTATGTGCATGATATGTGTAAAAACCATCATAATAAATATGTATATTCATATGAAATGCACGAGATATATATAAATGCATAAGAAAATAATATGATGTTTGATAAGGAGTGAAAAAAATAAGGGAAAACAATAAATAGGCATATTTCATATTATGGTTATACATGTATACATGAGGAATCATAACATATGCATGATTTCAGAAAAAAAAAAAAAAGATGGAGGAAAAACATTTTCTAAGTTATGCATGTTTTCAGAAAATGGAAAACAAATGTTTTTGGTTTTATAATGACTCATATGATACAGGAAAGCAGAAAGCATGCTTAAAATCCTTACACGCAAGCTGTACTGTATGGACAGTAAAAAAAGATATTAGTTGTACTATGTGGACAGCAAAGAAAAAAAATGTCAGTTGTACTGTGTGGACAACAAAGAAAAAAAATAGAGAAATATGCGTGTAAGGGAGGATTGTACCTTGTGTGGTAACTACGAGTACTGTCTTATGTAGTCTAGATCGGTCAATGAAAATATTTGAAAAAAAAAAAAAAGAGAAAGAATTAGCAAATATTTTATGAAAGTCATTTGCATTAGAATCATGTATGCAAGCCTATGTGGCTGATAAAGAGTTGAGAAAGATATACGATCAGAAAATAGAAAATTCATGACACTTATATATGTATAGATCATAACAAGTGAATCATATTTGTATAGTAAGGAAATGAATAAATAGGTGAAAGAAGAGAATTATGATATGTGTTTAATGCGTGTTTCGTGTCAATTATTTTATATATGAATAGCCCAGACACGCTAAGTATGGAAGAGATTAGTACTGGTATGAAATACTTTGAGTATTGAGTATGATCTTCTTACTGAGCCATGGTTGCTCGCTCCGTTTAATTTAATATTTTACAGGTAAAGAGTTGCAGCAAAGGTTCTCAAGGAGCTCTAATGAGACATGAGGCTGAGGGAGGAAGGCACCATATTTTTGTTGATTTATATGTTTTTGATGTATATGTGAATATATGCATATATATATATACTTGATATAGATATTGATGGATATGTATATATTTTGTTTCCTATATGTATATATGTGATTGTATATATATATATATTTCTATATATGTATATATATATATGATTAGTCATTGAAATTGGTTATAAAGTTTCTATGGGTGGCAATTTTTATAACGGTTATTATTATGTATTTATTTTGTTAATTGTGATTGAGATGATGAAAATCCAGTTAGTTGGTAGGATTGGTTTGTGTGAATTGCTAATTAGGAGTGTTACAGAGCATGGTTAAAAAAAAAACTCCTCGGGCCCTCTAAAATAGGGGAACTCTTGCCGTTTTTCTGTAACACACCTATTAGTCAGGAGATGGTACATCTTAGACTGGAGACAGCCTTACATGTGCTAACTGGACCACAACTTCCTCAAACTTATGAAGAGGCATTGGAGAAAGCATTAAGGTTAGAGGTATACATTAATAAGCTAACCAGGAATACACCTTCTATGACAACACCTCTATCAGTGACAACACCTCAAACAATGATGCTAAGTCGGTCAGCTCTACCTGTTTCGTTAACTGTTTCAGCACCTGCTACAACATCATGAGGCAGTTCAATTGGCTTCAATTTAATAAACAACAGGGGAAAAAGAAAATTTCAGTCGAAAGCAAATAGAAAATGTGGGAAAAGTGACAAAAGCCCTAGAAAAGAAAATATTCCCCAATGTCAGATTTATGGGAGACGTCATAATGAGGAATGTTAGTACCGGCAGAAACAGGTGATTTTTTATAGATGTCGACAGCCAGGGCATATAGCAAAGGATTGCTAGAGTATCGAGGTACTAGTCTTGATACAACTATAATAAATCCTGATTCTACCAGTACAGCCAGGGAAAGGTACTAATGCACGAGTCTATACAGCTACCCATAGTCAGGCGGAGGCTAGCCCATCTGCTGTTACTGGTCAGCTCTTATTCCACTCTGTTTTCTTATATGCATTGATTGATTCAGGAGCTACAGACTCCTTTATTGCACTAGGGGTTATTGAAAAGGTAGGTTTAGTGCCTGTTAGATCTACCTATTCCATTAGAGTTAAGATGCCAGATGGTAGGAGTATGATTACTGATAAGATGTTAAGGGACTAGAAGGTAGTGATACATGGGAGAGAGTTAAAGGTGGATTTGATTGCTTTGATATGGCCGATTTTGATGTTATCCTGAGCATGGATTTCTTAGAAAGATATGAAGTTAAGATTTACTGTAGAAAGAAAAAGGCTCGATTCCAACTTAATAATAGGGATCACTTCAATTTCGGAGAGGGTCATCAGCCTAGTATGATGATTAGTAGTATAAAGGCGTAAAATTTGTTGAAAAATAGGTGTATGGGATATTTAGCTCATGTGGTACATGAGCGTGATATTCAAATATTGGGTGTTCAGGATGTCCCAATAGTACAAGATTTCCTAAATGTTTTTCCTAATGATCTACCAGGTTTACCTCCAGAGAGAGAGTTAGAGTTCAGTATAGAGTTAGAACTTGGCTCAACCCCAATTTCAAAAGCCCCATATCGGATGGCTCCAGCTGAATTACAAGAATTAAAGAAATAGTTGCAAGAACTTTTAGATAAGGATTTTATTAGACCTAGTCACTCTCCTTGGGGAGAGTCCATACTATTTGTCAAAAATATAGATGGGTCACTTCGTATGTGTATGGATTACAGAGAGGTAAATAAACTAACAGTGAAGAATAAATACTTGTTGCCTCGAATTGATGATTTATTTGATCAGTTGAAGGGAGCTTTTATGTTCTCCAAAATTAACTTGAGGTTGAGTTATCACCAAGTGAGGATTGAGAGCAAGATATTCCAAAGATAACTTTTTGGACCTGCTATGGGCACTACGAGTTTGTGGTGATGCCTTTTGGATTGACTAATGCCCCAACAATCTTTATTGATTTAATGAATCGAGTATTTCATGATTCCTTTGACAAATTCTTGGTGGTATTTATTGATGATATCTTGATATACTCCAGGTCAGAAGAAGAACATACCGAACACTTGAGATTTGTGTTACAAAGATTGAGAGAAAAGAAATTATATGCCAAATTCTCTAAGTGTGAATTTTGGTTAGACTAGGTAGTATTTTTGGGACACGTGGTTATTAAAGAAAGTATAGTTGTAGACCCTAGTTAAGTGGAAATAATACTTGAATGGGCGAGGTCGAAGACAATGAAAGAGATCATAAGGTTTTTAGGGTTAGCCGACTATTACAGAAGATTTGTACAGGGTTTTGCCCAGTTGGCCAGGCCACTTACAGTTCTTACTAGATAAGGAACTCTTTTTCTATGGACTGATGCTTGTGAAAAGAGTTTCCAAGAGCTAAAAAGACAGTTGACTACAGCTTCTATTTTAGTATTACTAGAGGAGGGTGTAGACTATGATATTTATTGCGATGCCTCGCATAATGGCTTGGGTGTCATGTTGATGTAGAGGGGTAAGGTGATAGTGTATGTCTCTCGACAATTAAAAGATTATGAAACATGCTACCCTACCCATGATTTAGATTTAGCGGTAGTGGTTTTTGCTTTAAAAATTTAGAGGCATTATTTATATGGAGTTAAATGTAATATCTACACTGACCATAAAAGTCTAAAATATTTTTTCACTCAGAAAGACTTGAATATGCGACAAAGAAGATGGTTAAAGGTAGTAAAAGATTATAAATGTGATATTAAATATCAGCCAGGTAAAGCAAATATGGTAGTCAATGCCTTGAGTAGAAAAATTGTCATAACTTATCTCAACACTCAGATAGAGTTACAAGAAGAGTTTCAGAAAGAACAGATTAAGGTGATAGGGAGTCAGGTGGCTAAATTGGAAATTCAACCTAATCTCCTCAATGAAATAAAAGAGAAGCAAGTAAAAGATTTGTGGTGCCAAAAAATGAGTCAACAAATACGTGAGGGGCAAACAACTAAGTTTCAAATGATTGATGGCATAATTAAGTTTAGAAACAGGGTATGTATTCCCCAAGATTTGGGATTGAGAAAGAAAATCATGAGTGAAGCACATGATACACTTTACACTGCCCATATTGGGGGAGTAAAAATGTATCAAGATTTAAAGAAAACTTATTGGTGGATAAGTATGAAGAAAGATATTGGTGACAATGTAGCCAAGTGCTTGGTATGCCAACAAGCTAAGGTCGAGCATTAGAGACCTTCAGGTTTGCTCCACCCACTTAGTATTCATGAATGGAAGTGGGACGATATTTCAATGGATTTCATCATTAGCCTACCTCAAGTATAGAAAGGCTATAATGCACTATGGGTGATTGTAGATAGATTGACTAAATCGGAACATTTTATTCCAGTAAAAGATAGTTTTGCTTTAGATCAACTGGCCCAGATTTATGTACGAATAGAGACCTTATTACATGGCGTATCCAAAACTATTGTGTCAGATAGAGACCCTAGATTTGTCTTAGCTTTTTGGGGTAGTTTACAGAGAGCATTGGGTACTAGGTTGGCATTTAGCATAACATATCATCCTCAAACAGATAGTCAGACAGAAAAGGTGAATCAAATACTAGAGGATATGTTAAGGGTCTGTTGTTTAGATTACAAAATGACCTATTATGAAATGGTTCCATTGATAGAATTTGCATATAATAATAGCTACCAGTCCACCATTAAAATGGCACTATATGAGGCTTTTTATGGAAAAAAGTGCAGATCCCTATTACATTGGGATGACATAAAAGAGCAAGATGATTTGAGTCAAACTCTTGGGCCTGAGTTAACCGAAAGGATGGTGGAAGACATAAAGACTATCAAGACTAGTTGAAGAAAGCTCAAGGCAAACAAAATAGCTATGCAGATTTGAAAAGGAAAGAAATAGAGTTTCAATCGGGTGACAAAGTTTTTGTAAAAGTAGCCCCTTACAAGCACATAATAAGATTCAAAAGAAAAGGGAAACTTGCTCTAAGATTTATTAGCCCATTTGAAATTTTAGAAAGAGTGGGCAATGTGGCTTATAGACTTGCACTTCCACCTAGTATGGATCGAGTTCATAATGTATTTCATATTTCTTTGTTGAGAAAGTACATCAACGATCCTTCACATGTATTGAAATCATATTATGTGGAATTAAAAGAAGATTTAGCTTATGAGGACCAACCGGTGCAGATACTAGATAAAAAAATAAAAAGCTCTGAAATAAGATAATTCCATTAGTGAAAGTATTATGGAAGAATCATAAGGTGGAAGAAGCCACATGGGAGGTTGAGCAACAAATGAGAGAAAGATTTCCCAACCTATTTCTTTAAAAGGGGGAAGAAATGTAACACTCGGATATAGGTATGTTAGTAAACTCTACTTTTAAAACTACCCCTAGAATTGATTTTATAACTAGTTGTTTAAAGAAATTGTAAAAGAATTATTTAAAATCACTAAATTAGCAATAATTTTCAAAGGGGATAAACTAATCATTTTAGAAGGATTTAAGAGACAAAGTGGGAATGTAATTGAATGGCACACTTGAAATTATATAATGGTGCTAAGGGTTTTTGGTAATTAACTAAGGATAAAATAGTCATTTTTGGATAAGGTTAAGGGTAAATTAGTCCAAAATTCTTATAAAACCATCAAACTATTCATTTTCTTCTTCCTTGGCTGAGAACTCTCCATAATTTTACTAAAGTTTTTCTTCAAACAAAAATTTACAAAAAACCAAGCTAAACCACCTAATTTCCAGAGTCTTCAATTATAAAAAGTGTAGATCTATCAATTCTGGTAAGTTCTAAGGTAAAAAGTTTAATTTTTAAGAGATGTCAAGTTTAGAATTTTGATGGATGATTATGTTTTTGGTTGATTAAGGTTGTTAGGAAGAAGAAAAAAAGGAGGATAGGCTTAAATCACCTAATTAGCAAAGAAAAGGTAAGAATTTCATACTTTACATATTTGAAGTAATTTGAGTTAGGTTATTCAAATAACCTTTACTTGTATAAGTGTGTAGGGTATAGAATTAAGGTGATTTATGCTTAAAAGAATAAAGAAATTCATTAGGACTTATGATGTAATTTTTTTGTCATAAGGGTATTTTAGACATTTCTTATTCCTAGGGTTAGCTTAGTTGATTTTGTGTATTGAGTATATGAGAAATGATGAATTGATAGAATAATTTGCACTAAGGGTAGCATATAAATTTTGGCCATAAGGATAAAAGTGTCATTTTATGTGATATAGGTTAATTTTGCTTAATTATGTGCATGATATGTGTTAAAACCATTATAATAAATATGTATATTCATATGGAATGCATGAGATATATGTAAATGCATGAGAAAATAATTTGATGTTTGATAAGGCTTAAAAAGAATAAGGAAAAACAATGAATGGGCATATTTCATCTTATGATTATACATGTATACATGAGAAATCATAGCATATGCATGATTTTAAAAAATAAAGAAAGAGGAAAAACGTTTTCTAAGTTATGCATGTTTTTGGAAAATGGAAAACAAGTGTTTTTAGTTTTATAATGACTTATATGATACAAGAAAACAGAAAACATACTTAAAATCCTTACATGTGAGTTGTACTGTGTGGACAATAAAGAAAGATATCAATTGTACTGTGTGGACAACAAAGAAAGATATTAGTTGTTCTATGTGGAAAGTAAAAAAAGATGTCAACTGTACTGTGTGGACAACAAAGAAAATAAAATAGAGAAGTATGCATGTAAGAGAGGATTGTACCTTGTATGGTGACTACGAGTACTATCCTATATAGTCTAGATCGATCAATGAAAATATTTGACAAAAAAAAAATATTTTATGAAAGTCATTTGCATTAAAATCATACACGCAAGCCTATGTGGCTAATAAAGAGTTGAGAAAGATATACGATCAGAAAATAGAAAAGTTATGACACTCATACATGCATAAATCATAACGAGTGAATCATATTTGTATAGTAAGGAAATAAATAAATGGTGAAAGAAGAGAATTATGATATATGTTTTATGCGTGTTCTGTGTCAATTATTTTATATGTGAATAGCCCAGACATGCTGAGTATGGAAGAGATTAGTACTGGTATGAAATGCTTTGAGTATTTAGTATAATTTTCCTACCGAGTCATGGTTGCTTACTCCATTTAATTTAATATTTTACAGGTAAAAAGTTGTAACAAAGGTTCCTGGGAAGCACTAATAAGACATAAGGCTATGGGAGGGGGGCACCACATTTTTATTGATTTATATGGTTTTGGTGTTTATGTGCTTATATATATGTACATGTGACTTTATGTGTGTATATATATATATATACACATTTTGGTTCTTATATGTATATATGTAGTTATTGTATTGATGTGTCTATACCTTTATCTAATAGATAGTATATACTCATGGGAATATATATATATATCTTTCTGATTATTGGATATATGTGATTTTGTATATATATATGGTTAGTTGTTGAAATTGGTTATAAAGTTTATGTGGGTGGTAATTTTTATGATGGTTACTATTAAGTATTTATTTTGTTAATTGTGTTATGTTGATAAAAATCTAGTCGGTTGGTAGGATTGGTTTATGTGAATTGCTAATTAGAGTGTTACAGGGCATAATAAAAAAAAAAATCCCTAGACCCTCTAAAATAGGGGAACTCTTGCTATTTTTCTGCAACACACCTATTGGTTAGGAGAGGTTACATTGGTCTCCATTTTGCGGTCTTTGCTTTCAACACTAGCCCCTTCAATTAAAAAATTAGATAAAACAATTAATGTTTTTTGTGCTTTTGAATTTTATATAGGTATCAAATCCAAATATTTATTCCATACGACAAGACTTTAGAAACCTGTCGTCAGGAAAAGGCATCCAAATTTTAATTCGTAGAACAGAATTAATAAATACGTATATACAAAAAATACTTATTATGTATACAATGGTAATTAATTAAAACTAGAATCATTAACTTCAATTACAAGACAATCTTATTTGGCCAAACGACTATTTCCCACCCAAGGTTTGATAATTTCTCAAGTTTCCACCCTTTAACTATGGAAACACCAAACACCCACCTATGGCCAGTTAGATTTAACAAAACCCTAACGGTGGTAAATTTAATCTCATTTTCCCCTCTAAAAGTTTAAAAACTAATATTTTTTCCTTAAGCTAAGTTTGAAAATATCGCATTTCCCTTCCTAGGGTTTGAAAATATCGCATTTTCCCCCTAGGGTTTATCTCTCCATTGCCATCATCGGCCGTCTTCCCCTCCCGACGGTTTCTCTTTCACTGACGGCTGCCCTAAACTCTTGCACTACTCATCCGACGCAGAGATAAGTCGTTTGGGAAGAGAAATCTTCTTCCCAAACGACGAAGACGAGATCTCGTCTTCATCGTCTGGGAAGGCGATCGTCTTCCCAGACGACTTATCCGACGATGCTAATTGCAGTTTTCTTCATCGTAGTTGGAAGATGAAGACGAAGATTAAGCTCGATCGCAGTTGGAAAATGAAGACGACGATGACGATGACGACGACTGGGAAGACGAAGAACTTCGTCTTCCACGGCTTCTCCGACTCCGATGGGGGTCCAAATGGGAGGAAAGAGATTATCGGAAGGAGAGGATGCTTCGGGAGGGAGAGACCATCGGCAATGTCATCAGAGATTTCAAAAAGAAACCCTAGGGTGAAACTGCGATTTTTTAAAACTTAGGCTGGGGGAAAGTTTTAGTTTTTAAAGTTTAGGGGGCAAAATAGATTCTATTTAAGTTTATTTTTAATATTACAGAGAAAATGATGATTTTACCCTTGCCACTTTTAGGGTTTTGTTAAATCTAACCGGCCATGGGTAGGTATTTGGTGTTTCCATAGTTAAAAGGTGGAAACTTGAGAAAACATCAAACCTTAGGTGGGAAATAGTCATTTGGCCATCTTATTTAAGTAATAAAATACAAAAACTTACCATTAGCTTTTCTACTCTCAACCATGGAGATGACAAGTAAAAGAGAAAGCAATAAAATCAAGTTCAAAAGCATGACTGTTTTGTTTGCCTTTGCCATCTTTTCTTATTCTTTCTCAAATAATTAAATTAATTCTCTTTTCTGAGATACAAAATCCCTTGCACAACCGCTTCTATTTATACTAATTTGTGTTTAGATGGAAGCCAAAAATCATTGTTAATAGTTTAATTTTTAACATTGGGTTTGTTGCCTTTATAAAGGAAAGTGATGTGTATTGTGATTCACATCATTTAGTTTAATTTGAATTTTGTGTTTTCTGCTCATGCAAGATCAAAATTTTTGTCTGGTTATATATACTTGCATTAGAATAGGACAATAAATTAAGAATTCAAATAATTAAAGAATATTAAGTTAATAATGCATCTTTTCTTCTCTACTTATTTGCATATTAAGTACAAGAGATTAAGGATTGAATGAGATAAATATTAATTTAAATTTGATCCTTATCCAAAATTTAAATTTGTTGACCACACACAGACGTATATTCCCTTATACACGAGTTTGTGTTTCTTCCAAATTTAGTCGTTTTTGTAATACCCGGATTCAGGTATGTCAATAAACTCTACTTCCAAAATTACCCCTAGAGTTGATTTTATAACTTGTTGTTTAAAAAAATTATAAAAGAATTATTTAAAACCACTAAATGAGCAATAATTTTCAAATGGGGTAAAATGATCATTTTAGAAGGATTTAAGATACAAAGTGGGAATGTAAATTAAATGGCACACTTGAAATTATATAATGGTGCTAAGGGTTTTTGGTAATTGGCTAAGGATAAAATAGTCATTTTTGGAGAAGGTTAAGGGTAAATTAGTCCAAAATGTTTATAAAACCAACCAACTATTCATTTTCTTCTTCCTTGGCCAAGAATCTCCATAATTTTACTAAAGCTTTTTCTTCAAGCAAAAATTCATCAAAAAACCTAGCTAAACCATCTAATTTCTAAAGCCTTCAATTATAAAAAGTGTAAATGTATCAATTCTGGTAAATTTTAAGATAAAAAATTTAATTTTTAAGAGATGTGAAGTTTAGAGTTTTGATGGATGATAATGTTTTTGGTTGGTTAATGTTGCTAGGAAGAAGAAAAGAATGAGGATAGACTTAAATCACCTAATTAGCAAAGAAAACGTAAGAATTTCATACTTTACATACTTGATGAAAATCCAGTCGGTTGGTAGGACTGGTTTGTGTGAATTGTTAATTAAAAGTATTACAGGGCATTAAAAATAATAATAAAAAATTTTCCTAGACCCTCTAAAATAGGGAAACCCTTGTCATTTTTCTGTAACACACCTATTGGTTAGAAAAGGTTACATTTTTTTGTATTAGAGACAAAGTGGGATGTAAATTGAATGACACACTTAAAATTATATAATGGTGCTAAAAGTTTTTGGTAATTGGTTAAAGATAAAATAGTCATTTTTAGAAAAGGTTAAGGGTAAATTAGTCCAAATAAAACCAACCAACTATTCATTTTCTTCTTCCTTGGTCAAGAATCTCCATAATTTTACTAAAGCATTTTCTTCAAGCAAAAATTATTGAAAAAGGGGTGTACGGGATATTTAGCTCATGTGTTGCATAAGCGCGATATTCAAAGATTGGGTGTTTAAGATGTCCCAATAGTATGAGATTTCCCAGATGTTTTTCCTTATAAGCTATCAGGTTTACCTCCAGAGAGAGAGTTGGAATTCAGTGTAGAGTTAGAACTGAGCTCAGCCCCAATTTCAAAGCCCCTTGCTGGATAGCTCCAGCTGAATTACAAGAATTAAAAAAACAGTTGCAAGAACTTTTAGATAAGGGTTTTATTAGACCTAGTCATTCTCCTTGGGGAGCGCCCATACTATTTGTCAAAAAGAAAGATAGGTCACTCCGTATGTGCATAGATTACAAAGAGTTGAATAAACTAACAATGAAGAATAAATACTCATTGCCTCGAATTGATGATTTATTTGATCAGTTGAAGGGAGGTTTTGTGTTCTCCAAAATTGACTTGAGGTTGGGTTATCACCAAGTGAATATTGCATAGCAAGATATTCCAAAGACAGTTTTTCAAACCCGCTACGGGCACTACGAGTTTGTGGTAATGCCCTCTGGATTGACTAATGCCCCAACAATCTTTATGGATTTAATGAATCGAGTATTTCATGATTGCCTTGACAAATTCTTGGTAGTATTTATTGATGATATCTTGATATACTCCAGATCTGAAGAAGAATATATTGAACACTTGAGATTTTTGCTACAAAGATTGAGAGAAAAGAAATTGTATGCCAAATTCTCTAAGTGTGAATTCTGGGTGGATCGGGTATTATTTTTGGGACACGTGGTTACTAAGGAAGGTATAGTTGTAGACCTTAGTAAAGTGAAAACAATACTTGAATGAGTGAGGCTGAAGACAATGAAAGAGATCAGAAGCTTTTTAGGGCTAGCCGACTATTACAGGAGATTTGTATAAGGTTTTGCCCGGTTAGCCAAGCCACTTACAACTCTTACTAGACAAGGAACTCATTTTCTATGGATTGATGATTGTGAAAAGAGTTTCCAAGAGTTAAAAAGATGGTTGACTACAGCTCCTATTGCGATGCCTCGCATAATCGCTTAGGAGTCATGCTGATGTAGAGGGGTAAGGTGATAGCGTATGCCTTTCGACAGTTAAAAGATTATGAAACACGCTACTTTACCCATGATTTAGAGTTAGCGGCAGTGGTTTTTGCTTTAAAAATTTGAAGACATTATTTATATGGAGTTAAATGTAATATCTACACTAACCATAAAAGTCTAAAATATTTTTTCACTCAAAAAGACTTGAATATGCGATAAATAAGATGGTTTGAGCTAGTCAAAAATTATGAATGTGATATTAAATATCAGCCCGATAAAGCAAATATGGTAGCTGATACCCTGAGTAGAAAGATTGTCATAGCTCATCTCACCACTCAAATAGAGTTACAGGAAGAGTTTTAGAGGGAACAGATTGAGGTGATAAAGAGTCGGTTGGCCAGATTGGAAATTTAACCTAATCTCCTCAATGAAATAAAAGATAAGCAAGTAGAAGATTTATGGTGTAAGAAAATGAGTCAACAGATATGTGAGGGGAAAGTAACTGAGTTTCAAATGATTAATGACATGCTCAAGTTTAGAAACAAGGTATGTATTCCCAAGATCTGGAATTGAGAAAGAAAATCATTAGTGAAACATATGATACACTTTACACTGCCCATCTTGGGGGAGCAAAAATGTATCAAGATTTTAAAAAAACTTATTGGTGGATAGGTATGAAGAAAGATATTGGTCACTATGTAGCCAAGTGTTTGGTATGTCAACAGGTTAAGGCCAAGCATCAAAGAACTTTGGGTTTGCTTCCCCCACTTAGTATTCCTAAATGGAAGTGGGAAGATATTTCAATGGATCTCATCATTGGCCTATCTCGAGTACAAAAAGGTTATAATGCACTGTGGGTGATTGTAGATAGATTGACTAAATCAGTACATTTTATTCCAGTGAAAGATAGTTTTGCTTCAGATCAACTAGCTTAGATTTATGTATGTGATATTATGAGATTACATGGCATACCCAAAACTATTGTGTCAGATAGAGATCCTAGATTTGTTTCAGCTTTTTGGGGTAGTTTACAAAGAGCATTGGGTACTAAGCTGGCATTTAACACAACATATCATCTTCAAACAGATGGTCAGACAAAAAGGGTGAATCAAATACTAAAGGATATGTTGAGGGTCTGTTGTTTAGATTACAAAATAACCTGGCATGAAATGGTTTTGTTGATAGAATTTGCATATAATAATAGTTACCAGTCCACCATTAAAATGGCATCGTATGAGGCTCTTTATGGAAGAAAGTATAGATCCCCATTACATTGGGATGACATAGGAGAGCGAGATGATTTGAGTCAAGTTCTTGGGCCTGAGTTAACCCAAAGGATGGTGAAAGATATAAAGACTATTAAGACTAGATTGAAGCAAGCTCAGAACAGACAAAAAAGTTATGCAGATTTGAAAAGGAAAGAAATAGAGTTTCAACCGGGTGACAAAGTTTTTGTGAAAGTAGCCCCCTACAAGTACGTGATGAGATTTGAAAGAAAAGGGAAACTTGCTCCAAAATTTATTGGCCCATTTGAAATTCTAAAAAGAGTGGGCAAGGTGGCTTATAGACTTGCACTTCCACCTAGTATGAATTGAGTTCATAATGTATTTCATATTTCTTTATTGAGAAAGTACATCAGCGATCCTTCACATGTATTGAAATCAAATTATGTGGAATTAAAAGAAAATTTAGCTTATGAAGAGCAGCCGATGCAGATACTAGACAGAAAAATAAAAGAGCTCCAAAATAAGACAATTCCATTAGTAAAAATATTATGGAAGAATCATAAGGTGGAAGAAGCCATATGGGAGGTTGAGCAATAAATGAGAGAGAGATTTCCCAACCTATTTGTCTAAATTTTGAGGTTGAAATTCTTTTAAGGGGGGAAGAAGTATAACATTCGGATTCAGGTATGTCAGTAAACTCCACTTTCAAAATTACCCCTAAAGTTGATTTTATAACTTGTTGTTTAAAGAAATTGTAAAAGAATTATAGAAAACTATTAAATAAGCAATAATTTTCAAAAGGGGTAAAATGGTCATTTTAGAAGGATTTAAGAGACAAAGTGGGAATGTAAATTGAATGGCACCCTTGAAATTATATAATGGTGCTAAAGGTTTTTGGTAATTGGTTAAGGATAAAATAGTTATTTTTGGAAAAGGTTAAGGGTAAATTAGTCTAAAATGCTTATAAAACCAACCAACTATTCATTTTCTTCTTCCTTGGCTGAGAATCTCCATAATTTTACTAAAGCTTTTTCTTCAAGAAAAAATTCATCAAAAGACCTAGCTAAACCACTTAATTTTCAGAGCCTCCAATTATAAAAAATGTAGATCTATTAATTCTGGTAAGTTCTAAGGCAAAAAATTTAATTTTTAAGAGATATGAAGTTTAGAGTTTTGATGGATGATTATGTTTTTGGTTGATTAAGATTACTAGGAAGAAGAAAAGAAGGAGGATAGACTTCAATCACCTAATTAGCAAAGAAAAAGTAAGAATTTCATACTTTACATACTTGAAGTAATTTGAGTTAGGTTATTTAAATAACCTTTACTTATATAAGTGTGTAAGGTATTAGAATTAAGGTGATTTATGCTTAAAAGAATAAAGAAATTCATTAGGACTTATGAAGTAATTTTTTGCCATAAGGATATTTTAGACATTTCATATTATTGGGGTTAGCTTAGTGGATTTTGTGTATTGAGTATGTAAGAAATGATGAATTGATGGAATAATTTACACTAAGGGTAGACATATAACTTTTGGTCATAAGGACAAAAGTGTCATTTTATATGATATAGGTTAATTTTGCTTAATTATGTGCATGATATGTGTAACAATCCTTATATTAAGCCTATATTATATATTTTGAAATTAATTCGATGCATGAGATATATACAAATGCATGAGAAAATAATATGATGTTTGATAAGGAGTGAAAAGAATAAGGGAAAACAATGAATGGGCATATTTCCTCTTATGGTTATACATGTATACATGAAGAATCATACATATATATGATTTCAGAAAAATAAAGAAAGGGGAAAAACATTTTCTAAGTTATGCATGTTTTCAGAAAATGGAAAACAAGTGTTTTTGATTTTATAATGACTCATATGATATAAGAAAGCAGAAAACATACTTAAAATCCTTACACGGGAGCTGTATTGTGTGAACAGCAAAGAAAAATGTCAGTTGTACTATGTGGACAACAACAAAAATAATAATAATAGAGAAATATACGTGTAAGAGAAATATGCGAGTACTATCCTATATAGTCTAGGCCGGTTAATAAAAATATTTGACAAAAAAAAAAGAATTAGCAAATATTTTATGAAAGTCATTTGCATTAGAATCATGCATGCAAGCCTATGTGGCTGATAAAAAGTTAAAAAAGATATATGATCAAAAAATAGAAAAGTCATGGCTTTCTTACATTATAAATCATAACGAGTGAATCATATTTGTATAGTAAAGAAATGAATAAATAGGTGAAAGAAGAGAATTATGATATGTGTTTAATGTGTATTCCGTGTTAATTATTTTTTTGTAAATAGCTCAGACATGTTGAGTATAAAAAGATTAGTACTGGTATGAAATTCTTTAAGTATTAAGTATAATCTTCTTATTGAGCCATGGTCGCTCACTCTGTTTAATTTAATATTTTATAGGTAAAGAGTTGCAGTAAAGGTTCCCGGGGAGCACTAGTGAGACGTGAGGCTGAGGGAGGAAGACACCATATTTTTATTGATTTATATGTTTTTGATGTATATGTGAATATATATATATATAAACATACTTAATATAGATATTGGTGGATATGTATATATTTTGTTTCCTATATGTATATATGTGATTATGTATATCTATATCTATATATGTATATATATATATAACTAGTCATTGAAATTGGTTATAAAGTTTTTGTGGGTGGTAATTTTTATGATGGTTATTATTAGGTATTTATTTTGTTAATTGTGATTAGGTTGATAAAAATCTAGTCGGTTGGTAGGACTGGTTTGTGTGAATTGCTAATTAAGAGTGTTATAGGGCATTAAAAATAATAATAAAAAATTTCCTCGGTCCCTCTAAAATAAGGGAACTCTTGCCCTTTTTTTGCAACACACCTATTGGTTATAAGAGGTTACAATTTTCATATATTTTATGAGAAATAACCATTTTATCCTTGTCTACACACACGGATGTAGGAACGCCCTCACAAGAATGTGAACCCCAAAATCACAAACTAAAATTAACAAATACAAATTAAGAGGAAAAAGATGAAAATAAGCTTGGGCATACCTATAGGCGTTACACATATGCCCTTAGTAGAAAGATGTTTTTATCACAACTTTCAACTCAAAGGGAGATTCAGGCATATCTAGATAGAGTTAATTATTGGGGCTTTGTCAAGGTTATAAATTAAAATCCACGTTAGTGAAGATAAGTAAAGTTGCATAGTTAAAGGATGATTACTATAAAAAAAAAATGGTACGTAAATTTCTAGATGGTCTCGACATAGATGTCTAAATAGTGGATAGTGTGGTCAGATTCAAAGGTAGGGTATGTGTTCCACTTGTCAGTGAGTTGAGGCAAAAGATTTTATCAAAGGCTCACAATTCTCTTTACTTGTCCACATCAAGGGTGTAAAGATGTATCAAGATTTGAGGAGGAGTTTTTGGTGGTTGGGTATAAAGAAAGGTATGGGGAATACGTACCTAAGTTTCTGACCTGTCAATAGGTTAATGTTGATCACCAAGGACTATCAGGGTTGTTTCAGCCTCTGAGTGTACTAAAATGGAAATAAGAGCATATCTAGATGGATTTCATATATAGGCTCTCAAGAGTTTAGGGTAGATATAATGTACTATGGGTGATTATAGACAAATCAACCAAGTTGGCGCATTCCCTACCAATTAAAAACACCACTCCTACAAATCAGTTAAGTAAGATGTATGTGAGGGTGGGAACACATTATTTGTTATCAATCCTTTCCAAAACTCGTTACAATCAATGAATGAAATATCACTTAAAACTCTCTCTTTTTAGTGGATGAGGACAAAGTCAGAAAATGGATTAAAATATCCTTAATTCACTGATAATGTGCCTTGTATAAACTTGTTATGTGCACATTTTACACACATTTTATGGACTAGACTAGTAAATTAAGAGCAGTTTAGGTAGATTTAGTTTTGTTTATGAATAATTTCAAGTTAATTTCATAATATTTTTCTCATTTAAGTTCTTATACCTATTGTTGTAAGTGATATGGAAAAGTTTAAAGAAATAAGGTGTAATACCTATAGGTACGTCCAAGGTTAATTTTGTCATTTGCCTCATGATTATGCTTGCTTGTGTTTTTGTGATTTTAGATGTGCACAGTCATGTGACAGGCTTCATACACCCATTTGTGTGTTGGTAAGGGCAAAATAGTCGTTTCTTATAAGGTACATGAAAATGGCAAAGTTTGGGAGAAATACACACCTGTGTATGAGGAACTACATGCTGATATGTGATCAATAAATTTAATTTTCGATAAAGAGTAGTTTTATGGCAGTTTTAGAAAACTATCACTAATGGATAATGACTTACACACTCGTGTGTATATTCATTCATTATACTTTTAGAGAATAAAAGAGAAGATTAAGAGAGCTTAAGGAGCACGGAGTCAAAGGTTACTAAAAGCTATTCCTTTGCCATGAAAACACTTACATATTTGTCGGAAGAGAGGTAAGTACGATGTCCACTCTTGGTTGAATTGACTACTTAATGGTTTGGTATTTTTTGGTGAATTATGATAAATAATGATGATAGTGATCGATCTATTTGGGCTTTATAATTTGAGGCCATGATTATGTATTGGTTTACAATATGAATTTATATGTTCATTGATAAGATTGATGATACGTAAATAATCAACTGAATATTTGGTGATTCGTGAATTTTAAAGTGCATTTGATGGTTAAATTGATTTAACAACTTATTAGGAATAAATGTGAGTGGTTTAGTTAATTAAATATAAATGTGGCAATTAGGGTGACCTGGCTTAAAGCATAGGAAAATAACCCGACCTAAAAGAGTCATGGATATATGTTGCTAACCCCCAAGGTTGCAATTGATTTAAATCAGGTTTTCTACCTGTCCATAACTCATTAAGAGTAAAAGCAATTGATTTAGTGGGCACTTAGTTAAGTACCTAGGCAATAATTAATAACACATCACCTCAAAATAATATTGGATGATTTGTCTACACCATTATCGACCTACCTATTTCCAATAGAGTTCGATTTCTTTTTTCCACTACACATTTTTATTGTAGAGTTCTTGAAATTGTTATTTGCCTCACTATTCCTTTTTTACTATATAATTCCTTGAATTTGGTAGATAAATATTCACAACCTCAATCAATTCTTAAAGCTTTTATTTTTTTATCTAGTTGATTCTCAACCTCATTTATATAAGTCTAAAACTATCTATTACTTCTAACTTATGAGAGATCAAATAGACATGACCTAATCATGTATAGTCATCTATTAAAGTAATGAAATATGAGACACAATGCCTCACCTTAGCATTCATAGGACCACTAATATTTGAGTGTACAAGTTGAAAAGGAAATTAAGCTCTTAAAGTTTTACTAAATGGCTTTCTTATAGTTTTTCTTATTAGGCAATGCTTACAAACCAACAGGTTTAATAGCTTCACAAGCCAAACTATTCATTCTATCTTGGCCAATATGCTCTAATACAACATATCATGTACTTGCATCTACATCCATACTATTAGGAGTTACAAATAATTAAAAAACAAACATTATTATCATAATCATAAAACAAAGTGCCTAACACCATGAAACTATTCGAAAGAAAACCAAATCCACAAAATGTAGTACCATAATAAATTTAAACAGAGTTTTGAGAGAGATGTAAATTATATCCCAACTTTAATAAAACAAGTACAGAGAGCAAATTTCATAGAATTTCTAAAACATATAAGACTTCATGTAGTCCACCTTTTTCACTTCAACTTTTGTATTATTGCCTACATAAATCCATTATGTCTCCTTTAGGATACAATGAAACTTTACAAAAGCTCCTCTATCGTAAGCTACATGGTCTGTGGCTCTTAAGTCTACCATCCACATAACATAAGATTTATTTAATAAAACAGTATTAGAAACATAAATTTCATAATTTGAGATAGAATAAGACAATATCTTTTTCAACTTTGTGCACTTACGAGTGAAGTGACCTTTCTTACCACAGTTATAACAGGTCATTTTGGTCTTATCTCTTTTTTTGGTGTGCTTATCACTTTTGCATTTGAATTGCTTGTTCTAATTAACGGGTCCTTGAATGATCTTATTCCCTTTCTTGGATTTAATCCATTTTCGCTTAAAGCCAAAGAATTTCATTAAATTAGACTCAACAACATATGCATGAGTACTGAGTCTAACAACTTTCAAGTGCTCATCTTTTAGCTTAAGGTGGCGAGAAATGTTTGAAAAATTCTTAATGTTTCATTATGAGTCATGTTGACTTTCATGTGTACCCAATTGTCAGGAAAGGATCGTATAATAGCTTGTATTTACTCCTTATCCATCATGTTATGCTTAGTAGTTTTCAATTTCGTTATCATACTTGATATTTCTCTAAGATGTTACTTCATTGTTTTGTTGGGAACCTTTTTGTAACTGTCAAATTTGATAATTAACTACCTGAGCTTGGAGATAGTGGATCCTCTAAACTTTTTCTTTTATGCCATCCACATGGCATGTATAGTCTTATATTACTCGTACTCATATAATAGGTCAGACATTCATGGAGCTGATTAAAATTCCTCAAGCAATCGAGTCTTTCTTTTTCCATGTGTGATATGCCTCCATATCACGCTTGTGTTGGGCATTATTAGGAGGTTGCCCCTTAACTAGTTGAAAATCTTCCATCTATTGATTCATAACTTTTAAGGCCTCTTGTTCATCAAAGACATAATGCATTTCAAATGCTAGATATTATAATTGTCGTCGTTCAATTTCTCTCTCTTGTTCAAATCAACAATAATATTTTTTGGATGTTATTGTTTATAAGACTATAGAGACATATTAAACACAACATTAATAAATGGAGATATATACATATCGATTCTCACATTTGTTCATTAAAATTAAAAAATATCTTACATAAGGCATATAACTAAAAGTTTACTATGTTCCTAATCATCTTCTGTGATTCAAATGTTCAATTTTTTTTAAAATTTAATCCAATTGTGACAATGTTCAGAATTCTTATAAAACAACATATGAATGGTTGAATGAACGAACAAACAAAAATAATGATGCAATATATATATATAAAATTCAATAACGTTCATTACAAATAGCATTTCTAGTGTATAGAATTGTACACATGAAATGTAAACATTTCAATTATGACTGGGACTAACTTATGAAATATTATTAATCTAATACTTATAATCACTAAAAGAGGGCATTTTAATTGCCAACCATACTTTTTCGTTTTTATTTTATAACTAAGAAAACCCAGCCTAGCTTGGTTAGACCGAAAAAACCTAGCCCAACTTGGTTAGGCTAGTAAACCTAGAGTATAGTGACTAGACTTATAATCATTGTAATATCTCCCAACTAATAGGTGTGTTACAGAAAAAAGGCATGAGTTCCCCTATTTTAGAGGGCCCGGGGAATTTTTTTTTTTTCATTATGCCCTGTAACACTCCCAATTAGCAATTCACATAAACCAGTCCTACCAATCGACTGGATTTTCATCACATAATATAATAAATAAAATAAGTACATAATAATAACTATCATAAAAAAATTATCACCCACAAAAACTTTATAACCAATTTTCAAAACTAGTCATATATATATATATATTACATATACATCATAACATTTAAATCAACAAAATTATGGTGTCTTCCTCCCTTAGCCTCATGTCTCACTAGTGCTCCCCAGGAACCTTTGCTGCATTTCTTTACCTGTAAAATATTAAATTAAACGGAGTGAGCGACTATGGCTCAGTAAGAAAATCATACTCAACACTTAAAGCATTTTATACTAGTACTAATCTTTTTCTAATCTTTTTCATACTCAGCGTGTCTGAACTATTTATAACAAAATAATTGACATAAAACACGCATTTAACACATATCATAATTCTTTTCATTCACACATTTATTCATTTCCTTATTATACAGATATGATTCACTCGTTATGATTTATGCATGTATGAGTGTCATGACATTTCTATTTTCTGATCGTACATCTTTCTCAACTCTTTATCAGCCACACAGGCTTATATGCATAATTCTAATGCAAATGACTTTCATAAAATATTTACTAATTTGTTTCTCTCTCTTCCTCATTGACCGGTCTAGACTACATATGACAGTACTTGCAGTCACCATACAAAGTATAATTCTCTTTTACACGAATATTTTTTTTTCTTTGCTGTCCACACAGTACAGTTGATATTTTTTTCTTTGGCTGTCCACACAGTACAACTGATATTTTTCTTTGCTGTCCACACAGTACAGTTGGTTGTCCACACAGTACAACCAATTATTTTTTTTGCTGTCCACATAGTACAACTCGCGTGTAAGGATTTTAAGTATGTTTTCTGCTTTCCTGTATCATATGCGTCATTATAAAACCAAAAACACTTGTTTTCCATTTTCTGAAAGCATGCATGACTTAGAAAATATTTTTCCTCTTTCTTTATATATATATATATTTTTCTAAATCATGCATATGCTATGATTTCTCATGTATACATATATAATCATAATATAAAATATGCTCATTCATTGTTTTCTCTTATTCTTTTCATTCCTTATCAAACATCATATTCTCCTCTCATGCATTTATATATCTCATACATTTAATTAATTTCAAAATATACAATGTAGGCTTAATATAAGGGTTATCACACGTTTTATGCACATAATTAAGTAAAATTAACCTATATCACATAAAATGACATTTTTGCCCTTATGGCCAAAATTACCTTTTTACCCTTATGGCCAAAAATTACATCATGAATCCTAATGAATTTCTTTATCCTTTTAAGCATAAATCACATTAATTCTAATACCTTACACACTTATATAAGTAAAGGTTATTTAAATAACCTAACTCAAATTTACTTCAAGTATGTAAAGTATAAAATTTTTACCTTTTATTTGCTAAATAGATGATTTAAGCTTATTCACCTTCTTTTCTTCTTTCTGGCAACCTTAATCAACCAAAAATATAATCATCCATCAAAACCCTAAACTTCACATCGCTTAAAAATTAAATTTCTTACCTTATAACTGACTAGAATTAACAGATCTACACTTTTTATAACTGGAGCCTCTGGAAATTAGGTGGTTTAGCTAGGTTTTTTGGTAAATTTTGGTTAAGGGAAAAAGCTTTAGCAAAAATCATGGAGTTCTCAGCTAAAATGAAGAAGCAAATGAGTAGGCTTAAGTTTATAAGCCTATTGGACCATTTTGCCCTTAATCTTTTCCATAAATTACTATTTTATCCTTAGCCAATTACCAAAAACCCTTAGCACCACCATATAATTTCAAGTGTGCCATTCAATTTTAATTCCCACTTTGTCCCTTGAATCTTTATAAAATGACCATTTTACCCCCTTTGAAAAATATTGCTCATTTAGTAGTTTTCTATAATTCTTTTGCAATTTCTTTACACAACAAGTTATAAAATCAACTGTAAGGGTAATTTTGGAAGTGGAGTTTACTGACACACCTGAATTCGAATGTTACATTTCTTCCCCTTTAAAAGAATTTCGTCCTCGAAATTTAAACAAATAAGTTGGGAAATCTCTCTCTCATTTGTTGCTCAACCTCCCATGTGGCTTCTTCCACCTTATGATTCTTCCATAATACTTTCACTAATGGAATTGTCTTATTTCGGAGCTCTTTTATTTTTCTGTCTAATATCTGCATCGGTTGCTCCTCATAAGTTAAATCTTCTTTTAATTCCACATCATCTGATTTTAAAACATGTGAAGGATCGCTAATGTACTTTCTCAATAAAGAAATATGAAATACATTATGAACTAGATCCATACTAGGTGGAAGTGCAAGTTTATAAGCCACCTTGCCCACTCTTTCTAAAATTTCAAATGGGCCAATAAATCTTGGAGCAAGTTTCCCTTTTCTTCCAAATCTCATCACATGCTTATAAGGGGTTATTTTCACAAAAACTTTGTCACCCGGTTGAAACTCTACTTCTTTCCTTTTCAAATCTGCATAGCTCTTTTGTCTGTCTTGAGCTTGCTTCATTCTAGTCTTGATAGTCGTTATCTCTTCCACCATCCTTTGGGTTAACTTAGGCCCAAGAACTTGACTTAAATCATCTCGCTCTCCTATGTCATCCCAATGTAATGGAGATCTACACTTTCGTCCATAAAGAGCCTCATATGGTGTCATTTTAATGGTGGACTGGTAACTATTATTGTATGCAAATTCTATCAATGGAAGTATTTCATGCCAGGTCATTTTATAATCTAAACAACAGGCCCTCAACATATCCTCTAGTATTTGATTCACCCTTTCTGTTTGGCCATCTGTTTGAGGATGATATGCTGTGCTAAATGCCAGCCTAATACCCAATGCTCTTTGTAAGCTACCCCAAAAAGCTGAAACAAATCTAAGGTCTCTATCTGACACAATAGTTTTGGGTGCACCATGTAATCTCACAATCTCTCGTATATAAATCTGGGCCAATTGATCTGAAGTAAAACTATCTTTCACTGGAATAAAATGGGCCGATTTAGTCAATCTATCTACAATCACCCATAATGCATTATAGCCTTTTTGTACTCGAGGTAGGCCAATGATGAAATCCATTGAAATATCTTCCCACTTCCATTCAGGAATACTAAGTGGGTGAAGCAAACCTGAAGGTCTCTGATGCTCGGCCTTGACCTGTTGACATACCAAGCACTTAGCTACATAGTCTCCAATATCTTTCTTCATACCTATCCACCAATAAGTTTTCTTTAAATCCTGGTACATTTTTACTCCCCCAGGGTGGGCAGTGTAAAGTGTATCATGTGCTTCATTTAAGATTTTCTTTCTCAATTCCAGATCTTGGGGAATACATACCCTGTTTCTGAACTTAAGCACTCCATCTATCATTTGAAACTCAATTGCTTTCCCCTCACATATCTGTTGACTTATTTTCTGGCACCATAAATCTTCTACTTGCTTCTCTTTTATTTCATTGAAGAGATTCGGTTGAATTTCTAATCTGGCCATTTGACTTCTTATCACCTCAATCTGTTCCTTCTGAAACTCTTTTTGTAACTCTATCTGAATAGTGAGGTGAGCTATGGCAATCTTTCTACTCAAGGCATCGGCTACCACATTTGCTTTACCCAGCTGATATTTAATATCACATTCATAATCTTTAACTAGCTCCAACCATCTCCTTTGTTTCATATTCAAGTCTTTCTGAGTGAAGAAATATTTTAGACTTTTATGGTCGGTGTATATATTACATTTAACTCCATATAAATAATGCCTCCAAATTTTTAAAGCAAAAACCACTGCTGCTAACTCTAAATCATGGGTAGGGTAGCATGTTTCATAATCTTTTAACTGCCGAGAGGCATACGCTATCACCTTACCCCTTTGCATCAGCACGGCTCCCAAGCCATTATGCGAGGCATCACAATAAATATCATAATCTACACCTTCCTCTGGTAATACTAAAATAGGAGTTGTAGTCAACTGCCTTTTTAACTCTTGGAAACTCTTTTCACAACCATCAGTCCATATAAAAGGAGTTCCTTGTCTAGTGAGAGTTGTAAGTGGCTTGGCCAACCGGGCAAAACCTTGAACAAATCTTCTGTAATAGCCGGCTAGCCCTAAAAAGCTTCTGATCTCTTTCACAGTCTTTGGCCTCGCCCATTCAAGTATTGTTTCTACTTTACAAAAGTCCACAGCTATACCTTCCTTAGTAACCACATGTCCCAAAAATACTACTCGATCCAACCAGAATTCACACTTAGAAAATTTGGCATACAATTCCTTTTCTCTTAATCTTTGTAGTACAAATCTCAAGTGTTCGGCATGTTCTTCTTCTGATCTAGAATATATCAAGATATCATCAATAAATACCACCTAGAATTTGTCAAGGCAATCATGAAATACTCGATTCATTAAATCCATAAAGATTGTTGGGGCATTAGTCAATCCAAAGGGCATCACCACAAACTCGTAGTGCCCGTAGCGAGTCCGAAAAGCTGTCTTTGGAATATCTTGCTCTGTAATCCTCACTTGGTGATAACCTGATCTTAAGTCAATTTTGGAAAACACAGAAGCTCCTTTCAATTGATCAAATAAATCATTAATTCGAGGCAACAGGTATTTATTCTTCACTGTCAATTTATTCAACTCTCTATAATCTATGCACATACGGAGCGACCCATCTTTCATTTTGACAAATAGTATGGGTGCTCCCCAAGGAGAGTGGCTAGGTCTAATAAAACCCTTATCTAAAAGTTCTTGCAACTGTTTCTTTAATTCTTGTAATTCAGCTGGAGCCATTCGGTAAGGGGCTTTTGAAATTGGGGTTGAGCCAGGTTCTAACTCGATACTAAACTCCAACTTTCTCTCTGGAGGTAAACCTGGTAGCTCATCAAGAAAGACATCTAGGAAATCTTGTACTATTGGGACATCTTGAACACCCAATCTTTGAACATCATGCTCATGTACCACATGAGTTAAATATCCTGTACACCTCTTTTTCAATAATTTTTGTGCTTTTACATTACTGATCATCATACTAGGTTGATAGCCCTCTCCGAAATTAAAGTAATCCCCATTGTCAAGTTGAAATCGAGCCTTTTTCTTTCTACAGTCAATCTCAACTCCATATCTTTCTAAGAAATCCATGCCCAGGATAACATCAAAATCAGGCATATCAAAGACAATCAAGTCCACCTTTAACTCTCTCTCATGTATCACTACCCTCTAGTCTTTTAACATCTTATCAGTAATCACACTCCAACCATCTGGCATCTCAATTCTAATGGAATGGGTAGATCTAACAGGCACTAAACCTACCCTTTCAATAACCCCTGGTATAATAAAGGAGTGTGTAACTCCTGAATCAATCAATGCATATAAGGAAACAGAGTGGAGAAAGAACTGACCAGTAACTGCAGATGGACTAGCCTCCGCCTGACTATGGGTAGCTATATAAACCCGTGTATTAGTACCTCTCCCTGGTTGCACTGGCGAAATTAGGCTTTGTTGTGGCTGTATCTGAACTGGCACTTCGGTACTCTGACAATCCTTTGCTATATGCCCTGGTTGTCGGCATCTATAACAAATCACCTGTTTGTGCTAGTACCAACATTCCCCACAAATCTGACATTAGGGAATATTTTCTTTTCTAGGCTTTTTGTCATTCTTCCAGCCTTTTCTACTTGCTTTTGACTGGAATTTTCTTTTTCCCTTATTGTTTCTGAAACTGGAGCCAATTGAACTACCCCCTGATGTTGTAACAGGTGTTGAAATAGTCAATGAAGCAGGTAAAGCTGACTGACTTGGCATCACTATCTAGGGTACTGTCACTGATAGAGGTGTTGACATGGAAGGTGTATTCCTGGGTAGCTTATTAACATATACGTCCAACCTCAATGCTCTCTCCAATGCCTCTTCATAAGTTTGAGGAGGTTGTGGTCCAGCTAGCACATGCAAGGCTATCTCCGGTCTAAGGCCTTGAAGAAATCTGTCCAACCGGAGACTAGGTGTACTCACCATACCTGGAGGAAAACTGGCTAAGACATCAAAACGGGAAGAGTAATCCTTTACTGAACCCTCTCCCTGCTGTAAAGAAATAAACTCTTGAACTTTAACTGCTACCACATTAGCTGTTCTGTATTGGGCCTCAAATACCCTTCTAAAGTCTTGCCAGGTTATCAAATCCACATTTCTGATTTCTTTAACTAGATCCCACCATACGCGGGCCCCTCCCCTCATCAAGAAACTGGCATACCGAACTTTTTCTCTATCAGTCATAGAAAATAAATCCATAGTATATTCCACCTGCTTGATCTAGTCATCAGCCATTAAAGGATCTTTAGTATCTTTAAATTCAGGAGGGGTATGCTGATTAGGTAAGGAATAAATGGGCTCAAGTCGCCTTTGAGCTCTAATTTCTCCTCTCCCTTCATTCCTCATTTCATTTCTGATTTCTTCTATGACTTCCTCACGAATCTCACTTCTAATCTCATCTCGGATGGCATCTCTGGCTATATTTTCAGGTGTGGGTCTATCTTGACTCCAGTCAACACCTAACGGACTATATCTCTTATTTTTGCTAGCCCAAATCCTGAACCAACTGACGGGGAAGGGTTACATGGTTCTCCCGGCTTTCTCTGAATACCCCTTCCACGACCCTGTCCTCGTCCTCGTCTTGTGGTACTCCTCATCTAATAACTACATAAGTGTAATTACATAATATTCTATTATTTGAATACAGGTAAAGAAAACAACTTACTGCAGTCGATTCTCGGGAGCTAATCTGTGAGACATGAGGGGCACCTGTGCAATATTAGAATGCAAAACCATAGATATATTGTATTATATTACCACACATTATATTATATCTTCCTTTAAGCGCCCTAAATCGCGCTCTGATACCAAAAATGTAACATCTCCCAACTAATAGGTGTGTTACAAAAAAACGGCATGAGTTCCCCTATTTTAGAGGGCCCGGGGAATTTTTTTTTTTTTATTATGCCCTGTAACACTCCCAATTAGCAATTCACATAAACCAGTCCTACCAATCGACTGGATTTTCATCACATAATATAATAAATAAAATAAGTACATAATAATAACTATCATAAAAAAATTATCACCCACAGAAATTTTATAACCAATTTTCAAAACTAGTCATATATATATATATATATATATATATATATATATATATATATATATATATATATATATATTATATATTACATATACATCATAACATTTAAATCAACAAAATTATGGTGCCTTCCTCCCTTAGCCTCATGTCTCACTAGTGCTCCCCCGGAACCTTTGCTGCATTTCTTTACCTGTAAAATATTAAATTAAACAGAGTGAGCGACTATGGCTCAGTAAGAAAATCATACTCAACACTTAAAGCATTTTATACCAGTACTAATCTTTTTCTAATCTTTTCCATACTCAGCATGTCTGAACTATTTACAACAAAATAATTGACACAAAACACGATTTAACACATATCATAATTCTTTTCATTCACACATTTATTCATTTCCTTACTATACAGATATGATTCACTCGTTATGATTTATGCATGTATGAGTATCATGACATTTCTATTTTCTGATCGTACATCTTTCTTAACTCTTTATCAGCCACACAGGCTTGTATGCATAATTCTAATGTAAATGACCTTCATAAAATATTTACTAATTTGTTTCTCTCTCTTTCTCATTGACCGGTCTAGACTACATATGACAGTACTTGCAGTCACCATACAAAGTATAATTCTCTCTTACACGCATATTTTTTTTTCTTTGCTGTCCACACAGTACAGCTGATATTTTTTTCTTTGGCTGTCCACACAGTACAACTGATATTTTTCTTTGCTGTCCACACAGTACAGTTGGTTGTCTACACAGTACAACCAATTATTTTCTTTGCTGTCCACACAGTACAGCTCGCGTGTAAGGATTTTAAGTATGTTTTCTGCTTTCCTGTATCATATGCGTCATTATAAAACCAAAAACACTTGTTTTCCATTTTCTGAAAGCATGCATGACTTAGAAAATATTTTTCCTCTTTCTTTATATATATATATATTTTTCTAAATCATGCATATGTTATGATTTCTCATGTATACATATATAATCATAATATGAAATATGCTCATTCATTGTTTTCTCTTATTCTTTTCATTCCTTATCAAACATCATATTCTCCTCTCATGCATTTATATATCTCATACATTTAATTAATTTCAAAATATACAATGTAGGCTTAATATAAGGGTTATCACACGTTTTATGCACATAATTAAGTAAAATTAACCTATATCACATAAAATGACATTTTTGCCCTTATGGCCAAAATTACCTTTTTACCCTTATGGCCAAAAATTACATCATGAATCCTAATGAATTTCTTTATCCTTTTAAGCATAAATCACCTTAATTCTAATACCTTACACACTTATATAAGTAAAAGTTATTTAAATAACCTAACTCAAATTTACTTCAAGTATGTAAAGTATGAAATTTTTACATTTTATTTGCTAAATAGATGATTTAAGCTTATTCATCTTCTTTTCTTCTTTCTGGCAACCTTAATCAACCAAAAATATAATCATCCATCAAAACCCTAAACTTCACATCGCTTAAAAATTAAATTTCTTATCTTATAACTGACTAGAATTAACAGATCTACACTTTTTATAACTGGAGCCTCTGGAAATTAGGTGGTTTAGCTAGGTTTTTTGGTGAATTTTGGTTAAGGGAAAAAGCTTTAGCAAAAATCATGGAGTTCTCGGCTAAAATGAAGAAGGAAATGAGTAGGCTTAAGTTTATAAGCCTGTTGGACCATTTTGCCCTTAATCTTTTCCATAAATTACTATTTTATCCTTAGCCAATTACCAAAAACCCTTAGCACCACCATATAATTTCAAGTGTGCCATTCAATTTTAATTCCCACTTTGTCCCTTGAATCTTTATAAAATGACCATTTTACCCCCTTTGAAAAATATTGCTCATTTAGTAGTTTTCTATAATTCTTTTGCAATTTCTTTACACAACAAGTTATAAAATCAACTATAGGGGTAATTTTGGAAGTGGAGTTTACTGACACACCTAAATTCGGATGTTACAATCATTGCACCAAGTAAGTCAAGGCTTTACTAATAATGATAGTTTTGTTCTCAAACCAAGGGCCTCCACTCTAGGGATTGTAAGGCTCCACCAGTTTTGCTAATCTTTGTGGTCTTGTCAACTGTTCTTTATATCTATTTTTTGGTCTGCACTTGGAACGAGAAAGACCATTTCTTCTAACCCTATAATTCTTGGAGTAACTTGATCCATGATAAAGTTCCTATGTTGTTTGTGATAGCGCACATGTTTTGCACTTCACTGATTTATGAAAATAAATGGACCTGCGGATTTTCTTACATTCATTAGAATGCTTCATTTTTTAGAAAGTTGTAATTCTTTCACATAATCCCAAAAACTCTTAACATTCTTATCCCGAACAAGATTAATTATTATGGGAGTCAATGGTTTGACATTGACTCAAGAAGACTAATTATCAGCTACTTTCTAGTTAAGAATACATGATCATGTTTAAAGTCTTTATATCTACCATCTATAGTCCCAATGTGTGTTAATTGATTGTGGGATAACCTCATCTTATAGTTCAAATAATAGTTTTTAGTCAACAAATTCCTCCTATACATAAAAAATGGATAAAAATAAATTGCACATGCACAATAACATAAACAAACGTAAGTTGACATGTTATTTAACATTGTATAATTTGAAACATGTGCCCTGAAACACCATTACATGTTTGCTTAAGATTAAAATAGGTTAAACAAGCTTTTACATGTAATGAGACCTACTGATAGAGGCATCGTAGACGCATTGAGCCATCAAAGAGATCGGTTACATATTTCGATTAGGCCAATTACGAGAAGTAGAGCTAAGAAGATGCAACAAGCCTTAGTTGGACTCGTGGAGGGCTTGGAGACTAAGATCAGCTCACTCAAGGACGATTGGATGCTTGAAGAAGCCAACAGAGAGATCAACTTGATTCAGGCCCAAGCTTATGCGCGAGCAAACTTTGAACGGCCATAACTTTTGATCCGGGAGGAGTTACAGGGCTTGTAATATATCAACATGAAGCTTGTTTTGAGCTTTATAACGCAACTAGCTTTGCTGGTTACACCCAACTTGGAGGCCCAAATAACGTCATTTCAGTCTGTATTTTATAGTTTTTGTTTACCCAAATTTAGGATTTTCAGTTTTATGATTTTGAGCTTGTTTGTGATTGGGCTAGACTTTATTGAGCCCAAGTGACATCTTTTCTTTTAATTTAATTAGTGCTTTGGGTAGTTACTTAGGTAATAGGCTTGGGAAGTTTGGAAGTCCATTGGGTCATGGGTAGCTTAGGGTTAAGTTGACATTATACTATAAAAACAAAACATTTCATGATGAATAAAAACTTTTTGACTGATTTTTCACAAATAGATTACTTACTATTGAGTTTACAATCTTTGAACTTATCAAGCTTGTCGTGTGGCGTTCACCATTCTCAATACCAAGGTTCATTCGATTCTATATCGATTCAGGTCAAGGTTTAATTACGTGACAAAACCGATTCAATCCTGGGAAAATATCTTCTTGAATGTTGGCTCTTGTGTCAAATCGTCAAGGTTTGCATCAGTTGGTATCAGAGCCGAGTCGAATCAGGTTCCGTATCTATCTTTCTTATGTTTTCGAGTAGGAATTCTCTTCTTCATTAGTCGTGATTTCGTTCTCTTGGTAAGTTCATTTTCGTTTTTTTATTGTGTTTTGGTGTCCTTGTTTTCGTCAAATTCTTGAATTCTTGATTGTGTTTTGGTGTCCTTGTTTTCATCAGATTCTTAAATTCTTGATTGTGTTTTTAGTGTCTTTGTTTCCATCAAATTCTTGAATTTGGATTAACCTTGGAATAGTCAAATTCTAGGTTGTGTGGGTGTTTAATTGTCATCTTGATTGATCCAAAAAAGAAAAAAAACAAAAAAAAAAAGAAATAAATATATTGTTGAGGCCAAAAATATATATCCTTTGGGGAGTGAATTAGGGATTGGCTTTGTATGGGATTCTTGACCTCTTGGGAAAGATTTTGTTATTGTCGAAAGTGCAAAGGTAGTTCTTGATGGAAATTATTGTTTGATTGCCTTGGTTTAAATTGCCTTGATTGTCAAAATAAAAAAGAAAAAAAAAGTAGCAAAAAAAAACAGTGGGATTCCGAAATTGGGGAGAATAATCTTGGATTAGGATTGTCTTGTTTCCTTTAATCTTTAGGAGAAGCATTGTAATTATCTAAGTTGGGAGATTGAGTTCTTGATTTGTTCCTAAAAATTTAATTTTTCCTTGAAAATTTTGGTAGTCCTAAATTAGGGGATTAGACCTTAGTTACTCCCTTAACTGCTTTGAATTTTTTTTTAGGAGGGGATTTTGTGTGATCTAAAGAAGTTATTTTCTTTCCTATTTTCGACCAAGTAGCTTAAAAAAAAATAGAAAAAAAAGAAAAAAAAACGTAAAAAAAAAGAAAAAAAAAAGGGAGAGATCAAGGAGAAAGTTAGCACACTTACCTCCTTTGAATTTGATTTCCTTTATTCTTGTCATCTCTTTTGAATCTCTTTCCCTTGACTATTCATTCTTGAAATTGTGCTCATTTTTTTTCCGATTCTAAAAATTTTCTTTCTTCTTTCTTCTTAGTCTCTTTCTTTTAGTTGTCAGTAATCGTAACATAACCTAGATTGACTGGTGGTCGTTTGTCACAAGTACCATTTTGATTAGAGAGTTGGTGAGAACATTAGAGTGAAAACATGAGCGCGAGTGTAAACACGTGAGGGAGCATGTGAGGATTATTGTTCACAAACACATTTTGTTTTAAAAAATTATAACATGGTAGAAATTCGGTGCAAGCAATCCAACAACAGTTTGAGTGACTTTTTAATGTAATAGGGAGTGTTAACGATAGATTAGACAAATTAGAGCAGCAACAGATTGATAAAGGGGAAAGTAGTACAACTAAAGGTAGGAGAAAAGCACCAGTAGTGAGGGATGAGGATAGGATAGTTACCGATAGTGAGGATGATGGAATAAGTGATAGGTTGAATAATATAAGGAGTAAAGGAGGACATCGAAGTCATATAAATAGTATGTATAGAGAGGGTAGGCAGAGTGATAGTAACCTCAGTAGCATTAAGATGAAAATTCCACCTTTTTAGGGTAGAAACGATCTGGAAGCCTATTTAGATTGGGAGCGAAAAGTAGATCAGGTTTTTGATATACATAGGTATTCCAAGGAGAAAAAGGTGAAGTTGGCTGTTATAGAATTCACTGATTATGCTAGCATTTGGTGGGACCAGTTGTTGAAAAGTAGATGTAGGAGCTTGGGTAGACCCATAGATACTTGGGATGATATAAAGAGTGTAATGAGGTAGCGTTTTGTTCCTAGTCACTACCATAGGGATTTATTTCAGAAGTTACAGAGGCTTAGGCAAGGGACCAAGAGTGTGGAGGACTATCACAAGGAGATGGAGATAACCATGATTAGGGCTAATATAGAGGAAGATAGGGAAACCACTATGGCTAGGTTTTTAAATGGGTTGAATAGGGAAATAGCAAATGTTGTAGAGCTCCAACACTATGTAGAGCTAGAGGATTTGGTACATATGACGATGAAGGTAGAAAGACAATTACAGCGTAAGGGTAAAAGGGATGTAGTTTCCTATGCTAGTATTAGAAAACCGAGTGTGTCAAAGAGAGATGATAAGCCACCTTTTAAGCCAAAAACTGAGTACTCTAAACCTAAAAGAGAGGAGTCTAGCTGAGAAAAGTCTAGTATTAAACCCGAACCATCAAAGAAGAATAATGAGATAAAATGTTTTAAGTGTTTGGGTAGGGGTCACATAGCTTCCCATTGTCCTAACAAAAGAACCATGGTGTTAAGAGAGGATGGAGAATATGAGACAGAGGAAGAGTCTAGTGATGAGTCTATGCCACTAATAGAGGATGCTAGTGATGTAGAGTTGGAGTATACAGTAGAGGGTGAGGTATTAGTGTCTATGAGAGCTTTGAGTTTACACTATAAGGAAGAAAATGATGAGCAAAGAGAAAATATTTTCCATACTAGATGTCATGTGAAGGGTAAGGTGTGTACTTTAATTATAGATGGGGGTAGTTGCACGAACGTAGCCAATACCGAACTTATAGAAAAACTTAGTTTAACCATAAACAAACACCCTATACCTTATAAGCTTCAATGGTTGAATGACTGTGGAGAAATTAGGGTGAACAAACAAGTAGTGGTGGCTTTGTCTGTGGGTAGGTATTAAGATGAGGTGTTGTGTGATGTAGTACCCATGCATGCTGGACATATCTTGTTAGGGAGACCATGGCAATATGATAGAAAGGTGACACATGACAGATTTAAGAATAGATACTCTTTCATGATGAGCCATAAACTTATCACATTTGTACCATTGTCACCAAAGCAAGTTTTTAAGGATCAAGTGAGGAGAAGAAAGATGAAAGAAGGGAGAAAAGAAAGTGAGAGTGAAAACAAAAAGTGAGAAAATGTGAATGAAAATAAGCGAAGAAAAAGTAAGGCCGAAAAGAGGGGAGAGGAAAAAAAGGGTGAGCAATTTGGCCATGAGAGAAAAAACAAGAGAGAAAACAAAGAGCAAAAAAAATGGAGTTTTTATAGGAAGATGAGTGATGTGCGGACTACCTTTATAACTAAACAATGTCCATTATTGTTAGTTTACAAGGAAAGTTTTGAATTTTTCACTAATGTTGACAATTCTCTTCCTAGTGTGTTTGTTTCTCTTTTATAGGAGTTTGAAGACGTATTCATAGGATCAAGCACCAGATCGACTTTATACCTGGAGTAACGATACCCAACCGACTAGCCTATAGAAGTAATCCCGAGGAGACAAAGAAGCTTCGAAGGCAAGTGGAGGAGTTGATGAAGAAGGGATACGTGAGAGAGAGCATGAGTCTGTGTGCCATACCAGTGATTCTAGTACCTAAGAAGGATGGGACATGGAGAATGTGCATTGATTGTCGAGCCATCAACAAAATCACTGTAAAGTATCACTATCCTATACCTAGGTTAGATGACATGCTTGATGAGTTGCATGGATCTTATATCTTTTCCAAAATTGATTTAAAAAGTGGGTATCATCAGATTAGGATGAAAGAGGGTGATGAATGGAAAACTGCTTTTAAAACCAAGCATAGACTATATGAATGGTTGGTAATGCCATTTGGGCTTACTAATGTGCCTAGTACGTTTATGAGATTAATGAACCATGTCTTGCGTGCATTTATTGGCAAGTTTGTAATTGTTTATTTTGATAATATTCTCATTTATAGTCGTAGTCTAGATGAGCATATAAGAGATGTGCATGATGTTTTGCTTGTGCTTAAGAAAAAGAGGTTATTTGGTAATCTTAAGAAATGTTCTTTTTGCACTAACCAAGTTGTGTTCCTAGGATTTGTGGTTTCATCTAACGGAATTAAGGTAGATAAGGAGAAGGTCAAAGCTATCCGAGAGTGGCCAACACCTACTTCTGTGACTGAGGTTAAGAGTTTCCATGGTTTAGCTAGTTTTTATAGGAGATTTGTAAGAGACTTTAGTACACTAGCAGCACCACTAATTGAAGTTATTAAAAAGAATGTAGGATTTAGGTGGGGTGAGGATCAAGAGCGTGCATTTGCATTAATTAAGGATAAGTTAAGTTCTGTACCTTTACTTGTGCTACCTGATTTTTCTAAACCATTTGAGCTTGAGTGTAATGCTTCAAGTATTGGTATTGGAGCTGTTTTGATGCAGAAAAATAGACCCATAGTGTATTTCAGTAAGAAACTCAACGGACCTGCTTTGAAGTATCCTACTTATGACAAGGAGTTGTACGCTTTTGTGAGAACGTTAAAGACATGGCAGCATTACCTTTGGCCACGTGAGTTCGTCATCAGGACAGATCATGAGTCCTTAAAACATTTAAAGGGACAAGGTAAGTTGAACAAAAGACATGCAAGGTGGGTTGAATACATCGAATCTTTTCCTTATGTCATTCATTACAAACAAGGTAAGGAAAATGTTGTGGCAAATGCATTATCTCGCAGGTATACTCTAATCTCAACTTTAGATACTAAATTACTTGGTTTGAAGTACATAAAGGATTTGTATGTGAATGATTCTGACTTTTCTAGTATTTATGAAACTTGTGAGAAGACTGCATTTGGTAAATTTTATAGGCATGATGGTTATTTATTTCGTGAAAATAGATTATGTGTGCCTATGAGTTCCTTACGTGAATTGCTTGTGAGGGAAGCACATGGGGGTGGATTAATGGGTCATTTCGGTATAGCTAAGAGTTTACACATACTACAAGAGCATTTTTTTTGGCCACATATGAAACAAGATGTAGAGCGTATTTGCACTCATTGTATTAAGTGTAAACAGGCCAAGTCTAGAGTCTTACCCCATGGTTTATATACACCTTTACCGATTCCTACTGTACCTTAGGAGGATATTTCTATGGACTTTGTTTTAGGATTACCTAGGTCTAGGAAGGGTAGTGATTCGGTTTTTGTCGAAGTTGATAGGTTTTCAAAAATGGCACATTTTATTCCATGTTGTAAAACTGATAATGCAACTTACATTGCTGATTTGTTTTTCAGGGAGATCGTGCGTTTGCATGGAGTTTTAAGTATTGTATTTGATCGTGATGTGAAGTTCTTAAGTTATTTCTGGAAGGTATTGTGGGGTAAGTTAGGTACTAAACTACTATTTTCTACAACTTGTCACCCACAGACAGATGGGCAGACAGAGGTAGTTAATAAAACTTTATCTCAGTTATTGTGTGTTGTATTAGAAAAGAATTTGAGAACTTGGGAGGATAGCTTGCCACATGTAGAATTTGCATATAATAGGGTGGTGCATACAGCTACTGGTTATTCACCTTTTGAAGTTGTTTATGGTTTTAATCCACTTACACCTTTTGACTTGTTACCTTTGCCTATTGAGGAACGTACTAGTTTAGATGGCAAAAGGAAGGCAGAGTTAGTTCGCCAGCTTCATGAGAAAGTTAGACAAAATATTGAGAGGAGGACTGAGCAATATGTCAAACAAGCTAACAAAGGAAGGCACAAAGTGGTCTTCCAACCTGGTGATTGGGTTTGGGTGCACATGCAGAAGGAACGGTTTTCATCCCAACGCAGATCTAAGTTGCATCCAAGAGGTGATGGTCCATTTCAAGTACTCGAATGGATCAATGATAATGCTTATAGATTGGATCTTCCAGGTGAGTATAATATAAGTGCTACTTTTAATGTTTCTGACTTATCTCCTTTTGATGATGCAGATTTAAGGACAAATCTTTTTCAAGATAGAGGGGATAATAGAGGTATCGTAGATGTATCAAGCCATCAAAGAGATCTGTTACATATTTTAATTGGGCCAACTACGAGAAGTAGAGCTAAGAAGATGCAACAAGCCTTAGTTGGACTCGTGGAGGGCTTGGAGACTAAGATCAGCTCACTCAAGGACGATTGGATGCTTGAAGGAGCCAACAGAGAGATCAACTTGATTTAGGCCTAAGCTTATGCGCGAGCAAACTTTGAACGACCATAACTTTTGATCCGGGAGGAGTTACAAGGCCTGTAATATATCAACGCGAAACTTGTTTTGAGCTTTATAACACAACTAGCTTTACTGGTTACACCTAACTTAGAGGCCCAAATAACGTCATTTCAATCCGTATTTCATAGTTTTTGTTTACCCAAATTTAGGATTTTCAGTTTTGTGATTGGGCTAGACTTTATTGAGCCCAAGTGACATCTTTTTTTTAATTTAATTAGTGCTTTGGGTAGTTACTTAGGTAATGGGCTTGGGAAGTTTGGAAGTCCATTGGGTCATGGGTAGCTTAGGGTTAAGTTGGCATTATACTATAAAAACAAAACATTTCATGATGAATAAAAACTTTTTGGCTGATTTTTCACAAATAGATTGCTTACTATTGAGTTTACAATCTTTGAACTTATCAAGCTTGTCTTGTGGCATTCACCATTCTCAATACCAAGGTTCGTTCGATTCTATATCGATTCGGGTCAAGGTTTAATTACATGGCAAAACCGATTCAATCCTGGGAAAATATCTTCTTGAGTGTTGGGTCTTGTGTCAAATCATCAAGGTTCGCATCACCTACTAGATTCGAGTTAATGTGCCAATTTGAGACTTAATCCATTGCCACATGTTGGTGGGATGTTTCCATATGCTCTCACATGTGGGATAAGCTCTCATACATCGAAATAGTGTCCTTATGCACCTTTAAATGTCAAAATAGTGTCACAAGTGCCCCTACATGTTAGAAAAGATCTTCACACGCCGCTATATGTGTAAAACCCATAGCCACACATCATTGCTAGATTTTTTGCCATCAACCGGTCAGTCATTGATCATGAATGTTAACCTAGGTTAGGCCACCTAGTTGACCAAGTGGGTTAACCCATTAACCAATGGGTTTAGGTAACCCATTGACTAGTAAGTTAGGTAATCAAGTTTTCTTAACCCAATTACACCTCGCGTGTATGTAAAGAACCCTAACCTCTCGGTTGGTTCAATTAGTCACTTTTGACCATTAAACAATGATTGAACAGTGATTAAATTTATATATTCGATTTAAGTTCTATGAATATGGATTCTGGATTATTGTTCTTTATATTAGAATTGACACAGTGTATCAAAACGTATCCACAACACAATTTGCTACTATATATCATTATACCTTATGAATTTTGCATTTTGTGAAAAATGCTAAACATAAAAAAGTGCAAGAGAGTTTTTGGTTTCCTTTTTTTTTTTTTACAAGAAATAGTGGTTGAGAATAACAGTTTTGGGACTTCAAATATAGTCCTAACCACACTCAACCTGTCTCAAATACTATAGGCAGTATTATAAAAATGTAATTATATTAGGCATAGGTCTAGTCAATTTATCATGGGTGGACCAAGCCTAAAAATATGTTTTTGAATAGTCATGAGATGAATTGAAACCATGTGAATTGACATAATAGTATGTTCATGTATTGTTACCTTTAAGTATAAATGAAGTTTGATCAAACCTTGAATATTAGGAATGCTTTGATGATTCTTTTAGTGTTAAATCAATTCAGAGTGTTTAGAGACAAGTTTAGGATGATTTACCCTTGGACTACTTGTAGTGTATTAGCCAAAGAATGCAGATTCAAACAAAGTCATATATTTATAGAGTGACGATACATGCACATTTATCTTTACGCTTAAATAATCCTTGTGTGTTTAGGGTGAACGAGTGTTTAGAATTAAGGAAGCATACACGCTTGTATGATATGAGACACACAACTATATGTAATAACTTAGGTTACATGCTTGTTTGATCAAGGAACATAGTCATGTGTTTTAGGGATTTTAGAGGCATGCATGTGTGGAATAGCCACACTCATCTATGGATATGAAATGACAAATTTCACCCCAAAGAGATATGAATTAGGGGAATAAAGTGATTATAGCCTTAGCAAAAGCAAAATAAGTTTGTTAATGTTTTAGAGGTGTCTGACTATGTGTATGATGGTAGGAAGGATACTTTAAAGATGTCTGACTGTGTACATGATGATATAGACTCTAACCAAAGTAATTGCAAGTTTGAAGTTAAAAATGATGTATATCCTTATTTTAGCCACCAAGCTATATGTAGTGTGATAGTAAAGACATTAGAGCTAATCTATATGACCTTGATACCTGTATATTTATTATGCACTGGTATAAGGTGTCTTAGCATCTAGGATGCTTGTACACGCACTAATGTTGAGCATATTAGTCATCAGGATAATGTTATCATTAGAGATGAGGCATTAGGTACCAAAATGATTGAGATGGGTATTTGGAATATTGGGGAAACATTAAAAAAAAATACAATAACATAATTAAGAATGGAACACATATGGTTTATGATTATATTTGATGTTGTGTGCAAGGTGTCGAGGTCACCTATTTACTGAATGCTTTCACTCATTATGTTTCTTTGTGATTTTATAAGTAGGCTTTTAGAGTAGCAAGGTGATGGACGAGGGAGCTAGTCAGCTTGGGATGTTGCATGAGGATAAGGGCATTTTGGTCATATTAGACCATTTGACATTAATTGTGTTTATGTTTATGATTTTGCACTTGGGAAAAGTATTTGTGGATTTTAGTCATCAAATATTGTAGATTATGTGGATTTGATTTGATAATTCATCTGATGCACCTTTTTGCATGTTATTCCATGGTTAAGCGTTTACCATGCATTTAGTATTCGTTGTGTGTGATTGGGGGAAAAGTTTTAGTGAACACATCTCTTTAGGTGCATATTCCATATAGAAGTATATATTTGAAGAGAAGTGTTAAATAAGGAGTAAACTGGAACAGATTAGGAAACTTAAAGTCTTAGGCATATATAGAATTGAATCCTACAAGGATTCTAGTATAAGTGCTAGAAAGATATGTATTTGGTGAGATTTTAAGAATCCAAGAAATCTAAGAACACCTAGATTTATGTAAGCTCATAGCCCTAGCTATTTAAAAAGGAGTTAACTTTTAGAAACAAGAATTCTTTTGCCTTTTAGAATTTCACAAGCCATTAGGAGCTAATTTTCAACAAAAGAATATGGCCAAGTAGTCAAACCTGTGGACAATAAGTTAGAGTTCAAGTAATTTAAGTTGCATACATATAACACCCTTTTCTAGATACATGCCCTTACCCAATGTTTGGACCTGAAGAGACGTGCTAACTTAAAACATTTCCTAGATAAATAACAAAAATTAACACATGATGGAAATACTTAACTTATCAAGCAATATGGAAAAAGGTATAAACGCATTAAATATAAACATCTTCATAATCATCCATACATAACTAAGTGTATGAAAATCCTACATACAATCCAATAGTGTACAAAATAATATCAATAAATACATAAATAAGGTTCATAAAGCATAATGACCAAAATGCCCCATTACCTCATGTAACATCCTAAGTTGACCTGTTGGTTTCCCTGTCACCCTTATTGGTTCATATGCCTACTTGTAAAACCATAATAAGGAATAGGATGAGTGAAAATACTTAGTAAGTAGACAACTTCTTGACATCTTGTGATGGGGGACCAAGGTATTCGATTTTTGGAAGGAAAACAAGGTTGAAATATGGAGAGAAAAAATGTTGAAGGATGACCCAAGGCAAGAGAAAGGTTAGATGGAAGAGGCAAATGAAAAGGACATTAATAGAAGACCATGGCAAGAGATCAAACCAAGGTTTGAATCTTACCTTAATTGGGGGATGAAAATTTTGTTTCCAAAGATGTAGCTATTCCATAATATTTCTCTTTAAGTTGAGTGACAACCGTATAATTGTCTTTAAAAAATATCATGAAGTTACATTGATTAACATTAAAATCATCTTCTGGAGCAATGCCTTTGATTTCAAAACTCTCATGAAGGGAATGAAGATTTTCTTGAATTAAAGGTATTTCACTCATCTCTTTGATTTTTCCATCATCTTTAAGTTACTTTTCTTTCTTTGCCTCAATTTCTTCTCCTTGATTAGCAACTATATCTCTGACCTCATCATCTTCTTTGATTTTATAATTTTTTATATTGATGAGAACATATTTTTGACATGAAATTTCCTCCAATTTTTCAACTTCTTTGTCATCTCTAAGTTTGAATTCATCTTTCTTCAATGGTATAGAAATCAAAACTCTCTTCTTACTTTGAAGTGTTTCCTTCAACCTTGTTATGTACGATGATTCGCTTTTTCCCTTACATGAAAGAATAAGTATTATCTCCACCCTTATATGTAACATCCATATTATATTGTCATGGTCTCTCTAGAAGCACTTGACAAGCATCCATCTCCATAAGATCGTATAAGATCTCAAATTAATAAGTTTTTCCCAAAGCCAAAAGTAGTCTACATTGCTCCTCTACTCTCATATTACGACCCTTTTTAATCCAACCAATATTATAAAGGTGAGGGTGTGGCTCAGTTTTTAATTTTAGGTGGTTTCTAACACCCTATGCAACTAAGTTCTCACTATTACACCTATAAATCCATAGTTTGCACACCTTTGAATTAATAGAGCATTGCCCTTCAATTATTCTTTTACGTTGTGAATCATTAGTTTTAGTAGTAAAGTATAAGATTTGTCTTACCATGTATACCAAGTGTTCACCTTGCTTTTCTGTAACTTCCTTTATCTATTCTTCCTCTTCACTACTATCTTCCTCAAATTCTTCTCAATCCTTTTCTTGTTGTGACATGTTAAAGAATTTTCTTCTAGGTTAACTGCTTGATTTATGCCCAATTTCATTACACTTCAAACCCTTGTTTGGTTGTATCTTTTTTTTTTCCTTTAATTATATTGGTTTAGGCTTGGTTTCTTGTGTTTTCACATCACTTCGAATTATAGGGTTCTTTACTTCAATCTCTTGTCGACTATTTATGTTACTCCTCAGAAGCCTTCTATTCTTTAAAATTATTTCAACCTGTAAAGCCAAACTTCGTGCTTAATCTATAGACCATATGCTTTGCATTGCCAAATGATCTTGAATAGAATAGTTTAGCCCATTCACATACCTCGCAACATGTTGGTCTTCGGTCTCACTCAAGTTACATCAAGAATGTAGTCGTAGAAACTCTTTCGTATAGGTAGCCACAGTTTTGGTTTCTTGGTAGCAATTTTGAAGTTGTTGGAACAATGTTTGCTTATAATCAAATGGTAGAAAACGAGACTTCAACAAAGCTTTCATTGGCTCCTAATCTCTCACAATTGGTTGCCCATTCATCCTCAGTTGTTCTTGATGTTGTTACCACTACACACCAGTTCCTCATTTTAATTTATAAGCTATCAAACATACTTGTGCTAGCTCGATATGCATAATATCAAAAAATTGCTCCATTTTATACAACCAATCAAGAAATTGCTCAATATCCATTACACCATTAAAACTAGGAAGATTAACCTTGATTTTGTAGGGTTCATGATTTTGATAGGCTCTCTTCCCTTTTAATTGTGGCTTCGGGAAATGACTTTTCGATTATTCATCAACTCCTTGCCCGGGTTGTATAGAAATGTTTTCTCTTTTTGGTTGCATTTGCTTAGGAAGAATTGAGACCATCCTTTATACACCTAATTTAAAATTAAGCTTTACAAAACAATAAAGTCTTAAAAGCTCTTTATTACCTAAATTAAAATATGATACTTAAAATATTAGGAAAACTAAAATTAATAAAAGACTCAATTATTGTTTTAAACCAAACTCTATAAGGAAACTTGATTTAAACAAACTTCCACTCAATTAGGAATCCTTATTCCACATGTATTAAGCTTCTTACATGTCTTCCACATCATCATGCATATCCATATCATCATGCCATGTTTCCAAATACATTGTCATGCCACATGCCATGTCATCCTTAGTTACCACATCATGTGCAACATTATCATCTTTACTTTGGCTTGTTTCTTTATCATGTTTAATGTTTTCCACCCTACCACTCTCTTGGCGTGGTTCTCCATTCATCTCCTCTTCATTCACCTCTTCCACCCAACCTCCCTCTTGCCTCAACTTATCCTTCAACATCTTTTCTCTCCATGTTTCAGCCTTGTTTTCCTTCCACGAATTGAATGTCTTAGCTTAATACATGTGGAATAAAGATTCCTAATTGAGTGAAATTTGGTTTAAATCAAGTTTCCTTATGGAGTTTGGTTTAAAACAAATTTCCTAATCCAATGTAATTAATTAAGTCTTTTACTAATTTTAATTTTCCTAATATTTTAAGTATCCTATTTTAATTTAGGTAATAAAGAGCTTTTATGACTTTATTGTTTAGGAAAGCTCAATTTTAAATTAGGACTCTATTAATATTATTTTCTATAATAATAATTTCTTAGAATTTGAAATTAATTAATATTCCTAATTCTAGTTAAACTAATATCCTAATTCAATAATTTTTTATTTTAGTAGAGTTAAGATTTATATTTTAATTAGGAGTGTTATTAGCGTAAATAAAAAGCTCAAGTCTTTGTAGTTTTTCAATCATTCAATTATTTAATTCAAGTTATTAATAAAACTTCTTATTTGAGTTTACTTAAGAGTTCCTTCGCACAACTTGCAAGAATTTTTTATATCTCTTTACATTTGCTGAACGATATCAACCCTAAACGTCTTTGTGAATGATATCATAACCCCTTTAGCGTTTGTCCTGCGTCACCTTGCACACAACATAAACCATAATCATTATGTTCCAATACTTATTCTCAATGTAGTATTCTTGAATGCTTTCCCGACATCCCAAATACCTATCTAAATTATTTCAGCATACTTATGTTATAACTCTATTGGTGATGTCATCCCAAATGACTTATACCAAACAATGTAAATTGATGTAGGAATTTGCTGCATTCGCCAGTGGAATTAATTACAAAATTTTTTTCAAACAACACCACAAATCTTACTTTGGATCACCCTTTTAGTATAATTATTTCATAACATACAAATTTTACAAATAGGTTGTTTATTTGTTTATACCTTCATTAGTGGATCTTTCATCTTTTGTTGAAGGCAAGAGGTTGTGAAGTCACGCTTTCAAAACCAAGCATATATTTGCTCTTTCATGTCCAGACAAAAAAACAACTCCAATAAAGGTTGGAACTATGCTTGAGCCTTGCTAGAACCTGAGAATGGTTTATGGTTTATGAAAAAAGGGTGATAGTCTTTTTGAATGATTAGTGTTTGTGTATGTTATATGAATGCATGAGAAAAGTGAGAGATAAAAATGTATTTATAATATACACAAATGTACACCTAGTCCAAGTGCAAGGTCGGGTGTACACTGCATTGTACACTTGGTATAGGTGCAAAAATTAGGTGTATATCACCATGTACACTTAGTCCATGCACCAAGCCTAGGTATACATCTCATATACACTCGGTCTTTATACCAAGCCTGAGTTTACATCTTTGTTTTTATCTCTCACTTATACATGTGCATGAATTCGATCATGCTTGGGCATGTTTGATATGTCAAGTCCATGGTGCTTGGACCGAGTGTACACCAATTAAATCCCTTCCATGATTTCAAGCAATTAACCTAAATCATGGACATGGATAGAGATAAGATAAAATCTTATCTTACGCATTTATTTTTTAAAAGGTCATGAGACATTATTGGGGTTGATTTTAACACAACAGTGAGGTATTTTTTTGCTACTAGCAGACTTCTTAGATATGTCAACGCCACACGAATTGTTATGGTTCCAAAAGTGGAGAGTCCTAGGAGCATAAGGGACTTCAGACCAATATAATGTTGCAATGTGCTTTACAAGTGTATCTCAAAGGTGATTGTAAATTGGTTAGTGTGTTTTCCCAGATATCATTGGGAACTCTCAATCAGCTTTTGTTCTAGGGAGAGATTACAAATAATATATTATTAACTCAATAGCTTTTGCATAATTATCACGCCAGGGGTTCTCCAGCTTGGTGTGCTTCAAAGGTGGACATTCGTACGACTTTTGACATGGTTAGTTAAGACTTCATATTATTAGCATTATGGACTGTAGGTATTCTAGAGATGATAGTTAAATGTTTTGAGAACTGCATGACTATGTCATATTTCTCAGTGGCTTTAAATAGAGAGTTACATGATTTTTCTCTTCATCCCGAAGGGTAAGTAGGGGGACCCATTATCACCATACCTTTTTGTACTGGTCATGAAGGGTCTTAGTGGTATTCTTCGGAAGGCAACCTTCGATCCAACTTTCTAGTATCATTAGCTTTACAGCCAAATAGATATCACTTACCTTTGTTTTGTTGATGATCTTATGGTGTTTTGTCACGCATATGCCTTTTTAGTGGGAGTTATCAAGTCCGCTTTGGATGAGTTTACCTTTTTAGAGTATCTAGCTTTGTCACTAGTTCAAAAAAGAGTCAATTTTTCATATCAGAGGTTTCAGAAGAGGTTCAGATGTAGATTCAATCAATTCTGGGGTTTCAATTAGGTGTTCTCCTTATCCGATATTTGAAGGTACTATTAGTGACCACTCGTCTTACACATTCTAATTGCCAGCCTTTGATTAAGCAAATTCTTGCTAGGATCAGACTATGGACTTCAGCTTCGCTCACGTATGCTGGACGATTACAATTGATCAAATTAGTTTTGTTTTCTAATCAAGTTTACTGGTTATCTATCTTCATCCTCCTGATAACTACCATGATGAAGATTGAGGATATTCTTCGAGGGTCTTATAGAGAGGCATCTTCTTCTCGTCGTTAGGAGCCAAGGTAGTCTGGGCATCTGTTTGTTACCCTCTGAGGGAAAAAGGTCTGGGGATAAAGAGTTGTAAGGACTAGAACAAGACAACAGTTTTGAAACACATATAGAGGCTCCTATTAGATAACACCTTCATCTAGCCTTCTTGGGTTCACAAGGTCCTTCTGAGAGGTCGCTCATTTTGGCATTTCAAAGTTAACTCTAGGGCTTCTTAGGCATGGAGGAATATACTTATGAGTAGGGATTAGTATAGAGGCCTTTTTGTCAATTGCATTGGTGATGGTCGAGACACTTTTCTTTGGCTTAATTGTTAGCTCTTGCAAGGCCACTTATATGATCTTTTCTCTTTTTGGGTCTTATCGACCACTAGTCATCCTTGGGATGCTAAGGTATCTGATATCATCTATAATGAATTATGGGTTTTCCTACTGAGTAGTTTGAAGCTTTAGCAGATCTAGGATTCCATCTGTATTCATCCGTATCTTGGGGTCTTTGATCACCTTATTTGGAAAGGGCATTCTTCTAGTCGATTTTTAGTAGACTCAGCGTGGAATATGCTACAAGCTTAGAGAGATGTTACTTTTATGCACTATTTGCTATGGTTGCCTGGTCACGTTCTATGACACTCTTTTATTCTTTGACTTGCCACTATGGGAAGTCTTCGTACCTTGGATCACCTCTAATTTTAGGGGATTAACAGTTTGTGTTCTATGCGAGTCAGCTATAGAGACCTATGACCATCTTCTTTTCAGTTGCGATTTCTCTACTATAGTTTGGGGGGAAATCAATGCTAGGACTTTCCAAGTTTGGCCAAATGTCTCTTGGTCTTCCCTTGTACATTGGGCTTCTTTACACCTTAGATAGAGGAGGGACTTTGGGCACTTTCTTTCTCGGTTGTCCTTGTCTACCACTGTCTACTTTTTGTGGTATGAGAGGAATAACCGAGCATTTTATTAGACTCGTAGGTACTGCAAAGAGGTTGTTTCAGATATCTGCGATATTGTTCAAGCCAGGATCTCTTCCATGGAGCACAGATTCATGATTTCGCCATAGTATAAGGCTATCTAGCACTTGTCTTACACTTAGACTCTTTGTCATTTTATGGTTTGTTTGTATTGTTGTTTTTGAGAGCATGTGCTCTCTTTGTGTCTTGTTTGAGACTTAATTGACTATGCTTGAGGTATGCCCCTCGTATTTTTTTATCTTATATTTTTTCTTTCTATAAAACTTTTAATTTCTCCAAAAAAAATTTTAAAATTTAAATTAATTGAATTAGGTTTGGATTTATCCTGTTGGATAAATTCAATCTTATCAATTCTCACAAATGCCCTAGCCTTTTAGGATTATTACACTAAGGTCGCTAAGTATTACAAAATATAATTTTAGGCCCATAGATCTATCTAAGGCTTTAAATCCTCTATCTAGAACTTAAATTGGATATGACTTAGACAATCCCATGTCTCTAAAGTTTATCAACTGTTTTAATGTGTGACCTATAGACTCTCTACTAAATAGGTAGTGATTAGATTCATATCAGGTGTTAGACCCCTTATTGTTTTGATAATGATAAAAACGTAAGTTACAAATACTAACTAGCCCAAATAATATGGAAAAACATTACAAATTGGACAAAATATGATAAATGTAGGAATTGAATGAGAAATTATTAGTAGTCAAAGGTGAGCAATTGGTACCAAGAAAATATTTAATCGATAACTAAGTCGTTCATCACTCACGCTTCTAGAATTCTAGAACAATTTCATTTGGACAGGAACAACCAATATTAAAATTGTACCACTCATTTGGTACCTATTTTTATGCATGGAAAGAGATAGATGTTAGGTATAGTGCTTACTCACATCAAGTCAACTCGATCAAAGTCAAGTGCCAAGTAAACAAGAGTCAACATTATTGTACTAACTACTTATCTATATTTACTGACTGTTCGTAGTGAAAACTTTAGTTAATATAAAGATTGCTCAGTTAGTCACTATGTGTCTCATTCATGGTTTTGTAGTATTAATCAACTAAATTTGATCAAATCAAATATAAATATAATAAAATGCATTGATTCAAGCACAAATGACATAATGTATATAATATAAATATTCCTAATATATATTTTAGGTAACTTTTACTTAATTTTAGTCTATGATTGAAAAAGCATACATGCAACATTTTATATGCCTAATTCATATTATATGAACATATTTCTTATCATGTCAATTTTAAATCAAACATTTTAATTGCGCCATGTTCACATAAGGCTACATGCAACATTTTATATGTCTTATTTATATTATATGAATATATTTATCTCATGTCAACTTAAAATCATATTTTACACTTAATCACAATTAAATGCTAATTGACATATATGCATAATTGATCATTTAATCACATTCGACTAAATCATGCATTAAACATTCATGGCACATGTATATATTACACCATTCAACATGTCATGTATTAAATCATATACATTTTCAATTTATATGCAATTACATTAATTCTAAACAACTTAATCTTCACCCAAAATTGCTTTATCATATACATGCATTAAATCATATGTTTTTCATCTCAAATCATTAGAACATATAAAATAGAAAGAAAAACCCAGCAAACAAGCCAAGGTCGAGAGGTACATTACCAAGATATGCTTAAAAACATGATTTTATGACAAATCAATAGCATGCAACATGCACACACAAATATGATTGATATATATATATTCTTATGCACAAATAACACATATTTGTGAGAAAATGAGGAAGAATTTGATGCAAAAATTACATGCATGTATGATTTAAGCAAGAATCAATGCATAGGAGAAGCAATGAGAACGTTTAGTATATTACATTCTCTATATGGAGAGAGCCTTCAAAGTGTGAAGTGTCCTAAAAATCAAACCAACCAAGCTTGGAACCACTTTGGCCAAAAGGTAGAAAGAAGAGAGAGGATTTTTATGCTTAGTACGAGAAATGGTTTAGTTCAAATGAGCTAACTCTAATGAAGATGAGCTAAATGCTCATTTATATAGTGGCGAGTTAATTAACAAATATGTATTTGTTATTTGGTCTTTGTAAATTCTTAATTTAAACTATAACCATGAATGTATATCAAGCATATACTTTAGCTACTCTAATTCTTTCTCACTTAAATCTAACTCTTAAAATATTACTTTTGAATTCATATAACACTTTATATGATTCTACTTTCATTACCCTTTGGTAGGTGCAAGCCAACCTCGAATAATCAATCCTTACTCTCAAAATGTTTCGTTTATTAGTATGACCCTTTAGGTTCATTATAGCGTAGTTGTGAGCCCTTTTTCAGACGATTTGAAACTGTATCACAAAACTCAACAACTATAGTAAGCATCTATCAATGTATCATAGCCCTTAAACTATGATGAAGAAACACTCTGTTGAACCTAATTTCCTAATCATATATTTCATGCAGATAAGATCTTTTTGTTGGCCAGTCTTAATCAATTTCAGGCTCATGGTTCATTAAAAGGCCAAAAGACTTATTCCCACCTAAAGTTAGGTGAAATCTCAAACTTCTACCTATTAATTTTAAAAAACCCAAACACCTACTATTCTTTTAAAATTTACTGTTAAGGTTAAAGGTAAAAATATTATTTAGCTAAAAAATTAAAAAAAAAACTATGAATTCATCACAATTTCCCACCTAGGTTTAAAAATCTAATAATTTCTCTTTACCCAAAGTTTGAAAAATAACCATTTTCCTTCCTATGGTTTGCATTTTCTCCCTTGTCATTACTCTAGTAACCAAAGCCAACCAATCTCCTCTCTCCCATTTCTCAGATGAGGACGAATCATCAACCAATCAAAGGTCAACTAGCGATTCATCGACATGAATCTATGTGATGCACAAATTGGTTAGACAAAGACTTTATTTCTTTGTCTAGTTGATTTATGCATCACACAGATTTGCACTAACTAATTGTAACCTCTTCTAACCAATATGTGTGTTACAGAAAAACGGCAAGAGTTCCACTATTTTAGAGGGCTCGGGAAATATTTTTTCTTTTTAATTATGCCCTATAACACTCCCAATTAGCAATTCACACAAACCAGTCCTACCAATCGATTGGATTTTCATCAACTTAATCACAATTAATAAAATAAGTACATAATAATAACCATCATAAAAATTATCACCCACAAAAACTTTATAACTAATTTTCATAACTAGCTATATATATATATATATACACATATATAGACATAGCTATACACAATCATATATATACATATAGGAAATAAAATATATACATATCCACCAATATTTATATCAAATATATATTCATGCATATATTCACATATACATCAAGACATATAAATCAACAAAAATATGGTGTCTTTCTCCTTTAGCCTTATGTCTCACTAGTGCTCCCCAGAAACTTTTGCTGCAATTCTTTACCTGTAAAATATTAAATTAAACGGAGTGAGCGACCACGGCTCAGTAAGAAAATCATACTCAACACTCAAAGCATTTCATACCAGTACTAATCTCTTTCATACTCAGCGTGTCTAAGCTATTCATATATAAAATAATTGACACGGAACACGCATTAAATACATATCATAATTTTCTTCTTTCACCCATTTATTCATTTCCTAACTATATAAATATGATTCACTCGTTATGATTTATGCATGTATGAATGTCATGACTTTTCTATTTTCTAATCATACATCTTTCTCAACTATTTATCAGCCACATAGGCTTGCATGCATGATTTTAATGCAAATGATTTTCATAAAATATTTGTTAATTCTTTCTCTTTCTTTCTTTTTTTTTTCAAATATTTTCATTGACAAGTCTAGACTACATATAACAGTACTTGTAGTCACCATACAAGGTATAATTTTCTCTTACACGCATATTTCACTATTTTTTTTCTTTGCTGTCCACACAATACAGTTAATATTTTTCTTTGCAGTCACAAAATACAACCGATATCTTTCTTTGCTGTCCACACAATACAACTAATATTTTTCTTTGTTGTCCACACAGTACAACTGATATCTTTCTTTGTTGTCCACACAGTATAGCTCGCGTGTAAGGATTTTAAGCATGTTTTCTGCTTTTCTGTATCATATGAGTCATTATAAAACCAAAAATACTTGTTTTCCATTTTCTGAAAACATGCATAACTTAGAAAATGTTTTTCCTCTTTCTTTATTTTTTTTGAAATCATGCATATGCTATGATTCATCATGTATGCATGTATAACCATAATATGAAATATGTCAATTCATTGTTTTCCCTTATTCTTTTCACTCCTTATCAAACATCATATTATTTCCTCATGCATTTATATATATATCTCATGCATCAAATTAATTTCAAAATATATAATATAGACTTAATATAAGGGCTATTTCACATATCATCCACATAATTAAGCAAAAATTAACTTTATGGATAAAATTACATGTTTACCCTTAATGCAAATTTTTTCATCAATTCATCATTTCTCATACATTCAACACACAAAATCCACTAAGCTAACCCTAAAAATATGAAATGTCTAAAATACCCTTATGGCAAAAATTTACATCATAAGTCCTAATGAATTTCTTTATTCTTTTAAGCATAAATCACCTTAATTCTAATACCTTACATACTTATACAAGGTTATTTAAATAACCTAACTCAAATTACTTCAAATATGTAAAGTATGAAATTTTTACTTTTTCTTTGCTAAGCATAAATCACCTTAATTCTAATACCTTACACACTTATATAAGTAAAGGTTATTTAAATAACCTAACTCAAATTACTTCAAGTATGAAATTCTTACATTTTTTTTGCTAATTAGGTGATTTAAGTTTATCCTCCTTCTTTTCTTCTTCCTAGCAACCTTAATCAACCAAAAATATAGTCATTCATCAAAACCCTAAACTTTACATCTCTTAAAAATTAAATTTTTTTACCTTAGAACTTATTAGAATTGATAGATCTATACTTTTTATAATTGGAGGCTCTAGAAATTAGATGGTTTAGCTAGATTTTTTGATAAATTTTGCTTGAAAGAAAAATTTTAGCTAAAACTATGGAGACTCTCGGCTAAAGAAGAAGAAAATGAATAGTTGAGTGGTTTTATAAGCCTTTTGGACCAATTTACCCTTAACCTTTTCCAAAAATGACTATTTTATCCTTAGCACCACCATATAATTTCAAGTGCGCCATTCAATTTTCATTCCCACTTTGTCTCTTAAATTCTTCTAAAATGACCATTTTACCCCCTTTGAAATTATTGCTCATTTAGTAGTTTTCTATAATTCTTTTATAATTTCTTTAAACAACAAGTTATAAAATCAACTCTAGGGGTAATTTTGGAAGTAGAGTTCACTAGCATACCTGAATCCGGGTGTTACACTAATTGTCGATCAACTTTTGATTGACCGACAATTTGTCCTTATTTAGGAGATGGAAGGGAGGAGGTTGGTCAGCTTTGATTGTCGGAAAAGTGACAAGAAAGAAAATGCAAACCTTAGGGGGGAAATGGGTATTTTTCAAACTTTGGGTGGGGAAAAATTATAAAATTTTTAAATTAAAGGGGGAGATGTAATAAATTTTTAATTTTTTAAATAATTTTAACTAGATAACAATTTTACCTTTAACTTTAACAATAAAATTTAATAGAATAATAAGTATTTATATTTTTAAAAATTAACGAATAGAAGTTTCAGATTTCACCTAACTTTGGGTAGGAATAAGTCTTTTGGCCTTTGTTAAAACTCTAATTTTGATACTCTATAAATTAGTGATCAATATATTCGAAACAAATCATTACGAACACTCTGCGTATGACTTATATTATACTCTAGTTAGAGATTTTGGTTTCCAATATTGACATTCGTCTCCACATACAAATAATGTATGACCAACCTAGCCTTTCATACAGAATATGATTAGCCTTGTATTTATATCATCTATATCAAATCTAACCATGATATCTTAGGTCAGAGAATTACTTCGTGCATTAGTACAATCAAACAATAAGTTATTAACTACGATATAATTACCATGTGAGTTATCATTATTGGTTAAATTCAAAAAACAGTTCACCAATTGTTAATCCACACTAATGGTCTAATGACATGATCATCATCGTCATCCGCACTAATATTATCTCATGATATTAAACGAAGACATTCAATATGTCTACTGTATGATATTATTGCACAACTTATATCATATCCGTAGAGAATAATTTGATTATTCAATTTTATATACTAAGTAAATTATCTAAACAATTCACATATATACTTCATATTAATACAAATAAAGAAAACTGTTTATGTATATGAACAAAAAAAACTTTTTTTATTAATAAATTATTACATATTTATATAAGATAAAATGCCTTTAAACGTAAATGGTTTTTAAGATATACACTAATAATTTTTGAGTTTGAGTAAACTTGATTCAAATTTAACCGTATTTATTTACTTGTTCAAAGATTAAATGTATATTTTATAACATAATATCACACGTATACTTAATATAAGGGGCATATGGATTTTTATATAAAATCAAAAAGGGTCAATTGAACCTCAGGAAAGTACGTTTAATTTTTAGGATCAAAGGGTACGAGTTCTGTCATTATGTGAATGCACCGGTAGACGTACATAAAAAATAGAAGTTAAAAAAATAATATAAATTTCAAATTAAATCTAGAATTAAAAATTTTCAATATTAATTAGATTGAACAATCCCTGACCAAATCAATAAACATAAAATTTAGATTAATATGCTTTCATGATAATTACTATTCATGTCATGTGACCAAAGGTATTTTCTTATTTTTCTAGTATTCTCTCTTGAGGTATATTAAACCTACCCACTATATCTTTATATGAATTAAAATAGCCAAAAATGCATAGAGTTGTATAAAATTTCCTAGTTTAAGCTAAAACTTGTAGACTGACCCGCAACTAACGTTGCATGAATCACGTTGACACATCTTTGTATTTCATTCAATTCATGATATATATTATGAAAAATTAATTACATAAAATCTCCTCTTTTATGACTATAGGTTGACACATCTTATGCTTCCTCCCTTCTTTTCATTTTAATTATTTTATGCAAAAATAAACTCCAATAAAATTATATATAAACAATTCAAAAAGCTCAAGCTTCAGACTAAAAAAACAAATAAATCAGGGTAAATTTTGACTCATCAGTTTTTACCTTTCATGAAATTTTAACTTTAGTAGCTAGCTATTTCTAACTATTGCATGCAACACCAATTGCCAAGAGGAAAGGTATTGCAGTTGACCGGAAAACAAAAGCCAAGATATACAATACACTAAATTGGTTCAAGGATAACATTTACCAGAAAAGTCGTTATTTCTTCATATTTCTTTCTATAATCATGTTATCGAATTGATCATGTGTTCTTACCAAAAAAAAACCAAAAGTTGAAAATTAGCCTACAGCTGCATCAATTGGAAGATCTGTTTGGCAATATGATGATGATTTGGATATGTCCTCCTCCTCATGAGCGCCATAATCACCAGCATTTGGGACATACCCAACTCTTTTCATCTGTTTTGTAAGAATTTTCAAGACCAAATAGATTTCTTTCTTTAGAGGATGTCTTTTGTCTTTCACCATGAAAATATTAACTTGACCCTGGACTTCAATCCAACTACAACCTGGCTGCTTCATTACTCCTCGCTTCTTCATCAATTTCCTTATTCTTACAACATCCCCCCATCTTGCAAGCTCAGCATACATGTTTGAGAGAAGCACATAAGGACCAGAACTGCCAGGATTGATTTCTAAAAGCTTTTCTGCCACATATTCCCCTAACTTGATGTTGCAGTGAACTTTACAAGCAGCAAGCATAGACCCCCATATAACAGCATCAGGCTGCATTGGCATTTTCTCAATCAAATCTTTAGCTTCATCAAGGCAACCACCTCGACCAAGTAAATCAATCATGCAAGAATAATGATCCTTGAGTGGCACCAAACCATGATCCTCAGTCATTGAGACAAAGTAGTTACGTCCTTCTTCAACCAACCCCGCATGGCTACAAGCACACAGAACACCAATCATGGTGACATGGTCAGGTTTCTCTCCCAACACCAACATTTGCTTGAATAATTGAAGAGCCTCTGTACCATAACCATTTTGTGCATACCCTATTATCATGGCATTCCAAGAGACCCAATCTCTTTCCACCATGGTTTCGAAAATACGGATGCCATCTTCAACCGATCCACATTTCATGTACATATCTATGAGAGAATTCCCCACGAATACATCAGGCTCTTTCCCTGACTGAAACCGAAATCCATGCTTCACAACATGAGTGTGTGCTTGTCTTCCAAGCTGCAGATCAGCAAGATTTGCACAAGCATTGAGTAGATTTCCAAACGTGTAGTGGGTTGGACAAACAGCCTCCCTCTTAAGAAGGCAGAAGAGTCCAAGTGCCTCTTCATACTCCCCGTTCTGTGTATATCCTGCAATAAGTGCATTCCAAGATACTACATTCCTCTCCATCATCTTTGTAAACATTAGCCTTGCAGCTCTGACACTGGATGCCTTTGCATACCCAGTAACCATAGAGGTTTCAGACACTACATTCCTGAATGGCATCCTATTAAAAACAAATCTAGCTTCATTAATCTTACCACATTTCGCATACATATCAACCAATGCATTTCCCAAAACAAGATCAAATCTAAATTTGTCACACTTCACAATACATGCATGAATTTGCCGACCCTCTTTGATTGCTGCCAAGCTTGCACAAGCACTAACAACACTAGCAAGTGTCACCTCATCCCCTTCAATCCTACAATCGATCATTCTCAGGAAAATTTCAAGAGCTTCACTTGCTGGACCATTTTGCTCATAACAAGTAATCAAACTATTCCAAGAAACTATATTCCTCTCTCTCATCCCATCAAAGACCAGCTGGGCACAACCCACACACCCACATTTACCATACATGTCAATAAGCGCTGACCCCATATAAACATCAGACAAATACCTCGATTTTTCTAACAAACCATGTATTTGGGTACCTAATTTGAGGTCCATTAACCCCGCACAGGCGCTAAGAGCACTACCAAATGAATACTCATTAAGCACAAAATATTTTCTATGCATCTTGACGAAAAACTCCAAAGCTTCATAAAACCTATCATGCTGTGCAAACCCCGAAAGCATCAAATTCCATGAGCACTGGTCACGCTCAGGCATCAAACTGAAAATTGTCACAGCATCATCAACAAAACCTCCTTTCAGTAACGCAGATGAGATCGAATTCCAAGTGAATACATTTCTGTGGGGCATTCTATCGAACACCTTGCGGGCATAATCCAAATCCCCACATTTGGCATATACATCAATGAGCCTGTTTTGGATGTAGATTTCCGAAGAGAACTGGGACCTGATGATGCGAGCGTGAACGCGACGAGTGTCGTGCGGGCTCTTTGATCGAAGGCATGAATCCAAGAGCTTGGAGAAAGGGGATGAATTGTTGAAAGAGATATCACCCACAAGTCGTTCCACCAATTTATGTCTTGCCATTCCATTATTATGAGTTGTTTCGTATAAGAATTTTGCTCATTGCTCAAGAAGAAGAAGAGGCAAGTGGTTATGTTTTATAGGTTTTCAAATCATGGCTCCCTGCCGCGTTATTTTAATGACTTTTTAATGGACCAAATAAACTATACGATTTTCAAAATGGAGAATGTCTATTTCCCACACAACCTACGAGAACTAGATATGACAGTTTATGTTGTTAGATTATATCAATTTAGATTCAAGGTTAAAAGTTTTTAATTTTGATTTAAATTAGAATTCTATTAAATTTTTTTAATTTTATCCTAATTTTTAAATATTGGAATTGACTCTCCCGATCCAAACTTACTTAAAATTATTTATTATTTTTATTTTTTAAAGTGGTTTTATTATTTTAATTTTTTATCACATTATCTCAACTTACTGTTAACAAAACACACAATATAACATTTTATCTTATTACAAATAATATAAAAATTACTTACTAAGACATTTAAGACACATTAATAATCTAACTAATTAAATCATATTTTTTAATTAAAAAACAAATCGCATTTTTACTACCTAATAATAATATAAAATATTTAAATAAAAATAAAAATGATATAAATAACTATAATTATATAAAAATACAACTACATGCAATTTATAAAGATTTTAACTATGATTGATATTGTCTTTCAATATTTTTGTGTTATTTTTGTGTGAGTTCTAATACTATTCAATTTAATTTCGAATTGTATTAGGTTAACTTGAAATAAATTTCATGTTAGAAAAATTTAACTCTAACTCGATTTTTCCGTGTTGTGTCATGTCAAGGTACCAAATCGTGTTGAAAATTGTCAACTCTAATGAGAACTCATGCCTTCCCACTTTTAAAGTTAAAGAAATTATATGATTTTCAGTAACATTATATGTGTAAATAATATACACAATTTTATGCACAAATAATAATATATCATCGTATGATTAACTGTCATTTAATCACATGATGATATATCATTATTTATATATAAAATTATACATATTATTTGTATAAATAATTTTATTACATTATTTTTCTTTTCATTGAAAATCAAATGTTAGTTTTAATTATTAAAGAATATTTTTATCTTACGATAAAAACTATATAAACCTTATAATACAAATTAATAAATTATATTTTATGCCAGCAATTCAAAAGTTAATCCCTTGAACTTGTATCTACAATTAAAAAAAAAAAAAAACTCTAACTCTAATTTTCACCAATTTGAAATATGTAATTATGCTTAATATAATTAAAATTAATATTAGAATTATATCAAAATAATACGATTTCAATTGCAATCACATCGAAATAGTATAATTTCAACTAAAATCGATCGTGCGATTCTGGTTAAATCACATTATTCTAATGCAATTTTGATTGAAATTACACAATTATTTATTTTATTCCAATTAAAATTGTATTGATATGGTGTGATTTCATCATCAAAAATTGTTTTAAGTTTTTTTTTTTAAAAGATAAGGAAGAAATTTATTTAATACCTAAAAATTAATTGATTTCAATGTTTGATAGGTGGGAAAATATCTTATTTTCAACTTTAGTGGTGAGAATAAGTCATTTTAACATAATTCGAGTGGGAAACATAGCTCTCCATTTTTGAAATATTGTAAAGATGGTTTTCTACCACATAAAATAAGTCATTTTTAGCACATTAAAATGGAGAGGCAATGGGGGAAGAATTTTATGAATGATGTATCATTTTGGTTAAAGTTAAAGAGAATTTGAAAAAAAAAAAAATTTCTATATACTACATTTTGAACATTCGAATTTAATCCTCTTTAGTTTGTTATGTTACACATAGACATATCCAATGGTCCAGGTGCAGCCTATGGCATGGGTGGCCCTTTAGAAAAATACAGTGGATGAATGATTTAGATCTTGACCAATTTGGACCAAAGTTGAAAAATGTGGGATACAAGCGGATACACGACAATGGACCTTTGACAAATGATTATGCATAGTATCATTTTGGCTTGTTCATGAAAAAGTATGACTTGTAACATTCAATCATTTAGGCTTCTCGATTTGTTGGTACCTTTCAAACAAGGGATGAATGGTTGTACATTGGATGCATGACCATGCATGGTCTACATGAAGCCATTAACGAGAAGTCTTCTTTTGCATGATCAAACTATTTATGTTTAAATCATAGGAACGCTTATGCATGAAAATCACACATGACCGTTCATGACTTTGAAGAATTAACAAGTAAAGGGTACCATTCATAGCCATCTAGTGCATCAATTTTAAGTAAACTCGAAGGAAAATCAACATTCAATGCACACCTATTAAAAATGCATGTACAACTATATAAAGGCTAAATTTCACCCATGCATACAACTATTCATGTAAGGTGTCACATGCTTTGGAATTTTCACAAGATTCTTCACATAACGCAATGAACAACCATGCATTAGAATGACACAAATGAACAATTGATTATTGAAGGTGTTGATCAAGGTTGACTTCATTTGAAAAGTGCATTTTATGATTAGAAATCACAGTGCACCCAAAATGAATGCTTGTGCATCTGACTATTTTAACAAAAAACTTAATTTAAAGTTGTTAATGACTACTTCAAATTATCCAACGACTATTTCAACATTTTCAACTGTTGAGGCCTTTATAAGCAAGTCATTTTGAGTGGAAACAGTTGGAGAAGTTACATTATCAAGTTATACACTTTGCACTCTTAAAAAACCTTTTATACTTTCTCTCTAAGCATTTCTTTCAAATACCTAGAGAATTTTTTACATTTAACTTATTGTAATCAGTCTTACAAAGACATTTTACTCATCTAATCTTTTATTCAAACTCTTTTAGGTTAATTCCATATAATTATTGTACTTGGTCACAATTTCAAATAACTAATGTAAAAAGTTTTCTATATTTAAAAGAATTGCACTTTGCCTAAAAAAATTGATGTAGGAGGCTTAGGTCGAAAAGCTCTTAACCATTAAAATTCCTAATATTTTATTTTGTGCTTATAATTATTTTGCTTGCATTATTGGTTTGTGCTATAAATTTTAATTAATCTTATTCACCTCCTCTAATTATTACTTGAAAATATTGAAGTGTTTTAGTACCCAAATTGATATTTATTATAAGTGCATATAACATTACTCTTTTTTTTTTTTTTTTTGGTTGGTAAGTATATATTAACAAAGAACAAGAAATACATCCTAAGGTCAACTTGAAGCATGAATCACCAAGCTAGCATAGCTTAGCAAAGACCATATAAAGGTCCATGTCAAGTCCTTTCCATATGACAAGTCCTTAAGTGAAAAGAAAATAAGGAGAAACAAACAAAGCAACATAAAACCTTCTTGAGAGCCAACCAATTTGTCACATTCTTCCATTGCCAATTTAGGCTCACCAATTTGACATAAACACGACACAACATTGTAACTCAAATTGCTCTATTGAAAGATCTCTCTCTAAATTCTCCTTGTCACCAAGTAAGCAAAAAATAGATGGGTAAGAGATTCCAAAGGCCTATGACAAAACACACAATCCATATTATTAATCAGACCAATTTGCATAAGGTGATCATAACATCCTTCTCAAGACACCTACCTTTATTTGGAATATACACCCTAAGAGACATGACCTATCAGACTCTCATGGTATGATATCACAGTTATTAGATGCAATACATTGAAAACAGACCCATAATCCCAAAAGTGTAATAAGAAAATATAGTACGATATTTCAACACTATCTGAATAACATATATGAGACCATCTAAATGTAAATATGAGTCCATACAAATCAAAGCAAAACCAATATCTATGAAATCCAAATGCATCAATACATGTAAAAGAATCCATAAAAATATAATGAATAATTCATAAATAAAAACATCCAAGCCCCCTGCCCTCATTCACTGTATAGAGCCATACCACTAGTCTCTCTATCACCACCCTGTTGCTTTGGAATTGTACCTATAAAATCACACAACAAACACATTAGTTAACTTACACTCAGTAAGTAACAAAAGTAATAGATGAAGTAATGTTACTTTTTTCATATGCACATCCACAGATGTATTCCCAACATCCTAGATACCTATTAGGATTATCTCAACATCTAGTGCCCTTATTTATATAACGAGGTGTCATCTCAAATGACTAACCTTTACAATGTACATCGATGTCCTGAACATCATGTGAAAGTTTTTGACATCTTGAATGCCATTTTTATGTGTAATTGATACACATACGGTCGGACTTAGGCTATTAAGACAATATTGCTCATATGATAGGTCCTTGGACTTTTTTTATCTTCGCACACGTGTCCCAAATGTTATGACGCCCATTATCGGTGTGAAATTACATAGATTTTATTAGTCCCATTGCTTTCACTGCCACTTTCATATAGTTTGGTGGCTTGTAACATTATTGTACATCATGTCCATTTTTAGATATGAACATGATTCGATAAAGTACATGCCATCGTCCACATAATCAAACATACTTTATTGATTTCCATCACCAACAACTCTCATTAAGGTCTTATTGTTGCCTTTCTTTCATCAACATCCCTTATAGGGGTAAGTTTATCATTTCTCTAATCCATATATTTATAATAAAGCTTTTACATTCTTTATCAATTTCAAGTGTTTACATTTCCAAGTTTCCCTAAATCAACACCGCTATGTATCCTTTACACAAGAGACGTGTATTACCCAATCTACATGACCCGCGCTCTAAGCACACGAGAGTGTATCCTTGGTACAAGGTATACTTTTGTGTGTCTCATAGCACACAGGCATATGTCCATCCCCAATTCCACACTCTCGTGTTACATGGATAAAATTTCCTAAATGTGCACAAACGTGTGTCACTAAAAATCCAAAATTTCCAGAATTTCAAATCTATGTTTCTTGCACTTTTTCAGACATCCATATATAACCAATACACTTATAAGAAAAACATACCAATAACTTAGAAATCACCAACATGGTTCACATACATACCTAATCTTTATGTCTCATCCTACACTACATTTCAAATGTATTTTCCTCCACATACAAATATAGGTGAAATTTCCAACATTCTATCAACCCCAATAAACCATTACAAAAATTTAAACAATTCATACATAAAGAGAATCAACACTTAACCAAGATCTAACAATTCCAAATTATAAATTGAACCATAACTATGCAAACTCAATTAATCCTAACATCAGTTATCAATCAACATATACACATAACTATCCTAAGTAATCAAACATCCCGTACACATTCAATTCAGGAGTTTTAGAAGTAATTCAATACAAAATATCACATGAAACCATGTTACTTACCTTGATACAATGACGACAATAGTTTTCTTATGGCTTGAATGGCTTTAAAAGCTTCTTTCCTAGCAAGACATGACTCAAGCACCTATTAAAAGCTTTAAAAACCATGTTTGACTGAAAGGATTTTAGAGAAAAAAAAGTGTTGCATGTTCTGCTATTTTTTTAATTTTCAGATTAAACAAACATACATAGGCATATATACTAAACTCATGGGCATGTATGCTTGTTATGAAGCATTAAAACCATGTCAAGCAATTTTTGTGAAACATATTCTTATCCCAAAGTTCAAAATTCGTTGACTAGACATGATCGTATACCTTACTTACACAGACATGTATTCTGGCCAACTTTGACCAAATTATCCAATACATAAAAAATGATTTTGCCTTCTCTAACACATCATGCATGTGCATGTAGCCTCTCATACATGGTCGTGCATGCCACAAATCATCAAAATAGCTTCTTAAGCACAACATCACATAGGAAAAATATTAAAAGACCAAAATAACCTCAAGCATACTTGTGGATGTTACAGTGATCTTTAGTTTGCAACTTTCCTTTCATGGCTATAATTGACAAGAACCAAAAGTATAAAAAATCTTGACCTAACAATTATAGATAATCATGAACTAAAGGTTTAAAAACATTGATCCAATGTCTATAATTGACATAAACCAAAGATATAAATTGGTGCTACACTCTATAATAGAAAAAAATAAGAGTGATAAGTCATATTTGAACGTCATAAGAAAATATTCTTGATAAGTTCATGAGTTCTCAAAAGAGCCAAAGGAATAGATCTCACAATTTCATTATGTTAATGTGTATCTTCTATCATAGGGTTACATGATTATTTATAGCCCTATTCTAATTAGGATAATAACAAACATAATCTCTAGGTTAATAACAATCTCAATCTAAATAAGATAATAATAATCATAAATAATAATCTTAATGTAATTATAATTCCTAAAGGAAATAAAACTAAGACTCTTAAAACAAATAAAACTCCTAAACAACTAGAAAACCGAAAATATTAGGAAGCTGAACTTTAATTGAATTCTTTGCTTCTTCACATGAATTTTGACCTAATAAAGCTTTCACTTCATAATTTGACAAGTAAAAATTGTCATTAACTTTTTTTTTTTGGTAAGTAATGATTTTATACCAAAGATAAAAGGATGTACAAATGGTTTATCTAGGACAAAAACCCCTAGATTAAACCTAATACAAGCATACCTAGGACAAGCCCCTAGATTATGCCAAAACTCAACATGGAACAAAGAGCATCAAAGCTACAACACAAAACAAAAAAAAAAACACAAGAAGGCAAACAACCACAAGGACCAATGGAAGCAAAGCAACCTGAAATAAGACTCTATACAAAGGAATCTCACACATAAAGCTAGAAACAAGTATCACAAAGACACAACACATACAATATTCGACACTCAATTGAAAGGCTAACGGAATATTGATCTTGGCAAATCCCATATCAATGCAATGGAGTCATTTATGAATGAGCTTGGAATGTTTAATAAGGATGACATTCTAGCGCTCATGTAATCCTTGATGGCAGCAATGATCCTATCTTCCGAAGATTTGCTCCTACCAAAGAGAACATGGTTTCTTTCATACCAAATGTGGTATATAGTGGCTCCAAAACATAGCTTGCAAATGATGTGGAGAAGAGTATCACTCTTCCATTTGTTTGCATAAAAAGGAACAAGAGTGCCCCATTGTTGGGGGGGATTATCCAAACAGCAAAGAGTAGCAATATAATTCCAAATGGAGGCAAAATAGGAACATTGAAAGAATAGATGGTCTATGCTTTTCGGAGCCAAATTGCAAAGTCCACACACATTGTTTGGAATGATGTCGAGGTTATGTAGCTTATCCTTGGTTTTCATACCACCCTTAATACCCATCCATGCAATGAATGGGTGCCTAGGGAAGTGTCTTTTGAACCAAATGATATTATGCCACGGAACCTTGGCTTTGGATTCCCTTATGTTGTTCCAAGCCGACTTGATGGAGAATTGACCATTTGAGCTTGGTTTCCACCAAAGGATATCTTCACCATAGGAGGGGGCTGGAATAACGGTATTTTTGATTTCCAAGAGGGCTGTAGAATATGTCAAAGGCCATTTCCATGCTTCTTCCTCAATTACCTCCTTTACTTTGCAATGCAACAGAAGCCTTGAGTCATAAACCACCCTAGGACCATACTTATCAATAAGGGGACTTAAAGGATGCCAATTGTCATGCCAAAGGTGAGTATTCTGCCCATTTCCCACAATTTTCTGAATTTTTTCTTTAATGTTTTTCCTAAGTAAAAGCAATTTCCTTCAAACCCAAGAACAATTGCCATTTGGTTTAACCTCCCAAAAACTCTTGTTACTAAGCCAATTATCATTGATCCAATCAGCCCATAAAGAGGTACTAGCTTTTTGAAGGAGTTTCCAGATATACTTCATCATTGCAGCCTTGTTCCAAGATTTACTTTTCATAATACCCAATCCTCCTTCTTCTTTTGGAAGACAAATATCATCCCATGCAACCTTTGCCTTCTTGCTATAGGTTATGTCTCCACTCCAAAGGAAATTTCTAAGGTAGCCATCAATTACCTTGTGAACTTTAGTGGGAAGGATAAATGTTGATGACCAATATACTTGGATGCTAAAAAGGATGGCTTTGATGAGAATAAGTCTTCCAGCATAAAAGAGGAACTTACTTTTCCAAGAGGATATCCTAGCCACAATCTTATCAATGAAGGGCTTGCAATCATCAACCTTAAGTTTGGAGGATATCATAGGTATACCAAGGTATTTAAAAGGAAGAGAGCCAAGCTCAATATAGAGAATGGATTTAAGGTGCTCCGCTTCAGAATTATTGACTCCGGAGAGATAAATATTACTCTTGGACAGATTTGTTCTAAGTCCAGACCATGAATGGAAGCAATCTAATATCTCCTTCATTAAAGATATGGAGCCCACATCCGCCCTACAAAAAATCATGAGGTCATCGGCAAAACACAAGTGAGTGATATTATTTTTCTTACACTTCCAATGATGGCTAAAACAAGCATTCTCCTTTAGTTCGCTAAGCATGCAAGAGAGCACCTCTATGGCAATGACAAAAAGATGTGAAGAGAAAAGATCCCCTTGCCTTAAACCTCTATTGCTCTTGAAGAAGTCAATAAGTTCACCATTTAGGCCTATCGAATACATAGGACTAGAGATGCAAGTCTTTATCCAAGTAATGAATTTTTGCGGCATATCAATGGAATCAAGGACAACAAGCAAGAAATCCTAATTCAAGGTGTCATAAGCTTTCATGATATCAATCTTTATGGCACATTTCTTTTCATGAGTGTCCTTTTGGTAGCTATGCATAAGCTTTTGGCATAATAAGATGTTTTCACCAATGCTACGACCTCCAACAAAAGCACCTTGAGCTTTGTTGATGAACTGCAGAAAAATGACTTTGAGGCGGTTTGCCATGATTTTAGTGATGCATTTGTACAAAGTATTGCAACAAGCAATAGGCCTAAAATCCTTACAAAGAGAAGGGTTAGAGACTTCTGGGACAAGAGCAAGTATAGTGCAATTTACCTCTTTTAAAAGATGTCCCGTTTTAAAGAAGTACTTGATTGCTTTTACAACATCATCACCAACTATGTTCCATGCTGCCTTGAAGAAGCATGCACCATATCCATCCGGGCCCGGGGCCTTGTTATTATCCATGGCAAAGATGGTTTCTTTGGTCTCCTCTGCTGAGATTTCTCTTGTAAGCATATCTTTTTCTTCACTTCCTAGCCAAATTTTGACTACTCTTTTAAGCTTCTCAAAGTTCACATTTGAATGCTCCTTTCCATTTAGGTCAGATTTGAAGTGATCCATAAATTCCTCCTTGACCTCCTCCATGTTATGAATAAAAGTTTCATTCTCCCTTTGGATCCCATAGATAAAGTTCCTATTTCTCCTATCTTTGATGCTCTTGAAGAAGAACTTTGTATTTTGATCACCTTCCTTCAACCAATGAACTTTTGATTTTTGTCTAGCTAAAGATTCCTCAACTAATGAAAGAGATCTATAGGATTCTAAAATTATTTTTTCCTCTCGAGCAAGTTCCTTATCCAAAGGGCTTATTCGAAGTAGCTCTTGGACGTTTTCAAGTTGCCTTCTAGCTTCTAGCACTCTTTTGAAAATGTGGCCAAAAGACTCTTTATTGAACTTTTTTAACATAACTTTCAGTTTTTTAAGTTTGTTTGTCACATTGAACATAGGGTTGCCTTGTGCTTCTTGGTTCCATACTTCAGCAACAATGTTAAGAAAGTTTTCATGGTGTGTCCACATGTTGAAGAATTTAAAAGGGACTTTCCTACAATCTTCTAAGGTTCCCATTCTCACCAAGCAAGGAGAGTGATCTGATATGGAAGGGTTAAGGAAATGAGCTATAGCATTCAGGAATATATCCTTCCAAGAATCATTAATAAGAGCCCTATCAAGTTTACATGCAATCCTTCTCTCACCTTCACTATAATTGCTCCAAGTTAGGAGATGACCCATGAACCTTAGGTTATCCAATTTAGCATCCCTCATGCAATTTCTAAGGTCTTCACAGTAGTAATTACCGCAAGTTGCCCTACCAACCTTTTCTTGAGGGTGTTTGATAGAATTAAAATCTCCCAATATAATCCAAAGGGAGTTTTGTATCATATGAGATTTATTTATGAGATTACGCTAAAGAACCTTCCTCTCCATAGGATTATTGCTGCCATAGACTATTGTCACGCCAATGCTAATATTTTCCCTTACAAGTTCCACATCACAATGCACATATTAGGTATCTTCCGCTAAAACTTTGAGTCTAATAGTAGTTTTATTCCATCCAATCCAAATTCTGCCTATAGAACCATCTCTTATATTACTACAATGTTCCCAATCTTCCCAAATGCTAGAGCATACTCTATTGACATTTGTACTTTGAACTTTTGTTTCAAGAATAGCCATGATATCAATTTTATTTTGCAAAATGAATCTACTAACCTCCTTTTGCTTAATAGGAGCATTTAGGCCTCTAATGTTCCAACATGCTAAATTGGTCATTAATGAGAATTGATAGGGGAAGAGTTTTGCCTTTGCTTCACCAATCTCCTCTGCTGCGATTTGCTTAGAGTGTCACCCTTCTCCCTTTTGAAATCCACCTCATCAATCTTAATTTTACCTCCAAAGTGATTAATTGCTAGAGATTCACAAAGCTTCTGATCAAAAACTTCATCTTTTGAAGGATTCTCCTCCACCAACTCTAAATTTGAAGGATCAGCTACTTTTGATAATATGGTGTTGGAAGAAGATGCCCCATGATTTGATTCCAATATATTCGAAGGGCCTAATTTCTCATATGCCTCACCTACCATGATAACCTCCCCTACATTTTGAGCACTCTTAATTTCACTATTTCCATTTGTGGCTAAGGCTGCAAATTTGTTAGTATTCAACACCCTCATACTATTGTCTTGGTTCTCCTTTCTGACCACAAGCTTCCTCCTTGGTATCGCTAAACTTAGTCTACCATTCCCATTATTAGCCTCTATAGTTTTGTGAAATTCAGAATTTGCCATCCCTACCTTTGCACCTGAGGTTTCCTCCTTACTACTCACCTTTTTCCCTTTATACAAACCAAATTTCCCTTTTTCAGCTTCACCTCTTTCCTCTCTCCTTTTACACTCTTCATTTCCGTGACCAAACATATTACACAAGTTGCATTTTAAAGGTTTCCATGCATACTCCAGCTGAATTTCAACCTTTTCTTTAGTTGGTAGGACAAGCTCTAATTTCTCCAGGAAATCATGGTTAACGCTAAGCTCCACATAAATATGTGCATACTCTAATCTACTCCCTTCCTCCGTGACTGAATCCACATAGAGGGGCCGGCTAAGAACGCTAGCAATATGGCTAAATCCCTTCAAACTCCAAAATTCCAATGGAATTCCATAGAATTTAACCCAAACTACTATTTTCTTAATGTTTTCTGCCACCATTGAAAGATTCTTTTCCCATCTCCTAACAAAAAGGGGCTGCCCTCCAATAATCCATGTCTCTTCTTCCAAGACTTTCATCATACCTTCTTCATCCTTGAATTTTAGAAGATAAACTCCCATTCTGGTGGATATAATATCAGTAAGCCTGTAGTTGGACCAATGAGAGATTGCATACCTTTTGACAAGAAGAAAAGGCATTCTTCTATCCATGAAGAAACCAATGGCACACTTCTCCCATTTCTTTGTACCTTTATTCACAACTTCAGGAATAGGGGAAATGGAGTATTTTCCTCTAGCATGGTTTTCCAAGGGCAGAAAATATTCTAGCTTCTAGCTTGATAATTGTTTCTCCTTAAATAGATTGTTCCAAGAGCGTTTTCCTTCAATCATCAGAACCAAGGGAGTGGTCACCAAAGAAGAGTGTTCAAGAGAGGACCCTTCTTTGCAAGACTCCTTAACGGAAATAATAGATGCATTTCCTACAACATTGCAGGACATGAGAGAAAGGTCATCATGGTGATTCATGCAAGAGGTAACGTGAGTTGACAAAAGACTTTCCTTTTTTGACATAACTTCTCCAAAGTGTATAGCCAAAAAGGAAAGAAAACCGGCCTAAGCAAGGTACAACAATCAAAGTTTCACAGATAAGAAAAGCACAGCAGTCTATGAACTCCGAAAATGGAAATAATAACACTGAAACAAGGAAAAAGAGACTGTTGCTTTCACCAAAAAGGGATGAACACAAAAAGATAAAAAAGTTGGTGATTTTAAAAATTGAGAGTGAGAGAAGAAAAATGCCAAGGAAGATGGAAGCAAACAACAAAGATGGATGCCAGGCAAAAATCAAACTGGAAAATGAGGGAACAAAGTAACAAAGCTGTGAATGTAGAGAAACTAAGAAAAAAGATTACACACAAAAAAACAAAAACAAAAAACTAATAGTAGTGGAATGGAAAGAAGACCGGATGAGAGAAAACAATGGGGAGAGCACCGATGACTGGTGGGGTCACCGGACTGGAGATTGGTGCCGAAAGGGCCACCAGCCAAGGGAGAAGTTGACGGAAGGTGGAAAATTCAAAAAGAAAGGGAGGAGTTTTTAGAGAGAAGGGAGAGCATTTTCAAGAGAGAGAAAGACACAACTATGTACGTCATTAACTTTTTCCATATCACCTCTTATGTGTTTGATGGCTTCTATGTCATTTGTCACGTCATTTTTTACTGCTATATAATGTTTCTTACTTTAACTTGTGTCTTCAACCTTTTCAATGCTATGTAGCCTACTACACTTTGCTATAATGCTTCATTATTAGATCACACGTTCTTGGTATTCTATGGATCACATCATTTCCCCTATTTTCAAAAGGATTTATCCTCAAATAGTCACTTTTAATGGAACTTTTATTTTGGCTTGATGACATGATTGTAACTTGTAAAATATGTTAGAAAGGACCTCACACACTTCTTCACATGTTTCACTTCTCTCCAAAAAAAGGTCACTCAATCACTTGTGTAATCGCTCATGTTTGCACACTTTAAATTGGTTTTTCACTCTAATGTGATTGCATTCTTACCTTTTTCCCACTTGATTAAACTTCCCTCTTCAATTCTTTATCAAACTAATAGAACTGAATAAAAAATACACTATTAACAAGCGAAAATCAACAAATTAGAATAAATGGAAGAATTAGACTCAATATGCACACAAAAGGAATTTAAAGGAAATAAGGCTATTTTGTTTAGTTCACTTGCTTCTTTCTTTTTCTTTTTCGTTCTTTTCCTTTTTTTTTCTAATTTTTCCCTTAATTTTTAGGTTTTTTAAATCCTTTTTTTGTTTTTTATACTACTCAAGAACGTAAATAACAAAAGCAAATAACTAGACTTAAAAGCTTATGCACACAAGTAACTTTGGAATTACACACAAGGGAAGAAACAAGAAACAAAACAAAATGAATCATTTTTTTTAATGAAAACAAAATAATTTTAAGAATAGGCAAACCTGATTTAGAGCCAAACTTTGATACCACGATGATGCGAACTCTAAAGAGCACAATCAGACCCACAAACAAAATAAGGAATTCAAGCCCCAAGAAGGCTAAATTAGATTTGTATAAGCGAAAACCTTGACCCAATGTTTATTAAGAACACAAACCAAAGGTATAAGAAAGGATTTGACTCCACACTCAAGAACAATTTGAGAATGTGAGTGATAAGTCATATTAGATAGCCACAAGAATAATCTTAATAAGATCAAAAAGTTCTCAAAAGCACCAAGAGAAAAGATCTTACAATTTCTTTTTTTTTGGTAAGTAATAATAATTTTATACCAAAGAAAGATGTACAAATGCCTATCTAGGACAAAACCCCTAGATTAAGCTTAAAACACAAGCATACCTTGGACAAGCCCCTAGGTTATGCCGAGACAACATAAAGCTCAAACCATTCAACCAATGGAACAAAGAAATCCAAAGATACATCACAAACGCAAAACAACATAACTCACAAGCATACCAAAGACAAGTCCCTTGGTTATGCTGAAACACCTACCTACCATCCATTTGCTACAAAACACATAGCATGACCTTACAACTCAATACCAAAACATAATACAAGCCAACACCACCACATCTATTCAAAAATTGTATGAGGAATATCCCAATTGTTTGCAAGAATCATATTTTCTCTAGACTTGGTAACCTTTCTCAAGCATGAAGCTCTAACTCTAACACCTTCTTGAATAAGCATACGGACTCTCTCCCTTGGTAATCCGGCTCTTCCAAAGCAAGTGTCATTCCTAGCCTTCCAAATGTAGTACACGGCTGCCCCAAAGCAAAGCTTACTCACAGTATTCTTGAAGCTATTTTCCTTCCATTTGTTTGCTAATTCCGGGATCAATGAAGTCCATGAGCTATACATGATTTGTTGATGGCAAAGATTGAGCATTCCATTCCAGATTTGGGAGCTGAAGACACACCTAAAAAATAGATGGTCCATGCTTTCCGGATCCACATTGCATAATGGGCATACATTGTGGGAAATAAGGCCAATTCTTGCTAACCTATCTCTTGTCATTAGTTTACCTCTAATACCCAACCATACAATGAATGAATGTCTTAGGAAATGCCTTTTAAACCATACAATGTTGTGCCAACTAACCTTGTCCTTCCTACTCCTCATAATCTCCCATGCCGATTTGATTGTGAACTTGCCATTAGTATTAGGGGCCCATGTTAGAGCATCCTCCCCTCCCATTGGGCAGCAAGGGAGAGCTCCCTTTATCTCCATGAGGTGGCAAGAATTCGCTGCTGGCCATTTCCACCCATGCTCATCAATGACTTCTTTTACTAAAGCATGCTTAGGAATTCCGAAATCATAGATAATCCGGTTACCAAACTTGTCCATTAATGGTCCAAATGGGTGCCAATTATCAAGCCAAAGAAAGGTGTTTTCCCCATTGCCGATGACTTTCTTGAACTTGGTTTTCATTTGTTCCCTAAGTTTTAAAATTTTCCTCCAAACCCATGAGCTCTCACTATTCGGTTTGATCTCCCAAAAACTTTTTCCTCTAAGCTTGTTTGCCTTAATCCATTCCACCCATAGTGAGTTCCCCTTATCAAGGAGAATCTTCCACATATTCTTTGTTATGGCAGCCTTGTTCCACACTTTGCACCTCATAATGCCAAGACCTCCCTCCTCTTTAGGCACACATACCTCTTCCCAAGCAACTTTTGCCTTTCTTCCATCCATGGCAGCACCATTCCAAAGAAAATCCCTCAATATTCCATCTATTTCCTTATGCACATTTGAAGGAAGAATAAATATAGAAGACCAATACACTTGAATGCTAAATAGGACAGCCTTGATAAGTAACAATCTCCCTGCATAAGATAAGGACTTGTTCCGCCACGAATAAATTCTCCCCACAATCTTATCAATGAGCATCTTGCAATCACTTCTTTTAAGCTTTGAAGAAGTTATTGGAACTCCTAGATACTTGAAAGGCAATTCTCCCACCTCCACATTGATAGAATCCGCAAGCTTGATCTTCTCCTCTTGGGGTAATCCGGAGATGTATATATTGCTTTTGTTGCAATTCATTTGGAGACCGGACCATTCATGAAAAAGATTTAAGGATCTTTTCATGAGAGTAAGTGATTCAACATCTGCCCTACAAAACAAAATAAGGTCATCGGCAAAGCACAAATGAGTTATGTTGTTTTTCTTATATTTCCAATGATGGCCAAAAGAAGGAATGTTCTTGAGTTCTCCAAGCATCCGTGAGAGGATCTCCATTGCCATGACAAAGAGGTAAGGGGATAAAGGGTCCCCTTGTCTAAGCCCATGAGAACTCTTGAAAAATCCCACCAATTCACCATTTATTCCCAAAGAGAAAGAGGGGGTTGAGATGCAGCTCCTAATCCATCCAATGAATTTTCCATGAAAACCAATTGCTTCAAGAATAGCAAGGATGAAATCCCAATGAACCGTATCATATGCCTTCAATAAATCAATCTTCATGGCACACTTCTTGTCTTTGCTCATTCTATGGTAATTATGCATTAGGTCTTGACACAGCATAATATTCTCTCCAATGCACCTTCCTCCCACAAATGCTCCTTGGGCTTTATCAATGAAACTCGGAAGTATGGCTTTGAGCAGATTTGCAAGGATCTTTGAAATGCACTTGTAGATTATATTGCAGCAAGCTATCGGCCTATACTCCATACACCTTGAAGCGTTAGCAACCTTAGGGACAAGAGCTAAGATAGTGCAATTTACCTCCTTGAGAAGATGGCCTGAAGAGAAAAAGTGCTGGACTGCCTTGATCACATCATTCCCCACAATCTCCCAAGTGGCTTTAAAGAAGAAGGCTCCATAACCATCCGGACCCGGAGCTTTGTTGTTGTCCATGGCAAAGATAATGGATTTGATTTCCTCTTCCCCCACTTCCTTGATCATGTTTTCTTTCTCTTGAATCTCTATTTGAAAATTAAGCAGCCTTTGAATTTCCTCTACATTGGAATTGCATGAAACCGTGGAGTTAAGGACCTTTTTGAAATAGCTCACAAACTCCTCTTTAACATCCTCCATATTACTAACAAAGGTTCCATCATCTAGGCACACCCCATTGATAGAGTTCCTACTCCTACGGGCTTTGATACATTTGAAGAAAAATTTGGAATATTGATCTCCTTCTTGAAGCCAATGAACTTTAGCTTTTTGGCGAGCTAAAGATTCTTCAGCTTCACTTAGATTTTTGTAGTTCTCCATCCAAACCTTTTCTTCCTTAGCTAAATCTTCATTTAGTGGGCTGCTTTGAAGTCTATTTTGAACATCCTCCAACCTTCCTTTTGCTTCTTCCACCTTCTCTGAAATTCTCCAAAACCCCTCCTTATTTAGCCTCCTAAGAACCTTTTTTAATCTCTTGAGCTTGCTGATGAGCTTATACATAGGGCTGCCTTCTACATCCTCTTGCCAAGACTCCCTCACAATATTAAGGAAATTATCATGTGTTGCCCACATGTTATAGAACTTGAAAGGGACCCTCCTCCTCCTTACACCACCTCCACAAGTCACAATGCATGGGGAATGGTTAGAGATGGAATGGTTGAGAAACATGGCAAAGGATTCCTCAAAAACATCTTTCCATTGTTCATTTACAAGGGCTCTATCCAACTTGCATGCTATCCTCCTATGTCCCTCACTACAATTACTCCAAGTGAGTTGGTTTCCCATGTACCGAAGATCATCTAGATTTGCTTCCTCACAACACTTATTTAGGTCATCACTATAAGTATCTCCCCATGACACTCCTCCAATTTTCTCACTTGGACCCCTAATTGCATTAAAGTCCCCCATTATTAGCCACGGTTTGTTCCCCATCCCATTGGAGATCCTATCAATTTCCTTCCATAGTCTTCTCCTTTCCATAGGTTGATTATACCCATAGACTATAGTTAAGGCTATAAGAGAGTTCTCCTCTACTAACCAAGCCTCCCCATGTATGAATTGCGGATTTTTCTCAATGACATTAAAACTGATAGTATCCTTATTCCATCCTACCCAAATTCTCCCATTAGGGTGACTATCATTGTTATTAGCATTCTCCCACTCTTTCCAAATATTACCATTCACTCTACTTAAGCTATCATTCCCCACTTTAGTTTCCAACACAGCCATTATTTCAATGTTATTATGCTTGATAAAATGCCTTACCTCCCTTTGTTTGATAGGAGCATTGAGGCCCCTAATGTTCCAGCAAGCTATCTTTGTCATTTGGATGATAGTGGAGGGGAATTTGCTTTCTTGAGCTTTGCCAATTTTTTCCCCAAGTTCATAGTCTTCGCATCCACTTCCTTCTTCCTAAAATCCATCTCATCCACCTTTAGTTTTCCTCCGAATGGGACTATTGTTGGAGAGCCCTCAATTACCAAGTCCTCCCCCCCATTTGTACTAGCTCCTTCTTCCTCCATATCTATTCCTTTTGCTGTTGTACCTTGACTACTCTTGGAAGTGCTAGCTTCATTCAACTTCTCTTTTCCTGCCGAAATGACTTCTTCATTGGTTTTCTCCGGGTTTACCTCTTCTACCATCATTGTGCTCCTTTTGATTTGCTCATTGGACTCATGGTTGGCTAATGCTGAATATCTATTGTTCTTATTTGTGTTTCCCCCCAAATTATGAAACTCCACGCCTTTACCTTTGGCCTTTTTGTCATTGCCATTTGCCACCTTTAGTTTACTGTCTTTCCCAATTAGCTTCTTTGTTGTTATCATTCCATCCCCAACCTTGAGGTTTTTCCATGAAGATGTGCTACCTTCATGTTTCGGAGCACAATGACAATTGGCAGTGGAGTGTCCAAAGCATTGGCACCCATTGCATTTTAGTGGTTTCCAACTATACTCTACATTGATCATCAAGTTTTCACCATTTGGAAGAGTTAAGTTGATAGTCTCCGGGCATTCCTCATCCACTTTGATCTCAATACATATCCGTGCAAACTCTAATCTTGTCCCTCCTTCCATAACAGCATCCATATAAAGAGGATTCCCAATGGCATTTGCTATGTAGCTAAGTCCTTTTGGAGACCAAAACTCAAGTGGAATGCCATACAATCTCACCCATATAGCCACCTTTTTGACATAATTGATCATCATGGGAAGGTTTGTAGTCCATTTCCGAACTATAAACGGCTGCCCACCAATTGTAATCTGTCCTACTTCCACCGCTCTAGAGACTCCATCCATGTCTTGAAATTTTAGTATAAAAACTCCTTGACCAGAGGTCATAACCTCTCTTAGTCCGTATGATGCCCATATCTTCTCTAGTGTTCTTTTTACAGTCAAGAATGGAGGCCTTTTGCCTAGGAAGAATCCCACCGCACAAGTTCTCCATTTTGCAGCTCCCTCATCCGCAATTTCTTGAGGAGGAGCTACACACACACGCCCTTTTGCATCTCTTCCACTAGGCTCATAATATTCCAGCTTAGTACAAGGCTCCTTAGGAGAGAAAAGGGAGCTCCATGAAGCCTTCTTATCTTTCTCTCCAACGGAAACCACAGCTGCTTCAGAAGGTTTGACTTGTCCAGAAGTTGACATACTAATAAAGGTTAAGCACAATATAGGATAAAGGATGGGAGAAAGAGAAAGGTGAGACCAAATTAATGCAAGACAGCCTGTTACACTGAGCAGACCAAAAAGCACAGCAGCCTAAACTATCCTGAAGAGGAAAAGAGGAAGCCTGCCACGGAAAGCAAAGAACAGATTGCACCAAAGAGGAAATGGCGCACAGCACAAGCCACCTTTTGAAAATTTGAAATTTAGAAGAGAGGGAAACCTGCAAAGGCTTACAAACTCCTGAGCAGACCGGAAAAGGAGTAAACCACCGGAAAAGAAGACAGAAAACCGCACCTGGGAAAGATGACACCGGAGGTTTAAGACTGGAGAATCATTTAAAAATCACAACCTACAAAACAAGAATACAAGGACTCCAACGCTAACATCATTATAACCGACTATGATATTAAACAGGCCGGAACAGGAAAGGGAGCCGGTGACCAAGGTCACCGGACCGGAGGAAAGGCCTTGGAAGTACCACCACAGCCGAGAAGGAAGACACTAGGCCTAAAAGGATATGGAAGAGGGGAGAGGGGGATTTTTAGAGAGAAGGGAGAGCATATTTTAGTGAGAGGATGTTTTTGGTACGCCTAGATACTTGAAAGGCCTAAAAGGATAGAGATCTTACAATTTCATTATGCCAATATGTATCATCTGCCTCAAGGCTTACACGCTTATTTATAGTCATAGTCTAAATAGGATAATAACAATCCTAATCTAATTAAGATAATAATAATCCTGAATACTAATCCTAATGTAATTATAATTCCTAAAGAAAATAAAACTAAGACTCTTAAAACAAATAAAACTTTTAAACAATTAGACAACTAGCAATACGAGGAAGTTGAACTTCAATTGGATTCTTTTGCTTTCTTTACATGAATTTTCACCTAATAAAACTTCCTCTTCATATTTTGACAAGTAAAAATGTCACCAAGGATGTGTCATATCATTTCCTATATGTTTAATGGTCGCCATATCATTTGTCATGTCATCTTTTACTACCATATCATGCTTCTTACCTTTAACTTATGTCTTTAATGTTTTCAATGATATCCAGCCTACCATACTCTTGTTATTGTCCTTCATTATTGGATCACCTGTTTTTAGTCTTCTATAGATCACATTATATCCTCTATAGTTAAGACATTTTAATAAATTTTTAATGGCATAAAAATAAATTATTAGACATTTATAATAATTCAAAAGAAAGTAATTAAAAAATAAAAACTAAACTCTTTGGATTTATTGGTTAAAAGAAATTGTAACCTTATCCAATTCTAATGTTCCTCTATTTCGAACCCAACACCCTTTTTTTATTCTTGTTGTAACATCAATCATAGGTCAAGATAAGTTGGGTTGTTGATGAGATTGATTCAAAAGGACAATTGCTAGAGAAGATTTGGAACAAGAACGAAGAATAGTGATGTGAAAGCAAGAAGCTTTAAAAATCCAATTACCATACTTAACCTTGTAAAGATAAGCACAATTGTAGGATACGTCTTTACCCACACACTGGAGTAGCTTAGAATCTTACCTTAGTAGCACTTGGAAGTGTTGATACTTCTTCTTGTGTGAAGACATTGTCATTTTTGTCTATGTTAGAGTCGATTTCTCCTCATATGAGTCACCCATGAATCAATCTTTGAGTTGGTCACTTAGTTCAAGTTCAATAATGGCTTTTCTAAGGAATCTATAGTTGGAAAGGTAATATCTTTTCCATGTTCATGGAATATCCATATGAGTGGCTTTTTTATTGTACCAATCTCCTTGTAAGTCTATGCTTAGACCCAATGATAGAGGCATCGCAAGCCCATTGAGCCATCAAGGAGATCTGCTACATATTCCGATTAGGCCAATTACGACGAGCAGAGCTAAGAAGATGCATGCAACAAGCCTTAGTTGGACTCGTGGAGGGCTACTTGGAGACTAAGATAAGCTTACTCAAGGACGATTGGATGCTTGAAGGAGCCAACAGAGAGGTTAACTTGATTCAGGCCTAAGCTTATATACGAACAAACTTTGAACGACCATAACTTTTGATCTTGGAGGAGTTACGAGCCTGTAATACATCAACGCAAAGCTTGTTTCAAGCTCTATAACCGCAATCAACTTCGCCAATTGCACCCAATTTGGAGGCCCAAATAACATCGTTTCAGTTCGTATTTCACAGTTTTTTGTTTACCCAAATTTAGGATTTTCAGTTTTATGATTTTGATCTTGTTTGTGATCGGCTAGAGTTTATTAAGCCCAAGTGATATATTTTCTTTTAATTTAATTAGTGCTTTGGGTAGTTACTTAGGTAATGGGCTTTGGGAAGTTTGGAAGTCCATTGGGTCATGGGTAGTTTAGGGTTAAGTTGGCATTGTACTATAAAAACAAAACATTTTCATGAGGAAAAAAAAACTTTTTTTTTGGTTGACTTTTCACAAATAGATTGTTTATTGTTGAGTTTACAATTTTTGAACTTATCAAGCCTGTCTTGAGGCGTTCACCATTCTCAATACCAAGGTTCGTTCAATTCCATATCGATTCGGGTCAAGGTTTAATTACATGACGAAACCGATTCAATCCTAAGAAAATATCTTCTTGAGTGTTGGGTCTTGCATCAAATCATCAAGGTTCGCATCAGTTGGTATCAAAGCCTAATCGAATCAGGTTTCGTATCTATCTTTTCTTGTGTTTTCAATTAGGAATTCTCTTCTTCATTAGTCATGATTTCATTCTCTCGGTGATTTCGTTTTCGTTCTTTTGGTTATGTTTTGGTGTCCTTGCTTCCATCAAATTCTTGAACTCTTGATTGTGTTTTGGTGTCCTTGTTTCTATTAAATTCTTGATTGTGTTTTAGTGTCCTTGTTTCTGTCAAATTCTTGAATTCATGATTAACCTTGGAATAGTCAAATTCTAGGTTGTGGGGGTGTCTAATTGTCTTCTTGATTGATCCAAAAAAAAAAAAAAACAAAAAAACAAAAAAAAAAGCAAAAAACGATATATATATATATATATATATATATATATATATATATATTGTTGAAGGCCGAAAGTAATTTAAATTGAGGGTGGCATGATTTTTTATCTAGATTCAAACAAACCTTTGGGGAGTGAATTAGGGATTAGCTTTGTGTGGGATTCTTGACCTCTTGGGAAAGATTTTGTTGTTGCCGAAAGTGCAAGGGTAGTTCTTGGTGGAAATCATTGTTTGATTGCCTTGATTGTCAAAATAAAAAAACAATATAATTAAAAAAAAAAAGTGGGAAGAAAGTAGGGATTCTAAAATTAGGGAGAATAATCTTGGATTAGGATTGCCTTGTTTCCTTTAATCTTTAGGAGAAACATTGTAATTATCTAAGTTGGGAGATTGAGTTCTTGATTTGTTCCTAAAAATTTAAATTTTCCTTGAAAATTTTGGTATTCCTAGATTAGACCTTGGTTATTCCCTTAATTGCTTTGAATTTTTTTTAGGAAGGGATTTTGTGTGATCTAAAGAAGTTATTTCTTTCCCATTTTTGGCCAAGTAGCTTAAAAAAAAAAAGACAAAAAAAACAGTAAAAAAAAGATAGAAAAAAAAGCAAAAAAACTTTAAAAAAAAAAAGAGAGAGATAAAGGAGAAAGTTAGCACACTTACCTCCTTTGAATTTGATTTCTTTTATTCTTGTCATCTCTTTTGAATTTCTTTCCCTTGACTATTCATTCTTGTAATTGTGTTCATTTTTTTTTTCCGATTCTGAAAATTTTCTTTCTTCTTGAATCTTAGTCTTTTTATTTTAGTTGTCAGTAATCGTAACATAACCTAGATTGACTAGTAGTTATTTGTCATAAGTACCATTTTGATTAGAGAGTTCGTGAGAACATTAGAGTGAAAACACAAGTGCGAGTGTAAACACGTGAGGGAGCGTGTGAGGATTATTGTTCACAAACACATTTTATTTTCTAAAATTATAACATGGTAGAAGATTCAGGTAAAACCGAGGCTTTTACAATGCAAGCAATCCAACAACAATTTGAGTGAACTTCATTCTTGATTGAAGTTTGTTTGCAAGAGTGAGAAAATGCTCTCCCTTCTCTCTATAATCCTTACCCTTTTCCTTCAACATCTCCACCCCATTGTCAACCTTTCCTTAGGTTGGTGACCACTCCGGCACCAACCCTTGGCCGGAGACCCCTTGGTCGCCGGCTCCTCCCTCCGTGCAGCTCCTCTCTCCTGTTTTCTCTATTCGGACATCCTCTTGTTTCTAGCTTTAGTTCTTTTAGTAATGCAAGCTGTGTTTTCTTCCATTCTCTTCCCTCTTCCCCTATTACTATGATGTTGTGTTTTTATTTTTTCTCGCATTTTCAGTTTGCATTGCTCCGGTGACCTTAGTTCTTCCTCTCCTTCCTTCCTCGGTGTGTCTAAACCCCTCCAAAAAATTCAAATTTCAAAGTTTTTACTCTTTCTTTGGTCTTTCCTTTTTTGGAAGTCTGCAGCTGTCTTCTTTTCTTCCAAAACTGAACTTTCCTCTTTCGGCATTGCATAGTCTGCTGTGCATTGTCTCTTCCGTGTATCTTTGACTGCTGCGCCTAGCATAGGCTGTTTTTTCTCCTTTCTTGGCATATCCACTTGATTGAAGACATGCATAACAAGGAACCTTCTTTACCACCTCATTTGTCAACTTCTTCTCTTCTCCAAAACAGGTTGGTTCCCCTTGCCATTGAAAAGGTTTCTACTTCTTCCCCTAACACTCCCTCGGCAGTAGCTGGAGAAGGTGAAAAGAAAAGTTCATGGAACTCCCTTTTCTCCCCTCGGAAACCCTCTATGAAGCTGGAGTTTTTTGAACCTAAAGGGAAGGATACCTTGGGGCGAATTTGTGTGGCACCTCCTCCCGAAGTAGCTGAGCAAGGAGCAACTAGATGGAATTCATGTGCGGTGGGCTTCTTCCTTGGCAAAAGGCCACCATTCTTGACTGTTAAAAGAGCTTTGGAGAGGTATTGGTCCTCGTTTGGCCTCAAAGATGTTATGACCTCCGGCCAAGGTGTCTTCATCCTTAAGTTTCAAGACATTGATGGAGTTATGAGAGCTGTGGAAGAGGGACAACTAACCATTGCAGGGCAGCCATTCCTTGTTAGGAAATGGACTACAAATCTTCCAATGGTAATCAATGATGTCAAAAAGGTTGCTATTTGGGTTAGATTGTATGGCATACCTCTTGAATTTTGGACCCCAAAAGGTCTTAGCTACATAGCAAGTGCAATTGGAAATCCTCTCTATGTGGACTCCATAACTGAAGAAGGGACAAGGCTGGACTTTGCAAGAATTTGTATAGAGGTAAAGGTGGATGCGGAATGTCCTGATTCAATATGTTTAGCTTTGCCGAATGGAGAATCAGTGATAATCCAAGTGGAATACACATGGAAACCTATTAAATGCAAGGGATGTCAATGTTTCGGTCACACCACAACAAGTTGTTCTCTAGCACCAAAGCAAAATGTTGTCTCTATCCCACGGAAAACTCCAAAGGAAGGGGCTGGAAGAGTGCTCCCTGTGAACTTTAATGGGAAAGACAAACTAGAGCAAGTAACAAAAGACTTTGACAATAAAACCAAAGGTAGAAAGATGGAGGTGCAAAAGCTGGAGGGGAAAACTTTGCTAACTCATAAGAATAATAGATTCTCTGCATTAACTATAAAGGAGACTCAAGAACTTGGAAAGGAGAATATAATTCTGACTGAGGAAGGAAAGCATGGGATTTCCACTGGTGATAGTGATGCCATAATGGAGGGTAAGAAATACACTACATCGGCAGCAAATGAGAAAGCTCAAGAGAATGACGAAAGCTCCAAAAGCAGCACTAAAAATGCAACTGGAGGGGATGACTCGGACCAAGTTGCCTCTCCTATGATGCTTTCTTTTGGAGGGAAACTAAGAGTGGATGAGATGGACTTTAAAAAAGAAGATGCTGATTTGAAAAGTAGGAACTTGGGGAAGAAAGCGGCAAAGCAAAGAAAAGAAAATTCCCCTCCCATCCCATCCAAATGACAAAAGTTGCTTGCTGGAATATTAGGGGCCTTAATGCCCCTATTAAACAAAGAGAGGTTAGACATTTCATCTTGCAAAATAATATTGATTTCATGGCTGTTTTAGAAACTAAAGTAGGAGCCCATAATATCACTAGTGTGACTCGTAATATATGGAGGGAATGGGAATATGATAATAATAATGAGGTGTGCCCTAATGGAAGGATTTGGGTAGGATGGAATAAAGAAGCAATCAGAATAGACATCAAAGAGAAGGCCTCCCAATTCATTCATGGTGATGCTTGGTTAGTGAAGGAGAATATTCATGTGGCTTTATCCATAGTCTATGGATTCAATCAACCATTGGAAAGGAAAAGTCTATGGAAGGAACTTAGTAAGCATTCAAATCAGTTGGGTAATAAGCCTTGGCTAATCATGGGGGATTTTAATGCAATTAGAGGGCCGTACGAAAAAATCGGAGGGGCTGCATGGGGAGACACTTATTGTGAAGACTTAAACAATTGTTGTAGAGAGGCTAACTTAGATGACTTGCGGTATATGGGGAACCAGCTCACTTGGAGTAATTCTAGTGAAGGCCAAAGGAGGATAGCTTGCAAATTGGATAGAGCTCTTGTCAATGAGCATTGGGGGGATGTGTTTCCGGATTCCTATGCTAATTTCCTCAATCCTATTATTTCAGATCACTCCCCATGTGTTGTGACGTGTGGGAGTATTGTGGAGAGGAGAAAGGTCCCATTCAAATTCTACAACATGTGGGCGAATCATGAAAACTTCCTACATGTTGTAAGGGAGGCTTGGAAAGAGGATTTTAATGGCAGCCCCATGTTTAATCTTGTCAACAAACTCAAGGGTTTGAAGGGAGAGTTAAGGAAGTTAAATAGAAGTGGTTTTTGGCAAATTTCCGAGCAGGTTTTGGAAGCAAAAAATATGGTTGAAAATATTCAAATGAGGCTCCAAAGCAACCCACTTGATGAAGATTTAGCCAAAGAAGAAAAGACTTGGCTGGAAAATTACAGTAGACTTAGTATGGCAGAAGAATCTTTGGCTTGCCAAAAGGCCAAAGTCCATTGGCTCAAAGAGGGGGACCAAAACACCAAGTATTTCTTTAAATGCATTAAAGGCCGCAGTAATAGAAACTCCATAAATGGTGTATGCCTTGAAGATGGAACCTTTGTGAATAACATGGGTGATGTCAAGAATGAGTTTGTTAGTTACTTCAAGAAGATCCTCAACTCCTTGGATTCTTGTAAACTGAATTTTGAAGAGATTAAAAGGCTGGTCAATTTCCAAATTAAGCCTCAAGATGTGGAGACTATGACAAAGGATGTGGAGGAGGATGAGATTAAATCCATAATCTTTGCCATGGACAACAACAAAGCTCCAGGACCGGATGGCTATGGTGCTTTATTCTTCAAGGCAGCTTGGGAGATTGTTGGGAGTGATGTAGTCAAAGCTATCAAACATTTCTTTAGCTCCGGTCACCTCCTTAAAGAGGTAAATTGCACTATTCTTGCCCTTGTTCCTAAGGTTGCAAACCCTTCCTTTTGCAAGGACTATAGGCCTATCGCTTGTTGCAACACAATTTATAAATGCATTTCTAAAATCCTTACCAATCGCCTCAAAGGTATCCTCCCTAATTTTATTGATAAGGCCCAAGGAGCCTTTGTGAGTGGAAGGAACATTGGTGAAAATATAATGCTTTGTCAAGACCTCATGCACAACTATCACAAAACAAGCAAAGATAAGAAATGCGCCATGAAGATTGATTTAAAGAAAGCCTTTGATACGGTTCGGTGGGATTTCATTTTGGCAACTCTTGATGCTATAGGCATTCCTGGAAAATTTATAAGCTGGATTCAAGGCTGCATCACCTCTCCTTCATTCTCCTTGGGGATTAATGGTGAATTAATAGGCTTCTTTAAGAGTTCACATGGGCTAAGACAAGGGGACCCGATTTCCCCTTATCTTTTTGTCATTGCTATGGAGGTTCTCTCCCGTATGCTTGGGGAGCTCAAGAACAATCCTTCTTTCAGCCATCATTGGAAATGTAAGAAAAACAATCTCACCCACTTATGCTTTACCGATGATCTAATGTTGTTTTGTAGGGCGGATGTTGAATCAATTTCTCTCATGAAGAACACTCTTTCTCTCTTCCATGAATGGTCCGGACTCCAAATGAACTGCTCTAAAAGCAATATTTTCCTATCCGGAGTTTCCAAGGAGCAAAAGACTACTCTCTCGGCAACAATTAACATGGCGGTGGGAGAATTGCCGTTTAAGTATTTAGGTGTGCCAATCAAGTCCTCAAAGCTCAAAAACAGTGATTGCAAGCAGCTCATTGATAAAATTGTTGGGCGAATTTCCTCTTGGCGGAGCAAATCTTTATCCTATGCCGGAAGACTCACTCTCATAAAAGCAATCCTATTTAGCATCCAAGTGTATTGGTCCTCCATATTCATTCTCCCCTCTAGTGTCCATAAGGAGATTGATGGTATCTTAAGGAAGTTCCTTTGGAGTGGTGTATCAATGGATGGGAAAAAAGCAAAAGTTGCATGGGATGAGGTGTGCACCCCTAAAGAGGAGGGTGGTTTAGGTATTATGAGGAGCAAATCATGGAATACCGCAGCTGTTACCAAGCACATGTGGAAGATCCTTGCTGATAAGAGTACATCACTTTGGGTGGATTGGATCAAAGAAAACAAGCTAAAAGGTAAATGCTTTTGGGAGTTAAAACCAAATGGGGAGAGTTCATGGATGTGGAGAAAGATTCTAAGGCTTAGGGAACAAATGAAGAACAATTTCAAGAGGATCATCGGCAATGGAGAGAACACATTCCTTTGGCATGACAATTGGCACCCTTTTGGACCTTTGCTGGACAAATTTGGTACTCGGATCATTTATGATTCGGGCATACCAAGAAATGCATTAGTAAAAGAAGTGATGGGCGGAAATAGGTGGAAATGGCCGGTGGCTAATTCATGTCACCTCTTGGAGATAAAGGAATCTCTTCCTTGCTGCCCAATGGGAGGTGAGGACACTCTAATATGGTCCCCTCAAACCAATGGCACCTTTTCCATCAAATCGGCTTGGGAGGTAGTTCGCACTAGGAGAGAAAAGGTACCATGGCACAAACTTGTGTGGTTCAAAAGGCACTTCCCAAGGCATTCATTCATCACTTGGCTGAGTATAAGAGGTAAACTTATGACAAAGGATAAATTACTAAGTATCGGTATTGGCACTCACAATATTTGTCCTTTGTGTAACGCGGAGCCGGAAAGTATGGAGCATCTCTTCTTCAATTGCAGCTTTAGTTCTCAAATTTGGTATGAAATTCTTAACCTTTGTCATCAACTAATTCTCCCCCAGCCTTGGATCTCCTTGGTCACGGACTTGGCTAGAAAATGGAAGAAAGACAACTTTAAGAACATTGTGAGCAAGTTAAGCTTCGGTGCTGCCATCTATTATATTTGGAAGGTTAGAAATGACATTTGCTTTGGAAGAGGAGGTCTACCGAGGGAAAGAGTAATGGCGCTTATAAAGGAATGTGTTAGAGTTCGGGTGACATGCTTGAACAAGGTAAGCAAGACTAGAGGAAATGAATACATTGCAAGCAAATGGGGTTTCTCCCCTTCGATTTTCATGTAGTCCATGTAGACTGATTTTGTTTAGATGAATGGTGATATTTGGAGTTTATATGTAATGCTTTTGTTCTTTTGTTCTTGTGTTATTTGCAATACCTAGGGGTTTGTCCTAGGATTGCATGATTAGGCTAAATCTAGGGGCTTTGTCCTAGATAAGCCATTGTAAATCCTTTTCTCTTGGTATAAAATTATTACTTACCAAAAAAAAAAAAAACAACAGTTTGAGTGACTTTTTGATGTAATAGGGAGTGTTAACGATAGATTGGACAGATTAGAGTAGCAACAGAGTGATAGAGGGGAAAGTAGTACAACTAAGGGTAGGAGAAAAACACCAGTAGTGAGGGATGAGGATAGGATAGTTATCGACAGTGAGGATGATGGAATAAGTGATAGGTTGAATAATATAAGGAGTAAAGGAGGACATCGAAGTCATAGAAATAGTATGAATAGAGAGAGTAGGCAGAATGATAGTAACCTTGTAGCATTAAGATTAAAATTCCACATTTTCAAGGTAGAAACAATCCGAAAGCCTACTTAGATTGGGAATGAAAAGTAGATCAAGTTTTTGATATACATAGGTATTCTGAGGAGAAAAAGGTGAAGTTGGCTGTTGTAGAATTTACTGATTATGCTAGCATTTGGTAGGACCAGTTGTTGAAAAGTAGACGTAAGAGCTTGGGTAGACCTATAGATACTTGGGATGATATGAAGAGTGTAATGAGGCAGCGTTTTGTTCCTAGTCACTACCATAAGGATTTACTTCAGAAGTTACAAAAGCTTAGGCAAGGGACCAAGAGTATGAAGGACTATCACAAGGAGATGGAGATAGCCATGATTAGGGCTAATATAGAGAAAGATAGGGAAACCATTATGGCTAGGTTCTTAAATGGGTTGAATAGGGAAATAGCAAATGTTGTAGAGCTCTAACACTATCTAGAGCTAGAGGATTTGATACATATGGCAATGAAGGTAGAAAGACAATTACAGCGTAAAGGTAAAAGGGATGTAGTTTCCTATTCTAATCCTGGGAAACCGAGTGTGTCAAAGAGAGATGATAGGCTAACTTTTAAGCCAAAAAATGAGTACTCTAAACCTAAAGGAGAGGAGTCCAATCAAGAAAAGTCTAGTGTTAAACCTGAACCATCGAAGAGGAACAGTGAGATAAAATGTTTTAAGTGTTTGGGTAGGGGTCACATAACTTCCCAATGTCATAACAAAAGAACCCTGGTGTTGAGAGAGGATGGTGAATATGAGACAGAGGAAGAGTCTAGTGATGAGTCTATGCCACCAATAAAGGATGCTAGTGATGTAGAGTTGGAGTATGCAGTAGAGGGCGAGACATTAATGTCTATGAGAGCTTTGAGTTTACACTATAAGGAAGAAAATGAGGAGCAAAGAGAGAATATTTTCCATACTAGATGTCATATGAAGGGTAAGGTGTGTACTTTAATTATAGATGGGGGTAGTTGCACGAACGTAGCCAGTACCAAACTTGTAAAAAAACTTAGTTTAACCATAATCAAACACCCTAGACCTTATAAGCTTCAGTGGTTGAATGACTGTAGAGAAATTAGGGTGAACAAACAAGTAGTGGTGGCTTTGTCTATAGGTAGGTATTAAGATGAGGTGTTGTGTGATATAGTACCCATGCATGTTGGACACATCTTGTTAGAGAGACCATGGCAATATGATAGAAAAGTGACACATGACGGATTTAAGAATAAATACTCTTTCATGATAAGCCATAAACTCATCACACTTGTACCATTGTAACCAAAGCAAGTTTTTGAGGATCAAGTAAGGAGACGAAAGATGAATGAAGAGAGAAAAGAAAGTAAGAGTGAAAACAAAAAGAGCGAAAATGTGAATGAAGATGAGCAAAGAAAAAGTAAGGCTGAAAAGAGGGGAGAGGAAAAAGAGGGTGAGCAATTCGACCATAAGAGAAAAAACAAGAGAGAAAACAAGGAGCGAAAAAAAGAGAGTTTTTATAGGAAGATGAGTGATGTGAGGACTGCCCTTGTGACTAAACAATATCCATTATTGTTAGTTTACAAGGAAAGTTTTATATCTTTCACTAATGTTGACAATTCTCTTCCTAGTATGTTTGTTTCTCTTTTGCAAGAGTTTGAAAACGTATTTCCTGAGGAGATTCCTGATGGACTACCTCTAATTTGTGGGATTGAGCACCAAATTGACTTCATACCTAGAACGGTAATAGCTAACCGACCAGCCTATAGAAGTAATCCCAAGGAGACAAAGGAGCTTCGAAGGCAAGTGAAAGAGTTGATGAAGAAGGGATACGTGAGAGAGAGCATGAGTCCGTGTGTCGTACCAGTGATTCTAGTGCCTAAGAAGGATGGGACACGGAGAATGTACGTTAACTGTTAAGTCGTCAACAAAATCACTGTAAAGTATTGTTATCCTATACCTAGGTTAGATGATATGCTTGATGAGTTGCATGGATCTTATATCTTTTCAAAAATTGATTTGAAGTGGGTATCATCAGATTAGAATGAAAGAAGGCGATGAATGCAAAACTACTTTTAAACCCAATCATGAACTATATGAATGGTTGGTAATACCATTTGGGCTTACTAATGCGCCTAGTATGTTTATGAAACTAATGAACCATGTCTTGCATGCATTTATTGGCAAGTTTGTAATCGTTTATTTTGATGATATTCTCATTTATAGTCATAGTCTAGATGAGCATATAGGACATGTGCATGATGTTTTGCTTGTGCTTAGGAAAGAGAGGTTATTTGGTAATCTTAAGAAATGTTCCTTTTGCACTGACCAAGTTGTGTTCCTAGGATTTGTGGTTTCATCTAAAGGAATTAAGGTAGATGAGGAGAAGGTCAAGACTATCCGAGAGTGGCCAACACCTACTTCTATGACCAAGGTTAAGAGTTTTCATGATTTAGCTAGTTTTTATAGGAGATTTGTATGAGACTTTAGTACACTAACGACACCACTAATTGAAGTTATTAAAAAGAATGTAGGATTTAGGTGGGGTGAGGAATAAGAGCGTGCATTTGCATTAATTAAGGATAAGTTAAGTTCTGCACCTTTACTTACGCAACCTGATTTTTCTAAACCATTTGAGCTTGAGTGTGATGCTTCAGGTATTGGTATTGAAGTTGTTTTGATGCAAGAAAATAGACCCATAGCGTATTTCAATGAGAAGCTCAACAGACCCACTTTGAAGTACCCTACTTATGACAAGGAGTTGTATGCTTTGGTGAAAGCGTTGGAGACGTGGCAGCATTACCTTTGGCCACGTGAGTTCGTCATCAGGATAGATCATAAGTCCTTAAAACATTTAAAGGGACAAGGTAAGTTGAACAAGAGACATGCAAGGTGGGTTGAATACATCGAAACTTTTCCTTATGTCATTCATTACAAACAAGGTAAGGAAATTGTTGTGGCAGATGCGTTATCTCGTAGGTATAATCTAATTTCGACCTTAGATACTAAGTTACTTTGTTTTGAGTACATAAAGGATTTGTATGTGAATGATTTTGACTTTTCTAGTATTTATGAAGCTTGTGAGAAAACTGCATTTGGTAAATTTTATAGGCATGATGGTTATTTATTTTGTGAAAATAGATTATGTGTGCCTATGATGTGGTTTTAATTCAAGTTCAACTAATAGGTGAGTTATATTAGGATGACCAAGCAAGTTCGATCCCAAACACAACTTCTAAACTACCAAACTCAATAGAAAAAGAACAAATTCCAGCCAAATAGAATTCAAGAGAGATTTCAGCCAAGGAAGAAAATGATAATAAATGAGATTAAGAACAAACAAACAACAATCTAACCAATAAACCAAGGCCTAAAGGGAAACCCACCAGCCTTGAATCACCACCAACCCCTTGGTCAAGAGTTGGATAAAGAGAAATTGCAAACAATTGCAAGAAAGACTTTCTTTAATATTCAAGCTAAGTAAAAACGTACATAAGCCAAGGATAGTTTAAATAGGCTTCAAACTACAATTAAATGAAACCTAAATGAAGCTACATTACATTTCAAGCTCATTTCAAAGGCATTTGGCTCTAATCTTCATGTTAATCCCAAAGAAGAATGCAAGGCAAGGGAAGGCCAAATTGTCATGAATTGTCTTGCCAAAAGAAATAATTCCTAGAGCCATGTGATATGTCAACTCTTGTCTCTTTCTTTGAGCTTCTTTGACTTGCTTAGCTTCACCCAAGGCAACTAATAAACTGAATTAAACATAATCTAGCACAAACAACAAGTAAAATGCATAATTAGACAATAACATATTTAGAGCTAATTAAACACACTATTGGGCTTGTTGGACTTTTAATGGATCCAAGTGATAAAAGAGTGACCAAAGGAGGGCTTAGGACCCCAAAATGAAGGAAGGGACGAAATGGGCTTGAACATAGCTTGGTTTTGTGCTTGCCTCTCTTCAAAACAAGGTTTTGGGCTCCACACTCCATGTAGGGCCGAATTTGACAAGTGATGAGATTGGACTTGGTATTCTTCCATTGGATTCGGGTTTGGATCAGCCTATGAGTTCCTTACGTGAATTGCTTGTGAGGGAAGCACATGGGGGTGGATTAATGGGTCATTTCGGTATAGCTAAGACTTTAGATGTACTACAAGAGTATTTATTTTGGCCACATATGAAACGAGATGTAGAGCGTGTTTATACTCGTTGTATTAAGTGTAAATAGGCCAAGTCTAGAGTCTTATCCCATGGTTTATATACACCTTTACCTATTCCTACTGTACCGTGAAAGGATATTTCTATGGACTTTGTTTTAGGGTTACCTAGGTTTAGAAGGGTAGTGATTCAATTTTTGTCATAGTTGATAGGTTTTAAAAAATGGCACACTTTATTTTATGTCATAAAACTGATTATGCAACTTATATTACTGATTTATTTTTCAGGGAGATTGTACGTTTGCATGGAGTTCCAAGAAGTATTGTATCCGATCGTGATATGAAGTTCTTAAGCTACTTCTGGAAGGTATTGTGGGGTAAGTTAGGTACTAAACTACTATTTTCTACAACATGTCACCCACAGATGGATGGACAAACAGAGGTAGTCAATAGAACTTTATCTCAGTTATTGCGTGTTGTATTAGAAAAGAACTTGAGAACTTGGGAGGATAGCTTGCCACATGTAGAATTTGCATATAATAGGGTTGTGCATACATCCACTGGTTATTCACCTTTTGAAGTTGTTTATGATTTTAATCCACTTACGCCTTTAGACTTGTTACCTTTACCTGTTGAGGAACGTACCAAGCTTATGCGCGAACAGACTTTGAACAACCATAACTTTTGATCCGGGAGGAGTTACGGAGCCTATAATATATCAACGCAAAGCTCGTTTCAAGCTCTATAACCAGAACTACTTTGCTGGTTACACCTAATTTTAAGGCCCAAATAACATTGTTTCAGTTCGTATTTCACAGGTTTTTGTTTACCCAAATTTACAATTTTCAGTTTTATGATTTTGATCTTATTTGTGATCGGGCTAGACTTTATTGAGCCCAAGTGACATATTTTCTTTTAATTTAATTAGTACTTTGGGTAGTTACTTAGGTAATGGGCTTTGGAAAGTTTGGAAGTCCATTAGGTCATGGGTAGTTTAGGGTTAAGTTAGTATTGTACTATAAAAACAAAACATTTTCATGAGGAAAAAAAAAACTTTTTTTTTTTGGCCAACTTTTCACAAATAGATTGCTTACTATTGAGTTTACAATCTTTGAACTTATCAAACTTGTCTTGTGGCGTTCACCATTCTCAATACCAAGGTTCGTTTAATTCCATATCGATTCGGGTCAAGGTTTAATTACGTGATGAAACCGATTCAATCCTGGGAAAATATCTTCTTGAGTGTTGGGTCTTGCGTCAAATCGTCAAGGTTCGCATCACCCAAGTTCTTTAGCCTTCTGTAAACACTAGTTAAGGCTATCAATGGGCTACAAAATTAGGCTTAGTTTGTTCAAGCTTCGTCTTTGAAAGAATTTCAGCCTTTTGTTTCGAGCTTATCCATTCAAGCTTAAGACCTTTTTTTCAAGCCTGATTAATAAAATTTTTTCGAGTTTTGGGATTGTTTTAGGTCTATTTTATAATTTAAAAACATGTAAAAACACCCTTACATTTGTCAATAGGTTTGAAAACTTAACAAATATATCCTTACCCACAATGAATATTTAGGTCTATCATGTCTTTAGCTTGAATAGAGGTTGTTCAAGTTTTATCCAATAACTTAATGGACAATTTTTTTGGCTAGGCTTACCCAAGGCCTAAATTTTGTTCAACTTGAAACTAAGTTTTTCGAGCCAAACAATTAGGCCATGTACCTAGCTCAATTGATAATCCTAACACCAACTAGCATTTTAACATGAACTGGTATGTGTTAATTGGATCCGTTTGAAATGCTTGCAAGGAAGAGTTGAAGTTATGAATCCTAAAAACTCAAGTTGTTTGATAAAACTCTATTGCCATATAATAATGCCTCAAGAGTCTAAGTATGAAAGGTTTAAGCTTTGGAATAAGTAAGGTGAAAACTAGTTTGAACTCACAATTAGGTAACTCTAGTTTGCATGTATGTATAGTATAATCATATCATAGTTAGTAGTATGGGTCGTTATGAGGGGGCACTTGTGAGATACTTTTTACACTACCTGTAATAAAACATTGCTTGTAGTAAGGTGTAATGGTTCACAATAGAACTTGATCACTCACAATAGTGTGGTAGGTCGTAGTAGGCTTGATTTAGAGACATAATCCAATAGTTGGTGTAAAGAGAGGATTGCATAGTAAGCACACATACTTACATGGTTAAGGTGTCAAATCCTTATATCAACTTAGTCTAACTAGCAAGTCAATTATAGTCCAGTTCAGTTATAACTAAGCAAGCTTTCACTTATGTGTTTTCAAATTAGCAAGTCATCCTAGATAAGATCGTAAGGAATCAAAGGATGAGCATCATGAAATATAAGAAATTTTTAGGTAGGTTTAGGGGGACTAAGTAGATCCCAAAGTTACAATTAAGTGACAAAAGGTTCAAGTTATCAAAGTTAGAGTATGTAAGATACTCTCGATGATCAAGTTAGGGTGAATCATGTTGAAAGAAAAAATAGGAATTATGAAAGTATTTACATTATGCTTTTACTTACTGAGTGTTTATCACTCATGTTGCCTATTTTTTTTATTTTGTAGGTGATTGACAAAGTGATGGTTGTATTGTGCAAGGTTAGTTGGCGTGAACTTCATAAAGACATATTTTAGGGAATTTGTAACGTTCAAGCAACAAGATATGCAATTAAAAATTTTAAAATTGATAAACAAACTATAAATCTTCTTTTCTAGACCTTGTGGTAAAATTAAACCACAAACATACATAACACACATAGAGGGTGTTTACTAAATCATACCTACATTGGCGACTCTTTCATCTTTCTTTAATTAAGAGAAAGAATACATTTGCTAGTAGACCAAATGAGACCTAAAACGTGGTATCCATACAAAACTCAAATGGGAATGGAGGTCAGTTTCGCACTTTGATGTCTACTAAAACTCGAGTATGGATATGTGTTTGAGTGAGATGCACGAAAGCTCTCAAGCAACTAAGGTAAAAATACTATTATATATGTATATATGTGTGAGGCAAATGTCTATATTTATATACATAAATAAAGCTTGCCATACATAAGGAAATGTACAGGTAGTCTTGTGCTTGGACTATTTGGTCCTTGCACTTTAACTAGCCAGTCTTTGCCTTATACCATGTGGGACTTCTGCAAATCATGAGAAATCTTTGTTTTGTATTGCTCAGGCTTTGCACAAGTCCCAAGTGGTTTTTGCATTGTGTCACCTGTACATTTCACAATGAACAGGCGGTCCCTTCAATTCCTTATCCCATATTTTTGACAATTAACCAAAATCACAGTCATGGATAAGGATAAGATAAAATCCTTATCCATAATGACTAAGCCAATAGGAATCTTAAGGGCTTGGATAAATCTAGCCCCATGCATCCTCACAAACACCCTTAAACACCAGGATTATTAGACTTTAGTCTTCAAGTGTCATAAACCACACTTTGATCCAAAGACCATTCTGAGACTCGAGACCTTCTATCTAGAATTTGAATTTGATCTAACACGGATAATCCTATGCCTTTAGAGTTCAACAATCCTAAGCCAACAATATGCAAATTTGGGTCAAATCCAAACATTAGCCTTTAACAAGGCATCATAGCCACTCGATAATACAATGACAGTGAAATACTCTAAGCCTTTATAACTCTATGGTTATGTATAATAAGATCCTTTTGTCAACTTTATGGTTATGTATAATAAGATCTTTTTGTCAACTAATATCTATAACGCCTCTTTCTATATACATACCTTACCCAAGATATGTACCCAAATAAAATAAAGGCATGGTATTTATTTTGAATCCCCAAAATCCCCAAAAGTGTAATTAATGAATTCGATATCACTATAAATATTATTTAAATCTAGTGTCTGAAAAAAACTTAAGATAAATCAAATACAAAAATATGTCTTACGCAAATACAATAAAAACATGATCCATATTGGCAAATGACTTAAATTCTCTCTGCTGATTTAATATCCCAAGTTAAGCTATTGGCTTTATCGTTGCCTTATTGTTTTACGATCCTACCAATAAAATCACAAAGGAACATGATGAGTGAAATACATAGGCAAGTAGGTGATCCCTTAGTACCATGCATATAACAGTAAACCCATAATAAAAAACGAATCATTCAATGTCCTATCTAATTGTGGTTTTTGGTTATTTCACTAGAATTTGGGATGTCCATCAAAATATCTGGGCATCTAGTGCCCTAAACTTTAATATCTACATCATCCCGGATGACAATGTCAAATGATGTATATTGATGTCCCTAATACTTAGTGAAAGCACATGACATCCCTAATGTCATTTATATGGTGTATCTTGTACATATACGAGCTAGGCTTTGGGTTGTAGTCACATAGATGGTCTCATAGACTAGCCCTGGTGCTTTCATAGCCATACTACACATAACTTATGCCATGATCATATTGCATATAGCTCGGTGATAAATCACACTACACACAACTTGATGGCAAGTCACACTAAACATAACTTAGTGATGAGTCATACTACACATAGCTTGGTGATGAGACATACTACATATAGCTTGGTGATGAGTCATACTACACATAGCTCAATGATGAGTTACATTACACATAGCTCAATGATGAGTCTACACTACACTAAGTTTAGTGGAATAACCACATTGCACTTAGTTTAGTGGTGAGAATAGGATAATACATTGTTTTAATTTTTGACTCAAAAACACTTTAGTCTGGATCTATGCTTTTGTTCATATAGTTAGGCATATGCATGATGATTTCCATCACATACTGCCTTCATTGCAGTCTTATCCTTTATCCATCTCTTATTCATTCCTAATATGGTTATAATAGTCATTACTATTGTTGTATCTAAACCTTGCTAATATTTCAAACCTTCTTTTCCATTTTCCTTAATTTATACACGAAGGTGTGTCTTTTATACATGGGGGTGTGTGTCTATTTCCCAATATACTTACATAGGTACACATCTAATATACACAAGCTTGTACCTTAGGACAAGATACATGAACATGTGTCCTATACCACACAGGTGTGTACCTAAACCCAAAATAACATGTTAGTGAATTTTTTCTACATTGGGACTATTCATCATTAAAAGTACACGATCATGTATTCCCTATACACAGGCATGTAACATCATTTTCCAAAATTTCATCTTCACCTAAATCTTCATTTTTCCAGCTACCTAACTTAATTCTAAGCATTCAACTACTCATCATGCAATCTAGTATCATATATATACTTAAACTTCCTCTATAATCCCCAGTCATACTCTTATATTATGAATGCTATACATCTCTCACCAAGGCATAAAATATTATTTCATCAAGGATAATTTTTTAGACAACTTTTTAGTGTAATTTACATATAAACTAATCTATAACACATTAACATGTTGTTAACAATTCAACAACAAGAATTAACACAATCCATATCTGAACATCATAAATTTGAAACTCTTATAGAAGCCACAACTATCATAATAATTCTACCATTATACCCTCAAGGAATATTCAGACAACATTATAATCATCACTAACATCATTCAAAATCAAAAGTATCATAGAGATTCATAAACCAAAACTAGTCATTGTATTTACCTTTCCTCTATCGTCCTAGCAATTTTTTGGTGGCAAGAATTGGTTCCTTACAATCCCCTACGACTTCCTTTGGCACTAATATTCTCCTTGGCTTTCTTAACAATTTGATCTTTTTGGGAACAAGGTAAGAATAATGAGCCAAAATACATCTAGGTTCATTTTATTTTTGCTTGTAACGTGTGATACACAAGCATGTAGGTACTATACACAATCATGTATATGGTTACTCAATAATGGCAGTTTCTAAAATCACCACAAAACTTATTCTTATCCAAAAATTCAAGCACGTTGACCATACACGAGCATGTATGTCTTCCAAACTTAGCCAATTTTCATATGTTACTCAAGAAAAGACTATTTTGCCCTTACCATCACATACATTGGTATGTGGCCTACCCCACGGCCATGTAACCCCAAAATAACACATGCAAAAATAAACACATTTATAAGGCAAAAGACATAAATTCCCTAAGACATAATTATAGGTGCTACAATATCTCTCAAGGTTAACACATAGATATAGTGCCTATCTCATCACCTGTATGATTACCCTATTTACAATGATACATTAGGGTGGAGTCAAACCATATCGATCATTATACAAGATGGTCCGACGACCTCAAGTCAAAGGATCACATGCTCCTATGAGTTAGAATATGTATTCCATAGATATTAAAACAACTATTTATATGAAAATCCTCAAGTTGGGTTAGTTTGATGAACATGTCTAGAATGTGCATCTATTGTTGCACTAAGTTATCGATAAACAACTTCAATATGTGAGAATTATTGCTACCTTTTAGGGAAGTCACTCAATTGAAAAAATATGGTAAAGAAAAATGAGGAAAAACAACATGCATGTAAAAAAGATGTAATAATCAACACAATACAAGCATAATGAAGAATGTTAGATTTTTTACCTACTTCAAGCTTGAATATTTGATGTAGAATGATGGTGAAGGGCTTGACACTTGTCAAGCCTCTAAAGGAATCCACTAAACCAAACAATGTCTCATTGGCAAAATATGTATAGAGAAGAAAAAGGAGGATTTTTAGTCAGATCAGTAATTTTAGTTCAAATAAACTCCTTCATACTTAAAATGAACTAAACTCATGTTTATATAAGGTAGGTTTAGTTAACAATTCATTAATTGTTACATGACCCTTGTAGATTCTTAATTTGAACAACGACCATGCATGTATATTATACATACATTAGCCACTCTAAATTTATCTCGTAAACATCTTAACTCTTAAAATGTTATTTTGCACCTATATAACAATTTATATGATGAAATCTTTATTACCCCTTGGAAGGTGCTAGGCAACCCTAGATAATCATCTCATATTCTCTAAAATGCTTGGTTTATTGTGTAATCTTTTAAGATCACTGTGGTATAGTCATGAGCCCTTTTCAAACGATCCAAAAAACATGTTTGCAAACTCAATGACTATGGTAAATATCTAATAATATGTCATAACCCTTAAACCATAATTAAAAAAACACTCTATCAAAGCTATTCTTCTAATCATACATTTTATGTAGGTAAGATCCTTTTGTTGTCCAATCCTCATCAAGTTTAGGCTCATGGTTCATCAAAACCTTAATCTCTATATCTTACAAATTATCTATTGATATATTCAAAACATGTCATCATGAACATCTTTTATATGACTTATATTATACTTTAGCAAGAGATTTTGGTTTCTTATATTTATCAACATTTATTTAGGAACTCAGAATCGAATAATTCTCAAGTCATTGGATACTTTGAGTCTAATAAATCAAAGTCAATAGATTCCATCTTGGTCATTATTCATCTTCGCATAAAAACACCATATGACCAACATAGTCTTTCATATAAAACATGACTAATCCCCTATTTATACACCATATGAGAGAATGATTTGAGAGAGCTTGGTTGAGGAAGGTGACTATCGAAAGAAGGAAAGAAGATTTCTATTTATCATTGATAAGAGCTTTATCAAGTTTACATGCAATTAGGTTATCTTCCTTACTACAATTGTTCCAAGTCAAATGTCTACCTATGTATCTTAGGTCTTCAAGCTCCATTTCTCTATAACAACTATTCGAGTCCTCTATTGATACTAATGAAGAAAGAAGGAGAAGTAATGTAACAAAAATATTTTCTCTCCTTTTTCTCTAAAATGAGTGTAGTTGGTTTCCATTCTTCTTGTTTTGTATTATGATTCAGTCTTCCATCCTTTGAGTCCAACTAGTGGCCTTTCTGGCACTAATCATCCTAGCCTGGACCCACTAGTCTCTAATGTCAAATTCTAGTATCGTTTATTTGAGGTTTTTTTCCTTTAGGTTTTTTATTTTTCATTTTTGGAGACTACTTAGTTGGACTCTCTGGAATTTCATTTTTGGAGACTGCTTAGTTGGACTCTTTGGAATGTGAGGGTTGTCTATTTTTACTCTTTGTTTGTAGCTATTGGTGGTTCATGTTTGGTGGTGCCTATTGCTCTGATTATTCCTTTAGTGAGCAAATGTGTTTGTTGTCAAAATTTTCCCTTTTTTAGTGTAGTGACTCCTAGGACTGTTGCCTTGTCTGTCTTAGTTTAATGTGTCCTTTTTATTCTACTTTGTCATCAATTTGTCCTTGGTTAGTCAACCTTTGAGTCTATTAAAAGTTTTCTATCTTTATATATTGTGTTATCTCATTGATTTGTGCTAGAAATTTGTTGGTTTACTTGTTTGTGAGGTAGTAAAGTTTTATTATTCCCATTTAAATCTACATGTAATGTTCATCATTCCTCTGGCCATCTTATGTTCTTGTTTTATAGCATCATTTTATTTTTATTCATTCCAATGAGTCCATTAAAGGTTTCTAGCTCCAGTGATGGCTAATTTGAGAAAGCTGGTGAAGGGGATACTATCACTCCATCAAAGCATGCTTAGAAGAGTCTTTTTGTAGCAAAATTTGTGGGTTCTCCCGCTGGGGTTTATTAAATACCTTAACTCCAAAAACAATGGCAAAATTTACATCCCTCTATCAGAGGAATGAGTTAAGCTTGGTAGAAGACTACCTTTCATGGTTGTTAAAAAATCTTGAAGAGAATATGGGCGAGCTTCAGTATGAGTAACATCACTTCTTATGGACAGGGGATCTTCATCATTAGATTAAAAGATAATAAGGGCATGATGAAAGGGGTTGAAGAATGTGTTAGGGTAGGTACCCTAGAGCCAATTAAATTTGGCATTTGTGGATATAATTTTATATTAATAATTAATAAAATGATTGCTTGTTATTCAATTCATAATTTGACTATTCATATGATCATATGAATAACATGCTTTTAAAATGCTATAACTATGACAAAAAGATAAACCGATTGATTGTGAGAACCCTATGCAAAATTTAATGGCAATTCTAAGAATGTTGTAATCTTAACATTACAATGAATTAAAACACTTGTAATGATGATAAAATTATCATAGTGTTAAATGACCCTACTAAAAGTGGTAACATTTCTCACGTATCAAAGCTATTATAGATAGTTTGGTGTAACATATGGGTAAACATTGTAGATGTGTTCATCAGACTGACCTGACCAAAAGGTATCCATCAGATGTTTGCTCTAGTAACTATGGAATAAATTCCTGAAACACCACAGGTGCATATGATCCTTTGCCTTGAGATTGTCAAATTGTCTCGTGTAAGGATCAGTATGGTTTAACATTATCTAACATGTTGTTGTGATTAGGATAACTATAAAGATAGTATTCAGCCATATTGTGAGATACAGGAAGCTATAGTTGATCGATAAAAGATTTATCTCTCTTTAGTACATGAGAATACTTAATAACATTTATGAGAGGTTGAATCTATGGCCATAGTAGGATAAGGCTGTAGCCTAAATTGTGTATTAGTTCGTACCAAAGAATCACTAAGACAGACACATTTCTATGTCTTAGTCTCGAAAGATATTGATTGATGAAATAATTAAATTGCATGTACCTATGATATTGTAAAAGTTTAAGAGATATTCATTGACATTTTGTCATTTATGTGGCCATGATGCTTTGCTAAAGGCCAACCTTGGTTTGTGTCCAAATTCACCCCAAATTCAAATGCTACTAGCTTAATAAAGAGCTTATGGGTCACACACACAAATTAGTTAAATTAAACTTAGAAAAGTGGATTGTTTGTTAAATATCTGAGTGTTCAACGCTGAGAAAGAGACTATGAATAGACAGGGTTTACCCGATGGGTTGAGATGACCTAGTTCGATCATGCCTTGACCAAGTGCCACCTGTGCACTTGGTGTAATGGTGTTAGTTGGGACCATGTATGGCCTAGCACTATCGACAAACATACACACACACACACACACACACACACACACACACACACACACACACACACATATATATATATATATATATATATATATATATATATATATATATATATATATATATATATATATATATATATTTAAGGCATAAATTGATATGAAAAGAGAGGTAACGCACAGAAGCAAAAATAAGAAAAACCATAACCACCTTTTCTACTTTCTTTCCTTCTGCCTAAATAGTAAATCTACTTAAAAGCTGTAGCGACCTCTTTACTTAGATTTCCTCTATCACGTTCGTGCTCTGTGTGGATACTAAGGCATTGCCTCATGCAGGTTGGATAACATTCTTTTTCTTGCCTTGAATGTATGTTTAAAATAGGTATCCTAATCATGGTTTTTAGGTTTGTTTGTTTTTAAAAATTTTAAACTCTGTTACATTACAGGTTATCGGTCCCTTGAAAACTTTATAGTGGTATCAAAGCCACCATTTAGCATGTATTCATGAAAATTATACCTGTTGATTATTTTGATTAATTTTATATGTTGATTACATGTAATTGGATTAATCAAGACTAGTTTAAATTTGTAAAGATGATTTACAATCTTGTTGTTACATAATTTATTGAGTATCATGTGTGATGTATACTGTGTTAAATTATTAAGTGATGATTCCTAATTTTTATTTGAGTTTTGTTGATATATGTAGGTTTGATTTTAGTTGAATGTCATAGGTTTCATGTTATTGCATGAAATCACCTTCGAATCTTGTTGATTGCATGATTTGAGGGTTACCACCAATGTGAGTATGGTTTACATGTCGTATTCTCTCACCCCAATAGTTTGCTTACCAAAAACTCAGAAATTTTCTAGATTTTCTACAACTAAAGGATTAAAATATAAAACATGGTTAGACCAATTTTTGGCCTAGCCATGACTGTTTCTTGGTGCCTTGACACTATGAATCTTGCATGACTAGACTAATTTTTAGTCCAACCATGACTCTTTATTGGTGTTTGGCACTATGTGCTTTGCACAACAGGACCGATTTTTGCCTAACTGTGATCTATCCTTAGTGCTAACCACCTTGATTCTTTCCAACTGTGCCTAAACCATGACATTAGCCATACAACATTCTGGAAATTTTGTTGAATTTTTTATGCATGGTTGGACATCACACTTGCACACCTAGTAAAGTTGAAAATTTCAATTTAGTCATGTTTTGTTAAATTTAGATTGAATTGATATTTTCTTGAGCTTCGGGGTTGAATTATAATTTTGCCAAACTTCAGGTACCAAAATGAATTGGCACTTGGGATAATAATAATTAAAATTTTTATTTTTTAATTGCTATGTATATGTATGAATGTATGTATGCATGGTGTCCAGTATACAACCAAAAAACCTTTGTCAATTTTTTTTAATTTCATTTTTAGGTTGTAATTTTTAAATAGGGTCTCGCATCCTACCTTTATCTTCTTTCTTCTTTTCAATTAGGTTGCTTTATTTTCTTAGAATTTTGTATCTAAGAAACAAAGTCATATAATAATTGAAAATTATAGGCAATAGATCAAGCGCAATGACTCGAAAATAAAAATTCATCTAAGTTGACCAATTAAACTCTTTTTAGCTCGAAGGGCTTGACATTAGTTATGGTTGTGTGCTGACACATTTTTATTTTATGTTGCAAAATGTATATATAGGTTTTATTTTGTAAATATCACCTAACAAGCAACTAAAATTTGATAAGACTAAATAATAAAACCCTCAACTTAAATATTAAGTCTAAGATTTAAATTGGTGTCTTCCAACATAACACTCTAATTAAGCCCTTGTTTGTTGGAAACATATTCGTCAAAGTGAATGGTACACTTCTACCAGGTGGAAAATTAGGTAATGGTCATATTGGGTTTGACTTAACTAATGTACTTGTTTGTCAAAACGAAGGTGAAGTATGTTAGTGGTATGAGTAGAAAATGCATTTGTCGATGCGAGAAGATATGTAATATCCACTCTACTAATACCAAGAGTCACATTTGAGGTTGTATGATTTGTCAGGTTAACTCTGACTTGTGATTGTGGGTTTTTGGTGATTAATTTGAAATTTGCCTATTCAATTAATTCAAACTTGTTCGCCAAAATGAAAGGAAAAATTAATGTGATGGGATCTCGGTCCACTAGGAAGTTCATCAAAACTTTTTTGATACAAAAGTGAAGGCTATTGCCTAGAGAAAAATAGTGATAGCATTTTAATTATTAAATTTGTAATTAAAATAAATATTAATAATTAAATAAAATTGCTAATTTTTTTATTTATAAATTATAGATCACAAAATCACTATGTCAAACATAATGTATCGATCTATTCTCGAAAATAAAAATAGGCTCATTGGAAGCAACTTCACTGATTGGTACATAAATCTTCAAATTATTTTACATTAAAAGAAGAGTTTGTACAACCTTAAGGGTTCGTTGCTCTCTAAACCTGGTCCCAACACCACCCAGGAGTAAAATGATACTTTTAATAAGTATCTTGATGACTCTGTGGATGTTCAGTGCCTCATGTTGGCTTTCATGTCATTTGAGCTTTAAAAACAACATGAGAAAATGGATGCCAATCTATACTTGTACACCTTCGAGAGTTATATGACACTTGTGTGAGGGCTGAATGATATGAGGTGTCAAGTATGCTATTTGATTGCAAACCATTTGAGAGAGGACAAATTGGTCCTCATGGGGTCAAGATATTCAAGATGATTGGGCATATTAAGTTGTTGGACAATTTAAGCTTGATCATAGGCAATGAACTTGTTGTTATTGATCTAGTGCTAAAATTTCTTCCTAAGTCATGGGTTAATTTCATTATAAATTTTAACCTAAACAAAAAAAGAAGACCCTTAAAGAGTTATTGTATATGCTCGGGCAAGCTGAATAAGAAGTATGAAAGGTAGCTTCAACTAATCTATTTGTGGTTTAAGCTCAAGCACCAAAAATCAAGGCTAAGTGTATAGGTAAGGCTACACTAAACCCAAGCCCAAAGTAAAGAAAAAATATGATACCGTTACTTAGCCTATAAGTGGTGTAAGGAAAGGTTGTTTGCTTTTATTGTGGCAAGGCAGATCACTAAAGTAGACATTATAAAGCCTTTCTAGAGAACAAAAAGAAGAAACAGTTGAAGCCTCTAAATTAGATATGTTTGTCATTGAGACAAACTATTTTCCTTGTTCATCTTGGGTTATAGACACATGATATAGTTCTCATATTTGTTCTAATATACAAAGATTGTAACAAAGTTGATTGTTCACCAAAAGAGAGGTTGACTTATGTATTGAAAATAAAGCATGTGTTGCTGCATTAAACATAAGTGTTTATTATCTTAGGTTATCTAATGAGCTAGTTTTAAAATTAAAACATTGTTATTATGTACTTTCCATTTCTAGAAACATAGTTTTTGTGTATGTTTTGGATAAAAAAGGATATTCATTTTTTATTGCTAGTGGTATTATACCCCTTAACTTAAATAATATTCTTTATGAAAAAGCTAAATTGTATAATGGTTTATGTATTTGAAACTGGATAATGAAATTCTCAATGTGCAAAATAATAAATAATTAAAATCGAATGATCTGAATACCACATATCTGTGGTATTGCATGTTAGGCCATATAGGACCGAAACATATGTTAAGACTTCTTGAACAAAGAATCTTGCAATCATTTGATTTCCAATCACATGATGAATACAAATCATGCCTATTGAGTAAGATGGCTAAAACACCCTTCATTGATCATAGTGAAAAGGCAACTGAATTATTAGGGATCATACACAATGATGTGTGTGGGCCCATGATGGTGTATAACAGACATAAGGAAGCCTACTTCGTCACATTTATTGATGACTTTAGTAGATATGGCAATGTGTTTTTTTATAAAACATAAGTTTGATAACTTCAAAGAATTCAAGACAAAAGCATAAGACAACTTGCCAAACAAATCAAAGTCCTTTGAAATGATCAAAGAGGTGAATACTTAAGTGTTGAATTTAGACAATGCTTGAAGGAATATGGGATAGTATCTCAACTCATGTCCCATGATGTATATCATTCAAAAGATATGTGTCTTAATGCACAATTTGAAAAGAGATAAGATAAGTAGGATCTCATATGTCATGCTATGGACGAAAATTGATGTCTTATATACCTTAAGCATTTGTAACGGATATCAATTTGATCTAGGTGAAAAACACTAGATGACTATTAAGAACATTCTAAAGTACCTAAGAAGAACTAAGGATACATTTTGGTTTATGGAGGGGAATTAGAACTCATTATAAAAGGTTAAAATAACACCAATTTCCTAACTGATCGAGATGACTATAAATCCTAATTAGGGTTTATGTTTAGTTTGAATGATGGTGCAGTTAGCTGAAAAAGTTCCAAGTAAAGTATAATAGTTGATTTTACAACAAAGTCTGAGTATATTGCCCTATCAAAAGTGGTAAAAAAGGTTGTATAGATCAAGAAGTTCATAATTGAACTTCAAATGGTTTTGAGTGTCGCAAAAAGCTCTATTATAGTAATAATAGAGTAATTGCTCAGGCAAAGAAATCAAGATTTCATTAGAGGTCTAAACGCATGCTCAGATGATATCATCTAATTTGAGAGATTGTACAACAATGTGACATACATGTATCAAGGATTGTTACAGATGACAATTTGACTTACTTACTGACAAAGCCTTTTTCACAGTAAAAACATGATAAACATATAACTAAGCTCAGTATTAAATATATAATCTATTGGCTATAGTGCAAGTGGGAGATTATTAGGGTAGGTGCCCTAGAGCTAATCAAATTTGACTTTTGTAGATGTTATTTTATATTAGTAATTAATAAATGGATTTCTTGTTATTCAATTCATATGTTGACTATTTATATGTCATACAAATAACATGCCCTTAGAATGATAGAACTGTAACAAAGGGATTAGGCAATTGATTATGAAAACCTTCTATACAAATTTAGTGGTCATTCTAAAAACATTCGTAATCCCAACATTGCAATGAATAAGGACAAGTGCAATGATGATGTGATTATCATAGTGTTGAGCAATCCCACCAAAAGTGGTAACAATTCTCACATGTCAAAATTGTTATAGACATTTTAGTATAACATATGAGTATATGTTGTAGATGTGTTTATTAAACTGACCCGACTAGAGGATATCTATATAGATGAATGCTTCAGTATCTATGGAATAAATCCTTTGAACATTGCAAATACATGAGATCTTTTGACTTTAGGTCTCTAGACTATTTCGTGTAAGGATTTATATGGTTTGATGCTATCTAATATGTTGTTGTAATAGAGGTAACTATAAAGGTAGTAATTTGTTATATTGTGAGATATATGGAGGCTATGGTTGATCAATAAAGGATTTGTTACTCTTGAACATAGAAGAAGATATCTTACATAAGAATATTGAATGACATATATGATAGCTTGAATCTATAACCATAGTGAGTTGAGTTATAACCTAATTCATGTTAGTCATTGATGTGTATGGATTTATACCTTGGAATCATTGAGATAGACACATTCCTATGTTTTAGCTTCGAAAGATATTTGTCAATAAAATGATTGATTTGTACATAACTGTCATATTGTAAAAGCTTAAGAGATATTGACCAAAACTCTATCATCCAAGTGGCTATGATGCTTTGCTAGAGGGTAATTTTGGTTTGTGTCTGAATTCATCTTGAATTCAAACACTACCAACTCAATAGAGAGCTTATGAGTTACACACATAAAAAAGTTGAATCAAACTCAGAGAAGTTGATTGTTTATTAACAATCTGAGTGTTTAGGGTCGAGAAAGTGACTCGGTTCGATCATGACTTGATCAAGTACCATTCGTCCACTTGGTGTAATGGTGGTGGTTAGCACTATGTATTCAATGGCCTAGCATGACTAACACATATTTGTGTACAACAGTGCAAGGCATAGCCATGTTGACTAGCACACTTTAGTATGCCAACCGTGCTTTTCAACCAACACATATTTTTGTGCCATCCGTGCAAGGCTTGGCTTTGTATTATGCTAATTGTGTAATTATTTGTCTAATTATGCATGTGAGTTGAAAGTGTTATACGCACTTAGAATTCCAGTTGTCCTTAGATACTTGCACACACACACACACACATATATTTAAGACATGAATTAATTTAAAAAGAAAGTTAACATAGAAGCAAAAACGAGAAAAAGCCTAGCCGTTTGTTTTGTTTTCTTTCCTCTTATCTATATAGTAAATCTAATCAAGAGCCCTAGTAGCCTCATCGCTTGGATTTTCTCTATCACATTCGTACTTTACATAGATACTAAGGCACCATCTCGTAAGTGTTGGATAACGTTCTTTCTCTTGCCACATAAAAATTCGGAGAAGCCATCAACACAGGTATAAACCTAGATGTTCATGAATGTATTTTTAAAATGGGTATCCCGGTTAGGGTTTTTAGGTTTGTTTATTTTTAAAAATTTTAAATTTCATTACGCTGTCAATTATCAATATCTTAAAAACCCTACAAAGGGTTCATAGAGTGTGGGCAACATGCCTTTCTTTATTAGGAAATGGACTCCAGATCTCCCCATGGTGGTTAATGATATAAAAAAAGTGTTGGTGTAGATAAAATTTTTTGGAATTCCTCTTGAGTATTAAAATGCTTAATTTATGTAGATTCTATCATAAATGAAGGTTCTCGTTTAGAATATGCCAGAATTTGTGTTGAACTTGTTGTGGACTCTTCTTACATTGACTTTATAGATTTGTGCCTTCCAAATAGAGAGATGTTAAATATTTGACTTAAATACCCCCACAGAAGCATTTAAATTCTCTAAGTGTAATTGTTTCAGTCATGGTGCATGTGAATGTGTTTTACTCTGAAATAAGGAGAAAGGTAGTAACTGTTAGGGTAGATGCCTTAAAGCTAATTGATTTGACATTTGTAATTATAATTTATCTCATTAATTAATAAAAGGATTTATATTTATTTAGTGTACATGTTTATCTATTATATGATTGTGTAAATAACATGTTCTTAGAATGGTAGAATTGTGATAAGGGATTAGATGACTGATCGTGGGAATCCTATGCACATGTTAAATGGTCATTCTGGAAATATTCATAATCCTGCATTACAATGATTGAAGGCACATGTGGTAGTGATGGAATTATCATAGTGTTAAGCGACCCTATTGAAAGGTGGTGATAATTCTTATGTGTCAAGACTGTTTGTTGACAATTTGGTACAACACATAGATATATATTGTAGATGTGTTCATTAGACTAACCCTACCAAGGGGCATTCACATGGATGGTTGCTCTAGTGTTTATGGAACGAAACCTTTGAATACCATGGGTGCATATGATCCTTTGACTTTAGGTTATCAAACCTTTTTATGTAAGGATTGGTATAGTTTGACACTATCCAATGTATCGCTATAATAAGGGTATCATAAAGGTGGTGAACGACCATATCATGAGATTCATGGAGGTTATGGTTGATCAATAAATGATTTGTCACTCTTGAGCACAGTTGAGATATCTCATATGCGAATGTTGAAAGACATTAATGACTACTTAAATCTATGCCCATAGTGGGATGAGATTATAACTTAATCCATGTGAGTCATTAATGTGTACTAACTCATAGCAAAGAACTACTGAGATAGACACTTTTCTATGTCTCAATCTTAAGAGATATTGGTTGATGAAAAGATTAAATTACATGTAATTGTGATGTTGTAAAAGTTTATAAAGATGTTTGCTAACACTCTGTCATTTGGGTGGCCATGATGTTTTGTTAGAGGCCAATCTTGATTTGTGTCTAAATTTGATCTGAATTCAGACACTATCAATTTAATAAAGAGCTTATGGGTCACACACATTAAAGGGTTGATATGAACTAAACGACAAAGATTGTTTAATGACAATCTTGAGATTACAGAAAGGGAGAAACGTATGGATATGTTTTGATTTGAATCATTTGGTATGCATTATGCCACATGGCATCATGCAAATGCACTGCATGGTTTTAGTTAGACCTACATAAGAGTCCAACCGAGCAAAGCCAATTGATGGATATGAGTCAACTAGCTGAGTCAACTTGTAGGTCAGGTGTTTCAGTTAAACTTCAAAGTCTTTGTTTGATAGAAAGTTTTGGTTGAGTTGAAATCCTAATTTAATTAGGATTCCTATGCATTAAAACTTTTAATAAATTTAAAGTCCTTGTTTAATAGAAAGTTTAGGTTGAGTTGGAATCCGAACTTAATTAGCATTCCTATGCATTAAAACTTTCAATAAATTAATAGTCTTAATTTAATAAGAACTCTTGGTCACCTTATCACCTAAGTAGCTACAGTCCTAACTAACTTAGGATTCATGCACACCTGATAAATAAAGATGTTCAGTTTGAGTGAATTTTTTTTAACACAACAATCCTAAACACACATCTTTATGCCTAGAATCTTGTTGATGCAAACTTCTCTTGTCGTGATCTAATTTCTAAGATTCAATCGACAAAAGCCCTAGTAACCTTATTTTTGGATCGCCTCCTATTTGTGCTCCGTGTGGATTCCAAGGCACTGTCTTAAGAAGGTTGGATAGTGATTTACACATAGTTATATGAAATCTTGGAGGAGCAACAACTTCGATATAATTTCGAAACACCCTATGTGTATTTAACATGTTCATTAATCTATGTATTAAAACAAGTATACTAGATGGGTTTTAGGATCTTTGATATTTTTTTAAAATTTTTAATTTTACTACACTGTCAGTTAATGGTGCCCTAAAACCCTATAATAACATGATAGAGAAAGGAAGATATGAGCATTGAAAGAATAAGGGTTTGATTCAAAAACCTAATGGTATGCAAATAAGCTCAAGGTTGAATAAAACTTACATTACCCCATCTAAGGGTGTTAAAGGAAAATCTCCAGCAAGGATTGGTTGTGACAAATCAAAAAGTAGTAATAAATTCCTTATTCTTGAAAAAGTGACCAAAGTGGACAAGCATGGGGAAAGTAAGCAACCTCTTTTACCGCTACAAGTAAGTAGAAATGAGAATAAAGAGTATGAAAATTCGGAGGAAATGTTAAATAAGACTGAAAAATAGGGAGGGTAATAAGGTGATTGGGAATTTTAGTTATTTGAGGGAGGAAAAAACAAAAATGATCGAAGGTGTTTTGATGGAGTCAGATTCAGATCATGTTTTCTCTCTAGAAATCACCATATTTGGCCATAACCTTAATATTGATGAGAAAGACTTGAGAAAAGATGAGTTAAAGGCTATTTCAAAGAGTCTAAAGAGAAAGTTGGCTAAGAATAGGAGGACTCCTCTAACATTAAAATTAAGCAGTCCATGATTGTTGTAATGTGGAATATAAAGGGTTTAAATTCCCTATTGAAATAAAAGAAGGTAAGACACTTGATTAGGAGGAATAAAGTTTCTATTATAGGATTCTTAAAATGAGGGTGAAAAAGAATAATGCAATGAAGATCAAAGAAGCCATTTTTTTAAGATTAGGAAACCATTTTCAACTGTGAGGATTGTTCTAGAGGAAGAATTTTGGTTTGTTGGAACAAAGAGCTACTAAACTGTAACACCCGGATTCAGGTATGCCAGTGAACTCTATTTCCAAAATTACACCCTAGAGTTGACTTTATAACTTATTGTTTAAAGAAATTGTAAAAGAATTATAGAAAACTACTAAATGAGCAATAATTTTCAAAGGGGGTAAAATGGTCATTTTAGAAGGATTTAAGAGACAAAGTGGGAATGAAAATTGAATGGCACACTTGAAATTATATGGTGGTGCTAAGGGTTTTTGGTAATTGGCTAAGGATAAAATAGTTATTTATGGAAAAGGTTAAGGGTAAATTGGTCTAAAAGGCTTATAAAACCCATCAACTATTTATTTTCTTCTTCCTTAGCCGAGATTCTCCATAATTTAGCTAAAATTTTTCCTTCAAGCAAAATTCATCAAAAAACCTAGCTAAACCACCTAATTTCCAAAGCCTCTAGTTATAAAAAAGTGTAGATCTATCAATTCTGGTAAGTTATAAGGTAAAAAGTTTAATTTTTAAGAGATGTCAAGTTTAGGGTTTTGATAGATGATTATATTTTTGGTTGATTAAGGTTGCTAGAAAGAAGAAAAGAAGGAAGATAAACTTAAATCACCTAATTAGCAAAGAAAAGGTAAGAATTTCATACTTTACATACTTGAAGTAAATTTGAGTTAGGTTATTTAAATAACCTTTACATGTATAAGTGTGTAAGGTATTAGAATTAAGGTGATTTATGCTTAAAAAGATAAAGAAATTCATTACGATTCATGATGTAATTTTTGGTCATAAGGGTATTTTAGACATTTCATATTCCTAGGGTTAGCTCAATGGATTTTGTGTGTTGAATATATGAGAAATGATGAATTGATGAAAGAATTTGCATTAAGGGTAAGCATGTAATTTTATCCATAAGGGCAAAAGTGTCATTTTATGTACTGTGTGGACAACAAAGAAAAATATCAGTTGTACTGTGTGGACAACAAAGAAAAAAATAGTGAAATATGCATGTAAGAGAGAATTGTATCTTGTATGGTGACTACAGGTATTGTCATATGTAGTCTAAACCGGTCAATGAAAATATTTGAAAAAAAAAAAGAGAAAGAATTAGTAAATATTTTATGAAAGTCATTTGCTTTAGAATCATGTATGCAAACCTATGTGGCTGATAAATAGTTGAGAAAGATGTACGATCAAAAAATAGAAAAGTCATGACACTCATACATGCATAAATCATAACGAGTGAATCATATTTGTATAGTAAGGAAATGAATACATGGGTGAAAGAAGAGAATTTTGATATGTGTTTAATACGTGTTTCGTGTCAATTATTTGATATATGAATAGCCCAAACATGCTTAGTATGGAAGAGATTAGTATTAGTATGAAATACTTTGAGTATTGAGTATGGTCTTCTTATTGAGCCATGGTCGCTCACTCCATTTAATTTAATATTTTACGAGTAAAGAGTTACAGCAAAGGTTCCCAGGAAGTACTAGTGAGACATAAGGCTAAGGGAGGAAGACACCATAATTTTGTTGATTTATATGTTTTGATGTATCTGTGAATATATATATATATATATATATATATATATATATATATATATATATATACACACACACTTGATGTAGATATTGGTATATATATATATTTTGTTTCTTATATGTATATATGTGATTGTGTATAGCTATATCTATATATGTATATATATATATATATATATATATATATATATATATATATATATATATATATATATATAGCTAGTTATGAAAATTGGTTTTAAAGTTTCTATGGGTGATAATTTTTATGATGGTTATTATTATGTACTTATTTTATTAATTGTGATTAAGTTGATAAAAATTCAGTCGGTCGGTAGGATTAGTTTGTGTGAATTGCTAATTGGGAGTGTTACAGGGCATAATTAAAAAAAAAAAAATTCCCTGAGCCCTCTAAAATAGGAAAACTCTTGTCGTTTTTCTGTAACACACCTATTAGTTAGGAGAGGTTACATTTTTGGTATCAGAACACGATTTTGGGCACTTAAAGGTGGATATAATAGAATATGTTATAATATAATATAATATTTATATATAGTTTTGCATTCTGGTATTGCACAGGGTGCCTCTCATGTCTCATAGATCAGCTCCCGGGAATCGACTGTAGTAAGTTGTTTTCTTTGCCTGTATTCAAATAATACAATGATAAAATCTTTATGTAGTTACACTTATGCAGTTATTAGATGAGGAGTACCACAAGATGAGGACGGGGTCATGGAAGGGGTATTCATAGAGAGATGAGAGAACTGTCTAACCCTGCCCCGTCAGGTGGTTCAAGATTTAGGCTAGCAGAAATCAGAAATATAGTTCGTCAGGTGTTGACCGAGAGTCAAGATAGCCCACACCTGAAAATATAGCCAGAGATGCCATCTGAGATGAGATTAGAAGTGAGATTTGTGAGGAGGTCATAGAAGAAATCAGAAATGAAATGAGGAATGAAGGGAAAGGAGAAGTTGGAGCTCAAAGGCGGCTTGAGCCTATTTATTCCTTACCTAGTCAGCATACCCCTCTTGAATTTAAAGGTACTAAAGATCTTTTGGTGGCTGATGAATGGATTAAGCAGGTGGAAAGTACCATGGATTTGTTCCCTATGACAGATAGAGAAAAAGTTCGGTATGCCAGTTTCTTGATGAGAAGAGAAGCCAGCGTTTGGTAGGACCTAGTTAAATAAACCAGAAATATGGATCTGATGACCTGGCAGGACTTCAAAAGGGCATTTGAGGCCCAATACAGAACAACTGATATGGTAGCAGTCAAAGTTTAAGAGTTTATTTCTTTGCAGTAGGGGGAGGGTTCAGTAAATGATTATTCTACCCGTTTTGATGTCTTATCTAGTTTTGCTCTAGGTATGATAAGTACACCTAGTCTCTGACTGATAGATTTCTTCAGAGCCTTAGACTGGAGATAACCTTGCATATGCTAGCTAGACCACAACCTCCTCAAACTTATGAAGAGGCATTGGAGAGAGCATTGAGGTTAGAGGTATATGTTAATAAGCTACCCAGGAATGCACCCTCTATGACAACACCTCTATCATTGATAACACCCCAAACAGTGATGCCAAGTCGGTTAGCTCTACCTACTTCATTGATGGTTTCAACACCTGTTACAACATCAAGGGGTAGTTCAATTAGCTCCAGTTTCATAAACAACAGGGGAAAAAGAAAATTTCAATCAAAAACAAGTAGAAAAGGCAAAAAGAGTGACAAAAAGCCTAAGAAAGAAAATATTCCCTAGTATCAGATTTGTGGGAGATGTCATAGGGCGGAATGTTGGTACCGATAGAAATAGGTGATTTGTTATAGATGCCGACAGCCAGGGCATATAGTAAAGGATTGCTAGAGTACCGAGGTGCCAGTCCCGATACAACCACAACAAATCCTGATTTCGCCAGTGCAACCAGGGAGAGGTACTAATGCATGGGTCTATACAGCTACACATAGTCAGGCGGAGGCTAGTCCATCTGCTGTTACTGGTCAGCTCTTATTCCACTCTATTTCCTTATATGCATTGATTGATACAGGAGCTACACATTCCTTTTTTGCTCCGAGGGTTATTGAAAGGGTAGGTTTAGTGTCTGTAAGATCTACCTATTCCATTAGAGTTGAGATGCTAGATGGTGGGTGTGTGATTACTAATAAGATGTTAAAGGACCAGAGGGTAGTGATACATGGGAGAGAGTTAAAGGTGAACTTGATTGTCTTTGATATGCCCGATTTTGATGTTATCCTGGGCATGAATTTCTTAAAAAGATATGGAGTTGAGATTGACTAGAAAGAAAAAGGCTCGATTCCAACTTGACAATGGGGATCACTTCAGTTTCGGAGAGGGTCATCGACCTAGTATGATGATCAACAGTGTAAAAGCGCAAAAATTGTTGAAAAAAGGGTGTTTGGGATATTTAGCTCATGTGGTACATGAGCGTGATATTCAAAGATTGAGTGTTCAAGATGTCCCAATAGTACGAGATTTCCTAGATGTTTTTCCTAATGAGCTACCAGGTTTACCTCCAGAGAAAGAGTTGGAGTTTAGTATCGAGTTAGAACCTAGTTCAGCCCCAATTTCAAAGGCCCTTTACTGGATGGCTCCAACTGAATTATAAGAATTAAAGAAACAGTTGCAAGAACTTTCAGATAAGGGTTTTATTAGACCCAACCACTCTCCTTGGGGAGCGCCCATACTATTTGTCAAAAAGAAAGATGGGTCACTTCGTATGTGTATAGATTACAGGGAGTTGAATAAACTTACAGTGAAGAATAAATACCCGTTGCCTCAAATTGATGATTTATTTGATCGATTGAAAGGAGCTTCTGTGTTCTCCAAAATTGACTTGAGGTTGGGTTATCATCAGGTGAGGATTGCAGAGCAAGATATTCCAAAGACACCTTTTCGAACCCATTACGGGCACTACGAGTTTGTGGTAATGCCTTTTGGATTGTCTAATGCTCCAGCAATCTTTATAGATTTAATGAATCGAGTATTTCATGATTGCCTTGACAAATTCCTAGTGGTATTTATTGATGATATCTTGATATACTCTAGATCAGAAAAAGAACATGTCGAACACTTGAGATTTGTGCTATAAAGATTGAGAGAAAAGAAATTGTTTGCCACATCCTCTAAGTGTGAATTCTGGTTGGACCGAGTAGTATTTTTGGGACACGTGGTTACTAAGGAAGGTATAGCTGTAGACCCTGGTAAAGTAGAAACAATACTTGAATAGGTGAGGCCGAAGATGGTGAAAGAGATAAAAAGCTTTTTAGGGCTAGTCGGCTATTACAGAAGATTTGTACAAGGTTTTGCCCAATTGGCTAAGCCACTTACAGCTCTTACTACATAAGGAACTCCCTTTCTATGGACTGATGCTTGTGAAAAGAGTTTCCAAGAGCTAAAAAGGCGGTTGACTACAGCTCCTATTTTAGTATTACCAGAGGAGGGTGTAGACTATGATATTTATTGCGATGCCTCGCATAATAGCTTGGGAGCTATACTGATGCAAAGGGGTAAGGTGATAGCGTATGCCTTTCGGTAATTAAAAGATTATGAAACACGCTACCCTACATATGATTTGGAGTTAGCAGCAGTGGTTTTTGCTTTAAAAATTTGGAGGCATTATTTATATGGAGTTAAATGTAATATCTACATTGACCATAAAAGTCTAAAATATTTTTTTACTCAGAAAGACTTGAATATGCGACAAAGAAGATGGTTGGAGCTAGTCAAAGATTATGAATGTGATATTAAATACCAGCCGGGTAAAACAAATGTGGTAGTCGATGCCTTAAGTAAAAAGATTGTCATAGCTCATCTCACCACTCAGATAGAGTTACAGGAAGATTTTCAGAGGGAACAGATTGAGGTGATAAGGAGTCGGATGGCAAAATTGGAAATTCAACCTAATCTCCTCAATGAAATAAAAGAAAAGCAAGTAGAAGATTTGTAGTGCCAGAAAATGAGTCAACAGATATGTGAAGGGAAAGCAATTGAGTTTCAAATGATAGATGGTGTGCTTAAGTTCAAAAATAGGGTATGTATTCCCCAAGATCTGGAATTGAGAAAGAAAATATTGAGTGAAGCACATGATGCACTTTACACTGCCCATCCTGGGGGAGTAAAGATGTATCAGGATTTAAAGAAAACTTATTGGTGGATAGGTATGAAGAAAGATATTGGTGACTATGTAGCTAAGTGCTTGGTATGTCAACAGGTCAAGACTGAGTATCAGAGACCTTTAGGTTTGCTCCAGCCAGTTAGTATTCCTGAATGGAAGTGGGAAGATATTTCAATAGATTTCATCATTGGCCTACCTCGAGTACAAAAAGGCTATAATGCACTATGGGTGATTGTAGATAGATTGACTAAATCGGCACATTTTATTCCAGTGAAAGATAGTTTTGCTTAAGATCAACTGGCCCAGATTTATATACGGGAAATTGTGAGATTACATGACGTGCCCAAAACTATTGTGTCGGATAGAGACCCTAAATTTGTTTCAACTTTTTGGGGTAGCTTACAGAGAGCATTGGGTACTAGGCTAGCATTTAGCACAGCATATTATCCTCAAACATATGGCTAGATAGAAAGGGTAAATCAAATACCAGAGGCTATGTTGAGGGCTTGTTGTTTAGATTACAAAATGACTTGGCATGAAATGGTTCCATTGACAGAATTTGCATATAATAATAGTTACCAATCCACCATTTAAATGGCACCATATGAGGCTCTTTATGGAAGAAAGTGTAGATCCCTATTACATTGGGATGACATAGGAGAGCGAAATGATTTCAGTTAAGTTCTTGGGCCTGAGTTAACCCAGAGGATGGTGGAAGATATAAAGCCTATTAAGACTAGATTAAAGCAAGCTCAGGACAGACAAAAGAGTTATGCAGATTTGAAAAGGAAAGAAGTAGAGTTTCAACCGAATGACAAAGTTTTTGTGAAAGTAGGCTCTTACAAGCACGTGATGAGATTTGGAAGAAAAAATAAATTTGCTCTAAGATTTATTGGCCCATTTGAAATTTTAGAAAGAGTAGGCAAGGTGGCTTATAGACTTGCACTTCCACCTAGTATGGATTGAGTTCATAATGTATTTCATATTTCTTTATTGAAAAAGTACATTAGCGATCCTTCACATGTATTTAAATCAAAAGATATGGAATTAAAAGAAGATTTAGCTTATGAGGAGCAACCGGTGCAAATACTAGACAAAAAATAAAAGAGCTCTGAAATAAGACAATTCCATTAGTGAAATTATTATGGAAGAATCATGTAACCTCTCCTAACCATTGGGTGTGTTACAGAAAAACGGCATGAGTTCCCCTATTTTAGAGTGCCCGGGGAATATTTTTCTCTTTTTCATTATGCCCTGTAACACTCCCAATTTGTAATTCACACAAACCAGTCCTACCAATCGACTGGATTTTTATCAACTTAATCACAATTAGTAAAATAATTACATAATAATAACTATCATAAAAATAAATTATCACCCACAGAAACTTTATAACCAATTTTCAAATCTAGTCATATATATATATATACATCATAACATTTAAATCAACAAAATTATGGTGCCTTTCTCCCTTAGCCTCATGTCTCATTAGTGCTCCCCGGGAACCTTTGCTGCATTTCTTTACCTATAAAATATTAAATTAAACGGAATGAGCGACTATGGCTCAGTAAGAAAATCATACTAAACACTTAAAATATTTCATACCAGTATTAATCTCTTTCATACTCAACGTGTCTGGGCTATTCATATATAAAATTATTGACACGGACACGCATTAAACACATATCAGAATTCTCTTCTTTCACCAATTTATTTATTTTCTTACTATACATATATGATTCACTCATTATGATTTATGCATGTATGAGTGCTATGACATTTCTATTTTCTGATCGTACATCTTTCTCAACTCTTTATCAACCACACAGGCTTGTATGCATAATTCTAATGCAAATGACTTTCATAAAATATTTACTAATTTGTTGCTATCTCTTTCTCATTGATCGATCTAAACTACATATGATAGTACTTGCAGTCACCATATAAAGTATAATTCTCTCTTACACGCATATTTTTTTTCTTTGCTGTCCACACAGTACAGCTAATATTTTTCTTTGCTGTTCACACAGTATAGCTGATATTTTTCTTTTGCTGTCCACACAGTACAACTGATTTTTTTCTTGGCTGTCCACACAGTACAGCTGATATTTTTTCTTTGCTGTCCACACAGTATAACCGATTATTTTATTTGTTGTCTACACAGTACAGCTGGTTGTCCACACAGTACAACCGATTATTTTATTTGCTGTCCACACAGTACAGCTGGCGTGTAAGGATTTTTAGTATGTTTTCTGCTTTCCTGTATCATATGAGTCATTATGAAAGCATGCATGACTTAGAAAATATTTTTCCTCTTTCTTTATTTTTTTCTAAATCATGCATATGTTATGATTCTTCATGTATGCATATATAACCATATTATGAAATATGCGCATTTGTTATTTTCCCTTATTCTTTTCATTCATTCTCAAACATCATATTATTTTCTCACGCATTTATATATATATATATATATATATATATATATATATATATATATATATATATATATATATATATATATATATTATGCCTCAAATTAATCAATTATACAATATAGGCTTAATATAAGGGTTATTTCACATAACATGCACATAATTAAACAACATTAACCTATATCGCATAAAATGACATTTTTGCCCTTATGGCCAAAATTACCTTTTTTACCCTTATGGCTAAAAATTACATCATGAATCCTAATGAATTTCTTTATTCTTTTAAGCATAAATCACCTTAATTCTAATACCTTACATACTGATATAAGTAAAGGTTATTTAAATAACCTAACTCAAATTTACTTTAAGTATGTAAAGTATGAAATTCTTACCTTTTCTTTGTCAAATAGGTGATTTAAGCTTATTCACCTTCTTTTCTTCTTCTTGGCAACCTTAATCAACCAAAAATATAATCATCCATCAAACTCCCAAATTTCACATATCTTAAAAATTAAATTTCTTACCTTAAAATTGACCAAAATTGACAGATCTATACTTTTTATAACTGGAGCCTCTGAAAATTAGGTGGTTTAGCTAGGTTTTTGGACGAATTTTGGTTAAGGGAAAAAGCTTAGCTAAAACCATGGAGTTCTCCGCTAAAATGAAGAAGGAAGTGAATAGAAATAAGTTTATAAGCCTATTGGACCATTTTGCCCTTAACCTTTTCCATAAATTACTATTTTATCCTTAGTCAATTACCAAAAACCTTTAGCACCACCATATAATTTCAAGTGTGCCCTTCAATTTTAATTCCCACTTTGTCCCTTGAATCTTTATAAAATGACCATTTTACCCCCTTTGAAAAATATTGCTCATTTAGTAGTTTTCTCTAATTCTTTTGCAATTTCTTTACACAACAAGTTATAAAATTCATTCTATGGGTAATTTTGGAAGTGGAGTTTACTGACACACCTGAATTCAGATGTTATATTTCTTCCCCCCTTAAAAGAATTTCGTCCTCGAAATTTAAACAAATAAGTTGGAAAATCTCTCTCTCATTTGTTGCTCAACCTCCCATGTGGCTTCTTCCACCTTATGATTCCTCCATAATACTTTCACTAATGGAATTGTTTTATTTCGGAGCTCTTTTATTTTTCTGTCTAGTATCTGCACCGGTTGCTCCTTATAAGCTAAATCTTCTTTTAATTCCACATCATCTGATTTCAAGACATGTAAAGGATCGCTAATGTGCTTTCTCAATAAAGAAATATGGAATACATTATGAACTCGATCCATACTAGGTGGAAGTGCAAGTCTATAAGCCACCTTGCCCACACTTTCTAAAATTTCAAATGGGCCAATAAATCTTGGAGCAAGTTTCCCTTTTCTTCCAGATCTCATCACGTGCTTGTAAGGGGCTACTTTCACAAAAACTTTATCACCCGGTTGAAACTCTACTTCTTTCCTTTTCAAATCTGCATAGCTCTTTTGTCTGTCCTGAGCTTGCTTCAATCTAGTCTTGATAATCTTTATATCTTCAACCATCCTCTGGGTTAATTCAGGCCCAAGAGCTTGACTCAAATCATCTTGCTCTCCTATATCATCCCAATGTAATGGGGATTTACACTTTCTTCCATAAAGAGCCTCATATAGGGCATTTTAATGGTGGACTGGTAACTATTATTATATGCAAATTCGATCAATGGAATCATTTCATGTCAGGTCATTTTATAATCTAAACAACAGGCCCTCAACATATCCTCTAGTATTTGATTCACCCTTTCTATTTGGCCATCTGTTTGAGGATGATATGCTGTGCTAAATGCCAACCTAGTACCCAATGCTCTTTGTAAGCTACCCCAAAAAGCTGAAATAAATCTGGGGTCTCTATCTGACACAATAGTTTTGGGTATGCCATGTAATCTCACAATCTCCCGTATATAAATTCGGGCCAATTGATCTGAAGCAAAACTATCTTTCACTGGAATAAAATGAGCCGATTTAGTCAATCTATCTACAATCACCCATAATGCATTATAGCCTTTTTGTACTCTCGAGGTAGGCCAATGATGAAATCCATTGAAATATCTTCCCATTTCCATTCAGGAATACTAAGTGGGTGAAGCAAACCTGAAGGTCTCTGATGCTCGACCTTGACCTGTTGACATATCAAGCACTTAGCTACATAGTCACCAATATCTTTCTTCATACCTATCCACCAATAAGTTTTCTTTAAATCCTGATACATCTTTACTCCCCCAGGATGAGCAGTGTAAAGTGTATCATGTGCTTCACTTAGGATTTTCTTTCTCAACTCCAGATCTTGGGGAATACATACCCTGTTTCTGAACTTGAGCACTCCATCTATCATTTGAAACTCAGTTGTTTTCCCTTCGCATATCTGTTGACTTATTTTCTGGCACCATAAATCTTCTATTTGCTTTTCTTTTATTTCATTGAAGAGATTAGGTTGAATTTCCAATCTGGCCATTTGACTTCTTATCACCTCAATCTGTTCCCTCTGAAACTCTTTCTGTAACTCTATATGAATGGTGAGGTGAGCTATGGCAATCTTTCTACTCAAGGCATCGACTACCACATTTGCTTTACCCGGCTGATATTTAATATCACATTCATAATCTTTGACTAGCTCCAACCATTTTCTTTGTCTCATGTTCAAGTCTTTCTAAGTGAAGAAATACTTTAGACTTTTATGGTCGGTGTAGATATTACATTTAACTCCATATAAATAATGCCTCCAAATTTTTAAAGCAAAAACCACTGCTGCTAACTCTAAATCATGGGTAGGGTAGCGTGTTTCATAATCTTTTAACTGCCGAGAGGCATACGCTATCACCTTACCCTTTTGCATCAGCACGGCTCCCAAGCCATTGTGCGAGGCATCACAATAAATATCATAATCTACACCTTCCTCTGGTAATACTAAAATAGGAGCTGTAGTCAACCGTCTTTTTAGCTCTTGGAAACTCTTTTCACAAGCATCAGTCCATATAAAAGGAGTTCCTTGTCTAGTAAGAGCTATAAGTGGCTTGGCCAACCGAGCAAAACCTTGTACAAATCTTCTGTAATAGCCAGCTAGCCCCAAAAAGCTTCTGATCTCTTTCACAGTTTTTGGCCTCACCCATTCAAGTATTGTTTCCACTTTACTGGGGTCTACAGCTATACCTTCCTTAGTAACCACGTGTCCCAAAAATACTACTCGATCCAACCAGAATTCACACTTAGAGAATTTGGCATACAATTTCTTTTCTCTCAATCTTTGTAGCACAAATCTCAAGTGTTCGGCATGTTCTTCTTCTGATCTGGAGTATATCAAGATATCATCAATGAATACCACCAGGAATTTGTCAAGGCAATCATGAAATACTCGATTCATTAAATCCATAAAGATTGTTGGAGCATTAGTCAATCCAAAGGGTATTACCACAAACTCGTAGTGCCCGTAGCGAGTCCGAAAAGTTGTCTTTGGAATATCCTGCTCTGCAATCCTCACCTGGTGATAACCCGACCTTAAGTCAATTTTGGAGAACACAGAAGCTCCTTTCAATTGATCAAATAAATCATCAATTCGAGGCAACGGGTATTTATTCTTCACCGTCAGTTTATTCAACTCCCTGTAATCAATGCACATACGAAGCGACCCATCTTTCTTTTTGACAAATAGTATGGGTGCTCCCCAAGAAGAGTGGCTAGGTCTAATAAAACCCTTATCTAAAAGTTCTTGCAACTGTTTCTTTAATTCTTGTAATTCAGCTGGAGCCATTCGGTAAGGGGCTTTTGAAATTGGGGCTGAGCCAGGTTCTAATTCGATACTAAACTCTAACTCTCTCTCTGGAGGTAAACCTGGTAGCTCATCAGGAAAGACATCTGAGAAATCTCGTACTATGGGAACATCCTGAACACTCAATCTTTGGATATCATGCTCATGCACCACATGAGCTAAATATCCCGTACACCCCTTTTTCAATAATTTTTGTGCCTTTACACTACTGATCATCATACTAGGCTGATGGCCCTCTCCGAAATTAAAGTGATCTCCATTATCGAGTTGGAATCGAGCCTTTTTCTTTCTACAGTCAATCTCAACTCCATATCTTTCTAAGAAATCCATACCCAGGATAACATCAAAATCAGGCATATCAAAGACAATCAAGTCCCCCTTTAACTCTCTCTCATGTATCACTACCTTCTGGTTTTTTTTAACATTTTATCTGTAATCACACTCCCACCATCTTGCATCTCAATTCTAATGGAATGGGTAGATCTAATAGGCACTAAACCTACCATTTCAATAACCCCTGGTGCAATAAAGGAGTGTATAGCTCCTGAATCAATCAATGCATATAAAGAAATAGAGTGGAAAAATAGTTGACCAGTAACTGCAGATGGACTAGCCTCCGCCTGACTATAGGTAGCTGTATAGACCCGTGCATTAGTACCTCTCCCTGGTTGCACTGGCAGAATTAGGCTTTGTTGTGGCTGTATCTGAACTGGCACTTCGGTACTCTGGCAATCCTTTGCTATATGCCCTGGCTGTCGACATCTATAACAAATCACCTGTTTCTGTTGGTACCAACATTCCCCACTATGACCTTTCCCACAAATCTGACATTGGGGAATATTTTCTTTTCTAGGCTTCTTGTCACTCTTCCAGCCTTTTCTACTTGCTTTTGATTGGAATTTTCTTTTTCCTCTATTGTTTCTAAAACTGGAGCCAATTGAGCTACCCCCTGATGTTGTAACTAGTGCTGAAATAGTCAATGAAGCAGGTAAAACTGACTGACTTGGCATCACTATCTGGGGTACTGTCACTGATGGAGGTGTCGACATGGAAGGTGCATTCCTGGGTAGCTTATTAACATATACCTCCAACCTCAATGCTCTCTCCAATGCCTCTTCATAAGTTTGAGGAGGTTGTGGTCCAGCTAGCACATGCAAGGCTATCTCCGGTCTAAGACCTTGAAGAAATCTGTCCAGTCGGAGACTAGGGGTACTCACCATACCTGGAGCAAAACTGGCTAAGACATCAAAACGGGTAGAGTAATCCTTTACTGAACCCTCTCCCTGCTGTAAAGAAATGAACTCTTGAACTTTGACTGCTACCACATCAGTTGTTCTATATTGGGCCTCAAATACCTTTCTAAATTCTTGCCAGGTCATCAGATCCACATTTCTAGTTTCTTTAACTAGGTCCCACCATACGCGGGCCTCTCCCCTCATCAAGAAACTGGCGTACCGAACTTTTTCTCTATGAGTCATAGAAAATAAATCCATAGTACTTTCCACCTGCTTGATCCAGTCATCAGCCATTAAAGGATCTTTAGTACCTTTAAATTCAGGAGGGGTATGCTGATTAGGTAAGGAATAAATGGGCTCAAGTCGCCTTTGAGCTCTAATTTCTCCTCTCCCTTCATTCCTCATTTCATTTCTGATTTCTTCTATGACTTCCTCACGAATCTCACTTCTAATCTCATCTCGGATGGTATCTCTGGCTATATTTTAAGGTGTGGGTCTATCTTGACTCTCAGTCAACACCTGACGAACTATATCTCTTATTTCTGCTAGCCCAAATCCTGAACCAACTGACGGGGCAGGGTTAGACGGTTCTCCCGTCTCTCTCTTAATACCTCTTCCACGACCTCGTCCTCGTCCTCGTCTTATGGTACTCATCATCTAATAACTGCATAAGTGTAATTACATAATATTCTATTATTTGAATACAGGTAAAGAAAATAACTTACTGCAGTCGATTCTCGAGAGCTAATCTGTGAGACATGAGGGGCACCTGTGCAATATTAGAATCAAAACCATAGATATATTGTATTATATTACCACACATTATATTATATCTTCCTTTAAGCGCCCAAAATCGTGCTCTGATACCAAAAATGTAACCTCTCCTAACCAATGGGTGTGTTACAGAAAAACGGCATGAGTTCCTCTATTTTAGAGAGCCCGGGGAATATTTTTCTCTTTTTCATTATGCCCTGTAACACTCCCAATTTGTAATTCACACAAACCAGTCCTACTAATCGACTGGATTTTTATCAACTTAATCACAATTAGTAAAATAATTACATAATAATAACTATCATAAAAATAAATTATCACCCACAGAAACTTTATAACCAATTTTCAAATCTAGTCATATATATATATATATACATCATAACATTTAAATCAACAAAATTATGGTGCCTTCCTCCCTTAGCCTCATGTCTCATTAGTGCTCCCCGGGAACCTTTGCTGCATTTCTTTACCTATAAAATATTAAATTAAACGGAGTGAGCGACTATGGCTCAGTAAGAAAATCATACTAAACACTTAAAGTATTTCATACCAGTATTAATCTCTTTCATACTCAACGTGTCTAGGCTATTCATATATAAAATTATTGACACGGACACGCATTAAACACATATCAGAATTCTCTTCTTTCACCAATTTATTCATTTTCTTACTATACAGATATGATTCACTCATTATGATTTATGCATGTATGAGTGCCATGACATTTCTATTTTCTGATCGTACATCTTTCTCAACTCTTTATCAACCACACAGGCTTGTATGCATAATTCTAATACAAATGACTTTCATAAAATATTTACTAATTTGTTTCTCTCTCTTTCTCATTGATCGATCTAGACTACATATGATAGTACTTGCAGTCACCATACAAATTATAATTCTCTCTTACACGCATATTTTTTTTCTTTGCTGTCCACACAGTACAGCTAATATTTTTCTTTGCTGTCCACACAGTACAACTGATATTTTTTCTTTGCTGTCCATACAGTACAGCTGATATTTTTTCTTTGCTGTCCACACAGTACAGCTGGTTGTCCATATAGTACAACCGATTTTTTTATTTGCTGTCCACACAGTACAGCTGGCGTGTAAGGATTTTTAGTATGTTTTCTGCTTTCCTGTATCATATGAGTCATTATGAAAGCATGCATGACTTAGAAAATATTTTTCCTCTTTCTTTATTTTTTTCTAAATCATGCATATGTTATGATTCCTCATGTATGCATATATAACCATATTATGAAATATGCGCATTTGTTATTTTCTCTTATTCTTTTCATTCATTCTCAAACATCATATTATTTTCTCACGCATTTCTATATATATATATATATATCATGCCTCAAATTAATTTCAATTATACAATATAGGCTTAATATAAGGGTTATTTCACATAACATGCACATAATTAAACAACATTAACCTATATCGCATAAAATGATATTTTTGCCCTTATGGCCAAAATTACCTTTTTTACCCTTATGGCTAAAAATTACATCATGAATCCTAATGAATTTCTTTATCCTTTTAAGCATAAATCACTTTAATTCTAATACCTTACATACTGATATAAGTAAAGGTTATTTAAATAACCTAACTCAAATTTACTTTAAGTATGTAAAGTATGAAATTCTTACCTTTTCTTTGTCAAATAGGTGATTTAAGCTTATTCACCTTCTTTTCTTCTTCTTGGCAACCTTAATCAACCAAAAATATAATCATCCATCAAACTCCCAAATTTCACATATCTTAAAAATTAAATTTCTTACCTTAAAACTGACCAAAATTGATAGATCTATACTTTTTATAACTGGAGCCTCTGAAAATTAGGTGGTTTAGCTAGGTTTTTGGACGAATTTTGGTTAAAGGAAAAAGCTTAGCTAAAACCATGGAGTTCTCGGCTAAAATGAAGAAGGAAGTGAATAGAAATAAGTTTATAAGCCTATTGGACCATTTTGCCCTTAACCTTTTCCATAAATTACTATTTTATCCTTAGTCAATTACCAAAAACCCTTAGCACCACCATATAATTTCAAGTGTGCCCTTCAATTTTAATTCCCACTTTGTCCCTTGAATCTTTATAAAATGACCATTTTACCCCCTTTGAAAAATATTGCTCATTTAGTAGTTTTCTCTAATTCTTTTGCAATTTCTTTACACAACAAGTTATAAAATTCATTTTATGGGTAATTTTGGAAGTGGAGTTTACTGACACACCTGAATTCAGATGTTATATTTCTTCCCCCCTTAAAAGAATTTCGTCCTCGAAATTTAAACAAATAAGTTGGAAAATCTCTCTCTCATTTGTTGCTCAACCTCCCATGTGGCTTCTTCCACCTTATGATTCCTCCATAATACTTTCACTAATGGAATTGTTTTATTTCGGAGCTCTTTTATTTTTCTGTCTAGTATCTGCACCGGTTGCTCCTTATAAGCTAAATCTTCTTTTAATTCCACATCATCTGATTTCAAGACATGTAAAGGATCGCTAATGTGCTTTCTCAATAAAGAAATATGGAATACATTATGAACTCGATCCATACTAGGTGGAAGTGCAAGTCTATAAGCCACCTTGCCCACACTTTCTAAAATTTCAAATGGGCCAATAAATCTTGGAGCAAGTTTCCCTTTTCTTCCAGATCTCATCACATGCTTGTAGGGGGCTACTTTCACAAAAACTTTATCACCCGGTTGAAACTCTACTTCTTTCCTTTTCAAATCTGCATAGCTCTTTTGTCTGTCCTGAGCTTGCTTCAATCTAGTCTTGATAATCTTTATATCTTCAACCATCCTCTGGGTTAATTCAGGCTCAAGAACTTGACTCAAATCATCTTGCTCTCCTATATCATCCCAATGTAATGGGGATCTACACTTTCTTCCATAAAGAGCCTCATATAGGGCATTTTAATAGTGGACTGGTAACTATTATTATATGCAAATTCGATCAATGGAATCATTTCATGCCAGGTCATTTTATAATCTAAACAACAGGCCCTCAACATATCCTCTAGTATTTGATTCACCTTTTCTGTTTGGCCATCTGTTTGAGGATGATATGCTGTGCTAAATGCCAACCTAGTACCCAATGCTCTTTGTAAGCTACCCCAAAAAGTTGAAATAAATCTGGGGTCTCTATCTAACACAATAGTTTTGGGTACGCCATGTAATCTCACAATCTCCCGTATATAAATCCGGGCCAATTGATCTGAAGCAAAACTATCTTTCACTGGAATAAAATGAGCCGATTTAGTCAATCTATCTACAATCACCCATAATGCATTATAGCCTTTTTGTACTCGAGGTAGGCCAATGATGAAATCCATTGAAATATCTTCCCATTTCCATTCAGGAATACTAAGTGGGTGAAGCAAACCTGAAGGTCTCTGATGCTCGGCCTTGACCTGTTGACATACCAAGCACTTAGCTACATAGTCACCAATATCTTTCTTCATACTTATCCACCAATAAGTTTTCTTTAAATCCTGATACATCTTTACTCCCTCAGGATGAGCAGTGTAAAGTGTATCATGTGCTTCACTTAGGATTTTCTTTCTCAACTCCAGATCTTGGGGAATACATACCCTGTTTCTGAACTTGAGCACTCCATCTATCATTTGAAACTCAGTTGTTTTCCCTTCGCATATCTGTTGACTTATTTTCTGGCACCATAAATCTTCTATTTGCTTTTCTTTTATTTCATTGAAAAGATTAGGTTGAATTTCCAATCTGGCCATTTGACTTCTTATCACCTCAATCTGTTCCCTCTGAAACTCTTTCTGTAACTCTATCTGAATGGTGAGGTGAGCTATGGCAATCTTTCTACTCAAGGCATCGACTACCACATTTGCTTTACCCGACTGATATTTAATATCACATTCATAATCTTTGACTAGCTCCAACCATCTTCTTTGTCTCATGTTCAAGTCTTTCTAAGTGAAGAAATACTTTAGACTTTTATGGTCGGTGTAGATATTACATTTAACTCCATATAAATAATGTCTCCAAATTTTTAAAGTAAAAACCACTGCTGCTAACTCTAAATCATGGGTAGGGTAGCGTGTTTCATAATCTTTTAACTGCCGAGAGGCATACGCTATCACCTTACCCTTTTGCATCAGCACGGCTCCCAAGCCATTGTGCGAGGCATCACAATAAATATCATAATCTACACCTTCCTCTGGTAATACTAAAATAGGAGCTGTAGTCAACCGTCTTTTTAGCTCTTGGAAACTCTTTTCACAAGCATCAGTCCATATAAAAGGAGTTCCTTGTCTAGTAAGAGCTGTAAGTGGCTTGGCCAACCGAGCAAAACCTTGTACAAATCTTCTGTAATAGCCAGCTAGCCCCAAAAAGCTTCTGATCTCTTTCACAGTTTTTGGCCTCACCCATTCAAGTATTGTTTCCACTTTACTGGGGTCTACAGCTATACCTTCCTTAGTAACCACGTGTCCCAAAAATACTACTCGATCCAACCAGAATTCACACTTAGAGAATTTGACATACAATTTCTTTTCTCTCAATCTTTGTAGCACAAATCTCAAGTGTTCGACATGTTCTTCTTCTGATCTGGAGTATATCAAGATATCATCAATGAATACCACCAGGAATTTGTCAAGGCAATCATGAAATACTCGATTCATTAAATCCATAAAGATTGCTGGAGCATTAGTCAATCCAAAGGGCATTACCACAAACTCGTAGTGCCCGTAGCGAGTCCGAAAAGCTGTCTTTGGAATATCCTGCTCTGTAATCCTCACCTGGTGATAACCCGACCTCAAGTCAATTTTGGAGAACACAGAAGCTCCTTTCAATTGATCAAATAAATCATCAATTCGAGGCAACGGGTATTTATTCTTCACCGTCAGTTTATTCAACTCCCTGTAATCAATGCACATACGAAGCGACCCATCTTTCTTTTTGACAAATAGTATGGGTGCTCCCCAAGGAGAGTGGCTAGGTCTAATAAAACCCTTATCTAAAAGTTCTTGCAACTGTTTCTTTAATTCTTGTAATTCAGCTGGAGCCATTCGGTAAGGGGCTTTTGAAATTGGGGCTGAGCCAGGTTCTAACTCGATACTAAACTCTAACTCTCTCTCTGGAGGTAAACCTGGTAGCTCATCAGGAAAGACATCTGAGAAATCTCGTACTATGGGAACATCCTGAACACTCAATCTTTGGATATCATGCTCATGCACCACATGAGCTAAATATCCCGTACACCCCTTTTTCAATAATTTTTGTGCCTTTACACTACTGATCATCATACTAGGCTGATGGCCCTCTCCGAAATTAAAGTGATCTCCATTATCGAGTTGGAATCGAGCCTTTTTCTTTCTACAGTCAATCTCAACTCCATATCTTTCTAAGAAATCCATACCCAGGATAACATCAAAATCAGGCATATCAAAGACAATCAAGTCCCCCTTTAACTCTCTCTCATGTATCACTACCTTCTGGTTTTTTTTAACATTTTATCTGTAATCACACTCCCACCATCTTGCATCTCAATTCTAATGGAATGGGTAGATCTAATAGGCACTAAACCTACCCTTTCAATAACCCCTGGTGCAATAAAGGAGTGTATAGCTCCTGAATCAATCAATGCATATAAAGAAATAGAGTGGAAAAAGAGCTGACCAGTAACTGTAGATGGACTAGCCTCCGCCTGACTATAGGTAGCTGTATAGACCCGTGCATCAGTACCTCTCCCTGGTTGCACTGGCAGAATTAGGCTTTGTTGTGGCTGTATCTGAACTGGCACTTCGGTACTCTGGCAATCCTTTGCTATATGCCCTGGCTGTCGACATCTATAACAAATCACCTGTTTCTGCTGGTACCAACATTCCCCACTATGACCTTTCCCACAAATCTGACATTGGGGAATATTTTCTTTTCTAGGCTTCTTGTCACTCTTCCAGCCTTTTCTACTTGCTTTTGATTGGAATTTTCTTTTTCCTCTATTGTTTCTAAAACTGGAGCCAATTGAGCTACCCCTTGATGTTGTAACTGGTGCTGAAATAGTCAATGAAGTAGGTAAAACTGACTGACTTGGCATCACTATCTAGGGTACTGTCACTGATGGAGGTGTCGACATGGAAGGTGCATTCCTGGGTAGCTTATTAACATATACCTCCAACCTCAATGCTCTCTCCAATGCCTCTTCATAAGTTTGAGGAGGTTGTGGTCCAGCTAGCACATGCAAGGCTATCTCCGGTCTAAGACCTTGAAGAAATCTGTCCAGTCGGAGACTAGGGGTACTCACCATACCTGGAGCAAAACTGGCTAAGACATCAAAACGGGTAGAGTAATCCTTTACTGAACCCTCTCCCTGCTGTAAAGAAATGAACTCTTGAACTTTGACTGCTACCACATCAGCTGTTCTATATTGGGCCTCAAATACCTTTCTAAAGTCTTGCCAGGTCATCAGATCCACATTTCTAGTTTCTTTAACTAGGTCCTACCATACGCGGGCCTCTCCCCTCATCAAGAAACTAGCGTACCGAACTTTTTCTCTATGAGTCATAGAAAATAAATCCATAGTACTTTCCACCTGCTTGATCCAGTCATCAGCCATTAAAGGATCTTTAGTACCTTTAAATTCAGGAGGGGTATGCTGATTAGGTAAGGAATAAATGGGCTCAAGTCGCCTTTGAGCTCTAATTTCTCCTCTCCCTTCATTCCTCATTTCATTTCTGATTTCTTCTATGACTTCCTCACGAATCTCACTTCTAATCTCATCTCGGATGGTATCTCTGGCTATATTTTAAGGTGTGGGTCTATCTTGACTCTCAGTCAACACCTGACGAACTATATCTCTTATTTCTACTAGCCCAAATCCTGAACCAACTGACGGGGCAGGGTTAGACGGTTCTCCCGTCTCTCTCTTAATACCTCTTCCACGACCCCGTCCTCGTCCTCGTCCTCGTCTTATGGTACTCATCATCTAATAACTGCATAAGTGTAATTACATAATATTCTATTATTTGAATACAGGTAAAGAAAATAACTTACTGCAGTCGATTCTCGAGAGCTAATCTGTGAGACATGAGGGGCACCTGTGCAATATTAGAATGCAAAACCATAGATATATTGTATTATATTACCACACATTATATTATATCTTCCTTTAAGCGCCCAAAATCGCGCTCTGATACCAAAAATGTAACCTCTCCTAACCATTGAGTGTGTTACAGAAAAACGGCATGAGTTCCCCTATTTTAGAGGGCCCGGGGAATATTTTTCTCTTTTTCATTATGCCCTGTAACACTCCCAATTTGTAATTCACACAAACCAGTCCTACCAATCGACTAAATTTTTATCAACTTAATCACAATTAGTAAAATAATTACATAATAATAACTATCATAAAAATAAATTATCACCCACAGAAACTTTATAACCAATTTTCAAATCTAGTCATATATATATATATACATCATAACATTTAAATCAACAAAATTATGGTGCCTTCCTCCCTTAGCCTCATGTCTCATTAGTGCTTCCCGGGAACCTTTGCTGCATTTCTTTACCTATAAAATATTAAATTAAACGGAGTGAGCGACTATGGCTCAGTAAGAAAATCATACTAAACACTTAAAGTATTTCATACCAGTATTAATCTCTTTCATACTCAACGTGTCTGGGCTATTCATATATAAAATTATTGACACGGACACGCATTAAACACATATCAGAATTCTCTTCTTTCACCAATTTATTCATTTTCTTACTATACAGATATGATTCACTCATTATGATTTATGCATGTATGAGTGCCATGACATTTCTATTTTCTGATCGTACATCTTTCTCAACTCTTTATCAACCACACAGGCTTGTATGCATAATTCTAATGCAAATGACTTTCATAAAATATTTACTAATTTGTTTCTCTCTCTTTCTCATTGATCGATCTAGACTACATATGATAGTACTTGCAGTCACCATACAAAGTATAATTCTCTCTTACACGCATATTTTTTTTCTTTGCTGTCCACACAGTACAGCTGATATTTTTCTTTTGCTGTCCACACAGTACAGCTGATTTTTTTCTTGGCTGTCCACATAGTATAGCTGATTTTTTTTTTTGCTGTCCACACAGTACAACTGATATTTTTTCTTTGTTGTCCACACAGTACAGCTGGTTGTCCACATAGTACAACCGATTATTTTATTTGCTGTCCACACAATACAGCTGGCGTGTAAGGATTTTTAATATGTTTTCTGTTTTCCTGTATCATATGAGTCATTATGAAAGCATGCATGACTTAGAAAATATTTTTCCTCTTTCTTTATTTTTTTCTAAATCATGCATATGTTATGATTCCTCATGTATGCATATATAACCATATTATGAAATATGCGCATTTGTTATTTTCCCTTATTCTTTTCATTCATTCTCAAACATCATATTATTTTCTCACCCATTTCTATATATATATATATCATACTTCAAATTAATTTCAATTATACAATATAGGCTTAATATAAGGGTTATTTCACATAACATGCACATAATTAAACAACATTAACCTATATCGCATAAAATGACATTTTTGCCCTTATGGCCAAAATTACCTTTTTTACCCTTATGGCTAAAAATTACATTATGAATCCTAATGAATTTCTTTATCCTTTTAAGCATAAATCACCTTAATTCTAATACCTTACATACTGATATAAGTAAAGGTTATTTAAATAACCTAACTCAAATTTACTTTAAGTATGTAAAGTATGAAATTCTTACCTTTTCTTTGCCAAATAGGTGATTTAAGCTTATTCACCTTCTTTTCTTCTTCTTGGCAACCTTAATCAACCAAAAATATAATCATCCATCAAACTCTCAAATTTCACATATCTTAAAAATTAAATTTCTTACCTTAAAACTGACCAGAATTGACAGATCTATACTTTTTATAACTGGAGCCTCTGAAAATTAGGTGGTTTAGCTAGGTTTTTAGACGAATTTTGGTTAAGGGAAAAAGCTTAGCTAAAACCATGGAGTTCTCGGCTAAAATGAAGAAGGAAGTGAATAGAAATAAGTTTATAAGCCTATTGGACCATTTTGCCCTTAACATTTTCCATAAATTACTATTTTATCCTTAGTCAATTACCAAAAACCCTTAGCACCACCATATAATTTCAAGTGTGCCCTTCAATTTTAATTCCCACTTTGTCCCTTGAATCTTTATAAAATGACCATTTTACCCTCTTTGAAAAATATTGCTCATTTAGTAGTTTTCTCTAATTCTTTTGCAATTTCTTTACACAACAAGTTATAAAATCCATTCTAGGGGTAATTTTGGAAGTGGAGTTTACTGACACACCTGAATTTGGATGTTACAAATCATAAGGTGAAAAAAGCCACATGGGAGGTTGAGCAACAAATGAGAGAGAGATTTCCCAACCTATTTGTTTAAATTTCGAGGACGAAATTCTTTTGAAGGGGGAAAAAATGTAATACCCGGATTCAGGTATGCTAGTGAACTCTACTTCCAAAGTTACCCCTAGAGTTGATTTTATAACTTATTGTTTAAAGAAATTGTAAAAAAATTATAGAAAACTACTAAAAGAGCAATAATTTTCAAAGGGGGTAAAATGATCATTTTAGAAGGATTTAAGAGATAAAGTGGGAATGAAAATTGAATGGCACACTTGAAATTATATGATGGTGCTAAGGGTTTTTGGTAATTGGCTAAGGATAAAATAGTCATTTATGGAAAAGGTTAAGGGCAAATTGGTCCAAAGGCTTATAAAACCCATCAACTATTTATTTTCTTCTTCCTTAGCCGAGAGTCTCCATAATTTAGCTAAAATTTTTCCTTCAAGCAAAATTCATCAAAAAACCTAGCTAAACCGCCTAATTTTCAGACCCTCCAGTTATAAAAAAATGTAGATCTATCAATTCTGGTAAGTTCTAAGGTAAAAAGTTTAATTTTTAAGAGATGTTAAGTTTAGGGTTTTGATGGATGATTATATTTTTGGTTGATTAAGGTTGCTGGGAAGAAGAAAATAAGGAGGATAAGCTTAAATCACCTAATTAGCAAATAAAAGATAAGAATTTCATACTTTACATACTTGAAGTAAATTTGAGTTAGGTTATTTAAATAACCTTTACATGTATAAGTGTGTAAGGTATTAGAATTAAGGTGATTTATGCTTAAAAAGATAAAGAAATTCATTACGATTCATGATGTAATTTTTGGCCATAAGGGTATTTTAGACATTTCAAATTCCTAGGGTTAGCTCAATGGATTTTGTGTGTTGAATATATGAGAAATGATGAATTGATGAAAGAATTTGCATTAAGGGTAAACATGTAATTTTATCCATAAGGTTAAATTTTGCTTAATTATGTGCATGATATGTGGAATAGCCCTTATATTAAGTCTATATTATATATTTTGAAATTAATTTGATGCATGAGATATATATAAATGCATAAGAAAATAATATAATGTTTGATAAAGAATGAAAAGAATAAGGGAAAACAATGAATAGACATATTTCATATTATGGTTATACATGCATACATGAGGAATCATAGCATATACATGATTTCAGAAAAAATAAAGAAAGAGGAAAAACATTTTCTAAGTTATGCATGTTTTCGAAAAATGGAAAACAAGTGCTTTTGGTTTTATAATGACTTATATGATACAGGAAAGCAAAAAACATGCTTAAAATTCCTTACACGCGAACTGTACTGTGTGGATAGCACAGAAAAATATCAGTTATACTGTGTGGACAACAAAGAAAAAAAATAATGAAATATGCGTGTAAGAGAGAATTGTATCTTGTATGGTGACTGCAAGTACTGTCATATGTAGTCTAAACCGGTCAATGAAAATATTTGAAAAAAAAAGAGAGAAAGAATTAGTAAATATATGAAAGTCATTTGCATTAGAATCATGTATGCAAGCCTATGTGGCTAATAAATAGTTGAGAAATATGTACGATCAGAAAATAGAAAAGTCATGACACTCATACATGTATAAATTATAACGAATGAATTATATTTGTATAGTAAAGATAAATGTGTGAAAGAAGAGAATTTTGATATGTGTTTAATGCGGGTTCCATGTCAATTATTTGATATATGAATAGCTCAGACACGTTGAGTATGAAAGAGATTAGTACTGGTATGAAATACTTTAAGTATTGAGTATGATCTTCTTGCTGAGCCATGGTCGCTTATTCCATTTAATTTAATATTTTACAGGTCAAGAGTTGCAGCAAAGGTTCTCGGGAATCACTAGTGAGACATGAGGCCGAGGAGGAAGGCACCATAATTTTGTTGATTTATATGTTTTGATGTATCTATGACTTTATGCATATATATATATATATATATATATATATATATATATATATATATGGCTAGTTATGAAAATTGGTTTTAAAGTTTCTATGGGTGATAATTTTTATGATGGTTATTATTATGTACTTATTTTATTAATTGTGATTAAGTTAATGAAATCCAGTCGGTTGGTAGGACTGGTTTGTGTGAATTACTAATTAGGAGTGTTACAGGGCATAATTAAAAAGAAAAAAATATTCCCCGGACCCTCTAAAATAGGGAAACTCTTGCCGTTTTTCTGTAACACACCTATTAGTTAGAAGAGGTTACATAAACTTTAAGAGCAAGGTAGACATGGTAAAGTGTACAATTGTAAAGGTAAGTTTCTATGTATCCTTTCTTTTATTTATGGCTTTAATTCTCTTATAGAGAGGAAAAACCTTTGGAGTGTTGAGGTGTCTAATACCGTTGGAGATGTTATTTGGGTGTTAATGCAAAAATACACAACAATAATAGGAGAAACACATTTACCAAAAAAAAGGGAGAAACCCGTATGATAAGGATTTCAAGATCTCTTGCAATGATTCTAGCATCGAAGAACTTAGATTTACAGGTAGACTCATGATATGGAGTAATTAAAAAGAATGAGATAATTATATTGCTTGTAAACTTGATAGGGCTCTTATTAACGATAGCTAGAAGATTAAATTCCTTTATGCCATAATAACTTTCTTGAGTCATTCCATATTAATTATACCTTATGCTTGGTTAATTACGGCTTGAGTGAAGAGGTTAGAAAGATCTTTAACATGTGAACTCAACATGAGAGGTTTTTGCATATTGTTAAGGAGTATTTGAAGAAGAGTGTTGAAGGCAGCGCCATGTTTAGATTGCTTATGAAGCTTAAAAGGCTTGAGAGAGGTTTTAAAAAACTTAATAAAAAGGAATTTTGGAATATATCCAAAAGAATTCAAGAAGCCAGAGATGTTCTTGGTGAAGTGGAAAGTTGACTTCAAAGTAATCCCATAAACAAAGAGCTTATGAAAGAGAAGAGGGAGAAAATGAGAATCTGTGCAAGCTATGTTATGCAGAGGAGTTCCTTGCAAAGCAAAAATCTAAGGTCTATTGGCTTAATGAAGGTGATCAATGTACTAGGTTCATTGTCAAGAAATTGAATAGTCAAAGGAATTGGAATTCTATTCATGTTATGTAAGTTGTAGATGGTTCTTTCACTAGGAAAGGGATAAAATAAAGAAAGTTTTTATGAGACACTTTCAAGAGATTCTTGCTTCCCGTGGACAAAATTATTTGGATATGAACATGTTGTGATAGATTTCTCTTTATCGTGTTCTTAGTGATGTTACTTTCAATATGGTATGCCCAATGACAAATGAGGAAATTAAAAATATTATTTTTGCCATGAACAACAACAAGATCCTGGGTCAAAATGGTTATAGAGCATACTTCTTTAAGAAAGTTTTGGAAATAATGGGAGAGATGTCATTAATGCAATCAAACACTTCTTTGAAACAAGCTATCTCTTAAAAGAGGTAAACGACACAACCCTTGCTTTTATGCCAAAGGTGTCTAACACTTTTACTTGTCATGATTTCAGGCCTATTACATGTTACAACACTATATATATAAGTGCATATCAAAGATTATTGCTAATAGACTCAAGGGAATCTTGCCAAAGTTCATTAACAAAACTCAATTGGTGTTCGTGGAAGAAGTCACATTCGAGATAACATTCTTCTTTGCTAAGAGCTCTTGTATAACTACCATAAGTTTTTCAAATTCAAGAAATGTACTATCAAAGTGGATCTTAGGAAATTTTATGATTTGGTGGACTGGAGTTTCATTTTCTCCTTGCTGAAGTGTACTAGTTTGCACCCAAATTTCATTACTTGGATTAAAGAATGCATAACTTCATTTTCTTTTCGGTGAGCATTAATGGGGAATTGGTAATTAGTTCTAAAGCTTTAGAGGCCTTTATCAAGGTGATCTTTTATCCCTGTACCTATTTGTTATGTCTAAGGAGGTTCTCTCTTATAGGCTTGACAAGCTCGAGGATGATGATACCTTCGACCATCATTGGAAATGTAAGGCAAACAACATAACTCACCTTTGCTTTGTCGATTACCTTATGTTGTTTTGTAGGGTGGACATCCAATCCATTCAAAGAGTTAAAAGCATATTGGAAAAGCTTCAAATCTGGTCCGATTTATGCTCGAATCATTCCAAGAGTAGTGTATTTTTTTTATGATTAGGGACCTCACCCTGTATTTATTAGGGGTAAACTTGGGGTACAGTGACCAAACTTACATCCATTATATCAAGTAAATTAAGGTTTTATAAGCATAGTACAGGCTCAAACCCTACTTGTATTTCAAAAGAAATGTTTACTTCTCGAGAGTTAAAGAGAAGGAAAAGAGGTCTATCTTGCAAGTTCTCAATTTTGAAGTAGAAGTCTGGTCGTTCAAGTATATTGGGGTGTACTTACCAAAAAAAAGTATCTTAGGGTGTCGATTAGTTCTTCAAAGTTATTGATTGAATCTTGTTTATCCCTCTTCAACAAAATTTTTGGTAGAATCAACTCTTTGACATGAAAAACTCCTTTCATATGTCAGAAGATTAGTGTTAATCAAATTGGTCCTCTTTAGTATACAAGTCTATTAGTTATCCTTGTTTGTCCTTCCCTCATAGATCCTCAAGGAGATTGATTCTCTCATAAGATCTTTCCTTTGGGATGGAACTAATATGAATAGACATAGGGTGAAAACTGCTTAGGAAGAGGTTTGTGTTGCAAAGGAAAATGGGGGCCTTGGCCTAATGAAAAGAAAAAAATGGAATTGTTAGGGTAGATGCCTTAGAGCTAATTGATTTGACATTTATAATTGTAATTTAGCTCAATAATTAATAAAAGAATTTATAGTTATTTAGTTCATATGTTTGTCTATTATATGATTGTGCGAATAACATGTCTTTAGAATGTAGAATTGTGATGAAAGGATCAAACGATTGATCATGAAAACCTTATACACATATTAGATGACTACTTTAGAAATGTCCATAATCTTGATATTACAATGACCACGAGCACATATAATGATGATGAGATTATCATAATACTGAGTGACCCCACTGAGAGATGGCAATAATTCTCATGTGTCAAAGTTGTTTGTTGACAACTTATTGCGACACATAGTGCATGTTATAGATGTGTTAATCTCCTCACTAGAGAATAACCATATAGATGGTTGTCTAGTGTCTATGGAACAAATCCTCTAAACACCATAGAAGCATGTGATACTTTGACTTGAGGTTACTAGATCATCTTGTGTGAAGATCTACATCATTTGATACTATCCAACATATCATTGTAATAGGGGTACTATAAAGGTAGTGAACGACCATATTGTGAGATACATGGAGGCTATAGTTGATCAATAAAAGATTCGTCACTCCTAAGTATAGGAGAAGATATCTTATATGCAAATGCTAAAAAATGTTCATAACTGCTTGAATTTATAGCCACAGTAGGATAAAGTTGTAACCTAATCTGAGCGAGTCATGAATGTGTATCAGTTGATATCAAGGAACTACTAAGATAAACACACTTTTATGTCTCAAACTAGAGATATATCAGTTGATGAAATGATTCAATTGTATGTAACTATGATGTTGTAAAAGCTTATAGAGATGCCCATTGACACTCTATCATCCGAGTGGCCATAACACTTTACTTGAGGTCAATCTTGACTTGTGTCTAAATTCAACTTGAATTCAGATACTATTGATTCGATAGAAAGCTTATAGGTCACACACATTAAGGGATTGACAAAAACTAAGAGGTAAGGATTATTGGACAATAATCCTGAGATCATGGAAAGATAGAAATGTATGAGTGTGTTTTGTCAAATGATGAATACGAGTCAACTGGCTGAGTTAACTCATCAGTAAGGTATTTTAGTTAAACAATCCTTGTTTGATAGAAAGTTCAAGTTGAGTTAGAATCCTAATTTAATTAGGATTTCTCTACATTAGAACTTTCAATGAATTCAATGTCTTTGTTTGATAGAAAGTTTAGGTTGAGTTGGAATCCTAAATTAATTATAGCTTGTTTTATTGTTTGCCTTTTTCTAAGGGTTTATCCTGTGGAAAGACTTCGTTTTCTTTTCCTTTAACCTAAGGGCTTGTCCCGTGGTAAGGTTCTTTTTGGTAGTAATATATTTCATTTTTAAAAAAAAAAAAAGCATTGAAGTCACCCATTACAATCCAAAAGGCATCTCTAAAGACAAAAGACTGAGATTATTTCCTTCCATAGATCTTTCTTTTCTAAAGGGTTGTTAAGGACATAAATAAAAGAGAAAAGGAAACGACTATTACCGTTCTTGGGAGAGGCTCCACAATGTATACCCTACATAGACTTCTCAATAATTCTTACATTGATTTGCTCATCATCTCACATATCCAAATTCTTCCACTATGACTGTGATCATAATTGAAAGAGTAGCACCAATCACCAATAACTGATTTACCAATATCATTTGCCTTATTCTCCTTTCTTTTGTGTCTAAAATACCCATTATAACTACGTTTTTGTTTTTCCACAAAATGTCTAATCTTCTTTTTCTTTAAGGGGAATTAAGCCCCTTAATGTTCCAAGTTGCCAAGATTATCATTTGTCCAATGATGGGCATGGAATTGATTTCCTATTCTTAGCCAGTTTCTCTCATTTCTTCCCATTTATTCCTGATGTCTCTATCTTCAGGTCTCTTATCAAATTTAATGTTCACACTAAAAGGAAGCACCATAGAGGAGTTGCCGAAGTTAGAATCCAAGTCTTCAAGAATTCTACTTTCTACCTTAGTACTTTAGAAGAGTGATTTTTATTAGCCTTTACCTCTTCAACAACATTCTTCATTTTATTCTTCTCAGACATCTCAACTAAAGAAAAGGAATCCTTCTCAACCAAAAAGGGAGGGAGGAGGGAGGAAGGAGGAGGGAGGAGGGAGAAGGGAGGGCTCTTTCTTATCATCTTGCCACTAACCCTTGACAAGTCTAAAGCCAAAAATATGTTGCTATTAGGCAAATTCTCCTTCTCTTTTTCAAGTTCCTTGGTCTTATCTCTATAGGAGTTCTTTACCTTAGGCATGACCACTTCTCGGTATGATGGGTAGAGCAAGAAGTTGGAAAAGTTGAAGCAGATTTTTCCTTGTGCTCAGAAGTATTAGCATCGAAGACAACCAAACATTCACTCGTACCATGGCCAAAGCATTTGCACCTGTTACATTTAAAAGGTTTCTAACTATATTAGCTTTACAATGAGTTTCCTACCATTTGGCAAGAAGAGGTCAATTGAATTTGGGCAAGGGGAATCAATGACAATCTCCACACAAATTCTAGCAAATTCTAAATAGGTACCTTCCTCTATAACTTAATCGACACAAAGGGACTGTCCTACTCCACTAGCAATGCTACTTAAACCCTTTGTAGTCCAAAATTCAAAGGAAATTTTATAGAATTCTATCGAAATAGCTACTACTCTAATGTCATTAACAGCCATTGAAAGATCAGTGGTCCAACTTCTTACCAAGAATGGCATTCCACCAATCGTCTAGGGCCCTTCCTTTACAGCTTTTCACACCTTACTTTCATCTTTGAATCTAATTATAAGAAATCCATTTCCCAAAGACGTCATGGAAGAGAAACCATAAGTAGCCTAATTTCTCTCCAAGAACTTTTTAACCTGTATGAATTCAGAGCTTTTGCCTTAAAAGAATCCCACAACATAATTTTCCATTTTGCCTTACCCATCTCCACAATATCTTCTGACAGAGAAACACAAATTCTGCCATCAACTGAGGGGGTGGTAAGCTGAATGAATTCCAAAGGGACCCATGAGATTTTGAGGAGAATAGCCTACTCCAAGAACCTTAGGGACCTACCTCAAACTTAACATTACCACCAATAGCTCCAAGAGAGGGACCGAAGATCACTTCCGAGGACTAACGAGAAGTCATCACCAAAACTAACCAAGAAAAGAGGAAACCAAGAAGGAGAAGAGGGATGTTGCATGCAAAAGAGGAAACACCAATGAAAATAAAACAACTTAGTAGACACTTCACCTCAATTTAAATAAGGGAAATTGAAATTTTTACCCTCATTTGGGCCTACGTAAACATTTATACCACACTTTTTACACTCTAAACATTTTTACCACTTTATAAGATAGGATGTTTAAATTGCCCTTATCTTCAACTTTGAGAAACCAAAACTAAGTTTTTAGTATTACTTACTTTTAATGTACTGTAGAGAGAGAAAATGTATAGATATTTAGTATCAATATTTGAAACAAGATTTATATTTATGTGTTAGATAAGGTCAAGTTAATTTAAAATTGTTGAGTTTAATTTTTTTAGATTAAATGTATAAAAATTGTAAACTCAATTGATCTTATCAGCCAAAATTTTTAAAGCAGCACATGAAAAGATAATCTAAGAAACCACCCATGAAGAGCATGCGCTAAAGTACTTAGTGTTGAATATGCAAAGAATATATATATATATATCTGAAGAATCAAAACAAAAATGAATTGCAGAATCTTACAGGGAAAAAATTTGCAGAAGCATGAGAGAATAATTTTTATTGCAAAATCTTGCAGGGAATAACTTGACTTACAGGGAATTATTAGTGCAATAGTATTCATGTGATTCATCTTTAGCATATATATATATATATATATATATATATATATATATATATATATATATATATATATATATATATATATATATATATATATATATATAGCACATCTATCTTAAACATATCATAAAAGAAAGAAAGATCTATATTTTGCACGAAAAAAAATTCAATGAGCAATCACCGGACAAAACTTGTTGGATTTGCAGAGGCGAAATAACGACAAGACAACAGGTGAGTTTTTTATAAAACAGAAGCATAAATGTATTGTATCGTATCAAAATTAATTCAATTTAAATTCTGCTTAAATTAATTTAATTTAATTCTATCAGAATTCAATTAAGTAAATTAAAATATTGTCAAATATTACAATTTTAACAATATTGTTAATTAGTCAATTGTTGTTATTTTAAAAATTAAAAAAAATGTTAGGAAAATGATTTTCGTTGGAAAAATTATTTTGGGAGGGGGGTTACAATCCCTTAATGTAAATTGAAGGGGTTGGAAAGGGGTTGACGTTTTTAAAAATATAGGGGTTGGCGTCTCCAACACCTTTCTTAAAAATAATCACCAACCCCTTTTTTAAAAAATTTAGGGGTTGACGCCAACCCCTTAACTTTTATAAAAAAGGGTTAGCGACAACCCCTTTATTTTTCATTAAGCCAAAATTTTTTATTTTGGCTTAATTTATTTATATTTAAATAAATATATATTTTATTTAGAGTAAATATTTATATTATTATGCATGTATAATTTATTATGGTCTATTTGTTGGTCATATATAAGATGAACATGTTGACTAAGGACTACTATCTGAACTATAAGATGAATCCAGTGTATAACTTTTTCACTCACCTTGGTTTCATGCATGAGAAATATTATGATTTAAAAGACAAGGGCATAAAATTAACTGAAAATGAGAGGATATCTGGATTACTAAGGTCATTACCAGATTATTAAACTTCAATAATTTCTAATCTTATCCGAGATAAGAAATTCAAGAATTATTGGCAATGTGTGGATGAATTACAGCTCGCTGAAGAACGCAAAATTGTAGTGAATATAAAAAAATCAACATCTCTCTCTATTTTCCCAAATCAACGAAGTGCGAGGCATGTAGGCTATCGTAAGCATTATAATAACTTTATCTTGGATAAAGTTACTCCTAATATTGTTAGAAACAGAGAAAATGTCTTTTCTCAATCTGATTGGTGGAGATGCAATCCCTATAAATATGAAGAGCGTTTGATTATCAAGATGCCCTATTTTAAATCGTACAAATCTCAAGTCAAGGATAGTTCAGAAGTTAGTCATAGTCATTGAATTTCATGTCCAAATTTATTTCCATGCGTATTTGTTCATTTATTAATATATTTTATACTTATTTATGGGAATTCTAAGACCGATGGAAATATAATATAATATATTTCATATCCAAAAAATTATTCATAATAGTAAAAAAAAGGTTGGCGTAAATTTAAAAAGGGTTGGCGTCAACGCCAACCCTTTAATTTTAACTGGGTTGGCATGTGGCCAACCCACGCCAACCTTTTTTATTTTAAAAGGTTGGCCTTTAATTGAGCCAACCCTTGGCGTTATGTCAGCCAACCTTTTTTAACTTTTTTTTTACTTTTTAATATTGTTTTTTTTCTAGTTAAATGTCAATCCTTTATTTTTTTCAATTAAATCCTACTAAATGATCTTCTTCGATCGTCATTTCTTCCAAGTATAAAGTAGATATGGTTGATTTTTGGTGGGTTGCTCTTTTTTTTTTATATTCTTACTTCAAAGAATTCTTAATCTAAAATCCGTTTCACTTTTCAGTTTTTTCCTTTCTTCTTTTGTTTTTAAAGCACTTATTCTATTTTTTACAATACAGTTCCAAAGTTATAAAGAAAAAGAGAGAGGATCTCTCTGCATGATTCCTTTATCACTTGAAAGATGAGGAAGAAGAGAGAAAAAGTTACAGAGAAAAAAAAAGAATCTCTGCATAAGTCATTTCAAGAGGGGTATTTTGGGGAAGTAGATTACTGTTGTGGTATATTTGTTTAAGTTTTGAAATGAGTGGCATATATGTATACACAGATTAAAATAAGGCTAAAAATTTCAATTTCCCTTTAAAAAACTGCTAGCTCAGACCAATAGGAAAACCTCAAAAAGACACCTCAACATCCAGACAGTTTTACAACATAAACAACAAAATAACATGCCACCCACAATGACACACCGCTTAAAACAGCAAAACTTGACAAAACAATAAAGCAGGAACGACTCAGGCAATCTCCTCGAGCTAGATGCCAAATAAGGGAAGAAAATTTAAAAGTTTGAGAAAAAGTCACCATCTAGGAACTCACAGCCGATAAATAGAAAAGAACCTTATCTGACCAACCAAGGCCTCACCTAACGGACACCAAGAAAATAAAAAAAGAACCCAAACACCAACAAGATTGAATAAAGGAGACAAAGAGAGCAAGACCAAAACTTAGGTAGGAGAAAAACAACCAGAAAAACGTATTATCGTTAGAGAGTGTGGGTCTATCGAAGAGGATGACTAGCACCAAAAGAGCCACCAGTTTAGACTAAACAACGGAGGTAAAAGGATTAACTAGAAATGATAAAGAAGACATTAAAAACCTTCATGAACATAGAGAGAAGGAAGAGGAAATTCTTAGAGAGCGAAAGATTTAACTTTTACATTAACATTTATATTCTTATTTTCTTTAGGGAAAAAAAGGTAGCCACCCTAAGGAAATCACAAAATTGATGATTTTAAAGATTGAAATAAAGGTTTTTCCCTTGTTCTTTAAAGAACTTTTCAGATCTCATCAAATGCATGTTTTTAGCAATCCTACCTTCTTTAATATAACCATTAAGTTACAGTTTTTGTTTTCTATAATGAATATTAATATTGGGTCTTTTTTATTATTATTGGGGCTTGTATCAGTAAGTCAAATTATCACTCGTCATCCATTTTATTAGTAAACTTTGTTAAGTGAAAGAGCAAAAAGAACATTTTTCCTTTTTAAAATAACATAATTTGGGGGTGAATTATAAGTTTTTTAAATGAAAGAGCAAAAAGTTGTAAACAGTTTAGGCAAATTCAATAAACTTCAGGAATGTTTTCATAATTTCTAAAATTTAATGTGTCCCTAAATAGTTTTAAAAATGACAATTACATATAAAAAAAATAAACAAAACAAAATATTTTAAGGTAGCTTAGAGTTTGGATATTTTTAGGGGGCTAAGTGATAATTTTTTATATTTAAACAGATTTATTAATAATTTGATATTTATTTTAAGTGTTAATGACAATTTTATAATTTCAATAAAAAGGAAAAAACAAATAACTGAAAACAAACAAAGTGTTAACAATTTTAACTAAGGTTTTCAAAATCGGATCAGGATAAAAGTCGTTTTAAGTACTAGTTTCGATCAGACTGTTTGGACTGGTCGGTTGAACTGGAATTACAATTTTATATAAAAACCTAAAAAAATTATGTCTAATTAGTAATTATATTTGTTTTACACACTAAATTTTATACTGTGCATACTTTTTAGTTTTCACAATTAATAAAATATATGCATTATTGAACATAAATCTAATAAGTAATAACAACTAACTTTGCATCAAAACAAAACATATGCTTTAAACCAATCCAATTCTACAAACACATGCACTATTAATTATTGAACACTCAAACAAGTCAGAAATCTAATATATGCATTAAATAAAATATAAAATCAACCAACCAACATAACCATTATTAAACAAATAATATTCAATTCAACATTTAACAAAACATATCAAAAACATAATTTGTTTAACATAAAGTTTAATAAATGAATAATTGGTCATTCATTACCACTAATGATAAAAGATCATGTCATCGCTTCTATTGCACCCTCTATCAATTGTTCACTTCCACACCATCTTCTTTAATAGTACTATCTACAAAATTTATAATTGAATATTTTATTTTCTTTCAGCCTAAAAAATCAATCATTTATATAAGTGTGTAAATATTTGTATAAGTATCAAAAAAAATATTTTTACCTGGAAAATTATGTGACAAATCATAATTTATTTTACCATTATTGATGGGAATAGATCTCTTTTCATAAATCATTTGATCCAATTCATCTGTCACACGACAAAGCCCTAAGGGTAGGAATTAAATCCATCCAGATGATCAACCAACTATAAGTACTTTGCAGATACTTTCTTCTATTGATCATTCCTTAACAGCATCACATGGAGACAGTACAACAAAGCCATCTTAACGATGTCAACGTCGTCATTCCCCCATGGCTTGACCAAAAAAACACGCTCAATGTCATGATACTGCACCTTCTAACAACCCCGAAAATATGTATCTCTGATCCTATATCCGAAGGAGGGGGGAATATATGATGAAATAGCAAATTGTTGGCTACATGAAAGCTTTGTCACCAAAGCAAACTCAAATGGGTTGAATCTCATGTCAGCTCACTAACCCTAAACCATAACTCGTCTTTGACGGAGAGCCGATGTAGCTGTCGTAAGAGAAATGAATGAACCAATATCCTGAAAAATTTGGTTTCAGGTAGACGAAGGAGATGCTCGAAACATGTCCTCTCAAACAGTCAGAGCTGCTCCGAGGTCAGTGTAAATGTAATCCTGGATAATGTGGTGTACTGTGCATGACATATAACCTCTGCCTGAAAGTGTTTGGACTCATCGAGGATTGGCAGCTTGCCTTTAACACGTTTTCTTTTACGAGAAATATCCTGCAAAAATTTTAAAAATTCATAAGACATTCATAAAAAACAAATATGTAAACAAATGTAATAATGAAAAAAAAACATGCAAAGATGAAAAGTAGAAAACAATAAAAAAAGAAATGATAAAATTTAAAAAATAAGATTTCATTATCTTCAAATGGTGAAAATAAAAAAACGGAACTGAAATTCGAATTATTTATGTTGAAATACTTTAGAATGTCAACAATCAAAAAATTGTTTAGAAATCTGAAAAAATACGAGTCGATATATCCTAAAACTGTGAAAATCTAAAAATTGAAACTGAAATTTGAATTCTATATATTGAAATACCTAGAATGTCAACAATCAAAAAATCGTTTAGAAATCTGAAAAATACGAGTCGATATATCCTAAAACTGTGAAAATCTAAAAATCAAAATTGAAATTTGAATTCTATACATTGAAATACCCTAGAATGTCAACAATCAAAAAATTGTTTAGAAATCTGAAAAATACGAGTCGATATATTCTAAAACTGTGAAAATTAAAAAAAGGGAAATGAAATTCAAATTTTATACGTTAAAATTCCCTAAAATGTCAATAATAGAAAAATCGTTTGGAAATCCTCAAAATACGAGTCGATATATCCTAAAACGATGAAATTCAAAAAAACGAAACTGAAATTCGAATTCTAAATGTTGAAATACCCTAGAATATCAACAATTAAAAAATCATTCAGAAATCTGGAAAATACAAGTTGATATATCATAAAATGGTAAAATTCAAAAAAACGAAACTGAAATTCGAATTCTATACATTAAAATACCATAGAATGTGAACAATCAAAAAATCGTAAGAAAATCTGAAAAAAAGAGTCGATTTATCCCAAAACGGCGAAAATCGAAAAAACGGAATTGAAATTCAAACTCTATAAGTTAAAATATGTTAGAATGTCACCAATCGAAAAATCATTTGAAAATCTGGAAAATACGAATCAATATATCATAAAACGATGAAATTTGAAAAAATGAAACTGAAATTCAAAAATACGAATCGATATATCCTATAAACGAAAAAACTGAATATTGAGTTGAAATTATATCATTACATCGTAAAATATGTCAAAAAAACACAAAAATTGAAAAACCAAATGTCAAATTCGAAAACTACATATCAAAAAATCCTACAATAGAAAAAACAGATATAAAATTTGAAAACTACACTCGAGAAACCTTAGATATGAAAAATATCAATTTACCCTCTGAGGAAATTTCTACTACAAACACGTCAAATATTTATCCCTTGTCCCCTCAGTATTTTTCTAATCTCTTAGCGCTCTTGTAGTTTCAAAAAAGTAAATTTTCCCCCTAACCCATGGTATTCACGGCATTAGCCCACTGTCACATGGCAAATTTCAGAAACACCCCCCGTGGACTAACTGCTCTTTGCCAACTCCCTAATGTTTTGAAAACGCTACTTAACCCCCTAACCCACGGTCAATCTCTCCTAACCGTAGGAGAATTCGTCCTAACCGTGGGATACACTGTTCCCACAGTCGGACTGCCAATCTCTTCGAACCCATTTTTTGACAAAAAATTCGTCGTTTCGGCCTCCAGTTTCAACACAAATCAAATCTACATAGGCTATAACACAAAAACCCTCAAGAAATTCAACGAAAACAACTAAGAATCAAAACATTTTAAGCATTGTTCAAAATCGAAACCCTAAAGTTTCAAACCGTAAAATCTCAATAATATGAACAATAACTTGATTCAAACAAGAGTAAAGAAGATATACTAACCTTTTTTGCCATTTTCGATCGTCTGAAAACACGAAAATCGCTAGAAATCTCTTCACCCATGGCATGATTGTGGAGCAAAAAATTTCTTTGAATTTACACAGTGGAACTGCGGAAGAATACCATGGGAAATAAGAAAATTTTATTTGTTTATATATAGGGGTAGTTTGGTCATTTCATAAAAATAAGGTATTTTTGCTTAAACCTGACTGTTTTACGCAATTTCGCTTAGACCGCCTTAATTTTGGTCATTTAATATAATTTTCCCATAAATAATTATGTAATAGAATTTTATAAATTGGAAAAAGAATCGAGACATAAGAAACATATAAATTAAATTCATACTAGGTCGATTTTGCATGTTTCAATAACAAGTTAACGTGAGAAACTCCTCTCACAATCACGAAATATTCTACTCTCTTTTATTAACTTCGTCTTATTAACATTAAACATACATGTTTTACACTGAACAACATCCAAAAAACCCTGTAATACCTCTGATTTTGTGCAAAAGCATTCACGATCATACTGAAATGCAGGATTCAAGTATTACGCAGTTACATGAATACCTCGATGCAATGTCCCAAACCTAGCTCTATACATTTCATCATAGACATATCCCTAAGTAATACACAATGTCACGATCATACTAAAATGAAGTTTTTTCATCTAACTCTACAATACGAAGCAAATGCATCAATAGTCTCATAACTTTTACAATTATACCCATTTCGTTCCAAAAATCATTATTCAGAATTACGGTCACAACCTCTTTGCCTCAATTACTCTTTGCATATCTAGAATCAATAAAAAACTTATCAGTGACCATTGCTTGTAAGTCATGCTTATGCTCAAAAAGACTTTGCAATGTGATGAAAGTCGTAGCAAATCGGGTTTCACCAAGCCATATAATTTCTCTCTATCTTTCTCTCTTCCTTAATCAAGCTATCAATAATGTATGATTATAAATGAACTTTGTCACAAGAGATGCATAGTTGAAAATTCTAACAATGTGATCCATTTCACCAATATCTTTCAAAATCAAATTTATACAGTGTGTTGCACAAGGTGTCAAGTAATATTATTATATTTTTCAGACAATAATCCTTTAGCTGCTTTATAATTCGCTTCATTATCAGTCACAATATGAACAATGCTCTTAGGCCCAACCCATAATACTATTTCCTTAAACAACCCAACTAATGTGTCCGCCCCCTTTACAACATCAGATGCATATATTGATTTGATAAAACAAATCCCTTTTGAACAATATACCAGAAAATTTATCAACAACCTACTAGAAATGTTTGTCCAACTATCAGCCATAAGTGTACAACCAATATCTTCCCAATTTTTTTTTGTAGCTATCAACAAGTAATTGAACTTCTTTCTTTGAATCGTTTAACAAATTCACTCGTGCTTCCTGATATGTCTGTTGCTTATATCTAGGCCCAATTGTAGTTATGACATCTAACATAGGTTGAAAATAAATAGAAATTAATGCTTTAAGAGGGATGCAAACATCATATAAGAACCTCACAATAGCCATATCGGCTCTCCATTTGGCTTCTTTTCCAGCCAAAACACTCCTTATTGAAGATTGAGCCCCACTGGTACTTCTTGGAGCAAAAAAATCACCAACCCCAATCGGTCTTTTTCTTTTTGAATCATTTGTAAGTCTAATTTGTTTTCTAGAAGACCCAGTACTAGTATTACCTTCATTCATATTCATAGAGACAACCCTTCAAATTTTTCAACTGTAGTATTACCTTCAAATAGAGGTATAGTAACACCAAAAGGAATTGCATGCCTACAAAATTCTTGTCTTTCTTTATTTTTCGCTGCAATCTCATCTAATGCATCACCATTTGATGTCTAACATCATGAGGAACTTTAGTGCATGGACCAACATCCCCTTTTTTCCCAGCCAAATGTTGTTTCATTTTATATATACCACCTCCTCTAGTTGTCTTATCACAATATAAACAATTCAACATCTTCCTTCCATTCTCATCTGCACTCTAAAAAACATGTGCCCAAGTAATACCACCTTTCACTCGACATGGTGTTAAAGAAACCCCAGATCCAGATGATGACATACTTCCACTTTATCTATCTATTGCATAGCAATAAAATCAGAAATATCAATTAATATATATATATATATATATATATATATATATATATATATATATATATATATATATATTTAAATCAGAACATAAAGTTTACAATTACAATTACAATTATAATCTTGCAAGACGGTATGCATTATGAAAGAAAATTGATGAATGATAAGTAAAATGAGGTTAAATACAATTACAAAGTACAATGTTTCAAATAAAAACATAGTTAAGCAATATCTGAATATGTGTTTGAGAACATAATAATGTGTTTCAGCATATTATCCAACATCATTGCATTCAACTTAATACAAAAGCATATCATCAATCATGATCACATTCAACTTAATCTAGACACTTACTATACAAACAAAAGTATCATTATCTTAGCATTAATCTTACTACACATAAGCAAGTATGACTTAAGAAATTCATAATGATAAATAAATAGTGTATCTGTGTCATGAAATGTATCATCATGGCATGACATTCATCTTAATACAGAATTGTTAGAAGTTACATTTAACTTACTACAAAAATTTCGGAAGTCAGTAGCAACGTCAGCAACGTAAAAGATTGAGATCAATGATGATGTTCACGGCTATGCAGAAAGGCTGGAGGAAAGACATCAGCGATAACTCAGAACTACAGCAACAAAGTTCACGACAATGCAAGACTGAAGTAATGGCATCGATGGCAATGCAAGACTGAATCAATGTTGTTAGCGACAATGCAGAAGATCTCATGGCTATGCAAAAAAGCTGAGTAAAGATGTCAGCCGCAACAAAGTTGACGACAATGTAAGACTAAAGCAATAGCATCAACAACAACGCAGGTCTGGATTCGAGCAACACCAACAGCAACGTTTTTCTGTTGAATGCGTATTGCGTACACATAAAAAGGTTAAAAGGAAAAAGTTTAATAAAATACTAACTTTGAATGCAGGATTTAATGCACATTTAAATAAAATTTTAAGTAGGTCGTTTTATAATTGTGAACCAGACTGGCCATGAATTGGCAATGAACCACCGTTCTAATCGTGGTTCAGTCTGAAAATTTAAAATAAATGGTTTTTTCAGTTTAAAAACTACTACAGTAACTGGTTCACAGTCCAGTCAATTAGACCAACTGGTCCAATTTGACTTTTCAAACCTTGATTTTAACTAAATAGAATTCACTAAGAAAAGCGAATAACCGGTTGAATTTTGGCCTTTTGAAATTTAAAGGATAAGAATGTATCATTTCAACAAACATTGGATGGCAAATATTCATTTGGCAAAAAAAAAACAAAAAAATAATAATAAACAATGTTACCTCAAATAGGACTTCTCAAATTTAAGTACAATTTTATATGAAGTGAAATGGCACAAACATTGTATTATCTTTACACAATTTTTTGACACTTTCATTGTTGAATGTTGTGTTTCTAGAAATGGTGTTGGTGCTGTTTTAATTCAATAAATATCAAATGTATCTTTTATCCAAGGTCTACATGATAAAAAAAAAAGTTGTCATATTAACGTATGAGAAGGAAATGTTGATCTTAGTCCTCATTGTTCAAAATAGGAAAAATCATATTTGAAAATAATAATAATAAGAATGAACAATATAATTGAACGTTAGGCTTATTTTGGGTTTGTGTTTGATCGTTAGGCTTATTTTGTCGGTGCTCTTAGCATGGTTTGTAGTTGTTTGGACATTGGGTCTATTGTTTTCCTTTAGGCTTTACCTAGGGGATTATCCTAGGAAAGTCTTTCCTTTTGTATCTTTCTCTTTTTGGTATATAATCTTTTGCTTTTGTTGGTACTAACACAAATATTATCACATCACTAGAAGCTACCAAAGAATAGTTTGCATTTGATTTTATTTCTAAGTTTTATTAGAAGAATCTAGTAAAGAAAGAGGTAAAATTTCTCTCGCACCTAATTCAAAGCTTACAATATCCAACATCACTAAGTTTGACCTCAAGGATTAGCAAAACTGGTGAAGCATTAGAATTTTTGGGGAGAAGACTTGAGTTCAAGCCTCTATCACATTGTGAAACCTTAACTTATCTAATGTTATGGTTGTGAGTCTAATCACTATGTCCTAGGTTTAACCATCCAATTAATACAAGTAAGGTCCCTGACTATAAAAGAAAAAAAGTAAAAAAACATCACTAAGTTTTACAACAATATCTATGAAGGTTATATAAAGACCCTTTAACACATCAAAACATATTATTTATAGGAAAGAGATGAGAAAAAAGAAGCAACATTGAAAGGACGAAGGAAAATGTGGCACTTATGAGAAATTATAGTCTTTTAATATGCATATTCAAATAGGCCATTTAGAGTTCTCTTATACTTAAGTATTTTCTCTTGTTTATTTCGGTCTTCTTGACCTTTATTTTCTTCTTGGGAAGTAGATAGTTTGTCAAGAAGTCTCCTTGTCCCATGGTAAAGTCTTTTCTTGTTAACAAATTATTTATTTACCAAAAATATTTAAAAAAAAAAAAGAGACGAGAAAAAATGATAAAAGAATTTATTCATAATTATGTTACATGATAATGCCACAAAACTAAATATTTGGCTTCTATGTGCTTATTCTAACTTTTACTAGTTCCTTCTCAAATCATAAATGGAATTTTATTGAAATCTTATCATATTTGAGCAATAAGTAGTTGATTGACTATATAAATATGTCTACTTTTGTTGTCTCACCCTCATAAGCATTGTTTTTTGGTAAGTAAGTACATATTAACAAAGAACAAGAAATACAACCCAAACTCAACTTGAAGCATCAATTAACAAGCTAGCATAGCTAAGCAAAGACCATATAAAGGTTTATCTCAAATCGTTTCCATAGGACAAGTCCCTAAGTGAAAAGAAAATAAGGAGAAAACAAACAAAATAACATAAAACCTTCTTGAGAGCCTATCTAAGACCTTTCTAAGATAGGACTCAAGAAGATCCGAAGGAATACAAATACAAAAATACAAGCAGCAAGTGTACTCTAAAAGCAAAGAAACACACAAGAAACAAGCCTTAGCGATAAAGAACCACCACCATAAGGAGCCAAAATTGAGAAGCATCAAATCAAACATGGCTAAGAAATGTCCCAAGTCAAGCCCTAATTTTGGACAACGGATATCTCATTTTCCTTAACTACCATATTTGGCATAAAAGGTCTTTTCCTGCACCATGGATATAATCTCCACAATTAGAAATTGAGTGTCCTTGGCCTTTTAAGAGAAAATCCTATTATTTCGTTATATCCAAAGAAAGTAGATTGTAACACCTAGGCTTAGCTTAGCCAACCAATTTTTTACATTCTTCCATTGCCAATTTAAGCTTTCCAAGTTGACATACTCTAGCCACAACATAACATTGTAACTCAAATTCTTCTTGTCACTAAGCAAGCAAAGAATAGATGGTTAAGAGATTCCAAAGGCCTATGACAAAACATATAATCCATATCATTGATGAGACTAATTTATGTAAAGTGATCTTAGGTTTGTAGATTTTCTTTCATAGCCATCCAATTAATAATAAAGTGCTTAAGGGAATGTTGTTTGAACCACAAAAGGTGATGCTAATTAACTTTCTACCCTCTTGATCTCATAATCGCCCAAGCCAAATAAGTAGTAAATGCTCTTGTAGAACAAGTATTTCATTTCACCACATCGTCACCTCTAAGTGGACTAAAGTTAATTTCCCTCTTGATCTCTATAAGTTCCTATGTGTTAGTACACAACAAAGCCTACATACCATCCCTAATAACATTCTCTACCAAAGCCTTTTAATTGAGATCTAAATCATAAATCTCCTTTTCACCTTATCTATCTGTAAGAGTGCCAAGGGGATGTCATTTGTCAAACCAAAGGCTAATGTTTCTTCATGTCCAAAAATAGTTTGAAGGAGTTTTAACCTTCCAAAAGGAACTTTCCTTGACATAGTGTCAAACAGCCCAATACACCCAAATAGAGTCCTTATTCCTCAAAGCCATGTTTCATAGGTGTCTTATCATTGTCGCCTTGTCCCACTCCTTTATGCATATAATTCTAAGACCCCCTTCAATTCTATAAATGCATATGTCCTCCCAAGCAACTTTAGCTTTAGAGTCCCCCCCCCCCCCCCCCCCCCCCCCCCCCCCCCCTAAAAGACCTTTCCAAAAGAAGGCTTTAATAGAGCTTTCAATACACTTATGTATGCTAGAAGGAAAGATAAATAAGCTAGACCAATAAACTTAGATACTAAAAAGGATAGATTTAATAAGCATATGTCTCCTTGCATATGACAAGAATCTAGTCTTTCAAGACTTAAACCAGTAAGGATTCTCTTAATCAATGGTTTGCATTCATTTATCCTCAACTTAGTGGTGATTAAAGGCATATTGAAAGAGTTCCAATTGGAAAGCCAAAAACATTCGTAAGCTTTTTGTCATGAAAAGAAGCACCTGAAAAGAAAATGTGAGATTTCTTGTCATTTGCCTTAAGATCTGACCACTTGGCATAGAGATCGAAAGCCTTCTGAAGAAGGACAAGAGAAAACTCCTCTGTATAATAAAAGAGCATTAGATCATATACAAAACACACATGGGTTATATTTAAAACATCACAACCCTCATGGTTGCTGAAATTAGGATTTAATGCCACTTTGTTAAGCAAACTAAAAGAGCCTTTATCATCATCACAAAAAGGTAAGGGGATAAAAAATCCGCTTGCCTAATACCCTTTGAGCCACCAAATAAGCCCGACAACTCAACATTTATGCAAAGTGGAAATTTTAGAGAAAAAATGCAAGCTTTAGTCCATTTAATCATAATGTTAGGAAAACCATCGTCTTAGGCATTTCAAGGATAAAGTTCCATCTAACCAAATCATAAGCCTTCATCAAGTCAATTTTCATCGTGCAATTATTACCTTTCTCTGACTATCTATGATAATTATGAAAAGGCTCTTGACATATAAAGATGTTGTCTCCAATTCTTCTACCATTTACAAATGCTGCTTATGCTTAATCAATAAGAGATAGAAGCACATCTTAATCTTATTTGCCAAGATTTTGGTTATGCACTTATAAATCATGTTACAATAAAAGATATGGTGATAGTTATTACAAGAAGATGAATTAGGGCATTTGGGAATCAAAGCAATTAAGGTAAAATTAACTTATTTTAGGAATTCTTCGATTTCAAAAAACCTTTTAATAACCTTTACAACTTCACTCCCAACAGTGCTCCAAATTTTCTTAAAAATATAGTTTTATAACCATCCAGACCTGACACATTATTATAGCCAAACTAAATGTTATTTTTGGAATTTCATTCAAGGTGACCTCTTCAATCTGGTGCATTTCCATTAAGACAATGCAACTACACACAAACTCAATTCTAGAAGTTACTATTCATTTGGCACAACAATAATTTGTCTTCAATTTTTATCCAATCAAATGACCTCCAAATCATACATATTATATATATCATTGTAAAAAGCATTCAAAGAATTTTCTAACAGTATACAATGTCAACCACAACTCAATCAATAAGGCATTCAAAACTAGCTTCAAAGTTTGCTAGCAAAAACTGGAAACTACAAAATCACACACTGTGAACAGTACCTAAGACATACAACACACATTCAAATCTTCACACTTTGGATTTCAAGGCTAATAAGGAAATTAACCAAGGCATAAAGGAAAGTTCCACCAACCTTGGGGTCTTCCACCACCAATCTTCCACCAAGAATGATTGGATAAAGGAAATGAGAAAAAAAAGCCAACAAACTTTCTTCAAATTTTCATTCAAGAGCAAAACCAAAAACCTTTTTCAAATGAAGATCCACCCTTTTATATAGGAGGCATGGATGGCAATGATACAATATTTCCCACAAAAGTCAACTAAAATGGCATGAATTAAACTAAGTCATTCATTTTAAACCAAGCCCACACATAGTAATTAACTAAAGAAACTTTAGGAATGATGTTTCCTAACTAAAACAATTAAATTCTAACTTAGTTTCAATGTAACTAAAACCCAATTTTGGGCTTCTCAAAATGATGCTTGGACGTTTGGGTCATTGATGGACTTTAAAAGTTACACTTTTGGATCAATTGAAGCAAACTATTCATTTGGACCTTAAGTGGGTGTAATAAGACTATATCCAAAAGTGGTTTTGGGCCAAAATTGAAGGTGCAATGCTTCTTTTAGCTTGGGATTTGCTAGAACTTCATTCTTCTTGGCTTCAAAGGTTGCATGGAGACTTAAGGATGGCTTGGAACCCAAAAATGACAATGGAGCCGCGTATACATCATAATCAATCTACAAGCTTGCTCATAGCTTATTTTCCTTTTAATGCACTCCTTAAGACTTGAAAAAATGGTTTCACCTGAATGCTCCTTAAAGAGATTCTTGAAATAATATACAAACACTTATTTAATTCCCAGATTATTTGAAATCCAAAAACTATCCTCCTTAATCATGGAAATTCTATTAAGGTTCTTACAACCATTGATACATTTGAAGGAGTAGAAAGTATTCCTATCACCTTCTATAAGCCATTGAATATGAGAATTTTGCCTTGCACAAGACTCCTCTACCAAGCTTCGCTTAACAAAATTATCTAAAGTTGTTCTTTCTTTCCTTAAGCACTTTATTATTGCTTGGATGGCCATGAAAGGAAAGCTGCAAACCAAAGATTACCTTATGCAAATTGGTCTTATTAATGATATGGATTGTGTGTTTTATCATTAGTCTTTGGAATCTCTTAACCATCTATTCTTTGCTTGTTTGGTGACAAGGAGAATGTGGAAGGAGATCCTTTGATGGAGCAATTTGAGTTACAATATTGTGTTATGGTTGCAGTATGTCAATTTGGTAAGCTTAAATTGGCAAAGGAAGAATGTGACAAATTGGTTGGCTAAGCTAAGCCTAGGTGCTACAATCTACCTTCTTTGGAAAGAATGAAATAATAAAATTTTCTTTCAAAAGGCTAGGGACACTCAATCTCTAATCATGGAGATTATATCCATGGTGAAGGAAAAAACCCTTTCTATGTTGAGTGTGGTATTTAAGGAAAAACAGATGTTTGTTGTCTAGAATTGAGGCTTAACTTAGGATATTGCTTAGCCATGGTTGATTTGATGTTTCTTAGTTTTGGCTCCTTGTGGTGGTGGTTCTTTACCACTAAGGCTTGTTTCCTAAATGTTTTTTTATTTTTAGAGTACACTTGTTGCTTGTATTTTTGTATTTGTATTCCTTTGGATCTTCTTGAGTCTTATCTTGGAAAGCTCTTAGATAGGCTCTCAAGAAGGTTTTATCTTATTTTCTCCTTGTTTTTTTTTCACTTAGAGACTTGTCTTATGGAAAAGATTTGAGATGGACCTCCAGATGGTCTTTGCTTAGTTGTGCTAGCTTATTGATTCATGTTCCAAGTTGAGCTTAGGTTGTATTTCTTGTTCTTCGTTAATATATACTTACCAAAAAAAAAAAGGCCACTCTTTCCTCCACAATAAGTTCATCATTCAACGGGTCCCCACTTAAGTCAATTTTGAGTTTTCAACAAATTTTTTTTAGCACAAGCAACCTTGTCCAAAATATTGCCAAAATGTTTTTTGTTTAGCTTTTTGAGTCTAAGTTTGAATAATTTTAGTTTAGTAACAAGTCCAAACATAGGAGTACCCTCAATCCCCTTAGACCACACTTTACCCACCATAGGCAAGAGATCTTTATAATCCACCCACATATTAAAGAACTTGAAAGGAGATTTCCTTTTCACATCATTATTCCTACAAAAAACAATACAAGGACAATGATTCGAAATAGAAGGCTATTAGATTACTGTTCACAGTGTGTGTTTTTGCAATTTCTAGTTTTTGCCAGTAAACTTTGAAGCTAGTTGTGATTAACATTATATACTGTTAGAAAGACATTTGAATACTTTTTCCAATAATATATAATTTGCAAGATTTGGAGGTCATTTGATTGGTTAAAATTGAGAGACAAATTGCTGTTGTGCTAAATAAATAGAAATTTCCAGAATTGAGTTTGTGTTTTGTTACATTGTGTTAATGGAAATGCACCATTTGGTATCAGAGCTTAGAGTGTTTGTGTGATTTGTTGACTGATTTTTGTCTTTTAGAGCTACTGTTTATCGTTGGAATTTACTGTTCACTATAAAGTTACTGTTCACAGAACCTTAATTTGCCTAAAACACAAACCTTCCTTAACCTAAACACTTATCAATACTCCCTCCAACCCTTAAACACTTATAACCATTAGCCTTTACCCACTAGCCATTGCCAAAAATGTCATATAAAAGAACTTCATTCTTATCCCCCTCACCTCCTCACCTCCTCACCCTTAGGAATTTGCCCACATGGCACTAAAAGAAGAGGTTAAAGGAGAACTTAAGGCCATTAAGGACCAAATGAATCAAATGATGTAAATGATGAGAGACTTGACCCTCACTGAAAGTCGGGCACCCTTATCACAACCCCAAACTTCAACACAAAGCCAAATACCCCCTCCTCCACCTCACCCAACCCAACTACATCACCCAAGAAGACATATTAGACCTTCCCCTCCTCCTCCTAGACATCATAAGGAGGAATTGATACTTCATGATGATTCAAGTGAAGAAGAACAAGAGAGGGCACCTAGGAGAAATAAGGATGATGATAGGGGATTGAAAATTGAAATTCTAAAATTTGAGGGTAGTATGGATTCAGATGATTTTATTGATTAGTTACATGCTATAAAGAGAGTTTTTGAATATAAGGGTTATTTGGATGAGAAGAAATGTAAGCTTGTCATCTTGAAATTCAAGGATTATGCATCCTTGTAGTGGGAAAATCTCAAGAAGCAAAAGGAAAAGGACAATAAAGAGAGAGTGAGATCTTGGGAGAAACTAAAGAAACTTATGAAGAGAAGATTCCTCCTAGAGAACCATAAACAAGATCTTTACCTCAAGCTACACATCCTTAAGCAAGGAAGTGATGGAGTAGAGCATTACATGAGGGAGTTTGAGAAGCTATTAATGAAGAGTGAGCTGTCAAAAGTAAATGAGCAAACCATTGCAAGATTCATTGGAGGATTGAATCAAGACATTGCTCATATGGTAGAGTTGCAACCATATTGCACTTTTGAAGATATGTGTAAGTTGGCTATTAAAGTGAAAAAGCAAAAGAAGGTCATGAAGCCCATGGTTTCCAAGTCATTCTCCAAAGGGACATTATTTAACAAAAGTACATCTTTTACCAAGGGAACTACCTTTTATAAAGGTTCCCTATCCTACACAAATGTTGTTGATTCTTCTTTCAAGGAGAAAGGCAAGGAAAAAATAATGGAACTAACTAAGGACAAGCCTAATATGGTGAAGACCAACCTCTCCAATAAAAAGTGCTTTAAATGCCAAGGCTATGGACACTTCCAAGTTGAATACCCTAATAGGAGAGTTTTATCCTTGATAGAGATACAAGCAATTGAGGAGTCCTTTCAAGAAGAAGAAGAAAGTGAAGTTTCCAACCATGAAAGTGATGAAGCCAACAAGAAAGAAGAAGAAATTCTACAAGGAGCTGATGAAAGAGAGTTGCTAGTTATTAGGAGAGCTTTGCATGCCAAGCCTCTTCCTCATGAAGAGTAAAAACTCCACATTTTTCAATCAAGGTGCACTATTGGAGGTAAAGTGTGTTCTTTAATTATTGATAGTGGGAGTTGTGCAAATGTGATCTTATCCACCTTAGTAGACAAACTTGGGTTATACACCATGCCACACCTTCAACCATACAAACTACAACGGTTGAGTAATGGAACCAGCCTCCAAGTAGCCAAACAAGTGCTTGTTTCCTTCTTTATTGGCAAGCATCATAATGATGAGATTTTTTGTGATCTGATTCCTATAGATGCTTGTCACTTGTTATTGGGAAGACCTTGGCAATTTGATAGGGAAATGAAGCATGATGGCAAGAAGAACACTTACTCCTTTAAATTCAATGGCAAGACTATCACTTTAACTACTTTTAGTCCACAACAAGTTCATAAAGCTATTAAAGGAAAAGAAGTCAAGAAAGAGAGCTTGTTTATGAATGGTCAACAAGTGAAGGATAACCATCTTGAGGATTTGAGGGCAAATCCTTTTCAACTTGAGGAGGATGATGTATACACAACTCCATTTTCATTTTTGGGTTCCAAGCCATCTTCAAGTCTCTATGCAACTTTGAAGCCAAGAAGAATGAAGTTCTAGCAAATCCCAAGCCAAAGGAAGCATTGCATAGATGGCCCAAAACCACTTTTAGGTATAGTCTCATTACATCCACCCAAGGTTCAAATGAATAGCTTGCTTTAATTGATCCAAAAGTGTGCCTTTGGAAGTCCATCAATGGCCTAAACGTTCAAGCATCATTTTGAGAAGCCCAAAGAGCCCAAAATTGGTTTTAGTTACATTCGAACTAAATTAGAATTTGATTGTTTTAGTTAGGAAACATCATTCCTAAAGTTAAGGAAAAAGTAATTAACTTTTGTCTTTAGTTAATTACTATGTATGGGCTTGGTTTAGAATGCATGGCTTAGCTTAATTCAAGGGACTTTTGTATAAAAAAATTAATAGATTTTGTATTGGAAAGTTCATTTTGCCACCACTTCTTCCCTATATAAAAGGTGCTTATACTTTGTAAAAGGGTTGGTTAGCATTTTGAATGAAAATTTGAAGAAAAGCTTTGTCGGTTTTTATCTCATTTCCTTTATCCAATCATTCGTGGTAGAAGAACCCAAGGTCGGTGGAACTTTCCTTTATGCCTTGGTTACATTTTATGTTTCCCTTGAAATCCAAAGTGTGAAGACTTGAATGTGTGTTATATGCCTCAGATTACTGTTCACAGTGTGTGTTTTTGTAATTTCCACTTTTTGCCAACAAACTTTGAAGCTAGTTTTGAATGCCTTGTTGATTTGAGTTGTGATTGACATTATATACCGTTAGAAAGCTCTTTGAATGCTTTTTCCAATGATATATAGTTTGCAAAATTTGGAGGTCATTGGATTGGTTAAAAGTGAGAGACAAATTGCTATTGTGCCAAATAAATAATAATTTCCAGAATTGAGTTTATGTGTTGTTGCATTGTCTTGATGGAAATGCACTAGGTTAACTATAGCCTTCATGCATCTCACGATATGGCCAATCATAACCTTTATGATACCTTTATTACAGTGATGCGTTGGATAATGTCAAACCATATCGATCTTTACACAAGATGGTCTAACAACCTCAAGTCAAAAGATCACTTATACCCATGGTATTTAGATGATTTGTTCTATAGACATTGGAGCAACCATCTATCTAGATATCCTTTAATAGGATTAGTTTGATGAACACATTTACAATGTGATGCGAACCTTGACGATTTCTCGTAAGACCCAACACTCAAGAAGATATTTTTCCCAGGATTGAATCGGTTTCGTCACGTAATTAAACCTTGACCCGAATCGATATGGAATCGAATGAACCTTGGTATTGAGAATGGTGAACGCCACAAGACAAGCTTGATAAGTTCAGAGATTGTAAACTCAATAGTAAGCAAGCTATTTGTGAAAAATCAGCAAAAAGTTTTTTTTCATCATGAAATGTTTTGTTTTTATAGTGCAATGCCAACTTAACCCTAACTACCCATGACCCAATGGACTTCCAAACTTCCCAAGCCCATTACCTAAGTAACTACCCAAAGCACTAATTAAATTAAAAGAAAAGATGTCACTTGGGCTCAATAAAGTCTAGCCCAATCACAAACAAGATCAAAAATCATAAAACTGAAAATCCTAGATTTGGGTAACAAAAAAACTATGAAATACGGACTGAAATGACGTTATTTGGGCCTCCAACTTGAGTTCAACCAGAAAAACTTTAGGTTATGGTTATAGAGCTTGAAATGAGCTTCGCGTTGATATATTACAGGCCCCATAACTCTTCCCGGATCAAAAGTTATGGCCGTTCAAAGTTTGCTTGCGCATAAGCTTGGGCCTGAATCAAGTTGATCTCTCTGTTAGCTCCTTCAAGCATCCAATCGTCCTTGAGTGAGCTGATCTTAGTCTCCAAGCCCTCCACGAGTCCAACTAAGGCTTGTTGCATCTTCTTAGCTCTGCTCCTCGTAATTGGCCCAATCGAAATATGTAGCAAATCTTCTTGAGGGCTCGATGCGTCTACGATGCCTCTATCATCCCCTCCCTCTTGAAAAAGATTTGTCCTCAAATCTGCATCATCAAAAGGAGATAAGTCAGAAACATTAAAAGTAGCACTTATATTATACTCACCTGGAAGATCCAATCTATAAGCATTATCATTGATCCGCGCGAGTACTTGAAATGGCCCATCGCCTCTCGGATGCAACTTAGATCTGCGTTGGGATGGAAACCGTTCCTTTCACATGTGCACCCAAACCCAATCACCAGGTTGGAAGACCACCTTGTGTCTTCCTTTGTTAGCTTGTTTGACATATTGCTCAGTCCTTCTCTCAATATTTTGTCTAACTTTCTCATGAAGCTGTCGAACTAACTCTGCCTTCCTTTTGCCATCTAAACTGGTACGTTCCTCAACAGACAAAGGTAACAAGTCCAAAGGTGTAAGTGGATTAAAATCATAAACAACTTCAAAAGGTGAATAACCAGTAGATGTATGCACCACCCTATTATATGCAAATTCTACATGTGGCAAGCTTTCCTCCCAAGTTCTCAAATTCTTTTCTAATACAGCACGCAATAACTGAGATAAAGTTCTATTAACTACCTCTGTTTGTCCATCTGTCTGTGGGTGACAAGTTGTAGAAAATAGTAGTTTAGTACCTAACTTACCCCACAATACCTTCCAGAAATAACTTAAGAACTTCACATCACGATCAGATACAATACTTTTTGGAACTCCATGCAAACGCACGATCTCCCTGAAAAACAAATCAGCAATGTAAGTTGCATCATCAGTTTTACGACATGGAATAAAATGTGTCATTTTTGAAAACCTATCAACTACGACAAAAACCGAATCACTACCCTTCCTAGACCTAGGTAATCCTAAAACAAAGTCCATAGAAATATCCTCCCACGGTACAGAAGGAATAGGTAAAGGTGTATATAAACCATGGGGTAAGACTCTAGACTTGGCCTGTTTACACTTAATACAACGAGTACAAACACGCTCTACATCTCGTTTCATATGTGGCCAAAAGAAATGCTCTTGTAGTACATCTAAAGTCTTAGCTATACCGAAATGACCCATTAATCCACCCCCATGTGCTTCCCTCACAAGCAATTCACGTAAAGAACTCATAGGCACACATAATCTATTTTCACGAAATAAATAACCATCATGCCTATAAAATTTACCAAATTCAGTCTTCTCACAAGTTTCATAAATACTGGAAAAGTCAGAATCATTCACATACAAATCCTTTATGTACTCCAAACTAAGTAATTTAGTATCTAAAGTCGAGATTAGAGTATACCTGTGAGATAACGCATCTGCCACAACATTTTCCTTACCTTGTTTGTAATGAATGACATAAGGAAAAAATTCGATGTATTCAACCCACCTTGCGTGTCTCTTGTTCAACTTACCTTGTCCCTTTAAATGTTTTAGGGACTCATGATCTGTCCTGATGACGAACTCACGTGGCCAAAGGTAATGTTGCCACATCTCCAATGCTCTCACCAAAGCGTACAACTCTTTGTCATACGTAGGGTACTTTAAAGCGGGTCCATTGAGCTTCTCACTGAAATACGCTATGGGTCTATTTTCCTGCATCAAAACAGCTCCAATACCAATACCTGAAGCATCACACTCAAGCTCAAATGGTTTAGAAAAATCAGGTAGCGCAAGTAAAGTTGCAGAACTTAACTTATCCTTAATTAATGCAAATGCACGCTCTTGTTCCTCACCCCACCTAAATCCTACATTCTTTTTAATAACTTCAGTTAGTGGTGCCGCTAGTGTACTAAAGTCTCTTACAAATCTCCTATAAAAACTAGCTAAACCATGGAAACTCCTAACCTCAGTCACAGAAGTAGGTGTTGGCCACTCTCGGATAGCCTTGACCTTCTCCTTATCTACCTTAATTCCGTTAGATGAAACCACAAATCCTAGGAACACAACTTGGTCAGTGCAAAAGGAACATTTCTTAAGATTACTAAATAACCTCTCTTTCCTAAGCACAAGCAACACATCATGCACATGTCCTATATGCTCATCTAGACTACGACTATAAATGAGAATATCATCAAAATAAACGACTACAAACTTGCCAATAAATGCATGCAAGACATGGTTCATTAATCTCATAAACGTACTAGGTGCATTAGTAAGCCCAAATGGCATTACCAACCATTCATATAGTCCATACTTGGTTTTAAAAGCAGTTTTCCATTCATCACCCTCTTTCATCCTAATCTGATGATACCTACTTTTTAAATCAATTTTTGAAAAGATACAAGATCCATGCAACTCATCAAGCATATCATTTAACCTAGGTATAGGATAGCGATACTTTACAGTGATTTTGTTGACGGCACGACAGTCAACGCACATTCTCCATGTCCCATCCTTCTTGGGCACTAGAATCACTGGTACGACACACGTACTCATGCTCTCTCTCACGTATCCCTTCTTCATCAACTCCTCCACTTGCCTTCGAAGCTTTTTTGTCTCATCGGGATTACTTCTATAGGCTGGTCGGTTGGGTATGGCCGCTCCAGGTATGAAGTTGATCTGGTGCTCGATCCCACGAATTGGAGGTAGTCCATCAGGAATCTCCTCAGGGAATACGTCTTCAAACTCCTGCAAAAGAGAAACAAACACACTAGGAAGAGAATTGTCAACATTAGTGAAAGATATAAAACTTTCCTTGTAAACTAACAATAATGGATATTGTTTAGTCACAAGGGCAGTCCTCACATCACTCATCTTCCCATAAAAACTCTCTTTTTTTCGCTCCTTGTTTTCTCTCTTATTTTTTCTCTCATTGCCGAATTGCTCACCCTCTTTTTCCTCTCCCCTCTTTTTGGCCTTACTTTTTCTTCGCTCATCTTCATTCACATTTTCTCTCTTTTTGTTTTCACTCTCACTTTCTTTTCTCTCTTCATTCATCTTTCTTCTCCTCACTTGATCCTCAAAAACTTACTTTGGTGACAATGGTACAAGTGTGATGAGTTTATGGCTCATTATGAAAGAGTATCTATTCTTAAATCCGTCATGTGTCACCTTTCTATCATATTGCCATGGTCTCCCTAACAAGATGTGTCCAGCATACATGGGTACTACATCACATAACACCTTATCTTGATACCTACCCACAGACAAAGCCACCACTACTTGTTTGTTCACCCTAATTTCTCCACAGTCATTCAACCATTGAAGCTTATAAGGTCTAGGGTGTTTGATTGTGGTTAAACTAAGTTTTTCTACAAGTTCGGTACTGGCTACGTTCGTGCAACTACCCCCATCTATAATTAAAGTACACACCTTACCCTTCATATGACATCTAGTATGGAAAATATTCTCTCTTTGGTCGTCATTTTCTTCCTTATAATGTAAACTTAAAGCTCTCTTAGACACTAATGTCTCACCCTCTACTGTATACTCCAACTCTACATCACTAGCATCCTCTATTGGTGGCATAGACTCATCACTAGACTCTTCCTCTGTCTCATATTCACCATCCTCTCTCAACATCATGGTTCTTTTGTTAAGACATTGGGAAGCTATGTGACCCCTACCCAAACACTTAAAACATTTTATCTCACTGTTCCTCTTTGATGGTTCGAGTTTAATATTAGACTTTTCTCGGCTAGACTCCTCTCCCTTAGGTTTAGAGTACTCAGTTTTTGGCTTAAAAGGTGGCCTATCATCTCTCTTTGACACACTCGATTTTCCAAGACTAGAATAGGAAACTACATCCCTTTTACCCTTACGCTGTAATTGTCTTTCTACCTTCATTGTCATATGTTCCAAATCCTCTAGCTCTACATAGTGTTGGAGCTCTACAACATTTGCTATTTTCCTATTCAACCCATTTAAAAACCTAGCCATAGTGGTTTCCCTATCTTCCTCTATATTAGCTCTAATCATGGCTATCTTCATCTCCTTGTGATAGTCCTCCACACTCTTAGTCCCTTGCCTAAGCCCCTGTAACTTCTGAAGTAAATCCCTATGGTAGTGACTAGGAACAAAACGCTGCCTCATTACACTCTTCATATCATCCCAAGTATCTATGGGTCTACCCAAGCTCCTACGTCTACTTTTCAACAACTGGTCCCACCAAATGCTAGCATAATCAGTGAATTCTACAACAGCCAACTTCACCTTTTTCTCCTCGGAATACCTATGTATATCAAAAACCTGATCTACTTTTCGCTCCCAATCTAAGTAGGCTTCCGGATCATTTCTACCCTGAAAAGGTGGAATTTTCATCTTAATGCTACTAAGGTTACTATCACTCTGCCTACTCTCTCTATACATACTATTTCTATGACTTCGATGTCCTCCTTTACTCCTTATATTATTCAACCTATCACTTATTCCATCATCCTCACTATCGGTAACTATCCTATCCTCATCCCTCACTACTGGTGCTTTTCTCCTACCTTTAGTTGTATTACTTTCCCCTCTATCACTTTGTTGTTGCTCTAATTTGTCCAATCTATCATTAACACTCCCTATTACATTAAAAAATCGCTCAAACTGTTGTTGGATTGCTTGCAATGTAAAAGCCTCGGTTTTACCCAAATCTTCTACCATGTTATAATTTAGAAAACAAAATGTGTTTGTGAACAGTAATCCTCACACGCTCCCTCACGTGTTTGCACTCGCGCTCGTGCTTTCACTCTAATGTTCTCACCACTCTTTAATCAAAACGATACTTGTGACAAACAACCACCAGTCAATCTAGGTTATGTTACGATTACTGACAACTAAAATAAAGAGACTAAGATTCAAGAAGAAAGAAAATTTTCAGAATCGGAAAAAAAAAATGACACAATTTCAAGAATGAATAGTCAAGGGAAAGAAATTCAAAAGAGATGACAAGAATAAAGGAAATCAAATTCAAAAGAGGTAAGTGTGCTAACTTTCTCCTTGATCTCTCTTCTTTTTTTTTTTACGTTGTTTTTTTTGCTCCCTTTTTTTCTGTCTTTTTTCTTCTTCTTTTTTTTTTTTATGCTACTTGGCCGAAAATAGGAAAGAAAATAACTTCTTTAGATCACACAAATCCCCTCCTAAAAAAAATTTCAAGCAATTAACGGAATAACCAAGGTTTAATCCCTTAATTTAGGACTATCAAAATTTTCAAGGAAAATTTAAATTTTTAGGAACAAATCAAGAACTCAATCTCCCAACTTAGGTAATTACAATGCTTCTCCTAAAGATTAAAGGAAACAAGGCAATCCTAATCCAAGATTATTCTCCCCAATTTCGGAATCCCACTTTTTTCCACTTTTTTTTTTTGCTACTGTTTTTTTTTTTTTTTTTTGACAATCAAGGCAATTTAAACTAAGGCAATCAAACAATAATTTCCACCAAGAACTACCCTTGCACTTTTGGCAACAACAAAATCTTTCCCAAGAGGTCAAGAATCCCACACAAAGCCAATCCCTAATTCACTCCCCAAAGGATATATATTTTCGGCCTCAACAATATATTTATTTTGTTTTTTTTTCGTTTTTTTCTTTTTTTTTTTTGGATCAATCAAGAAGACAATTAGACACCTACACAACCTAGAATTTGACTATTCCAAGGTTAATCACAAATTCAAGAATTTGATGAAAACAAAGACACTAACACAATAATTTGATGGAAACAAGGACACTAACACAATCAAGAATTTAAGAATTTGATGGAAGCAAGGACACCAAAACACTATCAAGAATTCAAGAATTTGATGGAAACAAGGACACCAAAACACAATTAAAAAAATGAAAACGAAATCACCAAGAGAACGAAATCATGACTAATGACGAAGAGAATTCCTACTCGAAAACACAAGAAAAGATAGATACGAAACCTGATTCGACTCGGCTCTGATACCAACTGATGCGATCCTTGATAATTTGTCGCAAGACCCAACACTCAAGAAGATATTTTTCCCAGGATTGAATCGGTTTCATCACGTAATTAAACCTTGACCCGAATCGATATGGAATCGAATGAACCTTGGTATTGAGAATGGTGAACGCCACAAGACAAGCTTGATAAGTTCAGAGATTGTAAACTCAATAGTAAGCAAGCTATTTGTGAAAAATCAGCAAAAAGTTTTTTTCATCATGAAATGTTTTGTTTTTATAGTGCAATGCCAACTTAACCCTAACTACCCATGACCCAATGGACTTCCAAACTTCCCAAACCCATTACCTAAGTAACTACCCAAAGCACTAATTAAATTAAAAGAAAAGATGTCACTTGGGCTCAATAAAGTCTAGCCCAATCACAAACAAGATCAAAAATCATAAAACTGAAAATCCTAGATTTGGGTAACAAAAAAACTATGAAATACGGACTGAAATGACGTTATTTGGGCCTCCAACTTGAGTTCAACCAGAAAACCTCCAAGTTATGGTTATAGAGCTTGAAACGACCTTTGCGTTGATATATTACAGGCCCCATAACTCTTCCCGGATCAAAAGTTATGGCCGTTCAAAGTTTGCTCGCGCATAAGCTTGGGCCTGAATCAAGTTGATCTCTCTGTTAGCTCCTTCAAGCATCCAATCGTCCTTGAGTGAGCTGATCTTAGTCTCCAAGCCCTCCACGAGTCCAACTAAGGCTTGTTGCATCTTCTTAGCTCTGCTCCTCGTAATTGGCCCAATCGAAATATGTAGCGGATCTTCTTGAGAGCTCGATGCGTCTACGATGCCTCTATCACAATGTGCACCCATATGTTACATTAAGCCATCCACAAATATCTTTGACACATGAGAACTGTTGCCACCTTTCAATAGGGTTACTCATCACCATTATATATGTCCTTGATCATTGTAATGTCAGGGTCATAGATGTTTTTATAATGACAACTTTTTTTTTTTTTTTGGTAAGTAATTAATGATTTTTATACCAAAGACAAAATGTACATATTGGTTTATCTAGGACAATGTCCCTAGATTAAACCTAACACAAGCATACCTAGGACATGCCCCTAGGTTATGCCAACAATCATGCATGTAACACAAGAGTACAAACAAGAAGCAAATAGGCTCAAGCTAAGTACAACCAAAAACTCAAAGCTACGGATAAGGAAAGCAAACAACCAAAACTACAAGCCATACGAAATCACATAAGCATAAAACTAGCTATAAGAAAACAAGACATTACAATTCCAATATCCGGAAATCAGCAAGTTAACAAAATATGGATCTCGGCAAGTCCCATATCAATGCAATGGAGTCATTTACGGAAGATCTTTGAAAGTTTGATAAGGACAATGTTCTAGCTTTCACACAATCCTTGATGGCGGCAATGATCCTTTCTTGCGGAGATTTGTTCCTACCAAAGTATACATTGTTGCGTTCAACCCATATGTAGTATAAAGTGGCACCAAAGCAAAGCTTACAAATGATGTGTAGAAGTTTATCTCCCTTCCATTTGTCGGCATAGTAGAGAACAAGAGTGCCCCAAGGAAGGGGGGGAATATCAAACCAGCAAAGATTAGCAAAATGACTCCAAATGGCGGCAGAATAAGGGCATTTGAAAAAGAGATGATCCATGCTTTCCGGATCCCCATTGCAAAGACCACACATATTGCTTGGAATGATGCTGAGGTCATAAAGCTTATCTTTGGTCTTCATACCACCCTTGATCCCCATCCATGCGATGAATGAGTGCCTTGGGAAATGTCTTTTGAACCAAATGATACTATACCATGGCACTTTGGCTTTGGATCCTCTAATGCTATTCCAAGCCGATTTGATGGAGAATAAACCATTGGAGCTTGGTTTCCACCAAAGGATATCATCACCATGAGAAGGAGGAGGAATGATGGTATTTTTTAGTTCCAAAAGAGCTGTGGAATTTGTCAAAGGCCATTTCCATGCTTCTTCTTCAATCACCTCCTTTACTTTACAATACAACGGAAGTCTTGAATCATAAACGACTCTATGGCCATATTTGTCTATGAGAGGGCCTAGAGGGTGCCAATTGTCATACCAAAGGTGAGTATTCTGCCCATTACCTACAATTCTTTTGATTTTTCCCTTGATGCTTTCCCTTAGAGAAAGCAATTTTCTCCAAACCCAAGAACAATTGCTACTTGAATTAATCCCCCAAAAGCTTTTATTTCTCAAGTGATTGTCATGGATCCAATCGGCCCATAAGGAAGTTCCAGCATTTTGAAGGAGCTTCCATATATGCTTCATCATGGCAGCCTTGTTCCAAGATTTGCTTTTCATAATGCCCAATCCTCCTTCCTCCTTTGGGAGACAAATGTCATCCCAAGCAACTTTTGCCTTCTTGCTACAGGATATGTCTCCACTCCAAAGGAAATTTCTAAGGTAGCTATCAATTACCTTATGCACCTTTGCAGGGAGGATAAAAGTAGAAGACCAATATACTTGGATGCTAAAGAGGATAGCCTTGATAAGGATAAGTCTTCCAGCATAAGAAAGGAACTTGCTTTTCCAAGAAGAGATCCTTGCCACAATCTTATCAATAAGGGGTTTGCAATCATCAATCCTTAGTTTTGAAGAGATCATAGGGACACCAAGGTATTTAAAAGGGAGAGAGCCAAAATCAATGCCAAGGATTGATTTTAGGTGTTCCGCTTCAGCATTATTGACTCCCGAAAGGTAAATATTGCTCTTGGACAGATTTGATTTTAGCCCGGACCAAGAGTGGAAGCAATCTAATACCTCTTTTATAAGGGATATGGAATAGACATCCGCCCTACAAAAAATCATGAGATCATCCGCAAAACATAAGTGGGTGATATTATTCTTTTTGCACTTCCAATGATGGCTAAACTGAGCATTCTCCTTTAGGTCACTAAGCATGCAAGAGAGCACCTCCATAGCAATGACAAAAAGGTGAGGAGAGAGCGGATCCCCTTGCCTTAGCCCCCTAGTACTTTTGAAGAAGCCCACAAGTTCACCATTTAAGCCCACTGAAAACTTAGGACTAGTGATGCAACTCCTTATCCAAGTTATGAAAGTTTGCGGTATGTCAATGGTATTAAGAGCAGCAAATAAGAAATCCCAATTCAAAGAGTCATAAGCTTTCATAATATCAATCTTTATGGCACATTTCTTTTCAAGAGTGTCCTTATGGTATCCTTGCATAAGCTCTTGGCATAGAAGGATGTTTTCACCAATGCTACGGCCTCCCACAAAGGCTCCTTGAGCTTTGTTTATGAACTGCGGAAGAAGGACCTTGAGGCGGTTTGCCATGATTTTAGTGATGCATTTGTACATTGTATTGCAGCAAGCAATAGGTCTGAAATCCTTGCAAAAAGTAGGGTTAGCAACTTTAGGAACAAGAGCAAGAATAGTGCAATTTACCTCTTTTAAAAGGTGGCCTGTTTTGAAGAAGTGTTTGATGGCCCTTATAATATCATCACCAATGATGTTCCATGCCGACTTGAAAAAACATGCACCATATCCATCCGGACCCGGAGCCTTGTTATTATCCATGGCAAAGATGGTTTCTTTGATTTCCTCCGCTGAAACTTCTTTGATAAGCATTCCTTTTTCCTCATCACCAAGCCGGAATTTGACTACCTTTTTGAGCTGCTCAAGGTTCACATTTGAATGCTCCTTTACATTTAGGAAAGATTTGAAGTGATCTACAAATTCCGCCTTCACCTCCTCCATGCCATAAACAAAGGTGCCATTCTCCCTTTGGATCCCATATATAGAGTTTCTATTTCTTCTGCCTTTAATGCTTTTGAAGAAATATTTAGTGTTTTGATCACCTTCCTTAAGCCAATGGACTCTTGATTTTTGTCTAGCCAAAGATTCCTCAGCTAAAGAGATGGATCTATAGCATTCTAGACTTATTTTTTCCTCCCTAGCAAGATCCTCATCCAAGGGGTTTCTCCGGAGAAGCTCTTGGACATTTTCAAGTTGCTTTCTAGCTTCTAAAACTCTTTCGGATATGTGACCAAAATGCTCCTTATTGAACTTCCTTAATTCAATTTTCAGTTTTTTAAGTTTGCTTGTCACATTGAACATGGGGCTGCCTTGTGCTTCTTGGTTCCAAACTTCAGCAACAACATTGAGAAAGTTTTCATGGTGAGTCCACATATTGTAGAATTTGAATGGAACTTTCCTACTATCCTCAATGGCACCAATTCTCACCAAACATGGAGAATGATCGGAAATGGAGGGGTTGAAGAATTGAGCCATGGCATTAGGGAATATATCTTTCCAAGAATCATTGATAAGAGCCCTATCAAGTTTGCATGCAATCCTTCTCCCTCCTTCACTACAATTGCTCCAAGTTAGGAGATGACCCATGTACCTTAGATCATCCAATTCAGCATCTCTCATACAATTACTAAGGTCCTCACAGTAGGAATTTCCCCAAGCAGCCCCCCCAATCTTTTCTAGTGGGTGTTTGATGGTGTTGAAATCTCCCATTATGATCCATGGTGAATTTTGCATCATATGGGCTAGATTTATGAGATTACACCAAAGAACCTTCCTCTCCATAGGATTATTGCTGCCATAGACTATTGTCAAGCCAATGCTAGAGTTCTCCTTTACAAGCTTTACATCACAATGCATATATTGGCTATCTTCCGCAATAACATTAAGTCTAATAGTAGCTTTATTCCAACCAATCAAAATTCTGCCTATAGAACCATTATTCACATTACTACAATGCTCCCAACCTTCCCAAATGCTAGAACACACTCTATTGATATTAGTACTTCGAACTTTTGTTTCAAGGATGGACATAACATCAATCTTATTTTGCAAAATAAATCTACTAACCTCCTTTTGCTTAATAGGAGCATTAAGGCCCCTAATATTCCAGCAGGCTATATTGGTCATTTGATGGAATTGATGGGGGAAGCACTTCGCTTTTGCTTCATTAATCTCCTCCGTTGAGTTTTGCTAAGAGTGTCACCTTTCTCCCTTATGAAATCCACCTCATCAACCATAATTTTGCCTCCAAAGTGACTAATTGCTGGAGATTCACAATGTTCCAGGTCTGAATTACCCTCTTTAGAGAGAATTCCCCCCACCTTTTCCACCTTTGAAGGTTCGGCCACAATTGGTGTCATAGTGCTAGAAGAGGCACCACTAACAGATTCCACTCTATTTGAAGGGCCTAACTCCTCATATGTTTTATCTACCAATGTATTCTCCCCTTCGGTTTGAGTTTCATTAGTCACAATGTTTTCATTGCTTGCTAAGGCAGCAAACTTGTTTTTATTCATAATCCCCATACTATTGACAAGAGTTTCCTTCCCCTCCTTCACATTACTAGGGAACATTGAGTTTAGTCGCCCATTCCCCTTGCTGTTCCTAGCCGTATGCTGAATTTCAGAAGTAACCATCCCCACTTTTGTATCCGAAGCCTCCTCCATGTTATTCACCTTTTTTCCTTTATGTGAAACATGTTTTCCTCTTCCAGCTTCTCCTCTTTCACTTCTCCTTTTACACTCTTCATTTCCATGGCCAAATATATTACACAAGCTGCATTTGACAGGTTTCCATGCATACTCCAGCCGAATTTCAACTCTTTCTTTTGATGGAAGCACAAGCTCCAACTTCTCCGGGAAATCATGGTTTACATTGATCTCCACACAAATACGGGCATACTCCAATCTACTACCTTCCTCCGTGACAGAATCGACATAGAGGGGTCGGCCTAGGACACTTGCAATATGGCTAAAACCCTTTAAGCTCCAATATTCCAGGGGAACACCATAAAATTTTATCCATACCGCAATCTTTTTTATGTTTTCCGCCACCATTGAGAGGTTCTTTTCCCATCTTCTTACAAAAAGGGGCTGCCCACCTATCATCCATGATTCCTCTTCCAGAACTTTCAACATACCTTCCTCATCCTTGAATTTCAGGAGATAAACTCCCATTCCAGTAGATATAAAGTCAATAAGCCCAAAGTTGGACCAATGACGGAAAGCATACCTTTTCACAAGGAGGAACGGCATTCTTCTTCCAATGAAAAAACCAATAGCACACCTCTCCCATCTCTTTGCACCATCATCCGCAACTTCAGGGGGAGGAGAAATGGAGTATTTCCCTCCATCCATGCTATCCGAGGGAGGAAAGTATTCAAGCTTAAGGTTGGAATTTTGTTTCGCCTTGAATAGAACATTCCAAGGGCGTTTACCATCATTCACCGGAGCTGGGGAGGTGGATGCCGGAATAGAGGAATTTTCGGTGAGCACAGGAGCAGAACCTTTAACGCAAGACTCTTTTAAGGAGGGAAAAGAGGAATTTTCAGAAGCATTACTAGACATGTGAGAAAGGCTCTCATGATGGTTCAAGCAAGAGGAAACGTGAGAGGGTAAGGAGCTTTCCTTTTTAGACATAACTTTGACAGCCAATGGGAGACAAGAAGAAAGCACAGCAGTCTAAATTCACCAAAAATGGCAAAGACCACTCTGAAACAAGAAAGAAGGACTGCTGTAAACACCAAAAAGGAAAGAAACACCACAGAGGAAAGAGAAAGCTGAAATTTTGAATTTGAACACTGAAAATGAGCAAACCGCCAAGAGGATGAACAAAGAAATTTCCGGAGGACCAAGATAAACAACCAGAAGATGTAAAAAGTATAGAAATGATAAGAACAAGCTGGACCGAAACTGAAAACTAAATGCAAGGACACAAAACAGAAGAGACTACAAACTAGATTAGGAAAACAAAAACCGAGAGGGTGGAAGCAAGGAGAGGACTGCCATGAAAGGAGGAAAACCGGTGACCAAGGGGTCTCCGGGCTGGAGGTTGTGCCGGAAGGGACACCAACCAGTGGAGGAAGAAGGTGGCAGATTGAAAGTTAACAAAAGGTGGTAGGGATCCTAGAGAGAAGGGAGAGCATTTTCTCTCTCTTTGTTTAGAGAATAAAGGAGAGTTTAACAATTCTAAGTAAGTTCCTGAAAGTGATTATAATGACAACTTAATTTGTGCATAGAATTCCCACGATTAGTCATTTGATCCCTTTATCACAGTTCTACCATTCTAAGGGTATGTTATTAGCACAGTCATATAATAAACAAGCATATGAATTAAATAACTATAAATCCTCTTATTAATTAATGAGATAAATTACAATTACAAATGTCAAATCAGTTGACTCAAAGACATTTATCCTAGCAATCTTCTACTTGTACTATAGTCAATCGGTCTTGTCTTTGATGCCTAATCTTGCTATGTGTCCATCATGCTTCTACCACAACATATGTTAATGGGTTAGCCAAATTTTCATCTATATCAATCGTCTCTATTTGCATACCACCTCGCTGAATAATCTCTTGAATCAAGTAATATTGTCAGATTATGTACTTAGACCTTTGAAGAGACTGTGGTTTCTTTATTTGAGCAATGGCTTTATTGTTGTAGTAATAAAGTTCAATTGGCTCAACAATGCTTGGAACCACTCCAAGTTCTATCACAAACTTCTTCATCCATACAACTTTTTTTGTCATTTCTAAAAGGGCAATGTATTCAAACTCTATTGTAGAATCAACCACTATATTTTACTTAGAGCTTTTCTAGCTTATTGTATCACAATTCAAACAAAACACAAACCCAAATTATGATTTAAAGTCATTTCAATCAATTTGGAAACTAGCATCATTGTAGCCTCACTAATGAGTTCAAAATCCCCTCCATAAATTAAGAACACATCCTTAGTCTTTCTCAGGTACTTTAGGATATTTTTGACAACCATCCAATATCTTTCACCTGGATCAGATTAATATCTACTATAAATGCTTAAGGTGTATGAGACATTTATCCTCGTGCATGGCATGACATATATGATGGATCATGTAATCAAGGCATATAGAATCCCACTTATCATATCTCTTTTAAATTGTAAAAATGGACACATCTCTTTCGAAAGATATACACTATGAGACATATGTAGAAATCTTTTCTTAGATTTTCTATACAAAATCTTTTCAACACCGCTTTAACTTAGATGAAGTAGTCTATGCCCTCTATCTTGATAAATTTTAACCCCAAAGATGTAAGTTACTTCTCCTAAGTCTTTCATAGAGAAACACTTGGATAACCAAGCTTTTACCTATTACAGGTACAATATGTTATTTTTAATAATCAAGATGTCATCGTCATACAATACTAGAAATGCAACTATGCTCCCACTGACCATTTTATACACACATGGCTTGTCTTCATTTTTTACAAAACCAAATTCTCATACAACATCAAAATTAATATTCTAGCTTCTGGTAGCCTACTTAAGCCTATTAATGGATTTTTATAGCTTGCATACTTAATTAGCTTGTCCAATAAAAATAAAAACATCGGGTTGTGCCATATAGACATCCTTTACAAGGTTACCATTTAGAAAGATTGTTTTGACATCCATCTAAAAGATTTCGTAGTCATGGTATACAACAATAATAAGCATAATCCTAATAGACTTAAGCATAGCTAATGGTAAAAAACTTTCATCATACTCAATGTCATATTTTTATATGAAACCTTTAACAACTAGTCATGCCTTAAAGGTATACACATTACCTTCCATGTCAGTTTTCTTTTTGAAAACCCATTTGCACCCTACGGGTTTTACTCCTTTAGGTACATCCACCACAATCCATACTTAGTTCATGGCATCTAACTATTCATCAGAATTTGGACTCGAGATAGCGTTATCATAAATCTTAGCTTTGTCAGCAAATATGACCAATATGTCGTTGTGCTGAGTCATAAGAAAACCAAATCTTTCTAGCTTGAGATGTACTCATGCAGATCTACGTAGCTCTTATGTGCTCTGAGGTCATTTCTCTTGAGGTTGAGGAACTTCCTCATAATTAACCATTTGTGACGACATATCATCTTATCTAACATTTAAGGTATCTTGTGGTATAAGAACTTTATCAAGTTCCACCCTTCTCTCACTGGTCCTCTTGAGAATAAATTATTTCTCAAGGAACACACTAGTATGAGTGACAAAGACTTTTTTTGCTTCTTCGGGAAGTAGAAATAGTATCCTTTAGTTTCCTTCAGGTACCCCACAAAGATACATTTTTCAAACTTAACATTCAGCTTGTTTGAAGTTAATTTCTTAACATAAGTTTCACAGCTCCAAATCCTCAAGTATTCTAGAATGGTTTTTTGCCCAATCTATAACTCATATGGAGTTTTATTTGCATATTTAGATGGGACATGATTCAGTGTATAGGTAGTAGTCTCTAAAGCATGTCCTTAGAATGACATAAGTAGATCAATAAAACTCATCAAAGACCTAACCATTTCCATCAAGGTCCTATTCCTCTATTCAAATACACCATTATATTATGGTGTACTAAGAAGAGTGAGCTGAGAGACTATCCATGTTATTTGAAGCTACTATTTGTACCCCTTATTCAACCTATTTAAGCATGTACATCAACTCTTCCAAGGATTTTTTCTTCTCGTGTAGGTTAAAATTCATAATGAAATTAGCTCATGATTTAGGAAGGCATTTCAACACCAGGTTAATCGCAAACTCATTGTCCATGATGAAGCCCAAGCTTGCCAACCTCTTAATATAACTAATCATCTTGACCACAAGGGGACCAACTTGTCCTATCTTAAAAAGTTTGTAATCAAACAAAGTACTTGTCACCTCATATGGTTTAGCCCTGACACGAGTGCCATATAACTCTCAAAGGTGAGCAAGTATGGATGGAGCATCCATTTCCTCATGTTATTTTTTAAGTTTAGGTGTCATGGAAATCAGCATGAGAAACTGAACTTCCACAGAGTCATCAAGATATTTTTTGAAAATATTTTTCCCTGTCTGGGTGGCATCAAGAGTAGGCTCTTTGGGCAACGATCCTTTAAGAATATACAACCTCTTTTCTTAACGCAAAATGATCTAATGATTTTTGTACTAATCAATGAAGTTGCTTCCATCGAGCTTATTTACTTTTTTAAGAATTGATCGATACATTAGGTTTGACATGGTAATTATTTGATCTACAATTTATAGATAAAGATAATTAATAATTTTGTTCATAATTAATATTTATTTTAGTTATGGATTTAATTAACTAAAATACTCTCACTATGTTCCTCAAACCAATAGCCCTCACTATCATACTCAAAAAGGTCTGATAAACTTTCAATTGAACTGAGACCTCATGCATTAATTCTCTTCTTCACTTTTGTAAACTAGTTTGAATAATCGAATAGATAAATTTAAAATTAATCAAAAGCCCATGATCACAAGTTAGTTTTTTCCCCAACAAAACATGCATCCTCAAATTTGACTCTCAGTGTCAATAGGGTAGATACTACATATCACCTTGTATCAACAAATGTATTCCTTACTCATGTTACTAAGATACTTCACCTTTGCTTTGGCAAACAAGCAAAGTATATTAGTTAAGTTGAACCCAATATAAATATCTCCTAATTTTCTACCTGGTAGAAGTGTAACCTTTATTTTAGTAGGTAAGATTCCAACAAATAGGGACTTAAGTAGGGCATCATATTGGAAGACACCAATTTAATCTTAAACTTAATATTTAAATTGAAGGTTTTTAATTAATTGGTCTCATTAGATTTTATGTTACATGTTTGATGATATCTAGAAAAATATAACCATTCACATCCATGCAACAACATAAAATTAAAACATGTCAATACACAATCACAACTAATGTTAAACCTCTCGAGCAAAGAGAAGTCTGATTGGTCAACCTAAATGAATATTTTGTCTTCAGGTCTTTGTCTTCGCACTTGTCCTTTTCATCTCAAGTCTTTAATAATTACATGACTTTGTTTCCTAATTACATAATTCTAAGAAAATAAAATAACAACCTAGTCTAAAAGAAGGGGGAATAAGGTAGGGTGTTCAGGCCTTATTTAAGAACTACAATCCATATAAAATAAAATAATCATTCACATTAGTTTATTGGTTGTGTACCAAGCACCATGCATGAATACATCCATACAAATACATCTAATTAAAATTAAATTTTAATTATTAATTGCCAAGTGTTAAATTTCATTTTCATCCCTAAAACTTTGCAAAATAATCATTTAACCTCAAGACTCAAGGAAATTTCAGTTTTGATTTTAATTAAATGAAACTCGGACAAAAATTTAATTCCCAATCTCGAAGGGCATGTAGGCATCTTGAGAGGCATATCAAGGGCATGATGGAAAACCACCATACACGGTTTGCACAAAAAACAATCACGGCTTAGGCAAAAAATTGCTTAGCCATGTGCAAGTTCAAGGTGCAACAATCATTATCTAGCCAAAGATTCCTCTCTCTAAAATCTCTCTCTCTAAAAGAAATGCTCTCCCTTCTCTCTAAAATCTCTAAAACTCTCACCATGTTCTTTTAGTCCTCCACCATCCATCTTCCTTGTTGGTGGCCCTTCCGATACCAACTTTCTGTCCGGTGACCCTCTGGTCACCGGATTACCTCTCTCGGTGTTTAGTTTTCTGTTCCTAAGTGTTCCAACATCGTTTTTTAGTTCCCTTCCATTTTGGTATCTCTTGTTTCCTTTTCTTGAGTTTTGGTTAGTTCCGGTAGTTTCTTCGCTAGTTTCCTAGTTTCACTTCCTTGGGCGATCCTTGTTGTGTTTTGACATTGTGTTTTGTTCTTGGAGCATTTTTTTTTTTTCAAAATTCAAATTTGGCTGAGCATTGTGTTATTTAAAGTGGCTTTCCTCTTTGGTGTAAGTTGCAGGTTTTATTTCGGTGGACAATATTCTCTTTCCTGTTTTAGTGTGCGTTAGCTGTTGTGCTCTACTCCTTGCTGCGTTTACTTGAATAACGCAAAGAATTATTATTTCCCATGCAACATCCTTCTCACTTGGTTGCACCTCCCTTGCACCAAAATAGTATGGTTTCTCCTGCTATGGGGAAGGCATCTGAATCTGCTCTATGCTTGGCTGAGCATGCGAAAGTGGCTGGAGAGGGGAAGAAGAGAGTTTCATGGAACTCTCTCTTCACCCCTAAGAAATCTAATGTAAAGCTGGAATTTTTTGAACCTAAAAGGAAAGACACTAAGGGGCAGATTTGTGTGGCACCTCCTCAAGAAGTTGCTAAACAAGGTGCAATAAAGTGGAACACATGTGCCGTAGGTTTTTTCCTTGGCAAAAGGCCATCATTCTTGACAGTCAAAAGAGCATTGAAGAAGATGTGGACTGCTTATGGCCTCATAAATGTTATGACTTCGGGCCAAGGTGTGTTTATTCTAAAGTTTCACAATATTGAGGGAGCTTCAAGAGCCGTGGAAGAGGGACAACTTACCATACAAGGACAGCCGTTTCTTGCTCGGAAATGGACTACAAATCTCCCTATGGTGATTAATGATGTCAAAAAGGTGGCTATATGGGTTAGAATGTATGGCATTCCCCTTAAGTTTTGGACTCCTAAAGGTCTCAACTACACAGCAAGTGCAATTGGAACTCCTCTATATATGAATTCCATTACTGAAGAAGGGATAAGATTAGAGTATGCTAGAGTTTGTATTGAGATAAAGGTGGATACGGAATGCCCCGATTCTATTAGCCTAGCTTTGCCAAATGGAGAATCCATGGTAATCAATGTGGAATATACTTGGAAACCTGTAAAATGCAATGGAAGTCAATGTTTTGGTCACTCAACAGCAAGTTGCTCATTAGCATCTAAACAAGGTGATGACACAACTCCTTGGTGGTGATGCAAAAACCTGTAAAGAGCCTTGTTCTCCCTCAGCAGCAAGTGTGAGTGCACGGGAGAGTGAAGTATCTTCCATAAACACAATTCAGAATATGAATGGTAAGGAGGACATGGATCAAGAAGCCTCTCCGGTAATGGTTCCGTTTGGTGGAAAACTTAAGGTGGATGAGATGGATTTTAGAAAGGAGGATGCTGATTTGAAGAGTAGGAACTTGGGGAAGAAATCGGCAAAGCAAAGGAAAGCAAATTCCCCACCCCATTTTTCCAAATGACCAAATTTGCATACTGGAATATTAGGGGCCTAAATGCTCCTATCAAGCAAAGGGAGGTTAGACATCTTATTCTTCAGAATAATATTGATTTCATGGCTATATTAGAAACTAAAGTAGGGTCTCATAATCTATCAAGAGTGACAAGTAATATTTGGAGAGATTGGCAGTATGACAATAATAATGGGGTTTGCCCTAATGGGAGAATTTGGGTAGGATGGAATAAGGAAGCTATTAGTATAGACATTAAAGAAAAGGCCCCCCAATTCATTCATTGTGAAGCTTGGTTAGTGAAGGAGAAAACCCATGTGGCTATATCAATAGTGTATGGGTTTAACCAACCTTTGGAGAGGAAAAATCTTTGGAGGGAAATTATTAAACACTCAAATCAGATGGGTAGTAAACCTTGGCTAATTATGGTTGATTTCAATGCAATTAGAGGTCCAAATGAAAAAATATGAAGGGTTGTATGGGGAGATACTTATTATGATGATCTAAACAATTGTTATAGAGAGGTAAACTTAGATGACTTGAGGTATATGGGGAACCATCTCACGTGGAGTAATTCTAGTGAAGGGCAAAGGAGGATAGCATGCAAATTGGATAGAGCTCTTGTCAATGAATATTAGAGTGATGTTTTTGCAGATTCTTTTGCTAGTTTTCTCAATCCTTCTATTTCAGATCATTCTCCTTGTGTGGTGACTTGTAGGGGTGGTGAGGAGAGGAGAAATGTCTCATTCAAGTTCTACAACATGTGGGTGAATCATGAAAGCTTCCTCAATGTTGTAAGGGAGGCTTGGAAAGAGGATTTTGAGGGCAACCCTATGTTCAATCTTGTCAACAAACTTAAGGGATTAAAAGGTGCATTAAGGAAGCTAAATAAGAATGGCTTTTGGAATATCTCCGAAAAGGTAGTGGAAGCAAAAAATAAACTGGAGAGTATTCAAAATAGGCTTCAAACCTACCCTCTTGATGAAGATTTAGCTAAGGAAGAAAAAACTTGGCTGGATAATTATAGTAGACTTAGTGAAGCTGAAGAATCTTTGGCTCGTCAAAAAGCAAAGGTCCATTGGCTTCGAGAAGGGGATCAAAACACCAAATACTTCTTCAAATGTATTAAAGCACGGAGGAGTAGAAATTCTATTAAAGGAGTGTGCCTTGATGATGGGACTTTTGTGAGTGACATGGGAGAAGTTAAAAAGGAGTTTGTAAGCTACTTCAAGAAGGTTCTCAACTCCACGGATTCATGCAAATTAAACATTGAGGAAATTCAAAGGCTGGTTACATTTCGAATGGTGCACTAAGATAAGAAAATGATGATCAAGGAAGTGAAGGAGGATGAAATCAAATCCACTATTTTCACCATGGACAACAATAAAGCTCCGGGGCCGGATGGATATGGTGCATTCTTCTTTAAGGCAGCTTGGGAGATTGTTGGGAGTGATGTGATCAAAGCAATCAAACATTTCTTCTCCTCGGGTCATCTCCTTAAAGAGGTAAATTGTACTATTCTTGCTCTTGTTCCTAAAGTGGCTAACTCTTCTGTGTGCAAGGACTATAAGCCTATAGCTTGTTGCAACACTATTTACAAATGTATCTCCAAGATCTTTGCAAATCGTCTTAAAGTTATCCTCTCTAACTTCATTGATAAAGCCTAAGGAGCCTTTGTGGGTGGACGAAATATTGGAGAAAACATTATATTGTCTCAAGACCTTATGCATAACTTTCACAAATTGACCAAAGATAAGAAGTGTGCTATGAAGATTGATCTCTTGAAGGCATATGACACGGTACATTAGGACTTCATTCTTGCAATTCTTAGAGCTATTGGTATTCCGGAGGAATTCATAGGCTGGATTGAGAGTTGCATCACAACTCCTTCTTTCTTCTTGTGGATTAATGGTGAATTAGTTGGTTTCTTCAAGAGTTCTCATGATTTAAGACAAGGGGACCCTATATCCCCTTACCTCTTTGTAATGGCAATGGAGATTCTTTCCCGTATGCTTGGGGAGCTCAAGAACCGTCCTTCTTTTGGCCATTATTGGAAATGCAAGGAAAACAATATAACTCATCTATGCTTTGCTGATGATCTTATTTTGTTTTGTAAGGCAGATTGTGATTCTATCTCCCTCATGGAAAATACTCTAATCCTTTTCCAATAAATGGTCCGGGCTCAAAATGAATTGCACTAAAAGCAATATATTCCTTTCCAGGGTTTCCCAAGAGGAAAGAATCAACTCTCGACTATAATCAATATGGGAGGTGGGAGAATTGCCTTTCAAGTACTTAGGTGTTCCAATAACTTCATCTAAGCTCAAAAGTTGTGATTGCAAGCTGCTGGTTCAAAAGATTGTTGGGCGAATCACCTCATGGTGTAGCAAATTCCTATCTTATGCGGGTAGGCTCATTCTTATTAAAGCAGTCCTATTTAGCATTCAAGTGTATTGGTCATCTATTTTTATTCTCCCATCAAGTGTCCATAAGGAGATAAATGGAATCTTAAGGAACTTCCTTTGGAGTGGTGCTTCCATGGATGGTAAGAAGGCCAAAGTTGCTTGGGATGAGGTATGTGTTCCTAAAATGGAGGGTGGCTTAGGTATTATGAGGAGCAAATCTTGGAATAAAGCTGCCATAATAAAGAACATGTGGAAGATTCTTCTTGACAAGAGGAATTCTCTTTGGGTGGATTGGGTTAAGACCAACAAGCTAAGAGGTAAATGTTTTTGGGAAATAAATCCTAATGGTGAAAGTTCATGGGTTTGGAGGAAGATCCTAGGCCTAAGGGAACTAATGAAGACCAAGTTTAAGAAGATCATTGGTAATGGGGAAAACATGTTTCTTTGGCATGACAATTGGCACCCCTATGGACCATTGTTGGATAAATATGGACCTCGGATTATCTATGATTCGGGTATCCTAAGAATGCACTAGTTAAGGAAGTAATTGAGGAGCATAGGTGGAAATGGCCAGTGGCAAATTCATGTCACCTTTTGGAGATAAAGGATGCTCTCCTTTGCTACCCTATGGGTGGAAAGGACTCTTTAATTTGGTCCCCCAAATCTAATGGAATTTTTTCCATCAAATCGGCTTAGGAGGTAATTTGAAGTAGGAGAGAAAAGGTTACTTGGCACAAGCTTGTGTGGTTCAAAAGGTACTTTCTAAAACACTCATTCATTGTTTGGTTGGGTATTAGAGGCAAACTTAAGACAAGGGATAAATTAGTTAGAATTGGCCTTATCTCCCATAATTCATGCCCTTTGTGCAATGAAGAACCGGAATGCATGGATCATCTCTTCTTTAGGTGTGCATTTAGCTTCCAAATCTGGAATGAAGTGCTTAACCTATGTCATCAACATCTCAACCTCATCTCGTGGACCTCTTTGATTGCGGAATTGGCTAGCAAATGAAAGGAGGACAATTTCAAGAATATTTTGAGTAAGGTGTGTTTTGGTGCAACCGTCTACCACATTTGGAAGGTTAGGAATGATATTTGCTTTAGAAGAGGTGGATTACCAAAGGAGAGAGTCACAATGCTTATCAAAGATTGTGTTAGAGTAAGGGTAACTTGTTTGAAGAAAGTGAACAAGTCTAGTGAAAATATGTCAATTGTAAACAATTGGGGTATCCCTCATGCAATATTTGAGTAGGCATAGTATGGTGTTTCCCTTTAGTGTGTTTGTTTTGTGGTGTATCTTTGGATCTCTATGTTCCATTGTTTGAATTTTATTGACCTTTCTTGTTTGCTTCGGCATAACCTAAGGGCTTGTCCTAGGTATGCTTGTGTTAAGCTTAATCTAGGGGTTTTGTCCTAGATAAGCCACTTGTACATCCTTTCTTTGGTATAAAATTATTATTACTTACCAAAAAAAAAGTTCAAGGTGCAACGAGTGCATTAGCAGTAGTGCATAGCCTACACACATCTACCTAGGTGGGTGCCATCTGACAATGCACTATCTTATACCTCAAGAACAGGACATGGCAGAGGCTACCCTGTCACATCCCAATGGTCGAAGTTGAGGCTACCACCCGTGTTAACCCACTTGGATAGTTTGTTATGCACGACACCACTCTATTCAGTTTTCATTCCAACTGTTCAGGTTGGTGTTTCCAACCTTGGTTTCTAGACTTTCCAATGACAAGAAATCCAGGAGTCATCATGCAAAGGCAAACCAATCATTATGCAAGCAACAATGGCAAGTAAATCACACTCACATGACAAACTAGCTATCAACCTTGAATTTAATATTGCATCAACAATTAAAATCAAGAAAATTTTATTAATAATCACTCAATAAATTTAACACATCTTTACATTTTTCTTGAACTCAACAAATCGTGTGGTAATACGATTGCAAATCAACTATACTAATTTTAGAGTTTTGATTATTTATTAATTACGTGCAGTGACATATAACTATGATCAAGACTTATAGGTATATTTTCATGAAAATATGCCTAAACGATGGCTCTAATACCATTGTAAGGTTTTAGGGCGTCAATAAATAATAGCACAATGGAATCAAAAATATTTTTAATTTATCAAAGATCCTAAAACTCATTTGTGATACCCCATTTTGATGCACAAATTCATGAACATTACACACATAAGGTGTTTAGAAATTATACCTATGTTGCTAGTTCTTCAAAGACTACACATAGTTATGTAAAGATCGCTATCCAACCTTCTTAAAGCGGCACCATGGTATCCATATAAAGCATGAATGAGAGGTAATCTAGAAAGAAAGTTGCTAAGGCTTCTGTTGACTAAATCTTGGAAATTGGATCATAGAAAAGTGAGAAGAAGGTCACGACAATGGAAGCTTACATCAACAAGGTTCTAGGTGTGAAGATGTGTGTTTAGGATGCATATGTTGGCTTGCTATCAAAATTTTGACTCAAACTAAAATAAACACTTTTATTTATAAGGTGTGCATGAATTTTTAGTTAATTAGAATTCTAACTATTTAAGTGATAAGATGTCCAAAAGTTCTTATTAAATTAAAACTCGTAATTTATTGAAAGTTTTAATGCATAGGAATCCTAATAGGATTTCAACTCTACCTAAACTTTCTATCAAATAAAGACTTTGAAGAATCTTTCTTTAACTAAAACACTTTACCCATGAGTTAATTTAGTTAGTTGACTCGCATCCACCATTTGTCTTTACTAGATTGGATTTTTAAGTGGGTCCAATTGAAATCATGCAGTGCATTTGCACGATGCCACATGACACCATGCACACCAAATGATTCCAATCAAAACACATTCATACGTTTCCTCTTTTTCCATAATCTCAATATTGTCATCAAACTATCTTTGCCTTTTGATTCGTATCAACCCTATAATGCATGTAACCCATATATCAAAATGATAATGTCTAAAATTTAGGTTAAATTCAGACACAGACCAAGATTAACCTCTAACAAAGCATCATGGCCACCCGAATTATAGAGTGTTAGCGAACATCTTTATGAGTTTTTACAACATCACAGTTACATGTAATTCAATCCTTTCCTCAACTGATATCTCTTGAGGCTGAGGCATAAAAATGAGTCATTTCAGTAATTCCTCGATATGAGTTGATACACGTTAATGACTTACACCAATTAGGCTACAACCTTATCCCTGTTATGATCACATATTCAAGTAGTCATAAATGTTTTTCAACGTTCGCATATAAGATATCTTCTCTTGTACTTAAAAGTGACGAATCCTTTATTGATCAATCATAGCCTCCATGTATCTCATGATATGGTCAATCACTACCTTTATGAAACCACTATTATGTTGAAACATTAGACAATGTCAAACCATACTGATTCTTACATGAGACAGTCTGATAACCTCATATCAAATGATCACATGCACCTAGAGTGTTCAAAGGATACGTTTCATAGGCACTAAAGCAACCATCCATCTAGATATCCTTTGGTGGGGTTAGTCTGATGAACACGTCTATAACATACGCTCATGTGTTGTACCAAGCCATCAGTAAACAACTTCAACACATGAGAATTGTCGCCACCTTTTGATGGAGTCGTTCAACACTATGATAATCTCATCACCTTTACATATGCCTTTGGTCATTGTAATATAAAGATTATAAACATTTCTAAAATAGCCACTTAATGTGTGCATTAGATTCTCATGATCAGTTATCTAATCTCTTCATCATACTTATACTATTCTAAAGGCATATTATTTACACAATCATATAATAGACAAGTATATGAATTGATAACTATAAATCAATTTATTAATTAATGAGATAAATTACCATTATAAACGTTCAATTAGTTGGCTCTAGGGCATCTACCATAGCACCTTACCTTTAAGAGTGGCATTAGGATGCCTAATAGTCGATTTCTTAGTCTTTTCTAGCCCTTCATTTCCTTTAGGTATATAGACCACTTTATCTCCACCCACAAAGTTCTTCTTCTCCCTATCCCTTCTATTCAACACACACACATCCTTCCCATGTCCAAGTTTGTTATACAACACACATTTTAAAGGTTTCCATCCATATTCCACCCAAAGATTGACCTTCTCCCCATTATGAAGCAATAACTCCATCGACTTTGGAAAAAGATCATTAAGTCCTATCTCTATACACGCTCTTGTAAGGTTTATCCTCGATCCTTCCTCTATTACTCTATCCACATACAATGGTCTTCCAAGGCATTTAGCTATGTAGCTAATACCTTTGGGTGTCCAATATTCCAATGGCAGCTTAAAAATCTCTACCCACACCTCTGTTTTTTATGTCCTCTCTCATCATGGCAAGATTAGGTTCCTATTTATACACAAAGAAAGGTTACCTATTGAGATTCCATAGACCCTTTTCAATAATTTTGGTTATATAATCTTTATCTCTATAGTGAATAATGAGCTTACCTTAACTATTCGAAGTAACATCACTAAACCTATATGTCGACCAATGTTTTTCCATATAGTTCTTAACATAGGTGAAAGAAGGTTTAACACTAAGACAAAACGCGATTGCACAAATCCTCCACTTAGAAAATCCTAGTTCAACAACCTTTTTCAGAAGAGCAACACAAATTTTCCTCATTGAAGAATTCACCGGAGGAAAGTAGTCCAATAGAGAACACTTAAGTAAGAGTCAACACATTCAAACTTGACATATGTGCAACATTTGTTGATGCCATATGGCACCCTCATAGCAAACCAATCAATACCAATAAGAAAATTCAAAATTATAGTAGAAAATAAACTCTAGCTACCAAATTTCAAATTGTAAACATTACAAATAAATTAAAAACCATAACTGCCCAATAAATTCAAAAAAGAAATTCCCACCCAAAATTGTTACACTCAATCAAAACACCCTCCAGCTAGCCACCTAAAATGGAACAACCACTGGAAAACATCAAATTAACATTAGAAAAGAAAAGGACATGAAAGAAGCACACACAATCAAAAAAAAAAAAAAACAACACGAGAACCAAACTAAGACAGATAAGAAGAGGAACAAAAGAACTAAAATGAGAAGGAAAAGAAAACCAAAATTAGCAAAAAATGACCTAACAAAACAAAAATATGGAAAAGAGAAATAAGACACTAAGAGGGCCTAAACAAAAAGGAAAAAGAAAAAAAGCAAGAAAATAAGGGAATTTCGGCAACTAGAAGGGTGGTCAGAATGGAAGAAAAGTAAGAGATTTTTAGAGATAAGTCAAAGGATGGATTTTAGAGACCTTTATAAGTAGCTGATTGTTCTTTGGTAACATATTCAAGTTTCATGGATTACTAAAATCCATAGTTTGTCACTATACCTAACAGCTACAAGTGCTTTCTAGAAGGAGTTGTTTCATTTTAAACCAGACCTTAATTAAATTCAATTCAAGTTTCCACGCACATTTGATAGATAGAGTGACATGGCCAATCACTTATCTTAGACAATATTTCATTAGCTAGCTCATCTTCAAGCCAAATAAGTGGATACAACTGCTTAATTTTCTAAGTTTAGAATTTCTATAATTCTAGTTGGCAAAAATCTTTATTCTAAATTGTCTACAGTTGGAATCCTCCTCAATTGTTGGATATCATTCCATGAACAACCTAGTTAAAGGATATTGAATTTTGAAAGAGATTTGTGATCATATCTCTTCAGCTCAAGCATGAACGAAGCAATTTTATAATTCCAACCACATTGATTAAAGAGTTCAAGTCAATCTATTATGAAATTTTCAAAGTTTGTTAATATTACATGAAAGAAGTGCAACCTTGTCACTCACTATATATTAGTAAGACACATCCATACAATTTAAAAATGTTGGTTATGGTGTCATTCATAAGGTTGTGTCACTTCATTTACAACCATTGATCTAGTTTAAATGTTGATCCTATATTTAAAAAATTAACTAGTATGTGTGAAAGTTGTAATCAAAATGGAGTGCTTAGAACTCTATAAATAAGGCCTTAAAAGGAGTTGTTGCATATGGTTAAAAAACCAAGTCAAAAGACAATCTTATCAGATACCTATCATATTGTATAAACTTTGATAAACTTTAAAAAGAAGGTTAAACTCTTCTTCTATTTCACGGGTTGTTAGATTGCTCTTAATTACTTTTTTTCTTTGTATTTAACCTAGCGATTTGTCCTACGATATATTGTTTAGTTTGTTTTGTTATCTTGCACCTTTTTTTAAAGTCAATATAAGTTTAGGTTGTTGCCTATGACCTCCTTTTGGAGCTTCAATTAAATTTTGTCTATAATATGCTTACAAAAAAATATTTTGACTTATCATTTATCTACATTAAGTTCGTATCAGGCTTTTTTATCAAAAAGGTCTCACTTTCAAGGTCATTTGATGGTCCTATGAAATCTATTATAAGAAATAGATTTTTTTTTCTTATAGTGGTTTATTAGTGATTAGAGTTAATTCTAATTTTTTTAATCGAGACATCATTAAATAACATATTATTTTGCATACATAAAAAATTGCAATTTACTTTTGTAGTCACTTATTCATTAGGTTTAAATCATCTGATTAACATAATTTACACTGGAATTGTTTAACTTTTGTTAATCACTAAAATAACCAGAAAAAGCCTTGTGGCAGCTGCCTAACGTCAGTTCTAGTCTCACTATGGCTATGAGTGGTTGGAAACGATCCCACCACTATCATGAGTAGCTGGATCAGCGCTCTACGTGGTTGCAAGTAACCTGGATATTATCTGAATCGATTTAGTTTGACTTAGTTCAATTCAAATTTATTTGATTCAAATTAGAACAAAAAGATTTGACTCATTTTTTAAATCAAACCGAACTCAAACTAGGAAGTGTTCGACTAAATTTGAGTCAAATTCTTGGTTTGAATTAGTAATTCAAATTCGTGACTCAATTTAACTCGAATTCATAGTTCAAATTGGCAATTTGAATTCATGTCTCGGTTCAGCTCAAATCAGAAATTTAAAATATTATTTGGTAAAACAACATCATTTTATCAATAAACCAGAAACTGGAGCCATGATTCTAAGTCATATATTCGAACTATCAATTCAAACTAAACAAAGCTATAAATTCAAACCATTGATACGAGCTATGAAATCTAACTAAACCAAATTGAACTAAGTTGAGTCATTTTTCATCCAAACCAAATTCAAACTAGACTTAATTTAGGCTCAATGAACTTAAGTGAGATTATTTTTTATTTGAATTGAATTTCAACCAAAGGGCGTGTGGACTCAACCCGATCCATATCCACCCTTAATTGCAAGGAGCCGTATCTCACCTCATTATTAGTGTAAAGCTTATTTCTAACATCATGTGGAGCAATGCCACATCAATTTTCTGACCGGGGCTTCTCATACGTAAGCAATGAATAATTCTAGGGTGGGAGGGAGGCGTGACAATTCTAGGGTGGGAGGGAGTCGTGACAATTTTATATAAAATAATGTATGGTTGTGCATAACTTTTTAAAAATTTCATAATCATGGAACTCAACCCACAATTACACTCTCGAATATCTTTTTTTTTTTTTAAAAAAAGAAAAAAGCTTATAATGTTTAAAGAATCCATAACAGAATATTGAGAGAAGATGGAAAAGAATTTACGGAACAGAAAGCAAGGAATCTGAAACAAGCACTTCCATTGAGAAACACAAGCAAAGAATGTGAACCAAGAAACTTGAAAAAGGGGTTGTGAAAAAGTAATCTCATTAAAGAAAACACAATGAAACTCCCAGAGAGAAGCTCATTGAGATTAATTCTGGCTACGTTCTATACATACTTTTGTCAAAACTGAAAAATAACTTAAACTAAACATTTTACAATTTCATCAAGACACTAAATGCTTCTAGCTCATTATTAGCCGCCCACTTCAGTTGCAGTTCGTGGAAAACCTTGTGTTATTATCCCTGCTGAAAGATTATGTTCTGATGGAGATCAAAACCACTCCACCGATACATTGACTGCAACACTGCCTTCTAAGTCAGGGAGGGGGCAAAACACTTCCAAAAGACCTCACATTCAAGACCCTGTTTCTGTCATTAAACAAAAAATTTCTAAAGACTTAACCAACTGAAAGGAATGTACACACAAACAGTGGGATTAAACCAAAATTTTGCCTAGTCGAAGCTAGATGTTCGACTCCATCTCCCTTGCAAGTAATCTTCTATTGACACAGTTTGCTCAGTGCTACCGATAGAAAGTGTATAGTCATCCACATCTAGAAGGGCAAGGTTCAGATGGGATTGGATATTATTAGGAAATGCTTCACCATCAATGACATCAAGCTCTTCTAGTGCACCAACTTGTTGCCTTGCCCAAATTGTTGCTTGTTCATTCCCTTGAAGGAGTTTCAAAACCTGGAGCAACCAATAAGCAAACCACAAATTGTGAAGGCATAAATTTTGAAAGACAAATGATTTTTCTAAATGAAGATAACTTACAAGGTTAATTTGAGGCCTAAGAGTGGGAGCTCTTATGATGCATAGTGTTGCAGCCAAAACCATTCTCTCAATCTGATCATTATCAAAATCTTGGTCTAAACTTGGATCCAGCAATTGTGAAAACTTGCCAATCTTCAGAATCGGTTTAGCCTAGATATAATCATCAATACCGTCATTACTATATCAACTTGCCAACAGTCTACCGAGCAGAATTATCATGCATTAAATTGACACATATGGACAAATAACCTGACTGTATCAGGTCCCAACAAAAGTATGAGTCACTAAAACCAGTTGAAGAGAACTAATATCCCAACCCAAAATTGCATGCAGTTCCCTATTCATTTCACAGACTGATTTTCATTTTATAGATCTTTTGGTGACAATAAAAAATATTAAGGCACTCTCTACAGAAGATGAAGAAGGCTGAAGTTTAACCACAGAGGTAAAACTTACCCACATAACAAGGCTTTCCTCACCCCTTGAGTTTTCTCTGTTAATCGGCTTTCTACCAGAAAGAAGCTCCAGAAGCACAACACCAAAAGCATAGACATCAATTTTGTCACTCACTTTTCCATGCATGAAATATTCCGGGGCCAAGTAACTGCAAGAGAATAAGTATTTTACAAATCATATCTGCAAGTGGGAGAGACTAATTTTCTGGGGCCAAATAACAGCAAGAGAACATGTTATTAGTCATATCTGTACATGGAAAAGAACTAAGTTAAAGAACAAATTACACACCCAAAGGTTCCTGCAACATCTGTACAACTTAAATACGGCAAGGAAGCTGAAGCCCAGCTGGCAAGTCCAAAATCAGACAGCTGAAGAACCAAAAGTAGTGTAGTTAGTTTAAATTGGCCTCAGCTAATTACCAGAGGCACCATTTTGCACAATTATTTAACATACAACACCTGTGGTTCAAAATCATCCAATAGAAGAATGTTAGAAGATTTCACATCCTTGTGAACGACTGGTTGGTCACAACTATTGTGTAGATAGTCCAGTGCCTCAGCTACACCCACGGCCACCTTATATCTCTCATTCCAACCAAATTCTTTCGCATCCTTCTTATTACCTGAATTAGAAGGCAGGTATGTAGATAGCATAAATAATGCAATTTTCCAATCCTAGGAATAAACACCAGAACAAAAAATTTACCATGAAGGCTTTCTTCGAGGCTTCCTCTTGACAGGAAATCATAAACCAAGAATAATTTATTGTCCTCAGAACAGAATCCAAATAAGGAGATTATATTCTTGTTGTGTAAAGATGTAATTATCTCAATCTCTGAAACAAACTCTCTCAACACATCCTCTGATGGCTTCAAGATTTTCACAGCTACTTCCTTGCCGTCTGGAAGAGACCCTCTATAAACATAACTATGCCCACCTTTACCAACCATATTATCTAAAAATAATATTAAAAATATAAAAATTATGAAATAGATCAAAACTGAAGCTGCACTCAAAAACCAGGATAGATACTTGAGAAAGAAAACAAACCAGGATGGAAATCAGATGTAGCCAACAAAAGTTCCTTGTAGCTGAACAATCTACATGTGGATGAGAATCTCTCCTGTAAATTATCCAACTCTTTAGGAAATCCATGAAATAGTGAAAGAAGAGGGGTAGCCTCATTATTAAAAGGCACAATCGCACCACTTTCCCCATCCAACATAGAATGAGGAACCTCATCTGTGCTAACAGACTGACTCTGTCTATGATCAGGATAGACAACAGCAGAAGTATACTGGCTTGGAAGTCTCAGTACCCACTGAATCAAAGATGTCTTGTTCTCAGAAGATTTCTCCAAGTGCTGCTGTTTGGGGAAAAACACACGATGAAGCAATGACCAACCCTGTTTCGACTGAGGCAATTCTTGAACAGCCAAGGAATTCAAACTCATAGCTACCTCATTGCTTTGATAAGGTACCAATGCCAATGAATTATCCTCATTGCTATCCCCCAAGGACTCCTCAGCCCAACTTGTCTTTGAATCAGAAGAAGTACAATTCTTATTCAGGGTTCTCTTCTTAAAACGTGAACCTGATTTATACAAGAAGCCTCGACATTGTTTACAAGATTTCTCTTCAACATTTTCATCAATTAAAACTTTCACCTTCTCACTTAACGATGTATGAACTGATCGATCTTTCTGTTGATTACCATCTGACATCAACCCAGCAAAACTTGATCAGACAAATCAACCAAAACCTCGACAAAGAGCTAAAAGAAAACTACAAGTTTTACTCTTATATCAAAACTGACTTATAAAACAAACCCAGAAGCAGAACAAAACAAACCTTGCAAACTATCCATTTCAGTATAATTTCCTTCTCTCTGGAACAATATTTTGCCATTATCAACAGCAAAAACCCAGAAACTTTTTGGTAATTTTTTTGCACAGTACTTAGCAACATAGGCCGATGAGCGAATTGGATGATGAGCCTTTGAAGTCCCCACAATTAGCTTAGCCGCACCATATGATTTCGCTTCTCTTACCAGAATTCGCTTCACTGATGTCCCTCTACACACTTTCAGGTTCAAATCAACCTAAATAATAACCCAAAAAAAATTATATACAGCTTTGTTCAGTTTACTCTATATCTCTCTTCCCCAAACACAAATAAATCCTAATATCAGATCTGGGTTAAAAAGATCTCAAACCTGCTTTAAGTTGCAGAAACCTTCATAGACAGAGAGCATAGAATCAAAAGTCTTCACTAAAGATATCAGCGAACAGGTACTCTCTACAAAACATCACAAAAGAAAAACCCACAAGCTTCAGAAACTATAGAAACACAACCCTGATCAAAACAAACACCAAAATCACAAAACCTAATGCACTCTCTCTCTCTCTCTCTCTCAGTCTCTCTGTGTAACTCTACCAGTGACTCTATCAAGAACATGAAGAGCAACGATACGGTCACCAGGCCGAGCTACTTTGACCAGTGCCCACGTCAGCAACTCCCGACTCTCGGCATCAAACTTCACTCCTACAACAACCAGCGGCCCCACCTTCCCATCACCGCTAACTTCACCGTCCTCGGAAAGCATCCTCATATCTTGAACGCTGTCGTTTGGAAGGTGATGCAAACGAAGAGGGAGTGTGTTCAGTGGAGTCACAGTTTTATGGTGGTTGTTGAGAGTTGCAGAGAAATAGAAACGGGCGAACTGAACGGTCAGAGTTGGAGAGATATTCGTGTTTATTTTGTTTTGGTTTTTAACTGCTTTTGGACTGTCTATTAAAAAAACATAACATCCTCATTATTTACCCATGGGAATTATCGTCGGATACTGTAGTGCAATGTTGTGATGACGTGGCTTCATCTCTTTTAAAAACAGGATTACTATTTACCTTATTTTGTTTTGGTTTTAAATAATGAAAACAATTGCTTTTTAGAAAATTATGAAGGTAAACAAATCATCCTCATTTGAGAAAATTATATTAAGTCTACTTTGATAGTGAATGAATATTCATACAACAAAAACTTTTAATTCCAATGATGAAAGCTATCCGCTTTTTAGCTTATAATAACACTATTCTACTAATGTTAAAATAGATAAATAGAAATTTAAAATCAAATATAAAGACTGACACTAAGGAACATGCACAATTAATAAGCATTGAGAATTTAATTAAGTTATCCTTTCCTCTGCTTTTTGCTTTCAAGTTTGTGCTCATTAATGACAATATTTATGATTAAATTACTTTCCCATATAAATGAGTAGCGTCCCAACTAAAAGAAAAATGTGAATATAGGATAATAAATATTATAGATTCAAAATTTTATTCATTTTTTGTCAATAAAATATTCTTTGATATCAATTAAAAAAATGTTAGATTTTAAAAGGAGGATAAGTGACTCTATTTACAATTTTAGGGTTCTTTTAACTTTTGGTTGGCGAAAAGTAATTAATTTTCAGGATATGAAATTACATTTGGTATCATTTTCAAAAACAATATTTCAGTTAAGAACAAATGAACATGATCAGTGGAACTTTTTAATAATATATATATATATAAAAACCACCTTTAAAAGATACAATAAAATTATAAATACATATTTTTAATATATAAATAGATACATATATAATCAAATATCATATATATACATATTTTGGAATATTAATTAAAATAGATGAAAAAATTTTTGCATAAATATTTTTAGAATAACTTTTGATATTATTATTTTTCTAAGCAGACTCATCATCTATTTCAATAATCTCTTTTCTTTTGTGGTATACATTTTCTTCAGTCCTATTCTTTCTTGACATATCTAATGACAAAATACTCTAACAATGTATCATCATATTGAAAGTAAGTAAGTTTAATAATTTATATAATAATAAATCAAAATTATTATTAAAAAATTGTTATGAAAACTTTCATTAATAAAAATTAAAAACTTTTAATATTGATTTCTTAAAGAGATTGATATTATTATTTATTTGTTGTAAATAGTAAATATCTATTGAATTAGTAAAGGTAAAATAATTTTTAATACCCAAATCAAAATGAAAAGAAGAAATGTGGCTTCTTGGAAATCAAAATACGCATGTGTATGCGAATGTGTAAATTTTATTGCCTAATATAACTCTGTTGTCTAATATAAATTTATTTTAAAATCAAATGCGCATGATGTGTACGCATATACAGCCGCATGAGACATGATATTTGTTGTTTAATATAAATTTATTGTCTAATGACTTTAATATAAAAATTAATAGTTTTTCAACATTACAATCAAATGTGCATGCATTTGCATTATTAGTGGTAACTTTTAGATTGAATTATTATTAATTCTTATAGCATTTACTTGTATAAGTTCGTGAAATTAATAGAGACAAACATGAGCGTGTACATATTTTTTATGTGAAAATGTACAACTTGCACATAATGTATTTTTTCCATCAATGACAACATAATTAGACAAAATCCAAACAAATATATAACTAAATATACGAAATAAATCATCACAATACAAAATTCGATATTTTATCCAAAAAATACTAACTAAATTAACCCTAAATCGGTCAAATTGCTCTCAACTCTAAAAACCCTAACTGCCATAAAAACCACCACTAGCCTCATTTTCATCTAATCATAGTTTAAAACAAAACAATATTATTATTACATCAATAATATTATACAAAATCAGGGTCATTAGATGGATAACAAAAATCAGCTAAACATACTTCAACCGACCATTAAAAATGGATATAACCAAAAAAAAATTTTGTAAATAGTTACGCATGGGCATGTGAATGCGCATTTGCATGTGCATATGAATGTACGTGCGCATGCAAATGCATTTTCTATGAATATGTGCATCTTGAGCACAACTTTCTTATCCATTAAGGACACACAATCGGGCAAAATTCAGTCAAATATACAACTAAATTTGTAAAATAACCATCACAAATTGGTCAAAACCCTAACCACCGCAAAAACCACCACACCTAACCCTATTTTCATCAATCCAATCATAGTTCAAAGACATCAACAATATTATACAAACTCGGGGGTCATCAGAAGGATGACAAAATGGAATTGTCGGTAGTGCATTTATGATTTGTTGTCTTTGACTTAAGCTTATGAGGTTTTTGTTTGCTTAAAATAGAAAATGTTTCAGTTTCATTAGATTTTGACATTAAAGGTAAAATAGGTAAATCATATGTAATTTGTTTATAAAGATGATTGCATCAAAAGTTATACTAAAAAGGTTTGGATAAAATTTTTTTTGTCTATTTTAATTAATATCTTATATATTTATATATTCAAAAGTTTATATATATAATATTATTCTTAAAGAAATTAAAAACAAAAGACCTATAGCTAAATAGTGATTGATTGACTAGTAAATTGTGTACTCATTCACCTTATTAATTCTTCTACTTTTTCTTACTTATGGCTTCTACTAGGAATGTTTTGTAAACTATTTAAACTATTAGTTTGTGTTTGGTTAACGGTATTAAAACATTATTATGGTAATATATATTTTATTATTTATATTATTTTATTTCATTTATAAGTAATAAAATATTTTAGTAATTTTCTATTTGTGATAGATAATATAAGAGTAATTTTATTATCACTTTCATCTTAGATATTAAAATATCATTAAAATAATCTTAATTTTATTATAATTATATCTTTACTTATTAATTTTTTTGGACAAAAATAGTCTTATTTTTAATTAATATAATAAGTAACATGAAAAATATTTTAAAATGATTATATTCAAGGGCATTTAAGTAAAAAATATTTTAATATTCTTTTATTATTTTTAACCAAACACAATAATTATTTATATCAATCAATTTTTATCAAACTTTATCAAATATAGTAATAATATATACGTAATAATCTTTTAGATAATCTATTTTAAGATAATATTTCTTTTTTAGTAATAAAATATTACCTAAATCAAAAACAACCTTAAAGGATTTCTAATCAGCCAAATGAATATTTCCCAACCAAATACAAATTTCCACCTTTATGTTCAAAAAAATAAAATTCTCATCCATCTTTGCCCTTTAATTAAAATGATGGAATTGTCATAAACACTTTATTAAATATCAAATTATCAATATAACTTTGCCAATTCAAAAATTTTTTATTTAGTCCCTATAAAATATCAAAACTCTAACCAGTTTTATAATGTTGTGTTTTGTTCAGTTTTTCAGGGGTATAATTGTTATTTTTTAAAACCATTAAGAGACATATTAAAATTTTCAAATTTAAAAAACACCCCTAAATGTTTTAATTTCCAAAAACCTCATAAAATTTTTCATTAATACTATAATATCTTCAAAAATTATAATTCACCCCTAAACATTCATTGCTTTGAAAAGAGAATAGAAAAATTAGGGGAAAAAGACATATAAAAAGAATAAGGGAAAAAAGAAAATAAAGAAAATAGAAAAATCTATACAAAATGATGTTATTTGCCATTTCTTTTGATGAAATTTACGAATGAAAATGTATGACTGATGAAAACTTGACTTTTTAAAACTTGGATGGTGGGAATTTTCTATATCAGTATACCCTGAGTGGGAAATAGTCTTTTGGCCTTTCTAGTCATATGAAAAAGAAAACCATAAATTTGTTCTCAGATGATATTTTAACATTAAATTATTGATTTATCTAATGTTATGGTTGTTGGACCAAGAGTTTTATGTGTTTTATGTTATCGATTTAATTCTTAAAAAGACAACCCACTTTGAATAAAGATTCCTTGTTAAAAATTAAAAAAAACCAATAGATGTAAATTCTCGAGGTTATTCTCAAAGCAAGGTAGCTAGAATATATAGTTGAAAACTACTCATGAGTCTAGCTTTTCATTTCTTTTTTTTTTCAAAAGTGATGCTCTCAATTTTTCCAATTTTATACAAGAATAGATTGGAAATGCAAATTAACCATCATGCAAATACTTTATTAGAATTTATAATATATAATTTATTTTAGTTGAATTAAAAAGCTAAAAGTGATCGATAATGTCATTGAAACTTTATTTTTGTCATATTTACTGTCTTGACATGATTATGTAGTCATGAAAAGCTTAAGGGTCATGAGTAGTCAGTTGGCATGATTATTTAGTTAAAATCACCTCCAAAATGCATGTGACATTAGGGTTTATATTTATTTAGAAAATTAGCATTTTAAATATATTTCTAAAATGGTTTAAATATAGCTAATTATATAGTCCAAATTTAGTTATTGAGTCTTAATATTGCAAAAACAACAACTTTAAAAAATTAAATAAATACTCACTAAAATATAGTTTAAAGTTTCATATTTGACTTTATTACTTCTTGGAATCATAGTTTTTTAAACTGACAATTATTGTTTCAATATGTTCCAATTGGAGATTGCATTCTTTTCTTTGTGTATTATGTCTAACAATTATTTTTTTCTATTGGCTAAAAATTATATTGCCTTCTAGTTTTTAGAGTACGAAGACGATTTCAAAAAACTTTAAGAATTTACTATTATGAAAAGGATGTTGCTATATAGATATTTATTGTATCTTTTGGATTGAGACATGCAAGTTGGTATTATTATAATTTGGTATGCTTTGGTTGACATGTCCATCTTATCGCATCATCTCATTGCAAAATATGATTGGTCTTGCATGATTTACATCTCGAGATGGTCGACACATATCTTCAAATGAGGTCAAGTAGGCATGATGAATTATCCTTTACTCCTTTGTTTTTAGCTATAAAAGGAAAGGGAGAATGACCTAAATTATTCACATTGCATAAAGTCTTTTGTCTTGGTTAATCATAGATCTCTCTATCTCCTTCGGATGTCTTTTATTTATCTAAGTGATAGTTAAGGCCCTCCTCCAATTATGATCAAAGAAAAAGTTTGGAGTCTATATCCTCTTTAGACAACGAGGAGAAAGAAAATGACTTTGAATGTGGCTTTACATGTTGATTGGTATGTTCTTACCTACCATCATGTTTGATATAATTATGCATTTTTATTAATCATGTAAGGATGTTTTATGCCATTATGGCTTTTCTTATGCAAGTGTGTCATCATTCTTCCACAAACTTTCACAACCTTTGGGTTGGTTTTTGTTTTGATTCCACCATTTGTCTTCATTCTAGCTTTTCTTCAAGTAGAAGTGTAGGAAGTACACTTGCATCATTAAAGTAAAAATTTGATTGAAGGTGAAGAACTTGTCCTAAGAGTTCAACATTCTTCTAGTCCCTATTTCTTTTCTATAGGGGCATCCTTATGATAAGAATTATTTATCTTGTTGTAGAATTTTCTTATTGTGTAACATGTTTTGAATACTGATATTATGTATTGGCAAGTTCTAGGTTCCACTTTTCTATCAAATAAAAAGAAGGTTTGACATCTGGTGCATATTCAACCAAACATGCAACAAGAAACCAAAAATCAAAATCTGTTTTCACTGTTCATGTGGTATGAGCAGTTTTTTTGTTCTTACAGTTAACCAACCAAATCAACTCCAAATCCAACCGAATTCATTTCATCATAATCACAACACAAAGAACTTTCTTTCAAGCTATGGACGTACACAATTGGAGTAGAGTAAGGCAATCAAATTACAAGTAGAATACAGTGGCAGAAATGGTAATTATGTTGCAACTCTCTGCCATAATCAAAATTAACACACATACACACTCTAATTTGGATTTCTAAGGAAACATAAAGTGTAATCAAGACATAAAGGAAAGTTCCACCAACCTTGGGGCCTTCTACCACCAATCTTCTACCAAAAATGATTGGATAAACGAAATAAGAAAGAGAGCCAAAAAAGCTTCTTCAAGTTTTCATTCCAAAGTAAAAAAACTGCATTTTACAAAACATAGCCACTTTATATGGGAGTAAGTGGCGGCAAGATATATGTGTATATAGACTTTTAATAAAATAGTTCACTCTAGCCCTTAATTCACTCTAAACCACACAAAATAAGTCATGCCATACTTTAAATAAATGCAATAGGACAAAATGTTACTATTATTCCATAAAAAGTGGGCTCTTGTCTCCACCAAAGCTCTCCTTTCATCCAATTTCCTCCAACTCTCCTAATTGGGCTTTGAGCACCTTTTTGGGCTTCAAAATGGAGTGATGGATGGCTGCCTCGTCTACTTGGGCTTCAAAGTGGGCTTGTAGTTGGCTTCTTGGACTCAATTAAGCTTTCATCTCATTAAGGCCTTGGATGCAAGTAATGAGAGTGCACCCAAAAGTAAAGTTAGGCCAAATTAGAGAGTCCAAAGGTTCTTTGGACTTGCATAGAGCTTTTCCCTTATTCTCAATGGTGGCTGGAGCCAAATGAAGATTTGATAGAGACTTGGAAGCTAAAGTTGGAGAAGTGGCCGAGAATACATCATCCCCCTCGGGTTGGGAAGGACTTGCCCTCAAGTCCTCAAGGTGACCATCCTCCATGTATGATGAAAGATCTCCAACGTTGAAGGTGGTCGAGACTCCTCCCATTTCATTCGAAAGATTCACCTTGTATGCATTGTCATTCACCTTCTCAAACACTTCAAATGGTCCATCAGCCCTTAGAGCTAGCTTACTCCTCATTTTGCTTGGAAATCTCTCTTTTCTCAAATGTACCCAAACCAAGTCACCCGGTTTGAAAATGGATGGCTTCCTATGCTTGTTGATCTTCCTCTTGTGAGCTTCATTGGCCTTCATGATTTGAATTTTGATGGTTTCATGGAGCTTCTTCATGGCAGCAACTTTCTCCTTGGCATCCTTGTGAACTTGCACATCAAGAGGTAAGGAAGTTAGATCCAAAGGAGTTAAGGGATTAAGGCCATAGACAACCTCAAACGGAAAATGGTCAGTTGTTGCGCTTGGACTCCTATTATAGGAAAATTCAGCTTGAGCAATCTTTAAGTCCCAATCCCTTAAGTGCTTGTTAACCAAAGTCCTCAAGATTGTTCCCAAAGTCCTATTAGTTACTTCGGTTTGACCATCGGTTTGAGGCTAGTGAGAGGTGCTAAACATGAGCTTGGTTTCCATTTTGCTCCATAATGTCCTCCAAAAGTGGCTTAAGAACTTGGTATCTCGATCTGAAACTATGGTTCTTGAAATTCCATGTAGCCTCACCACTTTCTTGAAGAACAATTCAGCCACCTTGCTAGCATCTTCAGTCTTGGAACAAGGGATGAAGTGGGCCATTTTAGAAAATCTATCTACTATCACCATTATAGCATCCTTTCCCCTTTGAGTTCTTGGAAGAGCCACAATAAAATTCATGCTAAGATCCTCCCATGGCTGCTCCGGAATAGGTAAAGGCATGTAAGGACCAGGTTTGAAATGAGACTTGGACCTTTGACATGTGCCACACCTTGCAATAATGGCTTGGACGTCACTCATCATCTTAGGCCAATAGAAATGCTCTTTAAGCATGTCTAAAGTCTTATTTATGCCAAAATGACTTGCTAATCCACCACCATGTGTCTCCCTAATGAGAAGTTCCCTAAAAGAGCTCTTAGGGATGCATAATTTAGCTCCTTTGAAAAGAAAACCATCATGGACAAAATAGTCTTCATATGCCCCTTTAGAACACTTCTTCATGATCTCCCAAAGCTTATCATCTTCATCGTAATATTGTTTCATAAGCTGGAACCCTAGGACTCTTGCATCAAGAATGGATAACAAGTAATGCCTTCTTGAAAGAGCATCGGCAACTACATTGGAAGAACCTTGTTTATATGCTGAAACAAAGGAGAAAGAGTAGAGGAATTCCACCCATTTAGCATGCCTTGAACTTATCTTATGTTGGCTACTAAGAAACTTCAAGGCTTGGTGATCGGAATGAAGCACAAATTGTTTAGGCCTTAGGTAATGACTCCAATGATCAAGGGCTCTAACAATTGCATAGAATTCTTTGTCATAGGTGGAGTATCTTCTCTTGGACTCATTGAGCTTCTTACTAAAGTAAGCAATGGGCCTTTTGGCTTGAGTTAGGACTGCCCCAATGCTAACTCCACTTGCATCACATTCCACTTCAAATACCTTATCAAAATTAGGTAGAGCAAGTATAAGGGCTTCACATAACTTCTTTTTAACTTCTTCAAATGTTTTGGAGGCTGTCGTGGACCATTCAAACCCATTTTTCTTCATACTGATCCTAACCCGAATCCAATGGAAGAATACCAAGTCCAATCTAATCACTTGTCAAATTCGGCCTTACATGGAGTGTGGAGCCCAAAACCTTGTTTTGAAGAGAGGCAAGCACAAAACCAAGCTATGTTCAAGCCCATTTCGTCCCTTCCTTCATTTTGGGGTCCTAAGCCCTCCTTTGGTCACTCTTTTATCACTTGGATCCATTAAAAGTCCAACAAGCCCAATAGTGTGTTTAATTAGCTCTAAATATGTTATTGTCTAATTATGCATTTTACTTGTTGTTTGTGCTAGATTATGTTTAATTCAGTTTGTTAGTTGCCTTGGGTGAAGCTAAGCAAGTCAAAGAAGCTCAAAGAAAGAGACAAGAGTTGACATATCACATGGCTCTAGGAATTACTTCTTTTGGCAAGACAATTCATGACAATTTGGCCTTCCCTTGCCTTGCATTCTTCTTTGGGATTAACATGAAGATTAGAGCCAAATGCCTTTGAAATGAGCTTGAAATGTAATGTAGCTTCATTTAGGTTTCATTTAATTGTAGTTTGAAGCCTATTTAAACTACCCTTGGCTTATGTACGTTTTTTACTTAGCTTGAATATTAAAGAAAGTCTTTCTTGCAATTGTTTGCAATTTCTCTTTATCCAACTCTTGACCAAGGGGTTGGTGGTGATTCAAGGCTGGTGGGTTTCCCTTTAGGCCTTGGTTTATTGGTTAGATTGTTGTTTGTTTGTTCTTAATCTCATTTATTATCATTTTCTTCCTTGGCTGAAATCTCTCTTGAATTCTATTTGGCTGGAATTTGTTCTTTTTCTATTGAGTTTGGCAGTTTAGAAGTTGTGTTTGGGATTGAACTTGCTTGGTCATCCTAATATAACTCACCTATTAGTTGAACTTGTATTAAAACCACATCATTTGGTATCAGAGCACTAGGTTGGAGCAAGGTGAGTTTTCTTTTACTTGGTTGTTCCCGGATGCAAAGGCCGTTGGTTGTTGTTGAACTCTTTGTGTGAGTAAGGTTCTTCTCCTACATTTCTTACCTTTACAAACTTCCAGCACCCAAAATAGAACCTTAAACTTAGTTTACACCTTAAACACTACTCCAAAATCCAAACTTCTCCTACATTTCTTACCTTTATAAACTTCCAGCACCCAAAACAAAACCTCACACTTAGTTTACGCCTTAAACACTACTCCAAAATCCAAACACTACACACTAAATACCTATCACTCATTGCACCATTTCGTCATGTCTAGAGAAAGTGGCTCATCCTCACCACCTCACCCATGGGTATTTGGGCACCAAAAACTTGAAGGGGAGATCCAAGAACTTAAAGATCAAATGACCCGATTAACGCAAATACTTAGCAACTTTGCTGTCACCCAAAACCAACATCCACACCAAAACCGAACTACCACACCTCCAACCATCCCACAACCCCCACCACGAAGACACTTAAGACAACCCCTCCACCTGTACACCATGGAGAAGAGTTGATAATTGATAGTGATTCTAGTGAAGGGGAGCGATTTACAGCCCGTAGAAGAAACTTTGATGATGACCAAGGACTTAAAATAGACATACCGAAGTTTGAAGGCAGCCTTAGTCCGGATGACTTCATGGATTGGTTACATGCTATTGAGAGGGTATTTGATTATAAAGGGTATTCTGAAGAGAAGAAGTGCAAGGTAGCTATTTTAAAGTTTAAGGATTATGCATCTCTTTGGTGGGAAAATTTGAGAAAACAAAGAGATCGGGAGGGTAAGAGTAGAGTGAGGACGTGGGAGAAATTAAAGAAACTCCTCAAAAAGAGATTTTTGCCGGAGAACCACAAGCAAGATCTCTACCTCAAACTTCATACACTCAAACAAGGAGACAATAATGTGGAAGTATACATTAGAGAGTTTGAGAAACTCATGATGAGGAGTGAAGTTCCAGAACTTAAGGAGCAAACTATTGCTAGGTTCCTTGGGGGCCTAAGACAAGATATAGCTAATATGGTTGATCTCCAGCCATATTGCTCATTTGAAGATGTATGTAAATTGGCCATTAAGGTGGAACGGCAAGGAAAGAACATGAAACCCCCATCCACCAAGCCATTCAACAAGGGAACCTCCTTCACCAAAGGTTCTCCTTCTTTCACCAAAACCATGCCCACTTACAAGGATAAGGGCAAGGAAAAAGTGAACGAACTTCCTAGGGAAAGACCAATGCCGGGAAAGAATGCACCAATGGAGAAGAAATGTTTCAAGTGTCATGGTTATGGTCACTTCCAAGCAAATTGCCCCAATAGGAGGATTATGACTATCAAGGAGATCCAAGCCATTGAAGAAGCTATTCAAGAACAAGAAGAGGAGGAACAAGATGAAGTTCTTTGCCATGGAGATGATAAGGCCGAAGATGAAGAGATCATTCAAGATGCCGATGAGGGGAACTTGCTGGTCATTAGGAGAACTCTACATGCCAAGAACCTGCCCTATGAAGACCAAAGACTCAACATTTTCCAAACAAGGTGTACCATTAGTGGGAGAGTATGTTCTTTGATAATTGATAGTGGGAGTTGTGCCAATGTTGCCTCAACTACATTGGTGGACAAACTCAAGTTATCTTCCACACCACATCCTCAACCTTACAAGTTGCAATGGTTGAGCAATGGAACCAGCCTTCAAGTTACTAGGCAAGTACTTATTTCCTTTTCAATTGGCAACCATTATATTGATGAGGTGCTTTGTGATGTTATTCCTATGGATGCATGTCATTTACTTTTGGGGAGGCCATGGCAATATGATAGAAGTGTTAGACATGATGGTAGGAAGAATACCTATTCTTTTAAATTTCAGAACAAACTCATTACCTTGGCACCTCTTAAGCCTAGTCAACTAGCTTCCATACCACTTGAACATGAGAAGAAGAAAGATAACTTGTTTTTGAATAGAAATAGAATTGAGAGAGCCTTGGCCATTCAAAAACCAGTGCTAGCCTTATTAATGGTTGAGAGGAGAGAAGAAAAATGGGTGAGTGAACCAAGTCCTAAGGTGAAACCCTTATTAGCCGAATTTGAGGATGTCTTCCCTAGTGATCTTCCACCTGGTTTGCCACCACTTAGGGGTATTGAACACCGTATTGACCTTATTCCGGGGGCACCACTTCCTAATAGAGCTGCCTATAGGTGTAACCCAATGGAGACCAAAGAACTTCAAAGGCAAGTGGAGGAACTAATTGCTAGAGGGTTTGTAAGGGAGAGTATGAGTCCATGTTCTGTTCCAGCCTTATTAGTACCAAAAAAAGATGGGACATATAGAATGTGTGTTGATAGTAGGGCAATCAACAACATCACCATCAAATATAGGTACCCCATCCCAAGATTAGATGACATGCTTGATGAACTCCATGGTGCCACAACCTTTTCAAAGATTGATCTCCGAAGTGGTTATCACCAAATTCGGATGAGGGAAGGAGATGAATGGAAGACAGCATTTAAAACCAAGAGTGGACTCTATGAATGGATGGTTATGCCTTTTGGACTCTCCAATGCACCAAGCACTTTTATGAGGCTAATGAATGAGGTACTCAAATCCTTTCTTGGTAAATTTGTGGTTGTTTATTTTGATGACATCCTTGTGTATAGCAAAAATCATGAAGATCATTTGGAGCACTTGAGAGCAGTTTTTAAAGTGTTGAGAAAACAGCAGCTCTTTGCTAAGCTTGAGAAGTGTGAGTTCTTCAAAGAGAGTGTGGTATTCCTTGGCTATGTAATATCAAGTGAGGGAGTCATGGTGGACCAAACCAAGGTTGAAGCCATCAAGACCTGGCCGCAACCAAAGACAATCACCGAAGTTAGGAGCTTCCATGGTCTTGCCTCCTTTTATAGGCGTTTTGTTCCAAACTTCAGCTCAATTATGGCACCCATCACCGAGTGCATGAAGAAAGGGAATTTTGAGTGGACAAAGGCAGCCAATGATGCTTTTGAAAAGATCAAGCAAAGACTTTGTGAAGCACCCATTTTGGCCTTACCAAATTTTGATCAATTGTTTGAGGTTGAATGTGATGCAAGTGGGGTTGGGATAGGTGCTGTATTGACTCAATCCAAGAAACCAATTGCCTATTTCAGTGAGAAGCTTAATGAAACAAGGAGGAGGTATTCCACCTATGATAAGGAATTCTATGCTATTGTGAGGGCCCTTGACCATTGGAGCCATTATTTGAGGCCCAAGCAATTTGTATTGCATTCAGACCATCAAGCCTTGAAGTTTCTAAATGGGCAGCATAAAATCAGTCCAAGACATGCTAAATGGGTAGAATTTCTTCAATCTTTTTCATTTGTTTCTTCTTACAAACAAGGGGTTACTAATGTGGTTGCTGATGCTTTGTCAAGAAGGCATTTGTTACTTTCCATCCTTGATGCTAGAGTACTTGGATTCCAATTAATGAAGGAGCACTATGATGGAGATGAAGAAATGTCCAGCATTATCAATGAATGCACAAGAGGAACTCATGGTGACTATGTTTTACAAGATGGTTTTCTTTTCAAGGGGAGTAAGCTATGTATTCCACAAGGCAACTTTAGGGAGCTCTTAATTAGGGAAGCTCATAGTGGCGACTTGGCTGGGCACTTTGGCATCCACAAGACGTTGGAGGTACTCAAAGATCACTTTTATTGGCCACGGATGTTAGGAGATGTTCAAGCCATCGTTTCTCGATGTGGAGCATGTCAAAGAGCAAAGTCTCGCTTCAAACCGGGGCCTTACACCCCTCTTCCTATTCCGGATCAGCCATGGGAAGACTTGAGCTTGGACTTTATTATGGCATTGCCAAGGACACAAAGAGGGAGAGACTCCATCATGGTGGTTGTTGATAGGTTCTCCAAAATGGCACATTTCATTCCATGCAACAAAACCGATGATGCAAGCAAAGTAGCAGATCTTTTCTTCAAAGAGGTGGTTCGGCTTCATGGAGTTCCAAGAACCATTGTTTCGGATAGGGACACCAAGTTCCTTAGCTACTTTTGGAAGACACTTTGGGGAAAGCTAGGAACAAAACTAATGTTTAGCACCTCCCATCACCCTCAAACCGATGGGCAAACGGAAGTGACCAACCGTACTTTGGGGACTCTCTTAAGAACAATGGTGAACCGACATCTAAGAGATTGGGATTTGAAGCTCCCTCATGCTGAATTTGCTTACGATAGGGCACCAAGCGTAACAACTGGGCATTCTCCATTTGAAGTGGTATATGGTCTTAACCCTCTTACTCCTATTGAGCTAACTTCATTACCTATTGATTTGCAAGTCCATAAGGATGCACAAGAAAAGGTGAAGGCTATGAAGAAGTTCCATGAAAGCATAAGGGCGCAAATAGAGAAAGCAAATGAAGCCTACAAAAGGAAAGCCAACAAGCATAGGAGGCCAACACTTTTCCAACCGGGTGACTTAGTATGGTTGCATTTGAGGAAGGAGAGGTTTCCATCCAAGCGGAAAAGTAAGCTTGCACCAAGAGCCGATGGTCCTTTTGAGGTGATTGCAAGGGTGAATGACAATGCCTACAAAATTGCACTACCGGATGAATTTGGGGGTGTGTCAGCTACATTCAATGTGGGAGATTTATCCCCATATCTTGAAGACGTGGCATTGGAGGATTTGAGGGCAAATCCTTTTCAAGTGCGGGAGGATGATCCTAACCCGAATCCAATGGAAGAATACCAAGTCCAATCTAATCACTTGTCAAATTCGGCCTTACATGGAGTGTGGAGCCCAAAACCTTGTTTTGAAGAGAGGCAAGCACAAAACCAAGCTATGTTCAAGCCCATTTCGTCCCTTCCTTCATTTTGGGGTCCTAAGCCCTCCTTTGGTCACTCTTTTATCACTTGGATCCATTAAAAGTCCAACAAGCCCAATAGTGTGTTTAATTAGCTCTAAATATGTTATTGTCTAATTATGCATTTTACTTGTTGTTTGTGCTAGATTATGTTTAATTCAGTTTGTTAGTTGCCTTGGGTGAAGCTAAGCAAGTCAAAGAAGCTCAAAGAAAGAGACAAGAGTTGACATATCACATGGCTCTAGGAATTACTTCTTTTGGCAAGACAATTCATGACAATTTGGCCTTCCCTTGCCTTGCATTCTTCTTTGGGATTAACATGAAGATTAGAGCCAAATGCCTTTGAAATGAGCTTGAAATGTAATGTAGCTTCATTTAGGTTTCATTTAATTGTAGTTTGAAGCCTATTTAAACTACCCTTGGCTTATGTACATTTTTTACTTAGCTTGAATATTAAAGAAAGTCTTTCTTGCAATTGTTTGCAATTTCTCTTTATCCAACTCTTGACCAAGGGGTTGGTGGCGATTCAAGGCTGGTGGGTTTCCCTTTAGGCCTTGGTTTATTGGTTAGATTGTTGTTTGTTTGTTCTTAATCTCATTTATTATCATTTTCTTCCTTGGCTGAAATCTCTCTTGAATTCTATTTGGCTGGAATTTGTTCTTTTTCTATTGAGTTTGGTAGTTTAGAAGTTGTGTTTGGGATTGAACTTGCTTGGTCATCCTAATATAACTCACCTATTAGTTGAACTTGTATTAAAACCACATCACATACATTCAATGATGGAAGCCATGAGAGTGTTAAAATTAGGCACAAAATGCCTATAAAAAGAAGCAAGGTCGTGGAAGCTCCTAACTTCAGTGAGAGTCTTTGGTTTGGGCCAAGTTTTAATGGCATCTACCTTGGATTGATCTACTTGAATGCCATCCTTAGAAACTACATATCCAAGGAACACAACTTGGTCTACAAAGAATTCACACTTTTCTTCTTTTGCATATAACTTATTTTTCCTCAACACATCAAAAACACTTCTCAAATGCAAGACATGATCATCAAGAGTTTTGTTATATACTAATATGTCATCAAAATAAACAACAACAAATGCACTAATGTAAGGTTTGAGTGCCTCATTCATAAGTCTCATGAAAGTGCTTAGAGCATTTGAAAGGCCAAAGGGCATAACCAACCATTCATATAAGCCTCCTTTAGTCTTGAAGGCTGTCTTCCATTCATCTCCTTCTTTCATCCTTATTTGATGGTAGCCACTCCTTAGATCAATTTTGGAGAAGACACAAGCACTATGTAACTCATCAAGCATGTCATCAAGTTTAGGGATGAGATACCTATACTTGATGGTTATATTGTTAATGGCTATACTATCCACACATATCCTATATGAGCCATCTTTCTTAGGAACAAGTAGGGTTGGAACGGAACATGGACTCATGCTAGGCTTTACAAAGCCTTTTTCAATCAATTCTTCCACTTGCCTTTGCAACTCTTTAGTCTCCATGGGATTGCATCTATAGGCTGGCTTATTAGGCAATGGTGCACCTGGAACCAAGTCAATTTGATGCTCAATGCCTCTTATAGGAGGGAGGCTGGATGGAAGCTCTAGTGGGAACACATCTTCAAATTCAGCCAAGAGAGATTGAACTAAGGGATGACCTTCTTTCTTCTCATGTTTGAGCTCCCTTTCAAGTATAAGTAATGCAAAGACAGGTTGCAAACTCAAAAGAGCCTTTTCTACTTGCTACCTATTCATATACATACTCTCCCTTTTAACTCCTTTCCCTTTGATAGCCTTATTAGCTTCTTGGGGGCTAAGAGGTAGCAAAGTAATGGTCTTCCCCTTGAATTTGAAAGAATAGGTGTTCTTTTTACCATAATGAGTTACTTCTCTATCAAATTGCTAAGGTCTCCCTAGCAACAAATGGCATGCATCCATGAGAACTACATCACACACAATCTCATCTTGGTAATGCTTGCCAATGGAGAAGGAAACAAGTACTTGTTTGGCTACTTGGAGGCTAGTCCCATTGCTCAACCATTGGAGTTTATATGGTTGAGGATGAGGTATGGTAAACAATCCAAGTTTCTTCACTAATGTAGATGAAGCCACATTTGCACAACTTCCACTATCTATAATCAAAGAACACATCTTGCCTCCAATGGTGTATCTTGATTAGAAAATTTGGAGCCTTTGTTCCTCATGTGGAAAGAACTTGGAATGCAATGCTCTTCTAATCACTAACATCTCTCCTTCATAAGCCTTTTGCATGACCTCCTCTTCTTCTTCTTCGGCAGCTCTATCTTCATGGCCATAATCTACATTTTCTTCATCTTCTTGAAGAGATTCTTCAATAGCTTGAATCTCCATCAATGACAAAGCTCTTCTATTTGGGCATTCGGCTTGGAAGTGTCCATAACCTTGGCATTTGAAGCACTTTTTATTGGAGAGATCAAGTCTTTTTTTTGGTAATTAATAATAAGTTTATACCAAAGAAAGGATATACAAATGCTTATCTAGGACAAAACTCCTAGATTAAGCTTTACACAAGCATACCTAGGACAAGCCTTTAGGTCATGCCGCAACAAACAAGCAACACTAAAAACAAACATTGAATCAAAGTGATCCAAAGATACAACACAACTCACAAACATACCTAGGACAAGCCCCTAGGTTATACCAAATCACATACCCAACACAAGTTGATACAAAACACATGACATGACCTTGCAACCTAAAACCAAAACATATTACAAGTCAACACCACCAAAAGCTATTCAAATATTATATGAGGAATATCCCAATTGTTTGCAAGAAGCACATTTTCACTAGACTTGGTAACCTTTCTCAAGCAAGAAACTCTAACTCTAACACATTCTTGAATAAGCATTCGGACTCTCTCCCTTGGTAATCCATCTCTTCCAAAGCAAAGGTCATTCCTAGCCTTCCAAATGTAGTATACGGCTGCCCCAAAGCAAAGTTTACTCAAAATATTCTTGAAGCTATTTTCCTACCATTTGTTTGCTAATTCAGCCATCAATGAAGTCCATGAGCTATACATGATTTGTTGATGGCAAAGATTGAGCATTCCATTCCAGATTTGGGAGCTAAAAACACACCTAAAAAATAGGTGGTCCATGCTTTCCGGATCCTCATTGCATAATGGGCATACATTGTGGGATATAAGGCCAATTCTTACTAACCTATCCCTTGTCATTAGTTTACCTCTAATACCCATCCATACAATGAATGAATGTCTTAGGAAATGCCTTTTAAACCATACAATGTTGTGCCAACTAACCTTGTCTTTCCTGCTCCTCATGATCTCCCATGCCGATTTGATAGTGAACTTGCCATTAGTATTAGGGGACCATGTTAAAACGTCCTCCCCTCCCATTGGGCAGCAAGGGAGAGCTTCTTTTATCTACATAAGGTGGCAAGAATTAGCTGCTGGCCATTTCCACCCGTGCTCATCAATGACTTCTTTGACTAAAGCATGCTTAGGAATTCCGAAATCATAGATGATCCGGGTTCCGTACTTATCCATTAATGGTCCATAGGGGTGCCAATTATCAAGCCAAAGAAAAGTGTTTTCCCCATTGCCGATGACTTTCTTGAACTTGGTTTTCATTTGTTCCCTAAGGTTTAAAATTTTCCTCCAAACCCATGAACTCTCACTATTCGGTTTGATCTCCCGAAAACTTTTACCTCTAAGCTTGTTTGCCTTAATCCACTCCACCCAAAGTGTATTCCCCTTATCAAGGAGAATCTTCCACATATTCTTTATGATGGCAGCCTTGTTCCACACTTTGCACCTCATAATGCCAAGACCACCCTCCTCTTTAGGAACACATACCTCATCCAAGAGATCAAGTCTTTCCATAATTGGTTTGTTCTTACTAGGTTTTACCACCTTTTCTTTCCCTTTCTCCTTGGAAGTGATTTTGGCAGCCTTATAGTTGGATGGGGAACCCTTTTGAAAGGTGATTCCCTTGTTGAAAGGAGCACTTTTGGAGAATGAAGTCCCCTTGGTAAATGGCTTGGCAACCGTAGGCTTCATGGCCTTCTTTTGCTTCTCCACCTGAATAGCCAACTTACAAACATCTTCAAAAGTGCAATATGGTTGCAATTCTACCATATGAGCAATCTCTTGGTTTAAGCCACCAAGAATCTTGCAATGGTTTGCTCTTTCACTTTCGACAGCTTACTCCTCATTAATAACTTCTCAAACTCCCTTATGTAATGCTTTACTCCATCACTTCCTTGCTTAAGGGTGTGTAGCTTGAGGTAAAGATCTTGTTTATGGTTGTCTGGAAGGAATCTTCTCTTCATAAGCTTCTTTAGTTTCTCCCAAGATCTCACTCTCTCTTTACCATCCCTTTCCCTTTGCTTCTTAAGATTTTCCCACCATAAGGATGCATAATCCTTGAATTTCAAGATAGCAAGTTTACATTTCTTCTCATTCGAATAGCCCTTATATTCAAAAACTCTCTCTATAACATGTAACCAATCAACAAAATCATCTGGACTCATGCTCTCTTCTCATTCTGGAATTTCAATCCTTAAACCCCTATCATCATCCTTTTCTCTCCTAGGTGACCTCTCTTGTTTTTCCTCACTTGAATAATCATGAAGCATCAATTCCTCCCTATGATGTCTAAGAGGAGGGGAAGGTCTAATATGTCTTCTTGGTTGATGTAGTTGGGTTGGGTGAGGTGGAGGATGGGGTATTTGGCTTTGTGTTGAAGTTTGGGGCTGTGATAAAGGTGCCCGACTTTGAGTGAGGCTCAAGTCTCTCATCATTTGCATCATTTGATTCATTTGGTCCTTAATGGCCTTAAGTTCTCCTTTGACTTCTTCTTTTAATGCCATGTGGGAAAATTCCCAAGGATGAGGAGGTGAGGAGGATGAGGATGAGGTTCTTTTATGAGACATTTTTGGTAATGGCTAATAGGTAAAGGTTAATGGTTATAAGTGTTTAAGGGTTAGGGTGAGTATTAGTAAGTGTTTAGGTTAAGGAAGCTTTGTGTTTAAGGCAAATTAAGGTTCTGTGAACAGTAATTTTGTAGTGAACAGTAAATTTCGGGAGGTGAACAATAGCTTCGGGAGATAAAAATCAGCCAACAAGTCACACAAATAACCTAGGCTCTGATACCAAATGGTGCATATTCAACCAAACATGTAACAAGAAACCAAAAATCAAAAACTGTTTTCACTGTTCATGTGGTATGAGCAGTTTTTTTGTTCTTGTAGTTTAACCAACCAAATCAACTCCAAATCAAACCGAATTCATTTCATCATAATCACAACACAAAGAAATTTCTTTCAAGCTATGGACGTACACAATTGGAGTAGAATAAGGCAATCAAATTACAAGTAGAATGCAGTGGCAAAAATGATAATTATGTTGCAACTCTCTGCCATAATCAAAATTAACACACATACACACTCTAATTTGGATTTCTAAGGAAACATAAAGTGTAACCAAGGCATAAAGGAAAGTTCCACCAACCTTGGGGCCTTCCACCACCAATCTTCCACCAAGAATGATTGGATGAAGGAAATAAGAAAGAGAGCCAACAAAGCTTCTTCAAGTTTTCATTCCAAAGTAAAAAAACTGCATTTTACAAAGCATAACCACTTTATATGGGAGTAAGTGGTGGCAAGATATATATGTACATAGACTTTTAATGAATTAGTTCACCCTAGCCCTTAATTCACTCTAAACCACACAAAATAAGCCATGTCATACTTTAAATAAATGCAATAGGACAAAATGTTACTATTATTCCATAAAAAGTGGGCTCTTGTCTTCACCAAAGCTCTCCTTTCATCCAATTTCGTCCAACTCTCCCAATTGGGCTTTGAACACCTTTTTGGGCTTCAAAATGGAGTGATGGATGGTTGTAACTTCACTTTGGCTTCTCAAAGTGATGCTTGGACGTTTGGTGATGTGTACCTTGATGATTTGACACAAGACCCAACACTTAAGAAGATATTTTCCCAGGATTGAATTGGTTTCATCACGTAATTAAACCTTGTCCCGAATCGATATGAAATCGAACGAACCTTGGCATTGAGAATGGTGAATGCCACAAGACAAGCGTGATAAGTTCAAAGATTGTAAACTCAATAGTAAGCAATTTATTTGTGAAAAATCAGCCAAAAAGTTTTTATTCATCATGAAATGTTTTGTTTTTATAGGATAATGCCAACTTAACCCTAAACTACCTATGACCCAATGGACTTCCAAACTTCCCAAGCCCATTACCTAAGTTACTACCCAAAAAACTAATGAAATTAAAAGAAAAGATGTCACTTGGGCTCAATAAAGTCTAGCCCAATCACAAACAAGCTCAAAATCATAAAACTGAAAATCCTAAATTTGGGTAAACAAAAAACTATGAAATACGGACTGAAATGACGTTATTTGGGCCTTCAAGTTGGGTGTAACTAGCAAAGCTGATTGTGATTATAGACCTCGAAACGAGCTTTGCGTTGATATATTACAAGCCCCGTAACTCTTCCTGGATCAAAAGTTATGACCGTTCAAAGTTTGCTCGCACATAAGCTTGGGCCTAAATCAAGTTGATCTCTCTGTTGGCTCCTTCAAACATCCAATCGTCCTTGAGTGAGCTGATCTTAGTCTCCAAGTCCTCCACGAGTCCAACTAAGGCTTGTTGCATCTTCTTAGCTCTACTCCTCGTAATTGGCCCAATCGGAATATGTAGCAGATCTCCTTGATGGCTCGATGCTTCTACAATGCATCTATCATCCCCTATCTCTTGAAAATGATTTGTCCTCAAATCGGCATCATCAAAAGGAGATAAGTCAGAAACATTATAAGTAGCACTTATATTATACTCACCTGGAAGATCCAATCTATAAGCATTATCATTGATCCGCTCGAGTACTTGAAATGGACCATTGCCTCCGGATGCAACTTAGATCTACGTTGGGATGGAAACCGTTCCTTCCGCATGTGCACCCAAACCCAATCACCAGGTTGGAAGATCACCTTGTGCCTTCCTTTGTTAGCTTGTTTGACATATTGCTCAGTCCTCCTCTCAATATTTTGTCTAACTTTCTCATGAAGCTGTCGAACTAACTCTGCCTTCCTTTTGCCGTCTAAACTGGTACGTTCCTCAACAGGCAAAGGTAACAAGTCCAAAGGTGTAGGTGGATTAAAACCATAAACAACTTTAAAAGGTGAATGACCAGTAGATGTATGCACCACCCTATTATATGCAAATTCTACATGTGGCAAGCTATCCTTCCAAGTTCTTAAATTCTTTTCTAATACAACACGCAATAATTGAGATAAAGTTCTATTAACTACCTCTGTTTGTCCATCCGTTTGTGGGTGACAAGTTGTAGAAAATAGTAGTTTAGTACCTAACTTACCCCACAATACCTTCCAAAAATAACTTAAGAACTTCACATCATGATCAGATACAATACTTCTTAGAACTCCATGCAAATGCACGATCTCCCTGAAAAACAAATCAGCAATGTAAGTTGCATCATCAGTTTTACGACATGGATAAAGTGTGCTATTTTTGAAAACCTATCAACTACGACAAAAACCGAATCACACCTCTTCCTAGACCTAGGTAATCCTAAAATAAAGTCCATAGAAATATCCTCCCAAGGTACAGTAGGAATAGGTAAAGGTGTATATAAACCATGGGGTAAGACTCTAGACTTAGCCTGTTTACACTTAATACAATGAGTACAAACACGCTCTACATCTCGTTTCATATGTGGCCAAAAAAAATGCTCTTGTAGTACGTCTAAAGTCTTAGCTATACCGAAATGATCCATTAATCCACCCCCATGTGCTTCCCTCACAAGCAATTCACGTAAGGAACTCATAGGCACACATAATCTGTTTTCATGAAATAAATAACCATCATGCCTATAAAATTTACCAAATGCAGTCTTCGCACAAGCTTCAGAAATACTGGAAAAGTCCGAATCATTCACATACAAATCCTTTATGTATTCCAAACCAAGTAATTTAGTATCTAAAGTCGAGATTAGAGTATACCTGCAAGATAACGCATCTGCCACAACATTTTCCTTACCTTGTTTGTAATGAATGACATGAGGAAAAGATTTGAAGTATTCAACCCACTTTGCATGTCTCTTGTTCAACTTACCTTGTCCTTTTAAATGTTTTAAGGACTCATGATTTGTCCTGATGACGAACTCACGTGGCCAAAGGTAATGTTGCCACGTCTCCAACGCTCTCACCAATGCGTACAACTCCTTGTCATAAGTAGGATACTTCAAAGCGGGTCCGTTGAGCTTCTCACTGAAATACGCTGTAAGTCTATTTTCCTGCATCAAAACAACTCCAATACCAATACCTGAAGCATCACACTCAAGCTCAAATGGTTTAGAAAAATCAGGTAGCGCAAGTAAAGGTGTATAACTTAACTTATCCTTAATTAATGCAAATGCACGCTTTTGATCCTCACCCCACCTAAATCCTACATTCTTTTTAATAACTTCAGTTAGTGGTGCTGCTAGTGTACTAAAGTCTCTTACAAATCTCCTATAAAAACTAGCTAAACCATGGAAACTCCTAACCTCAGTCACAAAAATAGGTGTTGGCCACTCTCGGATAGCCTTGACCTTCTCCTCATCTACCTTAATTTCGTTAGATGAAACCACAAATCCTAGGAACACAACTTGGTCAGTGCAAAAAGAACATTTCTTAAGATTACCAAATAACCTCTCTTTCCTAAGCACAAGCAAAACATCATGCACATGTCTTATATGCTCATCTAGACTACGACTATAAATGAGAATATCATCAAAATAAACAACTACAAACTTGCCAATAAATGCACGCAAGACATGGTTCATTAATCTCATAAACGTACTAGGCGCATTAGTAAGCCCAAATGACAGTACCAACCATTCATATAGTCTATGCTGGGTTTTAAAAGCAGTTTTCCATTCATCGCCCTCTTTCATCCTAATTTGATGATACCCACTTTTTAAATCAATTTTTAAAAAGATACAAGATCCATGTAACTCATCAAGCATATCATCTAATCTAGGTATAGGATAGCGATGCTTTACAGTGATTTTGTTGATGGCTAGACAATCAATACACATTCTCCATATCCCATCCTTCTTAGGTACTAGAATCACTGGTACGGCACACAGACTCATGCTCTCTCTCACGTATCCTTTCTTCATCAACTCCTCCACTTGCCTTCGAAGCTTCTTTGTCTCCTCGGGATTACTTCTATAGGTTGGTCAGTTGGGTATCGCTGCTCCAGGTATGAAGTCAATCTGGTGCTCGATCCCACGAATTAGAGGTAGTCCATCAGGAATCTCCTCAGGGAATACGTCTTCAAACTCCTGCAAAAGAGAAATAAATACACTAGGAATAGAATTGTCAACATTAGTGAAAAATATAAATCTTTCCTTGTAAACTAACAATAATGGATATTGTTTAGTCACAAGGGTAGTCTGCACATCACTCATCTTCCCATAAAAACTCCCTTTTTTTCGCTCTTTGTTTTCTCGTTTTTTCTCTCATGGCCGAATTGCTCACCCTCTTTTTCCTGTCCCCTCTTTTCGGCCTTACTTTTTCTTCGCTCATCTTCATTCACATTTTCACTCTTTTTGTTTTCACTCTCACTTTCTTTTCTCTCTTATTTCATCTTTCTTCTCCTCACTTGATCCTCAAAAACTTGTTTTGGTGACAATGGTACAAGTGTGATGAGTTTATGGCTCATCATGAAAGAGTATCTATTCTTAAATCCGTCATGTGTCACCTTTCTATCATATTGCCATGGTCTCCCTAACAAGATGTGTCCAGCATGCATGGGTACTACATCATACAACACCTCATCTTGATAACTACCCACAGAAAACGCCACCACTACTTGTTTGTTCACCCTAATTTCTCCACAGTCATTCAACCATTGAAGCTTATAAGGTCTAGGGTGTTTGATTGTGGTTAAACTAAGTTTTTCTACAAGTTCGGTACTGGCTACGTTCATGCAACTACCCCCATCTATAATTAAAGGACACACCTTACCCTTCACATGACATCTAGTATGGAAAATATTCTCTCTTTGCTCATCATTTTCTTCCTTATAGTGTAAACTCAAAGCTCTCCTAGACACTAATGCCTCACCCTCTACTACATACTCTAACTCTACATCACTAGCATCCTCTATTGGTGGCATAGACTTATCACTAGACTCTTCCTCTGTCTCATATTCACCATCCTCTCTCAACACCATGGTTCTTTTGTTAGGACATTGGGAAGCTATGTGACCCTTACCCAAACACTTAAAACATCTTATCTCACTGTTCTTTTTCGATGGTTCGGGTTTAATACTAGACTTTTCTCGGCTAGACTCCTCTCCCTTAGGTTTAGAGTACTCAGTTTTTGGCTTAAAAGGTGGCCCATCATCTCTCTTTGACACACTCAGTTTTCCAAGACTAGAATAGGAAACTACATCCCTTTTATCCTTACGCTGTAATTGTCTTTCTACCTTCATCGTCATATGTACCAAATCCTCTAGCTCTACATAGTGTTGGAGCTCTACAACATTTGCTATTTCCCTATTTAACCCATTTAAAAACCTAGCCATAGTGGTTTCCCTATCTTCCTCTATATTAGCCCTAATCATGGCTATCTCCATCTCCTTATGATAGTCCTCCACACTCTTGGTCCTTTGCCTAAGCCCTTGTAACTTCTGAAGTAAATCCCTATGGTAGTGACTAGGAACAAAACGTTGTCTCATTACACTCTTCATATCATCCCAAGTATCTATGGGTCTACCCAAGCTCCTACATCTACTTTTCAACAACTGGTCCCACCAAATGCTAGCATAATTAGTGAATTCTACAACAGCCAGCTTCACCTTTTTCTCCTCGAAATACCTATGTATATCAAAAACCTGATCTACTTTTCGCTCCCAATCTAAGTAGGCTTTCGGATCGTTTCTACCTTGAAAAGGTGGAATTTTCATCTTAATGCTACTAAGGTTACTATCACTCTGCCTACCCTCTCTATACATACTATTTCTATGACTTCGATGTCCTCCTTTACTCCTTATATTATTCGACCAATCACTTATTCCATCATCCTCACTGTCGGTAACTATCCTATCCTCATCCCTCATTATTGGTGCTTTTCTCCTACCTTTAGTTGTACTACTTTCCCCTCTATCACTCTGTTGCTGCTCTAATTTGTCCAATCTATCGTTAACACTCCCTATTATATTAAAAAGTCGCTCAAACTGTTGTTGGATTACTTGCAATGTAAAAGCCTCGGTTTTACCCGAATCTTCTATCATGTTATAAAATTTGAAAACAAAATATGTTTGTGAACAATAATCCTCACACGCTCCCTCATGTGTTTACACTCGCGCTCGTGTTTTCACTCTAATGTTCTCACCAACTCTCTAATCAAAATGGTACTTGTGACAAACGACTACCAGTCAATCTAGGTTATGTTACGATTACTGACAACTAAAATAAAAACACTAAGATTCAAGAAGAAAGAAAATTTTCAGAATCGAAAAAAAAATGAACACAATTTCAAGAATGAATAGTCAAGGGAAAGAAATTCAAAAGAGATGACAAGAATAAAGGAAATCAAATTCAAGGAGGTAATGTGCTAACTTTCTCCTTGATCTCTCCCCTTTTTTTTTTTTAACGTTTTTTTGCTTTTTTTTTTGTTTTTTTTAAGCTACTTGGCCGAAAATAGGAAAGAAAATAACTTCTTTAGATCACACAAAATCCCCTCCTAAAAAAAATTCAAAGCAATTAAGGGAATAACCAAGGTTTAATCCCCTAATTTAGGACTACCAAAATTTTCAAGGAAAATTAAATTTTTAGGAACAAATCAAGAACTCAATCTCCCAACTTAGATAATTACAATGCTTCTTCTAAAGATTAAAGGAAACAAGGCAATCCTAATCCAAGATTATTCTCCCCAATTTCGGAATCCCACTTTTTCCCACTGTTTTTTTTTTTTTGCTATTGTTTTTTTTTTTTTTGACAATTAAGGTAATTTAAACCAAGGCAATCAAACAATAATTTCCACCAAGAAGTACCCTTGCACTTTTGGCAACAACAAAATCTTTCCCAAGAGATCAAGAATCCCACACAAAGCCAATCCCTAATTCACTCCCCAAAGGATATATATTTTTGGCCTCAACAATATATTTATTTCGTTTTTTTTTCTTTTTTGGATCAATCAAGAAGACAATTAGACACCCACACAACTGAGAATTTGATGGAAACAAGGACACTAAAACACAATCAAGAACTCAAGAATTTGATGGAAACAAGGACACCAAAACACAATAAAAAAAAACGAAAAAAAATCACCAAGAGAATGAAATCACGACAAATGAAGAAGAGAATTCCTACTCGAAAACACAAGAAAAGATAGATACGGAACCTGAGTCGACCCGGCTCTGATACCAACTGATGTGAACCTTGACGATTTGACACAAGACCCAACACTCAAGAAGATATTTTCCCAGGATTGAATCGGTTTCGTCACGTAATTAAACCTTGACCCGAATCGATATGAAATCGAACGAACCTTGGTATTGAGAATGGTGAACGCCACAAGACAAGCTTGATAAGTTCAAAGATTGTAAACTCAATAGTAAGCAATCTATTTGTGAAAAATCAGCCAAAAAGTTTTTTTTTTTTTTGGTAAGTAATTAATGATTTTATACCAAAGAAAAGATGTACAAGTGGTTTATCTAGGACAAAGTCCCTAGATTAAACCTAACACAAGCATACCTAGGACAAGCCCCTAGGTTATGCCAAAACATAATGCAATACAAGAAGCACAAATAAAATTACAATAGACTCAAAGCTACAGCTCACATGTAAGTGCACTTAATGGAGCAAATAGTGAAAAGAGCACCAAAGCTACAAAACAAAATGAATTCGGCTAAGGTGAGCAAACAGCCGAAACTACAAGCCATACAAGGAATCACATAAGTATAAAACTAGATACAAGAAACACAAGACACATCACTTCCAATATCCGAAATTCAACAAGTTAACAATATATAGATCGTGGCAAGTCCCATATCAATGCAATGGAGTCATTTATGCTTGAACTTTGAATGTTTAACAAGGACGAAGCTCTAGCTTTCACACAATCCTTGATGGCGGCAATAATCCTCTCTTTTGGAGATTTGCTCCTACTTAAGACATTGTTGCGTTCACCCCATATGTAGTATAAAGTGGCACCAAAGCAAAGCTTACAAATAATGTGTAATAGATTATCTCCCTTCCATTTATCTGCATAAAAAAGAACAAGAGTGCCCCAAGGATGGGGGGGAATATCAAACCGGCAAAGATTTGCAAAATGGCTCCATATGGCGGCAGAATATGGGCATTGAAAAAAGAGATGATCCATGCTTTCCGGAGCCAAAAAGTTTTTATTCATCATGAAATGTTTTGTTTTTATAGTATAATGCCAACTTAACCCTAAACTACCCATGACCCAATGGACTTCCAAACTTCTCAAGCCCATTACCTAAGTAACTACCCAAAGCATTAATGAAATTAAAAGAAAAGATGTCACTTGGGCTCTGATCCAAAACTGAAAATGGATGATCCATGCTCAATCCATAGTCCATCCAAGACTCCATCAAGTGCAATCCAATCAAGACCAATAGAAGAATACCAAGTCCAACCTCATCACTTGTTAAATTCGGCCCTACATGAAGTGTGGAGCCCAAAACCTTGCCTTAAAGAGAGTCAAGCACAAAACCTACCTATGTTCAAGCCCATTTCGTCCCTTCTTTCATTTTGGGGTCCTAAGCCCTCCTTTGGTTACTCTTTTATCACTTGGATCCATTAGAAGTCCAACAAGCCCAATAGAGTGTTTAATTAGCTCTAGATATTTTATTGTCTAATTATGCATTTTACTTGTTGTTTGTGCTAGTTTATGCTTAATTCAGTTTGTTAGTTGCCTTGGGTGAAGCTAAGCAAGTCAAAGAAGCTCAAAGAAAGAGACAAGAGTTGACATATCATATGGCTCTAGGAATTACCTCTTTTGGCAAGACAGTTCATGACAATTTGGCCTTCCCTTGCCTTGCATTCTCCTTTGGGATTAACATGAAGATTAGAGCCAAATGCCTTTGAAATGAGCTTGAAATGTAATGTAGCTTCATTTAGGTTTCATTTAATTGTAGTTTGAAGCCTATTTAAACTATCCTTGGCTTATGTACGTTTTTTACTTAGCTTGAATATTAAAGAAAGTCTTTCTTGCAATTGTTTGCAATTTCTCTTTATCCAACTCTTGACCAAGGGGTTGGTGGTGATTCAAGGCTGGTGGGTTTCCCTTTAGGCCTTGGTTTATTGGTTAGATTGTTGTTTGTTTGTTCTTAATCTCATTTATTATCATTTTCTTCCTTGGCTGAAATCTCTCCTGAATTCTATTTGGCTGGAAATTGTTCTTTTTCTATTGAGTTTGGTAGTTTAGAAGTTGTGTTTGGGATTGAACTTGCTTGGTCATCCTAATATAACTCACCTATTAGTTGAACTTGAATTAAAACCACATCAGGCTCAATAAAGTCTAGCCCAATCACAAACAAGCTCAAAATCATAAAACTTAAATCCTAAATTTGGGTAAACAAAAAACTATGAAATACGGACTGAAATGACGTTATTTGGGCCTTCAAGTTGGGTGCAATAAGCAAAGCTGATTGTGGGTATAGAGCTCAAAACGAGCTTTGTGTTGATATATTATAGGTCCCGTAACTCCTCCTGTATCAAAAGTTACGACCGTTCAACGTTTGCTCGCACATAAGCTTGAGCCTGAATCAAGTTGATCTCTCTGTTAGCTCCTTCAAGCATCCAATCATCCTTGAGTGAGTTGATCTTAGTCTCCAAGTCCTCCACGAGTCCAACTAAGGCTTGTTGCATCTTCTTAGCTCTACTCGTAATTGGCCTAATCGAAATATGCAGCGGATCTCCTTGATGGCTCGATGCTTCTATGATGCCTCTATCATTTGGACCATTGATGGACTTCAAAAGTTGCACTTTTGGATCAGTTGGAGCAAGCTATTCATTTGGACCATGGGTGGATGTAATAAGACTATATCCAAAAGTGGTTTTGGGCCAAAATTGAAGGTGCAATGCTTCCTTTGGCTTAGGATTTGCTGGAACTTCATTCTTCTTGGCTTCAAAGGTTGCATGGAGACTTAAGGATGACTTAGAACCCAAAAATGACAATAGAGCAGCATATACATCATCCTCCCCGGGTTGAGAAGGATTTGCCCTCAAATATTCAAGATGGCTACCCTTAATTTGCTGACCATTCATAAACAAACTCTCTTTCTTGACTTCTTTTCCCTTAGTAGCTTTATGAACTTGTTGTGGACTAAGAGGAGTTAAAGTGATAGTCTTGCCATTGAATTTAAAGGAGTAAGTGTTCTTCTTGCCATCATGCTTCACTTCCCTATCAAATTACCATGGTCTTCCCAACAACAAGTGACAAGCATCCATAGGAATCATATCACACAAAATCTCATCACTATAATGCTTACCAATGGAGAACGAAACAAGTACTTGTTTGGCTACTTGGAGGCTGGTCCCATTGCTCAACCATTGGAGCTTGTATGGTTGAGGATGAGGTATGGTAGGTAATCCAAGTTTTTCCACTAAGGTAGATGAAGTTACATTGGCACAACTTCTACTATCTACAATTAAAGAACACACTTTATCTTCAATGGTGCACCTTGATTGGAAAATGTGGAGTCTTTGCTCTTCATGAGGAAGAGGCTTGGCATGCAATGCTCTTCTAATCACTAACATCTCTCCTTCATCAGCTCTTTGTAGAATTTCTTCTTCTTCCTTGTTGGCTTCATCACTTTCATGGCTACAAACTTCACTTTCTTCTTCTTCTTGAAGAGACTGCTCAATTGCTTGTATCTCCATCAAGGATAAAACTCTCCTATTAGGGCATTCAGCTTGGAAGTGTCCATAGCCTTGGCATTTAAAGCACCTTTTGTTGGAGAGGTTGGTCTTCACCATATTGGGCTTGTCCTTAGTTGGTTCCACCATTTTTTCCTTACCTTTCTCCTTAGAAGAAGAATCAACAACATTTGTGTAGGATGGGGAACCTTTACGGAAGCTAGTTCCCTTGGTAAAAGATATGCTTTTGTTAGATAATGTCCCTTTGGAGAATGACTTGGAAACCATGGGCTTCATGGCCTTCTTTTGCTTCTCCACTTTAATAGCCAACTTACACACATCTTCAAAAGTGTAATATGGTTGCAATTCTACTATATGAGCAATGTCTTGGTTTAAGCCACCAACGAATCTTGCAATGGTTTGCTCTTTCACTTCCGGCAACTCACTCCTCATTAATAGCTTCTCAAACTCCCTTATGTAATGCTCTACTCCATCACTTCCTTGCTTAAGGGTGTGTAGCTTGAGGTAAAGATCTTGTTTATGGTTGTCCAGAAGGAATCTTCTCTTCATAAGCTTCTTTAGTTTCTCCCAAGATCTCCCTCTCTCTTTACCATCCCTTTCCCTTTGCTTCTTAAGATTTTCCCACCACAAGGATGCATAATCCTTGAATTTCAAGATGGCAAGTTTACATTTCTTCTCATCCGAATAGCCCTTATATTCAAAAACTCTCTTTATAGCATGTAACCAATCAACAAAATCATCCGGACTCATGCTCCCTTCGAATTCCAAAATTTCAATTCTTAAACCCCTATCATCATCCTTTTCTCTCCTAGGTGGCCTTTCTTGTTCTTCCTCACTTGAATAATCATGAAGCATCAATTCCTCCCTATGATGTCTAGGAGGAGGAGGGGAAGGTCTAATATGTCTTCTTGGTTGATGTAATTGGGTTGGGTGAGGTGGAAGAGGGGGTATTTGGCTTTGTGTTGAAGTTTGGAGCTGTGATAAGGGTTCCCGACTTTGAGTGAGGGTCAAGTCTCTTATCATTTGCATCATTTGATTCATTTGGTCCTTAATAGCCTTAAGTTCTCCTTTGACCTCTTCTTTTAATGTCATGTGGGAAAATTCCCAAGGATGAGGAGGTGAGGAGGATGAGGATGAAGTTCTTTTATGGGACATTTTTGGTAATGGCTAGTAGGTAAAGGTTAATGGTTATAAGTGTTTAAGGGTTGGGGTGAGTATTGATAAGTGTTTAGGTTAAGGAAGCTTTGTGTTTAAGGGAACTTAAGGTTCTATGAACAGTAATTTTGTAGTGAACAGTAAATTCCGGGAGGTGAACAGTTGCTCCTGGAGATAAAAATCAGCCAACAAATCACACAAACAACCTAGGCTCTGATACCAAATGGTGCATATTCAACCAAACATGCAACAAAAAACCAAAAATCAAAAACTGTTTTCACTGTTCATATGGTGTGAGCAGTTTTTTGGTTCTTGCAGTTTTTCGGTTTGATTTGGTTGGTTAAACTGCAAGAACCAAAAAACTGCTCACACCATATGAACAGTGAAAACAGTTTTTGATTTTTGGTTTTTTGTTGCATGTTTGGTTGAATATGCACCATTTGAACCGAATTCATTTCATCATAATCACAACACAAAGAACTTTCTTTCAAGCTATGGACGTACACAAATTGGAGTAGAGTAAGGCAATCAAATTACAAGTAGAATGTAGTGGCAGAAATGGTAATTATGTTGCAACTCTCTGCCATAATCAAAATTTTTTTTTTTGGTAAGTAATAATTTTATACCAAAGATAAAGGATATACAATTGGTTTATCTAGGACAAACCCCTATATTAAACCTAACACAAGCATACCTAGGACAAGTCCCTATGTTATGCAAAATCACAATTGGTGTTAAGGGCACCAAGTTACAATACAAAACAACTTCACTAGAAAGGAAACAAACACAAGGACTAAAGGGAGCAAACTATCCCAAAACTACAAAACCAAACAAGGAAAAAACTAGATACAAGAAACACAAAGACCCAACACTTTACAATATTCAGAACTCAAATAGTTAATGGAATATTGATCTTGGCAGGTCCTATATCAATGCAATGGAGTCATTTATGCATGAGCTTGGAATGTTTGATAAGGACGAAACTCTAGCCTTCACACAATCCTTGATGGCGGCAATGATTCTATCTTTTGGAGATTTGCTCCTACCAAAGAGAACATGGTTGCGTTCACACCAAATGTGGTAAATAGTGGCTCCAAAACAAAGCTTACAAATGATGTGGAGTAGAGAGTCTCCCTTCCATTTATTTGCATAATAAGGAACAAGAGTGCTCCATGGTTGGGGGGGATTATCCAAACGGCAAAGATTAGCAATATAATTCCAAATGGTGGCAGAATAGGGGCATAGAAAAAAGAGATGATCTATGCTTTCCGGAGCCAAATTGCAAAGACCACATACATTGCTAGGGATGATGCCTAGGAAAATGTCTTTTGAACCAAATAATACTATACCACGGAACTTTAGATTTGGATTCCCTTATGCTATTCCAAGCCAATTTGATAGAGAATTGACCATTTGAGCTTGGTTTCCACCATAGGATATTATCACCATGTGATGGAGGAGGAATAATGGTATTTTTTATTTCCAAAAGGGTTGTAGAATTTGTCAATGGCCATTTCCAAGCATCTTCCTCAATCATCTCCTTGACTTTGCAATGCAATGGAAGCCTTGAGTCATAAACCACCCTAGGACCATATTTATCAATGAGGGGTCCTAAAGGGTGCCAATTGTCATGCCAAAGGTCAGTATTCTGCCCATTTCCTACAATTTTATGGATTTTTCCTTTAATGCTTTCCCTAAGCAAAAGCAATTTCCTCCAAACCCAAGAACAATTGCCATTTGGTTTAACCTCCCAATAGCTTTTGTTTCTAAGGTGATTATCATTGATCCAATTGGCCCATAAAGAGGTTCCAGCTTTTTGAAGGAGTTTCCATACATGCTTCATCATTGTGGCCTTGTTCCAAGATTTGCTTTTCATAATGCCCAAACCTCCTTCCTCTTTTGGAAGGCAAATATCATCCCAAGCAACTTTTGCCTTCTTGCTACAAGATATGTCACCATTCCAAAGGAAATTTCTAAGGTAGCTATCAGTTACCTTGTGTACTTTTGCGGGAAGGATAAATGTTGAAGACCAATATACTTGGATGCTAAAGAGAATAGCCTTGATGAGAATAAGTCTTCCAGCATAAGAGAGGAACTTACTTTTCCAAGAGGAGATCCTAGCCACAATCTTGTCAATGAGGGGTTTGCAATCCTCAACCCTTAGTTTGGAGGAAATCATAGGTACACCAAGGTATTTAAAAGGAAGAGTGCCAAACTCAATACCAAGGATTGATTTAAGATGTTCCGCTTCAGCATTATTGACTCCAGAAAAGTAGATATTGCCCTTGGTCAGATTTGTTCTAAGTCCGGACCAAGAGTGGAAGCAATCAATACCTCTTTTATAAGAGATATGGAATGCACATTCGCCCTACAAAAAATCATTAGGTCATCCGCAAAACACAAGTGAGTGATATTATTTTTCTTACACTTCCAATGATGGCTAAATTGAGCATTCTCCTTAAGGTCAGTAAGCATGCAAGATAGCACCTCCATGGCAATGACAAAAAGGTGTGGAGAGAGAGGATCCCCTTGCCTTAACCCTCTAGCACTTTTGAAGAAGCCAACAAGTTCACCATTTAGGCCCACCAAATACATAGGACTAGTAATGCACGTCCTTATCCAATTTATGAATGTTTGCGGCATATCAATGGAAACAAGGGCAGCAAGCAAAAAATCCCAATTTAAAGTGTCATAAGCTTTCATAATATCAATCTTAATGGCGCATTTCTTTTCATGAGTGTCCTTTTGGTAGCTATGCATAAGCTCTTGGCATAAAAGGATGTTTTCACCAATGCTACGGCCTCCCACAAAGGCACCTTGAGCTTTGTTAATGAATTACAGAAGAATGACTTTGAGGCAGATGATTTTTGTGATGCATTTGTACAAAGTATTGCAACAAGCAATAGGCCTGAAATCCTTGCAAAGAGAAGGATTAGAAACTTTAGGGACAAGTGCAAGAATAGTACAATTTACCTCTTTTAAAAGGTGGCTTGTTTTGAAGAAGTGCTTGATGGCCTTTATAACATCATCACCAACAATGTTCCATGCTGCCTTGAAGAAACATGCACCATATTCATCCAGACCCGGGGCCTTGTTATTATCCATGGCAAAAATGGTTTCTTTGATTTCCTCCGCCGAAATTTCTTTAATGAGCATTTCCTTTTCCCCACTTCCTAGCTGGAATTTGACTATCTTTTTGAGCTTCTCAAGGTTCACATTTGAATGCTCCCTTACATTTAGGACAGATTTGAAGTGATCCACAAATTCCTCCTTTACTTCCTCCATGTTATAAACAAAGGTTCCATTCTCCCTTTGGATCCCATAGATAGAGTTTCTATTTCTTCTACCTTTGATGCTCTTGAAGAAGAATTTTGTGTTTTGCTCACCTTCCTTAAGCCAATGAACTCTTGATTTTTGTCTAGCCAAAGATTCCTCAGCTAAAGAAAGGGATCTATAGGATTCTAAACTTATCTTTTCCTCTTGAGCTAGATCCTCATCCAAGAGGTTTATCCAGAGTAGCTCTTGGACGTTTTCAAGTTGCTTCCTAGCTTTAACACTTTTTCAAAAATGTGGCCAAAGTACTCCTTATTGAACTTTTTCAACTCAACTTTAGAAGCTATAATCAATTGGAGCAAGCTATTCATTTGGACCTTGGGTGGATGTAATAAGACTATATCCAAAAGTGGTTTTAGGGCAAAATTGAAGGTGCAATGCTTCCTTTGGCTTGGGATTTGTTGGAACTTCATTCTTCTTGGCTTCAAAGGTTGCATGGAGACTTAAGGACGACTTGGAACCCAAAAATGACAATGGAGCCACATATACATCATCCTCCCCGGGTTGAGAAGGATTTGCCCTCGAATCTTCAAGATAGCTACCCTCAATTTGTTGACCATTCATAAACAAGCTCTCTTTCTTGACTTCTTTTCCCTTAGTAGCTCTATGGACTTGTTGTGGACTAAGAGGAGTTAAAGTGATAGTCTTGCCACTGAATTTAAAGGAGTAAGTGTTTTTCTTACCATCGTGTTTCACTTCCCTATCAAATTGCCATGGTCTTCCCAACAACAACTGACAAGCATCCATAGGAATCACATCACACAAAATCTCATCACTATAATGCTTACCAATGAAGAATGAAACAAGCACTTGTTTGGCTACTTGGAGGCTAGTCCCATTGCTCAACCATTGGAGCTTGTATAGTTGAGGATGAGGTATGGTAGGTAATCCAAGTTTTTCCACTAAGGTAGATGAAGCTACATTGGCACAACTTCCACTATCTACAATTAAAGAACACACTTTATTTTCAATGGTGCACCTTGATTGGAAAATGTAGAGTCTTTGCTCTTCATGAGGAAGAGGCTTTGCATGCAATGCTCTTCTAATCACTAACATCTCTCCTTCATCAGCTTTTTGTAGAATTTCTTCTTCTTCCTTGTTGGCTTCATCACTCTCATGGCTGCAAACTTCACTTTCTTCTTCTTCTTGAAGAGACTCCTCAATTGCTTGTATCTCCATCAAGGATAAAACTCTCTTATTAAGGCATTCAGCTTGGAAGTGTCCATAGCCTTGGCATTTAAAGCACTTTTTGTTGGAGAGGTTGGTCTTCACCATATTAGGCTTGTCCTTAGTTGGTTCCACCATTTTTTCCTTGCCTTTCTCCTTGGAAGAAGAATCAACAACATTTGTGTAGGATGGGGAACCTTTATGGAAGGTAGTTCCCTTGGTAAAAGATATGCTTTTGTTAGATAATGTCCCTTTGGAGAATGACTTGGAAACCATGGGCTTCATGGCCTTCTTTTGCTTCTCCACTTTAATAGCCAACTTACACACATCTTCAAAAGTGCAATATGGTTTCAATTCTACCATATGAGCAATGTTTTGGTTTAAGCTACCAACGAATCTTGCAATGGTTTGCTCTTTCACTTCTGGCAACTCACTCCTCATTAATAGCTTCTCAAACTCCCTTATGTAATGCTCTACTCCATCACTTCCTTGCTTAAGGGTGTGTAGCTTGAGGTAAAGATCTTGTTTATGGTTGTCCGGAAGGAATCTTCTCTTCATAAGTGGTGCATATCCATCAAGGCAATGCAACAAGTCACAAACTGAAAATCTGGAATTTATTGTTCATATGGCACAACAGCATTTTGTCTTCCAATTTGACCAATCAAATGACTTCCAAAACATACAAATTATGGTTCATTGGAAAGGGCATTCAAAGAGCTTTCTAATGATATATGATAGCAATCACAACTCAATCAACAAGGCATTCAAAACTAGTTTCAAAGTTGGATGGCAAAATCTGAAAATGGCAAATTACATACTGTGAACAGTACCCGGGCATATGACACACATTCACACTTTGGATTTCAAGGGGTAACAAGAAAGTTAACCAAGGCATAAAGGAAATTTCCACCAACCTTGGGGTCTTCCACCACCAATTCTTCCTCCAAGATGAATTGGATAAAGGAAAGAGCAACTAAAGAAAAGCTACAAAGCTTTACTTGAATTTTTCATTAGCAAAGAAGTCTAGCTTACAAATGAAAATCCACTTTCATATATACAAGAGCAAGTGGCGGCAAAATGGAGCATTAATTTTGACATGGAAGCTTTTCCCTTCATTTAAGCTTAACCATTCATTCAATACTAAGGTCATACTATATTAATTCAAGAAAACAACAAAAAGGGACAACTTTTCCCTAAAAGGTGGAACTATGTCCACCAACTAAAGTTACTTGCTTCCCATTTAGTTGCAATCCAACTAAATGGGCTTCATGGCATCTTGGGCTTCAAGTGGGCTTGGAGTTGGCTTCTTGGACTCATTTAAGTTTCCATTTCATTAAGGCCTTGGATGCAAGTAATGAAATTGCACCCAAAAGTAAAGTTGGGCCAATGTGGAAAAAGCAATGAATCTTTGGGCTTGCATGGAGCTAATTCTTCATTCTCAATGGTGGCTTGAGCCAAATGGAGACTTGATAGAGAATTGGAAGCTAGGGTTGAAGAGGTAGCCGAAAATACATCAGCACCTTAGGATGATGTTTCCATGGATTTTGTGTTAGGTTTGCCAAGAACTCAAAAGGATATGACTCGGTGTTTGGTGAATTTCTCATGAACATGCAACAATCATCTAAAATCACAAAACTATTTTCACTGTTTATTTGGTATATACAGTTTTTTGTTCTTGTAATTTAACCAACTAGATAAACTTTAAATCCAACCAAATTCATTTCATCATAATCACAACACAATGAACTTTCTTTCAAGCTATGGATGTATACAATTGGTCTTGAATAAGGCAATCAAAATACAAGTAGAATACAGTGGTAGAAATGGTAATTATGCTGTAACTTTCTGTCATAGGATTGAAAACCCTTCAAATGCATGCAATTTGGATTCTAACGAACACACTAATGAAAACCAAGCCATTAAGGAAAGAGATCCACCAACCTTGGGGTCTTTCACCAACAATCTCCACCAAAGATGGTTGGATAAAGGAAAGATAAGTGAAAGTTTCAAAACACTTCACAAAGATTTCATTATCTTTAAAAAAAAAAAAGAAAGTAAAGCTTTTACAAATGAAGGCTCACCCTTTATATAGAAAAGGGTGGCAGAAAGATCCAATAAAAGTTGACAAAATTCAACTAAAATTGCATGAATTAAGCTAAGTTTTTCGTTTTAAATTAAGCCCATACCTATTAATTAGCTAAAGACAAAAAAGGTTAGTTGTTTTTTTTCCCTAACTTTAGGAATTATGTTTCCTAACTAAAACAACCAATATCTCATCTTGTTGCAAGTCAACTAAACACACAAAATGGGCTCTTTTGGGCTTCAAAATGAGATATTACTTTCCCAATTCGGCTCACACTACACACAACAAGGTTTGTTTGAAATTTTGATTATAAACTAATCAAACCTTAACCAAACACAACACACTTATTCGGCCATAACCAATTCCTTTTTATTTATTTTCCTTTTCTGTATTTCTTTTACCTTTTTTTTAATCAAAGATTAATCAAGAATAGATATAGACACCAAAAATTGGAAAAAGTTTCAATGCTTTAATTCAAGTTTCATTCAAATGTCAACCAAAAATTACAAATGAAGGCTCACTCCTTTATATAGATGGCATGGATGGCAATGGTACACTTTGGTCAACAAAATTAATATAAAATCAACTAAATTCCCAAATGTATGCTAAGTCATCCATCATAAACTAAACCTATATCCAAATTAATGAATACAAGACAAAATAGTACACCTTTTCCTTAAATGTAGGAAACTTGTTTCCTAACTAAGACAACCATCTTCACTTCTAGTTCAAAACCAACTAAAGGCATACTTTGAGTTCTTTGGACTTCAAAAAGGAGTCTTGGACGTTTGGGCTAATAGTAGGCTTCAAAAGTTACATTTTTGGATCAATTGGAGTGAACTATTCATTTAGACCTTGGGTGCATGTAATGAGATTATACCCAAAAGTGGTTTTGGGCCAAAAATGAAGAAGGTTGACATCCTTAGGTTGGTGCATTGCTGAAAATTCATGCTCCTTAGCTTCTTTTGTGGTAAGTAGGCTTGGGGTAGGTTTGGAGGCCGAAAGTGAAGAGGTGGTCGAATATGCATCATCCTTCCTGGGTTGTGAAGGATTGGCCCTCAAATCCTTAAAGTGGTCCCCAATATTGAAGGTGGTTGAGACTCCTCCCATCTTATCTGGAAGATTCCCCTTGTATGCATTGTCATTCACTCTTTCAAGCATTTCAAATGGTCCATCAGCTTTTGGAGCAAGTTTACTCTTCCTCTTGCTTGGAAATCACTCCTTTCTTAAATGCACCCAAACTAAGTCACCAGGTTTGAACAGGGATGGCTTCCTATACTTGTTGATCTTCCTCTTGTGAGCTTCATTGCCCATCATGATCTGAAATTTGATGGTTTCATGGAGCTTCTTCATGGTAGTAGTTTTCTCCTTGGCATCTTTATGAACTTGCACATTAAGAGGTAAAGAAGTTAAATCCAGAGGAGTTAAGGGATTAAGGCCATACACTACCTCAAATAGAGAGTAGTCGGTTGTTGCACTTAGACTCCTATTGTAGGAAAATTCAGCTTGAGCAATCTTCAAGTCCCAATCCCTTAAGTGCTTGTTAACCAAAGTCTTCAAGATTGTTCCCAAAGTCTTATTAGTTACTTTGGTTTGACCATTGGTTTGAAGGTGATGAGAGGTGTTAAACATGAGCTTGGTTCCCATTTTGCTCCATAATGTCCTCTAGAAGTGGCTCAAGAACTTAGTGTCTCGATTCGAAACTATGGTTCTTGGAATTCCATGTAGCCTTACTACTTCCTTGAAGAACAAATTAGCCATCTTGCTAGCATCTTCAGTCGTGGAACAAGGGATGAAATGTGTCATTTTAGAGAATCTATCTACTACCACCATTATATCATCCTTTCCTCTTTGAGTTCTTGGAAGAGCCATAATAAAATCCATGCCAAGATCCTCCCATGACTGCTCCGAAACAGGTAAAGGTATGTAAGGACTAGGTTTGAAATGAGACTCGGACCTTTGACATGTGCCACACCTTGCAATAATGGCTTGGACGTCACTCACCATCTTAGGCCAATAGAAATGCTCTTTTAGCATGTCTAAGGTCTTATTTATGCCAAAATGACTTGCTAATCCACCCCCATGTGTCTCCCCAATGAGAATTTCCCTAAAAGAGCTCTTGGGGATGCATAATTTAGCTCCTTTGAAAAGAAAACTGTCATGGACAAAATAGTCTTCATATGCCCCTCTGGAACATTTCTTCATGATCTCCCTAAGTTCATCATTTTCATTATAATATTCCCTTATAAGCTGGAAACCTAGAACTCTTGCATCAAGAATAGATAACAAGTAATGCCTTCTTGAAATAGCATTGACAACTACATTAGAAGAACCTTGTTTATATGTTGAAACAAAGGAGAAAGACTAGAGGAATTCCACCCATTTAGCGTGCCTTGAACTCATCTTATGTTGGCTACTAAGAAACTTTAAGGCTTGGTGATCGGAATGAAGCACAAATTGTTTAGGCCTTAGGTAATGACTCCAATGATCAAGGGCTTTAACAGTTGCATCAACCTTCAGATCCAGTGACCCCACTGGTCATCAGAGCTTCCCTTAAAATATCTTTTTTCAAACTTTGGTCATCCTTGTATTTGTGTTTAGTTTTATTTTGTCTTTTCCTATCACCTCTACCTTAGTTCATTCCTCTATTTTCGTTAATGTCTGTTGCCAGGTTCTATAAAGTTTTTCTCTTAGGTCTTGTTTCTAGTCTCTTTAAAAAATTTTTTTCTTGCACTACTCTGGTGACCAGTTTGCATTTTCCAAGGTTTTCTTGTTCTTCCTCTTTCTTCTTGGCGGTTTCAATTTGTTTTTGACTTTGACTTTGCTACTCTCAAAATTCAATTTTTCATCTGCTTTGTTTTTCCCTAGTTTCGTGCCTTTCCCCTTTAGTGTATGTAGTAGTCCCTACATTCCTTTTGCAGTGGTTTTTATTCCACTTTGGTGTTGCATAGTCTATTGTTTCCTATTACTTCCTACTTTTCCAAGTTGACTTTTCCTCCTTTTTGCTGAGTATTTTTTTTTGGATAAAGAAATGCCAAACAGGAACGTGTCTTTACTAAACTTTTCTTCTGCATGCATGCATGCAATGCCATTCTACTTCCCTTCTCTTGGTAGCTAATAATGCTGAGGTCAATGCTTCAAATGTCTTAAGAAAGGTGTATTGCAAAGAAGGGATCCTCCACCAAGTCATGAGAGGTTTCCTTCTCGACAACCATTTTTTCAGTGTCTAGCAACCCCTCTCTAATTCCGATGGCTGAAGGCAAGGGCTCTTGGAACAAATTATTTATGAAAAAATTAGCAAATCAAAACATAGAATACATTCCCCCTATGAATAACCTCACTAGTGGAAAATACTCTGTAACCCCTTTTATGCGAACTTTGACGATATGATGCAAGATCCAACATTCAAGAAGATATTTTTCCTAAGATTGAATCAGTTTCATCAATGCAAACCTTGACCCGAATAGATATGAAATCAAACAAACATTGGTATCGTTAATAGTGAATGCCACAAGATGAATCTTGATAAGTTCAAAGGTTGGTAATTCAATAGTATGCAAAAATCGGCCAAAGATCCATTCATAATAAAATAATTCAATTTATATAGTATAGTACCAACTTAACCCTAAAACTACCCATGACCCAATGGACTGCCAAACTTCCCAAGCCCATTATCTAATTAACTACCCAAAACACTAATTAAAAGGTAATATGGCAGTTAGGCTCAATAAAGTCTAGCCTAGTTGCAAATAACACAAAAATTCACAAAAACCAAAAATCCTAAATTTGATAAAAACAAAAACTGCATAATTACACACTGAAATGACTTTTATTTGGACCTACAAATTAGGTGCAACCAGGTTGTTAATATAGAGCTCGAAACAAGCTTCGTGTTAATAGGTTATAGGCCCTATAATTATGGTCATTCAAAGTTGGCCTACGCGTTTTGGATTTCGATTTCTCCCTAGGCTTAGGCCTAAATCAGGTTGACTTCTCTATTGGCTCCTTCAAGCATCCAATCATCCTTGAGTGAGCTAGTTTTAGTCTCTAAGCCCTCCACGAGCCCTACTAAGGCTTGTTGCACCTTTTTAGCTCTGCTTCTCGTAATTGGCCCAATCAGAATGTGTAACGGTTATTCATCCTTAATCTTTATCTCATACAATTTGTGATTTATTTGGATTTTAGGCACAGATTTAGATTAAATTCGAATAGAATTTTATCCTAATCTGTCACCACATGGTTGAGAAAAAAGTCAAACTAGACTTATTCAATCCTATTTGACAAGCATAGTCCAGTGACAATTCAATCTCTACTAGAATACATTAAGATTATCAACAAATAATGCAATTCCTCTAAAGTCTGAATCAACTTTCATATGTATGTGACATATGAGCTCTCTATCAAACTAGTAGTGTTTAGATTCGGGGCGAATCTAGACATAAAGCAAGGTTGACCTTTAGCAAAACATCATAACCACCTGATTGACAAAGTGTTAGTTAACAACTCTAGGCTTTGTCAACTACACAGTTATGCACAATACGATCTCTTCGTTAATCGATACTTCTTGAGGCAGAGACATGGATGCATGTCTATCTTAGTAACTATTTGATATGAACTATTACACAATAATAACCGAATGACTTGGATTGGGCTTCGAGGCAATCCCACTGTGGTCACATATTTGAGTGGTTATTAATGTCTTTTAGTATTCTAAATTGAGATATCATCTCCCATACTCAGAGTGACGAACCATTTATTAATCTATCATAACCTCTATACATATCTCAATATGGCTAATCACCAACTTTATAATTACCTAAATTATGATGACATGTTGAATGACATCAAACTATACCGATCCTTATATGAGATAGTCCAATGATCTCAACTCTAAGGATCATATATACTTGTGAGTTAGAAGATTTATTTTATAAACACTAGAACAACCATCCATACGAAAATCCTCTTATTAGATTAGTCTGATGCATACGTTTACAATATGCACCTATTTATTGCACCAAGCTGTCAGTTAACAGTTTTGACACATGAAAACTGTTGCAACCTTTCAGTTGGATCATTCAAGACTATAATAATCCTATCACTACTACTTGTGCCCTTGGTCTAAGTCATAGTGGAATTATAAATGGTTCTAGTTTGGCCATCTAATATGTTCATAGAGTTCTTATAATCAATCGTCTGATCCCTTTATCACAATTTTACTATTCTAAGGTCATATTATTCATTCAATCATATTATGTAAACATTAATGTGAATGAATAAATATAATTCCTTTTATTAATAAGTAAATTCAATAATACAAATCTACAAACCGATTGACTTTAAGACACTACCCTAATAATGTGCATGTGAAGATACCTTATAAGTCATTTATTTATTAAGTGTTTAACACTCATTTGTTCCTTGTGATTATTTTGCAAATAAGAGATAAGTCATAGGCTGCAAAAGGAGTGAGTGTCACCTAAAGCAGACACTTAAGGAAGGATTATGTACTTTGAGTTATACTTTATACACATTTACCTTGTTATGGGTTTTTGAGGTTTGACTATAGTCTTTATTTGTTAGTCAACACCTTTTGCATGCAATTAATAAAGATTTTTATTCATGCACATTTATTGTTATTAAGTTTATTTTTCACTACATTAAGATTTCAATTGATACGTTGTAAGTAAATTAAGTTAACATATCTCTTTGGATGTATATTCTAGTTAAAGGATATTCATCTTAAGAGGGGTATTACATAGGCACAAAAACAATTTAACTTGATAGGACCAATAAAACCTTTATGCCAAAAAAGAGCACTTAGGAGAGCAACGAGAACAATGACAATCCAACTTGGAGGGATAGTCGAGATAAGGAAAATAGGAAATCACCTCTGAAATGTTTTCATCATGACAATCTACACATGGCTAGAGAGACCCCATGCAAAATAAATTATTTGTGCTTATCAAGGAGAAGAATGAATAAGAGTGGCAACAAAAGGTAAAGATGGGTTCCTTGTAGATTTTGAACGTCATGAAAAAGGTGGACGAGCCAAATACTAAAAAAAAGAGTTGTCTTTATGTGTCAACCAAAGTGGGTGAGCAAAATGTTCTAACATTACTCAATAGAGCACTACTCATAATTTCCTTGAGATAAGCAAACACTAACCAGCTTGGCATCAAATATGAAAAGAGGTAAAGATGTCTCAAGGCAGTGAATTCAAAGACGCCAATTTTTAGTATTGCACAAGACAAAGACAGGGTTAAAGTAGTGCCAATTCTTTTTGTCGCCGTAATGATCAATCTAAAGGAGGGAAACATGAAAATGGTAGTGTTATCTCATGAAGTATCTAATGGCCTAGAGCAAGCATACCTTACATTCATGGTAGTGACAAATGAGCAATCAAGTGTCCAAGGGACATGCCCAAGAAGACTCGAGACACATGTAAGGAAGATGTGGTACCTATTAGGTTACCAAAAAGGGTGTCTACAAAACGAGAAAAGGGATCCCTACACTAAGCCAAAGTTGGAAATCAAGTTATCTGTTATTCTGCCATGCCAAATAATGCCTCTCAAAATGAGGAAATCAAGGAGGCAATACCGAAAGTCGAGGAACGTGTTGGATCCAATCTAAGGTCCCCAAGGAACGTCAATGTCATTTTAAGAGAAACATGACCAATCATGAGGGTAATGCATAAGATATCAAGCACTCCATAATAGTAATAGTTAGGGATAGTTTCAAGTGTTATAGTGTAGGGAGAAGCACAAGCCTTTAGGAGAATGAATAAGGGTAATATTGTCAATCAAAGGTATAAAATAAAACAATTATTTTAGTTTTTTGCCAATTCCAATTTAAATGAATCATTGATCAATTTACTCTGGTGGGAGCGCATTCCCCTTAGCATTGTCATATATTGAAAAGCATATAGCCACTCTGGTACATACATTAACACAAAAAAATAAAAGCCCTAAACATGCCTTTAAGAAAAAAAACTAAAACAAAAAGGTGTGCATATCAATAAAATTGGAATATATTTTTATTTGTTTTTCAGTAGCTAATCACAAACGAGATGCCTATACCCAGCCAAGGCCTAAAGGGAATAGAGTTTATGAGCAAGACAAAACATTCCGCTTATGGAACAGGTTTTTCTTATGGCCAGTGAACATTAATTACAGAATGAGAAGTGCTAAACAAAATCTCATTCTTGGTGTGCCAAAAGACAAAGAAAGTGAGAACAATTGCAATAAAATTGTGTACAACTTTATGCACAAACAATGATATGTTACCATATAATTAAGTGTTGTTTTTATTTTTAATTTAAAACTACCCAATTATATAGTAATATGTCATTATTTATGCACAAAGTAGTGCACATTATTTGTATACATAACATTACTCCCTAAAAACAAGCCTAACTGCTGGTTATCTTGTATAAGACATGATGTAAGAAGCAGATTTACCAAATAATAAACCAGGATCACATTCCAATAAATACTTTATTTACGATTCTGTAGGTTTGGTAATGTACCTAGTTTTCTCTAGCAAAGAACAACACCAAACTTTAAACAAGCAAATGGGATGTTGAAGATGTCTATTTCATGATCATCAAGTACCACGGTTTGGGCAGACGTTAGCAAAATGTGATGGATCACCACAGACATAACACCTTCTACCAGATATGGGATCACCTGTAACTGACACAAAAGTCATATCTAAAGCATGTCCTACACTTCGACTGCCACTGCCACGACCACCTCTCCTGCTTGTAGTAGATGCTAAGCCACTGATGTTTGCATGTGGATTACTCCTTCCCCTTGTGCCACTGTCGAAGTCATCTTCCCATCTGCATTACAGTCAACAGGATAAGCAAATTTGTCAGGACTGCTATTTTGAATTATCCAGTCCATTAAAGAGATTTCTAGGTTTGAAATTCAACTGCCTTCCTACTATATATGTAGCTAAACAATATAAATTTGCTCATACAAACTAACATGAGCTAAAAGTGGTGGATAAGTGAAAACAAATCAAGTATGAATGACATGACAATCACACACTAATGTAACTACAGTGTGTCTTAGTAAATTAAATATTATTCTTTCATTACTGCAAGGAAATCTTCCAAGTGAGAGAGAGAATATGCAAGCTGTTTATATATTCAGCACATGATGAATGCTGTAAGTACTGATTGAAGTCATGATAGTCAGACATCTTAGAAGCATGCAATGGCCACACTGCCTCACCAACTTAACAATTACAGTGTTCCAGTCCAAACCGAAAGATGTACTGAAAAAGCTCTCTGGAAAAATAGAGAAAAGGAAAAAAGAAAGAAAAGCAATAAACCCTTCCCAATCCCAAAAGGCTGCAGGGAGAGAGTATGTTCCAAAAAGGCAAACAACTAAAAACCAAAACAGGAAGCAGAAACGAATCCATATGGTTCCTGTTTAAATGATTCCCTGGAGCAATCAATTTTCAAGGTACTGGTAGACTTACGCGAAGAAATTGCACTCTAGTAATGGACATGAATAGAACCTCCTTCCCTTGTTATTTGCTGTATTAGCAGTTCGCAAAACACATGTAGTTCCACAAGTTGTACATTGCATAGAAGACTCTCCTGCAAAAAAAATTTCAAAAGAGGAAGTACAAGCTCAGCCCAAAAGACAGTTCTGCAGCCATAACAAGCTTCCAAACTGGTTGTAAGTTTAGCTCTTTTCAAAACCGCAAGTATTAATGCCTTTGCAGGCAATAACCCAATACTGATAGTTAATGTCCTGTATATTGAATGGATCTTTTATTACAAATTTGAACACTTAATGCAACAAGATTAAAATCATTTGTGTGTCTCTACAAATTCAAAGTTAAAACTGACCTCCAAGGATATTTACCAAGTTTTTTCTGCAGGTACAATGTGATGTAAAAGCAGAGGAATAATTCAAAATAAAAAAGGAAGAAAGGAGAAAGACAAACTATAAATGGAAAAGTGGAAAGTGGAGAATAAAGAGTTGAAAAGAAAACATCTTTCATAATTTTTTTTTGAATCAACAGGACAAATATCACAGTCCTCTTATTGGGCTTTGATATAGATGAAAGGAAGCACTGAATCTGACTCTAAAACTTGAAAACATAAACAGGATGAATTACACAAAATAACTTGTAAATTTGACTAAAACTTGCATGGAAGAGCTCATAAATTTAACACACAATACAGCCTACAATTTCTATTTTGTAACATAAATTTCAACATAAAATGATAAGGTTTGAAATGCAATTTTACCCTCTAATACAAAAAACATTTCCATTTTAAACTTATATGACACGAGTACAGAATTCAGTTTCTACACAGGCAGATAATCATGTCCTGTTTCCCATCATGAGGAGTAGTCAATGCTAGAGTAAATTCACCAATCAATAATATGTTATGAGAAACATCCTGATGGATGAAAAAACTTTGGGATTTTAGCAGTCATACCACTTTGCATGTTCATTGCTCTAGAGTGATTGTTTCGAGAGCCTGAAAACTGTGAACGGCAATCACTTGAAGTATGCCCTGTTTGCTGGCAGTAAATGCAAGTACGCTGCCAAGTGTTACTTTGTTGAACATTACCAGAAGATACAGTAGGTCCTCGCCCTCTTGCTGGATAAAGAATGAAATATGCAGTAAGAGGTTTTTGTATGTCAGTTTGGGCAGCCACAAAAGAAGAAATACCTGTAAGACTCACATCCTCCCTTTCTAAACAATTAAAAGACAAATTCAATGCAATACTGTTCCTATTTTTTCCACCAAGGATTTCAGCATTAGTAAGATATAGCACTTATACAATGAAATTTTATACATGAATGGCTGAAATATTCAATTGAGATAAACTTACTTACATACAAGTACATACCTGGAATTCGTGAACCAGTTCCACAAATTTCTATTAGCTGTCTAAGTGTCTCATCACAACCACCAATGCAGCCTAATCACACATACAAGAAATTTAGCAAGAGATGAAATCTCCAGCTTCCACAAAATTACAATAATCTCTGATTGAAAAATATAGCATGGAGACGAGAAATTATGGTTGAGTTTGTAATTGCAGCCATAAAATTTGTTGATAGAATGAATATATAAATATTTTTGAGCAGCGATATAATGGAAAAAGAGAATTGTATAAATGCAAGTTTGACACTTTTTTTCCCAGAGAAAAATCCAGATGGCTGGAAGACCAGAAGGAATAAAATGATTTAAGGTAGAGGTTGGCTAAAACTAAAAGATGTTCAACAAGTGAAAATTGCCATTCTCACAAGAGGCATCTCTTAATCTTTAATGCCTACTAGCCAGCAAGAATGCCAATCAAGGCATCCAATTAATGGAATGGAAGATATGGCCCTAATAACCAAGTGAACTCTCTTGAGAATCCAGGAGATTCATACGGTAAGACATTAGAGATTAAGAGATGTGTCCTGTGAGAATATTGTACTACTATGGGCATGCAGCATTGGTCAAGACAACAAGGGTATAATGGGTGAAAGAATTTGGGCTCTGGTTTGCTTGTATAGGATTCGATTGGGTAAAGACTTCTGGGAGATAGTCTAAGTCTGTTCTACCCCATCATTTGGCCAGGATGAAGCTGATCAACTCCTTTCACAACATAGACACATCTAGGTAGAATAAAATACCCCGAATTCATGCTTTACAGTGTAAAGCACATCAACCACTAAATGATAGGTGAGCTACAAAACATTAATAAAAGGAGACACTCAGCCTATAAGGTTTTAGGAAAATCCCTAGAAAATAACGAAAACCGAAAGTATAAATACATATTTTTATTACTTAGATCTTGAAGTCATTCCTATATCATATTTATCTCCAACTTTTAGTTTTCTAACCCAAAGTGGTTCTAAGCAATCAGATTATCTTCATCAGCCTTATCAACATCCATAGATAGGCCTGCTTACTTTCAGCCGATAGCTTCTCAAGCTTCTTGCCATAGTGTTAACTCGAAAACTAGCACAAACATAGATAAGTCAAATGCTCTTTGCAGTTTACATCCTAACAATGGTCCAGGTAAGAGTAAAATTTTCAATTTTTGTTCATTTACGGTTCAAAAAAATTTTAAAGCAATGGCACAGAGTTCATAAAAATTCATGAGCCGCACATACCCAAATGGGTGGCACTGAAGCCAGGTGGTATTTCATGCTGACGAAACTTGAATAGAATCAGGTAAACTGGACCTATTGAGAAAATATATTATCATTACTGACAAAAGAAATCTCTATCTAATTAAATAAGAAAGATCAGTAAGAAGCAGTGAGACTAATAATGAATTTATAAATCAATTGAGATACAGTTTGCTAGTGACCTATGTTGCAACCACTTAAAAAGATCAGCTGCATATCTGTGCCAGACACAATATGTTGTCATAATGGTTTCAGGCATGTGTCTTGACATCAGATAAAACAGCAAAAAATATTCAACATGTCTCATGATAACTACTAAACAAGTTCTGACAATCACAAAAAATACAAGTATAATGAGATGCGTAAAATTGCAGGAGTTCCATGACAAACATGCTACAAAGCTATGTAGCACTGGGCCTTCATACCAACTTGAGATATAAAGGATTATAAGTTAGAACTGATAGCACATCTTCTTCCCACCAAGTAGTTAAAGTGGTTAGATAAATTGCCTCAGACACTTATATAAAATGTCAAAATTACAAATCAGCACACAAAATATGAACTAATGAAAAGTGAAGTAGGAACCAGGAGTGCAAGAGTTGCAAGCGTTAGAGGTTACAGCTGCTTCTGATATAGATCCAGGGAGCCAAACAGCATTCCTGCACTGCACACATAAAGCACAGATCTTGAGAAAAATGCAGACTGAATTATTTTAAATTTTCAATAGTGCTATCTGCATATTTCATGTTGTAATTAACTTGAGAGGGACTAAGTAATTGTTTTGACTGGTAAAAATTGTGTCCAACCGGGAATCATTTTCCATTATCAATTCCTTAAATCTTTAATCAATATTGAAAAATGCTCAGCACCTATTGTTTGGATGCTTAAGTGGAGATATCCATTCAATCAGTGGTCAAGGGATCAGGAAGTGTCTGCATGATATAAATGTACAGATGTGTTTCTAGAGTGTCATATTACAATACCTATGAAATTCGGAGGTGGTTCTAAAGCTAAACATGTAAAATGCAACTAAGGTTCTTAAGCAGCTAACTAAATCATCTGAGTTCACTAACAAGAAGCCATCAAATATATACGCATAATTTCAAAGATTGTTCATATACATAGTGTGGCATTGAATACTCTTTGCACCCAATAAGTTTGCATGAAAACGGCATTTGGTTCTAGTATCAAAAGATTACTTTAGTAATCTATCTATTATTACTAATATTATTTTTGTTCACTTTGTTAGGTAATAAAATATTTTGATAATTTCTATTACTAATAATGATGCAGCAGGTAATATAAAATATAATTTAATTATCACCTTTATTTGTAATTTTGATTTTGTTACAATTATATTCTTACTAATTACTTTTTTAGAACAAAAATAACCTTATTGTTTAATATAACAAGTAATATGAAAAATATTTTCGAATAATTAAACCTAAAAATGTTTAAGTAAAATAATATTTTAGTATTATTTTATTATCCCCAACCAAACACAATAATTACTCATACATACCAATTTTTACTAAATTTTATTAAATATAATAACAATTTATATTTAGTAACCTTCTAAGTAATCTATTTTCATGATAATTTTTTATTTTTAATAATAAAATATACCTGAACCAAAGGCACCTGAAGTACAATTTTTGAAGTGTGTTTATATACATAGAATAACAGATACCCATATTAAGCATGAGGGAGGGCGTGGGTGGAATCCACAAGCCCCATGCCAAAATGAACCTCCATATAATTAAGCACTGCCATTATATGAACATATTCATGTGATCTGCACAAATAATATTGGTGGTGTAGAGATACCCAACTAAAATTAGATCACACATAGCATACCGGTAATTATAAAATAATAGTATTAGTAAAACTTAAGTTTGATGGTGTTGTCCTGCCATATGCTATACTGAAAAGTTTTTCAATAATCCATGATGTGTCCTACCCATATAATATGCTCGGTTAGAACCTTTTTATAAATAAATATTCAAATAAAAAGTACACCAACCTGTGGATAAGCCACACATCCAACCATGAAATTGCCATCCTGTAAAGAACAATAAAATGATATTAGTTTATGAGAAATTGAGTTACGATATTGCTTACAACTGAATGCTATATTACAAACTCATTATAATACCAAGAATCAAGAGAGGAATAAATCCCAACCAATTTTTGTACCTCATCCCCAAGGATAGACATATGTATATATACAACAAAAACATAAACAATGCCGCTATTTATTAATTCAGTAAATATTTTGTAAGAATTATTACCTTGTTTTGCCTAAGCACCATATTTGATTCTTGGCAAATACCACATCGACGAACAACTTCCCCAATTGCTCGCTGCTCATCACCACCAGATCTACAAGTTTTAAAGGTTTGCATTAATAAGTGAAATGTCTATTATCCACCAAAGCAGTAGGAAGGTAAGGAACAACCTCTCAAAGAAAATTCCCATTGCTTCTATGAGTTTTGCTTTTTTCATCCTCGCCTGCCATGATTTCAGTTTAGTTATAGACAAAATATGAGCTTAGGAAAATATGGAAAAAGAAAAACTTTTTGAAGAAATTTGGAAAAATAAATAAATAACAGAGAGAAAGAAGCATGGACTAAATTTGAAGAATATGTGTTGAGTACAAAACAGTCAACAGCAAAGCTTTGAAGTAACATAATTGTTTTCCTATGTGTGTGTGTAAAAATTAATTGAACCACGACAAAAAAAGATTAGTTCTAATAAGACAATAATAATGACAGTCTTAAAATGCAGGGTAAAATTAACTGAACCTTGTGGTTTATTTAAATCCCAAGTAGACCACTATGGTTTTTGAAATAGAAACCTACCATCTCAGAGGTAGGTTTCCACATCTAAAATACTCTTAAGGCAACACCCTGTGATGCAGCCAAGTTCCCAACTTGACTCAACAATACAATTCCCCAAACTGAGGTTAGTGATCTCCCAACACCATCAAATTCAGCAGGCCAATTTAGTGTAACATAGGTAAATAATCACTCACTGTGTTTACAGAATTTAATAAACAAAGGAGATACGAGTGATAACACACACTCTCTTGCACATGCAGGTGCACATAGTGCACACTATCACTCATACACAATGGCACACTAACACGCTTTATGTAAAATAGACAATTTTTTATACGATCCATTAACCCGACACGATACAACAAAAGAAAAAATCAAGTTAGCGTTGAGTTTCTTTTACAAGAAATATAGTTTGGGTCAACCCAAACTGAAATTTGGTTATGCTCAAGTTGACACGAAGCCAACCTAAAGTGACAAGAATGGTTTTCTTTAATGGAAAACTATTAAAAAAACACATTAGATACAAATATATTTTGTATCATGATAATATAACAATTCACTTGTAACTTATAATCAGGTGAAAGGTTTCAATGAATTCACATTGGATACAAATCTAAGAACTTTTCATTACACTGATAATTAAAACATGCTCATTAGTTAAAAATAGTAAAAAGTGATTTTAAGCATCAGGTAATTCAACTTAATTATTTGACTTACATTAATGTTATATATACACATAAGAAACTTTATTTTAACTACTAAAGTATTACTCATATAATTATAATACAAATAATTAATATTAATTATAAATTCCATCAATACAATTTAAATATTATTAAGATAAATATAATAATAAAACAAAATTATTACAAATAAATAAATAAGTAAAAGAGTAGTTATGACTCAAGAAATAGATATTAGTTCTAACAACTAATATATTGTAATAAATCATTTTTCTTATAAAAATATTGATTGATAGGGTATATAAAGATAATTTTTAGTAAATATAATTACATTATTCAAGTATTTTTGCTATGATTGTGTTAGGACTTCATATAATGGCAGGGCACAAAACCAAGACAGAGAGGAAGACACAAAAGCAAGGCAGCAACTAGACCACTGTGAAAATGCAGACACGTGGCAAATAAAATCGAGGGTAGTTAAAAAAGAAAGGGGTATAGAAATAGAAGAAAAGAAGGTGAGAGGGGAGAGACATTTTTCAGGAAAGAATCAGCAGCTTCGGCTGAGAAGGAGAGTACTTAGCCTCTAAAAAGCTAGGCCATTTGGGGAGAAGAGAAATCAGAAAAAGAAGCAGAGAAAGAGAGCCCAACCTCACGAATGTTGGTGATAGAGCCCTAAGCTTGGAGTTTCTTTCGGTGTTTAGTTTCCTGGTTTTATCTTTATTATTAAATTGGTTTGTAAGAGAAAACAGAGTTATATTCGGATTCCTGGATGTTATTTTCATTAGTGTCTTAGATACATTCTGAAATCTTAATTTATCATTTGTTTTAATACAACTCTCCTTACAGCATTTGCTGTTATATTGCTCTTGTATCTGCTTTCATCTGATCGTTGTATCAGCCATATACTTCAAATCAGGAGCTTCCGAGCCGCCTACCAAAAATCAACTCTAGGTACCTAACAAATGGTATCAGAGCACCTTCCTGGGTAGATTTGGAATTGGGAAAAATGGAGTTGAAAAACAGAAACATGGCAGATAAAAGTAGAGACATGAACAAAAACTGGAGAGAGATTTTTGAAGACGCTTTGTGGATTGCCCAAAAGTTGGGTCTCTCTTCTGCAAATAAACTGCAGGAGCATTTGAGAGAGCTTGAGCCGCCAACAACAGTCCAAAAACAGGAAATAGAGAGCAAGAAAGATAGGTCAATTGAAATGGGAGATTTTGACAGAGGGGCATCAATATCCAGGGATGATGAAGCAATCTTCGGCAAAATCAAGGTAGATATGGTGGAAACAGTACATTTCGATAGGGGTTTTACTGGTTCTGACAAAGTCCAGCCACTTGAATCAACTCCCATGCTCAACCTTCATGCTTTTCGGTCAAAAGAGATGAAAACCAGTGTTGGAAGCGTGAAGAAAAGAAAGGAAAAGGAAGCTGCAGGTGGAAAGGAAGAAGAAAAAGTGGGAATTAAAAACCCTACCCGAATTTCACCTAATCTAGAAACCCAACCCAACCCAAAAGTCCTATCACATAATTCAAACCCAAACCAATTTCAATATAAACCCAACTTTAGTTTCCACAAATCAAACCCAACCCAACTTTCATTTTTTATTAATCACCCCATTAACCAAACCAAAATATATGACCCAAGCCCAAGTGTTGTACATTCACCCACCCTATTTCCGATTGCTTTTCCACAAGCTTAACACATATTTTACATTTTAAAAAACCCACATCCCAGCCCAAAATCTTACTCCACAAAATCTCAAATTTAAAAACCCAAAATCCAATTGAAATAAGCTTAGGAAATTGTTGCCCAAGCCACAAAATTTTCCCCAGCCGCACCTTCTTTTCACCCCAACAACAACTAAATTTACATAACCCAACTCAAACCGCCACAACCCAAATCCAACCTACTTACAACCCACTAATCAAGCCCATAGTTAGAACCCATCCCACTTATAATCACAATTATAACCCACAACCTCTCACACATGACCTCAAACCCATTAACTTATCTACCAATATCCAACCACCCCAGAACCATAATCTCCCTTCACATAACCTATGGATTTCCTTTTTTTTTCACCATTCCAACAGCTACATTTGAGCACTAGCAATTCCTTCCCCCAACAACGACGACCACAACATAGTAACTTGTCAGTTGGACTTTCAAACGACAACCACTGCAACTCTGGAAAATTATCAAATATTGTCACAACTTTTGTGCTTACTAATTGTGAGAAGTTTTTTATCAAAAGGCAAAACCTACTTCCCTTTGAAATCGCTCAAGAGAGTTTTTCAAGAATAAAGGTGAAGTATCCTAGCTTTCACCTTGACAAGGTGATTCTCGTTGGGCGGGGTATTGTCAAGACTTCATATAATGGCAGGGCACAAAACTAAGGCACACCACAAAAGCAAGACAGAGAGGAAGACACAAAAGCAAGGCAGCAACTGAACCACTGTGAAAATGCAGACACGTGGCAAATAAAATCGAGGGTAGTTAGAGGAGAAAGGGGTATAAAAATAGAAGAAATGAAAGTGAGAGGGGAGAGACATTTTTCAGGAAAGAATCGGCAGCTTCGGCTGAGAAGGAGAGTACCTAGCCTCTCGAACGCTAGGCCATTTGGGGAGAAGAAAAATCAAAAGAAGAAGCAGAGAAGGAGAGTCCAGCCTCTTGAATGCTGGTGATGGAGCCCTGAGCTTAGAGTTTCTTTTAGTGTTTAGTTTCCTGGTTTTATCTTTATTATTAAACTGGTTTGTAAGAGAAAACAGAGTTATATTTGGATTTCTGAATGTTATTTTCATTAGTGTCTTAGATACATTCTGAAATCTTAATTTATCGTTTGTTTTAATACAACTCTCCTTACAACATTTACTTTTATATTGCTCTTGTATCTGCTTTCATCTGATCGTTGTATCAGTCATATACTTCAAATCAGGAGCTTCCGAGCCATCTACCAAAAATCAACTCTAGGTACCTAACAGATTGTTCCTTCCATCTTTCATTTAATAAAGTGTTTATCAATCTTCATATGCCTTGTCCTATCACGGTGTAATGGATTATGAGTTATACTTAAAGTTGCCTTATTATCATGGTAAAGTTTCATAGGGAGCTCCTTTGTAACTTTTAATTCTTCAAGTACAAGTTCCAGCCATATCATCTCACATTTTCCATGGGTAATTGCTCTAAACTTTGGTTTAACACTGCTTCATGCAATAACATTCCGATTTTTACCAAATAAATTACCCAAAAATAGAATGTGATAACCTGACATAAAGCATCTATCAAATATAAAACCTACCAAATCTACATCTATGTACCCTTCAATACTTTTTGTTTTGTTTTTTTTTTTTTGTTGTCTTGAAATTAGTTCCTTGCTCAAAGATCCCTTAAGTTGTTTGAGAATCCTATACATTGCATCCATGTGTTAAGGATCACGCATGTATTGACTTACTATAGTAATAACGAAAGAAATATTCAATCTAGTATAAGAAATATAAATCAACTTCCCTACTAGAAGTTGATACATTAGTTGTCAACAGTAGAACCATTCTTGTCAGTTCCTAGTCATAGATCATATTTCTTACAAAAATAGTAGTTGTCATAAATCAAGAATGATTATTCAATTATTTCTGTGATCATTGTTTACCTTTACCAAAAGGCCAAAGAGCTCTTGGTTTAATCTTTGAAATACTTAAAAGAGTCACAGTTCCAAAACCAACCCAAGCAAGAAGAAAAAGAGACTATCATATCTTAAATGCCAATGCTTTGCATTTTAATAATATATATGTTTGGGGAAACATAAAGCACAAGGAGACTCATCAATCCATTTATCCTTTTGTGAAATTTCTCTTCATTTCCAAGATTCCACTATATGAGGGCTAAAAAACATCTGGACTCTTTTTCCCATTTTACCATGTAGCAACCTTTAATCTAGTATTTCATTCATACTTTAATGTGTATTAATAATGTTTAATGAGAACAGAATCATCACATCATTAGTTTTTGGGTGAATTAATGTCATTATAGTAATCATGATAGTCAATATAGTTTACCCCAAAATGCATGTTCATGCATTTAAGCAATTGTTTCATCAATTAACAATTTCCTCTCAACTTTTCCTCTCTCACAATAAAACTTACAGAAAGAATGTGTCTATAAGGTACATCCTACCGATTCTACTTTTCATATTTTCTTATGAAAGGAAAATCAGGGGGAAATGTGCGTAAATATAGAGTACTTCAGAAAAATGAATAAAGATGATTAGAACTAATATTACTTTCACGGTTCTTGTGAAAGGAAAACTCAAGGAAAAACAATAATCAAATATAGTATGATATCAAAAGAAAGAATAAAAATCTTATGATAATTTTCTTACAATATCTTGTAAAAAGCTTTTTTTTTTTCCTCGGGAAACAAAAATACCTTTTTTTTAATATTGTCGAAAAAATTTGCAAGGTTATCAAATTAGATACAATTCCTCTACAAAATAATGACTTAGTGATAGTAAATATGGTAAATAAAACTATGTGCTCTTACAATAAATACCAATTTGGATGATAATAATTATGTGTCACAATATAATAGGATGATTTTGAATTAATAATAAAGTGATCCTCAATCACATGATGATCACTTTATTATCCAAATTGATACCAAAATTATAATAAAGTGATACTTATTTTAGTGCACATAACATCACTAAAAAATAATTTATAATGCCTCTCACAAGAAAAGTTAATTAATACCACCTCAATCACCAAATATCAACCTCCATAACCAAATTTAGAAACCAAACCATACAGGCCAAAAATTTGTTAGGACTTAATTATAATAATAATAATTATTATTATTATTATTGTAATAATGATAATGATAATTAATTAATTAATTAAGATAATATTATATTAGGATAATAATAATATTATTAATTGATTAAGATAATGCTATCTTAGGATAAAATAAATGATTAAAATAAGATATTTAATATTATAATAAGATTAGGATAATATTTAATGAGTTATATAAAGGGGAGTAAGTATTGTAATAGGGGAGAAAATATTTGTTATTTAGGTATTGAACAGCCATCGGCTGATAGGGAAGCGATGGCCTTAAGGGAGGAGCCAATACCTCTCATTTATTGTTAGTATTGTTTATTTAATATAGTATTTTTCTATTGGGTTTCTATCAAAATGGTATTAGAGTACGTTAGATTTGGGCAAAAGTATGGAAAATAAAAGTATGGACTTAAAGAAGATTATAAGGATGGTTATGACTGAGTTGGATACCATGATTGCTCGTCTGGATAAGTTGAGCAGGTTAGGGCATATGAGGGAATTGAAGGAGCTGCTACCATCGTCGACATCTATGAAAGAAGACATGGAAAGGGAGGAGATTGAGGAAGACAATGAGATTAAAGCCCGATCATCATTGCCGCCATTTGAGGAGGAAGATGAAGAAGTCATAAAAAAATTTACTCAACTACCATTGCTGTTGTCTAAGGAGGAATATATAAAACAATTTGTCAACTACTATCGTCGTTGTCTGAAGAAGAAGTCATAAAAAAACTGTGATTGACAACGAAGACAACAAGATCAAGGTTGGACTAGGAGTTCTTGCGGTAGATAACAATGAATTTGGCAAGAAAAAGGTTCCAAGGTTGGGATTTGAAATATATGCAAAGAACGATGTCAGAGTAGTGCTTTTGGCAATGGCAAACATGAAGTTAACTTTGGTGACCACTGTGAAATTTAGGGTTCATTCACTTCTTTACTATTATGTACAAATCAGCCCTAATATATATACACATAAGGCAGTAACAGACTGTTTAATTTAAGGAATTTGTTTCCTTCTTAAAGAAGGAAATTAATAACAAATCATCTAAAAATAGGAAACCTAAATATACACCATAATTAAAATATTAAGATCCTTAAAAAATAGTAACAATATCTCTAACAGCTACAATATCTCCAACACTCCCCCTCAAGCTGGGTTGTATATGTTTATTAGACCCAGCTTGCTACATAAACCGTCAAATACAACTCTAGGAATTGGCTTGGTGAGTATGTCTGCATTCTGTAATGATGAGGAGATATAGATAGGTTCAACTATCCCTCCTTCTAGTTTTTCCTTGATGAAATGCTTGTCAATTTCAACATGTTTGGTTCGGTCATGCTGAACCGGGTTCTTGGCAATGCTTATTGCTGATTGGCTATCACTTAGTAGCTTGATTGAACCATCTATAGGAACCTTTAACTCAACTAGCAATCGTTTCAGCCATATTCCTTCACAAATCCCTTGAGCCATGGCTCTAAACTCGGCCTCAGCACTGCTTCTCGCCACAACTAACTGCTTTTTACTCCTCCAAGTTGTTAAATTACCCCAGACATAAGTACACAACCCTGAAGTAGATCTTCTATCAGCTATAGATCTAGCCCAATCTGCATCTAAGTATACTTCAACTCCTCTCGCTGCATTTTTCTTGAAAAATAGTCCCTTACCAAGTGTCATTTTTAGGTATCTCAGTATCCTTTGAATTGCTGTCATATGTTCCTCAGTAGGATTATTCATGTATTGACTTACAGCACTCATCGAGAAGGCAATATCAGGTCTTGTATGAGAAAGATAGATCAACTTCCCTACAAGTCTTTGATACCTCCCCTTTTCAATAGGAGCACTGTCTTGAATTGACCCAAGTTTAGTAGTAGAGTCCATTGGTGTGTCGGTTGGTTTGCAGTCAAGCATGGCAGTGTTTTTCAGTAGGTCTAACACATACTTCCTTTGTGAGACAAAAATTCCTTTCTTTGACCTAGCTATCTCCATCCCAAGGAAGTACTTAAGGTTTCCTAGATCTTTGATCTCGAACTCTTTTGTAAGAACATTTTTAATTCTAGGTATTTCCTCTTTATCGTCCCCTATAAGCACAATATCGTCCACATAGACTATTAATACTACCATCTTACCAACCGAAGAATGTTTTATGAACATTGTGTGATCTGTCTGTCCTTGAGTGTACCCATGCTATTTTAGCACCTTAGAAAATCTCTCAAACCATGCTCTTGGAGATTGTTTGAGTCCATACAACGATCTCTTCAACCTGCACACCTTTCCTCTATTAGCAGCACTTTCAGTCCAAGGAGGAACCTCCATATACACCTTTTCTTCTAGATTGACGTTCAAAAATGCATTTTTGACATCTAGTAGGTATAAAGGCCAGTCAAGATTTGCTGCTAGAGATAATAGAACCGAATAGAATTCAACTTTACCACAAGTGCAAAAGTTTCCAGATAGTTGATGTCATATGACTGAGTGAATCCTTTAGCAACCAATCTTGCTTTAAACCTCTCAATGCTGCCATCAGCTTTGGTTTTCACAATGAAGACCCAATTGCAACCAACTGGCTTCTTTCCACTCGGCAAATCACATAGTTCCCAGGTTTGGTTCTTCTCTAGGGCTTTCAATTCTTCTTCTACAACCTTCTTCCATTCGATCACTAACAATGCTTCTTGCACACTATTGGGAATGTGTATGTCTGAGATTTTTGCAATGAAGGACCTATACCCTTGAGACAACCCATCATGACTGACATATTTGCTAACAGGATATAACGACCTACTTCTGCAGTCTCTCAGCCCTTTTCGAATTGCAATAGGCAAATCACCATCAGTTTGTGCATTTTCAAAACCTATACTGTTAGAAGAATCTTTATCTTCAACTTGTGTATGAATTTCATGAGACTTGGACTCAGGTTCAGATGTTTGAAGTGGTATAAGTTGTGTCTAAACCTCTATTTCCTTCTGTCTTCCCCGTCTCCTTTGATAAACAATTATGTTTTGATCATCAGCAGTAAATGTAGGTTTCTTACGCTCACTAACAGAAGGGTTATTATCTTGATCAGTCTGATTAGATTGAACAACACTAGGATGGTCTAACAAGTCTGATTTTGGCTGACTAGGTTGACTAGGAGGCTGTTTTAGACTAACACTAGAACTGTCAAGAAATTCAATATCATAAGGAGTCAAAAACATATCATCCAAACTCTCAAGTGTTGAAGATGAAGTCAAGATAGGTCTCTCAAAAGATGAAGTCAAGATAGGTCTCTCAGATCCCAAAAACTGATATTCACCTAAATTCTCTCCCTGAAGAGCAGTTTTATGAAAATATGGAGTTGTTTCAAAGAAAGTGACATCTAAGCTATGATAAAACTTGTTATTTTCAGGGCAAAAGCACTTATAACCTTTGTGATGTGAAGAACAACCAATAAATACACCTCGGACAGACCTCTTATCCAATTTACCTCTTACGTGTTTGTGAAGATGGATAAAAACAGTACACCCAAATATTTTTTGTGGTAAATTAGATATGAGGCGACAGTGAGGCTAAACTTCAAGAAGTTTTTGATTTGGAGTGGAAAAATTCAAAACTTTGGAAGGAAGCCTATTTATTACATACGCTGCTATAAGAACAGCATCACCCCAAAAATGTTTTGGCATGTTTGCATAAAAAACAAAGATCAGGCAACTTCAAGAATATGTCTATTCTTTCACTCAACAAATCCATTTTGTTGTGGGGTATCAACACATGAGCTTTGATGAATGATACCCTCACTCAAAAGGTAATTGCTAAGAGTAGAATTAAAAAATTCTTTGCTATTGTCAGTTCTTAAAATCTGAATTTTTGAATTAAATTGTGTTTGAATCATGGTATTAAAGTTTTTGAAAATTTGAGAGACCTCAGATTTGTGTTTCATGAGAAATATCCAAGTGAGTCGAGTATGATCATCAATGAATGAAACAAACCATCGGGCATTAGTGATATTAGGAGTTTGTGATGGTCCCCAAACATCACTATGCATCATAGAGAATGGCTTGGTTGATTTATAAAACTGATTTGGAAAACTGGTATGAGAATGTTTAGAGAATTGACAAATATCACATTGGAAATCACTAGGATTTTTATTAACGAACAATGATGGAAACAGCTTAGCAAGATACATAAAGTTTGAGTGGCCTAATCTATAATGCCATAACATAACATTCTGACTAGGACTAGACATTCTAAGAGACTCATTTTTGCTAACACTGTTGACATAAGAACTATTACTCACTGTTGTTGATGTTTTATTTATTGGAGAGGGTTGAACTTCTAGAAAATAGAGTCCTGCACAGCCTTTAGCACTGTCAATCATCTTCCCCTAGTGCAAATCCTGAAAAACACAAGCATTTGATCGAAAATCAGCCGCACAATTCAAATCCTTAGTGAGTTTACTTACTGATAAGAGATTGCAAGTTAGCTTAGGCACATACAAGACTGAATTCAAAGTCAAATCAGTAGAAATAATTACGGAACCAATCCCCATTACTTTAGACAAGGATCCATCCGCTATTCGTACATGAGGACTATTGCTATAAGCTGAAAACTGATTGAAAAGTTTTCTATTACCAGTCATGTGATCCGATGCTCCGGAATCCACAATCCATGAATGAGATGTGTCTTGATTTGTAGCTAGTGCAAAAAAAAAAAATACCTTTTTGTGCAACCGTCCTTGAACCTATTACCATTTGGCTAGGCTGTTCCTGAGCAATGAGTTTCTGCAGTAATTCCAATTGTTCCTTGCTGAATGGTTCAGCCACAGAAAAGGATGATAGATTGGCCTTGCTGTCTCGTTCCTTGGCTGGTTTCCAATCTGTCGGTTTCCCATAAATTTTCCAGCACTTGTCCTTGATATGGTCAGGTTTTCGACAGTGATCACACCATGGCCAACCCCCTTTTCGTACCTCTGGAGTACTGCGGACTTCCAAAGCTGAAGCTTCACCTCCAGCTTCCTTTGGTTCTTTTGGTTTAGCCCCCAGCATCAAGGTCCTACGACTCTCTTCACGTCTGATTTCAGAAAATGCCTCTCGAAGATTAGGCAGTGGTTTAGTCCCAAAAATCCTACTCCTCACAGCATCAAGGTTTGGATTTAATCCCAAACAAAACTTTTACACCCTTTTTGTCTCAATAATCTTCTTATATTATTGTGAATCCTCTGCAGTACTCCACTTGTATTTCTCAAATGCATCAAGTTGCTGCCAGTATTGTTGAAGATTATTGTAATAATTTGTCACCGAGAGATCACCCTGCCTTAGATCATGCAACGCACCTTCGATTGTCACAAGTTCAGGAGTATTATCTTTGTAGGAGTAAGTTTCCTTTGCTGTCTCCCATACCTCCGCAGCTGTTTCAAGTAGAAGAAAATTTTCTCCAATGTTAGGCATCATGGAGTTGATTAGCCAAGACATTACCTGGCTATTCTCTTTCTTCCAAATTCGATATTCATCTGCCATTTCCTCCGGTGAGATAACCCTTCTCTCTATTGCAGATATACAAGAGCACCGATTGGGACCACTGAAGATAGTTTCGGCCGTTGAGCTTGTATGAAGTAATAGATATGTGAGGAAGGTTTGGAGAATCTCCCCCATTGCTGCCAAGGACTGCTGTTTCAAGGCTAGATATCTCATTTGAGATTGCATCAAAACTGGTAGGTTTGGAAGGAGTTGTCATGATGGATGGGAGAAGATATTGTCGGAAAAAGCAGTATGAATTAGGGTTGAAGATTTCAGAACCAAAGCTCTGATACCATGTGAAATTTAGGGTTTATTCACTTCTTTACTATTCTGTACAAATCAGCCCTAATATATGTACACATAAGGCAGTAACAGACTGCTTAATCTAAGAGATTTGTTTCCTTCTTAAAGAAAGAAATTAATAACAAATCATCTAAAAATAGGAAACATAAATATACACCATAATTAAAATATTAAGATCCCTAGAAAATAATAACAATATCTCTAACAGCTACAATATCTCCAACAACCACCAATAATAATTGAATTGGCAAAATGGGAGAAAGTTTTTCAAATTGGGTAAGAAGAGATGTAAAATATATATATATATATATATCTCAAAACAATCCTCACCTTGAGGACAAGATGGTTTTCTAAGGGCGAATAATTTTAGGACTTAATTATCACAAATAATAATAACAATAATTAATTAATTAAGATAATATTATATTAGGATAATAATCATAATATTAATTGATTAAGATAATATTATATTAGTATAAAATATATGATAAAGATAAAATATTTAATATTATGGAAAGATTAGGATATTAAGATAATATTTTATAAAGATATTATTAGGATAATATTTAATGAGTTATATAATGAGGAGTGAGTATTGTAATAGGGGAGAAAATATTAGCTATTTGAATATTTGGGCGATCATTGGCTAATAGGGAGGCTACGGTCTTAAGAGAGTAGTTAACACCTCTTACTTGTTGTCAGTGTTATTTAATTAATATAATATTTTTCTATTGAGTTTCTATCAAAAGTCACTTAAGTTTCTACAATCTCTAGCAAGCAGGTAAAAAATGATATTCAAAGATGTCTGAAATGAACATTTTATGAATATACGAGATAACCAACAAAAAACTTACATCTAAAAATGATATTCAAAGATGCTTGAAATGAACATTTTACAAGTATACGAGATAACCAACAAACAACTTACATCTAAAAAGCAGGCCTTCATTTGTTGCAAGCAAGTTGCCAAAACTTCAACTCTACTTTTATTACCTACACTAACTTCTTTCATGTCATTTTCCATCATTGATCTGAGATTTGGCTTCCACAACTCATACCTAGAAAGAGGTACTACAAAATTATTATAACACTAATGTATACTTTACTCAATAAGCAATACTTTACTAACACCTTTTTAGAAAAATGGTGAAAAATATTATGTGAAATGAGTGGTCAAAATCAAGATAGTCATTAGTTTCAAACACATAAACTTCACAAAATGTTTGATGCCAATCCATATACACACACACACACACACGTGTGTGTGTGTGTGTATATATATGCATACAAATATATGTGTGTTTGTGTGTGTGTGTATCCACAATTTTCATTAATGAGGAAGTGACTTACCCCATGTCATCATACCCCATAACTAGCGCCTCCCCCTGAAATAACATCAGCCTTATAATTAACAACAGAAAAGTACTGACTATGTTAATGAGAAGAGATTTCTTTGAAAACAAGCACTTTATATCGTCAAAATCTGGAAAAAGTTATGTGCCTGAATCCACAAGAACTATATGCCAAAAAGTACACTTATTGCTTATTATAAATAAAGCAAGAGAAAACAATTCATATAAGCAAGAAAATGTCATAGTTTCCACTGGACTGGATAAAAAATTAACATTGTAGACATATGCAATGACTATCAAAAAGAAAACCTCACATGGTGATTAAATAAATTCACAAATTTCTATTCTAGAATAAAACAAGTTATCGAATTGAGTGTATCTACAGAGATGAGAGTTTTCCCCCCATTTTTTAGTCCACCCTACCAATTTATGGATAAAACATTAACATTGTAGACATATGCAGTGAATGTCAAAAAGGAAACCTTAAATGGTGATTAAATAAATTCACAAATTTCCATTCTTGAATAAAACATGCTATGGAATTGAATGCATCTACAAGGATGAGATACTCTTAAGGTGTTTGTGGTTTTCAACTATCCAGTTTTACCCCCATTTTCTACTCCACCCTACCAATTTATTCTTCTCCTCTTGATCATAGGAAGCAGAACTTATGATCATAAGGAGAGCACAAATAAGAAAGCAAAAAAATAACAAAAAGAATACAAGCCAAATAATTACAAGATTAGTTGGTGAGAAGCGTGTGTTTGCATCCTTTGTTGCATAAAACCTATCAAGGAGCTTCTTTATGTGATCATGCATCGTTGCATCTGTTCCAATGCCCGCCTGATAACAAAATAATTAACTAATTTACAAGGATCAAAAAGAGCAATAAAAGATTTAATCTAAAGCTAGTTCAGTGTACCAGTCTTCTCACCTTGTCCATACAACTTAGTAAATCAGCTTCACTTAAAAGAGGTGGTGGTCTAGTGACCCCTGAATCAAGAGTCAATGTTGTTGGGATGAACTGTAACATTAACGTATACAGTAAAATAATCATATATTCTTCTAATTTTAAAGTACATTGAATAAAAAGGCAAATCCTTTACCCAAACGTTCAGAACACAAGGCTTGATACAGTAAAATATTGTACTGCAAGTCAATTAATAGATAAAACATTCTTGTTAAGTGCACAAAATATATTAAAACATTAAACCTTCTGCAGAACCAAGAAGTTTGACTTTAATGTACTGGGAATTATCTATTAAATAGGATTAAGTTACATTTTGGTTTAAGTTTTATGTTGCTCAAAATTAGTTTATGTTATTTGATAAATTCCATCAGCATCTTACTTTGTCTTTATTATCTCTCTTTTTACTTTCCTGTCTTTCCTCTCTTTTTATTTCTTCCCTTTCTCTGTCTCCTCTCTTCTCTACTTATTTTAATATTCTATTTCTTGTTTCTAATCGTTTTAGTCTTTATCTCTCTATTCTAATTTCCACCCTCTGCCTTCTATGATCTTTCGTTTATTTTTTATTTCTCATCTTACTTTCTTTTCCTTCTTTCTATTCAAAGTACCACAATGAATTTGAAGTCACATTACATCATCATACAAACCAAAAAATTTAGCACATTCTATTAATATATTTATATGCCATTTGTTGATAAAATTGAAAGATGATAATGCAAAAGATTCATAGAAGAAATAAGATTGAATGAAAATAAACATATACAAAGATGTCATGAACACCATTTTTACTAGCAAACTTAAGCAAATTTTCCTGGTGGGTAAAAATGATTGGCAGTCAGAAGCAGCATACCCTTTCCCCTTGAATGACTGTAATCACTCTGCTCCTATTCACAATGAGAACTGTCCATATATAGCAAAACTGTTTTCTTATCCCAATGCAATTTACAAACAAATTTGTGGAACTTTAATCTCAGTAATTTTATAATGTATTTGACAAATTGGATAACCTACTTTACCACTCAATGAAGCAGTTCAAGGATAAAGTCAACTAAATTGTGAAATTTTAAGAGCTACCTGAAAGTACCCTGTTATGGAAAGTCCACAGGAAATCTTGCAAAGATATATCTAATGGATATGAACTGAGCAATTAAACAGATCTCATCTAAAAGAAATTCAAACTGAAAAATTAATTACAGCTTATGATGCAATATTATCAATAGCAAACCAGTTGTTCCTTATTACAAAAAGAAGAGCAAACCTGTTGTCCATGGGCATAAGTTGGGATCATTGAACCTCCCCATGATTCAAAGCGATAAACATCTAAGTAATTTTTCTGATCAAACAAAAAGGAGTATAAGTCAATTCTCTTACTTAAAAAAAAATCAAAATGCTTATCCAGAGATAAGACAAACTTTCTAATGTCAAATGCAGCATGGCAATGCCCCAACAATCATAGCAAAAATACTTGAATAATAATTCTTGAAAAGACACTCAAGTAAATTGACAATGAAAATTTGGAGAGCTCATGTTATTGTTTATTCAATTTCAGTTTAAAGGTTCACTACGTTCTGTAATTTCTCATCCATCAAAGCACAAGATTCACAGCTGATATGACTTCCTATAAATCAATTATCCACATGGTCATGCATAATGCATTATGGTTCAGCTTCCAGTGGATGTACAGTAAGAAGAATAAAATTCCACAGTGGTACAATGTAATTTTTTATCTTCTGTTACAATACAAGTTTTGAGAGTACCAGGTTTGATGTTTTGTTGCCATTAGTTTGTGTTACACACAAACCAAATGAACTAATCTGGTTATATAACCAAGTACAAAATTCAATGATCCCATCCATCGAGTGATTTAAGCAATTGTCTTTTACAAATTGAATAAAGTCTTATTTGTCAGCAAGATGGAGGTGGAGGAAAATAACCTTCAAGTTAACACCTGAACCCATAGCTTAGCACAATCGAATTGATAGATTTGAAGGTATTCAAAACTTTTAACACTATGATCCCAACTACAATTATTTTTGCAAGACACAATAGCTTGAGCACACAGTATCCACTGTCTCACATTCTCACTCAATTTATTGGTTGAAACTATTTGCACCAAGGCCAAGAGAGCTGGGAATACTTGGATTTCTCATTCAAATTCCTCCTAAGTTGAAGTTCAACACCATTCCTAGAAAAATAAGGTAAAATATATCCAACTCTGGAAGAAATGTAATAACTGCCAAACAATAAGGAGACCAGAACAAAGTGCATAGAGGACCATCCCAACTCAATATTTTCCCATTTCCAACTTCAGATTTATATAAGCATGCAATAAGATACATTGGAGACAAGGATTTCTAAGGGTTTCAGCTATAGCCATCAGAAGGTACATTCAAGACTCAATAATTGTATTTGAATGCTATATTTATTTTTAATGACAGCATTCCACAAGGAATGTCTAAATCCACTCTCCTAATAAAGCACATTTACCATACTAGTGCCTCCCCTGTAATGCTAAATAAAATATTTCACTTCAAAAAACAGATAGCCTTCTCTTTTCTAAAAGCTTCCCATGAAAATTCCTCATAGATTTTCCATTTTTAGTGCCAAACTTTTACACAGAGGATAGGTTGCTTTGTTCTTACTGAAAGGACAGTTAGTTTATCCTCCAACAGATATTTAGCTCAAATTTTATTAATATTGCTGGCAACAAGAGGTGTCCAAAGGCCTTAGCCTCCCAATCAGTTATAGGCTGCCCAAATTACCCAAATATCAAATTTTCTCTCTCCCCTTTATATATAACTCCTTAAATATTATCCTAATAATATTCTCATCAAATATTATCCTAATCTTATCTTAATCTTATCCTAATCTTAAATATCTTATCCTAATTATATACTATATCCTAATCTAATATGTTACCCTAATCTAATATTATTAAATTAATTTTTTTTTTTGGGAAAGTAATTAATTAACATTATTATTATTTATTATTATTATTATTAATTCCTGTCATCCTCCAAAAGAAAAAGAACTCTTCCACGGTTCAAGTGTTTTTGCACAACAAGTATCCTTTTAGAGCTCATATCCTCAAGACAAGAATATAGTCAAATGCAAAAAAATTAAACAATTTTCATAGCGAAAAAAAAAAAAGTTAACAATTAAAAAATGTCACTGTGCCCCGGGTTTACCCATCCAAAAAATACGGGCAGGTCCCTGGTTAACCCAAAAAAAGGGGTAAATGGAATTAAAAAACTCACAGCTAATATCATCCTCCCACATGCAGAAAATTGCTCACCAGCAATGTCAATTTCAACAATAGTTTCAGCCCCAACAGCTGGCTGTGATACACAAGCCAGAAAATGGCGAACAACCAATTCATACAATCTCTGAAACAAATTGACGGCTATTAGATATTTGGTTATATTGATAAAATGGAAAAAGAGTGTTTTATATTTGGACCAAATCTAGTATCAAGATCAAACAATCAATAATTGATAACAATAGTTTGCTTACATGGTGATCTTGACTCCAACCAGATTCCCCAGCAGAAAATTTTGTTGGGTGAATGGGTGGATGGGCTTTGTCATCATGTCCACCACTACCAGGATTTCTCCATAGACCTGCCTCAGGGTCCAACAAGCGTTGAGCATACGATCCCCACAGAGGATGCCCTTGTTGTTCTTGCACAATTGTCTGCATAAAGTCAAAATCCTAAACCCAGTAAGGAATAACAGCCAAAAAGGAATATACATGCAAGATTACATTAAAGATTCTATAATTTAAGAAATTACAAGAAAACAAAGAGTATAAGTTAATGATATGCTGGCATTTAATCAAAAATATAAGAAAAGGCTTGAAAAAAAAAAAAAAAAAAAGCCTTTAACAAGGCTCTTAAGAGTCCAAAGTAATTTAGCTACACTTTGGAAGAAAAATCAACTTAGCAAGAAGAAGACCAATTTATGATACGTTAAATATTAACTTTGATTCTGTTAAACATGCATTATGCTAAAAACAGGAGATAGAGTTACCAACATGCAAATCAGTCCTACTAGAAAAGCCATCAGTCTCTGTACGAGGATAGCTAATAAAACCAGCTTGATATAAATCTTCAGCCACCTATAAACAATAAAAATTTATAAAAAAAATGAAAAGTTGAGTTACAAGCATAAGACATAAAATCAATATCCAATGCCAAAACCAACTGAAAACAAAGTTAAATAGAGCATAAAAAGAGAAATTTAATTCCATGAGGATTATAAGAAACATACAAACTTTTGCAAGCATAAGGAGAGTTGTCTATAATAGTTTTATTTATATACACCACAGCTCTTTAATTGCTTTCACACATGTCTCTTTAGGCTCTAAAGAAAGCGGGAAAAGAAGCAAAAGGAAAGAACTAAGACAGAGGGAACTATTTGACAATAAGCCTCCAAATTAGTGGGCAAAAAGACTGCATATTCCCATATCTGATTTTTGATAAATAAGAAAGCTTGAAAAGGTCTGATATTGGATATTATTCTTTACAATACATAGTGAAAAAAGAATGAAAATTTGGAGAATTTTCACTTGATTTAATTCAATAGTGAAAGGTGAATTTATACATGTTTTACAACAACAAACTAAGAAAGCAATGAAAACTAAATCGACCTAGACTAGGAAAAAAACAAGATACAATGACTAAATTGGAATATTAATCCCCAAAGTTCAGGGTTTAGTTCCAATTTTCCTACGCTCTCCTTCAAGCTAAAGAACAGATGTTTATCACATCCAGCTTGCTTACAAAAAATTCAAACCTAGGTTTAGGCAAAGTCTTGGTAAGTAGATCAGCTTCTTGAAACTTAATTGAGACATATTATAAGTTGATAATCCTTTCTTCCACTTTCTCCTTGATAAAGTGTCTATCAATCTCTACATGCTTAGTTCAATCAGGATGCATTTGATTGTGTTCAACACTACTATGAGATACAATTGATTGCTTCTTACTCATCCAAGTGACAAGATTTCCAGAAACCTTAGTGTAGTAACCAATAGTAGACCTCCCATCTTTAACAAATCCTGCCCAATCAACATCCACTTAGTTTTCAATTCCTCTCTGATCAATCTTTCAAAACAACAAACCTTTTCCTAAAGTCCTTTTAAGATACCTTAAGATATGAATGGTAGCATTAAGGTGTGTTTGTGATGGTACACGCATGAACTGACTCATGACACTTACTTCAAAGGTAATATTTGGTCTGGCAAGTGATAAGTAGATGAGGTTGTTGACTAACCATTTGTATTTTCCCTTGTCTACTAGAGGATCTTTTTGAGTACTCTTACACTTTCAATTCAATTCTAAAGGTGTACCAGCCGTTTTGCACCCTCATTTTTCAATCTATATCAATAAGTCAAAAGTATGCTTTCTATAAGAGATATAAATTCCTTATTTGCTTTGCATCACTTTCATACCAAGAAAGTATTAAAGGTTTCCCAAATCTTTAACTTCAAACTTTGATTTCAAGTATTTCTTCAAATTATGAATGACTTAAACACCATCTCTCGAATCGGCACCGAATCCATTGCCTCTCTCAACCACCTTGTACTTGGATCCAAGTCCTTCTGCTTCCTCATCTCCGTTCTTTGACCTAGATTGTCCAATTGCTCTTTAAAAAGGTATGCATTCTTATACTTACCCTAATCCCTCTTTTGTTTCTTATCACTCTGTCTTCATCTTCAAAATCTTTTATTGCCAATTTAGACTTTATGTCCACTCCCAACTTTGTGTTTGGAGCATTAACTCATGAAGGGTGGCACAGGGCTATGGAAGAAGAGATGTTAGCTCTTGAGCATAATGGTACATGAGATCTAGTTGATTTATTTGGTGACAAAAAGGTCATTGGTTGCAAAAGGTTTTTCACAATTAAGGTGAATCCAAATAGGTTTGTGGCTAGTTTGAAAGCCTAGTCAGTTACTAAAGGTTATGCCCAAACTTATGGTCTTGATTACTTTGAGATATTTTCTCTAGTTGCTAAAATGTCATTTGTTCGGCTATTTATTTCTCTCTTTGCATCTAACAGTTGGCTTCTTCACTACCTCAATGTCAATAATTTTCTCTCTACATGGTGATCTCGTTGAGGAAGTTTACATAAAGCAACCTCTTAGGTTTGTTGCTCAGGGAGATTTAGGAAAGGTATACAAGTTGAGGAAATCTTTACACGGTTTAAAACAATCTTTTTGTGCTTGGTTTGAGAGGTTTAGTGAGGTGGTGACTAAGATTGGTTTTACATAGAAGTGGTTATGATCATTATTTTCTATACTCAATTTGGTTTTGGCATCATCCTTTTAGTTGTCTATGTTAATGTAATTGTAATCATAGAGAGCGACAGTGTTGGCATTCAAAGTTTGAAAACCTTTCTGACTTCCAAATTTCACATAAAAGATTTAGGCAATTTAAAGTATTTTTTGAAAGTCAAGGTTTCTCAAAGTAGGAAAGGTATCTTCTTGTCTCTACGCAAGTATGTGTTAGACTTGTTGACTGAAACAGGCTTAGTCCTATGGTTTCTAATGTGAAACTGAATGTTGACAATAGAGGGGATTTTGTGATCCAAGGCAACATAGACAGAGAGTGGGGAAGTTGATTTATCTTGCAGATTTTTTTTTTTCAAGTGAGTGTGATAAGTCAACTAATGTTATCGCCTAGGACATCTCATTGGGATGTGGCCTTTCACATCTTGAAGTACCTTAAAAGAGCCCCTAGATGTGGGATCCTTTACAATAATCATGGTCATTGCAAAGTAAAAGGATTCTCAAATGTTGATTGGGCAGGATCATCTGTGGATAGACTGAATTTTGTGTTGTCGTTGGAGGAAACCATATTTCTTAAAAGAGTAAGAAGCAAACCATTAGAGCTACATCAAGTCAGAATCTAAGTACCGAACTATGGCACAAGCAACTTGTGAACTTATATGGACATGACATCTTCTTAAAGAGAACGGGGTTGGTAACCGAGGAACTACGAAATTGTGGTATGACAACCAAGCAATCATACATACAGCTAACAATCCAATATTTTATAAGCATACAAAACATATAGACGTGGATTGTCATTCAAGGGAAACCTAAACAAAAACTAATTGCTACTAATCATGTTAGAACATGAGAAAGCCTAAATGATATCTTTACTAAACCCCTAGTTGGTAATCTTATATTTGTAACAAATTGAGCATGATAGACAAATCTAGCTTGAGAGGGAGTTTTATAATTGATTGTCTATGTTTAAGCATATATTATATGTTTCATAAAAGTGAAGTGAGAAAAGAAATAGAAAACTACACAGTTTTTACCCTATATCAAATTTCACAATCCACTAAATGAAACATGACACTATTTTTAAGTTTGATGCTATCAACAACTTCATTCTTTATTTTCTAGTACAGCTTCAAAGCATTTGAAAATGCAAATTATTGGATTAATCATGAAACACATTTAGATTGGACCAACTCTAAAGAAATAGCACAGTGATTAAAAAAAACACAAATATTAAAAAAAAAAAAATACACTAAATCCCACCTTCATGGTGTGTTCAGAACTCATCCGAAAGTATCTTGAAGCACGTTTCTCTAGTTCAATAGTACTCAAAGGGTACGGAGGATACTTCAACTTCTCCTGTTGCCTAACATTTGTGACCTAAAAAACAATTAGAACTATAAGTGTTAGATATTAGGGATAAATATACCTCTAATTAACATTATACTCAATAATGAGATTTAAAGATGACTAACAATGGCAGTAGACTCTCGAACACACATTTCATAAATTATGACTACACAAGTATAATCAAATAGATGTCCACGCCTACAAAGTTAAAACATCATTAGCTCTCATCCTTATGACTAGTAGAACCATAAAGGAAGAATTAAATGCAAAAATAATTAAGAGTTTACATCCAATTGAAAGAAGCAACGCCTTCATCTGATTTATGAGAACAATTGATTGTCCAAAACTCTTCTGGTTCATGTGATTGTATCTCCCAATAGCGTTCCACAACAAAACCAAGTGTCGGAAACTGTAGTAAATGAGATATAATGAAAATGAAAATTTCATGAAGAGCAGATACTTAAGTTATATGTGATCAACGTGGTCAACTATCTTACCTGACAAGGACCATAACTCAAAACAAGATTTTTGTCATCAGTAGCTAAATCAATATGAAACTTATCTTTCAAAAGCATAGTCTGGAACCTGGTAAAAGAAGCACCAATCCGGAGATCGATTTCCTGTCAAAACTTCAAAACTTATTATATTTTTTTCCCAAAAAAAAGAAATATATATATATATATGCAGATAGATAAAAAACATTTACATAAGAACAATACTATGTGTACCCACTTTGGTACACAAATAGATAGACACTTAAATATATCATTATGTGATTGGGTATTATTTTATCTTTAATTCAAAATCACTCAATCACATAATAACACATATAAAGTGTGTATACATTTGTATACCCAAAGTAAGTACACGTACTTTTAACTGTTTACATAAGAGCAATACTATATAGACCCACTTTAGATACACAAATAGGTACACACTTGATATTAGTCTAACATTCAACTTTTAAATTAGCTGTTGCAAAAGGAAAAAAAATAAATAACCAATAATGTGTCCATGAAGAGGGAACATAAAGGGTAAAAGTTAATGAATAAAATCTTTATACGCATGCATGTATTGAAATTTTTTTTAATTTGCTTATGCATCAACTTTCACTTGGCATAGAACTTTTTTATGATCAGTTTGCAAACTATAAATGAAATTCTTCCTGTATGAGTGAAGCAACTCACTTGCCTAGCATCCACAGCATCAGAAAACCACTCATTAGGATCAACAAGATTCTGCACTGCCTGATGGATTTCCCTGGAATTTACAAAACCAAAATCACAAAGATCTGAACTTAATAGCAATCAGAAGTGGTGGCAAAGAAGTTCAGCCTTAAAAACCTGTCAATCAATGCAGAGAACCGAGCCCTTCGTATAACAAGATGAGAATTCACTGCTCTACAAACGTCAATCACCTCAAATGCTATGTTTTCTCCTTCTCTATCACAATCAAGCCATAAAACTAGCCACTTACACCTCCTTGCTTCCTCCTCCAATGTCCTCTTGATATCCTTCTTGTCCTATATTGTCAAAACAATTTATATAAATTTCTATGGACCTATATCTAATGTAGCATCCAAAGCAAATAACAGAATTAAGAAAGTACATATCCTGACTTTCAAAAAAATATATGCAGACTAAGGTGTTCTTGAACATTTGTAGTTCCAAAATATGCCAATAAAATTTATATAATTTTTTATGAATTTCAAAATTGAATTTGAAAATTTTCTACTAAACTCTCCCCAAAAGTTTGGTGTCATTACAGATGATCTACAATTGTTTTGAGCAGAGTTATATTGCAGCAAACTCATCTATACAAGTAGTTATAAATTTGCTAGGTAAATAATATGTCATTCAATTTCATTTCTTTAATTTAATCTTAATCCTCACTTATCCAATCACTTAAACTACAACAATTTTTTACATAAGACTTTGTTTGAATTCTTTTCATGGATAGTTATATTATTGAAGAATAGGTAGCATTATGAATTTATTTTTAAAAAAGAAAATTAAGTCATATTTTCAAGATGTGAAAATGCTCCTAATATTATTTCTTTAAAACAGTATTTTGAAATTGAAAACAGAAAAAAAAAATTGAATATTTCAAATCTTCAAAATTTTTAAAAATACTGGTAAAATCAACAAAAATATCAAACGCCTCAAAACTCTGTTTTTTTCTAGAAATGAATCTCTTAACAATACGATATTCCTATCTGCTTTGAAAAAAAATTAGAATTTATTTTTCAATTTCCACAAACATTTTTCTGAAAAAACAAGGGCCAAATGCCTTCTTCTAATTTTAATTTTCTCATTTATAAACCAAAAATTAATTTCAGAAAAACAGAAACACCCTCTTAAATCTCACCGTAATCATCAGAGACACCACAAATTTCCATATTCTTCAGAAATTCATCAGAAAAGCCCCTAAATTGTATTGTGATTTCCAAAAAAGAAAAAATCCTCTGCTTTCCTCCTCAATCAGGCCAAACTCCAGGGCATGCATGTAATTAACCTAAAAGTCAGGGCTAATTCTTTTTAATCAAATTAAAAATTTACAAAAATGTTTACCTCGGGGACGAATTTCCGTACGGGGGCTTCGTAGAGATCGACGGGGTCACAAGAGTGCCATTTACGATAACGATCCTCGAACTCAAGTTCCATGAGGTGTCCAGTAACGGACGTCATAAGCATGTGACAGGACTGTCCACGAATCGCGTAACTGAACTCGAATATCTTGTTGTAGCGTGACCGTCCCTCGCGCACTCGCAGACCGTGGTTTCGAGAAAGGATTCCGGCCACCGACTTCGCCACTGACGGCTTCTCTGCCACGTTAAGGACGTTTATTATACGGCCTCCCCCAGACATGGCGGCGACGGGTAAGTGGAGAAAGTTTGGTATTGTTTGGCTGCGTTCGAAATTGGGGGTTTTGTGACCGTGATTCGAGGGCTTTTCCCGCCAAGGCAGAGTTGAATCGAGGGCAGACATGAACTAGACTAAAATACCCTTCATATTATATTATTAAGAGTGTATACTCAAATTTAATGCAGTTCAAAAGTTTTTTTAGAATCAAACCCAAATTAAAAAACGATTTAAAACATTTTGAAACTAAATCAAACCATTTTAATTTTCAAACTATATTAATTAAACTGAAAAGTATGATTCATCTTATTTTAATTACAATTTAAATAAGTTAAAATTATTTATTTTTAAATATATGTTATTTAATAAATGTGGAAAAGTGAAGTTGGGCTTTGTGAGATAGGCTATATAGAAAGAGTCCGGAGTTGTTATGAGTTGTTATATTTGAAGAAATTAGAGTTGCATTACAAAATCATTGTTTGAAGCACAAAATGGCTAAATTTAGCCTCGCCGTTATTGTGTATTCACTGTGGAGGGAGAGAAATGACTGTATCTTTTCTAATGGAGGGGCTAGCAAGCTAGTTTTGATCAAGAGAATTAGGAGGTTGGTGGAGAATAAGGCGTCAGAACTCACAAAGATTGCTTACACCCATGAAAAACAGCAAATTGCTATGAACTGGGGTCTTCTGAGAACCTTATTCAAGTCAACTAAATAATGTCTTTTTTTTTTCAGCAATTAATTATATTAAAGAAAACAAACACACAAGTAGGTTATTCCTACTTGTTATAGTCACAAAAAGATCAAGCTCCAGCACATATGATAAGTCCCTGTAGGGTTTTAGGGCATTATTAATTGGTAGCACAACAAAATCAAAAATTTTAAAATTTATCAAAGATTTTAAAATCCCTTCAGGATACCAGTTTTAATATATAGATTCATAAACATATTAAACACATATAGGATATTTAAAAATTATACATGTGTTGTTGACTCCTTTAAGACTTCATGTGGCTATATAACAATTGTTATCCAACCCTCTTGAGGCAGCTCCTTGGTATCCATGCAAAGCACGAATAAAAGGCGATCCTAAAAGAAGGCTATTAGGGCTTCTATCAATTGGATCTTGGAAATTGAATCACGACAAAGTGAGAAAAATGTCACAACAATCGAAGCTTGCGTCAACAAGGTTTTAGGCATGAAGATGTGTGTTTAGGATATATGTGTTGGCTTGTTGGCCAAATTTTAACTCAAACTAAACACTTTTATTTATAAAATATGCATATATCATAAGTTAGTTAGGATTCTAATTACTTAGACAATAAAGTATTCAAAAGTTCTTATTAAATTAAGACTTTTAATTTATTAAAAGTTTTAATACATAGAAATCGTAACGAAATTAGAATTCCAACTCAACCTAAATTTTCTATCAAACAAGGACTCTAAAGAATTCTTGTTTAACTAAAACACTTTACCCACAAGTTAACTCAACCAGTTGACTCGCATTTATTATTCGGCCTTGCTTGGTTGGACTCCTAAGTGGGTCCAGCCGAAACGTGATAATCTCATCACCTTTTGATAAGGTCACTCAATACTATGATAATTCTATCACCATTACATGGGTCATTGTTCGTTGCAATATCAGGATTATGGACATTTCTAGAATGGTCATTTAATGTGTGTATAAGCATTTGATACTCTAGTTACAGTTCTACCATTCTAAGGGTATGTTATTCACACAATCATATAATAGACAAACATATTAATTGAACAACTATAAATTATTTTATTAATCAATGAAATAAATTACAATTATAAATGTTAAATAAATTGGCTCTAAGGTATCTACATAATAATCTCTCACTTGCACTACAGTCAATTGGTCATGTATCTTATGTCTAATCCTGCTACGTGTCTGTCATGTTTTTATTGTGACATAGACTTTGTCAATAGGTCAATCAAATTATCATTTTATATCAATATTCTCTATTTATATGTCACCTTGCTAAATAATCTCTCAGATTAAGTGATATTATCTTAGTATGTGTTTAGACTTTTGATGAAACCGTGGTTTCTTTACTTGAGTAATCGTTTCATTGTTGTCTCAATAGAGCTCAATTGGCTCAACGATACTTAAAACCACTCCAAGTTCTTTCACAAACTTCCTCATCCATACACCTTATTTTGTCGCTTTTAAAAGGGCAATGTACTTAAATTCTATTGTAGAATCAACCATTTACTATGCTTAAAGCTTTTCCAACTTACTGTACCACAATTCAAACAAAACACAAACCTAGATTATGATTTAATCTTGATCAATTTGGAAACTAGTATCACTATAGCCTCTAATAGTGAGTTCAAAATCCCCTCCATAAACCAAGAACGCATCTTTAGTCCTTTTTAGCTATTTTAGAATGTTCTTAACAACCATTTAGTGTCTTTCATCTAGATCAGTTTGATATCTACTACAAATGCTCAAAGCGTATGAGATATCAATCTCATACATAACATGACGTATATGATAGTTCCTATAACTGAGGCATATAGAATCCTACCATGGGATATGGGCAAAAATCCTTTCTTAAATTCTTCCATATAAAATCTCTTTATCACCTTATTTATGTACATTTTTTGACTTAGGCCAAGCAATCTACGCCCTCTATCTTAGTAAATTTTAATCCTAAGAATGTAAGTTGATTCTCCTAAATTTTTCATGGAAAAACACTTGGATAATCAAGCCTTTATGGATTGTAGGTTTGATATGTCATTTTCAATAATCAAAATGTCATCGACATACAATACTAGAAATGCAACTATGCTCCCACTGACCTTCTTATACACACATGGCTTGTCTTCGTTTTTGACAAAACCAAACTCTTATACAGCTTCATCAAAATGAATGTTCCAACTTCTAAAAGCCTATTTAAGCCCATAAATGGACTTTTGTAGCTTGCATACTTTATTGGCCTATTCAGTAAGAATGAAACCATTAGGTTGTGCCATATAGACATCTTCTATCAGGTTAACATTTTAGAAGGCAATTTTGACATCCATTTGAAAGATTTCACGTTTATGATATGTAACAACAACAAACATAATCCTAATAGACTTAAGCATAATGATTGGTGAAAAGGTTTCATCATAATCAATATCATATTCTTGTGTGAAACCTTTGGTAACCAATCATGCTTTACAAGTATGCACGTTACCTTCCATGTCAGTTTTATTTTTGAAAACTCATTTACACCTTACAGTCTTTTAGATGTATCTACCAGAGTTCATACTTAGTTCTAGCACATGAAGTCTATTTTGGATTTCATGTTATCTAACCATTTATCAAAATTTGGACTCGAGACAGTGTCATTGTAAGTCTTAGGTTCATCATTAGAGATGATCAATATGTCATCGTATTGAGTTATAAGAAAACCAAATCTTTCAAGCTTATGATATACTCATGTAGATTCATATAGCTCTTGTATGCTCTAAAGTTGTTCCTCTCGAGATTGAGGAACTTCCTCATGATCAACTATCTAAGATGACACATCTTAGATAGTCTAACATATGTGGTATCTTATGGTATAAAAACTTCATCGAGTTCTACCCTCATTCTATTAATCCTCTTGAAATAAATTCTTTCTCAAGGAACACGTCGATACAACTAATAAAAACTTTTCGCTCATTCAAGTGGTAGAAGTAGTGTCATTTAGTTTCTTTCGAGTACCTTATAAAGATACACTTTTCAGACTTAGCATTCAACTTATGCAAAGCCAGTTTCTTGGCATAAGCTTCACAACCTTAAATACTCAATTATTATAGATTGGGCTTTTGTGCAGTCCACAACTCATATGGAGTTTTATCCACATATTTCAATGGGACGTGGTTTAGTGTATAAGTAGTAGTCTCTAAGGCATATCCCCAAAAAGACATGGGTACACCAGTAAAACTTTTTATAGACTTAACCATTTCCATCAAGGTCTTATTCCTCCATTCAGATACACCGTTATATTGTGGTGTACTAGGAGGAGTGTTGTAACATCCGAATTCAGGTGTGTCAGTAAACTCCACTTCCAAAATTACCCCTAGAGTTGATTTTATAACTTGTTGTGTAAAGAAATTGCAAAAGAATTATAGAAAACTACTAAATGAGCAATATTTTTCAAAGGGGGTAAAATGGTTATTTTATAAAGATTCAAGGGACAAAGTGGGAATTAAAATTGAAGGGCACACTTGAAATTATATGCTGGTGCTAAGGGTTTTTGGTAATTGGCTAAGGATAAAATAGTAATTTATAAAAAAGGTTAAGGGCAAAATGGTCCAAAAGGCTTATAAAATATATAATCTATTCATCTTCTTCCTTATTGCCGAGAGCTCCATTATTTTTTAGCTAAGCTTTTTCCCTTAACCAAAATTCACCAAAAACCTAGCTAAATCACCTAATTTTCAGAGGCCCCAGTTATAAAAAGTATAGATCTGTCAATTCTGATCAGTTCTAAGATAAGAAATTTAATTTTTAAGATATGTCAAGTTTAGGGTTTTGATGGATGATCATATTTTTGGTTGATTAAGGTTGCCAGAAAGAAGAAAAGAAGGTGAATAAGCTTAAATCACCAAATTAGCAAAGAAAATGTAAGAATTTCATACTTTACATACTTGAAGTAAATTTGAGTTAGGTTATTTAAATAACCTTTACTTATATCAGTATGTGAGGTATTAGAATTAAAGTGATTTATGCTTAAAAGGATAAAGAAATTCATTAGGATTCATGATGTAATTTTTGGCCATAAGGGTAAAAAGGTAATTTTGGCCATAAGGGTAAAAATGTCATTTTATGTGATATAGGTTAATTTTGCTTAATTATGTGCATAAAATGTGTGAAATAACCCTTATATTAAGCCTATATTGTATAATTGAAATTAATTTGAGGCATGATATATATATAAATGCATGAGAAAATAATATGATATTTGAGAAGGAATGAAAAGAATAAAGGAAAATAACTAATGTGCATATTTCATATTATGATTATATATGTATACATGAGGAATCATAACATATGCATGATTTAGAAAAAAATAAAGAGAGAGGAAAAATATTTTCTAAGTCATGCATGCTTTTAGAAAATGGAAAACAAGTATTTTTGGTTTTATAACGACTCATATGATACAGGAAAGCAGAAAACATACTAAAAATCCTTACATGCCAGCTGTACTGTGTGGACAGCAAATAAAATAATCGGTTGTACTGTGTGGACAACAAGCTATACTGTGTGGATAGCAAAGAAAAAAATATTAGCTGTAATGTGTGGACAGTAAAGAAAAAATATCAGTTGTACTGTGTGGACAGCAAAGAAAAAAAATCAGTTGTACTGTGTGGACAGCAAAAGAAAAATATTAGCTGTACTGTGTGGACAGCAAAGAAAAAAAAAATATGCGTGTAAGAGAGAATTATACTTTGTATGGTGACTGCAAGTACTATCATATGTAGTCTAAATTGATCAATGAGAATGAGAGAGAAACAAATTAGTAAATATTTTATGAAAGTCATTTGCATTAGAATTATGCATACAAGCCTGTGTGGCTGATAAAGAGTTGAGAAAGATGTACGATCAGAAAATAGAAATGTCATGACACTCATACATGCATAAATCATAACCAGTGAATTATGTTTGTATAGTAAGGAAATGAATAAATGTGTGAAAGAAAAGAATTATGATATGTGTTAAATGCGTGTTCTGTGTCAATTATTTTGTTGTAAATAGTTCAGACACGCTGAGTATGGAAAAGATTATAAAAGATTAGTACTAGTATAAAATGCTTTAAGTGTTTAGTATGATTTTCTTACTGAGTCATAGTCGCTCACTCCGTTTAATTTAATATTTTACAAGTAAAGAAATGCAGCAAAGGTTCTCGGGGAGCACTAATGAGACATGAGGCTAAGGGAGGAAGGCACCATAATTTTGTTGATATATATATATATATATATATATATATATATATATATATATATATATATATATATATATATATATATATATATATATATATATATGACTAGTTTTGAAAATTGGTTAGAAAGTTTCTGTGGGTGATAATTTTTATGATAGTTATTATTATATACTTATTTTATTTATTATGATCATGTGATAAAAATCCAGTCGATTGGTAGGACTGGTTTATGTGAATTGTTAATTGGGAGTGTTACAGGGCATAATTAAATAGAGAAAAAAATTCCCCGGGCCCTCTAAAATAGGGGAACTCATGCCGTTTTTCTGTAACACACCCAATGGTTAGGAGAGGTTACAAGTGTGTTGAGAGACTATTTCATGTTCTTTCAAGTATCCTCTAAATTCAACACTTAGGTATTCGCCTTCTCTATCACTTTGAAGGATTTTGCTTTGTTTCCCAAGTTACTTTTCTACTTCGATCTTAAATTCTTTGAATTTGTCAAAGCATTCAAACTTATGTTTCAACAAAAACATATAACGATATCTACTAAGGTTATTAGTAAATATGATGAAGTAGGCTTCCTCATATCTAGTATGCACTATCATGGGCCACACACATCGCTGTGAATGATCCATAATAGTTCAGTTATCTTTTCATTATGTTCAATGAAAGGTGTTTTGGTCATTTTACCCAATAGGCATGATTCGCATTCATCATAAAATTGGAAGTCAAATAATTGCGAGACTTTTTGTTCAAAAAGTCTTAATATGTGTTTCAATCATATTATTTTGCAATGTCATAGATATGTGGTATTTAGTTCATTCGTTTTTAAACGTTTATTATTTTGCTCATTAAGAATTTCATTATCCAGTTTTAGAATGTACAAACCATTATGCAAATCACTCGTTTCATAAAGAATATTATTAAAGATAATGGTTATAATACCACCAACAATAAATAATGAATATCTTTCCTTATCTAAAACAGACACAAAAATTAATTTTTAGAAACAGACGAAACATAATTATAATTATTTAATTCTAAAACAAGTCTAGTAAGCACCCTAAGATAATAAATTCCTACGACTAATGCAGCAATGCGTGCTCTATTTCTAACTCATAAATCAACCTCTCATTTCGCAAGCAATTTACTGTGTCACTATTTCTGCATATCAGAACAAATATAAGAACCATATCCTGTGTTTACAACCTAGGATGAATAAGGAAAATAGTTTATCTTAATGACAAACATGCCTAAAGTAGAGGCCCAACTACTTTTTTTCTTCTTATTCTCTAAAAAGACCTTGCAATATCTCCTCCAATGACTAGCTTTACCACAATAAAAGTAAACAACTTCCCTTTCCCCACACCCTCTGTTGGTTAAATAGTAGTATTAGGTTGCCTCTTTGCCTTGGGTTTAGCTTTGGCCTTGGCCTTGCGTTTGCCTTTAGCTTTGGGTTTAGGTGTTTTGATTTCAACCATAAACACGTTATTTGAAGCTACCATTTGTACCTCTTGCTCAACCTACCTAAGCATGTATAGGTTAAAATTCAAAATGAAATTAGCCCACGATTTAAGAAAGGATTTCAACACCAGGTTAATAGCTAGCTCATTGTCTATGATGAAGCCCAAGCTCGCCAACCTTTTAATATAGCTAATCATCTTGACCACATGTGGGTTAACTTGTGCTCCCTCAAAAAGTTTTCAATCAAACAAAAAACTTATCACTTTATATCGTTTAACCCTTGCATGAGTGTCATATAACTCTTGAAGATGAGCAAGTATGGATGAAACATCCATTTCCTTATATTGTTTTTTAAGCTTAGGTGTCATAGAAGTTAGCATAAGGTACTGAACTTCCATAGACTCATCAATATATTTGTTGAAAATATCTTTCTTTACTTTGGGTGGCATCAAGAACAAGCTCTTTGGGCAACAAACCTTTAAGGATATATGACCTTTTTTCCTGACACAAGATGATCCAAAGATTTCTATACCAATCAATGAAGTTGTTTTCATCGAGCATATTTTCTTTTTCGAGAATTAGTCAATACATTAGGTTTAACATAGTGATTATTTGATCTACAATTTACAGATAAAAATAATTAGTAATTTTATTCATAATTAATATCATTTTTAATTATGAATTTAATTAATTAAAATGCTCCAATTATTTTCCTTAAACTAATAGCCCTCACTATTGTATATGGGAAGTTTCGATGAACTTTCTAGTGATCTGATCCCTTATCGCATTAATTCTCCCTTTCGTTTTGATGAAAGTTCGAATAATCGAATAGTTAAATTTTAAATTAATCACCAAAAGCCCATGATCTCAAGTTAGATTTTGGCTCAACAAATCATGCAGTCTCAAAAGTGACTCTCGGTATCAGTAGGGTGGATACTGCATATCACTTTGCATCGACAAATGCATTTCTTACACCTCTAATATATTTTACCTTTGTTTTAGTGAACAAACAAAGTACACTAGTTAAGTCAGACCCAACATGAACATTTCCTAATTTTTCACCTAATAAAAGTGCACCATTTGCTTTGGTGAACAATATTCCGACAAAATAGGGCCTAATTAGGATATCATATAGGAAAACACAAATTTAATTTTAGACTTAATATTTAAATTAAGGGTTTTTAATTAATTTGTTTCATCAAATTTTATATCACATGTTAGGTGATATCTGGAAAAATATAACCATTAACATCCATTCAATAACGTAAAATTAAAACATGTCAGTACACAACTGTAACTAATGTCAAACCTCTCGAGCCAAGAGAAGTCTGACTGGTCAACTTAGATAAATATTTTGTCTTCAGGTTTTCGTCTTTGCAGTTGTCTTTTTCTCCTCCAGTCTTCAATAATTACATGGCTTTGTTTCCTAGTTACATAATTCTAAGAAAATAAAATAACAACTAGTCTAAAAGAAGAGGGAATCAGGCAAGGTGCGTAGGCTTTATTCAAGAATTACAACTAAAATAAAATAAAATAATCATTTACATTGGTTCATTGGTTATGTACTAGACACCATGCATACATATATCAATACATTCTCATCCAGTTAAAATTAAATTTTAATCATTAATTAGTCATGTGTCAAATTACATTTTTACCTCTAAAACTTTGCAAAATAATTATTCAACCTTAGAACTCAAGAAAATTTTAGTTTTGATTCCAATTTAATGAAACTTGAACCAAAATCTAATTCCCAATCTCGAAGGGCATGTAGGCATCTTAGGAGGCACGTCGAAGGCATGATAGAAGACCATCGTACACAGTTTGCACAAAAAATAATCAAGACTTAGGCAAAAAAAACTACCCAATCATACAAGTTCAAAGTGCAACAAGTGCACTAACGATAACACGATGTCTAGACAAAACTACCCGGGTAGGTGACATATAGACAAAACTACTCGAGCAGGTGTCATCCAGTAATGCACCAACCTATACCTCAAGAACAAGATAGGGTAGAGTAGGGGTGGATACGAATCGAGCTGAGCAAGCTAAACCCGAATAGGGTTCAACTCATTTTCAGTTCGTTTTCATTTAAGCTAGGTTCGAGGTCGCCGAGCTCATTAAAACATACATTCATGTTTGGCTCGCTTTATAATTTAAATGTTCATGCTCGACTCGCATCTAACTCGTGTTTGTATCTACTAGCTCGGGTTCACTTGGCTTGGCTTTAGGCTTGAGTTCAGGCTCATATTCTAGGCTCGTCAAATTATGGATTATTCTTAAATTCAACAGTTAATATACATATAAATTTCTCAAATTCAAAAGTTAATATATATATATATAAAGAATATTATTAAGCCAAAATATATATTGGATCCTATTATCATTATTTATCATAAAGTTTATATTTCTCTTTAATATTTGATTCAAAAGACATAAATGCAAAATAAAGTAGTTTGCATTACACATTAATTCAATCTTGATTCGGTCTAATAATAAAACTTTCATGCCTTGATTTAGTCTAACAATAAAACTGATTATATAGGAGATAAAAGAAAGTAAGAAATTTACATCAATGTTGTCAACAACAAAAAGGCAATTTGGACAAGCTTTACTTGGATTGCTTTTCCAATTAATTCTTTCTAGGTTGCAAGTCCTAGATGCACTTTTGATTTTTGCTACAAATATGTTACCACCCACTAACCATGATTGTCTGCAACCAAGTACAAGCTTTTGCAGTCAAAAACATATTACAAAACATAGGGCATATTTACATTTTTTCACCAAACCAAACCTCAATTAGTTTATGATTTAACTTTTAACTAGAAGCTGTAAGAATTTGTGCTCGTCAAATAAAAAATTTTGTAAACTCCTATCACACTTGGCTTAATGAGTTAAGGTATAAACATTAAAGCAAGTGTGGATATTCAAACCTAGAATTAAAGTGCCAAACATAATCAACCCTGCATAATTATGACATGTCATGGTTTCAATCAAACTTCAACAAGCATTTGCACAAGGTATAGCCAATTTATTTAATTCATCACACTTGCAAAATAAATTCAAGAATAAAAGCAATAACTTTAGCATTTTTGTTATCCCCAATATAACATTAACAAAATAGAAAATGGTATGTCAAAGCAATTACATTTACCATTCACAAGATAATGAAAATTAACATAAATTTCATAGTAGCATCAAGAGAAATTCTTCATTCCATATCATCAACAAGAAAATGAATAACATGTACAAGTAATTACATAATTTTAATCATGAGACATATATGAACATAATTTGTTCTTACTTGTATGAGAACACTGCATTATCCTCCAATACGTGACTGTTTAAATGTTTAGTAATATTTCAATCTCAGCATCAACATTTCCTCAATCTTCAAAAAAGCACATGACATGGTTTATTAAATTGATTATAAATATCATAAATAAATAAGTATATGAAGTTAAAGTTATACCTGTATCGGTTTTTTAACCTGATGTTTGGCTTGAATCTAATCACCTCCACACATAAGCATACTTATAGTTTTTGGTGCTAGAGATGCCCTATACAGGTCAATCACTCTACCCCCAGCAACTAAAGCACTTTCTAAAGCGATAGTAGAGATTGGAACTGCAAGAATCTCAGTCGCCATATGTAACAAGGCTAGAAACTTAGTTTGATTAATAGACCACCAATAAAGTACGTTAAATTTTTTTGTCTCTACACCTTCTGGTATCTCAAACTCAAATACATTGGATTTGAAGTACATTGTCAACTCTGACTTTCCCACAACTTTGGCTTGACTTTTCTTGTAGTGCACATGCCATTGCAACACAATATCAAAATCATTTGTTAGTCCATGTGAAGATATGGAACTAGAATGTATTCCTATAATGTTTTTTTATTAAAAATATGTGACTATAAACTAATATAAAACTTTAAGAGTTTGATATGACAATTAATAGTAATATATAATTAAATTACATACATGAGGTAAATGATCCCATCTGTGATGTAGAGGTGAGGGATGGGTTCACTATTGATAAATTTTCCACATCCTCACAATATAACTCTTCCAATGTGTGGCTTAGGTTGTAAAGCTCAACCTTTGCATCATATTCCCCATGTAAAATGGGATAAACAGAGTTTATAAACTCTAATTTATACCTACAATAATGAGAAATTAGCTTGGAATAATAGTAGTAACAACATACCAATAATCAAAATTATTATCTCAGATCCATAACAATTGTGACTACCATAAGTAGGTTAACCTCTCCCCAATATTTGTTAAATGTTACCATTATCGATCTAACCATTGAGGCCATGACAAGATCAAATTCTTTATCCTTTAATAACTTTTTTACTCTGAAAATCTCCATAAAGAAACTTTTTTACTTTGAAAACCTCCATAAAGTACAAGTTAGTTATTGGATAGTCAGTTCCTGATACAATCTTGCTTACATTGTTAAAAACGCTAAAAAAGTCAGAAACTCTAGCTAATTTGTTCCATTCAACCTCATTTGGTAAATATTGCAAATAGTTTCCATCTTTCGCTTTGTATCGCGACCATACTTCTCGAAAAATCAATGCCACATTCAACATATTATATGTGTTGTTCCATCTAGTGGGACAATCCAATACCACTTTCATTTCTTTAATCCCATAAATTTTAGTAGTGTTTGCAAAGTCTCACTATCTAACCTTACTAGCACGCACATATTTCTCACTATCCCTTTTTTAATCAATAATATCCTTAATCTCATCAATACCATCTTGAACAAGAAGATTGATGATGTAAGTCGTGCACCTAATGTGGAATAAATTTTCACCAAAAACTAGTGATCTATCAATCTTAAAATCTTTCTTCAATAATTTGATGCACTTGTCATTCATTGATGCATTTTCCATAGTGATGGTGAACACCTGTTAACATAACATTAATATGTTTATAAATTATAAATGTTGTCACTTATCATTGATAAGCAAAATAAACAAATTTCACCTTACTTATTCTAAATACCTTAAGTTTCGAAGCAATTGTACAAAGATTGCGCAATAGTTTTCCCATTTCTTGGAGGAAGCACATGGACAAAGCTAATTATGCGTTTATTTAATGTCCATTCTTGATCCACCCAACTTGTTTTTATGACTATATATTCAATGTTTTGTGCATCTGACTTCCATAAATCAGTTGTCGCACTTATCTTTCTTAACTCTTTAAAAAATTTCTTCAATTGTTTGGCTTCAACTTGTACAACTCAATCATAGTCAGATTTTACTTGTTTTCTGCCTATTCTCTCATATATTAGTTGTAAAATACTACAAAAATAATTGAAGCCAATATTTTCAACAAAGGAGAACGACAAATCATCAATTAAAATTATGTGAGCCAATGCCTCGTGGATCTGCATATTGAATCACAATAATAGTTAATTATTTTAACACAAATTAGTATAAAAATGATAGAAAATAACCAAACAAGTTAAATATTTAAGGCATACCATATCGTGATTATATTCTGCGTTCGATCTCAAAATAGGTGGAGTGGGAGAGCCTGGGCAATTTCCTTCTGTTGGTTGTGGAGTGAGAGGGTCTGGGCAATTTCCTTCTGTTGGTTGAAAGTTTAACAACATTTGTCTCTTCGAAGAACTTTGTTTCCCTATTGCCTTCTTTTGCTCGACATATTGTCTCATATGACGACAAAGGTGTGTTATTGCATGTGTCTTCTGTAGTTTTAACCTTTTATTACAGAACTTACATATATCAAATCATACATCCCCTATTGTTATAATCATGTCTTTGGGAAAACACTCCCAAACAACAGAGGTTTTTTTTTTCTTGCTAGATGGGATAACTCGAGGAGTATGTGAGCTAGATTTTCTTTTAGACATTATATCTTCCTGCTCACCAACATCTTGTTCAGACCTTGCATCATCTTTTATTTATGTAGTTTTTACTTCTGCATTCTCTGTAGAATCACGCAAATGAGGTTCATGAATTGCTATTCCCTTCCCCTTTACTGACCTTGATGAACAGGAATGTTTCTTTCTAGTTGTAGTGGATAAATAAGAGGAACCTTGACTAATATTTTTTTGGTGCATCTACATTCAAAACATACATAATTTAATAGCAAAAACAATTATATCACTCAATCATGTTCTAATATATTAGTAAATAGTAATTAGTTGGTTTTCAAGGTGAAGGACTTAAATATAACCTTTCTAGCCTAACTTATGATTTCATGTTTTCTTGGTTTAGCTTGTTCATTTGTTCAATTGTACTTTATATATATTTCTATATTAACTTGATTAAGGCATGATCTTTCATTTTTGAAATTGTTATCATTATCAATACTTTTTTTGTCGCTTTCTTTGCACTATTAACTATTCTTACCATTTTATGCTCTAAATATCACTTGCATACATATAATTAGAAAAGGAAATTTCATTCTAAGTTTAGTAATGAAGGATCTTATGAACCAATCACATCAAACTGTTACATGCATTTTAGATATAAAATGTAAATAAAGCAAAAAAGATATAGAAGGAACCACTACCAAAATGACAAATGATAGATGCATTTTAGCTAAGCATGGACAATTGTCAAGCAAATTTGGTATATATTAGAGAATCAAATTTGTTGGACACATAGTAAAACGAAAAAAATAAAAGCAAACATCACTCAGATATTTCAATAAGAGTATCCAAGGGAAGGCAAATTTTGATTAGATTTGAGAGCCACCTGAAGTTAATCTTTTAAGGCATCGCAAATGGTGTTTGTTACTATTTATGCATCATTGTAAGGTCCATTTAAAATATATAAGCCATCTTTAAGACAATTTCATGCCTCATGAGCCAAACATTTAGCTTGTGACTTAATTTTATTCTGAGATTTTCTAGTAGCAATCTGTATGTAAACAGGCCTACAGGTGATGAGCTTGAAAATGTTGACTCTTTGACTTGTTTTTCAAATTTCACAAGATATTTGTTTCTTTCAATTTTTATTCCAGCTTGCCAACATTTTTATATATGATTTGTTACCTCTATTATTAAAAACTTGTGTTCCTTTTATTTAAAATGGAATAATTATTATTTTGTTGTGTTTACTAGGATGAATAAAACAACTTTCTATATATTTTTTTTTTGGAGGGGGGTATTGAATTGAAACATGATAATCTTTACAAATTTATGTTATCTGATTTTGGGCAGGAGTTCAAATTGCAAACTAGAATAAACTATTCACTGATCTCTATTCAAAATCTTAATGTTGTAGTAAGGCATATGTAAGGAGAATATAAATAGGTAAGTTATAGAAAAAACCATAGACATTTTCAATGAAAGTGACACTTTTGTTCAACCCAGGCTTTTATAGGTGACACGACACAATCTAAGCCACTATCTTTCAGGTGCTAATATTTCAAAGTACTTCTAGTAGTGTATTTTTTATTCAACATTAATCTAAGAACAATAAGTTCTAGATCTGAACATAATGATTCACTAAAATTATAGTTTAGGAAAGTTACTTCATTTGATGAATGAGACTGAATAATCTTGCTACTGGAGTAGACAACCACTGGAGAAATGACAGAGAAGAAAGGTAAAAAGCTGCTATGCAGTGGAAAAAATAGAATACAGAGATAAATCTCATCGATGGCTAAACACTATTACAGTTGTGATGGCTAAATAGTTTGAACTATCAATGAATGAAGGAGTCCGAGTGATAGCAACGATCTAGAGAAATAGTAAGAAGAATAGTAGAAAATGTTAGTTTTTTTTTAAGGTTTAGTTTTGTTTAATTGCTCCCAAACGGGGAGATTTTTTCATGCAATAGAAAGGCCAACAAAGCAAGCTTATAAACAACAATCACTGTGTACAATAAAAGGCCAACTCAGCACAATAAAAGTCAGCTCAACTAGTGAGCCCAACTCAACTGACCTAGCATTTCCTTGTTTGGGTTCAAGCTCGTGTTAGTTTTCTGATTTTTGCTTAAGCTCGTGTTTGTGTTCATTCTCGTTTATAATAGGCTCGTTTTGGTCTCGTTTAAACCAAGCTCATTTCAAGCCTAAAAAAGCTTGTAAACTCTCCTAACCATTGGGTGTGTTACAGAAAAAACGGCATGAGTTCCCCTATTTTAGAGGGCCCGGGGAATATTTTTCTCTTTTTCATTATGCCCTGTAACACTCCCAATTTATAATTCACACAAACCAGTCCTACCAATCGACTGGATTTTTATCAACTTAATCACAATTAGTAAAATAAGTAAATAATAATAACCATCATAAAAATTTCACCCACAGAAACTTTATAATCAATTTTAATAACTAGCTGTATATATATATACATATCCACCAATATCTACATCAAGTATATGCCTATATATATATATATATATATATATATATATATATATATATATATATATATATATATATATATATATATATATATATATATAGGCATATACTCACATATACATCAAAACATATATATATTAATAAAAATAAGGTGCCCTCCTCCCTTAGCCTCATGTCTCATTAGTGCTCCCCGGGAACCTTTGCTGCATTTCTTTACCTGTAAAATATTAAATTAAACGGAGTGAGCGACTATGACTCAGTAAGAAAATCATACTCAACACTTAAAGCATTTTATACCAGTACTAATCTTTTCCATACTCAACGTGTTTGGGCTATTTACAACAACATAATTGACATAGAACACGCATTTCACACGTATCATAATTCTTTTCTTTCACACATTTTTTCATTTCCTTACTATACAGATATGATTCACTCATTATGATTTATGCATGTATGAGTGCCATGACATTTTTATTTTCTGATCGTACATCTTTCTCAACTCTTTATCAGCCACACAGGCTTGTATGCATAATTCTAATGCAAATGACTTTCATAAAATATTTACTAATTTATTTCTCTCTCATTCTCATTGATCGATTTAGACTACATATGATAGTACTTGCAGTCACCATACAAAATATAATTCTCTCTTACACGCATTTTTTTTTTCTTTGCTGTCCACACAGTACAACTAATATTTTTCTTTGCTGTTCACACAGTACAGCTGATATTTTTCTTTTGCTGTCCACACAGTACAGCTGGTTGTCCACACAGTACAACCGATTATTTTATTTGCTGTCTACACAGTACAGCTGGCGTGTAAGGATTTTAAATATGTTTTCTGCTTTCCTGTATCATATGAGTCATTATGAAAGCATGCATGACTTAGAAAATATTTTTCCTCTTTCTTTATTATTTTTTTCTAAATCATGCATATGTTGTAACATCCGAATTCAGGTGTGTCAGTAAACTCCACTTCCAAAATTACCCCTAGAGTTGATTTTATAACTTGTTGTGTAAAGAAATTGTAAAAGAATTAGAGAAAACTACTAAATGAGCAATATTTTTCAAAGGGGGTAAAATGGTCATTTTACAAAGATTCAAGGGACAAAGTGAGAATTAAAATTGAAGGGCACACTTGAAATTATATGGTGGTGCTAAGGGTTTTTGGTAATTGGTTAAGGATAAAATAGTAATTTATGGAAAAGATTAAGGGCAAAATGGTCCAATAGGCTTATAAATTTATTTCTATTCATTTTCTCTTCCATTTTTGCCGAGAACCTCCATTGTTGAGCTAAAAACTTTCCTTAACCAAAATTCGTCCAAAAACCTAGCTAAACCACCTAATTTTCAGAGGCCCCAGTTATAAAAAGTGTAGATCTGTCAATTCTGGTCAGTTCTAAGGTAAGAAATTTAATTTTTAAGATATGTGAAATTTGGGAGTTTGATGGATGATCATATTTTTGGTTGATTAAGGTTGCCAGAAAGAAGAAAAGAAAGTGAATAAGCTTAAATCACCAAATCAGCAAAGAAAAGGTAAGAATTTCATACTTTACATACTTGAAGTAAATTTGAGTTAGGTTATTTAAATAACCTTTACTTATATCAGTATGTAAGGTATTAAAATTAAGGTGATTTATGCTTAAAAGGATAAAGAAATTCATTATGATTCAGGATGTAATTTTTGGCCATAAGGGTAAAAAGGTAATTTTGGCCATAAGGGCAAAAATGTCATTTTATGCGATATAGGTTAATGTTGTTTAATTATGTGCATGTTATGTGAAATAACCCTTATATTAAGCCTACATTGTATAATTGAAATTAATTTGAGACATGATATATATTTATATATAAATGCATGAGAAAATAACATGATGTTTGAGAAAGAATGAAAAGAATAAGGGAAAATAACAAATGCGCATATTTCATAATATGGATATATATGCATACATGTGGAATCATAACATATGCATGATTTAGAAAAAAATAAAGAAAGAGAAAAAATATTTTCTAAGTCATGCATGCTTCCATAATGACTCATATGATACAGGAAAGCAGAAAAACATACTTAAAATCCTTACACGCCAGCTGTACTGTGTGGACAGCAAATAAAATAATCGGTTGTACTGTGTGGACAACCAGCTGTACTGTGTGGACAGCAAAAGAAAAATATCAGCTGTACTGTGTGGACAGCAAAGAAAAATATTAGCTGTACTGTGTGAACAGCAAAGAAAAATATTAGCTGTACTGTGTGGACAGCAAAGAAAAAAAAAATGCGTGTAAGAGAGAATTATATTTTGTATGGTGACTGCAAGTACTATCATATGTAGTCTAAATCGATCAATGAGAATGAGAGAGAAATAAATTAGTAAATATTTTATGAAAGTCATTTGCATTAGAATTATACATACAAGCCTGTGTGGCTGATAAAGAGTTAAGAAAGATGTACGAACAGAAAATAGAAATGTCATGACACTCATACATGCATAAATCATAATGAGTGATTCATATCTGTATAATAAGGAAATGAATAAATGTGTGAAAGAAAAGAATTATGATATGTGTTAAATGCGTGTTCTGTGTCAATTATTTTGTTGTAAATAGTTCAGACACGCTGAGTATGGAAAAAATTATAAAAGATTAATACTGGTATGAAATACTTTAAGTGTTTAGTATGATTTTCTTACTGAGCCATAGTCGCTCACTCCGTTTAATTTAATATTTTACAGGTAAAGAAATGCAGCAAAGGTTCCCGGGGAGCACTAATGAGACATGAGGCTAAGGCAGGAAGGCACCATAATTTTGTTGACTTAAATGTTATGATGTATATGTAATATATATATATATATATGACTAGTTTGGAAAATTAGTTATAAAGTTTCTGTGGGTGATAATTTTTTTTATGATAGTTATTATTATGTACTTATTTTATTTATTATGATTATGTGATGAAAATCCAGTCGATTGGTAGGACTGGTTTGTGTGAATTACAAATTGGGAGTGTTACAGGGCATAATGAAAAAGAGAAAAATATTCCCCGGGCCCTCTAAAATAGGGGAACTCTTGCCATTTTTCTGTAACACACCCAATGGTTAGGAGAGGTTACATTTTTGGTATCAGAGCGCGATTTTGGGCGCTTAAAGAAAAATATAATATAATGTGTGGTAATATAATACAATATATCTATGGTTTTGCATTCTAATATTGCATAGGTGCCCCTCATGTCTCATAGATCAGCTCCCGAGAATCGACTGCAGTAAGTTATTTTCTTTACCTGTATTCAAATAATAGAATATTATGTAATTACACTTATGCAGTTATTAGATGATGAGTACCACAAGACGAGGACGAGGACGGGGTCGTGGAAGGAGTATTCAGAAAGAGACGGGAGAACCGTCTAACCCTGCCCCGTCAGTTGGTTCAGGATTTGGGCTAGCAGAAATAAGAGATATAGTTCGTCAGGTGTTGACTGAAAGTCAAGATAGACCCACACCTGAAAATATAGCCAGAGATGCCATCCGAGATGAGATTAGAAGTGAGATTCGTGAGGAAGTCATAGAAGAAATCAGAAATGAGATGAGGAATGAAGGAAGAGGAGAAATTAGAGCTCAAAGGCGACTTGAGCCTATTTATTCCTTACCTAATCAACATACCCCTCATGAATTTAAAGGTACTAAAGATCCTTTAGTGGCTGATGAATGGATCAAGCAAGTGGAAAGTACTATGGATTTATTTTCTATGACTGATAGAGAAAAAGTTCGGTATGCCAGTTTCTTAATGAGGGGAGAGGCCCGCGTATGGTGGGACCTAGTTAAAGAAACCAGAAATGTGGATCTGATGACCTGGAAAGACTTTAGAAGGGTATTTGAGGCCCAATACAGAACAGCTGATGTGGTAGCAGTCAAAGTTCAAGAGTTCATTTCTTTACAGCAGGGAGAGGGTTCAGTAAAGGATTACTCTACCCGTTTTGATGTCTTAGCCAGTTTTGCTCCAGGTATGGTGAGTACCCCTAGTCTCCAGCTAGACAGATTTCTTCAAGGCCTTAGACCGGAGATAGCCTTGCATGTGTTAGCTGGACCACAACCTCCTCAAACTTATGAAGAGGCATTGGAGAGAGCATTGAGGTTGGAGGTATATGTTAATAAGCTACCCAGGAATGCACCTTCTATGTCAACACCTCCATCATTGACAGTACCCCAAACAGTGATGCCAAGTCAGTCAGCTTTACCTGCTTCATTGACTATTTCTGCACCAGTTACAACATCAGGGGGTAGTTCAATTGGCTCCAGTTTCAGAAACAATAGGGGAAAAAGAAAATTCCAGTCAAAAGTAAGTAGAAAAGGCTGGAAGAGTGACAAGAAGCCTAGAAAAGAAAATATTCCCTAATGTCAGATTTGTGGGAGACGTCATAGTGGAGAATGTTGGTACCAGCAGAAACCGGTGATTTGTTATAGATGCCGACAACCAGGGCATATAGCAAAAGATTGCCAAAGTACCGAAGTGCCAGTTCAGATACAGCCACAACAAAGCCTAATTCCACCAGTGCAACCAGGGAGAGGTACTAATGCACGGGTTTATACAGCTACCTATAGTCAGGCGGAGGCTAGTCCATCTGCAGTTACTGGTCAGCTCTTTTTCCACTCGATTTCTTTATATGCATTGATTGATTCAGGAACTACACACTCCTTTATTGCACCAGGGGTTATTAAAAGGGTAGGTCTAGTACCTGTTAGATCTACCCATTCCATTAGAATTGAGATGCCAGATGGTGGGAGTGTGATTACAGATAAAATACTAAAAGACCAGAAGGTAGTGATACATGGGAGAGAGTTAAAGGTGGACTTGATTGTCTTTGATATGCCCGATTTTGATGTTATCTTAGGCATGGATTTCTTAGAAAGATATGGAGTCGAGATTGACTGTAGAAAGAAAAAGGCTCGATTCCAACTCGATAATGGAGATCACTTTAATTTCGGAGAGGGCCATCAGCCTAGTATGATGATCAATAGTGTAAAGGCACAAAAATTATTAAAAAAGGGGTGTACGGGATATTTAGCTCATGTGGTACATGAGCATGATGTTCAAAGATTGGGCGTTCAGGATGTCCCAATAGTACAAGATTTCCCAGATGTCTTTCCTGATGAGCTACCAGGTTTACCTCCAGAGAGAGAGTTGGAGTTTAGTATCGAGTTAGAACCTGGCTCAGCCCCAATTTCAAAAGCCCCTTACCGAATGGCTCCAGCTGAATTACAAGAATTAAAGAAACAGTTGCAAGAACTTTTAGATAAGGGTTTTATTAGACCTAGCCACTCTCCTTGGGGAGCACCCATACTATTTGTCAAAAAGAAAGATGGGTCGCTTCGTGGAGTTGAATAAACTGACGGTGAAGAATAAATACCCGTTGCCTCGAATTGATGATTTATTTGATCAATTGAAAGGAGCTTCTGTGTTCTCCAAAATTGACTTGAGGTCGGGTTATCACCAGGTGAGGATTGCAGAGCAAGATATTCCAAAAACAGCTTTTCGGACTCGCTACGGGCACTACGAGTTTGTGGTAATGCCCTTTGGATTGACTAATGCTCCAGCAATCTTTATGGATTTAATGAATCGAGTATTTCATGATTGCCTTGACAAATTCCTGGTGGTATTTATTGATGATATCTTGATATACTCCAGATCAGAAGAAGAACATGTCGAACACTTGAGATTTGTGCTACAAAGATTGAGAGAAAAGAAATTGTATGCCAAATTCTCTAAGTGTGAATTCTGGTTGGATCGAGTAGTATTTTTGGGACACGTGGTTACTAAGGAAGGTATAGCTGTAGACCCCAGTAAAGTGGAAACAATACTTGAATGGGTGAGGCCAAAGACTGTGAAAGAGATCAGAAGCTTTTTAGGGCTAGCCGGCTATTACAGAAGATTTGTTCAAGGTTTTGCTCGGTTGGCCAAACCACTTACAGCTCTTACCAGACAAGGAACTCCTTTTCTATGGACTGAAGCTTGTGAGAAGAGTTTCCAAGAGCTAAAAAGACGGTTGACTACAGCTCCTATTTTAGTATTACCAGAGGAAGGTGTAGATTATGATATTTATTGTGATGCCTCGCACAATGGCTTGGGAGCCGTGCTGATGCAAAAGGGTAAGGTGATAGCGTATGCCTCTCGGCAGTTAAAAGATTATGAAACACGCTACCCTACCCATGATTTAGAGTTAGCAGCAGTGGTTTTTGTTTTAAAAATTTGGAGGCATTATTTATATGGAGTTAAATGTAATATCTACACCGACCATAAAAGTCTAAAATATTTCTTCACTCAGAAAGACTTGAATATGAGACAAAGAAGATGGTTGGAGCTAGTCAAAGATTATGAATGTGATATTAAATATCAGCCGGGTAAAGCAAATGTGGTAGCCGATGCCTTGAGTAGAAAGATTGTCATAGCTCACCTCACCATTCAGATAGAGTTACAAAAAGAGTTTCAGAGGGAACAGATTGAGGTGATAAGAAGTCAAGTGGCCAAATTGGAAATTCAACCTAATCTCTTCAATGAAATAAAAGAGAAGCAAGTAGAAGATTTATGGTGCCAGAAAATAAGTCAACAGATATATGAAGGGAAAGCAACTGAGTTTCAAATGATAGATGGAGTGCTCAAGTTCAGAAACAGGGTATGTATTCCCCAAGATCTAGAATTGAGAAAGAAAATCCTAAGTGAAGCACATGATACACTTTACACTGCTCATCCTGGGGGAGTAAAGATGTATCAGGATTTAAAGAAAGCTTATTGGTGGATAGGTATGAAGAAAGATATTGGAGACTATGTAGCTAAGTGCTTGGTATGTCAACAGGTCAAGGCCGAGCATCAGAGACCTTCAGGTTTGCTTCACCCACTTAGTGTTCCTGAATGGAAGTAGGAAGATATTTCAATGGATTTCATCATTGGCCTACCTCGAGTACAAAAAAGCTATAATGCATTATGGGTGATTGTAGATAGATTGACTAAATCGACCCATTTTATTCCAGTGAAAGATAGTTTTGCTTCAGATCAATTGACCCAGATTTATATACGGGAGATTGTGAGATTACATGGCGTACCCAAAACTATTGTGTCGGATAGAGACCCCAGATTTGTTTCAGCTTTTTGAGGTAGCTTACAAAGAGCATTGGGTACTAGGCTGGCATTTAGCACAACATATCATCCTCAAACAGATGGCCAGACAGAAAAGGTGAATCAAATACTAGAGGATATGTTGAGGGCTTGTTGTTTAGATTATAAAATGACCTGGCATGAAATGATTCCATTGATCGAATTTGCATATAATAATAGTTACCAGTCCACCATTAAAATGGCCCCATATGAGGCTCTTTATGGAAGAAAGTGTAGATCCCCATTACATTGGGATGATATTGGAGAGCGAGATGATTTGAGTCAAGTTCTTGGGCCTGAATTAACCCAGAGGATGGTTGACGATATAAAGATTATCAAGACTAGATTGAAGCAAGCTCAGGACAGACAAAAGAGCTATGCAGATTTGAAAAGGAAAGAAGTAGAGTTTCAACCGGGTGATAAAGTTTTTGTGAAAGTAGCCCCTTATAAGCACGTGATGAGATTTGGAAGAAAAGGGAAACTTGCTCCAAGATTTATTGGCCCATTTGAAATTTTAGAAAAAGTGGGCAAGGTGGCTTATAGACTTGCACTTCCACCTAGTATGGATCGAGTTCATAATGTATTTCATATTTCTTTATTGAGAAAATACATTAGCGATCCTTCACATGTCTTAAAATCAGACGATGTGGAATTAAAAGAAGATTTAGCTTATGAGGAGCAACCAGTGCAGATACTGGACAGAAAAATAAAAGAGCTCCGAAATAAGACAATTCCATTAGTGAAAGTATTATGGAAGAATCATAAGGTGGAAGAAGCCACATGGGAGGTTGAGCAACAAATGAGAGAGAGATTTCCTAACTTATTTGTTTAAATTTCGAGGACGAAATTCTTTTAAGGGGGGAAGAAATGTAACATCCGAATTCAGGTGTGTCAGTAAACTCCACTTCCAAAATTACCCCTAGAGTTGATTTTATAACTTGTTGTGTAAAGAAATTGTAAAAGAATTAGAGAAAACTACTAAATGAGCAATATTTTTCAAAGGGGGTAAAATGGTCATTTTACAAAGATTCAAGGGACAAAGTGGGAATTAAAATTGAAGGGCACACTTGAAATTATATGGTGGTGCTAAGGGTTTTTGGTAATTGGTTAAGGATAAAATAGTAATTTATGGAAAAGATTAAGGGCAAAATGGTCCAATAGGCTTATAAATTTATTTCTATTCATTTTCTCTTCCATTTTTGCCGAGAACCTCCATTGTTGAGCTAAAAACTTTCCTTAACCAAAATTCGTCCAAAAACCTAGCTAAACCACCTAATTTTCAGAGGCCCCAGTTATAAAAAGTGTAGATCTGTCAATTCTGGTCAGTTCTAAGGTAAGAAATTTAATTTTTAAGATATGTGAAATTTGGGAGTTTGATGGATGATCATATTTTTGGTTGATTAAGGTTGCCAGAAAGAAGAAAAGAAAGTGAATAAGCTTAAATCACCAAATCAGCAAAGAAAAGGTAAGAATTTCATACTTTACATACTTGAAGTAAATTTGAGTTAGGTTATTTAAATAACCTTTACTTATATCAGTATGTAAGGTATTAAAATTAAGGTGATTTATGCTTAAAAGGATAAAGAAATTCATTATGATTCAGGATATAATTTTTGGCCATAAGGGTAAAAAGGTAATTTTGGCCATAAGGGCAAAAATGTCATTTTATGCGATATAGGTTAATGTTGTTTAATTATGTGCATGTTATGTGAAATAACCCTTATATTAAGCCTACATTGTATAATTGAAATTAATTTGAGACATGATATATATTTATATATAAATGCATGAGAAAATAACATGATGTTTGAGAAAGAATGAAAAGAATAAGGGAAAATAACAAATGCGCATATTTCATAATATGGATATATATGCATACATGTGGAATCATAACATATGCATGATTTAGAAAAAAATAAAGAAAGAGGAAAAATATTTTCTAAGTCATGCATGCTTCCATAATGACTCATATGATACAGGAAAGCAGAAAAACATACTTAAAATCCTTACACGCCAGCTGTACTGTGTGGACAGCAAATAAAATAATCGGTTGTACTGTGTGGACAACCAGCTGTACTGTGTGGACAGCAAATAAAATAATCGGTTGTACTGTGTGGACAACCAGCTGTACTGTGTGGACAGCAAAAGAAAAATATCAGCTGTACTGTGTGGACAGCAAAGAAAAATATTAGCTGTACTGTGTGAACAGCAAAGAAAAATATTAGCTGTACTGTGTGGACAGCAAAGAAAAAAAAAATGCGTGTAAGAGAGAATTATATTTTGTATGGTGACTGCAAGTACTATCATATGTAGTCTAAATCGATCAATGAGAATGAGAGAGAAATAAATTAGTAAATATTTTATGAAAGTCATTTGCATTAGAATTATGCATACAAGCCTGTGTGGCTGATAAAGAGTTAAGAAAGATGTACGAACAGAAAATAGAAATGTCATGACACTCATACATGCATAAATCATAATGAGTGATTCATATCTGTATAATAAGGAAATGAATAAATGTGTGAAAGAAAAGAATTATGATATGTGTTAAATGCGTGTTCTGTGTCAATTATTTTGTTGTAAATAGTTCAGACACGCTGAGAATGGAAAAAATTATAAAAGATTAATACTGGTATGAAATACTTTAAGTGTTTAGTATGATTTTCTTACTGAGCCATAGTCGCTCACTCCGTTTAATTTAATATTTTACAGGTAAAGAAATGCAGCAAAGGTTCCCGGGGAGCACTAATGAGACATGAGGCTAAGGCAGGAAGGCACCATAATTTTGTTGACTTAAATGTTATGATGTATATGTAATATATATATATATATGACTAGTTTGGAAAATTAGTTATAAAGTTTCTGTGGGTGATAATTTTTTTTATGATAGTTATTATTATGTACTTATTTTATTTATTATGATTATGTGATGAAAATCCAGTCGATTGGTAGGACTGGTTTGTGTGAATTACAAATTGGGAGTGTTACAGGGCATAATGAAAAAGAGAAAAATATTCCCCGGGCCCTCTAAAATAGGGGAACTCTTGCCATTTTTCTATAACACACCCAATGGTTAGGAGAGGTTACATATGTTATGATTCCTCATGTATGCATATATATCCATATTATGAAATATGCGCATTTGTTATTTTCCCTTATTCTTTTCATTCCTTCTCAAACATCATGTTATTTTCTCATGCATTTATATATATATATATCATGCCTCAAATTAATTTCAATTATACAATATAGGCTTAATATAAGGGTTATTTCACACATTTTATGCACATAATTAAGCAGAATTAACCTATATCGCATAAAATGACATTTTTGCCCTTATGGCCACAATTACCTTTTTACCCTTTTTGGCCAAAAATTACATCCTGAATCATAATGAATTTCTTTATCCTTTTAAGCATAAATCACCTTAATTCTAATACCTTACATACTGATATAAGTAAAGGTTATTTAAATAACCTAACTCAAATTTACTTCAAGTATGTAAAGTATGAAATTCTTACCTTTTCTTTGCTGATTTGGTGATTTAAGCTTATTCACCTTCTTTTCTTCTTTCTGGTAACCTTAATCAACCAAAAATATGATCATCCATCAAACTCCCAAATTTCACATATCTTAAAAATTAAATTTCTTACCTTAGAACTGACCAGAATTGACAGATCTACACTTTTTATAACTGGGGCCTCTGGAAATTAGGTGGTTTAGCTAGGTTTTTGGACGAATTTTGGTTAAGAGAAAAACTTTAGCTTAATTTCATGGAGTTCTCGGCAATAAGGAAGAAGATGAATAGATTATATAATTTATAAGCCTTTTGGACCATTTTGCCCTTAACCTTTTCCATAAATTACTATTTTATCCTTAGTCAATTACCAAAAACCCTTAGCACCACCATATAATTTCAAGTGTGCCCTTCAATTTTAATTCCCACTTTGTCCCTTGAATCTTTATAAAATGACCATTTTACCCCCTTTGAAAAATATTGCTCATTTAGTAGTTTTCTATGATTCTTTTGCAATTTCTTTACACAACAAGTTATAAAATCAACTCTAGGGGTAATTTTGGAAGTGGAGTTTACTGACACACCTGAATTCGGATGTTACAAAGCTTGCCTCGAATCCAGCCTTAGGGCGGAGGCTTCTTTACCATGTCATAGTGGCCAAAGCTCAAGCTACCACCAGTGTTAACCTATAAGATAGTTTCTATCTAGGTGCACATCGTGTCATGGAGTAACCTTACCTTGCACGACACTGTAACATCCGAATTCAGATGTGTTTGTAAACTCCACTTCCAAAATTACCCCTAGAGTTGATTTTATAACTTGTTGTGTAAAGAAATTACAAAAGAATTATAGAAAACTACTAAATGAGCAATATTTTTCAAAGGGGGTAAAATGGTCATTTTATAAAGATTCAAGGGACAAAGTGGGAATTAAAATTGAATGGCACACTTGAAATTATATGGTGGTGCTAAGGGTTTTTGGTAAGTGGCTAAGGATAAAATAGTAATTTATGGAAAAGGTTAAGGGCAAAATGGTCCAAAAAGCTTATAAACTTATGCCTATTCATTTTCTCTTTCATTTTAGCCGAGAACTCCATGATTTTAGCTAAGCTTTTTCCCTTAACCAAAATTCACCAAAAAACCTAGCTAAACCACCTAATTTCCAGAGGCTCCAGTTATAAAAAGTGTAGATCTATCAATTCTAATCAGTTCTAAGGTAAGAAATTTACTTTTTAAGATATGTCAAGTTTAGGGTTTTGGTGGATGATTATATTTTTGGTTGATTAAGGTTGCCAGAAAGAAGAAAAGAAGGTGAATAAGCTTAAATAACCAAATCAGTAAAGAAAAGGTAAGAATTTCATACTTTACATACTTGAAGTAAATTTGAGTTAGGTTATTTAAATAACCTTTACTTATATCAGTATGTAAGGTATTAGAATTAAGGTGATTTATGCTTAAAAGGATAAAGAAATTCATTATGATTCAGGATGTAATTTTTGGCCAAAAAGGGTAAAAAGGTAATTGTGGCCATAAGGGCAAAAATGTCATTTTATGCGATATAGGTTAATTCTGCTTAATTATGTGCATAAAATGTGTGAAATAACCCTTATATTAAGCCTATATTGTATAATTGAAATTAATTTGAGGCATGATATATATATATATATATATAAATGCATGAGAAAATAATATGATGTTTGAGAAGGAATGAAAAGAATAAGGGAAAATAACAAATGCACATATTCTATATTATGGTTATATATATGCATACATGAGGAATCATAACATATGCATGATGTAGAAAAAAATAAAGAAAGAGGAAAAATATTTTCTAAGTCATGCATGCTTTTAGAAAATGGAAAACAAGTATTTTTGGTTTTATAATGACTTATAGGATACAGGAAAGCCGAAAATATACTTACAATCCTTACACGCGAGCTGTACTGTGTGGACAGCAAAGAAAATAATCGGTTGTACTGTGTAGACAACCAACTGTACTGTGTGGACAGCAAAAAAAAATATTAGCTGTACTGTGTGACAGCAAAAGAAAAAAAAAATATTAGCTGTACTATGTGGACAGCAAAAGAAAAATATTAGCTGTACTGTGTGGACAGCCAAAGAAAAATATTAGCTGTACTGTGTGGACAGCAAAAGAAAAATATTAGCTGTACTGTGTGGACAACAAAGAAAAAATATGCGTGTAAGAGAGAATTATACTTTGTATGGTGACTGCAAGTACTATCATATGTAGTCTAGGCTAGTCAATGAGAAAGAGAAAGAAACAAATTAGTAAATATTTTATGAAAGTAAATTGCATTAAAATCATACATACAAGCCTATGTGGCCGATAAAGAATTGAGAAAGATGTATGATCAGAAAATAGAAAAGTCATAACACTCATACATGCATAAATCATAACGAATAAATCATATTTGTATAGTAAGGAAATGAATAAATTGGTGAAAGAAGAGAATTCTGATATGTGTTTAATGCGTGTCCGTGTCAATAATTTTATATATGAATAGCCCAGACACGCTGAGTATGAAAGAGATTAATACTTGTATGAAATGCTTTAAGTGTTTAGTATGATTTTCTTACTGAGCCATAGTCGTTTACTCCGTTTAATTTAATATTTTACAGGTAAAGAAATGCAGCAAAGGTTCCCGGAGAGCACTAATGAGACATGAGGCTGAGGGAGAAAGGCACCATAATCTTGTTAATTGATATGTTTTGATATATATGTGAATATATGCATATATATATATACTTGATGTAGCTATTGGTGGATATCTATATATATGATTTTGTATAGCTATATCTATATATGTATATATATATATATATATATATATATATATATATATATATATATATATATATATATATATATATATATGGCTAGTTATGAAAATTGATTATAAAGTTCTGTGGGTGATAATTTTTATAATGATTATTATTATGTATTTATTGTAGTAATTGTGATTAAGTTGATGAAAATCCAGTCGATTGGTAGGACTGGTTTGTGTGAATTACAAATTGGGAGTGTTACAGGGCATAATGAAAAAGAGAAAAATATTCCCCGGGCCCTCTAAAATAGGGGAACTCTTGCCATTTTTCTGTAACACACCTATTGGTTAGGAGAGGTTACAGACACCACCTTGTTTAATTTTTGCTCCAACCGTGAAAGGGGTGTTTCCAGTGTCAGTTTTTGGACTTTCCAATTATGGGAAATCCAGAAGCCATCATGTAAAGGCAAGACAATGATTGTGTTAGCAATGATGGTGTGTAAACCACACTCACGTGACATATTGACTATTAACCTTCAATTTAATCTTGCATCAACAATTAAACTCAAGAAAATTTTAGAAATAATCACTCAATAAAATTAACACATCTTTACGTTGTTCTTGAGCTCAACAAGTTGTGTAGCTAATATGATTCCAAATCAACTTTACTAATTTTAAGGTTTTGATTATTTATCAATTTCATGCAGTGACATATAAATATAATCAAAATTTATAGGTATATTTTCATGAAAATATGCTTAAATGGTGGGTTTGACACCATTGTAAGGTTTTAGGGCATCGTTAACTAGTAGTGCAACAAAATTAAAAATTTTAAAATTTATCAAAGGTGCTAAAACCCATCAAGGATACCTGTTTTAATGCATAGATTCACGAACATGTTAAACACACATAGGGTGTTTTGAAATTATACCTGAATTATTGGCTCTTCCAAAACTTCATGTGACTATATAAAAATCGCTATCCAACCCTCTTAAGATGGCACCTTGGTGTCCACGCAGAGTATGAATTAGAGGCGATCTAAAAAGAAGACTATTAAGGCTTCTATCGACTAGATCTTGGAAAGTGGATCACATCAAATTAAGATGAAGGTCACAACCATGGAAACTTACGTCAATAAGGTTCTAGGCGTAGAGATGTGTGTTTAAGATGTATTTGTTGGCTTGTTGTCCAAATTTTGACTCAAACTAAACACTTGTATTTATAAGGTATGCATAAATCCTAAATTAGTTAGGATTCTAACAACCTACATGATAAGGTGTTCAAAAGTTATTATTAAATTAAGACTCTTAATTTATTGAAAGTTTTTATGCATAGGAATCTTAATAAAATTAGGATTCCAAGTCAGCTGTAACTTTCTATCAAATAAAGACTTTGAAAAATCCTTATTTAACTAAAACACTTTACCCATGAGTTAATTTAGCCAGTTGGTTTGCAATCATCATTTGGGCTTGCTTGGTTGGACTTCTAAATAGGTATAGCTGAAACATCCAATGCATTTGTACGTACCACATGGCACTATGCATACTAAATGATTCCAATCAAAGCACATCTATATGTTTCTCTTTTTCTATAAACCCAAGATTGTCATCAAGTGTTCTTGTCTCTTGGTTCATATCAATCTTTTTATGTGTATGACCCATAAACTATTTATAGAACCAATAGTGTTTGAATTCTGATCAAATTTAAACATAGTTCAAGAAGCCTTTAGTAAATCATCATGGTTATGTGCAATTCAATCATTTCCTTAACTAATATCTCTCGAGGCTGAGACATAGAAGTGTGTCATTTTTTAAGTTCTTTGGTATGAGCTAATACACATTAATGACTTATACAAATTAGGTTACAACCTCATCTTATTATGGTCACAAATTCAAATAATCATGAATAGATTTTAACATTCTCATATGAGATATCTTCTCTTGTGCTTAGGAGTGACAGATCCTTTATTGATCAACCATATACTCTATGCATCTCACAATATGGTCAATCACTACCTTTGCAATACCCTAATTACGATGATGCATTGGACAATGTCAAACCATACTGATCTTTATATGAGATGGTCTGACAACCTCAAGTCAAAGGATCACATGCAACTGTAATGTTAAGAGGATTTGTTCTATAGACACTAGAGCAACCATCCATATGGATACCTTTTGGTGGGGTTAGTCTAATGAACATGTTTATAACGTGCACTAATATGTTGCACCAAGCTATTAGCAAACAGCTTCAACATGTGAGAACTATCACTACCTTTCGGTGAAGTTGTTTAACACTATAATAATCTCATCACCATTACATGTGCTCTAGGTCATTTTAATATTGAGATTATGAACATTTCTAGATAGGCCACTTAATGTGTGAGTAGGGTTTTCACGATTAGTTATCTGATCCCTTCATCATAATTCTACTATTTTAAAAGCATGTTATTCGCATAATTATATAATAGACAAACATATGAACTGAATAACTATAAATCATTTTATTAATTAATGAGATAAATTACATTTATAAATGTCAAATCAATTGTCTCTAAGGCATTTACCCTAACAAATCCCTAGGTGAGGAAGTGGAAAATAACTGAGGAAACAATTTAAAATCAACATTAATAGGAACAACTCTCTTGGGCGCCTTTCTATGGATCTAACCTAGAATTATCAAGAGAGGTAAAACCCAACCCAAACTTCCCTAAAGAAACAACATAACAACTTTAAACAAGGCTGAAAAATCACTTTGCTAGTTTTAATATAGTCCTCGGTAATCTCCAAATCTTGACAATATGCTCATTTTCTTGAGTGAAGGCAATTTTAGTTAGTTCCTGATGTATTCTCAGCCACTTCTCCAACTTTAGCTTCTAAGTTTCTATCAAATCTTCATTTGGCTCCAGCCACCATTGAGAATGAGGGAAAAGCTCCATGCAAGTCCAAAGAACCTTTGGACTCTTCAATTTGGCCCAACTTTACTTTTGGGTGCACTCTCATTACTTGCATCCAAGGCCCTAATGAGATGAAAGCTTAAATGAGTCCAAGAAGCCAACTATAAGCCCACTTTGAAGCCCAAGTAGATGAGACAGCCATCCATCACTTAAATTGGATCCCAAGATGCCATAAAGCCCATTTAGTTGAATTGCAACTAAAAGGGAAGCAAATAACTTTAGTTGGTGGACATAGTTCCACCTTTTAAGGAAAAATTGTTCCCTTTTGTTTGTTTCTTCATTAATATGGTATGACCTTAGTTTAAATGAATGGCTAAGCTTAAATGAAGGGCAAAGCTTCCATGTCAAATTAATGCCCAATTTTTGCCGCCACTTGCTCTTATATATGAAGTGAATTTTCACTTGTAAAAAGTTAGACTTCTTTGATAATGAAATATTCAAGTAAAACTTTGTAGCTTTTCTTTAGTTGCTTTTTCCTTTATCCAATTCATCTTGGAGGAAGAATTAGTGGTGGAAGACCCCAAGTTTGGTGAAAATTTCCTTTATGCCTTGGTTAACTTTCTTTTTACCCTTGAAATCCAAAGTGTGAATGTGTGTTGTATGCTCGGATACTGTTCACAGTGTGTGATTTTGCCATTTTCAGATTCTGCCATCAAACTTTGAAACAAGTTTTGAATGCCTTGTTGATTGAGTTGTGATTGCTATCATATACCATTAGAAAGCTCTTTGAATACCCTTTCCAATGATCTATACTATATATGTTTTGGAGGTCATTTGATTGGTTAAATTGGAAGACAAAGTGCAATTGTTCCATAGCATTGTCTACCACCAGTCTTTTGATTTTTTTAATCAAATCTCTTTATTCATTTCCCCTCTAGCATAGACAAAATCATTCCTCTCATTCCATAGAATGTAGACCAAACTCGCTAGACAAAGTTTTGCCATAGTTTGTTAGGTGTCTTACGATTATGGTGTGTTGTAATTGTATGTGTATTCCTTTGTTAAACTCTATCTAGGTCTAAGTTTAGATAGATCTTCAAGAGACGTTGAGCTTAGTTTAAGGCATTTCTTGGAGTTTTGTATTCTCTTCATCACCTAGGGACATGTCCTATGGGTTAAGGTTCTGTCTTTGTGTTTTAGTCTACTTTATCACTTAATAACTTGTCAAGCCAAAAGAGCTTAGTTTGCATCTCTTTTCGATGTTCAATATATTGTCTTACTTACTGAAAAAAATTATTTAATAAAATTAATTGAATTATAGTTTTTTAGAATATAATATAAACATGTAAAATAAATATGATATATATATATATATATATATATATATATATATATATATATATATATATATATATATATATATATATTAAAAAATATGATTTATGTAGGGCTAGATTCGAATCGAGCTAGAGCTCAAGCTTGACTCAAACGAGCTTGAAATGGACCACTTAGAAACGTAGCTATGCATAAGCTCTTGGCATAAAAGGATGTTTTCACCAATGCTACGGCCTCCCACAAAGGCACCTTGAGCTTTGTTAATGAATTACGGAAGAATGACTTTGAGGCAGATGATTTTTGTGATGCATTTATACAAAGTATTGCAACAAGCAATAGGCCTGAAATCCTTGCAAAGAGAAGGATTAGAAACTTTAGGGACAAGTGCAAGAATAGTACAATTTACCTCTTTTAAAAGGTGGCTTGTTTTGAAGAAGTGCTTGATGGCCTTTATAACATCATCACCAACAATGTTCCATGCTGCCTTGAAGAAACATGCACCATATTCATCCAAACCCGGGGCCTTGTTATTATCCATGGCAAAAATGGTTTCTTTGATTTCCTCCGCCGAAATTTCTTTAATGAGCATTTCCTTTTCCCCACTTCCTAGCTGGAATTTGACTATCTTTTTGAGCTTCTCAAGGTTCACATTTGAATGCTCCCTTACATTTAGGACAGATTTGAAGTGATCCACAAATTCCTCCTTTACTTCCTCCATGTTATAAACAAAGGTTTCATTCTCCCTTTGGATCCCATAGATAAAGTTTCTATTTCTTCTACCTTTGATGCTCTTGAAGAAGAATTTTGTGTTTTGCTCACCTTCCTTAAGCCAATGAACTCTTGATTTTTGTCTAGCCAAAGATTCCTCAGCTAAAGAAAGGGATCTATAGGATTCTAAACTTATCTTTTCCTCTTGAGCTAGATCCTCATCCAAGAGGTTTATCCAGAGTAGCTCTTGGACGTTTTCAAGTTGCTTCCTAGCTTTAACACTTTTTCGAAAATGTGGCCAAAGTACTCCTTATTGAACTTTTTCAACTCAACTTTAGAAGCTATAATCAATTGGAGCAAGCTATTCATTTGGACCTTGGGTGGATGTAATAAGACTATATCCAAAAGTGGTTTTAGGGCAAAATTGAAGGTGCAATGCTTCCTTTGGCTTGGGATTTGTTGGAACTTCATTCTTCTTGGCTTCAAAGGTTGCATGGAGACTTAAGGATGACTTGGAACCCAAAAATGACAATGGAGCCACATATACATCATCCTCCCCGGGTTGAGAAGGATTTGCCCTCGAATCTTCAAGATAGCTACCCTCAATTTGTTGACCATTCATAAACAAGCTCTCTTTCTTGACTTCTTTTCCCTTAGTAGCTCTATGGACTTGTTGTGGACTAAGAGGAGTTAAAGTGATAGTCTTGCCACTGAATTTAAAAGAGTAAGTGTTCTTCTTGCCATCGTGTTTCACTTCCCTATCAAATTGCCATGGTCTTCCCAACAACAACTGACAACATCCATAGGAATCACATCACACAAAATCTCATCACTATAATGCTTACCAATGAAGAATGAAACAAGCACTTGTTTGGCTACTTGGAGGCTGGTCCCATTGCTCAACCATTGGAGCTTGTATGGTTGAGGATGAGGTATGGTAGGTAATCCAAGTTTTTCCACTAAGGTAGATGAAGCTACATTGGCACAACTTCCACTATCTACAATTAAAGAACACACTTTATTTTCAATGGTGCACCTTGATTGGAAAATGTAGAGTCTTTGCTGTTCATGAGGAAGAGGCTTTGCATGCAATGCTCTTCTAATCACTAACATCTCTCCTTCATCAGCTTTTTGTAGAATTTCTTCTTCTTCCTTGTTGGCTTCATCACTCTCATGGCTGCAAACTTCACTTTCTTCTTCTTCTTGAAGAGACTCCTCAATTGCTTGTATCTCCATCAAGGATAAAACTCTCTTATTAAGGCATTCAGCTTGGAAGTGTCCATAGCCTTGGCATTTAAAACACTTTTTGTTGGAGAGGTTGGTCTTCACCATATTAGGCTTGTCCTTAGTTGGTTACACCATTTTTTCCTTGCCTTTCTCCTTGGAAGAAGAATCAACAACATTTGTGTAGGATGGGGAACCTTTATGGAAGGTAGTTCCCTTGGTAAAAGATATGCTTTTGTTAGATAATGTCCCTTTGGAGAATGACTTGGAAACCATGGGCTTCATGGCCTTCTTTTGCTTCTCCACTTTAATAGCCAACTTACACACATCTTCAAAAGTGCAATATGGTTTCAATTCTACCATATGAGCAATGTTTTGGTTTAAGCTACCAACGAATCTTGCAATGGTTTGCTCTTTCACTTCTGGCAACTCACTCCTCATTAATAGCTTCTCAAACTCCCTTATGTAATGCTCTACTCCATCACTTCCTTGCTTAAGGGTGTGTAGCTTGAGGTAAAGATCTTGTTTATGGTTGTCCGAAAGGAATCTTCTCTTCATAAGTGGTGCATATCCATCAAGGCAATGCAACAAGTCACAAACTGAAAATCTGGAATTTATTGTTCATATGGCACAGCAGCATTTTGTCTTCCAATTTGACCAATCAAATGACTTCCAAAACATACAAATTATGGTTCATTGGAAAGGGCATTCAAAGAGCTTTCTAATGATATATGATAGCAATCATAACTCAATCAACAAGGCATTCAAAACTAGTTTCAAAGTTGGATGGCAAAATCTGAAAATGGCAAAATTACATACTGTGAACAGTATCTGGGCATATAACACACATTCACACTTTGGATTTCAAGGGGTAACAAGAAAGTTAACCAAGGCATAAAGGAAATTTCCACCAACCTTGGGGTCTTCCACCACCAATTCTTCCTCCAAGATGAATTGGATAAAGGAAAGAGCAACTAAAGAAAAGCTACAAAGCTTTACTTGAATTTTTCATTAGCAAAGAAGTCTAGCTTACAAATGAAAATCCACTTTCATATATACAAGAGCAAGTGGCGACAAAATGGAGCATTAATTTTGACATGGAAGCTTTTCCCTTCATTTAAGCTTAACCATTCATTCAATACTAAGGCCATACTATATTAATTCAAGAAAACAACAAAAAGGGACAACTTTTCCCTAAAAGGTGGAACTATGTCCACCAACTAAAGTTACTTGCTTCCCATTTAGTTGCAATCCAACTAAATGGGCTTCATGGCATCTTGGGCTTCAAGTGGGCTTGGAGTTGGCTTCTTGGACTCATTTAAGTTTCCATTTCATTAAGGCCTTGGATGCAAGTAATGAAATTGCACCCAAAAGTAAAGTTGGGCCAATGTGGAAAAAGCAATGAATCTTTGGGCTTGCATGGAGCTAATTCTTCATTCTCAATGGTGGCTTGAGCCAAATGGAGACTTGATAGAGAATTGGAAGCTAGGGTTGGAGAGGTAGCCGAAAATACATCATCCCCTCCGGGTTGGGAAGGACTTGCCCTCAAGTCCTCAAGGTGGCTATCCTCCATGTATGGTGAAAGATCTCCAATGTTGAAGGTGGCCGAGACTCCTCCCATTTCATCCGGAAGATTCACCTTGTATGCATTGTCATTTACCCTCTCAAGCACTTCAAATGGTCCATCAGCCCTTGGAGCTAGCTTACTCCTCCTTTTGCTTGGAAATCTCTCTTTTCTCAAATGCACCCAAACCAAGTCACCCGGTTTGAAAATGGATGGCTTCCTATGCTTGTTGATCTTCCTCTTATGAGCTTCATTGGCCTTCATGATTTGAAATTTGATGGTTTCATGGAGCTTCTTCATGGCAGCAGCTTTCTCCTTGGCATCCTTGTGAACTTGCACATCAAGAGGTAAGGAAGTTAGATCCAAAGGAGTTAAGGGATTAAGGCCATAGACTACCTCAAATGGAGAGTGTCCGGTTGTTGCACTTGGACTCCTATTGTAGGAAAATTCAGCTTGAGCAATCTTCAAGTCCTAATCCCTTAAGTGCTTGTTAACCAAAGTCCTCAAGATTGTTCCCAAAGTCCTATTAGTTACTTCGGTTTGACCATCGGTTTGAGGGTGGTGAGAGGTGCTAAACATGAGCTTGGTTCCCATTTTGCTCCATAATGTCCTCCAAAAGTGGCTCAAGAACTTGGTGTCTCTATCCGAAACTATGGTTCTTGGAATTCCATGTAGCTTCACCACTTCCTTGAAGAATAATTCAGCCACCTTGCTAGCATCTTCAGTCTTGGAACAAGGGATGAAGTGGGCCATTTTAGAGAATCTATCTACTACCACCATTATAGCATCCTTTCCCCTTTGAGTTCTTGGAAGAGCCACAATAAAATCCATGCTAAGATCCTCCCATGGCTGCTCCGGAATAGGTAAAGGCATGTAAGGACCAGGTTTGAAATGAGACTTGGACCTTTGACATGTGCCACACCTTGCAATAATGGCTTGGACGTCACTCACCATCTTAGGCCAATAGAAATGCTCCTTAAGCATGTCTAAGGTCTTATTTATGCCAAAATGACCTGCTAATCCACCACCATGTGTCTTCCTAATGAGAAGTTCCCTAAAAGAGCTCTTAGGGATGCATAATTTAGCTCCTTTGAAAAGAAAACCATCATGGACAGAATAGTCTTCATATGCCCCTCTAGAACACTTCTTCATGATCTCCCAAAGCTTATCATCTTCATTGTAATATTGTCTCATAAGCTGGAAACCTAGAACTCTTGCATCAAGAATGGATAACAAGTAATGCCTCCTTGAAAGAGCATCCGCAACTACATTGGAAGAACCTTGTTTATATGCTGAAACAAAGGAGAAAGATTGGAGGAATTCCACCCATTTAGCATGCCTTGAACTTATCTTATGTTGGCTACTAAGAAACTTCAAGGCTTGGTGATCGGAATGAAGCACAAATTGTTTAGGCCTTAGGTAATGACTCCAATGATCAAGGGCTCTAACAATTGCATAGAATTCTTTGTCATAGGTGGAGTATCTTCTCTTGGACTCATTCAGCTTCTCACTAAAGTAAGCAATGGGTCTTTTGGCTTGAGTTAGGACTGCCCCAATGCCAACTCCACTTGCATCACATTCCACTTCAAACACCTTATCAAAATCAGGTAGAGCAAGTATGGGGGCTTCACATAACTTCTTTTTAACCTCTTCAAATGCTTTGGAGGCTGCTGTGGACCATTCAAACCCATTTTTCTTCATACATTCAGTGATGGGAGCCATGAGAGTGCTAAAATTAGGCACAAAACGCCTATAAAAAGAAGCAAGGCCGTGGAAGCTCCTTACTTCAGTGAGAGTCTTTAGTTGGGGCCAAGTTTTAATGGCATCTACCTTAGATTGATCTACTTGAATGCCATCCTTAGAAACTACATATCCAAGGAACACAACTTGGTCTACAAAGAATTCGCACTTCTCTTCTTTTGCATATAACTTATTCTTCCTCAACACATCAAAAACACTTCTCAAATGCAAGACATGATCATCAAGAGTTTTGCTATATACTAATATGTCATCAAAATAAACAACAACAAATGCACCAATGTAAGGTTTGAGTACCTCATTCATAAGCCTCATGAAAGTGCTTGGAGCATTTGAAAGGCCAAAGGGCATAACCAACCATTCATATAAGCCTCCCTTAGTCTTGAAGGCTGTCTTCCATTCATCCCCTTCTTTCATCCTTATTTGATGGTAGCCACTCCTTAGATCAATTTTGGAGAAGACACAAGCACCATGTAACTCATCAAGCATGTCATCAAGTCTAGGGATGGGATACCTATACTTGATGGTTATATTGTTAATGGCTCTACTATCCACACACATCCTATATGAACCATCTTTCTTAGGAACAAGTAGGGCTGGAACGGAACATGGACTCATGCTAGGCTTTACAAAGCCTTTTTCAATCAATTCTTCCACTTGCCTTTGCAACTCTTTAGTCTCCATGGGATTGTATCTATAGGCTGGCTTATTAGGCAATGGTGCACCCGGAACCAAGTCAATTTGATGCTCAATGCCTCTTATAGGAGGGAGGCCGGATGGAAGCTCTAGTGGGAACATATCTTCAAATTCAGCCAAGAGAGATTGAACTAAGGGATGAGCTTCTTTCTTCTCATGTTTGAGCTCCCCTTCAAGTATAAGTAATGCAAAGATAGGTTGCAAACTCAAAAGAGCCCTTTCTACTTGCTGCCTATTCATATACATACTCTCCCTTTTAGCTTCTTTCCCTTTGATAGCCTTGTTAGCTTCTTGGGGACTAAGAGGTAGCAAAGTAATGGTCTTCCCCTTGAATTTGAAGGAATAAGTGTTCTTTTTACCATTATGAGTTACTTCTCTATCAAATTGCCAAGGTCTCCCTAGCAACAAATGGCATGCATCCATGGGAACTACATCACACACAATCTCATCTTGGTAATGCTTGCCAATGGAAAAGGAAACAAGTACTTGTTTGGCTACTTGGAGGCTGGTCCCATTGCTCAACCATTGGAGCTTATATGGTTGAGGATGAGGTATTGTAGATAATCCAAGTTTCTCCACTAATGTAGATGAAGCCACATTTGCACAACTTCCACTATCTATAATCAAAGAACACACCTTGCCTCCAATGGTGTATCTTGATTGGAAAATTTGGAGCCTTTGTTCCTCATGTGGGAAGGACTTGGAATGCAATGCTCTTCTAATCACTAACATCTCTCCTTCATCAGCCTTTTGCATGACCTCCTCTTCTTCTTCTTCGGCAGCTCCATCTTCATGGCCATAATCTACATTTTCTTCATCTTCTTGAAGAGACTCTTCAATAGCTTGAATCTCCATCAATGACAAAGTTCTTCTATTTGGGCATTCGGCTTGGAAGTGTCCATAGTCTTGACATTTGAAGCACTTTTTATTGGATAGATCAAGTCTTCCCATAATTGGTTTGTTCTTGCTAGGTTCTACCACCTTTTCTTTTCCTTTCTCCTTGGAAGTGATTTCGGCAGCCTTATAGTTGGATGGGGAACCCTTCTGAAAGGTGGTTCCCTTGTGGAAAGGAGGGCTTTTGTAGAATGAAGTCCCCTTGGTGAATGGCTTGGCAGCCGTAGACTTCATGGCCTTCTTTTGCTTCTCCACCTTAATAGCTAACTTACAAACATCTTCAAATGTGCAATATGGTTGCAATTCTACCATATGAGCAATGTCTTGGTTTAAACCACCAATGAATCTTGCAATGGTTTGCTCTTTCACTTCCGGCAGCTCACTTCTCATTAATAGCTTCTCAAACTCCCTTATGTAATGCTCTACTCCATCACTTCCTTGCTTAAGGGTGTGTAGCTTGAGGTAAAGATCTTGTTTATGGTTGTCCGGAAGGAATCTTCTCTTCATAAGCTTCTTTAGTTTCTCCCAAGATCTCACTCTCTCTTTACCATCCCTTTCCCTTTGCTTCTTAAGATTTTCCCACCACAAGGATGCATAATCCTTGAATTTCGAGATGGCAAGTTTACATTTCTTCTCATCCGAATAGCCCTTATATTCAAAAACTCTCTCTATGGCATGTAACCAATCAACAAAATCATCCGGACTCATGCTCCCTTCGAATTCCAGAATTTCAATTCTTAAACCCCTATCATCATCCTTTTCTCTCCTAGGTGGCCTCTCTTGTTCTTCCTCACTTGAATAATCATGAAGCATCAATTCCTCCCTATGATGTCTAGGAGGAGGAGGGGAAGGTCTAATATATCTTCTTGGTTGATGTAGTTGGGTTGGGTGAGGTGGAGGAGGGGGTATTTGGCTTTGTGTTGAAGTTTGGGGCTGTGATAAGGGTGTCCTACTTTGAGTGAGGGTCAAGTCTCTCATCATTTGCATCATTTGATTCATTTGGTCCTTAATGGCCTTAAGTTCTCCTTTAACTTCTTCTTTTAATGCCATGTGGGCAAATTCCCAAGGATGAGGAGGTGAGGAGGATGAGGATGAAGTTCTTTTGTGGGACATTTGTGGTAATGGTTAATGGTTATAAGTGTGTAAGGGTTGGGGTGAGTATTGGTAAGTGTTTAGGTTAAGGAAGGTTTGTGTTTAAGGCAAATTAAGGTTTTGTGAACAGTAATTTTGTAGTGAACAGTAAATTCCGGGAGGTGAACAGTAGCTCCGGAGATGAAAATCAGTCAAAAAATCACACAAATAACCTATGCTCTGATACCAAATGGTGCATATCCATCAAGGCAATGCAACAAGTCACAAACTGAAAATCTGGAATTTATTGTTCATATGGCACAACAGCATTTTGTCTTCCAATTTGACCAATCAAATGACTTCCAAAACATACAAATTATGGTTCATTGGAAAGGGCATTCAAAGAGCTTTCTAATGATATATGATAGCAATCACAACTCAATCAAAAAGGCATTCAAAACTAGTTTCAAAGTTGGATGGCAAAATCTGAAAATGGCAAAATTACATACTGTGAACAGTATCCGGGCATATAACACACATTCACACTTTGGATTTCAAGGGGTAACAAGAAAGTTAAACAAGGCATAAAGGAAATTTCCACCAACCTTGGGGTCTTCCACCACCAATTCTTCCTCCAAGATGAATTGGATAAAGGAAAGAGTAACTAAAGAAAAGCTACAAAGCTTTACTTGAATTTTTCATTAGCAAAGAAGTCTAGCTTACAAATGAAAATCCACTTTCATATATACAAGAGCAAGTGGCGGCAAAATGGAGCATTAATTTTGACATGGAAGCTTTTCCCTTCATTTAAGCTTAACCATTCATTCAATACTAAGGCCATACTATATTAATTCAAGAAAACAACAAAAAGGGACAACTTTTCCCTAAAAGGTGGAACTATGTCCACCAACTAAAGTTACTTGCTTCCCATTTAGTTGCAATCCAACTAAATGGGCTTCATGGCATCTTGGGCTTCAAGTGGGCTTGGAGTTGGCTTCTTGGACTCATTTAAGTTTCCATTTCATTAAGGCCTTGGATGCAAGTAATGAAATTGCACCCAAAAGTAAAGTTGGGCCAATGTGGAAAAAACAATTAGAATGATTTTTGAGTTTATGCTGAAAATTGTTGTGTTAATCTTGATTATTGTTGGTTTATGCTAGGGAGTTTGAGTTTTAGTGTTTTTTGAATGAAAAAAAAAATGATTTTTGAGGTTATTTAGTTTATTACAATTAGAATTTGTTTGTGATAAATGGAGTTTGGAATGTCGTTAGAGTAGACTAAATGGGATTGAAGTTCGATTAAGTCAAAAAATAAAATTTAGAATTAACAATAAACTTTGAAGAGAGTTTAGCATTAATATCAAACATTGAAATGAAAATTTTCTATTAAAAAGAAAAACTAAAGGAATAAATAGATATTCACCATGTAATGCAATAAAGTAGAATAAAGGGTGTATGTGTTAAAATTAAAATCTAAGGGGCCAAAAAAATTGCTATAATGATGTTTAGCCCTAGATTGAAGAGTAATTTTAGAAAATTTAGTGGAAACACTAAACTTCTTATTAGAGGGTAAACTGATATATTTAGAATGTGAAGGGTTATATAGTAATTTTTCTTTCTACTGTTAGTAAGTCTAAATTATGGGTGTTGTTGTAAAATTTAAAAGCCAAGTGGAAAAACCATTGCTACCCAGACAAATAACTAGTAAGCCCTCTAAGTTGTATATATATCATTACCCCTTATTTAAAGTTTTGCATGCGGTGTATGTGCAAATTTGAAAAGATAAGGGGCAAAATTAGCACAATCATGGGGAATTGTAAGAAAACTTATAGCTTATAAATATTTTAGCTACCCCATAAGACATCTAGTTTGGTATTGGGGTGCACTATTGTAACACCCAGATTTAGGTATGTCAGTAAACTCTATTCCAAAATTATCCCTAAAGTTGATTTTATAATTTGTTGTTTAAAGAAATTGTAAAAGAATTATTTAAAACTACAAAATGAGCAATCATTTTCAAAGGGGGTAAAATGGTCATTTTAGAAGGATTTAAGAGACAAAGTGGGAATGTAAATTGAATGGAACACTTGAAATTATATAATGCTACTAAGGGTTTTTAGTAATTGGCTAAGGATAAAATAGTCATTTATGGAGAAGGTTAAGGGTAAATTAGTCCAAAATGCTTATAAAACAACCAAACTATTCATTTTCTTCTTCCTTGGTCGAGAATTCTCCATAATTTTACTAAAGTTTTTCTTCAAACAAAAATGCACGAAAAAACCTAACTAAACCACCTAATTTTCGGAGCCTCCAGTTATAAAAAGTATAGATATATCAATTCCAGTAAGTTCTAAGGTAAAAAATTTAATTTTTAAGAGATGTCAAGTTTAAAGTTTTGATGGATGGTCATGTTGTTGGTTGATTAAAGTTGCTAGGAAGAAGAAAATAAGGAGGATAGACTTAAATCACTTAATTAGCAAAGAAAAGGTAAGAATTTCATACTTTACATACTTGAAGTAATTTGAGTTAGGTTATTCAAATAACCTTTACTTGTATAAGTGTGTAGGGTATAGAATTAAGGTGATTTATGCTTAAAAGAATAAAGAAATTCATTAGAACTTATGATGTAATTTTTTGTCATAAGGGTATTTTAGACATTGCTTATTCTTAGGGTTAGCTTAGTTGATTTTGTGTATTGAGTATATGAGAAATGATGAATTGATGGAATAATTTGCACTAAGGGTAGACATATAACTTTTGGCCATAAGGATAAAAGTGTCATTTTATGTGATATAGGTTAGTTTTTCTAATTATGTGCATGATATATGTAAAAACTATTATAATAAATAGGTATATATAAATGCATGAGAAAATAATCTGATGCTCGATAAGGCTTGAAAAGAATAAGGAAAAATAATGAATAGACATATTTCATCTTATGGTTATACATGTATATATGAGGAATCATAGCATATGCATGATTACAGAAAAATAAAGAAAGAGGAAAAATATTTTCCATGTTATGCATGTTTTTGGGCAATGGAAAATAAGTGTTTTTGGTTTTATAATGACTCATATGATACAGGAAAGTAGAAAGCATGCTTAAAATCCTTACACACGAGCTGTATTATGTGGATAGTGGATAGCAAAGAAAGATATCAACTATACTATATGGACAACAAAGAAAAATATTAATTGTACTGTGTGGACAGCAAAAAAAGATATCAACTATATTGTGTGGACAACAAAGAAAAAAAATAGTGATATATGTGTGTAAGAGAGGATTGTACCTTGTATAGTGATTACGAGTACTGTCCTGTGTAGTCTAGACAGGTCAATGAAAATATTTGACAAAGAAAAAAAAAGAATTAGCATATATTTTATGAAAGTCATTTGCATTAGAATCACGTATGCAAGCCTATGTGGCTAATAAAGAGTTGAGAAAGATGTATGATCAGAAAATAGAAAAGTCATGACACTCATACATGCATAAATCATAATGAGTGAATCATATTTGTATAATAAGAAAATGAATAAATGTGTGAATGAAGAGAATTATGATATGTGTTTAATATGTGTTCCATGTTAATTATTTTGTATGTGAATAGCCCAAACACGTTGAGTATGGAAGAGATTAGTACTAGTAAAGAGTTGCAGCAAAGGTTCCTAGGGAGCATTAGCGAGACATGAGGCTATGAGAGGAGGGCACCATATATATATATATATATATATATGGCTAGTCGTTGAAATTGGTTATAAAGTTTCTGTTGGTGGTAATTTTTATGATGGTTACTATTAAGTATTTATTTTGTTAATTGTGATTATGTTGATGAAAATCCAATCGGTTGGTAGGACTAGTTTGTGTGAATTGCTAATTAGGAGTGTTACAAGACATTAAAAAAAAATTTCCCCGAGCCCTCTAAAATAAGGGAACTCTTGCCATTTTTCTGTAACACACCTATTGGTTAGGAGATGTTACATTTTTGGTATCAGAGTGCGATTTTAGGCGCTTAAAGGTAGATGTAATAGAATATGTTATAATATATATATATATATATATATATATATATATATATATATATAGTTTTGCATTCTAGTATTGCACATGTGCCCCTTATGTCTTATAGATAAGCTCCCAAGAATCGACTGTAGTACGTTGTTATCTTTGCCTATATTCAAATAATAGAATGATAAAATCCTTATATAGTTACACTTATGCAGTTATTAGATGAGGAGTACCACAAGATGAGCATGGGGTTGTGGAAGGGCTATTCAGAGAGAGACGGGAGAGCTGTCTAACCCTACCCCATCAGGTGGTTTAGGATTCGGGCTAGAAAAAATCAGAGATATAGTCCATCAAGTGTTGATCGAGAATCAAGATAGACCCACACTTGAAAATATACCTAGAGATGCCATCCGAGATAAGATTAGAAGTGAGATTCGCGAGGAGGTCATAGAAGAAATAAAAAATGAATGAGGAATGAGGGGAGAGGAGAAGTTGGAGCTCAAAGGCGGTTTGAGCCCATTTATTCCTTACCTAGTCAACATACCCCTCATGAATTTAAAGGTACTAAAAAGCCTTTTGTGGCTGATGAGTGGATCAAGTAGGTGGAAAGTACCATGGATTTGTCTCCTATAACTGATAGAGAAAAAGTTCGGTATGCCATTTTCTTGATGAGGGGAGAGGCTCGTGTATGGTATGACCTAGTTAAAGAAATCAGAAATGTGGATCTGATGACCTGGTAGGACTTCAGAAGGGTATTTGAGGTGTAATATAGAATAACTGATATGGTAGCAGTCAAAGTTCAGGAATTCATTTCTTTGCAGCAAGGGGAGGGTTCAGTAAAGGATTATTCTACCCATTTTGATGACTTATCTAGTTTTGCTCTAGGTATGGTGAGTACACCTAGTCTTTGACTGGATAGATTTCTTTAGGGCCTTAGATCGGAGATAGCCTTGCATGTGCTAGCTAGACCATAACCTCCTCAAACTTATAAAAAAAGGCATTGGAGAGAGCATTGAGGTTGGAGGTATATGTTAATAAGCTACCCAGGAATGCACATTCCATGACAACACTTCCATCAATGACAACACCCTAGATAGTGATGCCAAGTTGGTCAGCTCTACCTGCTTTGTTGACTGTTTCAGCACCTACTATAACATCAGGAGGTAGTTCAATTGGCTCCAGTTTCATAAACAATAGGGGAAAAAGAAAATTCCAGTCAAAAGCAAATAGAAAAGACGGGAAGAGTGACAAGAAGCCTAAAAAAGAAAAAAATTCCCCAGTGTTAGATTTGTTGGAAATGTCATAGTGGGGAATGTTGGTACCGACAGAAACAAAGATTTGTTATAGATACCGACAGCTAGGGCATATAGTAAAGGATTGCCAGAGTACCGAAGTGCCAGTCCTGATACAACCACAACAAATCTTGATTATGTCAGTACAGCTAGGGAGAGGTTCTAATGCACGAGTCTATACAACTACCCATAGTCAGGTAGAGGCTAGCTTATCTGCTGTTACTGGTCAGCTCTTATTCCACTCTATTTCCTTGTATGCATTGATTGATTTAGGAGTTACACACTCCTTTAATGCACCAAGGGTTATTGAAAGGGTACATTTAATACCTATTAGATCTACCCATTCCATTAGAGTTGAGATGTCGGATGGTAGGAGTGTGATTACTGATAAGATGTTAAGGGACCAGAGGGTAGTGATACATGGGAGAGAGTTAAATATGGACTTGATTGTCTTTGATATACCCGATTTTGATATTACCCTGGGCATGAATTTCTTAGAAAGATATGGAGTCGAGATTGACTATAGAAAGAAAAAAACTCAATTCCAACTCGACAGTGGGGATCACTTCAATTTCGGATAGGGCCATTTGTCTAGTATAATGATCAGCAATGTCAAGACACAAAAATTGTTGAAAAAAGGGTGTACAGGATATTTAGCTCATGTTGTACATGAACGTGATATTCAAAGATTGGGTGTTCAAGATGTCCTAATAATATGAGATTTCCCAAATGTTTTTGGGACTTGTGGTTACTAAGGAAAATATAGCTATAGACCTAGTAAAGTGGAAACAATACTTGAATGGGCAAGGCCGAAGACGGTGAAAGAGATCAGAAGCTTTTAAGGGCTAGCCGACTATTACAGGAGATTTGTACAAGGTTTTGCTCGGTTGGCCAGGCCACTTACAACTCTTACTAGACAAAGAACTCTATTTCTATGGACTAATGCTTGTTAAAAGAGTTTCTAAGAGCTAAAAAGACAGTTGACTACAACTCCTATTTTAGTATTACCAGAGGAGGGTGTAGACTATGATATTTATTGCGATGCCTCACATAATGGCTTGAGAGTCATGCTAATACAGAAGGGTAAGGTGATGGCATATGCCTCTCAACAATTAAAAAATTATGAAACACTTTACCATACCCATGATTTAGAATTAGTGGCAGTGGTTTTTGTTTTAAAAATTTGGAGGCATTATTTATATGGAATTAAATATAATATCTACATCGACCATAAAAGTCTAAAATATTTTTTCACTTAGAAAGACTTGAATATGCCACAAAGAAAATGGTTGGAGCTAGTCAAAGATTATGAATGTGACATTAAATATCAACCGGGTAAAGCAAATGTGGTAGTCGATGCCTTGAGTAGAAAGATTGTCATAGCTCATCTCACCACTCAGGTATAACTATAGGAAGAGTTTCAGAAGGAACAAATTGAGATGTTAGGGAGTCAGGTGACCAGATTAGAAATTCAACCTAATCTCCTCAATGAAATAAGAGAGAAGTAAGTAGAAGATTTGTGGTGCTAGAAAGTGAGTCAATAGATATGTGAATAGAAAACAACTAAGTTTCAAATGATTGATGGCATGCTTAGGTTTAGAAATAGTGTATGTATTCCCCAAGATTTGGAATTGAGAAAGAAAATCTTAAGTGAAACACATGATACACTTTACATTGCCCACCCTGGGGGAGTAAAAATGTATCAAGATTTAAAAAAAATTTATTGGTGGATAGGTAAAAAGAAAGATATTGGTGATTATGTAGCCAAGTGCTTGATATGTCAACAGGTTAAGGCCAAGCATTAGAGACCTTCAGGTTTGCTCCACCCATTTAGTATTCCTGAATGGAAGTGGGAAGATATTTCAATGGATTTCATCATTGGCCTACCTCAAGTACAGAAAAGCTATAATGCATTATAGGTGATTGTAGATAGATTGACTAAATTGACACATTTTATTCCAGTGAAAGATAGTTTTGCTTTAGATCAATTGGCCTAGATTTATGTACAGGAAATTGTGAGATTACATGGCATACCCAAAACTATTATGTCAGATAGAGACCCTAGATTTGTTTCAGCTTTTTGGGGTAGTTTATAGAGAGCATTAGGTACTAGGTTGGCATTTAGCATAATATATCATCTTCAAACAGATGGCCAGACAGAAAGGGTGATTCAAATACTAGAGGATATGTTGAGGGTCTGTTGTTTAGATTATAAAATGACTTGGCATGAAATGGTTCCGTTCATAGAATTTGCATATAATAATAGCTACCAGTCCACCATTAAAATGACACCATATGAGGCTCTTTATGGAAGAAAGTGTAGATCTCTATTACATTGGGATGACATAGGAGAGCGAGCAGATTTAAGTTAAGTTCTTGGGCTTGAGTTAACCTAGAGGATGGTGGAAGACATAAAGATTATCAAGACTAGATTGAAGCAAGCTTAGGACAGACAAAAGAGCTATATAGATTTAAAAAAGAAAGAAATAGAGTTTCAACCAAGTGACAAAATTTTTGTGAAAGTAGCCCCTTACAAGCACGTGATGAGATTTGGAAGAAAAGGGAAACTTACTCTAAGATTTATTAGCCTATTCGAAATTTTAGAAAGAATGGGCAAGGTGGCTTATAGACTTGCACTTCCACCTAGTATTGATCAAGTTCATAACGTATTTCATATTTCTTAGCTAAAAAAGTACATCAACGACCCTTCACAAGTATTGAAATCAGATGATGTGGAATTAAAAGAAGATTTAGCTTATGAGGAGCGACCGATGTAGATACTAGACAGAAAAATAAAAGAGCTATGAAATAAGACAATTCCATTAGTGAAAGTATTATAGAAGAATCATAAGGTGGAAGAAGCCACATGAGAGGTTAAGCAACAAATGAGAGAGAGATTTCTCAACCTATTTGTTTAAATTTCGAGGATGAAATTCTTTTAAGAGGGAAGAAATGTAACACTCGGATTTAGGTATGTCAGTAAACTGTACTTCTAAAATTACCCCTAGAGTTGATTTTATAATTTGTTGTTTAAAGAAATTGTAAAAAAATTATTTAAAACCACTAAATGAGCAATCATTTTCAAAGGGGGTAAAATGGTCATTTTAGAAGGATTTAAGAGACAAAGTGGGAATATAAATTGAATGGCACACTTGAAATTATATAATTGTGCTAAGGGTTTTTGGTAATTGGCTAAGGATAAAATAGTCATTTATAAAGAAGGTTAAGGGTAAATTAGTAAAAAATGTTTATAAAACAACCAAACTATTCATTTTCTTCTTCTTTGGCCGAGAATTCTCCATAATTTTACTAAAGTTTTTCTTCAAACAAAAATTCACCAAAAAACCTAGTTAAACCACCTAATTTCCAAAGCCTCCAGTTATAAAAAGTATAAATTTATCAATTTTGGTAAGTTCTAAGGTAAAAAGTTTAGTTTTTAAGAGATGTCAAGTTTAGAGTTTTGATGGATGATTATGTTATTGGTTGATTAAGACTGCTAGGAAGAAGAAAAGAAGAAGGATAGACTTAAATCACCTAATTAGCAAAAAAAAGGTAAGAATTTCATACTTTACATACTTGAAGTAATTTGAGTTAGATTATCCAAATAACCTTTATTTGTATAAGTGTGTAGGGTATAAAATTAAGGTGATTTATGCTTAAAAGAATAAAGAAATTCATTAGGACTTATGATGTAATTTTTTACCATAAGGGTATTTTAGACATTTCTTATTCGTAGGGTTAGCTTAGTTGATTTTGTGTATTGAGTATGTGAGAAATGATGAATTGATTGAATAATTTGCACTAAGGGTAGGCATATAACTTTTGGCCATAAGGATAAAAATATCATTTTATGTGATATAGGTTAATTTTTCTAATTATGTGCATAATATGTGTAAAAGCCATTATAATAAATATGTATATTCATATGAAATGCATGAGATATATGTAAATGTATAAGAAAATAATCTGATGCTTGATGAGGCTTGAAAAGAATAAAGAAAAACAATAAATAGACATATTTCATCTTATGGTTATACATTATACATGAGAAATCATAGTATATGCATGATTTTAGAAAAATAAAGAAAGTGGAAAAACATTTTCTAAGTTATGTATGTTTTCAGAAAATGGAAAACAAGTGTTTTTGGTTTTATAATGACTCATATGATACAGGAAAGTAGAATGCGTGCTTAAGATTCTTACACACGAGTTGTACTATGTGGAAGCAAAGAAGGATATCAGCTGTATGGTGTGGACAACAAAGAAATATATCAGCTATACTGTGTGGACAACAAAAAAATATGTCAGCTGTACTGTGTAGACAACAAAGAAAAAAATAGTGAAATATGCATGTAAGAGAGGATTGTACCTCATATGGTGACTGCAAGTATTGTCCTATGTAGTATAGACAAGTCAATGAAAATATTTGACAAAAAAAAAATTAGCAAATATTTTATGAAAGTCATTTGCATTAGAATCATGTATGCAAACCTATGTGGCTGATAAAAAGTTGAGAAAGATGTACAATCACAAAATAGAAAAGTCATGGTACTCATACATACATAAATCATAATGAGTGAATCATATTTGTATAGTAAGAAAATGAATAAATGTGTGAATGAAGAGAATTATGATATGTGTTTAATGTGTGTTCTATGTTAATTATTTTTATGTGAATAGCCCAGACATGCTGAGTATGGAAAGATTAGTACTGGTAAAGAGTTGCAGTAAAGGTTTCCGGGAAGCACTAGAGAGACATAAAGCTATGGGAGGAGAGAACCACATTTTTATCGATTTATATGTTTTTTTTTTTTGTCTATGTGCATATATGTATGTATATGTGACTTTATGTGTATATATATATCTCCTTGACGTATATAGGTGCATATGTGTGTGTATATATATATATATATATATACACATTTTGGTTCTTATATGTATATATGTAGTTATTGTATTGATGTGCCTATACCTCTATCTGATGGATAGTATTCACTCATAGGAATATATATATATATCTTTCTTATTATTGGATATATGTGATTGCATGTGTGTGTGTATATATATATATATATATATATATATACAGGGTATTAAAAAAAAAATTTCCCTGAACCCTTTAAAATGGGGGAACTCTTGCTGTTTTTCTATAACAGACCTATTTGTTAGAGGTTACTACTATGAATTACAAAAGTTATGGGCGTAATGTAGAATTTATTGTAACATCCGAATTCAGGTGTGTTAGTAAACTCCACTTCCAAAATTACCCCTCGAATGAATTTTATAACTTGTTGTGTAAAGAAATTGCAAAAAAATTAGAGAAAACTACTAAATGAGCAATATTTTTCAAAGGAGGTAAAATGGTCATTTTATAAAGATTCAAGGGACAAAGTGAGAATTAAAATTGAAGGGCACACTTGAAATTATATGGTGGTGCTAAGGGTTTCTGGAAATTGGCTAAGGATAAAATAGTAATTTATGGAAAAGATTAAGGGCAAAATGGTCCAATAGTCTTATAAATTTATTTCTATTCATTTTCTCTTCCATTTTGCCGAGAACCTCCATTGTTTGAGCTAAAAACTTTCCTTAACCAAAATTCGTTCAAAAACCTAGCTAAACCACCTAATTTCCAGAGGCCCCAGTTATAAAAAGTGTAGATCTGTCAATTCTGGTCAGTTCTAAGGTAAGAAATTTAATTTTTAAGATATGTAAAATTTGGGAGTTTGATGGATGATTATATTTTTGGTTGATTAAGGTTGTCAAGAAGAAGAAAAGAAGGTGAATAAGCTTAAATCACCTATTTGGCAAAGAAAAAGTAAGAATTTCATACTTTACATACTTAAAGTAAATTTGAGTTAGGTTATTTAAATAACCTTTACTTATATCAGTATGTAAGGTATTAGAATTAAGGTGATTTATGCTTAAAAGGATAAAGAAATTCATTAGGATTCATGATGTAATTTTAGGCCATAAGGGTAAAAAGGTAATTTTGGCCATAAGGGCAAAAATGTCATTTTATGCGATATAGGTTAATGTTGTTTAATTATGTGCATGTTATATGAAATAACCCTTATATTAAGCCTATATTGTATAATTGAAATTAATTTGAGGCATGATATATATATATATATATAAATGCGTGAGCAAATAATATGATGTTTGAGAATGAATGAAAAGAATAAGGGAAAATAACAAATGCGCATATTTCATAATATGGTTATATATGCATACATGAGGAATCATAACATATGCATGATTTAGAAAAAAATAAAGAAAGAGGAAAAATATTTTCTAAGTCATGCATGCTTTCATAATGACTCATATGATACAGGAAAGCAGAAAACATACTTAAAATCCTTACACGTCAGTTGTACTGTGTGGACAGCAAATAAAATAATCGGTTGTACTGTGTGGACAACCAGCTGTACTGTGTGGACAACAAAGAAAAGAAAAATATCAGCTGTACTGTGTGGACAGCAAAAGAAAAATATCAGCTGTACTGTGTGGACAACAAAAGAAAAATATTAGCTGTACTGTGTGGACAGCAAAGAAAATATTAGCTGTACTGTGTGGACAGCAAAGAAAAAAAAAATATGCGTGCAAGAGAGAATTATACTTTGTATGGTGACTGCAAGTACTATCATATGTACTCTAGATCGATCAATAAGAAAGAGAGAGAAACAAATTAGTAGATATTTTTATGAAAGTTATTTACATTAGAATTATGCATACAAGCTTGTGTGGCTGATAAAGAGTTGAGAAAGATGTATGATCAGAAAATAGAAAAGTCATGACACTCATACATGCATAAATCATAACGACTGAATCATATCTGTATAGTAAGAAAATGAATAAATTGATGAAAAAAGAGGATTCTGACATGTGTTTAATGCGTGTCCGTGTCAATAATTGTATATATATGAATAGCCCAGACACGCTGAGTATGAAAGAGATTAATACTGGTATGAAATACTTTAAGTATTGAGTATGATTTTCTTACTGAGCTATAGTCGCTCACTCCGTTTAATTTAATATTTTACAGGTAAAGAAATGCAGCAAAGGTTCCCGGGAAGCACTAATGAGACATGAGGCTGAGGGATGAAGGCACCATATTGTTGTTATTTTTTTTGGTAAGTAATAATTTTATACCAAGAGAAAAGGATTTACAATGGCTTATCTAGGACAAAGCCCCTAGATTTAGCCTAATCATGCAATCCTAGGACAAACCCCTAGGTATTGCAAATAACACAAGAACAAAAGAACAAAAGCATTACATATAAACTCCAAATATCACCATTCATCAAAACAAAAATCAGTCTACATGGACTACATGAAAATCGAAGGGGAGAAACCCCATTTGCTTGCAATGTATTCATTTCCTCTAGTCTTGCTTACCTTGTTCAAGCATGTCACCCGAACTCTAACACATTCCTTTATAAGCACCATTACTCTTTCCCTCGGTAGACCTCCTCTTCCAAAGCAAATGTCATTTCTAACCTTCCAAATATAATAGATGGCAGCACCGAAGCTTAACTTGCTCACAATGTTCTTAAAGTTGTCTTTCTTCCATTTTCTATATGTTTTGATATATATGCGAATATATGCCTATATATATACATACTTGATGTAGATATTGGTGGATATGAATATATATATATATGGCTAGTTATGAAAATTGATTATAAAGTTTCTGTGGGTGATAATTTTTTTTATGATAGTTATTATTATGTACTTATTTTATTTATTATGATTATGTGATGAAAATCCAGTCGATTGGTAGGACTGGTTTGTGTGAATTACAAATTGGGAGTGTTACAGGGCATAATGAAAAAGAGAAGAATATTCCCCGGGCCCTCTAAAATAGGGGAACTCATGCCGTTTTTCTGTAACACACCCAATGGTTAGGAGAGGTTACATTTTTGGTATCAGAGCGCGATTTTGGGCGCTTAAAGAAAGATATAATATAATGTGTGGTAATATAATACAATATATCTTTGGTTTTACATTCTAATATTGCATAGGTGCCCCTCATGTCTCACAGATCAGCTCCCGAGAATCGACTGCAGTAAGTTATTTTCTTTACCTGTATTCAAATAATAGAATATTATGTAATTACACTTATGCAGTTATTAGATGATGAGTACCACAAGACGAGGACGAGGACGGGGTCGTGGAAGGGGTATTCAGAGAGAGACGGGAGAACCGTCTAACCCTGCCCCGTCAATTGGTTCAGGATTTGGGTTAGCAGAAATAAGAGATATAGTCCGTCAGGTGTTGACTGAGAGTCAAGATAGACCCACACCTGAAAATATAGCCAGAGATGCCATCCGAGATGAGATTAGAAGCGAGATTCGTGAGGAAGTCATAGAAGAAATCAAAAATGAAATGAGGAATGAAGGGAGAGGAGAAATTAGAGCTCAAAGGCGACTTGAGCCCATTTATTCCTTACCTAATCAGCATACCCCTCCTGAATTTAAAGGTACTAAAGATCCTTTAGTGGCTGATGAATGGATCAAGCAAGTGGAAAGTACTATGGATTTATTTCCTATGACTGATAGAGAAAAAGTTCGGTATGCCAGTTTCTTGATGAGGGGAGAGGCCCGCGTATGGTGGGACCTAGTTAAAGAAACCAAAAAAGTGGATCTGATGACTTGGAAAGACTTTAGAAGGGTATTTGAGGCCCAATACAGAACAGCTGATGTGGTAGCAGTCAAAGTTCAAGAGTTCATTTCTTTACAGCAGGGAGAGGGTTCAGTAAAGGATTACTCTACCCGTTTTGATGTCTTAGCCAGTTTTGCTCCAGGTATAGTGAGTACCCCTAGTCTCCGATTGGACAAATTTCTTCAGGGCCTTAGACCGGAGATAGCCTTGCATGTGCTAGCTGGACCACAACCCCCTCAAACTTATGAAGAGGCATTGGAGAGAGCATTGAGGTTGGAGGTATATGTTAATAAGCTACCCAGGAATGCACCTTCTATGTCAACCACTCTATCATTGACAGTACCCCAAACAGTGATGCCAAGTCAATCAGCTTTACCTGCTTCATTGACTATTTCAGCACCTGCTACAGCATCAGGGGGTAGCTCAATTGGATCCAGTTTCAGAAACAATAGAGGAAAAAGAAAATTCCAGTCAAAAGCAAATAGAAAAGGCTGGAAGAGTGATAAGAAGCCTAGAAAAGAAAATATTCCCCAATGTCAGATTTGTGGGAGACGTCATAGCGGGGAATGTTGGTACCAGCAAAAACAAGTGATTTGTTATAGATGTCGATAGCTAGGGCATATAGCAAAGGATTACCAAAGTACCGAAGTGCTAGTTCAGATACAGCCACAACAAAGCCTAATTCTGCCAGTGCAACCAGGGAGAGGTACTAATGCACGGGTCTATATAGCTACCCATAGTCAGGTGGAGGCTAGTCCATCTGCAGTTACTGGTCAACTCTTTTTCCACTCTGTTTCTTTATATGCATTGATTGATTCAGGAGCTACACACTCCTTTATTGCACCAGGGGTTATTAAAAGGGTAGGTTTAGTGCCTGTTAGATCTACCCATTCTATTAGAATTGAGATGCCAGATGAGGGGAGTGTGATTACAGATAAAATGCTAAAAGACCAGAAGGTAGTGATACATGGGAGAGAGTTAAAGGTGGACTTGATTGTCTTTGATATGCCCGATTTTGATGTTATTTTAGGCATGGATTTCTTAGAAAGATATGGAGTTGAGATTGACTGTAGAAAGAAAAAGGCTCGATTCCTACTTGATAATGGGGATTACTTTAATTTCGGAGAGGGTCATCAACCTAGTATGATGATCAGTAATGTAAAAGCACAAAAATTATTAAAAAAAGGGTGTACGGGATATTTAGCTCATGTGGTACATGAGCATGATGTTCAAAGATTGGGTGTTCAGGATGTCCCAATAGTACAAGATTTCCCAGATGTCTTTCCTGATGAGCTACCAGGTTTACCTCTAGAGAGAGAGTTGGAGTTTAGTATCGAGTTAGAACCTGGCTCAGCCCCAATTTCAAAAGCCCCTTATCGAATGGCTCCAGCTGAATTACAAGAATTAAAGAAACAGTTGCAAGAACTTTTAGATAAGGGTTTTATTAGACCTAGCCACTCTCCTTGGGGAGCACCCATACTATTTGTCAAAAAGAAAGATGGGTCGCTTCGTATGTGCATTGATTACAGGGAGTTGAATAAACTGACGGTGAAGAATAAATACCCGTTGCCTCGAATTGATGATTTATTTGATCAATTGAAAGGAGCTTCTGTGTTCTCCAAAATTGACTTGAGGTCGGGTTATCACCAGGTGAGGATTGCAGAGCAGGATATTCCAAAGACAGCTTTTCGGACTCGCTACGGGCACTACGAGTTTGTGGTAATGCCCTTTGGATTGACTAATGCTCCAGCAATCTTTATGGATTTAATGAATCGAGTATTTCATGATTGCCTTGACAAATTCCTAGTGGTATTTATTGATGATATCTTGATATACTCCAGATCAGAAGAAGAACATGCCGAACACTTGAGATTTGTGCTACAAAGATTGAGAGAAAAGAAATTGTATGCCAAATTCTCTAAGTGTGAATTCTGGTTGGATCGAGTAGTATTTTTGGGACATGTGGTTACTAAGGAAGGTATAGCTGTGGACCCAAGTAAAGTAGAAACAATACTTGAATGGGTGAGGCCAAAGACTGTGAAAGAGATCAGAAGCTTTTTAGGGCTAGCCGGCTATTACAGAAGGTTTGTTCAAGGTTTTGCCCGGTTAGCCAAGCCACTTACAGCTCTTACCAGACAAGGAACTCTTTTTCTATGGACTGAAGCTTGTGAGAAGAGTTTCCAAGAGCTAAAAAGACGGTTGACTACAGCTCCTATTTTAGTATTACCAGAGGAAGGTGTAGATTATGATATTTATTGTGATGCCTCGCACAATGGCTTGGGAGCCGTGCTGATGCAAAAGGGTAAGGTGATAGCGTATGCCTCTCGGCAGTTAAAAGATTATGAAACACGCTACCCTACCCATGATTTGGAGTTAGCAGCAGTAGTTTTTGCTTTAAAAATTTGGAGGCATTATTTATATGGAGTTAAATGTAATATCTACACCGACCATAAAAGTCTAAAATATTTCTTCACTCAGAAAGACTTGAACATGAGACAAAGAAGATGGTTGAAGCTAGTCAAAGATTATGAATGTGATATTAAATATCAGCCGGGTAAAGCAAATGTGGTAGTCGATGCCTTGAGTAGAAAGATTGCCATAGCTCACCTCACCTCACCATTTAGATAGAGTTACAAAATGAGTTTCAGAGGGAACATATTGAGGTGATAAGAAGTCAAGTGGCCAGATTGGAAATTCGACCTAATCTTCTCAATGAAATAAAAGAGAAACAAGTAGAAGATTTGTGGTGCCAGAAAATAAGTCAACAGATATGTGAAGGGAAAGCAACTGAGTTTCAAATGATAGATGGAGTGCTCAAGTTCAGAAACAGGGTATGTATTCCCCAAGATCTGGAGTTGAGAAAGAAAATCCTAAGTGAAGCACATGATACACTTTACACTGCCCACCCTGAGGGAGTAAAGATGTACCAGGATTTAAAGAAAACTTATTGGTGGATAGGTATAAAGAAAGATATTGGAGACTATGTAGCTAAGTGTTTGGTGTGTCAACAGGTCAAGCCCGAGCATCAGAGACCTTCGGGTTTACTGCACCCACTTAGTATTCCTGAATGGAAATGGGAAGATATTTCAATGGATTTCATCATTGGCCTACCTCGAGTACAAAAAGGTTATAATGCATTATGGGTGATTGTAGATAGATTGACTAAATCGGCCCATTTTATTCCAGTGAAAGATAGTTTTACTTCAGATCAATTGGCCCAGATTTATATACGGGAGATTGTGAGATTACATGGTGTACCCAAAACTATTGTGTCAGATAGAGACCCCAGATTTGTTTCAGCTTTTTGGGGTAGCTTACAAAGAGCATTGGGTACTAGGCTGGCATTTAGCACAGCATATCATCCTCAAACAGATGGCCAAACAGAAATGGTGAATCAAATACTAGAGGATATGTTGAGGGCCTGTTGTTTAGATTATAAAATGACCTGGCATGAAATGATTCCATTGATCGAATTTGCATATAATAATAGTTACCAGTCCACCATTAAAATGGCACCATATGAGGCTCTTTATGGACGAAAGTGTAGATCTCCATTACATTGGGATGACATAGGAGAGCGAGATGATTTGAGTCAAGTTCTTGGGCCTGAGTTAACCCAGAGGATGGTGGAAGATATAAAGGTTATCAAGACTAGATTGAAGCAAGCTCAGGACAGACAAAAGAGCTATGCAGATTTGAAAAGGAAAGAAGTAGAGTTTCAACCGGGTGACAAAGTTTTTGTGAAAGTAGCCCCTTACAAGCACGTGATGAGATTTGGAAGAAAAGGGAAACTTGCTCCACGATTTATTGGCCCATTTGAAATTTTAGAAAGAGTGGGCAAGGTGGCTTATAGACTTGCACTTCCACCTAGTATGGATCGAGTTCATAATGTATTTCATATTTCTTTATTGAGAAAGTACATTAGCGATCCTGCACATGTCTTGAAATCAGATGATGTGGAATTAAAAGAAGATTTAGCTTATGAGGAGCAACCGGTGCAGATACTAGACAGAAAAATAAAAGAGCTCCGAAATAAGACAATTCCATTAGTGAAAGTATTATGGAAGAATCATAAGGTGGAAGAAGCCACATGGGAGGTTGAGCAATAAATGAGAGAGAGATTTCCCAACTTATTTGTTTAAATTTCGAGGACGAAATTCTTTTAAGGGGGGAAGAACTGTAACATCCGAATTCAGGTGTGTTAGTAAACTCCACTTCCAAAATTACCCCTCGAATGGATTTTATAACTTGTTGTGTAAAGAAATTGCAAAAGAATTAGAGAAAACTACTAAATGAGCAATATTTTTCAAAGGGGGTAAAATGGTCATTTTATAAAGATTCAAGGGACAAAGTGGGAATTAAAATTGAAGGGCACACTTGAAATTATATGGTGGTGCTAAGGGTTTTTGGTAATTGGCTAAGGATAAAATAGTAATTTATGGAAAAGATTAAGGGCAAAATGGTCCAATAGGCTTATAAATTTATTTCTATTCATTTTCTCTTCCATTTTGCCGAGAATCTCCATTGTTTGAGCTAAAAACTTTCCTTAACCAAAATTCGTTCAAAAACCTAGCTAAACCACCTAATTTCCAGAGGCCCCAGTTATAAAAAGTGTAGATCTGTCAATTCTGGTCAGTTCTAAGGTAAGAAATTTAATTTTTAAGATATGTGAAATTTGGGAGTTTGATGGATGATTATATTTTTGGTTGATTAAGGTTGCCAAGAAGAAGAAAATAAGGTGAATAAGCTTAAATCACCTATTTGGCAAAGAAAAGGTAAGAATTTCATACTTTACATACTTAAAGTAAATTTGAGTTAGGTTATTTAAATAACCTTTACTTATATCAGTATGTAAGGTATTAGAATTAAGGTGATTTATGCTTAAAAGGATAAAGAAATTCATTAGGATTCATGATGTAATTTTAGGCCATAAGGGTAAAAAGGTAATTTTGGCCATAAGGGTAAAAATGTCATTTTATGCGATATAGGTTAATGTTGTTTAATTATGTGCATGTTATGTGAAATAACCCTTATATTAAGCCTATATTGTATAATTGAAATTAATTTGAGGCATGATATATATATATATATATATATATATATATATATATATATATATATATATATATATATATATATATATATATATATATATATATATATATATATATATATATAAATGCGTGAGCAAATAATATGATGTTTAAGAATGAATGAAAAGAATAAGGGAAAATAACAAATGCGCATATTTCATAATATGGTTATATATGCATACATGAGGAATCATAACATATGCATGATTTAGAAAAAAATAAAGAAAGAGGAAAAATATTTTCTAAGTCATGCATGCTTTCATAATGACTCATATGATACAGGAAAGCAGAAAACATACTTAAAATCCTTACACGTCAGCTGTACTGTGTGGACAGCAAATAAAATAATCGGTTGTACTGTGTGGACAACTAGCTGTACTGTGTGGACAGCAAAGAAAAAAAAAATATGCGTGTAAGAGAATTATACTTTGTATGGTGACTGCAAGTACTATCATATGTAGTCTAGATCGATCAATAAGAAAGAGAGAGAAACAAATTAGTAGATATTTTTATGAAAGTTATTTACATTAGAATTATGCATACAAGCCTGTGTGGCTGATAAAGAGTTGAGAAAGATGTATGATCAGAAAATAGAAAAATCATGACACTCATACATGCATAAATCATAACGACTGAATCATATCTGTATAGTAAGAAAATGAATAAATTGATGAAAAAAGAGGATTCTGACATGTGTTTAATACGTGTCCGTGTCAATAATTGTATATATATGAATAGCCCAGACAGGCTGAGTATGAAAGAGATTAATACTGGTATGAAATACTTTAAGTATTGAGTATGATTTTCTTACTGAGCCATAGTCGCTCACTCCGTTTAATTTAATATTTTACAGGTAAAGAAATGCAGCAAAGGTTCCCGGGAAGCACTAATGAGACATGAGGCTGAGGGATGAAGACACCATATTGTTGTTGATTTATATGTTTTGATATATATGCGAATATATGCCTATATATATACATACTTGATGTAGATATTGGTGGATATGATATATATATATATATATATATATATATATATATATATATATATATATGGCTAGTTATGAAAATTGATTATAAAGTTTCTGTGGGTGATAATTTTTTTTATGATAGTTATTATTATGTACTTATTTTATTTATTATGATTATGTGATGAAAATCCAGTCGATTGGTAGGACTGGTTTGTGTGAATTACAAATTGGGAGTGTTACAGGGCATAATGAAAAAGAGAAAAATATTCCCGGGGCCCTCTAAAATAGGGGAACTCATGCCGTTTTTTTGTAACACACCCAATGGTTAGGAGAGGTTACATTTATCAAATTGATTCATCCCAAATCTAAGAGTTCACGCTAATTGCATGAGCTCTGGGGTTATGTGTAAAAGTTTAGTGTAGGGAAAATGTAGGATTTAGGGGGGTGAGGTGTAAATGCAAGATTTTTAAATGTAAGGGTTTGTTGTACTTGACATTTAATTGAAAAATATGTTGAATGTAGACTCCAAAGGTTAGCAAAACTGGTGAAGCCTTACTATCCTCAGGGCGGAGATCTTCAATTCGAGAATGGGCTTTGCCATTATTAGTGAAACTCTGTGTTACTTAGCATAATGGTTGTAAATCTAGTTATTGTGCCCCAAGAGTTTACTAGTCTAACGAAGTGGGTCTGGTTCCCACAATAAAAAAAAAAAGTTGAATGTAGCATGAAATTAAGGAAAAAATTAATGATTTTACCAAGTTTTAATAATGCAAAAACATATTTGGGCAAAAGTTTAATATTTTTTTTTAAAGTTTTGAGTGGTACTAACCAAACAATTTTTTGAAATAATTTTTTGGTAGAACACAACATCAACTCGGAAAAGAAAATTCAAGAGTCATTTCGCATAGTGTTACAATTAGATTTTAAGTCTATTTCCATGTCTTAGATTGACATTTTGTTGCATTTTAGGTAAAATAATTTGGACTTAGGAGAAATTTTTATTAATTCTCATAATCCATTTTGTTAATTAGTTGATTTTTATTTTTGTAGAAAAAAATGTGAATATTCAAGAAAAGAAAGCTAAGATAAAGAAGAAATAATGACAAGTTTCCTGATTATATTAGGAAAACAAGGAGCCCAACGCAAAAACAAGAAAGAAATCCAAGCAACTAAAATTAAGTGTAAATCAAGAAATACGTGGATCTAGAAAGATATAGATTTGGTATGAGTAGGTTTGGATAGAATCAAAGATTCCTACTTTTATAAAGGAAAAAGGTTATAAAAGGACTTACTAAGGAGTAGTGAAAAAAGCTTTTAACCCTTTAAAATTTATTACAATTTTCTGTGTTTAAAAGTTTTCTAGCAATTCAATGATAACATTTTACTTTTTGAATTTTTATAAGCCATCTATAGATAACAAACTCGATGCACAATAGCAATCCACCAAAGATGATAATCAGCAAATCAAAGTGCATATACGAGCAACAATCACAATCTTCCTTTTTACCTTGAATTTGCAATGTTTTTATATGGATCCAGAAAATGAGGATTCAACATTAAGCAGGTCTGGATAGAATCAAGGTTTCTTACTTTGACAAGGGAAAGACATTATAAAAAGACTTGCTAAAGAGTAACGAAGAATGTTATTAACCTTTTAAGATTTGTTACAGGTTTCTTTGTTTAAGAGCTTTCTAACAATTCATCGATAACATTTTACTTTTTGAATTTCTGAGAGCCACTTGAAGATAATGAACTTGATGCATAATAGCAATCCACAAGAGGATGACAATCAACAAATCAAAGTGCATATATGAGCAGTTATCACAGTCTTTTTCTTTACCTTGAATTCGCAATGTTTTATATATTTGTTGTTATGTTTTCAATTTTTATATGAGTGGCTAAGTTTCATTATTCTAGGGACTAAGAGGGATCCTTCAATTCTCGAGAACTTATAGTATTTAAATATTTTATATTTTAATGATATCATCTTGTTATGATTTAATGAATGGATTTACAATGTGATACCAACCCTATATACTAATATGACACCGATAGTCAATACATGGAATCACAACCCCAAGAAAGATTAAAACAAGTTTATTAAAATAACCTTGACTTAATGATTATGGGCAATCACGAACCAAAGGTATAAGACACCACTCCTAATAACAAGTTGAGAAGGTAGGAGATAAGTCATGTTTGATTGCCATAAGCGTTAATTTAATAAAATTGCAAAGTTCGTAAAAGAACAAAGAGAAAAATTTTATTCAATAATCAAAGGCGGTCGCTGTAGTTTAGGGTTACACAACCCTTATATAAGAAAAATAATCCTAAACCAACTAGGAATTAACTAATCCTAACAAAACCCTAAAACCATATTGAGTTAAGAAGTCATTATGCTCTTATTTTGATGATAACAAATTAATATGTTCATAATCATATTGACTAATATCTTTACTTGAGTGTGAGTTTAAATTGCAAGATTTTACTTAATACACTTGAAGGAGTATCAAAATGGAAACCAAAAACAAAGTTCAGAATGAAAAATTCTTGAAATTTTGAAGAATGCTCAAGCTATGACCCTAAAGGTTAACAAAACTGATAAAACATTAAAACTTCTAAGGTAAAGGCTTGGGTTTGAGCCTCTACCACGCTTGTGAAATTTAACTTATCTAGTGAAATGATTGTGGGTCTGGTCATTGTGCTTTATGTTTATCTGTTCAACAAATTCAGTTATAAAAAAAAAAAAGCTCAAGTTTAGGTAAATGGTTTTTCTATCTTGAAACATTAATTTTGATTAAAAAATTTGTTTGCATGTGAAAGTTTACCCAAAATTTTGTTTTTATATCTTTTGCATTTTGGGGTTAAATTGTCACTTTTCAAGCCTAACGAGTTAAACCGATTTTTATCAAATTCTAATGACCTATTTGAAATTATGAATTTTTGTGGACCAAAATTTCATATCTTAAAATTGGTTTTGAAAGAATTTTCCAAAATAAGTTAAATATTACTTTTCAAAGTTTTAGGGAGTAAATGAAATTTTTAAAATTTTGGGGTAAAATGTAATAAAATTTGGTTGACCTTATTTTTTTATGACAACCTTTTGATTATCCAGAAGCCATGTATTTTGGCTTTTAGAAATCTAGTCAATCGAATTCCTTTCAGTTGACCCAATTGTATTATGAATTTTCTAATAGCTAGTGCCACGTAGATGCCATGAAAGTGTCATATCATATTTAGTTGATGAATTACATTCGACTAATTGAATTCTATGTTTTCTAGACAATTAAAATGACTAGTTTTGTGCACAACGGTAATTTTCCTCATTTTCCCCTATATAAACTCAATCAAACCACTTGTGAACGACTTTTGCAACTAAAAACTTTCTTACATTTGCAAGCAAATTGTTATTGAGCTATTTACTTGCAAAATGTTTTATTCTTAATCAAAACTCTTACTTATTCATTTTCTTAAATACACTTATGTTGGGTTGTATCAAACTATAACTTTCATATTCACTTTTTGAGAGAGTTTTAAACTTTATTTTCTCAAAAATTTATATCACAAAAGAGTAAGGTTCACTCTTAGAGAGACTAAAGATTTCTAGTGAAAGAAAGTGAGGTATAACACTTATAAAGGTTAATGGCACATTGAAAGCTATTTGTATTATGAAGTAAAACTTGGTTAGGGTTTTGTCAACCAAAGATTAGTAGAATATTTCAAGGGAGATAGCCTGGAAGACTAGACGTACGGCGGGTTGTGCCAAACCACTCTATATCGTGATACAACCCTTGCTAATCGATCTAACAAGAACTATAACAATCTCTTGGAATCTTGCCCAAAGATCTATCTAGCATAAACCAAAAGAATTAGAACCCTCTTGTTATCTAACAACAAGGAACTCTAATTATCAAAGAAAGAATTCAAAACTTTCTCAAGAAATGAATTCAAAGAAAACTCTCACAAGAACTTTGGAGAAATTTGGAATTTTGGATTAAAATCAAGTTCCCATAATCTTGAGTTTAATACATATATATATGTTGCTTCTAACCCTAAAAAACGAAATAAATCCTTTAAAAAAAAGGAAAATAACAACTCATGACAACTAAGCACTCTCCTAATTAAACTAGGATTCCTAGTTAAACTAGGATAACAATTAGATAATAACTAAACAAGCTTTCCTAATTAAACTAGGATAACAACTAGATAATAACTAATCACAAAAGGGCTAGTTGAATTGATGTGACTTGGGCTTCCATATGCATATTTGACTAAGCCCAACATGTGCTCCTTGCTGCCCTTAGACCAATTCATGTATTTGGGCTCCTTGCGTTAAAGTAAGCTCTTTTAATTCTTCAAATTGAATTAAATGCACAAGCCTTGAACTACACTCCATGCTTGTCATGTCGTTGACCATGAGTTCCCTTTTGACTTCACTTGGACTCTTTCCCATAAGCTCCAAATGGCTTTGAACAAGCCCAATGATTGCCGCTTTCATCTTCTTGGCTCTTGCTCGTGTAATTGGGCCTCCGTCATAGCTCAATGGATCCAACTTCTTCGTGTTTGTTGAAGTAGAATTTGAACCTCCATCGTTATGCTTCCCATGTGCGAATTTGGTGAAGTTATCCCTTGATCATTCGCATCATATCGCTTGTTTGATTTTCTCATCCCTTAAACTCATTTTTGTATTTTATGGTATTTTGATTGTGCTGATTATTTGGAACATCTTTTGACATTCTCATAAATTGCATTAAAAATATTCAACATTTATTAAGTTGCATAAATTGGTTTAATCATTTAATTTGGTGAAAAAAAACTGTTTTAAAATTGTGTAATTCACACATTGCCCTTTCAGGCCATTCGATCCTTTAATTGGTATCAGAGTGAGGTTACTCATTTCTGTAAACTTAACTGTTTAGAGTAATGACCATGAACCTATGAAAATCTCATAGTGTTAGTGAAAGACTTGCCTCTAATAGACCACTATTGTTTGATGACACCGGATATGCCCATTGGAAGAATCGTATGTTAATTTTCCTTTAAAGTGATTATGAGTAGTGGGATGTAGTGCAAGATGGACCTTATGTTCCTATGAAAGAAGTAGATGAAATATAAGTGTCCAAAACTAGAAAGAAAATGACCTTTCAAGATAAGAAAAATATTACCATGAATATTATAACTATGAATGTGTTATATTATGTATTAAATTAATTGAACTTTAAAAAGGTACCTCGGCTAAAGAAATTTGGGATTCATTGTGGTATCAAATGAGAGAACTTCACAAGTTAAAGAGACTAAAATTAGCATACTCACACACTCATATGAGTTATTCAAAATAAAAGAAGATGAGACTATTAGTGACATGTTTGATTAGATTTATTATAATTGTGATTGAATTGAAAAATCTTAACAAGATTTATACTAATCAAGAAAATGTCAAGAAGCTTTTTAGGCGTTTGCCTCTTTCTTAGGATCCCAAAATGACAATAATTGAAGAAGCAAAAGAAGTCAAAACCTTACCTTTTGAAGAACTTTTGGGGTCACTTCTCACTTATGAACTTACTATGAAACAACAACAAATCTAGAAAGTGGAGAAGAAGAAAAAAAGCATCGCCTTCAAATTATCCATCAAAGAGAGTGAAAAATTCCTAGAAGTGGAAAATAAGATGTCAAATGATGAAGATGAGGATATTGCTCTTTTAACTAGGAAGATTGAAAAGTTTTTAAGAAATAGGAAATTAAGAAGAAATGGAAACTTCACCAAAAAAAAGGCTACTAAAGGTGAAAGAGGAAAAAGGCAAAGGATAGAATAAATTGTATGCTATGAATGCAAGAAACTGAGATAAATCAAATATGATTGCCCTCTCTTTAAAAAAGGAAGATTAAAAAAGAAAGCAATGAAGGCTAATGAGATTATAGTGAATCCAAAAAAGAGGACTATAAAGTAGCTAACATGTGTTTCATAGTAATCAGAAATGATGAGGAATGGAAAAACAAATGGTAGTTGATAGTGTTTGCTTAAGATACATGACTAGAGATATCTCTCAATTCTCATCTCTAAGCAAGAAAGATGGAGGACATGTAACCTTTGGAGACAATGCGAAAGGTAAAATAATTGGCATTGGAGATATTGGTAACAATTCTCATACTATTATTGAAAATCTTCTCTTGGTTGATAACTTTAAGCATAATTTTCTTAGCATTAGTAAACTATATGATAAAGGATTTAGAATCATTCTTTAGCAAAATAGTTGTATTATATAAAATATAAATGATAAAAAGTCAATTTTTTATAAGAAATAGAATTGGAAATGTTTACACTATAAATATAGAAAATACATCTTATGAAAATCCATATTTATCCAGATTGCATGAAACTAGTTGGTTGCGGTGCTAACATGGATTTAATTTGAAAAATCTTCAAAAAAGAGCTTATCAAAGGTCTTCCAAAAATAGATTTTGTTAAAGACAAAATTTGTGATGCATGTCAATTTGGCAAACAAACAAAAAGCTCTTTAAAAAAATAAAACTCATATTTCCAAACCCTAAGGGTTAGCAAAATTGGTGGAGCCTTACTATCCTTAGGGTGGAGATCCTGGGTTCGAGAACGGGTGCTGTGATTATTAGTGAAACCTTCTCTTACCTAGCGCAGTAGTTATGGGTCTAGTCATTATGCTTTGGGGGTTTATCGATTTAGCAAAGCCTGGTCAGGTTCTCATGGTGAACAAAAAAAACTCAATTTCCATAGTTAGACCTTTACAACTTTTTCATATTGATCTTTTTCGTCCTTCAAGAGCTGCAAGCGTAAATAGAAAACATTATACTTTTGTTATTATTAATGATTTTTTAAGATTCATTTGCGTAATTTTTCTTGCATCAAAAGATGGATCTCTCCATGCATTTTCAAAATTTGCCTAGAAAGTACAAACAAAAGAAGAAATGTATATTTCTTGCATTAAAAGTGATCATGGAGGTGAATTTGAAAATAACTTGTTTGAAAACTTTTATGATACCATAGTATAGAATATCAATTTTCTTATCCTAGAACTCTTCAACAAAATGGTGCAATTAAAAGAAAGAGTAGGATAATTCAAGAGATGGTTAGAACCATGCTTAATGAAAAAGTTTTATCTCAATATTTTTAAGCGGAAGCCGTAAATATCGCATGTTATGTTTTAAATCATGTTCTAATAAGACCATAATTGGATAAAACTCTTCATGAACTTTAGAAAAACAAAAAACAAAAAGCCAAATATTAGTTATTTTAAAGTTTTTAGATGCAAGTGCTTTATTTTGAACACAAAAGAAACATTGACATCTTTTTTGGATATTTATCATCTAGCAAAACATATAGGTTGTTTAACAAAAGGACACTAGTTGTTAAGGAATTCATATATGTTATTTTTTATGAATCTAATCTTTCAACTAGTGTACAAGTTGATATTGATGATGATCAAGTTAAGAATGGAGACCAAATGAAAATTCATGATTCACCAAATAAGGTTAAGGATGAGACAAAACAAGAGCCAAAACATAAATAAGATATCCTTAAGGTTGGAGGTATGCAAATGCTTATCCTAAAGAACTGATAATTGGTGAGAAAACTCAAGGTGTTAAAACTAGATCATCTTTCAATATTTGTAATAATTTTGTTTTTCTTTCACAATTTGAACAAAAAATATTTCATGATGCATTAACTAATGAGTTTTGGATTTTAGCCATGCAAGAGGAACTAAATCAATTTAAAAAAAATAATGTTTGGGAACTAGTCCCTTGTTCGCATCACCAATTCGTTATTGACACAAAATAGGTTTTTAGAAACAAAATAGATGAATCCAAAGTGGTTGTTAGAAATAAAGCTAGATTAGTGGCTCAGGGTTATAACCAAAAAGAAGGAATAGTTTTTGAAGAAACTTTTGCATTGGTAGCTAAACTAGAATCCACTGGATGCGTTTGGCATTTGCATGTTCAAAAATTTTATTTTATATCAAATGGATGTCAAAAGTATTTTTTTAAATGGATTTATCATAAAGGAAGTGTATGTTGAATAACCTCTTGGGTTTGAAAGTCATGATTTTCTAAACCATGTTTTTAAACTTCAAAAGACTCTTTATGGTTTAAAATAAGCACTTTGAGCATGGTATGAACGTTTGAGTAAATTCTTACTAGAAAAAGGTTTATGCATAGGAAAAGTAGATACCACATTGTTTATTAAGCATAAAGAAAATGATATACCATTAGCTCAAATATATGTTGATTGTATCATTTTTGGTTCTACTATTGTCTCATTGTGTGAGGAATTTTCACATCTTATGAGTGCAAGGAGTTTGAAATAAACATGATGGGAGAACTTAAGTGTTTCCTTGGACTTAACATCAAACAAAGCAAAAAAGGGCATCTTTCTTAACCAAGCTTCATAAATCAAAGACTTGTTAAGGAAGTTTGGCATGAAGGGATTAAAAGCCTTAAGTACTTTAATGAGTTCAACTATCAAACTCACCAAAGATGAAAGTGGGCAAAACGTTGATGTCAAAAAGTACAATGGTATGATTAGCTCTCCATTGTATTTAACTACTAGTAAACTCGATAATATGTTTAATATGTGCTTGTGTACGCGATTCCAATCATAACCTAAGGAATTTCATTGAAAAACTATTAAAATAATTTTCAGATATTTATATAACACTAGATTTTTAGGCTTGTGGTATCTTAGAGAAACTTCATTTGACCTAGTGAGTTATTCAGATGTTGACTTTGCTAGTAGTTAAGTAGATAGAAAAAGTTGTAGTGGTGCTTGTCATTTTCTAGGTTATGCATTAGTTTCATAGCTTTCAAGAAAACAAAATTCGATTGTCTTATCTACTGCGAAAGCATAATATATTGCAACTAGTAGTTGTTGTGCCCAAGCCTTGTAGATGTAACAAACCCTTAGGGATTATAGAGTTAGTAATGTGATTCAAGCTCAACTAAGCCTTTAGATGGTGTTTTAGGTGAGTTAAAACAAGAATTCACAACTAAACTTCTAACTAAGTATTTTAGCCAAACAAGAAAAAAACATAAACAAGTGACTTTCAATGTAAGGAAATAAGATGATCAAATAAACATCAAAAGCTTAAAGGTTCAACCACCAGCCAAGAACACTCCACCACTTTTCTTCGGCCAAGTAGAGAAAGGATAAAGGAAGAAGTTGCAACAAATGCTCAAAAGTGATTTTCATTTATTAAAGTCTAAAATCTTACATAAGAGAGATGCGCTTTTATATAGGCTTCAAAATACATTAAAATAAGCCAAATTGAATTCAAAATAAACTAAAATAATGCCTCTCTTGAGATCTCAACCCAATTATCAAAAATCATGTGATATGCCTAAAGAGGAAAGGAACAAAGAGTTGCCTTTGTGTTATCCTTTATCCTTATCGAATTGGGTAAGGCCTTGAGCTTAGCAATTGTTATTCTTGTCTCCTTGTTTTAGGCTTTCTTTGACTTGTGTGTTCCTCTTATGTTAGCTAATACATTCATAATAATGTTTAGTTAATACATAATTAAACAATACTTAAATAAAGAAGTAGCTTCATTGGGCTTGGGTGCTAGTCTTGGATCCATGAGAGCATATTACATCCAATTGATTGGTTTAATTCCATTGAAGCTTGGATGGTTGAATGACGGAGAGGATGAACTTGGGCTTGGACTTGCTTGATGTCTTTGGAAGTATTGGATCTTGATTGCAAAGTCTTGGCCAAATCTTTATCATCTTCCCCAGGTTGAGAAGGATTTACCTTCAAATCTAGGAGGTTCTTATCCTCCAACTATGGTGCCAAGTCTTTTACATGGAAAGTTATCGAGACCCCTCCAATTCATCGATAATTGCCATCTTGTATGCATTGTCTCTAACCTATGTACTAATTTCAAAAGGACCATTGACTATTGGGACTAGTTTACTCTTTCTTTGGATGGGAATCTTTTTTTCCTTAAATGCAACCATACAAGTCCCTGGGTTGATACGTAGAAGGTTTCCTATGCTTGTTGGCTTTCCTTTTATATGCTTCATTTGCATTATCAATTTGAGTTTTGATGTTTTCATCGAACTTCTTGATTGCCTTCACCTTGTTTAGAACATCCTTATGAAGTTAAAAATCAAGAGGCAAAGATATTAGTTCAATAAGAGTAATTGGGTTAACACTGTAAACTACCTCAAAAGAGATATGCCCAATTGTTACACTTGATGTTTGGTTGTATGAAAATTTGGCATGGGTTAGCTTCATGTCCTAATCTTTAAGATGCCAATTCATTATGGTTCTTAAAAGTGTACCCAAGGTCCTATTGGTAATCTCGATTTGACCATCAATTTGTGGATGATGAAAGGTACTATATAAGAGCTTGGTTCCTAATTTGCTCTATAAAGTCTTCCAAAAGTGGCTTAGGAATTTAATATCCCTATCAAGCACTATGGTTCTTGGAATGCCATACAAGCTCATAATCTCCTTGATGAATAACTTGGCCACCTTACTTGCATCATTGGTCTTATTGCATGGAGTGAAATGAGTTGTTTTAGAGAAGTGGTCCACCACCATTATGATAGAGTCTTTAACCTTTTGTGTTCTTAGCAATATAACAATGAAATCCATGTTTGGATCCTCTTATGGTGGCTTTGGAATAGATAAAGGAGTATATGAACCCAATTTGAAGCGAGCTTTAGCTCTTTGGCAAGTACCGCACCTTGTAATGATGGCTTGACATCTCCCAACATTTTTTGCCAATAAAAGTGTTCTTTAAGCATCTCAAAAGTCTTGTGAACACCAAAGTGGCTTGCCAAACCTCCACAATGTGTCTCTCTTATTAACAACTTTGTATAAGGCCTATTTGTAACACATAGTTGATTGCTTTTGAATAAAAAGCATTCTTGCATAGTATACTCTCTACATGCACTTCTAGAACACTATTTTATGATCTTGATCATATTATTATCATCAACATAATGCTCTTTCATAAGTTGAAAATCGAGAATCCTAACATTAAGAATGGAAAGCAAAGAATATCTTCTTGACAATGCACCAACAACCATATTAGTAACACCTTGCTTATAAGATAAAACAAAAGAGAAAGATCGGAGCAACTCTACCGATTTGGCATGCCTTGGATTGATATTATGTTGGCAATTAAGGAACTTCAACGTTTAATGATCCAAATGAAGGATAATTTGCCTTAGTTGAAGGTAATGGCTTTAATGGTTAAGTGCCCTTATAATAGCATAGAACTCTTTATCATATGTATCTCTCATTAAACGTCTCACTAAAATAGACCAATGGTTTCTTAGATTAAGTTAAGACAACCCTAATACCTACTCCACTTGTATCACACTCCACTTCAAAAAGTTTGTCATGTAAAGTTATAAGGTGCCAATAACTAGTAGTGCAGTGGAATTAAAAATGGCCAAAGGATTATTTCTTACCCGAAGTATGCTATTTTCCCAAGTATCCCCTTTTTAACTTTGAAAATCCCAAATATCTACTTATGAACAGTTAAAATTAACGGAACCTTAACCCTTTAAAATTTTATCTCTTTTTCCCCTTTAAACTTTAAAAACTAAAAGTTTCCCCTCAATCTAAGTTTTAAAAAATGACAATTCTCCCTTAGGGTTTAGTTTTTAGATCTCCGATGTCAAATCTAATGTCGTTGTTGGTCGTCTATCCCTCTCAAAGCTCTTTTTCCCTCCCATAGTCTCTCTCCACTTATTTGGATGCTAGATCGATGTCGATCTTCATTAGAAAGATGAAAAGTTTTATTAGAAAAGACGATCGTCTTCCCAAACATCTTTTTCTAGGAAAACGATCTTTTTCCCAGACAAAGATATTAGCTTTGTCTTCATCTAGGAAGACAAAGACCTTTGTCTTCCCCGATGAAGCTCTTCATCTTCTAGATGAAGATCGACATCAAATAGGCATCCAAATGGATGGAAAGAGACCGCTAGAGAGAGAGAAAACTTTGGAAGGGATAAACGACTAGTAATGACATCGGATTTAGCACCAAAGATTTGGAAACTAACCTTAGGGGGAAATTGTCAGTTTTTAAAGCTTTGATTGGGGGAAAACTTTTAGTTTTCAAAGTTTAGAGGAGGAAAACAAGATTATATTTTATTTTATTTTTAATATTATAGATAAAATAACGATTTTACCTTTGCTAGCATTAATTTTAACCAGTCATGGATAGGTATTTAAGATTTTTAAAGTTAAAAGGGGAAAACTTGTGAAAACAACATACTTTTTTTTTTGGTAAGTAATTAATGATTTTTATACCAAAGACAAAATGTACATATTGGTTTATCTAGGACAATGTCCCTAGATTAAACCTAACACAAGCATACCTAGGACATGCCCCTAGGTTATGCCAACAATCATGCATGTAACACAAGAGTACAAACAAGAAGCAAATAGGCTCAAGCTAAGTACAACCAAAAACTCAAAGCTACGGATAAGGAAAGCAAACAACCAAAACTACAAGCCATACGAAATCACATAAGCATAAAACTAGCTATAAGAAAACAAGACATTACAATTCCAATATCCGGAAATCAGCAAGTTAACAAAATATGGATCTCGGCAAGTCCCATATCAATGCAATGGAGTCATTTACGGAAGATCTTTGAATGTTTGATAAGGACAATGTTCTAGCTTTCACACAATCCTTGATGGCGGCAATGATCCTTTCTTGCGGAGATTTGTTCCTACCAAAGTATACATTGTTGCGTTCAACCCATATGTAGTATAAAGTGGCACCAAAGCAAAGCTTACAAATGATGTGTAGAAGTTTATCTCCCTTCCATTTGTCGGCATAGTAGAGAACAAGAGTGTCCCAAGGAAGGGGGGGAATATCAAACCAGCAAAGATTAGCAAAATGACTCCAAATGGCGGCAGAATAAGGGCATTTGAAAAAGAGATGATCCATGCTTTCCGGATCCCCATTGCAAAGACCACACATATTGCTTGGAATGATGCCGAGGTCATAAAGCTTATCTTTGGTCTTCATACCACCCTTGATCCCCATCCATGCAATGAATGAGTGCCTTGGGAAATGTCTTTTGAACCAAATGATACTATACCATGGCACTTTGGCTTTGGATCCTCTAATGCTATTCCAAGCCGATTTGATGGAGAATAAACCATTGGAGCTTGGTTTCCACCAAAGGATATCATCACCATGAGAAGGAGGAGGAATGATGGTATTTTTTAGTTCCAAAAGAGCTGTGGAATTTGTCAAAGGCCATTTCCATGCTTCTTCTTCAATCACCTCCTTTACTTTACAATACAACGGAAGTCTTGAATCATAAACGACTCTATGGCCATATTTGTCTATGAGAGGGCCTAGAGGGTGCCAATTGTCATACCAAAGGTGAGTATTCTGCCCATTACCTACAATTCTTTTGATTTTTCCCTTGATGCTTTCCCTTAGAGAAAGCAATTTTCTCCAAACCCAAGAACAATTGCTACTTGAATTAATCCCCCAAAAGCTTTTATTTCTCAAGTGATTGTCATGGATCCAATCGGCCCATAAGGAAGTTCCAGCATTTTGAAGGAGCTTCCATATATGCTTCATCATGGCAGCCTTGTTCCAAGATTTGCTTTTCATAATGCCCAATCCTCCTTCCTCCTTTGGGAGACAAATGTCATCCCAAGCAACTTTTGCCTTCTTGCTACAGGATATGTCTCCACTCCAAAGGAAATTTCTAAGGTAGCTATCAATTACCTTATGCACCTTTGCAGGGAGGATAAAAGTAGAAGACCAATATACTTGGATGCTAAAGAGGATAGCCTTGATAAGGATAAGTCTTCCAGCATAAGAAAGGAACTTGCTTTTCCAAGAAGAGATCCTTGCCACAATCTTATCAATAAGGGGTTTGCAATCATCAATCCTTAGTTTTGAAGAGATCATAGGGACACCAAGGTATTTAAAAGGGAGAGAGCCAAAATCAATGCCAAGGATTGATTTTAGGTGTTCCGCTTCAGCATTATTGACTCCCGAAAGGTAAATATTGCTCTTGGACAGATTTGATTTTAGCCCGGACCAAGAGTGGAAGCAATCTAATACCTCTTTTATAAGGGATATGGAATAGACATCCGCCCTACAAAAAATCATGAGATCATCCGCAAAACATAAGTGGGTGATATTATTCTTTTTGCACTTCCAATGATGGCTAAACTGAGCATTCTCCTTTAGGTCACTAAGCATGCAAGAGAGCACCTCCATAGCAATGACAAAAAGGTGAGGAGAGAGCGGATCCCCTTGCCTTAGCCCCCTAGTACTTTTGAAGAAGCCCAAGTTCACCATTTAAGCCCACTGAAAACTTAGGACTAGTGATGCAACTCCTTATCCAAGTTATGAAAGTTTGCGGTATGTCAATGGTATTAAGAGCAGCAAATAAGAAATCCCAATTCAAAGAGTCATAAGCTTTCATAATATCAATCTTTATGGCACATTTCTTTTCAAGAGTGTCCTTATGGTATCCTTGCATAAGCTCTTGGCATAGAAGGATGTTTTCACCAATGCTACGGCCTCCCACAAAGGCTCCTTGAGCTTTGTTTATGAACTGCGGAAGAAGGACCTTGAGGCGGTTTGCCATGATTTTAGTGATGCATTTGTACATTGTATTGCAGCAAGCAATAGGTCTGAAATCCTTGCAAAAAGTAGGGTTAGCAACTTTAGGAACAAGAGCAAGAATAGTGCAATTTACCTCTTTTAAAAGGTGGCCTGTTTTGAAGAAGTGTTTGATGGCCCTTATAATATCATCACCAATGATGTTCCATGCCGACTTGAAAAAACATGCACCATATCCATCCGGACCCGGAGCCTTGTTATTATCCATGGCAAAGATGGTTTCTTTGATTTCCTCCGCTGAAACTTCTTTGATAAGCATTCCTTTTTCCTCATCACCAAGCCGGAATTTGACTACCTTTTTGAGCTGCTCAAGGTTCACATTTGAATGCTCCTTTACATTTAGGAAAGATTTGAAGTGATCTACAAATTCCGCCTTCACCTCCTCCATGCCATAAACAAAGGTGCCATTCTCCCTTTGGATCCCATATATAGAGTTTCTATTTCTTCTGCCTTTAATGCTTTTGAAGAAATATTTAGTGTTTTGATCACCTTCCTTAAGCCAATGGACTCTTGATTTTTGTCTAGCCAAAAATTCCTCAGCTAAAGAGATGGATCTATAGCATTCTAGACTTATTTTTTCCTCCCTAGCAAGATCCTCATCCAAGGGGTTTCTCCGGAGAAGCTCTTGGACATTTTCAAGTTGCTTTCTAGCTTCTAAAACTCTTTCGGATATGTGACCAAAATGCTCCTTATTGAACTTCCTTAATTCAATTTTCAGTTTTTTAAGTTTGCTTGTCACATTGAACATGGGGCTGCCTTGTGCTTCTTGGTTCCAAACTTCAGCAACAACATTGAGAAAGTTTTCATGGTGAGTCCACATATTGTAGAATTTGAATGGAACTTTCCTACTATCCTCAATGGCACCAATTCTCACCAAACATGGAGAATGATCGGAAATGGAGGGGTTGAAGAATTGAGCCATGGCATTAGGGAATATATCTTTCCAAGAATCATTGATAAGAGCCCTATCAAGTTTGCATGCAATCCTTCTCCCTCCTTCACTACAATTGCTCCAAGTTAGGAGATGACCCATGTACCTTAGATCATCCAATTCAGCATCTCTCATACAATTACTAAGGTCCTCACAGTAGGAATTTCCCCAAGCAGCCCCCCCAATCTTTTCTAGTGGGTGTTTGATGGTGTTGAAATCTCCCATTATGATCCAAGGTGAATTTTGCATCATATGGGCTAGATTTATGAGATTACACCAAAGAACCTTCCTCTCCATAGGATTATTGCTGCCATAGACTATTGTCAAGCCAATGCTAGAGTTCTCCTTTACAAGCTTTACATCACAATGCATATATTGGCTATCTTCCGCAATAACATTAAGTCTAATAGTAGCTTTATTCCAACCAATCAAAATTCTGCCTATAGAACCATTATTCACATTACTACAATGCTCCCAACCTTCCCAAATGCTAGAACACACTCTATTGATATTAGTACTTCGAACTTTTGTTTCAAGGATGGACATAACATCAATCTTATTTTGCAAAATAAATCTACTAACCTCCTTTTGCTTAATAGGAGCATTAAGGCCCCTAATATTCCAGCAGGCTATATTGGTCATTTGATGGAATTGATGGGGGAAGCACTTCGCTTTTGCTTCATTAATCTCCTCCGTTGAGTTTTGCTAAGAGTGTCACCTTTCTCCCTTATGAAATCCACCTCATCAACCATAATTTTGCCTCCAAAGTGACTAATTGCTGGAGATTCACAATGTTCCAGGTCTGAATTACCCTCTTTAGAGAGAATTCCCCCCACCTTTTCCACCTTTGAAGGTTCGGCCACAATTGGTGTCATAGTGCTAGAAGAGGCACCACTAACAGATTCCACTCTATTTGAAGGGCCTAACTCCTCATATGTTTTATCTACCAATGTATTCTCCCCTTCGGTTTGAGTTTCATTAGTCACAATGTTTTCATTGCTTGCTAAGGCAGCAAACTTGTTTTTATTCATAATCCCCATACTATTGACAAGAGTTTCCTTCCCCTCCTTCACATTACTAGGGAACATTGAGTTTAGTCGCCCATTCCCCTTGCTGTTCCTAGCCGTATGCTGAATTTCAGAAGTAACCATCCCCACTTTTGTATCCGAAGCCTCCTCCATGTTATTCACCTTTTTTCCTTTATGTGAAACATGTTTTCCTCTTCCAGCTTCTCCTCTTTCACTTCTCCTTTTACACTCTTCATTTCCATGGCCAAATATATTACACAAGCTGCATTTGACAGGTTTCCATGCATACTCCAGCCGAATTTCAACTCTTTCTTTTGATGGAAGCACAAGCTCCAACTTCTCCGGGAAATCATGGTTTACATTGATCTCCACACAAATACGGGCATACTCCAATCTACTACCTTCCTCCGTGACAGAATCGACATAGAGGGGTCGGCCTAGGACACTTGCAATATGGCTAAAACCCTTTAAGCTCCAATATTCCAGGGGAACACCATAAAATTTTATCCATACCGCAATCTTTTTTATGTTTTCCGCCACCATTGAGAGGTTCTTTTCCCATCTTCTAACAAAAAGGGGCTGCCCACCTATCATCCATGATTCCTCTTCCAGAACTTTCAACATACCTTCCTCATCCTTGAATTTCAGGAGATAAACTCCCATTCCAGTAGATATAAAGTCAATAAGCCCAAAGTTGGACCAATGACGGAAAGCATACCTTTTCACAAGGAGGAACGACATTCTTCTTCCAATGAAAAAACCAATAGCACACCTCTCTCTTTACTAGATGGACCTATAAGCTTTCCTTTGAACCAACCAACAGTGTCGCTAGTGCATTTGCTGCACCCTACTGCTGGTGCACTTGTCGCACCTTGAACTTATGTGTGGCTAGGTAATTTTTTAACCTAAGCTGTGATTGTTTTTAGGGCAAATTGTGTATGGTGGTCCTCTATCATGCCTTTGACATACCTCTTAAGATGCCTACATGCCCTTTGAAATTAGGAATTAGATTTTGGTTTGAGTTTCATTGAATTGGAACCAAAACTAAAATTTTCTTAAGTCTTAGGGTTAAACAATTATTTTTGCAAAATTTTAGGTTAATAATATAATTTAACACTTAGCTAATTAATAATCAAAATTTAGTTTAATTGGATGTGTATGTATAGATGTATGTATGCATGGTGCCCAATACATAACCAATGAACTAACATGAATATTTTTATTTTATTTATTTTCTTCGAGTTGTAATTCTTAAATAGGGTTTGTCGCCCTGCTTCAGTTTCCCTTTTTCCTTAATTTAGGGTGTTATTTTATTTTCTTAAAATAAAGTAACTAGAAAATGAAACCATGCAATTATTGAAGGCTAGAGGCAAAAAGGATAAAGGCAAAGACGAAGACCTGAAGATAAAATATTCACCTAGGTTGACTAGTCATACCTTTTTTGGCTTGAGAAGTTTGACATTAGTTATGACTGTATACTAACATATTTTAATTTCATATTATTAGATGAATGTGAATGGTTATATTTTTCAAAATATTACTTAACATGTGACATAAAATCTGATAAGACCAATTAATTAAAAACCCTTTTGTTTAAATATTAAGTCTAAGATTGAATAGGTGTATTACAATATGATGCCTAAATTAAGCCTCTGTTCATTAGAACCTTGTTCGCCAAAGTGAAGGGTACACTTCTACCAGATGGAAAATTAGGAGATGTTCATGTTGGGTTCAACTTAACTAGTGTTATTTGCTTGTTTACCAAAGTGAAGGTGAAATATATTATAGGCATGAGTAAGGAATGCATTTGTTGATGCAAGGTGATATATAGTATCCACCCTATTGATAGAGTTACATTTGAGGCTGCATGATTTGTTAGGCCAAAAACTAACTTGAAATCATGGGCTTTCAGTGATTAATTTTAAATTTACCTATGGATTATTCGAACTTGTTCACCAAAGCAAATAGGAGAATTAATATGATAGGGTCTGAATTCACTAGAAAGTTCATTAAAACTTTTCGAGTACAATAATGAGGGTTATTGGCTTGAGAAAAATAGTAGAAGCATTTTAATTAATTAAACCCATAATTAAAATGAATATTAATTATGAATAAAATTACTAATTATCTTTGTTTGTAAATTGTAAATCAAATTATCATCATGTCAAACCTAATGTATCGATCAATTTTTGAAAAAGAAAATAGGCTTATTGAAAGCAACTTCACTAATTGGCACAAAAATCTTCAGATTATTTTGTATCAGGAAAAGAGGTTATACATCCTTGAGGGGTTCTTGCCCTATTAGCCTAGGCCTGATGCCACCAAGAGGAAAATGATACTTTTAATAAGTATCTTGATGACTTTGTGGAAGTTCAATGTCTTATGTTAACTTCTATGTCAATTGAGCTTCAACAATAATATAAGGAAAGAGATGCTTTATCCATACTAACACACCTTTGAGAATTATATGTCATTCGTGCGAAGGCTAAACGATATAATGTGTTAAGTGCATTGTTTGATTACAAACTCTCTAAAGAAGAACAAATTAGCCTTCATATGGTCAAAATGACTGGCTATATTGAACGGTTGATAAGTTTAGGCTTCATCATGGACAATAAGCTTACTATTGATCTAGTGTTGGAATCCCCTCTTGAATCATGGGTTAATTTAATCATGAACTTTAACCTAAACTAAAAGGAGAAAACCCTTGAGAAATTGGTGTAAATGCTCATGTAGGCAGAACATGAGGTATGAAAGGTAGCTTTAACTAATGTGCTTATGGTTAAAGCCCATACACCTAGATCCAAGGCTACAGGCAAAGACAAAGCCAAGACTGAGCCTAAGCCTAAAACAAAGAAGTAGCCAGATACTACTACTCAGCTAATAGGTGGTGTGGGAAAGGGAAAGGTTATCTACTTCTATTATGGCAAAATTAGTCACCAGAAGAGACATTGCAAGGCTTTCCTAGAAAACAAGAAGAAGAAGACAACTGAAGCCTTTACTTCAGGTATATTTGTCATCGAGATAAACTATTCTCCTTGTTTATCATAGGTTGTAGACACAAGATGTGGTACTTATTTTGTTTTGATATGCAAGAATTATGACACAATAAATTGCTTACCAAAGAAAAGTTTGACCTACAAGTTAGAAATGAAGCATGAGTTGTTGCATTAGCTGTAAGAATTTATTATCTTAGGTTACCTAGTTGGCTTGTCTTAAAATTAAATAAATACTATTATATTTTGTTTATTTTTAGAAATTTAATTTTTGTGTCTATTTTAGACAATAAAGAATATTCATTTTTGATTGTTAGTGGTACTATAACCATTAGCTTTAATAATATTCTTCATAGAACAACTGATTTACATAATGGATTGTATATTCTAAAATTAGATAATGAAATTCTCAATGTGCAAAATAATAAACGTTTGAAAACAAATAAATTGAATACCATATATGATAGACGCATCGTGGAAGCATCGAGTTAGCAAAGAGATTTGTTATTCATTTCAATTAAGCCAATCATAAAGAACAGAGCTAAGAAGGTGCAACATGCCTTAAAAGGGCTTGTGGAGGGCTTAGATACTAAAATTGGCTCACTCAAAGATGATTGGATGCTGGAAGGAGCCAACAGAGAGGTCAGCTTGATTCAAGCCCAAGCTTATGGAGAAATCTAATCCAAAATGTGCAAATAGAACTTTTGATCTGGGAGGAGTTACGAGACCTATAATATATCAACGCGAAGCTTGTTTCGGGCTCTATAACAACAAAGACTATTTCAATATGTATTAGGAAGTTTTTGTTTTACCAAATTTAAGATTTTTTGTTTTTATGATTTTGGTCTTATTTATGATCAGGCTAGTCTTTATTGAGCCCAATTGACATACTTCCTATTAATTTAATTAGTGTTTTGGGTAGTTAATTAGGTAATGGATCTAGAAAGTTTGGAAGTCCATTAGGTCATGGGTAGTTTTAGAGTTAAGTTGGCATTGCACTATAAAAACTTAATTTTTTTATGATGAATGGATCTTTGGCCAACTTTTTGCATAGTTTCATTTATTGTTGAATTATCAATCTCTTGAACTTATCAAGATCCGTCTTACAATGTTTACCATTAACAATTCCAAGGTTTGTTTGATTTCATATCGATTCGGGTCAAGGATCATCTAAACGACGAAACTGATTTAGTCATGGGGAAAATATTTTCTTGAATGTTGGGTCTTGCATTATATCGTCAAGGTTCGCATCAACATATTTATGACTTTAAAGGTTAGGCCACACAAGACTGAAACACATATCAAGACTTCTTAAATAAAAAGTCTTATGATCATTTGACTTTTTTTTTTTTTGGTAATTAATATAAGTTTATACCAAAGAAAGGATATACAAATGCTTATCTAGGACAAAGCTCCTAGATTAAGCTTTACACAAGCATACCTAGGACAAGCCCCTAGGTCATGCCGCAACAAACAAGCAACACTAAAAACAAACATTGAATCAAAGTGATCCAAAGATACAACACAACTCACAAGCATACCTAGGACAAGCCCCTAGGTTATACCGAATCACATACCCAACACAAGTTGATACAAAACACATGACATGACCTTGCAACCTAAAACCAAAACATATTACAAGTCAACACCACCAAAAGCTATTCAAATATTATATGAGGAATATCCCAATTGTTTGCAAGAAGCACATTTTCACTAGACTTGGTAACCTTTCTCAAGCAAGAAACTCTAACTCTAACACATTCTTGAATAAGCATTCGGACTCTCTCCCTTGGTAATCCATCTCTTCCAAAGCAAAGGTCATTCCTAGCCTTCCAAATGTAGTATACGGCTGCCCCAAAGCAAAGTTTACTCAAAATATTCTTGAAGCTATTTTCCTTCCATTTGTTTGCTAATTTCGCGATCAATGAAGTCCATGAGCTATACATGATTTGTTGATGGCAAAGATTGAGCATTCCATTCCAGATTTGGGAGCTAAAAACACATCTAAAAAATAGGTGGTCCATGCTTTCCGGATCCTCATTGCATAATGGGCATACATTGTGGGATATAAGGCCAATTCTTACTAATCTATCCCTTGTCATAGTTTACCTCTAATACCCATCCATACAATGAATGAATGTCTTAGGAAATGCCTTTTAAACCATACAATGTTGTGCCAACTAACCTTGTCTTTCCTGCTCCTCATGATCTCCCATGCCGATTTGATAGTGAACTTACCATTAGTATTAGGGGACCATGTTAAAACGTCCTCCCCTCCCATTGGGCAGCAAGGGAGAGCTTCCTTTATCTCCATAAGGTGGCAAGAATTAGCTGCTGGCCATTTCCACCCATGCTCATCAATGACTTCTTTGACTAAAGCATGCTTAGGAATTCCGGAATCATAGATGATCCGGGTTCCGTACTTATCCATTAATGGTCCATAGGGGTGCCAATTATCAAGCCAAAGAAAAGTGTTTTCCCCATTGCCGATGACTTTCTTGAACTTGGTTTTCATTTGTTCCCTAAGGTTTAAAATTTTCCTCCAAACCCATGAACTCTCACTCTTCGGTTTGATCTCCCAAAAACTTTTACCTCTAAGCTTGTTTGCCTTAATCCACTCCACCCAAAGTGTATTCCCCTTATCAAGGAGAATCTTCCACATATTCTTTATGATGGCAGCCTTGTTCCACACTTTGCACCTCATAATGCCAAGACCACCCTCCTCTTTAGGAACACATACCTCATCCCACGCAACTTTGGCCTTTCTTCCATCCATGGCAGCACCATTCCAAAGAAAATTCCTCAAAATTCCATCTATTTCCTTATGCACACTTGAAGGAAGAATAAATATGGAAGACCAATACACTTGAATGCTAAATAGGACAACCTTGATAAGTAACAATCTTCCCGCATATGATAAGAATTTGTTACGCCATGAATAAATTCTCCCCACAATCTTATCAATGAGCAGCTTGCAATCACTTCTTTTGAGCTTTGAGGAAGTTATTGGAACTCCTAGATACTTGAAAGGCAATTCTCCCACCTCCAAATTGATAGAATCCACAAGCTTGGTCTTCTCCTCTTGGGGTATTCCGGAGATGTATATATTGCTTTTGTTGCAATTCATTTGGAGTCCGGACCATTCTGGAGATGATCATTTGACTTCTAATCTTATGATGAGTATAAATCATGCCTATTGCGTAGATGGCTAAAGTACCTTTCATTAGACATAGTGAAAAGGTGGCTGAACTATTAGGGATTATTCACAATGATGTAATTGTGATGTTGTAAAAGCTTATAAAGATGTTCACTGACACTCTATTGTTTAGGCTTTGCTAGAAGTCAATCTTAGTCTATGTCTTAATTTGACTTGAATTTAGGCACTATCGGTTCGATAGAGAGCTTATATGTCACACACATTAAAGGGTTGATATGAACCAAGAGGCAAAGATCATTTGACAACAATCTTGAGATCATCGAAGAGAGAAACATATAGATGTGTTTTGAGTATAATCATTTGGTGTGCACGATGCCATGTATTATTATGCAAATGCACTGCATGGTTTTGACTAGACCAACTTAGGAGTCAGACTAATTTGGGCCAATTGATGGATGCTAGTCAACTGGCTGAGTTAACTCATGGCTAAAGTGTTTTAATCAAACAAGGATCTTTCAAAGTCCTTGTTTGATAGAAAGTTTAGGTTAAGTTGGAATTATAATTTATTTAGGATTCTTATGTATTAAAACTTTCAATAAATCAAAGTCTTTGTTTGATAGAAAGTTTAGGTTGAGTTGGAATCCTAATTTAATTATCATTCCTATGCATTAAAACTTTTGATAAATTAAGAGTTCTAGTTTAATAAGAACTCTTAGACACCTTATCACTTAAGTAGTTAGAGTTCTAACTATCTTAGGATTCATGCGCATCTTTTAAATAAAATTGTTTAGTTTGAATTAAATTTTTTAACATAATAATCTTAGATATACATCTTAATGCCTAGAATCTTGTTGACATAAGCTTCTATTGTCATGATCTAATTTCCAAGATCTAGTTGATAGAATCCCTAACAACCTTCTTTCTAGATCACTTTCCATTCTTGCTCTATGTGGATACCAAGACATTGTCTCAAAAGGGTTAGATAGCGATCTTTACATACCCATATGAAGTCTTCGAAAAGCCAACAACATAAGTATAATTTCTAAACATCTTATGTGTGTTTAACATGTTCATGAATCCATGCATTAAAATGGGTATCCTAGATGGGTTTTAGGATCTTTGATTTTTAAAAATTTTTTAATTTTATTGTGTTGCCAGTTAACGATTCCCTAAAACCTTACAGTTGGAGCATTGGAATGGCCAACTGGCATTACCATCCCTTCATACAACCTACTTTTGGTCTTGAATGCCGTCTTTCATTTATCACCTTATCTTTTTCGAATTTGGTGGTAACCACTCCTCAAGTTAATCTTGGAAAAGATGGAAGCACCATTAAGCTCATCAAGCATATCATCCAACTAGGGAATAAGATACCTATACTTAATGGTAATATTGTTGATTGCCCTACTATCCATATACATCTTATAAGTTTCATCCTTCTTTGGTGCAATTAAGGTTGGCACCGAACAAAGACTTATGTTTTCCCTCACAAAGCCTCTTGAAATTAGCTTATATATTTACTTTTGAAGCTCTTTAGTCTATATAGGATTACATCTATAGGCTACCTTATTAGGTAAAGATACCCTAGGAATAAGATCAATATGGTCTAGGAATGAGAGAAAATGCTCAAGGTACCTTTGTGGAAGGCCGTAGCATTGGTGAAAACATCCTTTTATGCCAAGAGCTTATGCATAGCTACCAAAAGGACACTCATGAAAAGAAATGTGCCATTAAGATTGATATTATGAAAGCTTATGACACTTTAAATTGGGATTTTTTGCTTGCTGCCCTTGTTTCCATTGATATGCCGCAAACATTCATAAATTGGATAAGGGCGTGCATCACTAGTCCTATGTATTCGGTGGGCCTAAATGGTGAACTTGTTGGCTTCTTCAAAGTGCTAGAGGGTTAAGGCAAGGGGATCCTCTCTCTCCACACCTTTTTGTCATTGCCATGGAGGTGCTATCTTGCATGCTTACTGACCTTAAGGAGAATGCTCAGTTTAGCCATCATTGGAAGTGTAAGAAAAATAATATTACTTACTTGTGTTTTGTGGATGACCTAATGATTTTTTGTAGGGTGGATGTGCATTCCATATCTCTTATAAAAGAGGTATTAGATTGCTTCCACTCTTGGTCTAGACTTAGAACAAATCTGACCAAGAGCAATATCTACCTTTCCGGAGTCAATAATGCTGAAGCAGAACATCTTAAATCAATCCTTGGTATTGAGTTTGGCACTCTTCCTTTTAAATACCTTGGTGTACCTATGATTTCCTCCAAACTAAGGGCTGAGGATTGTAAACCCTTCATTGACAAGATTGTGGCTAGGATCTCCTCTTGGAAAAGTAAGTTCCTCTCTTATGCTGGAAGACTTATTCTCATCAAGGCTATTCTCTTTAGCATCCAAGTATATTGGTCTTCAACATTTATCCTTCCCGCAAAAGTACACAAGGTAATTGATAACTACCTTAGAAATTTCCTTTGGAGTGGTGACATATCCTGTAGCAAGAAGGAAAAAGTTGCTTGGGATGATATTTGCCTTCCAAAAGAGGAAGGAGGTTTGGGCATTATGAAAAGCAAATCTTGGAACAAGGCCGCAATGATGAAGCATGTATGGAAACTCCTTCAAAAAGCTAGAACCTCTTTATGGGCCGATTGGATCAATGATAATCACCTTAGAAACAAAAGCTATTGGGAGGTTAAACCAAATGGCAATTGTTCTTGGGTTTGGAGGAAATTGCTTTTGCTTAGGGAAAACATTAAAGGAAAAATCCAGAAAATTGTAGGAAATGGGTAGAATACTCACCTTTGGCATGACAATTGGCACCCTTTAGGACCCCTCATTGATAAATATGGTCCTAGGGTGGTTTATGACTCAAGGCTTCCATTGCATTGCAAAGTGAAGGAGGTGATTGAGGAAGATGCTTGGAAATGGCCATTGACAAATTCTACAGCCCTTTTGGAAATAAAAAAATACCATTATCCATCACATGGTGATGATATCCTATGGTGGAAACCAAGCTCAAATGGTCAATTCTCTATCAAATCGGCTTGGAATAGCATAAGGGAATCCAAATCTAAAGTTTCGTGGTATAGTATTATTTGGTTCAAAAGACATTTTCTTAGACACTCTTTCATTGCATGGATGGGTATCAAGGGTGGTATGAAAACCAAGGATAAGCTTCATAACCTCGACATCATCCCTAGCAATGTATGTGGTCTTTGCAATTTGGCTCTAGAAAGCATAGATCATTTCTTTTTCCTATGCCCCTATTCTGCCACCATTTGGAATTATATTGCTAATCTTTGCCGTTTGGATAATCCCCCCCAACCATGGAGCACTCTTGTTCCTTATTATGCAAATAAATGGAAGGGAGACTCTCTACTCCACATCATTTGTAAGCTTTGTTTTGGAGCCACTATTTACCACATTTGGTGTGAACGTAACCATGTTCTCTTTGGTAGGAGCAAATCTCCAAAAGATAGAATCATTGCCGCCATCAAGGATTGTGTGAAGGCTAGAGTTTCGTCCTTATCAAACATTCCAAGCTCATGCATAAATGACTCCATTGCATTGATATGGGACCTGCCAAGATCAATATTCCATTAACTATTTGAGTTCCAAATATTGTAAAGTGTTGGGTCTTTGTGTTTCTTGTATCTAGTTTTTTCCTTGTTTGGTTTTGTAGTTTTGGGATAGTTTGCTCCCTTTAGTCCTTGTGTTTGTTTCCTTTCTAGTGAAGTTGTTTTGTATTGTAACTTGGTGCCCTTAACACCAATTGTGATTTTGCATAACCTAGGGACTTGTCCTAGGTATGCTTGTGTTAGGTTTAATCTAGGGGTTTGTCCTAGATAAACCAATTGTACATCCTTTATCTTTGGTATAAAATTATTACTTACCAAAAAAAAAATTGCATAGTTGGATCATTTAGGCTTGTTTATATTTAAAATGGGACAATAAAGTGCATGAAATATACTCTAGAATTCTATGGAAATTCGACTGATGAATTGAATAATTTGGATGACCGAAGTTGACCTAATTTTTTCAAAATTCGGTTGACCTAATGTGTCACAATTTGGTTAACCATTTTCTATAAAATTTTGTAGTGTATAAGTGTACAGTTTTCAAAGATCCAATAACTGACAGCATAATGGAATTTAAAATTTTAAAATAAAAAATCCCAAAAACCCTAACTAGGATACCCCTTTTAGAATATATATTCATGAATCAAGCAAAACACTCACAAGGTGTTTTAAGTTTAAACTTGGGTTTGTGGCTTTTTCAAATTTTCATGTGGCTTCAGATTGAATAGTATCCAATTATCAAGAAGCGATGCCTTGGTATCCATACGAAATACAAACATGTAAAAGACAATCTAGGAAGAAGGCTTCTAGGGTTTCTTTACTATATTATATGTGTTCATAGGAAGAAGGAGAGAAAAACAGAAAACCTACAACTAGGTTTTTGTCGTGAACGTGTTTGTATCTATTTTCAATTTTAATGCACGCTTTTAAATATGTTTAAGTATCTGAGTACAAGAAGGATTTCATCCAAAACTGACACTTTTAACACACATGCACGGCTGGCATGCAAACATGCACAATCGACATGTTTTATGCTTACACAGGTGGCAGACTAGTGTGTCGCATGGTAAACATCAAGTCATGCACATGTGGCACCATAAATGTGTCACCCAACATGGCTTTAAGCCTTGCACTGTTAGATAATCTTTTGTTTGGTTTTGCTATGCTTTTTATAATTTTGCATAGTGCCACCAAGCACCATGCACACTAAGTGTACCTTGGTCAAAGCATAGTCAATTGAAGTATTTCTTTCCTTAAATATCAAGATTATCACCGAATTATCTTTGTCTTTGGGCTCGAATCAACCCCTATATGCATATGAACCATAAGTTGTCTATCAAACCAGTAGTGTCTAAATTTAGGTTAAATTCAAACATAGACCTAGATTGACCTCTGACAAAGAATCTTGACTAACTAGATGACAAAATGTCAGCGGACATCTTTTAAGCTTTTACAACATCACTGTTACATACAATTCAATCCTTTCTTCAACTAATATCTCTTGAGGTTGAGACATAGAAATGTGTTTATTTTAGTAATTCTTGGTATAAACTAATACATATCAATGACTAACATGGATTAGGTTACAACTTTATCCCACAGTGGCCGCAGATTCAAGTGATCATAAATGTCTTTCAGTATTCTTATGTAAGATACCTTCTCCTATGTTTATGAGTGATAAATCCTTTATCAATCAACCATAGCCTTTATGTATCTTATGATATGGTCGATTACTACCTTTATAGTTATCCCAATTACAGTGACATGTTAAATAACATCAAATCATACTAATCCTTACTTGAGATGGTCTTGTAATCTCAAGTCAAAAGATCATATGCAATCGGTGTGTTCAAAGGATTTATTCCATTAACATTAAAGCAACCATCCATATAGATATGCTCTAGTTAGGTCAGTTTGATAAACACGTCTATAACATATACCTATGTGTTATACCAAGTTGTCTATAACAACTTTGACAAGTGAGAACTGTTACCACTTTTAGTGGCATTGTTTAACACTATGATAATCCTCTCATCATTATATATGCCCTTATTCATTGTAATTATATATAAAGTTATATATCTAATGTCAAGCTTAGCTTTATGTCTATCATGCTTCTACTATGACAAAGGTTTTGTCCATGAGTCAACCAAATTGTCATTTGTATTAATCTTTGTTATTTGTATGTCATCTCATTATACAATCTCTTGAATCAGGTGACATACTCTGAGTATATGTTTAGGCCTTTGATAAGATTGTTGCTCCTTTGCTTGAGCAATTGCTCCATTGTTGTCGCAATGGAGCTTAATCAGCTTGGCAATGCTCGGAACCACTCCAAGTTCAGTTATAAACACATTGATCCATACAACCTCTTTTGTCAATTTTAATAGGGCAATTTACTCCAACTCTATTGTAAAATCATCCATTGTACTTTACTTGGAGCTTTTCCAGCTAACTACACTATCATTCAAACTAAATACAAACCTTGATTGGGATTTATAATTATCTCGATCAGTTTGAAAATTAGCATCACTGCAACTTCTTATAATGATTTAGATTCCCTTTATAAACAAAAAATGTATACTTAGTCCTTCTTAAGTACTTTAGGATATTCTTGATAACCATATATTGTTTTCCCCTAGATTAGATTAATATCTACTATAAATGCTTAAGGCTTATGAGACATCAATCCCTATACAAAACATTACGTACATGATTGATCATATAGCAGAAGCATATGAAATCCTATTTATCTTATCTCTCTCAAATTATGTATATAAAAAATCTCTTTCGAAAGATATACATCATGAGACATAGGCAGAAATCCTTTCTTGGATTCTTCTATATTAAATCTAGTCAATACCTTATCTATGTACATGTTTTGATTTAGGCCTAATAGTCCATACTTTTTATCTTGGTAAATTTTAAACCTAAGAATTTAGGTTACTTCTTCTAAGCCTTTCATAGAGAAACACTTCAAAAACCAAGCCTTTACTGACTATAAGTTTGGTATGTCATTTCTAATATTTAAGATGTCACTGACATAAAATACTAAAAAATCAGTCACACTCCCATTGACATTCTTATACACACATGGTTTATCTTTATTTTTTATAAATCCAAACTCACAAACAACTTCATCAAAATGAATATTCTAGCCTCTCGAAACTTGCTTAAGTCTATAAATAGATTTTTCTAGCTTGTATACTTTGTCTACTTGTCTTACAAGAATAAAACCATCAGGTTGCACCATATAGACATCCTCTACAAGGTTACTGTTTAGGAAAGTAGTCTGACATCCATTTGAAAATTTTATAGTTATAGTATGTAATTATAACAAGTATAATCCTAATAGACTTAAATATATTGTCCGGTGTAAAGGTTTAATCATAGTTAATGTCATATTTTTTAGTGAAACCTTTGACAACTAATTGTGTTTTATAAGTATGCACGTTACCTTCCATGCCAATTTTCTTTTTGGAAACCTATTTGCACCCTACGAGTTTTACCCCTTTAGGTGCATCCACTAGAGTCCATACTTAGTTTTAGTATATGAAGTCCATTTTAGATTTTATGGTCTTAGTTTCAGTATATGAAGTCTATTTTAGATTTTATGGTATCTAACCATTTATCAGAATCTAGACTTGAAATAGTTTTGTCGTAAGTCTGTTATCATTAATGACCTATGTGTTGAGTTAGGAGAAACCAAATCTTTTTGGCTCATGACGTACTCATATAGATCTATATAGCTCTTATGTGCATTGAGGTTGTTCCATATGAAATGGAGGAACTTTCTCATCATGATTAGGCTACGACCTTATCCCAAGTGGTTATAGATTCAAGTGGTCATAGATGTCATTCAGTATTTTCATGTGAGATATTTTTTACTATGCTTAAGAGTGACGAATCCTTTATCGATCAACCATGTCCTTTATGTATCTCACGATATGACCGATTACTATATTTATAGTTATTACAGTTACAACAACATGTTATATAGCGTCAAACCATCCTGATCCTTACACGAGATGGTTTGACAACACCATGTTAAAAGATCACATGCACTTGTGGTATTTAGAGGATTTATTCTATAGACATTAGAACAACCATCCATGTGGCACATCTATAATGTGCGCCTATATGTTACACTAAGTTGTCTATAACAACTTTGACACATGAGACCTATAATGTAACCTCTCATAACCCTTGGGTGTGTTACAGAAAAACGGCATGAGTTCCCCTATTTTAGAGGGCCCGGGGAATATTTTTCTCTTTTTCATTATGCCCTGTAACACTCCCAATTTGTAATTCACACAAACCAGTCCTACCAATCGACTGGATTTTCATCACATAATCATAATAAATAAAATAAGTACATAATAATAACTATCATAAAAAAAATTATCACCCACAGAAACTTTATAACTAATTTTCCAAACTAGTCATATATATATATATATTACATATACATCATAACATTTAAGTCAACAAAATTATGGTGCCTTCCTCCCTTAGCCTCATGTCTCATTAGTGCTCCCCGGGAACCTTTGCTGCATTTCTTTACCTGTAAAATATTAAATTAAACGGAGTGAGCGACTATGGCTCAGTAAGAAAATCATACTAAACACTTAAAGTATTTCATACCAGTATTAATCTTTTATAATCTTTTCCATACTCAACGTGTCTGAACTATTTACAACAAAATAATTGACACAGAACACGCATTTAACACATATCATAATTCTTTTCTTTCACACATTTATTCATTTCCTTACTATACAGATATGATTCACTCATTATGATTTATGCATGTATGAGTGCCATGACATTTTTATTTTCTGATCGTACATCTTTCTCAACTCTTTATCAGCCACACAGGCTTGTATGCATAATTCTAATGCAAATGACTTTCATAAAATATTTACTAATTTGTTTCTCTCTCATTCTCATTGATCGATTTAGACTACATATGATAGTACTTGCAGTCACCATACAAAGTATAATTCTCTCTTACACGCATATTTTTTTTTTCTTTGCTGTCCACACAGTACAGCTAATATTTTTCATTGCTGTCCACACAGTACAGCTGATATTTTTCTTTTGCTGTCCACACAGTACAGCTGATATTTTTCTTTTCTTTGCTGTCCACACAGTACAGCTGGTTGTCCACACAGTACAACCAATTATTTTATTTGCTGTCCACACAGTACAGCTGGTTGTCCACACAGTACAACCGATTATTTTATTTGCTGTCCACACAGTACAGCTGGCGTGTAAGGATTTTAAGTATGTTTTCTGCTTTCCTATATCATATGAGTCATTATGAAAGCATGCATGACTTAGAAAATATTTTTCCTCTTTCTTTATTTTTTTCTAAATCATGCATATGTTATGATTCCTCATGTATGCATATATAACCATATTATGAAATATGCGCATTTGTTATTTTCCCTTATTCTTTTCATTCCTTCTCAAACATCATGTTATTTTCTCATGCATTTATATATAAATATATATCATGTCTCAAATTAATTTCAATTATACAATATAGGCTTAATATAAGGGTTATTTCACATAACATGCACATAATTAAACAACATTAACCTATATCGCATAAAATGACATTTTTGCCCTTATGGCCAAAATTACCTTATTACCCTTATGGCCAAAAATTACATCCTGAATCATAATGAATTTCTTTATCATTTTAAGCATAAATCACCTTAATTCTAATACCTTACATACTGATATAAGTAAAGGTTATTTAAATAACCTAACTCAAATTTACTTCAAGTATGTAAAGTATGAAATTCTTACCTTTTCTTTGCTGATTTGGTGATTTAAGCTTATTCACCTTCTTTTCTTCTTTCTGGCAACCTTAATCAACCAAAAATATGACCATCCATCAAACTCCCAAATTTCACATATCTTAAAAATTAAATTTCTTACCTTAGAACTGACCAGAATTTACAGATCTACACTTTTTATAACTGGGGCCTCTGGAAATCAGGTGGTTTAGCTAGGTTTTTGGACGAATTTTGGTTAAGGGAAAAACTTTAGCTTAATTTCATGGAGTTCTCGGCAATAAGGAAGAAGATGAATAGATTATATAATTTATAAGCCTTTTGGACCATTTTGCCCTTAACCTTTTTCATAAATTACTATTTTATCCTTAGCCGATTACCAAAAACCCTTAGCACCACCATATAATTTCAAGTGTGCCCTTCAATTTTAATTCCCACTTTGTCCCTTGAATCTTTATAAAATGACCATTTTACCCCTTTTGAAAAATATTGCTCATTTAGCAGTTTTCTATAATTCTTTTACAATTTCTTTACACAACAAGTTGTAAAATCCATTCTAGGGGTAATTTTGGAAGTGGAGTTTACTAACACACCTGAATTCGGATGTTACATTTCTTCCCCCCTTAAAAGAATTTCGTCCTCGAAATTTAAACAAATAAGTTGGGAAATCTCTCTCTCATTTGTTGCTCAACCTCCCATGTGGCTTCTTCCACCTTATGATTCTTCCATAATACTTTCACTAATGGAATTGTCTTATTTCGGAGCTCTTTTATTTTTCTGTCCAGTATCTGCACTGGTTGCTCCTCATAAGCTAAATCTTCTTTTAATTCCACATCGTCTGATTTTAAGACATGTGAAGGATCGCTAATGTATTTTCTCAATAAAGAAATATGAAATACATTATGAACTCGATCCATACTAGGTGGAAGTGCAAGTCTATAAGCCACCTTGCCCATTTTTTCTAAAATTTCAAATGGGCCAATAAATCTTGGAGCAAGTTTCCCTTTTCTTCCAAATCTCATCACGTGCTTATAAGGGGCTACTTTCACAAAAACTTTGTCACCCGGTTGAAACTCTACTTCTTTCCTTTTCAAATCTGCATAGCTCTTTTGTCTGTCCTGAGCTTGCTTCAATCTAGTCTTGATAATCTTTATATCTTCCACCATCCTTTGGGTTAACTCAGGCCCAAGAACTTGACTCAAATCATCTCGCTCTCCTATATCATCCCAATGTAATGGAGATCTACACTTTCGTCCATAAAGAGCCTCATATGGTGCCATTTTAATAGTGGACTGGTAACTATTATTATATGCAAATTCGATCAATGGAATCATTTCATGCCAGGTCATTTTATAATCTAAACAACAGGCCCTCAACATATCCTCTAGTATTTGATTCACCCTCTCTGTTTGGCCATCTGTTTGAGGATGATATGCTGTGCTAAATGCCAACTTCGTACCCAATGCTCTTTGTAAACTACCCCAAAAAGCTGAAACAAATTTGGGGTCTCTATCTGACACAATAGTTTTGGGTACGCCATGTAATCTCACAATCTCCCGTATATAAATTTGGGCCAATTGATCTGAAGTAAAACTATCTTTCACTGGAATAAAATGGGCAGATTTAGTCAATCTATCTATAATCACCCATAATGCATTATAGCCTTTTTGTACTCGAGGTAGGCCAATGATGAAATCCATTGAAATATCTTCCCACTTCCATTCAGGAATACTAAGTGGGTGAAGCAAACCTGAAGGTCTCTGATGCTCAGCCTTGACCTGTTGACATACCAAGCACTTAGCTACATAGTCTCCAATATCTTTCTTCATACCTATCCACCAATAAGCTTTCTTTAAATCCTGATACATCTTTACTCCCCCAGAATGAGCAGTGTAAAGTGTATCATGTGCTTCACTTAGGATTTTCTTTCTTAACTCCAGATCTTGGGGAATACATACCCTGTTTCTGAACTTGAGCACTCCATCTATCATTTGAAACTCAGTTGTTTTCCCTTCGCATATCTGTTGACTTATTTTCTGGCACCATAAATCTTCTACTTGTTTCTCTTTTATTTCATTGAAGAGATTAGGTTGAATTTCCAATCTGGCCACTTGACTTCTTATCACCTCAATCTGTTCCCTCTGAAACTCTTTTTGCAACTCTATCTGAATGGTGAGGTGAGCTATGACAATCTTTCTACTCAAGGCATCGGCTACCACATTTGCTTTACCCGGTTGATATTTAATATCACATTCATAATCTTTGACTAGCTCTAACCATCTCCTTTGTCTCATATTCAAGTCTTTCTGAGTGAAGAAATATTTTAGACTTTTATGGTCGGTGTAGATATTACATTTAACTCCATATAAATAATGCCTCCAAATTTTTAAAGCAAAAACTACTGCTGCTAACTCTAAATCATGGGTAGGGTAGCGTGTTTCATAATCTTTTAACTGTCGAGAGGCATACGCTATCACCTTACCCCTTTGCATCAGCACGGCTCCCAAGCCATTATACGAGGCATCACAATAAATATCATAATCTACACATTCCTCTGGTAAAACTAAAATAGGAGCTGTAGTCAACCGCCTTTTTAGCTCTTGGAAACTCTTCTCACAAGCTTCAGTCCATAGAAAAGGAGTTCCTTGTCTGGTAAGAGCTGTAAGTGGTTTGGCCAACCGAGCAAAACCTTGAACAAATCTTCTGTAATAGCCGGCTAGCCCTAAAAAGCTTCTAATCTCTTTCACAGTCTTCGGCCTCACCCATTCAAGTATTGTTTCTACTTTACTGGGGTCCACAGCTATACCTTCCTTAGTAACCACATGTCCCAAAAATACTATTCGATCCAACCAGAATTCACACTTAGAGAATTTGGCATACAATTTCTTTTCTCTCAATCTTTGTAGCACAAATCTCAAGTGTTCGGTATGTTCTTCTTCTGATCTGGAGTATATCAAGATATCATCAATAAATACCACCAAGAATTTGTCAAGGCAATCATGAAATACTCGATTCATTAAATCCATAAAGATTGCTGGAGCATTAGTCAATCCAAAGGGCATTACCACAAACTCGTAGTGCCCGTAGCGAGTCCGAAAAGCTGTCTTTGGAATATCTTGCTCTGCAATCCTCACCTGGTGATAACCCGACCTCAAGTCAATTTTGGAGAACACAGAAGCTCCTTTCAATTGATCAAATAAATCATCAATTCGAGGCAACGGGTATTTATTCTTCACTGTCAATTTATTCAACTCTCTGTAATCTATGCACATACGAAGCGACCCATCTTTCTTTTTGACAAATAGTATGGGTGCTCCCCAAGGAGAGTGGCTAGGTCTAATAAAACTCTTATCTAAAAGTTCTTGCAACTGTTTCTTTAATTCTTGTAATTCAGCTGGAGCCATTCGGTAAGGGGCTTTTGAAATTGGGGCTGAGCCAGGTTCTAACTCGATACTAAACTCTAACTCTCTCTCTGGAGGTAAACCTGGTAGCTCATCAGGAAAGACATCTGGGAAATCTTGTACTATTGGGACATCCTGAACACCCAATCTTTGAACATCATGCTCATGTACCACATGAGCTAAATATCCCGTACACCCATTTTTTAATAATTTTTGTGCCTTTACACTACTGATCATCATACTAGGCTGATGGCCCTCTCCGAAATTAAAGTGATCTCCATTATCGAGTTGGAATCGAGCCTTTTTCTTTCTACAGTCAATCTCGACTCCATATCTTTCTAAGAAATCCATGCCTAAGATAACATCAAAATCGGGCATATCAAAGACAATCAAATCCACCTTTAACTCTCTCCCATGTATCACTACCTTCTGGTCTTTTAGCATTTTATCTGTAATCACACTTCCCCCATCTGGCATCTCAATTCTAATGGAATGGGTAGATCTAACAGGCACTAAACCTACCCTTTCAATAACCCCTGGTGCAATAAAGGAGTGTGTAGCTCCTGAATCAATCAATGCATATAAAGAAATCGAGTGGAAAAAGAGCTGACCAGTAACTGCAGATGGACTAGCCTCCGCCTGACTATGGGTAGCTGTATAAACCCGTGCATTAGTACCTCTCCCTGGTTGCACTGGTGGAATTAGGTTTTGTTGTGGCTGTATCTGAACTGGCACTTCGGTACTTGGGCAATCCTTTGCTATATGCCCTGGCTGTCGGCATCTATAACAAATCACCTGTTTCTGCTGGTACCAACATTCCCCACTATGACGTCTCCCACAAATCTGACATTGGGGAATATTTTCTTTTCTAGGCTTCTTATCACTCTTCCAGCCTTTTCTATTTGCTTTTGACTGGAATTTTCTTTTTCCCCTATTGTTTCTGAAACTGGAGCCAATTGAACTACCTCCTGATGCTGTAGCAGGTGCTGAAATAGTCAATGAAGCAGGTAAAGCTGACCGACTTGGCATCACTGTCTGGGGTACTGTCAATGATGGAGGTGTTGACATAGAAGGTGTATTCCTGGGTAGCTTATTAACATATACCTCCAACCTTAATGCTCTCTCCAATGCCTCTTCATAAGTTTGAGGAGGTTGTGGTCCAGCTAGCACATGCAAGGCTATCTCCGGTCTAAGGCCCTGAAGAAATCTGTCCAACCGGAGACTAGGGGTACTCACCATACCTGGAGCAAAACTGGCTAAGACATCAAAACGAGTAGAGTAATCCTTTACTGAACCCTCTCCCTGCTGTAAAGAAATGAACTCTTGAACTTTGACTGCTACCACATCAGCTGTTCTGTATTGGGCCTCAAATACCCTTCTAAAGTCTTTCCAGGTCATCAGATCTACATTTCTGGTTTCTTTAACTAGGTCCCACCATACGCGGGCCTCTCCCCTCATCAAGAAACTGGCATACCGAACTTTTTCTCTATCAGTCATAGAAAATAAATCCATAGTACTTTCCACTTGCTTGATCCATTCATCAGCCACTAAAGGATCTTGAGTACCTTTAAATTCAGGAGGGGTATGCTGATTAGGTAAGGAATAAATGGGCTCAAGTCGCCTTTGAGCTCTAATTTCTCCTCTCCCTTCATTCCTTATTTCATTTCTGATTTCTTCTATGACTTCCTCACGAATCTCACTTCTAATCTCATCTCGGATGGCATCTCTGGCTATATTTTCAGGTGTGGGTCTATCTTGACTCTTAGTCAACACCTGACGGACTATATCTCGTATTTCTGCTAGCCCAAATCCTGAACCAACTGACGGGGCAGGGTTAGACGGTTCTCCCGTCTCTTTCTGAATACCTCTTCCACGACCCCGTCCTCGTCCTCGTCTTGTGGTACTCATCATCTAATAACTGCATAAGTGTAATTACATAATATTCTATTATTTGAATACAGGTAAAGAAAATAACTTACTGCAGTCGATTCTCGGGAGCTGATCTGTGAGACATGAGGGGCACCTGTGTAATACTAGAATGCAAAACCATAGATATATTGTATTATATTACCACACATTATATTATATTTTTCTTTAAGCGCCCAAAATCGCGCTCTGATACCAAAATGTAACCTCTCATAACCCTTGGGTGTGTTACAGAAAAACGGCATGAGTTCCCCTATTTTAGAGGGCCCGGGGAATATTTTTCTCTTTTTCATTATGCCCTGTAACACTCCCAATTTGTAATTCACACAAACCAGTCCTACCAATCGACTGGATTTTCATCACATAATCATAATAAATAAAATAAGTACATAATAATAACTATCATAAAAAAAATTATCACCCACAGAAACTTTATAACTAATTTTCCAAACTAGTCATATATATATATATATTACATATACATCATAACATTTAAGTCAACAAAATTATGGTGCCTTCCTCCCTTAGCCTCATGTCTCATTAGTGCTCCCCGGGAACCTTTGCTGCATTTCTTTACCTGTAAAATATTAAATTAAACGGAGTGAGCGACTATGGCTCAGTAAGAAAATCATACTAAACACTTAAAGTATTTCATACCAGTATTAATCTTTTATAATCTTTTCCATACTCAACGTGTCTGAACTATTTACAACAAAATAATTGACACAGAACACGCATTTAACACATATCATAATTCTTTTCTTTCACACATTTATTCATTTCCTTACTATACAGATATGATTCACTCATTATGATTTATGCATGTATGAGTGCCATGACATTTTTATTTTCTGATCGTACATCTTTCTCAACTCTTTATCAGCCACACAGGCTTGTATGCATAATTCTAATGCAAATGACTTTCATAAAATATTTACTAATTTGTTTCTCTCTCATTCTCATTGATCGATTTAGACTACATATGATAGTACTTGCAGTCACCATACAAAGTATAATTCTCTCTTACACGCATATTTTTTTTTTCTTTGCTGTCCACACAGTACAGCTAATATTTTTCATTGCTGTCCACACAGTACAGCTGATATTTTTCTTTTGCTGTCCACACAGTACAGCTGATATTTTTCTTTTCTTTGCTGTCCACACAGTACAGCTGGTTGTCCACACAGTACAACCAATTATTTTATTTGCTGTCCACACAGTACAGCTGGTTGTCCACACAGTACAACCGATTATTTTATTTGCTGTCCACACAGTACAGCTGGCGTGTAAGGATTTTAAGTATGTTTTCTGCTTTCCTATATCATATGAGTCATTATGAAAGCATGCATGACTTAGAAAATATTTTTCCTCTTTCTTTATTTTTTTCTAAATCATGCATATGTTATGATTCCTCATGTATGCATATATAACCATATTATGAAATATGCGCATTTGTTATTTTCCCTTATTCTTTTCATTCCTTCTCAAACATCATGTTATTTTCTCATGCATTTATATATAAATATATATCATGTCTCAAATTAATTTCAATTATACAATATAGGCTTAATATAAGGGTTATTTCACATAACATGCACATAATTAAACAACATTAACCTATATCGCATAAAATGACATTTTTGCCCTTATGGCCAAAATTACCTTATTACCCTTATGGCCAAAAATTACATCCTGAATCATAATGAATTTCTTTATCATTTTAAGCATAAATCACCTTAATTCTAATACCTTACATACTGATATAAGTAAAGGTTATTTAAATAACCTAACTCAAATTTACTTCAAGTATGTAAAGTATGAAATTCTTACCTTTTCTTTGCTGATTTGGTGATTTAAGCTTATTCACCTTCTTTTCTTCTTTCTGGCAACCTTAATCAACCAAAAATATGACCATCCATCAAACTCCCAAATTTCACATATCTTAAAAATTAAATTTCTTACCTTAGAACTGACCAGAATTTACAGATCTACACTTTTTATAACTGGGGCCTCTGGAAATCAGGTGGTTTAGCTAGGTTTTTGGACGAATTTTGGTTAAGGGAAAAACTTTAGCTTAATTTCATGGAGTTCTCGGCAATAAGGAAGAAGATGAATAGATTATATAATTTATAAGCCTTTTGGACCATTTTGCCCTTAACCTTTTTCATAAATTACTATTTTATCCTTAGCCGATTACCAAAAACCCTTAGCACCACCATATAATTTCAAGTGTGCCCTTCAATTTTAATTCCCACTTTGTCCCTTGAATCTTTATAAAATGACCATTTTACCCCTTTTGAAAAATATTGCTCATTTAGCAGTTTTCTATAATTCTTTTACAATTTCTTTACACAACAAGTTGTAAAATCCATTCTAGGGGTAATTTTGGAAGTGGAGTTTACTAACACACCTGAATTCGGATGTTACATATAACCTCTAGGTTGCTTAACATTATGTTAATCTCATCATCATTACATGTGCCCTTGTTTATTGTAATGTTGGGATTACAAATATTTCTAGAATGACCACTCAATGCGTATATAAGGTTCTCATGATCAATCGTTTGATCTCATTTTTCTAAAGGCATGTTATTTATATAATTGTATAAATAGTCACATATGAATTGAATAATAATAAATCATTTTATAAATTATTAATATAAAATTATTGTAACACCCGGATTTAGGTATATCAGTGAACTCTACTTTCAAAATTACCCCTAGAGTTGATTTTATAACTTGTTATTTAAAGAAATTACAAAAGAATTATAGAAAACTACTAAATGAGCAATAATTTTTAAAGGGGGTAAAATGATCATTTTAGAAAGATTTAAGGGACAAAGTGGAAATTAAAATTCAATGGCACACTTGAAATTATATGGTGGTGCTAAGGGTTTTTGGTAATTGACTAAGGATAAAATAGTCATTTATGGAAAAATTAAGGGCAAAATGGTCCAAAAGGCTTATAAAACATATCCCTATTCATTTTCTTCTTCTTTTTAGCCGAGAGCCTTCACCATTTTTGCTAAAGCTTTCCTTCAACTAAAATTCACCAAAAAGCCTAGCTAAACCACATGATTTCCAGAGTCTCCAGTTATAAAAAGTGTAGATCTGTCAATTCTGGTCAGTTCTAAGGTAAGAAATTTAATTTTTAAGATATGTCAAGTTTAGGGTTTTAATGGATGATTATATTTTTTGGTTGATTAAGGTTGTTAAGAAGAAGAAAAGAAGGAGGATAAGCTTAAATCACCAAATTAGCAAAGAAAAGATAAGAATTTCATACTTTACATACTTGAAATAATTTGAGTTAGGTTATTTAAATAACTTTTACTTATATAAGTGTGTAATGTATTAGAATTAAAGTGATTTATGCTTAAAAGGATACAAAAATTCATTAGGATTCATGATGTAATGTTTGGCCATAAGGGCAAAAATGTCATTTTATGTGATATAGGTTAATTTTGCTTAATTATATGCATGATATATGGAATAACCCTTATATTAAGCCTATATTGTATAATTGAAATTAATTTGAGGTATGAGATATATATAAATGCATGAGGAAGTAATATGATGTTTGATAAAGAGTGAAAAGAATAAGGAAAAACAATGAATTGGCATATTTCATATTATGGTTATACATGCATACATGAGGAATCATAGCATATGCATGATTCAGAAAAAATAAAGAAAGAGGAAAAACATTTTCTACGTTATGCATGTTTTCAGAAAATGGAAAACAAGTATTTTTGGTTTTACTATGACTCATATGATACAGGAAAACAGAAAACCTACTTAAAATCCTTACATGTGAGCTGTACTGTGTGGACAAAAAAAAAAAAAAAAAAATATATATATATATATATATATATATATATATATATATATATATATATATATATATATATATATATACGTGTAAGAGAGAATTGTACTTTGTATGGTGACTACAAGTACTGTCATATGTAGTCTAGACCGGTCAATGAAAATATTTGAAAAAAAAAAGAGAGAAAGAATCAGAAAATATTTTATGAAAATAAATTGCATTAGAACCATATATGCAAGTCTATGTGGCTGATAAAGAATTGAGAAAGATGTACGATCAGAAAATAGAAAAGTCATGACACTCATACATGCATAAATCATAACGAATGAATCATATATGTATAGTAAGAAAATGAATAAATTGGTGAAATAAGAGAATTATGATATGTGTTTAGTGCGTGTTCTGTGTAAATAATTTTATATATGAATAGCCTAGACACGCTGAGTATGGAAGAGATTAATACTGGTATGAAATACTTTGAGTAGTGAGTATGATTTTCTTACTGAGCCATAGTCGCTCACTCCGTTTAATTTAATATTTTACAGGTAAAGAAATGCAGCAAAGGTTCCCGAGGAGCACTAATGAGACATAAGGCTGAGGGAGGAAGACACCATATTTTTGTTGATGTATATGTGAATATATGCATATATATATACACTTGATGTAGATATTGGTGGATATGTATATATATGATTTTGTATAGTTATATCTATATATGTATATATATATGACTAGTTATGAAAATTGATTATAAAGTTTCTGTGGGTGATAATGTTTATAATTGTTATTATTATGTACTTATTTTATTAATTGTGATTAAGTTGATGAAAATCCAGTCGGTTGGTAGGACTGGTTTATGTGAATTGTTAATTGGGAGTGTTATAGGGCATAATGAAAAAAGAGAAAAAAATTCCCCAGACCCTATAAAATAGGGGAATTCTTGCCATTTTTCTATAACACATCTATTGGTTAGGAGATGTTACAATTATATTCATAAATATCAAATTCAATTGGCTCTAGAACACTTACCTTAACAATAAGGGCAAACGATTTTTCACTTCTACATCATTTTCCTATTCTAACCTCATTTTTTTCTTCTTCACCTCAAGAATTTAGAAACTTTAAAAATCACTCCCAAATGTTTTTTTTTTTTTTTGCATCAAAACACTTCCCAACATATTTTCTATACTCTCTAGTGGAAATTCCTTTTCAAAAACACCATCATTCATTTAAAATTTCAACAAAATCTCCAGAAACCTTAAACCCAAAAAATTCGATTTTTGCTTAAATTCACCTAAACTTTTCTTGTTTTCTATAAAATTGTACACACATTTATCCCCTCTAGCATCTATTTAACATTTTCCAACCATCAATTTGTGAATTTAAGCCTTAAATAAAAAAAACCAAAATTTCATCATCCAAATTTTGGTTTTTGTATAAAAAAAACCTCTTTTAGTCATCATTTTTGAATTCTAACCATACCATTGGATTCCTCTCTTTATTTTTAGCTTGAGTGTGCATTCGATTTTTGAATTTGTGTTCATAGTTTTTTGTTTTCCTTTGTCTTATTGATTATATTTCTTGTTTATTTCCTTTTGATTATGACAAAAGGGGAGAAGTAATAAATGTTATATATTATATTTGACTATCGAAGATATAAATATAGTTGATTAAGGGATTATGGATATATCTTATTATGATTATGAATGCAATAGTTGATTGATGTTGTGGATATTTTGATGTGTTTGATATTGGATATATGACATTAACATGAATTACATTATTATTTTTTTATGGTGCATATATTCAAGGGGAGGAAACTTTATTTTTTAAGGTGAACTCTTGCAAAATTTTCTTAAAATCAAGTGTTTCTTAACCTCAAAGAAATACATTCATTGACATACTTTGTAAAATTCCTTAAAGTGCATATGTATTTGTCATCATAAAAAACGAGGAGATTGTTGACTTAATGAGTCATTATATTCTTATTTTGACAAACTAATTTATCCTTAATCATATTGACTAATAACTTTACTTAAGTGTGAGTTTAGATTGCAAGATTTTACCTAATGCACTTGAAATAATATCAAGATGGAAACTAAAGACAAGGTTTAAAATGAAGAATTCTCGAAGATTTGAAGAAAAGCTCAAGTTTAATTAGACGATTTGTGTATCTTAAAGCATTGGTTTTGATTAGAAAATTTGTTTGTATGTGAAAGCTTACTCAAAAGCTTGTTTTCATATCTTTTACATTTTGGGGTTAAAGTGTCATTTTTCAACCTAATGAGTTAAATAGATTTTTATCAAATTTCAATGACCTATTTGAAATTATGAAGTCTTGTGAACTAAAATATCATATTTTAATTTCGGGTTTGAACAAGCTTTCCAAAAATATGTTAAATTGACATTTTCCATATCTTATAAAATTTTTGGTTAAAATATCGTTTTTCAAACTAATTGAATTAAGCTAAATTTTTTAATCAAATTTCAATAACTCATTTGAAATTGTTATTATTTGTGGACCAAAATTTCATATCTCAAAACCGGTTTTGAAAGAGTTTTCCAAAATGGGTTAAATTGTCACTTTTCAAAGTTTTAGGGGAAATTATAATTTTTCAAAATTTAGAGGGTAAAATGTAATAAAATTTGGTTTTTTGACCAGCCTTATTTTTTTATGGTAGCTTTTGGAGTATATAGATACCATGTATTTTGGCTTTTAGAAATCTGATCAATCGAATTCCTTCTAGTCGAATAAATTATACTATGAATTTTCTAACAGCAAGTGTTATGTGGACACTATGGAAGTGTCACTAAGAACTTTCATACATTTGTAAGCAAACTGTTATTGAGCTACTCACTTGCAAAATCTTTTATTCTTAATCAAAACCCTTGCTTATTCATTTTCTTGAATACACTTGTGTTGGGTTGTATTGAACTATAACTTTTATACTTACTTTTTGAGAGAGTTTTAAACTTTTTTTCTTAGAAATTTGTATCATAAAAGATTGAGGTTCACTCTTGGAAAGACCAGAGATTTCTAGTGAGAGAAAATGAGTTATAACACTTATAAAGGTTAATAGCACCTTGAAAGCTATTTGTATTGTGAAGAAAAACTTGGTTGGGGTTTTGTCAACCAACGATTAATGGAATACACCAAGGGAGATAACTTAGAGGAGTGGACGTATGATAGGTTGTGCTAAACCACTACATATTGCTTGTTTAATTTTTTCATCCCTTAAACTCTTATTTTGTATTGTATGGTATTTTGATTGTTTTGATTATTTGGAATATCTTTTGACATTCTCATAAATTGCATTAAAAATATTCATCATTCATTAAGTTGCATAAATGGATTTAATCCTTTAATTTGGTATAAAAAAAAGTTTTAAAATTGCCTAATTCACCCCCTCACATTCCTTAAGTTAAAATAAGGTTTTAGCCCAAAAACAAGCATAAGTTGAAATAAATAAAAATTAAGCATAATTAAGCAAATAGTGAAGAAGTACCTATTTCTAAGCAACAAATGGAGCAAAATCAATTTTCTCTCTAAAAAACACCCTCTAACCTCTATTTAAATCTTAACCTCCTCACATTTGTTCTGACCACACTTATAATCATTGAAACTTTAACTTTTTGGCTTTTTTCATGTTAGTCTTCTATCTGGCATGTATCTTTGACTAAAATTATGTAGAAAATAGTTTTTAGGGTTTCTTTTTTTTTTCTCTCATAGTTGATGACTCTTTTGGTGCCAGCCTCCCTATCTCCAATGACCCACATGGTTTTTGGTACTCTGTTCCATTTTGCCTCATTTGTTAATCCCTATTATGTCTTCCTAATTTGTAGTGTTCAAGTGTTTATTCTTTGGTTTTCTTTTTTTTAATCCAGGTTTAGTGTCTGTCTTTCAGGTCTATAGTGTCATCTAGGTGGTATCCTTAGTTTTCTTCTTTGGTAGCGTTCAATGGGTATTGCCTTTATGTTTCCTTTTTTCAAAGTAAAACCTATTTAGTGGTTTGATATAATCTCTCCTAACTAATAGATGTGTTACAGAAAAACAACAAGAGTTTTCCTATTTTAGAGGGCCCAAGAAATTTTTTTTTATGCCCTGTAACACTCCTAATTAGCAATTCATACAAACTAGTCCTACCGATCGACTAGATTTTTATCAACTTAATCACAATTAACAAAATAAATACTTAATAGTAAGCATCATAAAAATTACCATCTATAGAAACTTTATAACCAATTTCAATGACTAGCCATATATATATACATATATAGATATGTATACACAATCACATATATACATATCCACCAATATTTATATCAAGTATATATATATGCATATATTAACATATACATAAAAAATATATAAATTAGCAAAAATATGGTGTCTTCCTCCCTCAGCCAAATATCTTACTAGTGTTCCCCGAGAACCTCTATTGCAACTCTTTACTTGTAAAAATATTAAATTAAATGGAGTAAACGACCACGGCTCAGTAAGAAAATCATACTAAATACTCAAAATCGTTCATACCAGTACTAATCTCTTGTATACTCAGCGTGTCTGGGCTAGTCACATACAAGGTAATTTACACATAACATGCATTAACCATATATCATATCTCTCTTTATCACTATGCAAATATGATTCACACGTTATGATGTATGCATGCATGAGGGCCATGACTTTTATTTTCAGAATCTTCTTCTCTTGTCTTAAATCTTCTCTGATTGTACATCTTTCTCAACTTTTTGTCAGCCACATGGGCTTGCATGCATGATTCTAATGCAAATGACTTTCATAAAACATTTGCTAATTTTTTTTTTGTTTGTCAAATATTTTCATTGACCGGTCTAGACTACATATAACAGTACACGTAGTCACCCTATGAGATACAATCCTCTCTTACATGCATATTTTACTATTTGTCTTTGTTGTCCACACAATATAATTGATATATTTTTTTACTATCCACACAGTACAATAGGCTACCCACACAGTACAATCAATATCTTTCTTTGTTGTCCACACAGTACAACTAATGTGTAAGGATTTTAAGCATGTTTTCAACTTTCCTGTATCATATGAGTCATTATAAAACCAAAAACACTTGTTTTCCATTTTCCAAAAACATGTATAACTTAGAAAATGTTGTTCCTCTTTCTTTATTTTTATAAAATCATACATATGCTATGATTCCTCATGTATACATGTATAACATTATTGAGCATTAGATTATTTTTTCATGTATTTACATATATCTTATGCATTCCATATTAATATACATATTTACTATGATGGGTTTTACACATATCGTGCACATAATTAAGCAAAATTAACTTATATCATATAAAATGACACTTTTGTCCTTATGGCAAAAAGTTATATGCCTACCCTTAGTGCACATTATTCCATCAATTCATCATTTCTCACATACTCAACACACAAAATCAATTAAGCTAACTCTAGGAATAAGAAATGTCTAAAATACCCTTATGTCAAAAAAATTACATCATAAGTCCTAATGAATTTCTTTATTCTTTTAAACATAAATCACATTAATTCTATACCCTTCACACTTATATAAGTAAAGGTTATTTGAATAACCTAACTCAAATTACTTCAAGCATATAAAGTATGAAATTCTTATATTTTCTTTGCTAATTAGGTCATTTAAGTCTATCCTCCTTCTTTTCTTCTTCCTAGCAACCTTAATCAGCCAAAAGCATAATCATCCATCAAAACTCAAAACTTGACATCTCTTAAAAATTAAACTTTTTACCTTAAAACTTATCAGAATTTATAGATTTATACTTTTTATAACTGGAGACTTTGGAAATTAGGTGGTTTAGTTAGGTTTTTTGGTGAATGTTTTGTTTGAAGAAAAACTTTAGTAATTTACCCTTAACCTTAGCCAAGGAAGAAGAAAATGAATAGTTTGGTTGTTTTATAAGCATTTTGGACTAATTTACCCTTAATCTTCTCCAAAATGACCATTTTATCCTTAGCCAATTACCTAAAACCCTTAATACCATTATATAATTTCAAGTGTGCCATTCAATTTACATTCCCACTTTGTCTCTTAAATCCTTCTAAAATGACCATTTTACCCCCTTTGAAAATTATTGCTCATTTAGTAGTTTTAAATTATTCTTTTACAATTTCTTTAAACAAAAAGTTATAAAATCAACTCTAGGGGTAATTTTGAAAGTATAATTTACTAGCATTCTTGAATCCAGGTGTTACATTTGAGGTATGTCTTATGTGCTATCACTTTCTTCACGTCCTTGCATGCCTTTGTTTGGAGTGCACGTATTCTGCACATTAAATTTAGTCTTCATCCCGGTTAGGTTTCTCTCTCTACTTTCCTAAAATGAACACCTATAATAATTCTTCTTTGTTAACCCTCCCCTCTTCAGGTAACCTTATAATAGTTCCTCATAATGGTTCTGTTCAATCTCCACCCCTACCTTCCTTGTCCTCCAAAGTTGCTCTTGATGCGAAATCATCCTAAAAGTCTATTTTCTTTTGTCATAAAGCTAAAACTTCCCTGGAATACTTTGAACCAGTTGGTAAGGATTAACATGGCTGAATTTGTGTTTCTCCACCTTAAGAGGTAGTTGAGTTAGGTGCAAACACATAAAAATTGTGTTGTTGGTTTGTTCATGTAACCTCTCCTAATCAATAGGTGTGTTACAGAAAAATGGCAAGAGTTCCCCTATTTTAGAGGGCCCGGGGAATATTTTTCTCTTTTTTATTATGCCCTGTAACACTCCCAATTTGCAATTCACACAAACCAGTCCTACCAATCGACTGGATTTTCATCAACTTAATCACAATTAGTAAAATAAATACATAATAATAACAATTATAAAAATTATCACCCACAGAAACTTTATAATCAATTTTCATAACTAGCTGTATATATATATATATATATATAGGCATATATTCACATATACATCAAAACATATATATATATTAATAAAAAATATGGTGCCTTCCTCCCTTAGCCTCATGTCTCATTAGTGCTCCCTGGGAACCTTTGCTGCATTTCTTTACCTGTAAAATATTAAATTAAACGGAGTGAGCGACTACGGCTCAGTAAGAAAATTATACTAAACACTTAAAGTATTTCATACCAGTATTAATCTCTTTCATACTCAACGTGTCTGGGCTACTCATATATAAAATTATTGACACGGACACGCATTAAACACATATCAGAATTCTCTTCTTTCACCAATTTATTCATTTTCTTACTATACAAATATGATTCATTCGTTATGATTTATGCATGTATGAGTGTCATGACTTTTCTATTTTCTGATCATACATCTTTCTTAATTCTTTATCGGCCACATAGGCTTGTATGTATGATTCTAATGCAATTTACTTTCATAAAATATTTACTAATTTGTTTCTCTCTCTTTCTCATTGACCGGTCTAGACTACATATGACAGTACTTGCAGTCACCATACAAAGTATAATTTTCTCTTACACGCATATTTTTTCTTTGCTGTCCACACAGTACAGCTAATATTTTTCTTTGCTGTCCACACAGTACAGCTGATATTTTTCTTTTGCTGTCCACACAGTACAGCTGATTTTTTTCTTTGCTGTCCACACAGCGTGTAAGGGTTTTTAGTATGTTTTCTGCTTTCCTGTATCATATGAGTCATTATAAAACCAAAAATACTTATTTTCCATTTTCTAAAAGTATGCATGACTTAAAAAAATATTTTTCCTCTAAATCATGCATATGCTATGATTTCTCATGTATGCATATATAATCATAATATGAAATATGCTCATTCATTGTTTTCTCTTATTCTTTTCATTCTTTATCAAATATCATATTCTCCTCTCATGCATTTATATATCTCATACATTTAATTAATTTCAAAATATACAATGTAGGCTTAATATAAGGGTTATCACACATCTTATGCACATAATTAAGCAAAATTAATCTATATCACATAAAATGACATTTTTGCCCTTATGGCCAAAATTACCTTTTTACCCTTATGGCCAAAAATTACATTATGAATCCTAATAAATTTCTTTATCCTTTTAAGCATAAATCACCTTAATTCTAATACCTTACACACTGATATAAGTAAAAGTTATTTAAATAACCTAACTCAAATTTACTTCAAGTATGTAAAGTATGAAATTCTTACCTTTTCTTTGCCAAATAGGTGATTTAAGCTTATTCACCTTCTTTTCTTCTTTCTGACAACCTTAATCAACCAAAAATATAATCATCCATCAAACTCCCAAATTTTACGTATCTTAAAAATTAAATTTCTTACCTTAGAACTGATCAGAATTGATAGATCTACACTTTTTATAACTAGGGCCTTTGAAAATTAAGTGGTTTAGCTAGGTTTTTGGACGAATTTTGGTTAAGGGAAAAAGCTTAGCTAAAACCATGGAGTTCTCGGCAAAAATGAAAGAGAAAATGAATAGCATAAGTTTATAAGCCTTTTGGACCATTTTGCCCTTAACCTTTTCCATAAATTACTATTTTATCCTTAGCCAATTACCAAAAACCCTTAGCACCACTATATAATTTCAAGTGTGCCCTTCAATTTTAATTCCCACTTTGTCCCTTGAATTTTTATAAAATGACCATTTTACCCCCTTTGAAAAAATATTACTCATTTAGTAGTTTTCTATAATTCTTTTGCAATTTCTTTACACAACAAGTTATAAAATCAACTTTAGGGGTAATTTTGAAAGTGGAGTTCACTGACACACCTGAATTCGGATGTTACAGTTCCTTGGTAAAAGACCTCTATACATGGTTGTGAAAAAAATTTGTAAAATCCCTAGGCTGCTTATGAGATAGTTAATGTAACAATGTTGGGGCAAGGAGTCTTGATGTAGGACAAGTGCTGATGAGGTTATAATATCATTCACAAGGACGTTTAGGGTTGATATCATTCAATAGACACAAATGGATAACAAAAATTCAATGCAATTTGTAAAACAATTCTTAAGAATAGTCAAATAAGAAGTTTTATTGATAATTTGAATTGAATGCTTCAGACGACAAAACTCATGCCTTTATATAGGATCATTTCTCCTAGCTAGACTAGAAAAACATATAATATAAGAAAAACTATTTAATTAAACTTTCCTAAATAATAACTTCCTAAAACTTATTATTTCCTAAATCAAAATAGGACACTTACTAGAAATAAAAATAAGACTTTTAACTTATTTAGGGAAACTAATATTAATAAAACTTTATTAATTAAATAAGACTTAGAAATCCTTATTTCATATACATAAAGCTTCCTTTTTGACTCTATGTTATCGTGCACGCCCATATTATCACACCATATTGCCAAATAGGTTGCCATATCATGTGACATATCATCATTGGGTGCCACATCATGTATCATGTCATCTATCTTCCTTTGGATCATTTTTACAATGTTTCGAATGCTTTCCACCTTACCACCTTCTTTCCTTGGTCATCCATTATTCTCCACCACTAGAAAAGAACTTGATTGGATTTATCACTGTATAAGTCAATTTTATAGTAGAATTTTGTCAAATTAGCCATGTTACAGGTGTTAGAAATCCCCATGTTGTTAGTTAAGTCCACCACATAAGCATTATCATTAATATTTTTCAAAATTTTGAAAAGCCCATAACGTTTTTGTTTCAATTTACCATGTATACCTATTGAAAGTCTCTCATTTCTAAGAAACACCAAAACTTCATTTTCCATGTCAAACACTTGTCTCCTCTTATATTTATCAATGATAGTTTCATAAGTCAAATTACTTTCCTTCAAAGCTTGTTTAACCATCTCAAACATAGATACATAATCGTCAACCAATGTAAAAGCTCCTTGACTAGCTCTCCTTCCCATAGGCATCTTCACTAAGCCAACCATATGTCTTAGGATCTTCATATAAACCATAACAAAAGGACTTTTACTTGTTGATCTATTTATTGAACTGTTGCAGGCATAATTATACTTGTGAGAAGGCAAAGTCCTATTAGCCTTTCTTCATCCCATAAATGCATCAAATTAAATTTCTTAAGGAATAGTTAACTAGCTCTCTTTGTCTATCAGTTTATAGATGTGCAATCCTATTAAATTTCAATTCAGTTCCAAATCTTTTTTACAAAGTAAGCCAAAATACCACCAAAAACTTGTTATCTATATTTGAAACAATTGATAATGGAACCTCATGTAAATGAACAACTTATTTGAAAAATATCATGGCCACATGATGAACATTGGTTGTCTTCCTATAAGGAATAAAGTAGGTCATCTTGGAAAATCTATCCACCACAACAAACACCAAGTTGATGCCCTTTGAGCTCTTGGTAACCTTAATGCAAAATCCATGGAAACATCATCCTAAAAAGCATTAGGGTTAGATAATGGCATGTATAATCCTTTGTTTTGTTGTTGTCCCTTACTAATTTGACTAGTATGACAACTTTTGACAAACTTCCTCGTATCTTGCTTCAATTGGAGCTAATAATACCTCTCTTTTAATCCAGCTATAGTTTTATCTTTACCTATCACTTGAATGTAACTATTTAATTAGCTTATCTCTTAATGAGCTTCTTGGAATACATAATTGACTCCTCTTAAACAAATATCCATCCTGAAAAATGAAATCACCTATAGGAAGGTTAAGTAATTATTCCACACCTTGGCAAAATCTTCATCGTTCTCATATAACTCCTTAAGTTACTCAACTCAAATAATTTTAGAGGCAGTTGTGACTAACAAAATTGTTTTTCTACTCAATGTATCTACCACTGTATTGGCTACACTTGATTTATAGATGATCATATAATTAAATCTCTCAAGGTATGAAACCATCTTGCTAAAATTCGGTCTATATGCTTTTGATCCCTAAAGTGTTGAAAGGCTTGGTAGTCTGAATAGATGATAAACTCCCTCAGTAACAAATAAGGCTCTTATGTCTTCAAAAATCTAAATACTACATATAATTTTTGTTGGTAAGTGGACCATTTTTGTCTACCTTCACTTAACTTTTTGCTGAAGAAAACAATCCTAATTCCACTAGCATCACACTTCAATTCAAAAACTTTATTAAAAATTAGGTAACAATAAAACAAGAGCCAATTAAAAGCTTATTGACTAGTTCTCCTTCCCATAGACACTTTCACTAAGTCAACCATATGTCTTGGGATCTTTGTATAAACTATAACAAAAAGACTCTTACCCATTGATCTATTTATTGAATTGTTGTAGGCGAATTTTACTTATGTTAAGGCAAACTCCTATTGGCCTTTCTTTATCTCATAGATGCATCAAATTAAATTTCTCAAGGAATGGTTAACCACCTCTATTTGTCTATCAATTTCTGGATGTGTAATACTACAAAATTTTAATTTAGTCTCAAATCTCTTCCATAAAATGAGCCAAAATGCCACCAAAAACTTGTTATCTTTATTTGAAACAATTGATAATGGAACCCTATGTAAACGAACAACCTCCTTGAAAAATATCTTGACCATATGATGAACATTGGTTGTCTTCTTATAAGGAATAAAGTGGGTCATCTCAGAAAATCTATCCACCATAATAAACACCGAGTTGATGCCCTTTGAGTTCTTGGTAACCCTAACACAAAATCTGCGAAAACATCATTTTGAGGAACATTAGGGATAAATAATGGCATGTATAATCTTGTGTTTTATTTTTGTCCTTTACTAATTTGGCTAGTAAGATAACTTTCGACAAACTTCCCTGTATCTCGTTTTAATTGGGGCCAATAATACCTCTTTTCTAATCTAGCTATAATTTTATCTCTACCCATATGTCCACTCAAATCACTTGAATGCAACTATTTAATTAGCTTATCTCTTAATAAGCTCCTTAGAATACATAATTGACTCCCCTAAAACAAATATCCATCATGAATAATGAAATCACCCATAGGAAGGTTAAGTAAGCAATTATTCCATACCTTGGCAAAATCTTCATGCTTCTCATATAGCTTCTTAAGTTGCTCAACTTTGGTAATTTTAGAGGCAATTGTGACTAACAAAGCTGCTTTTTTACTCAATGTATCTACCAATCTATTGGCTGTATTTGATTTATGGATGATCATATAATTAAATATCTCAAGGTATGAAACCCTTCTTGCCAACATTCAGTCTATATGCTTTTGATCCTTAAGGTGTTGATGGGTTTGGTGGTCTGAATAAATGATAAACTTCTTGGTAACAAATAAGGCTCTCATGTCATAAAGCATCTAAATATTACATATAATTGTTATTGGTAGGTAGACTATTTTTGTCTAGCTTTACTTAACTTCTCATTGTGAATCATCAATTTCAATAAAACAGTATAAGATTCATCTTACCATGTATACCAAGTGTTCACCTTGTTCTTTTATCACTTTCTCTATCTTTTCTTCCTCTTCAATGTTGTCTTCTTTAAATTCTTTTCCATCCTCTTTTTTCATGACAAGTTAATGAATTTCCTCCTAGGACAATTGCTTGATTTGTGCCTAATTTCACTACACTTCAAACCTTTGCTTGGCTCTACCTTCTTTTTTCCCTTTAATTTTATTGGTTTAGGCTTGGTTTGTTGTGTTTTCACATCACTTTGAATTATAGGGTTCTTTATTTCAATCTTTTGTCACCTATTTATGTCGCTCCTCAAAAGTCTACTATTCTTCAAAATTCTTTCAGCTCGTATAGCAAAATTTTAAGCTTGATCTATAAACTATATGCTTTGAATTGCCAAGTAATCTTGAATAAAATAGTTCAACCCATTGACATACTTCGCAACTTGTTAGTATTCAGCCTCACTTAACTTACATCAGGATTGTAGTCATAGAAACTTTTCCATATAGGTAGCCACAGTTCTGGTTCCTTGGTAGTAATTTTGAAGTTGTTCGAACAATGTTTACTTGTAATCGAATGGTAGAAACTAAGACTTTAATAAAGCTTTCATCAACTCCCAATCTCTCAAATTGGTTGTCCCCTTATCCTTAACTATTCTTAATGCCTTTGCTACCATGCACCAGCTTCTTTCTTTAATTTATGAGCTAGCAAACTTGCTTTTTGTTCTGGCTTGATCTATATAATATCAACAAATTGCTCCACTTCATACAATCAATTAAGAAATTGCTCAATATCCATTACACCATTAAAACTAGAAAGATCAACCTTGAGTTTGTAAGGTTCATGATTTTGATAGGCTTTCCTCTCTCTTGTTTATGGCTTTGAGGTATAATCACCTTCCGATTCTTCATCAACTCCTTACTTAGGTTATGTAGAAATTTCTTCTTTTCTTAGTTGTATTCACCTAGGAAGAATTGGAATTGTCTTTTGTAGATTAGGAGTGGTTTATGTAGGTTCTGATATGTATATGTTGGCTTGTATCTCATTAGCCTATATAGTTAGTCCCTTCATGGTTCTAACTTATGATGTGATTTCATTATGGTTCTAACTCATGCAAGACAAGTGTTAATAGGGTTGTGATATGATTCACAAAGACGTTTATGCTTGACATCGTTTAACAGACACAAAAAGATAATCAGAATTTAATGCAATTTGCAAAACAATTCTTAAGAAAACTCAAATAAGAAGTTTTATTAACAACTTGAATTGAATGCTTTTAATAACAAAACTCATGCCTTTATATAGACTTATATCTCTTAGCTAGACTAGAAAAACATAAAACGTAAGAAAACCTATATATATATATATATATATATATATATATATATATATATATATATATATATATATATATATATATTTTGCTAAGCCAAGGAAATTTATTTAAGTTAAACTTTCCTAAACAATAACTTCCTAAAACTTATTATTTTCTAAATCAAAATACGACACTTATTAAAAATAAAAATAGGACTTATAACTTATTTAGGAAAACTAATATTAATTAAATAAGACTTAGGAATCCTTATTTCACATGCATAAGGCTTCCTTTATGGCTCTATGTCATCACACCACATCGATAAATAGGTTGCCACATCATCTTTAGGTGCCATATCATATGCGATGTCATCTATTTCCTTTGGATCATTTATACAACTTTTTGAATGTTTTCCACCTACCACTCTATTTCATTTGTTCTCTATTAAGTCTTTATTGTTAAATTCCAAGATATGGATGGCGTTACAAAAGCGGTTGAAGAAGGCCTTTGGATGATTGGTGGCCAACCTTTTTTGGTTAGGAAATGAGCTATGAACCTACCTATGATGATCAACGATGTTCAAGAGGTGGCATTTTGGATAAAATTCCATGGCATTCCTCTAGAATTCTAAATAGTGAAGTGTAATAGGGAAGCTATTGTATGTGGATTCAATTATGGAAGAAGGAATTAGACAAGAGTATGCTAAAATTGGTGTAGAGATCCATGCTGATTTTGAATGCCCTAACTTTGTCTCTTGAAAGATCTTAAATAAGTTTAGCCCTCAAGAATTTAAAATGTAATGGATGTAAGTGCTTTGGTAATAAAACATCCGAATCACTATTGCTGGTGCAAAGGAAATTAAAGGTGCCTATCAAAAGAATAAGTTCAGCCCTCAAGAATTTGTTCTAGTTGGTAGGTAAAATGTGCATGTGTCTTCTATCCTTTCTTTTAGTGGCAAGTCTAAACTTGTGAAAAACATGAAGAAAATAAAGAGTAAGATAGTGAACTCTATAGTTGAAAGTAGTACTTGGTTTGAAGCTTTTTCTATAAATGAGGATGGTAAACAAAAGGATTTAGTGCATTTCCATCAAGACAATGCAACAACACACAAACTCAATTATGGAAGTTACTATTTATTTAGCACAACAACAATTTGTCTTCAATTTTTATCCAATCAAATGACCTCTAAATCATGCAAATTATATATAATTGGAAAAACATTCAAAGAGCTTTCTAATGGTATATAATGTCAACCATAACTCAATCAATAAGGCAGTCAAAACTAGCTTCAAAGTTTGTTGGCAAAAACTAGAAATTGTAAAATCACACACTGTGAATAGTACCTGAGACATACAACACACATTCAAATCTTCACACTTTGGATTTCAAGGGTAACAAGAAAATTAACCAAGGCATAAAGGAAAGTTCCACCAACCTTGGGGTCTTCCACCACCAATCTTCCACTAAGAATGATTGGATAAAAGAAATGAGCAAAAAAAGCCAACAAGCTTTCTTCAAATTTTCATTCAAGAGCAAAACCAAACCTTTTACAAATGAAGATCCACCTCTTTATATAGGAGGCATGGATGGCAACGATACAATATTTCCCACAAAAATCAACTAAAATGGCATGAATTAAGCTAAGCCATTCATTCTAAACTAAACCTATACATAGTAATTAACTAAAAACAAAAGTTAGTTGCTTTTTCCTTAACTTTAGAAATGATGTTTCCTAACTAAAACAACTAAATTCTAACTTAGTTCCAATGTAACTAAAACCCAATTTTGGGCTCTTTGGGCTTCTCAAAATGATGCTTGGATGTTTGGGCCATTGATGGACTTCAACAGTTATACTTTTGGATCAATTGGAGTAAATTATTCACTTGGACCTTGGGTGCATGTAATGAGATTATACCCAAAAGTGGTTTTGGGCAAAAAATGAAGAAGGTTGATATCCTTAGGCTAGTGCATTGTTAGAAATTCTTACTCCTTAGCTTTTTGTGTTGTAAGTAGGCTTGGGGTAGGTTTGGAGGCTGAAAGTGAAGAGGTGGTCAAATATGCATCATCCTCCCCAAGTTGTGAAGGATTTGCCCTCAAATTCTCAAGGTGGTTATTAGGGCTGGATTCGAGCCGAGCCAGTTTGAGCTCGGGCTCGGCTCAGCTCGGTTCGAGCCTGAAATGAGCCGGGCTCTGCTCGGCTCGATCGAGCTCGAGCTGGCTCAGCTTGGCAGGGTAGATTTTTTTTAAAATTTTTTTTACAAAACGACGTCATTTTGATATATATATATATACACAAAACGATGTCGTTTTGATATGAAAAATGAGCCGAACCGAGCCAAAAACGATCCAAGCAAAAAACGAGCCGAACTCGAGCCGAGCCGAGTTCAGCTCGAGTCGAGCCGAGTTCAGCTCGAGTCGAGCTCGAGCCGAACTCGAGCTACCCCTAAATAAAGCGAGCCGAGCCCGAGCTGTCTGCGAGCTGAGCTCAGCTCGGCTCGAATCCAGCCCTAGTGGTTATCCTCCATGTATGGTGAAAGGTCCCCAATAGTGAAAGTGGTCGACACTCCTCTTATCTTATCCAGAAGATTCACCTTGTATGCATTGTCATTCACTCTTTCAAGCACTTCAAATGGTCCACCAACCCTTGGAGCAAGTTTACTCTTCCTCTTGCTTGGAAATTGCTCCTTTATTAAATGCACTCAAACTAAGTCACCAGGTTTGAAGAGGGATGGCTTCTTATACTTATTGATCATTCTCTTGTGAGCTTTATTGGTTTTCATGATTTGAAATTTGATGGTTTCATGGAGCTTCTTTATGGCATCAGCTTTCTCCTTGGCATCTTTGTGAACTTGCACATCAAGAGGTAAGAAAGTTAGATCCAAAGGAGTTAAGGGATTAAGGCTATAGACTACCTGAAATGGAGAGTGGTCGGTTGTTGCACTTGGACTCCTATTGTAGGAAAATTCAGCTTGAGCAATCTTCAAGTGCTAATCCCTTAAGTGCTTGTTAACCAAAGTCTTCAAGATTGTTCCCAAAGTTCTATTAGTTACTTCAGTTTGACCATCGGTTTAAGGGTGATGAAAGGTGCTAAACATGAGCTTGGTTCTCATTTTGCTCTATAATGTCCTCTAAAAGTGGCTCAAGAACTTGGTGTCTTGATCCAAAATTATGGTTCTTAGAATTCCATGCAGCCACTTCCTTGAAGAACAAATCAATTACCTTGCTAGCATCTTCAGTCTTGGAACAAAGGATGAAGTGTGCCATTTTAGAGAATCTATCTACTACCACCATTATAACATCTTTTGCCCTTTGAGTTCTTGGAAGAGCCATAATAAAATCCATGCTAAGATCCTCTCATGGCTGCTCTGGAATAGGTAAAGACATGTAAGGATGGGTTTGAAATAAGACTTGGACCTTTGACATGTGCCACACCTTGCAATAATGGCTTGGACGTCACTCACCATCTTAGGCCAATAGAAATGCTTTTTAAGCACGTCTAAGGTCTTATTTATGCCAAAATGACATGCTAATCCACCACCATGTGTCTCCCTAATGAGAAGTTCCCTAAAAGAGCTCTTAGGGATGCATAATTTAGCTCATTTGAAAAAAAAACCATCATGGCCAAAATAGTCTTCATATGCCCCTCTGGAACACTTTTTCATGATCTCCCCAAGCTTATCATCCTCATTGTAATATTGCCTCATAAGCTAGAACTCTTGTATCAAAAATGGATAACAAGTAATGCCTTCTTGAAAGACCATCAACAACTATATTGGAAGAACCTTGTTTATATGTTGAAACAAAGGAGAAAGACTGGAGGAATTTCACCCATTTAGCATGCCTTGAACTTATCTTATGTTGGCTACTAAGAAACCTCAAGGCTTGGTGATCGGAATGAAGCACAAATTGTTTAGGCCTTAGGTAATGACTCCAATGATTAAGAGTTCTAACAATTGCATAGAATTCTTTGTCATAGGTGGAGTACCTTTTCTTCAACTCATTGAGCTTCTTGCTAAAGTAAGCAATGGGCCTTTTGGCTTGAGTTAGGACTGCTCCAATGCCAACTCCACTTGCATCACATTCCACTTCAAATACCTTATCAAAATCAGGTAGAACAAGTATGAGGGCTTCACATAACTTCTTTTTAATCTCTTCAAATGCTTTGGAGGCTGTCGTGGACCATTCAAACCCATTTTTCTTTATGCATTCAATGATGAGAGCCATGAGAGTGCTAAAATTAGGCATAAAACGCCTACAAAAAGAAGCAAGGTCGTGGAAGCTCCTAACTTCAGTAAGAGTCTTTGGTTGGGGCTAAGTTTTAATAGCGTCTACCTTGGATTGATCTACTTGAATGCCATCCTTTGAAACTACATATCCAAGGATCACAACTTGGTCTACAAAGAATTCACACTTCTCTTCTTTAGCATATAACTTATTCTTCCTCAACACATCAAAAACACTTCTCAAATATAAGACATGATCGTCAAGAGTTTTGCTATATACTAATATGTCATCAAAATAAACAATAACAAATGAACCAATGTAAGGTTTGAGTACCTCATTCATAAGCCTCATGAAAGTGCTTTGAGCATTTGAAAGGCCAAAAGGCATAACCAACCATTCATATAAGCCTTAATTAGTCTTAAAGGTTGTCTTCCACTTATATCCTTCTTTCATCCTTATTTGATGGTAGCCACTCCTTAGATCAATCTTAGAGAAGACATAAGCATCATGTAGCTCATTAAGCATGTCATCAAGTCTAGGTATGAGATACCTATACTTGATGGTTATGTTGTTAATAGCTCTACTATCCATACACATCCTATATGAGCCATCTTTCTTGGGCACTAGAAGGCTAGAACCGAGCATGGACTCATACTTGGCCTTATAAAGCCTTTTTCAATCAATTCTTCTACTTGCCATTACAACTCCTTGGTCTCCATGGGGTTACATCTATAGGCTAGCTTATTTGGTAATGGTGCTCCCGAAATCAAGTTTATTTGATGTTCAATGCCTCTTAAAAGAGGAAGGTTAGGTAGGAGCTCTTTGGAAAAAAACATCTTCATATTCGGCCAAGAGAGGTTGCACTAAGGGATTTGCTCTTTTCTTCTTTTGCTTGATCTTCCTTTCAAGCATAAGTAGAACATAAACAGGTTGTAGATGCAAAATGGCTCTTTCCATTTGATGCCCATTCATATACATACTCTCTATTTTGACTTCTTTTCCCTTGATAGCCTTATTAGCTTCTTGGGGGCTAAGAGGGATCAAGGTGATGGTCTTCCCATTAAACTTGAAGGAATAAGTGTTCTTTTTGCCATTATAACTCACTTCTCTATCAAATTGTCGTGATCTTCCTAATAACAAGTGACAAGCATCCATAGGAATCACATCACACAAAATCTCATCACTATAATGCTTACCAATAGAGAAAGAAACAAGCACTTGTTTGGCTACTTGGAGGCTAGTCCCATTACTCAACCATTGGAGCTTGTATGGTTAAGGATGAGGTATGGTAGGTAATCCAAGTTTTTCCACTAAGGTAGATGAAACTACATTTACATAACTTCCACTATCTATAATTAAAGAACACACTTTACCTTCTATGGTGCACCTTGATTGAAAAATGTAAAGTCTTTGCTTTTCATGAGGAAGAGGCTTGACATGCAAAACTCTCCTACTAACTAGCAACTCTCCTTCAAATTTTGGGATATCAATTGTTAATTCCCTATCATCATCATTATTTGTCCATGGTGGTCTTTCATGTTCTTCATCACTTGAACCACTAAGAAGAATCAATTCATCTCCATGATGTCTAGGAGGAGGTCTATTGTGTCTCTTTAGATAAGGTTATGGGGTTCGTTGTGGTCGAGGTGGGGTTTGGTTTAATGGGAGGGTGGCTTGGTTTTGAGTGATAGCCAAGTCTCTAATCAATTGCATCAATTGAGTCATTTGGGTTCTAAATTCATTCTTGAGTTATTGGATTTCTCCTTCCAATCTCTTTTGGCCAAACTCCTAAAGGTGAGGAGGTAAAGAGGAAGGGGATGAAGTTCTCTTGTGCGACATTTTTTTGGTAAAGGGCGGTTGGTGAAGACTAATGGTTATAAGTGTTTAAGGGTGGGCTGAGTATTGGTAAGTGCTTAGGCAAAATTAAGGTTCTGTGAACAGTAACTTTATGGTGAACAGTAAATTTCAACCATGAACAATAGTTTCAGGAAGAAGATTACAATCAACAAATCACAAAAACAGCCTAGGCTCTGATAGCAAATGGTGCATTTCTATCAAGACAATGCAACAACACACAAACTCAATTATGGAAGTTACTATTTATTTAGCACAACAACAGTTTGTCTTCAATTTTTATCCAATCAAATGACCTCCAAATCATGTAAATTATATATCATTAGAAAAAAAATTCAAAGAGCTTTCTAACGGTATATAATGTCAACCACAACGCAATCAATAAGGCATTCAAAGCTAGCTTCAAAGTTTGCTAGCAAAAACTAGAAATTGCAAAATCACACACTGTGAATAGTACTCGAGGCATACAACACACATTCAAATCTTCACACTTTGGATTTCAAGGGTGACAAGAAAATTAGCCAAGGCATAAAGGAAAGTTCCACCAACCTTAGGGTCTTCCACCAAGAATGATTGGATAAAGGAAATGAGAAAAAAAAGCCAACAAGCTTTCTTCAAATTTTCATTCTAGAACAAAACTAAACCTTTTACAATTGAAGATCCACCCCTTTATATAAGAGGCATGGATGGCAATGATACAATATTTCTCACAAAAGTCAACTAAAATGGCATAAATTAAGCTAAACCATTCATTCTAAACCAAGCTCATATATAGTAATTAACTAAAGACAAAAGTTAGTTGTTTTTTCCTTAACTTTAGAAATGATGTTTCCTAACTAAAACAACTAAATTCTAACTTAGTTCCAATGTAACTAAAACCCAATTTTGGGCTTCTCAAAATGATGTTTGGACGTTTGGGCCATTGATGGACTTCAAAAGTTGCACTTTTAGATCAATTGAAGCAAGCTATTCATTTGGACCTTGGATGCATGTAATGAGATTATACCCAAAAGTGGTTTTGGGCCAAAAATGAAGAAGGTTGGCATCCTTAGGCTGGTGCATTGCTAGAAATTCATGTTCCTTAGCTTCTTGTGTGGTAAGTAGGCTTAGGGTAGGTTTAGAGGCTGAAAGTGAAGAGGTGGTCGAATATGCATCAGGATTCCAATTTAGTTAAGAAGATTGAAAACAAGAAGATTCAACATGAGAAGAAGGCCGATATTATAACAAATAAGAAGGTTAAATCTAGTGCCAAATTGAGTTTTCTCGATCAGCAAGCCCAAGCCAATGTCAATAAAATGGAGGAAAGAAAAAAGTAGCAACCTTGTAGGAAGGATGAAGTGGATACTAATGCATCTCCTTCTATTATTTTGTTTGGTAGCAAGTTAAGGGTAGATGAAAAAGATTTCAAGAGAGAACAAGGTGGCTCGTTGAGTAAGCACTAGAGGAAAAAATCAGCTAAGCAAAGAAAGGTAGGTTCTCCAATCCATCTTTTTTTTTTTTTTTTTTGGTAATTGATAATAATTTTATACCAAGAAAAAGATATACAAGAGTAAACTAGGACAAACCCCTAGTTTGAGCTAAGCACAAGCATACCTAGGACAATCCCCTAGGTTATGCCGAATATACCAAGACAACACACAAGGTCAATAATGAAACTACTAAAACCGAAATACATCATTCAACAACCCTATGTAGTACATCACTCTATGACTACTCAAATATAGTATGAGAGATACTCCAATTGTTTGCAATTGACACATTTTCACTAGTCTTTTCCACCTTCTTCAAGCAATTTACCCTTACTCTAACACAATCTTTAATAAGCATTGTGACTCTCTCCTTTGGTAATCCATTTCTTCCAAAGCAAATGTCATTCCTAACCTTCCAAATGTGGTAGACGGCAGCTCCAAAACTCACCTTACTCAAAATGTTCTTGAAGTTGTCCTTCTTCCATTCTTTAGTCAATTCCGTAATCAATGAAGTCCATGGCATCAGGTTGATTTGTTGGTGACATAGGTTAATGATTTCATTCCAGATTTGGAGACTAAATGCACACCTAAAGAAGAGATGATCCATGCATTCCGGTTCCATATTACACAAAGGGCAAACATTGTGGGAGATAAGGCCAATCCGGACCAATTTATCCTTTGTCATAAGTTTTCCTCTAATACCCAACCAAACAATGAATGAATGTCTTAGAAAGTGTCTTTTAAACCAAATAAGCTTGTACCAAGTTACCTTTTCCTTCCTAGCTCGGATGACTTCCCAAACCGATTTGATGGAGAATTCTCCATTAGAATTGGGGGACCATATTAAGGAGTCCTCTCCACTCAATGGGCAGCAGGGGAGCGCATCCTTTATCTCCAAGAGGTGACATGAGTTTGCCACCGGCCGTTTCCACCTTTTCTCCTCAATGACTACTTTAACAAGAGCATTCTTAGGGATACCCGAATCATAAATGATCCTTGGTCCATATTTATCCAACAAAGGACCGTGGGGGTGCCAATTATCATGCCATAGATAAGTCTTTTCCCCATTACCAACAATCTTCTTAAACTTGGACTTCATTTGTTCCCTAATGCCAAGGATCTTCCTCCAAACCCAAGAGCTCTCCCCATTAGCCTTTATTTCCCAAAAACATTTGCCTCTTAGCTTGTTGGTTTTAATCCATTCCACCCAAAGAGAATTCCTCTTGTCATTAAGAATCTTCCACATGTTTTTGACTATGGCAGCTTTGTTCCAAGCTTTGCTCTTCATGATTCCTAATCCACCCTCCTTTTTAGGAACACATACCTCCTCCCAAGCAACTTTTGCCTTCTTTCCCTCCATTGAAGCACCACTCCAAAGGAAATTCCTTAATATTCCATCTATCTCCTTATGGATACTTGAAGGGAGAATAAATATTGAAGACCGATATATTTGAATGCTAAATAGGACAGCTCTAATAAGAATGAGCCTACCCGCATAGGATAAGGCTTTGCTTCGCCAAGAGGTGACTCTCCCCACAATCTTTTGAATCAACAGCTTGCATTCACCACTTTTGAGCTTTGAAGAAGTTATAGGAACTCCTAAATACTTAAAAGGCAGCTCTCCCAACTCCATATTGATCATAGCCGAGAGTTGCTTCTTCTCCTCTTGGGAAACCCCGGAAAGGTATATATAACTTTTAGCACAATTCATCTTCAGCCCGGACCACTTATGGAATAGGCTAAGGGTATTCTTCATCAGTGAAATGGAGTCACCATCCGCCCTACAAAGTAAGATAAGGTCATCGGCAAAACAAAGATGGGTGATATTGTTTACCTTGCATTTCCAATAATGGCCAAAAGAAGGCTGATTTTTAAGTTCCCCAAGCATACGGGAGAGGACCTCCATTGCCATTACAAAGAGGTAAGGGGATATAGGGTCCCCTTGTCTTAATCCATGAGAGCTCTTGAAGAAACCAACTAATTCACCATTGATTCCCAATGAGAATGAAGGAGTAGTGATGCAGCTCTTGATCCAGCCTATGAATTTCCCCGGAGTGCCAATAGTTCTAACGATTGTGAGAAGGAAGTCCCATTGAACCATGTCATAAGCCTTCAAGATATCAATCTTCATAGCACACTTCTTGTCTTTGCCCTCTTTGTGGAAGTTGTGCATTAATTCTTGACACAACATGATATTTTCTCCAATGTTCCGACCTCCCACAAAGGCACCTTGTGCTTTATCAATGAAGTTTGGGAGGATGGCTTTGAGGCGGTTTGCTAGAATCTTGGAGATACATTTGTAAATGGTGTTGCAACAAGCTATAGGCCTATAGTCCTTGCACATAGAAGAATTAGCCACCTTAGGAACAAGAGCAAGGATTGTACAATTTACCTCTTTGAGGAGATGACCCGAGGAGAAGAAGTGCTTGATTGCCTTGATAACATCACTCCCGACAATCTCCCAAGCTGCCTTAAAGAAGAATGCTCCATAACCATCCGGACCGGGAGCTTTATTGTTGTCCATGGCAAAGATGGTAGCTTTGATCTCATCCTCTTCCACCTCCTTAATCATCATCTCCTTTACTTGGCTCTCCAATTGGAAGTTAACCAGCCTTTGTATTTCTTTAAAGTTTATATTGCAATCATCCGTGGCGTTGAGAACTTCCTTAAAGTAGTTTACAAACTCCTTTTTGACTTCTCCCTTATCACTCAAAGGTTCCATCATCAAGACACACTCCTTTTATTGAATTCCTACTTCTCCGCGCTTTAACACATTTGAAGAAATATTTGGTGTTTTGATCTCCTTCTTGAAGCCAATGAACCTTTGCTTTTTGCCTAGCCAATGATTCTTCAGCCTCACTAAGTCTCCAATAGTTTTCCAGCCAAGTTTTTTCTTCTTTAGCTAAATCCTCATCAAGAGGGTTGATTTGGAGCCTATTTTGAACACCTTCCAGGTTATATTTTGCTTCTATCACCTTATCAGAAATATTCCAGAATTCATTCTTATTCAACCTCCTTAAAGCACCTTTTAAACCTTTGAGTTTGCTTACAAGATTGAACATAGGACTGCCCTCATAATCCTCTTTCCAAGTCTCCTTTACAATGTCAATAAAACTTCCATGATTTGCCCACATATTGTAGAACTTGAAAGGAACCTTCCTCCTCTCCTCTCCACCCCCCACAAGTCACTACACAAGGTGAATGGTCTGAAATTGAAGGATTGAGAAAACTTGCATAAGAATCCGGCAAACCATCACTCCAAGCTTCATTGACAAGAGCTCTATCCAATTTGCAAGCTATCCTTCTTTGCCCTACACTAGAATTACTCCAAGTGAAATGGTTCCCCATATATCTTAGATCATCTAGGTTTGCCTCTCTACAACAATTGTTTAGATCATCACAATATGTATCACCCCATACCGCCCCTCCTATCTTTTCATTTGATCCCCTAATTGCATTAAAATCACCCATAATTAACCAAGGTTTAGTGCCCATTTGGTTTGAGTGCTTAATAAGTTCCCTCCAAAGACTTTTCCTCTCCAAAGGTTGATTAAGCCCATAAACTATAGATATAGCCACTTGGGTTTCCTCCTTTACTAACCAAGCTTCACAGTGAATGAATTGAGGGGCCTTTTCCTTGATATCTATACTAAACAGCTTCCTTATTCCATCCTACCCAAATTCTCCCATTTTGGCACACCCCACTATTATTGTCATGCTCCCAATCTCTCCATACATTACTAGCCACTCTAGAAAGATTATGAGACCCTACTTTTGTTTCTAACACAGCCATAAAATCTACTTTATTATGAAAAATAACTTGTCTAACCTCCCTTTGTTTGATAGGAGCATTAAGGCCCCTAACATTCCAGCATGCAACTTTGGTCATTTGGATGGGTGGGATGGGGAATTTGCTTTCCTTTGCTTTGCCAACTTCTTCCCCACGTTTTTACTCTTCATTTCAGCATTCTCCTTCCTAAAGTCCATCTCATCCACTTTAAGTTTCCCTCCAAATGGTGCCATTGCCGGAGATGCTTCTTGATCCATGTCCTCCGAGCTACTCAGATGCTGAATTGTGTTTGTGGCCACTTCTTCACTCTCCCGTGCACTCACACTTTCTACCAAGGGGGTACAATGTTCTTTTGATGTGCTAGCTTCGCCTCCGCATCTCTTTCCTTCCTTTTTGGCTTCATTTAAGTTGGTCTCATAACTTGCTACTTGATTTGGTATTGTCTTCTCCTTCTCCAGCTCGTGAGGCTCCTTAATAGCCAATGCAGAAAAACTATTATGCTTTTGTGCTCGTAAATTAACTCCCATAGTTTTCCCCATTTCCACCCCTTTGTCCGTGCCTTTCTTGTCATAACCTTTTGGTGTTAGCACCATTTTGCCTTTCCCATGCATTTTCTTCGGTACCACAAAACCATCCCCCTCCTTCAAAGTATTCCGTGAGATTATGTTATCACCTAGTTTGGGTGCTAGTGAGCAGCTTGCTATGGAATGACCAAAGCATTGACAACCATTGCACTTTATAGGTTTCCAAGCATACTCCACCTTGATTACCATCGATTCTCCGTTTGGCAAATCAAGGCTAATGGAATCAGGGCATCCCGAGTCCACCTCTATCTCAATGCAAACTCTAGCATACTCCAATCTTGTCCCTTCTTCAGTCACGGAATCCATGTATAGTGGACTTCCTATTGCACTAGCAATGTAGCTAAGCCCTTTCGGTGTCCAAAATTCAAGGGGAATGCCATACATTCTAATCCAAATAGCTACCTTCTTCACATCATTAATCACCATAGGTAGATTTGTAGTCCATTTCCGCACAATAAATGGTTGTCCTTGTATGGTAATCTGCCCCTCTTCCACAGCTCTTGTAGCTCCCTCCAAATCTTGGAACTTTAGAATGAAGACACCTTGGCCCGAAGTCATGACATCTATGAGGCCTAAAGTTTTCCACACCTTCTCCAATGCTCTTTTGACCGTCAAGAATGGTGGTCTTTTGCCAAGGAAGAAGCCTACAGCACATGTATTCCATCTCAATGCACCTTGATCAGCAACTTCTTGAGGGGGGGCCACACAAATCCGCCCCTTAGAGTCTTTCCCTTTAGGTTCAAAAAATTCCAACTTAATATTAGACTTCTTAGGGGTGAAGAGAGAGTTCCATGAAACTCTTTTCTCCACTCCTCCATCCACCTCCGTATGTTTCAACAAGCAAGAAGAAGCATCTGACGCTTTCCCTACAGCAGAAGCAACCATACTCTTTTGGTGCAAGAGGGGAGAAGCCAAGATAGTTGACATTTCTTCTTTCAAAAAGAAAGCCAAAAAAAGGAAGACAAACCAGCCTATGCAAGGCACAACAGTCTAAACTTTCACTGAAAAGCAATTCACAGCAGACTGTGAACTACCGTAAATGGAAAGAAACAGCTTTGGAAGAAAAAAGGAGTTTGTTACTTACACCAAAAGGGAAAGTAGGCCAAAGATAATTTTAAAATTTGAAAATAGAGGAGAGAGTAATGACGACCGCCAAGGGAAGAAGAAGGAGGGAACAAGATGATACCGAAGAATGCAACTGGAGAATGAGAGAACAAAGTTAAAGAGAACACCAAACAAATGAAGAAGAGGGGAATGATGGTGAATAAAGTAACTAATACAATAACCTGAAAAAAACTAAGCTAGAAAAATGAAGGAGGCCGAAACTGAAAAAATGAAAAGGAGAAGAGCAGCCATGGATACCGGCGACCAAAGGTGTCTCCGGACTGGAGATTGGTACCGGAAGGGTCACCAACCGAGGGAAAGTTTGACGGTGGGTGAAGCTAGATGAAAAGAAAGGAAGAGTTTTTAGAGAGAAGGGAGAGCATTTTCTCACTCTTGTAGAAGCTTAATTTGTAGAATGGGGTGAGATTTTAGAGAGAAGGGAGAGCATTTAATCCATCTTTCTCAATAACCATATCTATTAGTTAGTACCCAAGGGGTCTTAATTCCCTGATAAAATAAAAGGAGGTTAGAAGTTTTATATTGAACAATAAAATTGATATCATGGCTATTCTTGATACTAAACTTAGGAACGTGAATCAAAAGAAAGTTTGTAGTAATGTTTGGGGTAATTAGGAGAATGTAAGCAACACAAAGTTGTTTAACAGAAAAATTTGGCCTAGGTGGAATAATAAGGCTACTAAGGTTGCCATCTTTGAGAAGAATGCTCAATTCATGCATTGTGATATTTGGCTTTTCAAGGAGCACTCCCATATTTTCCTTACTTTAGACTATGGTTTAACCAACCATTGGAGAGGAAAAACCTTTAGGACAACTTGATTAGAATTGATGGGAGCATTTTTTATATGTCATGGCTTGTTATTGGTGACTTCAATTCTTTAAGAAGCAATGTTGGGAAGGTTGGGGGAGCCTAATGAGGAGACACCTATAGTGAGGATCTTAATTGTTGTTGTAGGGTAGTGAATTTGGATGACTTGAGGTTTATGGGAAACTTGTATACTTAGAGTAATTGTAGTGAAGACTTTAAGAGAATTGTGTGCAAGTTAGGTAGGGCCTTTATTAATGAATTTTGGAGGGATTTCTTACCAAACTCTATGGCTAAATTTGTTAACCCTTTTATGTCGGATCATTCCCTTTACTTAATTGATTATAGGATGACTAGGGGCAAATGAGAGTCCTTTTAAAATTTTTTAACATGTGGACCTATCATGATAAAATTTTTGGATATTGTAAGGGAGTCTTGGGAGGGAGAGATTAAGGGCAACCTTATGTTTTAGTTTGTAAACAAGCTCAAAATGTTAAAGGGTACTCTAAAAGCTCTTAATAAGAAAGCTATGGTCAAATTTCAGATAAAGTGGTTGGAACAAGGATTGCATTAGAAGATACTCAATCTAGATTATAATAACTCCTTTTTAATGATGTCCTCATTCGAGAAGAAATGGCTAGAAGAAATGAGCTTTAATGACTTATTTGGACAGAAGAATCTTTAGCAAGGCAAAAAACTAAAGTTCATTGGCTTAAGTAAAGTGACCAAAATACTAGATACTTTTTTAAATGCATCATAGGCCAAAGAAATATAAACTTTATAAACGAGGTTATGTTTAAAGATTGTATGTACACTAATGATATGGGGAATGTTAATGAGGTCTTTGTTAGTTTCTTCAAGAATGTCCCAGTGGGTCTCATTCCTCTATTGTAAACCTTAAAGACTTGAAAGAATTGATCAAATTTCAGATTCCCCAAGATACTACCGAGGGATGTCAAGAAATATAGATGAAAATGAGATCAAAAGCATTTTGTTCTCTATGGATAATAATAAGCTGCCAAGACCAAATGGTTATAATGCATTATTCTTCAAAGCCATTTGGGATATCATTAGGAGTGATGTGGTTAAGGCCATCAATCACTTCTTTACCACTGGTTATCTATTTAAAGAGGTAAATTGCACTATCTTTGCTTTTGTTCCTAAGACTTTTCCCTTCGTTTTGCAAGGATTGCATGTTGTAATACAATTTACAAGTGCATCACAAAAATCATTGTCAATAGACTCAAGTGCATATTGCCAACCTTTATTAATAAAACTCAAAGTGCCTTTGTTAGGGGAAGAAGCATTCTGGATAACATTTTGCATTGCCAAGAAATCATGCAAAACTACCATAAGCATTTGAAGGATAAAAAGTATGCCATCAAGATTGATCTTGCGAAAGCTTATGACTTCTTACATTGGGATTTTTTAAAGGTTATTCTTGCCACCATTACGTTGCTACCTTGGTTTATAGGATGGATTATGAATTATGTCTATAATCTTTCCTTTTTAGTGAACATTAATAGAGAGTTTGTGGGTTTTTTTTCAAAAGTAACCAAAGTTTTAGACAAGGTGATCTATTATCTCCTTATCTATTTGTCATAATTATAGAAGCATTTTCTTGCTTACTAGAGAATTTGAGAAATAACCCATAGTTTGGCCATCATTAGAAGTCTAAGAATTCCAACATTACTCATCTTTCTTTATGGATGATCTCAAGTTATTTTGTAGGGTAGATGTTTATTCTATCTCTTTTTTGAAGGACACTTTCATCATGTTTCAAGATTGGTTGAGTTTCACTATTAACCAAGCTAACAGTCATATTTATCTCTTTGGAGTCTCAAATAAGGAGAAAAGTCAAATTGTGAACACTTGGAAATTTGAGTTTGGTAGCCTCCCTTTTAAGTACTTGGGTGTTCCCATCATAAGGGAGAATCAGAAGTTAGGGATTACAAACCTTTTTTGGATAAACTTTTAGGGAGAATGATACAACCCTTGCTGATTGATTTAACAAGAACTATAACAATGTATTGGAATCTTGCCCAAAGATCTATATAGTATAAACCAAAAGAATTAGACCCTCCTGTTATCTAACAACAAGGAACTTTAATTATCAAAGAAAGAATTTACAACTTTCTCAAGAAATGAATTCAAAGAAAACTCTCATAAGAACTTTGGAGAAATTCGAAATTTTTATTATAATCAAGCTGCCCATAATCTTGAGTTTAATACATATATATATGTTGCTTCTAACCCTAAAAAACGAAATAAATCCTTTAAAAAAAAGGAAACTAACAACTCATGACAACTAAACACTCTCCTAATTAAACTAAGATAACAATTAGATAATAAATAAACAAGCTTTCCTAATTAAACTAGGATAACAACTAGATAATAACTAATCACAAAAAGGCCTAGCTGAATTGATGTGACTTGGGCTTCCATATGCATATTCGACTAAGCCCAACATGTGCTCCTTGCTGCTTTTAGCCCAATTCATGTATTTGGGCTCCTTGTGTTAATGTAAGCTCTTTTAATTCTTCAAATTGAATTAAATGCACAAGTCTTGAACTAAATTCCATGCTTGTCATGTCGTTGACCATGAGTTGCCCTTCGGCTTCGCTCGGACTTTTTCCCATAAGCTCCAAATGACTTTGAAAGAGCCCAATTATTACCGCTTTCATCTTTTTGGCTCTTGCTCAAGTAATTGGGCCTCCGTCATAGCTCAATGGATCCAAATTCTTTGTGTTTGTTAAAGTAGAATGCTTCCCCATGTGTGAATTCGGTGAAGTTATCCCTTGATAATTTGCATAAGAGAATCTCCTCTTGGAGAAGTAAATTTCTCTCTTTTGTAGGCTGGCTTACCTTTATCAAATCCATCTTTTTTAGCATCCAAGTTTATGTAAGGTTTTTAGGACACTAATAATCGGTAACATATTGAAATTTAAAAATCAAATAAGCCTAAAAAATCCTAACCAGGATACCCATTTTAAAACATATATTCATGAATATGTAAAATACTCATAAGGTGTTTTAGATATATACCTATGTTATTGGCTTTTCTAAATTTTCACATGGCTTGAGACCAAATGCTATCCAAACCTCGAGAGGCAACACCTTGGTATCCACACAAAGCACAAACAAAAATAGAGGAATTTAAGTGAAGAGGAAATCTAAGAGAAAATAGAAAAATGATGGTTGAGTTTCACTTTGTATATTATGTATTTTGTGAAAAGTTTATCCCTTTATTTTATATATAAAGTTGTCTGAGCACAATTGGCATTCCAAGCATGCATGACACCCTCAATACATATGCATGCTTGGCATGCAAAATGCTCAGCCGACATGTTTCACTTGCACGGTTGGCATACTTTAATATGTCGATCGGTAAGCTTCAACATTTGCATGACTAAGCTTTATTTCATGGTATTAACTGACATCATGCATTTGCATGGTTGGCACCATTAAACTGAGTGTACAGGTGGCACTTAGTTAAGGCATAATCAAACCTAAGTCCTTTCGACCTATTGGGTAAACTCGGTGCATTCGCGATCTCTTTCTCGGCCCTAAACACTAAGATTGTTAATAAAAAATCCATTCCTCTAAGTTTGATTCAACTATTTTATATGTGTGACTCATAAGTTCTCCATCAAATTAGTAGTGTTTGAATTCAGGGTGAATCCAAACATAAACCAAGATTGGTCTTTAGCAAAACATCATAGCCACCCAGATGACAAAGTGTCAACAAACATCTTTGAAGCTTTTACAACATCATAATTATGTGTAGTTCAATCCTTTCATCAACCAGTATCTCTCGAGGATGAGACATAGAAATGTGCTTATCTCAATGATTCCTTGGTATAAATTGACACATATCAATGACTAATACAAATTAAGTTATAACCTCATCTCACTGTGACCACAAATTCAAATGGTCATAGGTGTTTTTCAGTATTCTTATGTGAGATATCTTTTCTTATGCTCGGGAGTGACGAATCCTTTATTGATCAACTCTAGCTTCCATGTATCTCACGTATGATCGATTGCTACGTTTATAGTTAGCCTAATCATGATAACACATTAAATAACCTCAAACTATTTACACAAGACAGTTTAACAACCTCAAGTTATAGGATCACATACACTCACAATGTTCAAAGGATTTATTTTATAGACACTAGAGCAACCATCCATATGGATATCTTTTAGTTGGGTCAATTCAATGAACTTGTCTATAGTGTCCATCCATGTGTTGTACCAAACTATCTATAATAATTTCAACATATGAGAACTGTTGCCATTTTTGGTAGGGTCACTTTACGTTATGATTATCCCATCATCATTACATGTGCCCTCATTCATTGTAATGTCAATATTACAAATGTTTCTATAATGGCCACTCAATGGATACATAGGGTTTTCACAATCAGTCGTCTAATTCCCTTGTCACAATTCCACCATTCTAAGGGTATATTATTTGTATAACCATATAAATAGTTAACATATAAATTGAATAACAATCAATTTTATTAATTATTAATATAAAATTACATCTACAAATGCCAAATTCAATTGGCTCTAGGGCACTTATCTTAATAGTTTATTGGTCTTCTTTATTTATACTTCTTTCAAAAGTTTATAAGGAGATTGATAAATATCTTAAAGCTTTCTTTTGGAATTGAGTCATATTGAATTTCAAGAAAGCTAAAGTTGTTTGGGATGAGGTTTGTACTCTTAAGAAGGAAGGTGGTCTTCGAATCATGAAGAGTATGTCTTGGAATAGGGTTGCTATGGTTAATATTTATGGAATGTTTTAAAATGAGGTATTGGTTCTCTTTGGGTGAATTGGATAAAGGAACAAAGATATAAAAACAACAGCATATGGGAAATTAATTCGAATGAAGATTACTCTTGGACTTGGTGGAAAATTATAAGTCTTGGGGATGTTGTTAGAACCAAGGTCAAGAAAATCATTAGGAATGGTCATAGTACTCATTTATAGTACTGACACCCTCTTGGTTCTCTAGTTGATAAATTTGGCCCTGGGGTTATCTATGACTCGGGTTTTCCTAAGAGAGCTTATGAAGAAGATAATCAATGAAGAGTCTTGGAAGTAGTCGAATGCTATTTAGTTCACATCTTGGAGATCGAGAACACTAGCTCATCGTGCCTCTTTGGTGGAGAAGACATCACTTGGTGGCTGCCTTCTTCTAATGGTGCTTTCTCTATTTGGTTGGCTTGGAAGGTTTTTAGAGAAAGAAGAGATAAAGTTCCTTGGCACAATTTTATTTGTTCAAAAAACATTTCTGTAGGCATACTTTCATTACTTGGTTGGCTATTAAAGGTAAACTCATGACTGAAGACAAGTTGCTTAAAATAAGGATTACTTCACAAGACACTTGTATGCTTTGTAATCAATCCTCAGAAAGCTTGGATCACCTTTTTTTTTTGTGAGTTAGTTGATTCATTTAGAAGCAAGTTACTAAGCTTTGCATGTGTGCTCATACCCCTCAACCTTGGAATGGTTTCATTGAAGTTAAAACTAGGATATGGAAGAATGACACATTGAAAAATATAGTTAGCTAGTTTTTCTTAGTGCCACGATGTACTTCATATGGAAGGTGACAAATAACATTTGCTTTGAAGGAGTTAGAAGACCTAAAGAGCTTATCATAGTTAATATTAAAGATTGTTTTAGAGAAAGGGCTACCCTCTTATCCAACACTGAGAAAAGTTATGACAATTTGACCATTGCCCAACTAGGATCTTCTAGACATCATTTTTGCTTAAGGTTGTGTCTTGTTTGCCTGATTTTGGATTGTATCTTTGTGTTTGGTTATTGCTTTGTTTACTCGTTTTTAGAGTTTGTTGTGTCTTTGTGGTCAACTTTTTTCATCCTTTTAACTTTAGCCCTCATAACTATTAATACACAAAGGATCAGTAGAGCTGTAATGTCATCCTCCATGATTGCTACCTTGATTTCCATTAGTCCTTATCTCCTCAAAAAGATTTGTTATCAAATCTTTACCTATATCAAAAGAAGAAAGATAAAAAACATTAAATATAACACCAACATTATACTTATCAGGAAAATCTATCTTGTAGGCTTTGTCATTGATTCATCCAATCACTAGGAATAGACTATGTCCTTGCGGTTGCAATTTAGATTTCTTTTGCATAGGAAACCTTTCCTTACGCATATGCACTTAAAATCACCTAGTTCAAATACTACTTTCTCATGCCCTTTTTACTTTTGTAATTAAGAATGTCTATTAAAACCGAACAGAGAAATAAACTAATCTTATCCAACTTGACAAGCCATCAAGCTAGATAGCAATCTAAATCAAGAAACCTCAACCCATAGGACAACTCGTTAGGTGATGAGAAAACAAAACAAACTTAAACTACCAAAACTCCAAAGGATACAAAGGCACTCACAACTTTTCTTGAAATCCTATCTAAGGTTAAAACTTAGAGTTCAAGAAACGGCAAATAACACAACTATAACACACCTCAGAAGGAGCAAACAAACAAAAGACTGGCCAAGACATTACTTTGTTGACTTGAAAATGATTCTCGAAAGACCCTATTTCACTACTATCTGTTCATTTTCTTAGGTTCTTGCTATCTTTAAGAGATTTGACGCCTTATATTCCACCACCTTCCTAATTCTTTTGATTAAAATTTTCTTGCTAGCCCCTCCATTTAAGAAGATATGTTCATTCCTCTCCCACCATAAAGAATACATCGCAGTAGCTAGGCTAAACTTAGCCAAATTGTGTTTCAAGCGATGATCTTGCCATGCATAGTCTATATCTTTTATATTGTTTCCCTAAGCTCTCTTTTTATAACTAATATCACATAAGCCAACTACACTTTCCACACATTTTGCCCAAATTCTTAGTAAAAGAATAGGTGATCCATTGATTCATCTTTTTTTTTTTTACAAAGTACACACATTGCTTAATTAGGCATGCCATACTTTGTAATTAGTCTATCATTGAAAGCCATCCAAAGGATAATGTCTTACAACATGTTTCTTGATGAGAACCTCATATACCAGTGTGGCACCCATAATCAATAATTAGAATCACAACCCCAAGAAAGATTAAAATATGTTTATTGAGAAAACTTTGACCTAATGATTATAAACAATCATGAATTGAAAATGTTAGACATCACTCTCAAGAACAAGTTGAGAAGGTGGGACATAAGTTAAGTTTGATCACCACAAGCTTTAGCTTGATAAGATAACATCAAAGAGAAAAATTAATTGCCCAAAAAGAAAAAAGAAAAGTTGTGTTATTTAGGGTTCGATAACCCTTATATATGAAAAACAATCTTAAACCAACTAGGATATAACTAATCCTAAAAAAAACCCAAAAATCAATCAAATGGGTTTAAGTTAAAATAAGGTTTTTTTTTTTTTTTTAACCTTAACTTAGGGGTCTTGTCCTATGGTAAGGTTGTGGTAAGCTCTTTTTCTCTAACCTAAGGGCTTGTGCTATGGTAGGGCACTTTTTGGTAGTAATATGTTCTCAATTACCAAAAAAAAGAAGGTTTTTTACCCAAAACAAATATAAGCTGAAATGAATAAAACTAAACATAATTAAACATTATTTGAGTGTAATTTAAGACCCAAAAACGTAGCCCCCATATAGAGATAATAAGTGTTGCCTCTAATTGCATGACCCATAACAAATTAGGCCTAAATCTCACCACCCTAATTTTTGTTTTGGCCCAGTTACCCTCAATCTTGATCTTCCTAGACTTGAATGATGTTTTTAAGCCTTTATGACTCCTTCAAGCTATCCAAATTGTGTTGTGCATGATATTTGGCCCAAATATCTTTGATTAGTCCAATTAGTGCTTCTTTCATCCTCTTAGATTTAGCTTTTGTCATTAGTCCACTATTGATACGCAAAAGATCATTAGAGTTGCCTTGTCATCCTCTATGACTGCTACCTTAATTTCCATCATTCCCCTTCTCCTCAAAATGATTTGCCCTCAAATTGTCACCTACATCAAAAGTAGAAAAATTAGAAACATTAAATGTAACACTAACATTATACATACATGTAAGATCTAATTTATAAGCATTATCATTGATTCTTGAAATCACTTGGAATGGACCATCTCTTCATGGTTACAACTTGGATTTCTTTTGCAATGGAAACCTTTCCTTTTGCATATGCACCCAAACCAAATCATGTGGTTCAAATACCACTTTCTTACACCCTTTCTTAGCTTAAGTTGCATATTACTTAGTTCTCCTTTCTATGTGTTCCCTAACCTTCTCATAGAGCTGTCTAACAAATTCAGCCTTTTTTTCCTATCCATACTTGCTTATTTCTTAACAAATAATGGTATCAAATCCAATGAAGTCAATAGGTTAAACCCATAAACGACCTCAAATGGAGAGGAATTTGTTACTAAATGTACATCTTATTATAAGCAAATTCCATGTGTAACAAACACTTATTCCAACTCTTCAAGTTCTTTTAGATTATAAAATGCAATAAGGTAGTTAAAGTCCTATTAACTACTTCCATTTGCCCATCAATTTGTGGATGACAAGTAATAGAAAATAGGAGCTTAGTTCCTAACTTTCCCCATAATGTTTTCCAAAAGTGACTTAAAAACTTCATATCTCCATTTGAAACTATTGTCCTTGGCATTCCATGAAGTTGCATAGCCTCCATGAAGAATAAAGTAGCAATTTTTGTTACATATTGTAACATTGTATAAAGTGAGTCGTCTTTGAAAACCTGTCAACCACAACAAACACAAAATCTTGCCCCTTTTTGGACATAGGTAAACCCAATACAAAATCTATAGAAATATTAGTCCATGGTTTATTAGGTATGGGCAAAGACATATGCAAACCATGGGGCAAAACTTTAGACTTATAAAAGTGCAAGTTAGAGTGAGAAAATGCTCTCCCTTCTCTCTATAATCCTTACCCTTTTCCTTCAACAACTCCAACCCATTGTCAACCTTTCCTTAGGTTGGTGACCACTCCGGCACCAACCCTTGGCCGGAGACCCCCTTGGTCGCCGGCTCCTCCCTCCGTGCAGCTCCTCTCTCCTGTTTTTTCTCTATTCGGACATCCTCTTGTTTCTAGCTTTAGTTCTTTTAGTAATGCAAGCTGTGTTTTCTTCCATTCTCTTCCCTCTTCCCCTATTACTATGATGTTGTGTTTTTATTTTTTCTCGCATTTTCAGTTTGCATTGCTCCGGTGACCTTAGTTCCTCCTCTCCTTCCTTCCTCGGTGTGTCTAAACCCCTCCAAAAAATTCAAATATTCAAAGTTTTTTACTCTTTCTTTGATCTTTCCTTTTTTTGGAAGTCTGCAGCTGTCTTCTTTTCTTCCAAAACTGATCTTTCCTCTTTTGGCATTGCATAGTCTGCTGTGCATTGTCTCTTCCGTGTATCTTTGACTGCTGCGCCTAGCATAGGCTGTTTTTTCTCCTTTCTTGGCATATCCACTTGATTGAAGACATGCATAACAAGGAACCTTCTTTACCACCTCATTTGTCAACTTCTTCTCTTCTCCAAAACAGGTTGGTTCCCCTTGCCATTGAAAAGGTTTCTACTTCTTCCCCTAACACTCCCTCGGCAGTAGCTGGAGAAGGTGAAAAGAAAAGCTCATGGAACTCCCTTTTCTCCCCTTGGAAACCCTCTATGAAGCTGGAGTTTTTTGAACCTAAAGGGAAGGATACCTTGGGGCGAATTTGTGTGGCACCTCCTCCCGAAGTAGCTGAGCAAGGAGCAACTAGATGGAATTCATGTGCGGTGGGCTTCTTCCTTGGCAAAAGGCCACCATTCTTGACTGTTAAAAGAGCTTTGGAGAGGCATTGGTCCTCGTTTGGCCTCAAAGATGTTATGACCTCCGGCCAAGGTGTCTTTATCCTTAAGTTTCAAGACATTGATGGAGTTATGAGAGCTGTGGAAGAGGGACAACTAACCATTGCAGGGCAGCCATTCCTTGTTAGGAAATGGACTACAAATCTTCCAATGGTAATCAATGATGTCAAAAAGGTTGCTATTTGGGTTAGATTGTATGGCATACCTCTTGAATTTTGGACCCCAAAAGGTCTTAGCTACATAGCAAGTGCAATTGGAAATCCTCTCTATGTGGACTCCATAACTGAAGAAGGGACAAGGCTGGACTTTGCAAGAATTTGTATAGAGGTAAAGGTGGATGCGGAATGTCCTGATTCAATATGTTTAGCTTTGCCGAATGGAGAATCAGTGATAATCCAAGTGGAATACACATGGAAACCTATTAAATGCAAGGGATGTCAATGTTTCGGTCACACCACAGCAAGTTGTTCTCTAGCACCAAAGCAAAATGTTGTCTCTATCCCACGGAAAACTCCAAAGGAAGGGGCTGGAAGAGTGCTCCCTGTGAACTTTAATGGGAAAGACAAACTAGAGCAAGTAACAAAAGACTTTGACAATAAAACCAAAGGTAGAAAGATGGAGGTGCAAAAGCTGGAGGGGAAAACTTTGCTAACTCATAAGAATAATAGATTCTCTGCATTAACTATAAAGGAGACTCAAGAACTTGGAAAGGAGAATATAATTCTGATTGAGGAAGGAAAGCATGGGATTTCCACTGGTGATAGTGATGCCATAATGGAGGGTAAGAAATACACTACATCGGCAGCAAATGAGAAAGCTCAAGAGAATGACGAAAGCTCCAAAAGCAGCACTAAAAATGCAAATGGAGGGGATGACTCGGACCAAGTTGCCTCTCCTATGATGCTTTCTTTTGGAGGGAAACTAAGAGTGGATGAGATGGACTTTAGAAAAGAAGATGCTGATTTGAAAAGTAGGAACTTGGGGAAGAAAGCAGCAAAGCAAAGAAAAGAAAATTCCACTCCCATCCCATCCAAATGACAAAAGTTGCTTGCTGGAATATTAGGGGCCTTAATGCCCCTATTAAACAAAGAGAGGTTAGACATTTCATCTTGCAAAATAATATTGATTTCATGGCTGTTTTAGAAACTAAAGTAGGAGCCCATAATATCACTAGTGTGACTCGTAATATATGGAGGGAATGGGAATATGATAATAATAATGAGGTGTGCCCTAATGGAAGGATTTGGGTAGGATGGAATAAAGAAGCAATCAGAATAGACATCAAAGAGAAGGCCTCCCAATTCATTCATGGTGATGCTTGGTTAGTGAAGGAGAATATTCATGTGGCTTTATCCATAGTCTATGGATTCAATCAACCATTGGAAAGGAAAAGTCTATGGAAGGAACTTAGTAAGCATTCAAATCAGTTGGGTAATAAGCCTTGGCTAATCATGGGGGATTTTAATGCAATTAGAGGGCCGTACGAAAAAATCGGAGGGACTGCATGGGGAGATACTTATTGTGAAGACTTAAACAATTGTTGTAGAGAGGCTAACTTAGATGACTTGCGGTATATGGGGAACCAGCTCACTTGGAGTAATTCTAGTGAAGGCCAAAGGAGGATAGCTTGCAAATTGGATAGAGCTCTTGTCAATGAGCATTGGGGGGATGTGTTTCCGGATTCCTATGCTAATTTCCTCAATCCTATTATTTCAGATCACTCCCCATGTGTTGTGACGTGTGGGAGTATTGTGGAGAGGAGAAAGGTCCTATTCAAATTCTACAACATGTGGGCGAATCATGAAAACTTCCTATATGTTGTAAGGGAGGCTTGGAAAGAGGATTTTAATGGCAGCCCCATGTTTAATCTTGTCAACAAACTCAAGGGTTTGAAGGGAGAGTTAAGGAAGTTAAATAGAAGTGGTTTTTGGCAAATTTCCGAGCAGGTTTTGGAAGCAAAAAATATGGTTAAAAATATTCAAATGAGGCTCCAAAGCAACCCACTTGATGAAGATTTAGCCAAAGAAGAAAAGACTTGGCTGGAAAATTACAGTAGACTTAGTATGGCAAAAGAATCTTTGGCTTGCCAAAAGGCCAAAGTCCATTGGCTCAAAGAGGGGGACCAAAACACCAAGTATTTCTTTAAATGCATTAAAGGCCGCAGTAATAGAAACTCCATAAATGGTGTATGCCTTGAAGATGGAACCTTTGTGAATAACATGGGTGATGTCAAGAATGAGTTTGTTAGTTACTTCAAGAAGATCCTCAACTCCTTGGATTCTTGTAAACTGAATTTTGAAGAGATTAAAAGGCTGGTCAATTTCCAAATTAAGCCTCAAGATGTGGAGACTATGACAAAGGATGTGGAGGAGGATGAGATTAAATCCATAATCTTTGCCATGGACAACAACAAAGCTCCTGGACCGGATGGCTATGGTGCTTTATTCTTCAAGGCAGCTTGGGAGATTGTTGGGAATGATGTAGTCAAAGCTATCAAACATTTCTTTAGCTCCGGTCACCTCCTTAAAGAGGTAAATTGCACTATTCTTGCCCTTGTTCCTAAGGTTGCAAACCCTTCCTTTTGCAAGGACTATAGGCCTATCGCTTGTTGCAACACAATTTATAAATGCATTTCTAAAATCCTTACCAATCGCCTCAAAGGTATCCTCCCTAATTTTATTGATAAGGCCCAAGGAGCCTTTGTGAGTGGAAGGAACATTGGTGAAAATATAATGCTTTGTCAAGACCTCATGCACAACTATCACAAAACAAGCAAAGATAAGAAATGCGCCATGAAGATTGATTTAAAGAAAGCCTTTGATACGGTCCGGTGGGATTTCATTTTGGCAACTCTTGATGCTATAGGCATTCCCGGAAAATTTATAAGCTGGATTCAAGGCTGCATCACCTCTCCTTCATTCTCCTTGGGGATTAATGGTGAATTAATAGGCTTCTTTAAGAGTTCACATGGGCTAAGACAAGGGGACCCGATTTCCCCTTATCTTTTTGTCATTGCTATGGAGGTTCTCTCCCGAATGCTTGGGGAGCTCAAGAACAATCCTTCTTTCAGCCATTATTGGAAATGTAAGAAAAACAATATCACCCACTTATGCTTTGCCGATGATCTAATGTTGTTTTGTAGGGCGGATGTTGAATCAATTTCTCTCATGAAGAACACTCTTTCTCTCTTCCATGAATGGTCCGGACTCCAAATGAACTGCTCTAAAAGCAATATTTTCCTATCCGGAGTTTCCAAGGAGCAAAAGACTACTCTCTCGGCAACAATTAACATGGCGGTGGGAGAATTGCCGTTTAAGTATTTAGGTGTGCCAATCAAGTCCTCAAAGCTCAAAAACAGTGATTGCAAGCAGCTCATTGATAAAATTGTTGGGCGAATTTCCTCTTGGCGGAGCAAATCTTTATCCTATGCCGGAAGACTCACTCTCATAAAAGCAATCCTATTTAGCATCCAAGTGTATTGGTCCTCTATATTCATTCTCCCCTCTAGTGTCCACAAGGAGATTGATGGTATCTTAAGGAAGTTCCTTTGGAGTGGTGTATCAATGGATGGGAAAAAAGCAAAAGTTGCATGGGATGAGGTGTGCACCCCTAAAGAGGAGGGTGGTTTAGGTATTATGAGGAGCAAATCATGGAATACCGCAGCTGTTACCAAGCACATGTGGAAGATCCTTGCTGATAAGAGTACATCACTTTGGGTGGATTGGATCAAAGAAAACAAGCTAAAAGGTAAATGCTTTTGGGAGTTAAAACCAAATGGGGAGAGTTCATGGATGTGGAGAAAGATTCTAAGGCTTAGGGAACAAATGAAGAACAATTTCAAGAGGATCATCGGCAATGGAGAGAACACATTCCTTTGGCATGACAATTGGCACCCTTTTGGACCTTTGCTGGACAAATTTGGTACTCGGATCATTTATGATTCGGGCATACCAAGAAATGCATTAGTAAAAGAAGTGGTGGGCGGAAATAGGTGGAAATGGCCGGTGGCTAATTCATGTCACCTCTTGGAGATAAAGGAATCTCTTCCTTGCTGCCCAATGGGAGGTGAGGACACTCTAATATGGTCCCCTCAAACCAATGGCACCTTTTCCATCAAATCGGCTTGGGAGGTAGTTCGCACTAGGAGAGAAAAGGTACCATGGCACAAACTTGTGTGGTTCAAAAGGCACTTCCCAAGGCATTCATTCATCACTTGGCTGAGTATAAGAGGTAAACTTATGACAAAGGATAAATTACTAAGTATCGGTATTGGCACTCACAATATTTGTCCTTTGTGTAACGCGGAGCCGGAAAGTATGGAGCATCTCTTCTTCAATTGCAGCTTTAGTTCTCAAATTTGGTATGAAATTCTTAACCTTTGTCATCAACTAATTCTCCCCCAGCCTTGGATCTCCTTGGTCACGGACTTGGCTAGAAAATGGAAGAAAGACAACTTTAAGAACATTGTGAGCAAGTTAAGCTTCGGTGCTGCCATCTATTATATTTGGAAGGTTAGAAATGACATTTGCTTTGGAAGAGGAGGTCTACCGAGGGAAAGAGTAATGGTGCTTATAAAGGAATGTGTTAGAGTTCGGGTGACATGCTTGAACAAGGTAAGCAAGACTAGAGGAAATGAATACATTGCAAGCAAATGGGGTTTCTCCCCTTCGATTTTCATGTAGTCCATGTAGTCTGATTTTTGTTTTGATGAATGGTGATATTTGGAGTTTATATGTAATGCTTTTGTTCTTTTGTTCTTGTGTTATTTGCAATACCTAGGGGTTTGTCCTAGGATTGCATGATTAGGCTAAATCTAGGGGCTTTGTCCTAGATAAGCCATTGTAAATCCTTTTCTCTTGGTATAAAATTATTACTTACCAAAAAAAAAAAAAAAAAACTTTAGACTTAGACTGCCTACGTTTATACACTTGTCATAAATTCGCTCAATATCTCTCTTCATGTATGGCCAAAAAAAATACTCATTTAACACATCTAAAGTCTTCATAACACCAAAATGTCCCATTAGACCACTACATGTGTAACACCCATAAGTACATCTCAAGGGCAAAACAGTCTTTATGCATGTGTTAGTGTCTTTTAAAGGTCATAATGTGAGTTTTATATAATATACAATCGTGTATGGAAAGCTCATGCTTATGTGTCATGTTGCGCCAGTCATATAAGATTGATTCTGCATGAATTCAAAATTAAGTGACACATGACCGTGTGCCTCAAACACTTGCCCGTGTGTGTGTAACATGTTTTTAGTTTATATATGGCATGCCATTACATTTTTGGGATCATTATTCCATTATCCTTAAACATACGATTTTTCCTAAAAAGTAAGAGAAGGCAAATTTGATAGTCACACTTCCATGTAGTGACTTTGATGATACATTTCTGGTGATATGGTGACAAGGAAAGAAGAGAAAAAAAGGCCTACACATGTTGTCTTTTGCTACAATTGAGGTAAGTAGGAATGCCTCTTTACGTCTGTTTCTATTATATTTATTAGATCCTTATGGTTTCCCTTACAAAGTGTGTTTTGTAACTGTGATTTATGGCTTAAGATTGATGCTAACTGTAGTGTATAGGACATAGTTGAGAGCTCTATAATTATATGTATATATACTTGCATATTTTTTTTATTGTTGTTGTTATTATTTATGCATTTGTTTGATTGGGTATTGTATGTGTTTAGTATAAGTGAGTTGTATTATTAGTATGGTCACAATTCACATGTCAAGGATGAAATCGATAGTGTTTGCATGATTGGAATCAAAGTAGGGACTAAAATTAGGGCATGTGGTATGTTTTCTAGGTTCGTCACATTGTCGTGTGGTATAAGACACATGCTTGTGTATATGATCCCTATAACTCAGACCAAGTTTTCATAACATTCCAATGACCGTAGGATGCTACTGATTGGTTAGCGATTAACTAGGGCACATAGACTACGTACGACTGTGTGTTAGGTGAAATAACTAGAATACCCTTAAGAAGTAATGTGATCAAGGAAAAAACATAAAAGGAAATTAAATTAGATATAAGAAGGAGCACACACCCATGTTAGCTTAGGCATATGCCTTTGTGTGTAGGAAAATTTACACACGAGGAAGTGTCATGGGGAGTTTTCGCATGCTTAGGAATAATGAGACACACTCTAATGTCTCTATAAACACACACTCGTGTGTATAGAACAAAAGAAAGGATTATGAAAAGAAATTAAGTTAAGAATTTAAGGGTCATCTCAAATAATTATACGGAGATTTAGGGTATGCAGTAGTACTTTTCGTGCCTAAAAGTCAAATTATAATATGACATTAGAGATACTATTAAGTTGAAGCAAAAACAAGCTAGGTTAAGTAAAGGCTCGAGATGCATGTATCCTAGACATTATAGGATCCTTACGAGAAGGCACTATGAGTATATAGTCACTACACCATCTGTGATAGGACATTAGACTTGTGATAGAGTACATGCTTGTAGTATAGTCTAGTTAAGATATAGTTGGTGTAGTGAAAAAGATAGATAGCTCACATGGCCAAGAAGCCAAATCCTTATATTTGATCCAAATCAATCAGCCTATTATATAACTTCAGTTACAACTTTCAAATTCAGATGCTTTCACCAAGTTTAGTAAGATCATACCAGATAGGAATTCAGAGGAATAGTTCTTTAGTGATGAGAGGGACACAGTTTGACTGGAGAGTTACGATATATATCTTAGATAGTCCCTAGAGTTTAGTGTGAGCATAGAGACAATACATAAGACCTGTCATCATCCATAAAGTAGTTTAATGCCAACTTTGGATGATAAAGTAAGCATAGGTTGAGTTTAAGGGCATTTTGGGATTTTAATAAAAGATATCGGTATAGTCTTCTACCTATTAGGTGTTCTTATCACTCATTCTCCTACTTTTTTATGTGTAGATATAGTTGATTGTAATGGCTACGGGGCGAGTACTAGCCAAAGGGTATAGAGTTTTGAGGGCATTTCTTCTTTTCAATTTATTTCTAGATTTCTCATTTTTTAGTGTATTTCGTTTTACGACTATATTAGGCTACATACATTATGATTTTAGGTCATGCTTTATATTTAACATTTTTTGTTACGCTTTTGAGATAATTTTCATAAAAGGGTATTTTAGTCATCTTATAAGTTTAATAAATGAAGTTTTATTCAAATGCTTTAGGGTTAAATTAAATGCATGTGCAAAATAGACAACTTAGTGACGTCTTCCTCTATAAGGTAGTATATCTAGAGAGGGATGTTACAAATTGGTATCAAAGCATGATTTTGGTCCCCACAAGATGTTTAAAAGTATATCTGTAGTCAAATTATGTATGAATGTAAGACTCTTATGTCTCGTCGACTATACTAGTAATCAATCACTATAAGTTCAATTTTATTTAAATTTGTTGAGTTTTATAGAGACTTACAGTTATGAGTTTTTTAAGAAATATGAGAACTAGAGCCACCACCAAAAACATATAAACTGAAAACCCATATAGAAGCTAAAGTGAAGAGGTAGTACCTCTAGTTCCCGAGGCTGGTCTGAGTATTTAGGATGCCAGAGACACATTTAGAGAGATGTTCAAAGAATAGAGATGTACTCCAACTCAAGGTAGTGAGTTAGAATAGGTACCATCGACATAGGCATAGGGATCGGTAGAGGTGACTTTAGCATTAATAGTAGCCTGAGCGAAGACTTAATTACATCCTATCGTTAACCTACCCAATATGCATTAGCCTCATGGGTGTTAGGGATCTGATTGTAGTTGAAGAATGGCTAGAGTCAATTGAGAGTTGCATGAGCTTGTTTGATATGTCCTAGGATTTTAACCCAACTCGAGCAACCAGTAGGAAGAGCTATTACCAAAGTATTCACCATTATCCAAGGGTTAACTGAGGCTAACCTAGTAGCAATCATTGGTTAAATCTCTTATTGTAGTGTTCTCATTTACATTTTGATTAATTGTGGTGTTATTCACTATTTTGTATCTAAAAGTTATGTGGAGAAATAGGAGTACAACCAGTCAGAGTGGCCTAGAAAGTTAACATAGAGTTACTAGATGGTAGGTCAATGATCAATCATGAGATGATGATGGGACAAGTTATTGAGATACAGGGTAGATAACTTTTTGTGGACCTAATAATGTTTGAAATGCTAAATTATGACATGATTTTGTGGATAGATTTCCTAGAAAGGAATCGAGCTGAGATTGACTGTCGATGTAGGAAAGTCTGATTCAACCTTGATAATAGAGATCAATTCAAGTTCGTTGAGAGGCATATTAAGACAATAATGATCAGTTCAATTAAGGCAAGAAAAATGTTGAGCAAGGGGTGTAAGGTTTCTTGGCTCATGTAGTCAATAAGGTGGAGTAAGACCCGAGTATTAATCAGACGCTAGTTGTTTGAGAATTTCTAGATAACTTCTTGAGAGAGACGTTGACATTAGCTCCTGAATGAGAGGTAGAGTTTAGCATAAAAATGGTTCCAGGCGTAACACCTATCTTTAAGGCACCCTATAGAATGATCCTGATCGAGTTACAGGAATTAAAGAAGCAGTTCCAAGAGTTACTAGAAAATGGCTTTATTAGATTAAGAAATTCTCCTTTAAGAGTACCCATCTTGTTTGTCAAGAAGAAATATAGGTCCATGTGAATGTGTATAAATTATAGAGAGTTGAACAAAGTCATAGTAAAGAACAAGTACCTATTTCCCAAATAGATGCTCTATTCGACCTATTAAAGGGATTACTAGTATTTTCTAAAATCGACATATGGTCTAGCTATCATCAAGTAAGAGTAGTTGAGAAGGATATATACCCAAGTCAGTTTTTTGAACAAGGTATGACCATTTTGCGTTTCTCATTGTATTGTTTGAACTATCCAATGCCCCTGCATTATTTCTGAATTTGATTAACAAAGTGTTTCAAGACTGCATAGACAAGTTCATAGTAGTGCTTATAGATCATATTTTGGTATGCCCGAGGAGTCGTGAGATACATAATGTATATCTATGATTTACTTTAGAGAAATTGCGGGAAAAACAATTGTATGCAAAGTTCTTCAAGTATGAGTTTTAGCTTCATAGAGTGACCTTCTTGGGGTAGATAGTTCTGGGAGAAGGTATATTAGTGGACCTGAGTAAAACTGAGGTAGTTATGGACTAACAGAGGCCAAAGATAGTTAAAGAGGTTTGTAGTTTTTTAGGTTTAACAAGGTATTGTAAGGGCATTTTGGGGATTTTAGTAAAAGATATCAGTATAGTCTTCTACTTAGTAGGTGTTCTTATCACTCATTCTTCTACTTTTTTATGTGTAGATATAGTTGATTATGATGGCTACGGGGTGGGTACCAGTCAAAGGGCATAGAGTTTTGAGGGCATTTCGTCTTTTCAATTTATTTTTAGATTTCTCATTTTTTAGTGTATTTCGTTTTATGACTATATTAGGCTACATACATTATGATTTTAGGTCATGCTTTATATTTAGCATTTTTTGTTACGCTTTTGAGATAATTTTCATAAAAGGGTATTTTAGTCATCTTATAAGTTTAATAAATGAAGTTTTATTCAAATGCTTTAGGGTTAAATTAAATGCATGTGCAAAATAGACAACTTAGTGACGTCTTCCTCTATAAGGTAGTATATCTAGAGAGGGATGTTACAAATTGGTATCAAAGCATGATTTTGGTCCCCACAAGATGTTTAAAAGTATATATGTAGTCAAATTATGTATGAATGTAAGACTCTCATGTCTCGTCAACTATACTCGTAATCAATCATTATAGAGACTTACAGTTATGAGTTTTTTAAGAAATATGAGAACTAGAGCCACCACCAAAAACATATAAACTGAAAACCCATATAGAAGCTAAAGTGAAGAGGTAGTAACTCTAGTTCCCGAGGCTGGTCTGAGTATTTAGGATGCCAGAGACACATTTAGAGAGATGTTCAAAGAATAGAGATGTACTCCAACTCAAGGTAGTGAGTTAGAATAGGTACCATCGACATAGGCATAGGGATCGGTAAAGGTGACTTTAGCATTAATAGTAGCTTGAGCGAAGACTTAATTACATCCTATCGTTAACCTACCCAATATGCATTAGCCTCATGGGTGTTAGGGATCTGATTGTAGTTGAAGAATGGCTAGAGTCAATTGAGAGTTGCATGAGCTTGTTTGATATGTCCTAGGATTTTAACCCAACTCGAGCAACCAGTAGGAAGAGCTATTACCAAAGTATTCTCCATTATCCAAGGGTTAACTGAGGCTAACCTAGTAGCAATCATTGGTTAAATCTCTTATTGTAGTGTTCTTATTTACATTTTGATTAATTGTGGTGTTATTCACTATTTTGTATCTAAAAGTTATGTGGAGAAATAGGAGTACAACCAGTCAGAGTGGCCTAGAAAGTTAACATAGAGTTACTAGATGGTAGGTCAATGATCAATCATGAGATGATGATGGGACAAGTTATTGAGATACAGGGTAGATAACTTTTTGTGGACCTAATAATGTTTGAAATGCTAAATTATGACATGATTTTGTGGATAGATTTCCTAGAAAGGAATCGAGCTGAGATTGACTGTCGATGTAGGAAAGTCTGATTCAACTTTGATAATAGAGATCAATTCAAGTTCGTTGAGAGGCATATTAAGACAATAATGATCAGTTCAATTAAGGCAAGAAAAATGTTGAGCAAGGGGTGTAAGGTTTCTTGGCTCATGTAGTCAATAAGGTGGAGTAAGACCCGAGTATTAATCAGACGCTAGTTGTTTGAGAATTTCTAGATAACTTCTTGAGAGAGACGTTGACATTAGCTCCTGAATGAGAGGTAGAGTTTAGCATAAAAATGGTTCCAGGCGTAACACCTATCTTTAAGGCACCCTATAGAATGATCCTGATCGAGTTACAGGAATTAAAGAAGCAGTTCCAAGAGTTACTAGAAAATGGCTTTATTAGATTAAGAAATTCTCCTTTAAGAGTACCCATCTTGTTTGTCAAGAAGAAATATAGGTCCATGTGAATGTGTATAAATTATAGAGAGTTGAACAAAGTCATAGTAAAGAACAAGTACCTATTTCCCAAATAGATGCTCTATTCGACCTATTAAAGGGATTACTAGTATTTTCTAAAATCGACATATGGTCTAGCTATCATCAAGTAAGAGTAGTTGAGAAGGATATATACCCAAGTCAGTTTTTTGAACAAGGTATGACCATTTTGCGTTTCTCATTGTATTGTTTGAACTATCCAATGCCCCTGCATTATTTCTGAATTTGATTAACAAAGTGTTTCAAGACTGCATAGACAAGTTCATAGTAGTGCTTATAGATCATATTTTGGTGTGCCCGAGGAGTCGTGAGATACATAATGTATATCTATGATTTACTTTAGAGAAATTGCGGGAAAAACAATTGTATGCAAAGTTCTTCAAGTATGAGTTTTAGCTTCATAGAGTGACCTTCTTGGGGTAGATAGTTCTGGGAGAAGGTATATTAGTGGACCTGAGTAAAACTGAGGTAGTTATGGACTAACAGAGGCCAAAGATAGTTAAAGAGGTTTGTAGTTTTTTAGGTTTAACAAGGTATTGTAAGGGCATTTTGGGGATTTTAGTAAAAGATATCAGTATAGTCTTCTACTTAGTAGGTGTTCTTATCACTCATTCTTCTACTTTTTTATGTGTAAATATAGTTGATTATGATGGCTACGGGGCGGGTACCAGTCAAAGGGCATAGAATTTTGAGGGCATTTCGTCTTTTCAATTTATTTTTAGATTTCTCATTTTTTAGTGTATTTTGTTTTACGACTATATTAGGCTACATACATTATTATTTTAGGTCATGCTTTATATTTAACATTTTTTGTTACGCTTTTGAGATAATTTTCATAAAAGGGTATTTTAGTCATCTTATAAGTTTAATAAATGAAGTTTTATTCAAATGCTTTAGGGTTAAATTAAATGCATGTGCAAAATAGACAACTTAGTGACGTCTTCCTCTATAAAGTAGTATATCTAGAGAAGAATGTTATAAATTGGTATCGAAGCATGATTTTGGTCCCCACAAGATGTTTAAAAGTATATCTGTAGTCAAATTATGTATGAATGTAAGACTCTCATGTCTCGTCGACTATACTCGTAATCAATCACTATAAGTTCAATTTTATTTAAAGTTGTTCAGTTTTATAGAAACTTACAGTTATGAGTTTTTTAAGAAATATGAGAACTAGAGCCACCACCAAAAACATATAAACTGAAAACCCATATAGAAGCTAAGGTGAAGGGGTAGTACCTCTAGTTCCCGAGGCTGGTTTGAGTATTTAGGATGTCAGAGACACATTTAGAGAGATGTTCAAGGAATAGAGATGTACTCCAACTCAAGGTAGTGAGTTAGAATAGGTACCATTAACATAGGCATAGGGATCGGTAGAGGTGACTTTAGCATTAATAGTAGCCTGAGCCAAGACTTAATTACATCCTATCTTTAACCTACCCAATATGTATTAGCCTCATGGGTGTTAGGGTCTGACTGTAGTTGAAGAATGGCTAGAGTCAATTGAGAGTTGCATGAGCTTGTTTGATATGCCCTAGGATTTTAACCCAACTCGAGCAACCAATAGGAAGAGCTACTACTAAAGTATTCACCATTATCCAAGGGTGTAACTGAGGCTAACCTAGTAGCAATCATTGGTTAAATCTCTTATTGTAGTGTTCTTATTTACATTTTGATTGATTGTGGTGTTATTCACTATTTTGTATCTAAAAGTTATGTGGAGAAATAGGAGTACAACCAGTCAGAGTGGCCTAGAAAGTTAACATAGAGTTACTAGATGGTGGGTCAATGATCAATCATGAGATGATGATGGGACAAGTTATTGAGATACAGGGTAGACAAATTTTTGTGGACCTAATAATGTTTGAAATGCTAAATTGTGACATGATTTTGTGGATAGATTTCCTAGAGAGGAATCGAGCTGAGATTGACTGTCGATGTAGGAAAGTCTGATTCAACCTTGATAATAGAGATCAATTCAAGTTCACTGAGAGACATATTAAGACAATAATGGTCAGTTCAATTAAGGCAAGAAAAATGTTGAGCAAGGGGTGTAAGGTTTCTTGGCTCATGTAGTCAATAAGGTGGAGTAAGACTCGAGTATTAATCAGACGCTAGTTGTTTGAGAATTTCCAGATAACTTCTTGAGAGAGACATTGAGATTAGCTCCTGAACGACAGGTAGAGTTTAGCATAAAAATGGTTCCAGGCGTAACACCTATCTTTAAGGCACCCTATAGAATGACCCCGATTGAGTTACAGGAATTAAAGAAGCAGTTCCAAGAGTTACTAGAAAATGGCTTTATTAGACTAAGGCATTCTCCTTCAAGAGTACCCATCTTGTTTGTCAAGAAGAAATATAGGTCCATATGAATGTGTATAAATTATAGAGAGTTGAACAAAGTCATAGTAAAAAACAAGTACCTATTTCCCAAATAGATGCTCTATTCGACCTATTAAAGGGATTACTAGTATTTTCTAAAATCGACATATGGTCTAGCTATCATCAAGTAAGAATAGTTGGGAAGGATATATACCCAAGACAGTTTTTTGAACAAGGTATGACCATTTTGAGTTTCTCATTGTATTGTTTGAACAATCCAATGCCCTTGCATTATTTCTGAATTTGATTAAAAAAGTGTTTCAAGATTGCATGGACAAGTTCATAGCAGTGCTTATAGATCATATTTTGGTGTGCCCGAGGAGTCGTGAGAAACATAATGTATATCTATGATTTACTTTAGAGAAATTGCTGGAAAAACAATTGTATGCAAAGTTCTTCAAGTATGAGTTTTAGCTTCATAAAGTGACTTTCTTGGGGTATATAGTTCTGGGAGAAGGTATATTAGTGGACCTGAGTAAAACTGAGGTAGTTATGGACTAGTAGAGGCCAAAGATAGTTAAAGAGGTTTGTAGTTTTTTAGGTTTAACAGGGTATTGTAAGGGCATTTTGGGGATTTTAATAAAAAATATCAGTATAGTCTTCTACTTAGTAGGTGTTCTTATCACTCATTCTTCTACTTTTTTATGCGGAGATATAGTTGATTATGATGGCTACGGGGCGAGTACCAGTCAAAGGGCATAGAGTTTTGAGGGCATTTCGTCTTTTCAATTTATTTCTAGATTTCTCATTTTTTAGTGTATTTCGTTTTACGACTATATTAGGCTACATACATTATGGTTTTAGGTCATGCTTTATATTTAACATTTTTTGTTACGCTTTTGAGATAATTTTCATAAAAAGGTATTTTAGTCATCTTATCAGTTTAATAAATAAAGTTTTATTCAAATGCTTTAGGGTTAAATTAAATGCATGTGCAAAATAGACAACTTAGTGACGTCTTCCTCTATAAAGTAGTATATCTAGAGAGGGATGTTACAAATTGGTATCAAAGCATGATTTTGATCCCTACAAGATGTTTTAAAGTATATATGTAGTCAAATTATGTATGAATGTAAGACTCTCATGTCTCGTCAACTACACTCGTAATCAATCACTATAAGTTCAATTTTATTTAAGTTTGTTGAGTTTTATAGAGACTTACAATTATGAGTTTTTTAAGAAATATGAGAACTAGAGCCACCACCAAAAACATGTAAACTGAAAACCCATATAGATGCTAAAGTGAAGGGGTAGTACCTCTAGTTTCCGAGGCTAGTATGAGTATTTAGGATGTCAGAGACACATTTAGAGAGATGTTCAAAGAATAGAGATGTACTCCAACTCAAGGTAGTGAGTTAGAATAGGTACCATCGACATAGGCATAGGGATCGGTAGAGGTGACTTTAGCATTAATAGTAGCCTGAGCCAAGACTTAATTACATCCTATCTTTAACCTACCCAATATGCATTAGCCTCGTGGGTGTTAGGGATTCGATCGTAGTTAAAGAATGGCTAGAGTCAATTGAGAGTTGCATGAGCTTGTTTGATATGTCCTAGGATTTTAACCCAATTTGAGCAACCAGTAGGAAGAGCTACTACCAAAGTATTCACCATTATCCAAGGGTTAACTGAGGCTAGCCTAGTAGCAATCATTGGTTAAATCTCTTATTGCAGTGTTCTTATTTACATTTTGATTGAATGTGGTGTTATTCACTATTTTGTATCTAAAAGTTATATGGAGAAATAGGAGTACAACCAGTCAGAGTGGCCTAGAAAGTTAACATAGAGTTAATAGATGGTGGGTCAATGATCAATCATGAGATGATGATAGGACAAGTTATTGAGATACAGGGTAGACAACTTTTTGTGGACCTAATAATGTTTGAGATGCTAAATTATGACATGATTTTGTGGATAGAGTTTAGCATAAAAATGGTTCCAGGCGCAACACCTATCTTTAAGGCACCCTATAGAATGACCCTGATCGAGTTACAGGAATTAAAGAAGCAGTTCCAAGAGTTACTAGAAAATGGCTTTATTAGACTAAGGCATTCTCCTTCAAGAGTACCCATCTTGTTTGTCAAGAAGAAATATAGGTCCATGTGAATGTGTATAAATTATAGAGAGTTGAACAGAGTCATAGTAAAGAACAAGTACCTATTTCCCAAATAGATGCTCTATTCGACCTATTAAAGGGATTACTAGTATTTTCTAAAATCAACATATGGTCTAGCTATCATCAAGTAAGAGTAGTTGAGAAGGATATATACCCAAGACAGTTTTTTGAACAAGGTATAACCATTTTGAGTTTTTCATTGTATTGTTTGAACTATCCAATGCTCCTGCATTATTTCTAAATTTGATTAACAAAGTGTTTCAAGACTGCATGGACAAGTTCATAGCAATGCTTATAGATCATATTTTGGTGTGCTTGAGGAGTCGTGAGAAACATAATGTATATCTATGATTTACTTTAGAGAAATTGCTGGAAAAACAATTGTATGCAAAGTTCTTCAAGTATGAGTTTTAGCTTCATAGAGTGACCTTCTTAGGGTTTATAGTTCTGGGAGAAGGTATATTAGTGGACCTGAGTAAAACTGAGGTAGTTATGGACTAGCAGAGGCCAATGATAGTTAAAGAGGTTTGTAGTTTTTTAGGTTTAACAGGGTAGTGTAAGGACATTTTGGGGATTTTAATAAAAGATATCAGTATAGTCTTCTACTTAGTAGGTGTTCTTATCACTCATTCTTCTACTTTGTTATGTGTAGATATAGTTGATTATGATGGCTACGGGGCGGGTACCAGTCAAAGGGCATAGAGTTTTGAGGGCATAGAGATTTGAGGGCATTTCATCTTTTCAATTTATTTATAGATTTCTCATTTTTTAGTGTATTTTGTTTTACGACTATATTAGGCTACATACATTATTATTTTAGGTCATGTTTTATATTTAACATTTTTTGTTACGCTTTTGAGATAATTTTCATAAAAGGGTATTTTAGTCATCTTATAAGTTTAATAAATGAAGTTTTATTCAAATGCTTTAGGGTTAAATTAAATGCATGTGCAAAATAGACAACTTAGTGACGTCTTCCTCTATAAAGTAGTATATCTAGAGAAGAATGTTATAAATTGGTATCGAAGCATGATTTTGGTCCCCACAAGATGTTTAAAAGTATATCTGTAGTCAAATTATGTATGAATGTAAGACTCTCATGTCTCGTCGACTATACTCGTAATCAATCACTATAAGTTCAATTTTATTTAGATTTGTTGAGTTTTATAGAGACTTATAGTTATGAGTTTTTTAAGAAATATGAGAACTAGAGCCACCACCAAAAACATATAAACTGAAAACCTATATAGAAGCTAAAGTGAAGGGGTAGTACCTCTAGTTCCCGAGGCTGGTTTGAGTATTTAGGATGTCAGAGACACATTTAGAGAGATGTTTAAGGAATAAAGATGTACTTCAACTCAAGGTAGTGAGTTAGAATAGATACCATCGACATAGACATAGGGATCGGTAGAGGTGACTTTAGCATTAACATTAGCCTGAGCCAAGACTTAATTACATCCTATCTTTAACCTACCCAATATGTATTAGCCTCATGGGTGTTAGGGATCTGATCATAGTTGAAGAATGGCAAGAGTCAATTGAGAGTTGCATGCGCTTGTTTGATATGTCCTAGGATTTTAACCCAACTCGAGCAACCAGTAGGAAGAGCTATTACCAAAGTATTCACCATTATCCAAGGGTTAACTGAGGCTAACCTAGTAGCAATCATTGGTTAATCTCTTATTGTAGTGTTCTTATTTACATTTTGTTTTATTGTGGTGTTATTCACTATTTTGTTTCTAAAAGTTATGTGGAGAAATAGGAGTACAACTAGTCAGAGTGGCCTAGAAAGTTAACATAGAGTTACTAGATGGTGGGTCAATGATCAATCATGAGATGATGATGGGGCAAGTTATTGAGATACAGGGTAGACAACTTTTTGTGGACCTAATAATGTTTGAGATGCTAAATTATGACATGATTTTGTGGATAGATTTCCTAGAGAGGAATCGAGCTGAGATTGACTGTCGATGTAGTAAAGTCTGATTCAACCTTGATAATAAAGATCAATTCAAGTTCGCTGAGAGGCATATTAAGACAATAATGGTCAATTCAATTAAGGCAAGAAAAATGTTGAGTAAGGGGTGTAAGGTTTCTTAGCTCATGTAGTCAATAAGGTGGAGTAAAACTCGAGTATTAAGTAGCCGCTAGTTGTTTGAAAGTTTCCAAATAACTTCTTGAGAGAGACGTTGAGATTAGCTCCTGAACGAGAGGTAGAGTTTAGTATAAAAATGGTTCCAAGCGTAACACCTATCTTTAAGGCACCCTATAGAATGACCCCAATCGAGTTACAGGAATGGAAGAAGCACTTCCAAAAGTTACTAGAGAATGGCTTTATTAGACTAAGGCATTCTCCTTTAAGAGTACCCATCTTGTTTGTTAAGAAGAAATATAGGTCCATGTGAATGTGTATAAATTATAGAGAGCTGAACAAAGTCATAATAAAGAACAAGTACTTATTTCCCAAATAGATACTCTGTTCGACCTATTAAAGAGATCACTAGTATTTTCTAAAATCAACATATGGTCTGGCTATTATCAAGTAAGAGTAGTTGAGAAAGATATATACCCAAGACAGTTTTTTGAACAAGGTATGACCATTTTGAGATTCTCATAATATTGTTTGAGCTATCTAATGCCTCTGGATTATTTATGAATTTGATTAACAAAGTGTTTCAAGACTGCATGGACAAGTTCATAGTAGTGTTTATAGATCATATTTTGGTATACTCGAGAAGTCGTGAGAAGCATAATGTATATCTATGATTTACTTTAGAGAAATTGAGGGAAAAAGAATTGTATACAAAGTTCTTCAAATATGAGTTTTAGCTTCATAGAGTGACCTTCTTGGGGCATATAGTTTTGGGAGAAGGAATATTAGTGGACCTGAGTAAAAGTAAGGTAGTTATGGACTAGCAGAGGCCAAAGATAGTTAAAAAGGTTTGTAGTTTTTTGGGTTTAATAGGGTATTGTAAGAGGTTCATTGAGGGATTCACTAAATTCTCATAACCTTGACTAAAAATGAAACTTAGTTTCAGTGGTCAAAATCTTGTGAACAGAGCTTCCAAAAGTTTAAAAAAAAGATTGACTTCCGCCCTAGTGTTGGCTTTACCAGAAGAAGGGGTCGTGTATGATTTGTATATCGATGCATATCACAGTGGTTAAGGAGCAGTATTAATACATCGAGGCAAGGTAATAACACATGCCTCGAGACAGTTAAAAGATTTAGAAACCAGATACCCCAGTCTTGACTTAAAGCTAACAGTTACAGTGTTTGCCCTTATGATCTAGAGGCACTAATTATATGAAGCAAGATGCAATATTTATACTAATCATAAGAGCCTCAGGTATTTCTTCACTTATAAAGAGTTTAACATGAGACAAAAAAAGATGGTCAAAGCTAGTAAAAGATTATGATTGTGATATTAAGCATCACCCTAGTAAGACAAATATAGTTGTAATGCCTTCAGCAGAAGAGTGTTCTTGTCACAATTGATGATCCAGAAAGAGATTTAGACTGACATGGATTAAAAGTAGATTGAGTTGGTAGTTAGGGTTTTAGCCAAATTAGAGATCAAATCCACATTAGTGGCGGAGATTAAAAATAACTTAGTTGTAAGATGATTAAGGTAAATAGAGGATGCAAGATGGTCTCGAAGTATATTTTCAAGTGATGGAATGTGTCCTCAAGTTTAGAGGCAAAGTATATGTTCCTCCAGTAAATGAGTTAAGGCATAGAATTCTCTTAGAGGCTCACAATTCCCTTTATACAACCCATCCTGGTGGTGTAAAAATGTATTAGGATTTGAGAAGGAGTTTCTAGTAGTACAACAAGAAGAGAGATGTAGGAGAGCACATGACCAAGTGTCTCACCTGCTAATAGGTTTAGGTTAAACACCAATGATCATTAAGATTACCTTAACCTTTCAGTGTACCTAAGTGGAAGTGGGAGCACATTTTTATGAACTTTATTATTAGGCTTCCGAGAGTTTAGAATGGATATAATGCGTTTGGTTAATAGTTGACAAATTGACCAAGATAATAAATTTCTTGCCTATTAAGGACATCACCCTTACTGATCAGTAGAGGAAGTTATATGTCTGAGAGATTATCATATTACATGGAATACCCAAGATAATTGTATTAGATAGGGACATGAAGTTTGTATTAATTTTCTAGATGAGTTTGTAGAGATTACTAGGCACTAATTTGACATTTAGTATAACTTATCACCTACAGACAAATAGTCAGACTATAAGAACCAGTCAAGTGTTAGAGAACATATTGAAACCCTGTTGTTTAGATCAAAAGGTGATTTGGGTTAAGATGTTACCTTTATTACCTTTATTGGAATTTAGCTATAATAACTATCAGAGGACAATTCAGATGACAAACTATGAGGCATTCTATGGTAAAAAGTTATTGTTTTCTTCTACAGTAGGATGAATTGGGTGAGAAAGATGTTTTAGTACAATCACTTGGACCAAAACTAATTAGAAGATGACCCTAGGGATTAGCCTAAGTGGTGAAAGGCCAAGGGTCATTCTTAAATGGCTAAGGTTCGAGTGCCTTGAGCTTATTAGCAAACAACCAGGTTTTGAGTCTTACGCTGATTAGTTAGAGACTCTAGTGCGATGTACCATGATAAAGCATACTTTGACTTGTCTGGTCTATAGTTTTGGGTCTAAATGGCTATGGACTTTCGAGTTTTATTATATGGGTTCCTTAGGTTAATAAAAAAAAGAGCTAACAAGAAGATGATTAAAGACGTTCTGTTAATCAGAGAGAGAATAAAACAAGTCTAGGATTTACAGAAAAGTTATATTAATAAAAGACATTAAAATCTGGAGTTCAAGTGGGTGATAGAGTTTTCACCATAGTAGCCCAATTTAAGCATATGATGAAGTTCAGAAGAAGAGGTAGATTAGCTCTTAAGAATATGAGCCTATTTGAGATAGTGGAAAGGGTTAGTAAGATGGTTGATACACTTGCATTACTAGCAAGCATAGATCATATTCATGATGTATTCCACTTTTCATTGTTGCTTAAGTATATTGGTGATAACCCTTATATAGGAAAAACAATCTTAAACCATCAAGGGTAAATGTAATCCTAGCAAAATCCTAAAATCAAATAAATATGATAAAGTTAAATTAAGATTTTTTAACCTAAAATAAATATAAGTTGAAATAAATAAAACTAAGTTTAATTAAACATTACGTAAAATGAAGATAATAAGTGTTGCCTCCAATCACTTGACCCATAACAAATAAAGGCCAAATCGCGTATCCCCTTTTTGTGTTTTGCTCCAATTGCCCTCATTCTTGATCTTCTTGGGCTTGAATAATGTTTTTAAGCCTTTGTGACTCCTCTAAGTTGTCTTACTCATGTTGTGCATGACACTTGGCCTAAATATCTTTGGTTAGTCCAATTAGCACTTCTTTCATCCTTTTACCTTTTGCACTTGTCATTGGTCCACCATTGATACATAAAGGATCGTTGGAGATGCCTTATCATCCTCTATGATTGTTACCTTGATTTCTATCATTTATTGAACCACATTAACTTATGCCAACACACGTTATCCTTTCTAGTTCTTAGATCCTTCCAAACTGAGTTTATGGAGAAAATCTTTGCTGCATTTGGAACCCAAATAAACCTTTTTCTCCATTACTGATAGGTATACTTTCAGTAGTGCTTTTAGGCTCTAACAACTTATAAGAATTAGCAATAGGCCAATTTCATCTCCCATCCTTTATAATCTCATGCATCTTTGCCTTTTTGTTAAACCCTATATCATATATTTCTTTATTATATATATATGATATTTCTATTTCACCCAATCTATCCCTATTTTTAAAGAGTTTATTACAAGTCCAAGGGTTGTTACTAGATAGTTAGACCTCCCAAATATTCTTACTTCTAAGGCAGAAAACCTTTATCCAACTCACCCAAAGGGACTTACTTCTTCGGTCCACAATATTCCAAAAGTGTCTTGCTATTGTGGTCAAGTTCCACTATTTACTTCTCATTAAACGAAGACCCCCTTTTATCCTTTGGAACACAAATCTCCTCCCAAGAGACTTTTGCTTTGCATCTATTTAAATGTACACCTACCCAAAGGAAGGCTCGAAGGGTATAATCAATTTCCTTGTCCACATTTGAAGGTATAATGAAAAACACCAACCAATAAACTTGGACAATATACAAAACCACTTTAGTTAATTGCATTATTCTCGCATAAGACAAAAATTTACTTTTCCATGATGAAATTCTCCTACAATCTTTATCAACAAGAGCTTTGTAATCCTTGTAAGCTTAGTTGATACCATAGAGACCTTAAGTAATTGAAAGAAAGAGATTTGTATTCAAAATTCAAGATGGATAGTAGCCAATTCTTTTCTTTTAAAGAGACTTTAGATAAGTAAATGTTACTTTTGGTTTGGTTAGTTTCCAAACTTGGCCAATGATGGTGTCAAGTCTAATAGAGTTAATAGATTAAACCTATAAATGACCTTAAATGGAGAGGCTTTTTTTGCTAAATATACCCTCCTATTATAAGCAAACTTTATATACGACAAACATTCCTCTCATGTCTTCAAGTTCTTCTAGATTATAGAATGCAACAAGTCAGTTAAAGTGCTATTAACCACTTTTGTTTGCCCATTAGTTTGTGAAAGGCAAATAGTAGAATATAAGAGCTTAGTTCCCAAATTTCCCCCACAAAGTTCCAAAAATAGCTTAGGAACTTTACATCTTGATCTAAAACTATTATTCTTGGCATTCCATGAAGTCACATAACCTTCTTAAAGAATAAATCAACAATATTTGTTACATCATCAATTTTGTGACATGGTATGAAGTAAGCAATCTTTGAAAACCTTTTGGACTTGGTAAACCCAATACAAAATCCATAAAAATATCAATCCAAGGTTCACTAGGTATGAGTAAAAGCATATACAAACCATGAGGCAAAACTTTATTTAAACCGACTACATGTTATGCATTTCTCACAAATTCACTTAACATCCCTTTTCATGTGTGGCCAAAAGAATGCTCCTAATACGCATCTAAAGTCTTCCTAACACCAAAGTGTCCTATTAAAGCACCCCTATATGCCTTTCTAACTAAGAACTCTTTTAAAGATCCTTAAAGGATACATAATTTATTTTCTCTAAACAAGTACCTTCATACCTATAAAACTTCCTAAAGACAACCCTCTTACAGGTACTAAACATATTAGCAAAATCAACATCACTAACATATAAATCCATAATATGCTCAAAACCCAATAATTTTGCATTCAAAGTACATATGAATGTATCTAAGGAAGATAATGCATCCGCTACAACGTTTTCCTTTCTTAGCTTAGTCTTTATCACATAAGGAAACGTTTCTATAAATTCTGCCCATTCAACATGTGTTTGAGAACTTATTTACATCCATTTGTGTTTGAAAACTTGTGAATTTGAAAATCTACAATGCATGATCATATGGGGTTGCCATACATCCATGTGTGTTGTGATAAGGGGTAAAATGGTCTTTTCCCATGCGTTATGTGTAATTTGACTAAGTTTAGAAGGTATACATGGTCGTGTATGAACATTACATGCCCATATATTGCTAATTATGATGAAAGTAAAAATGAATCCAAATGCGTTTTGGCTTACATTCTTATCATTTTTAGAAAATAAAAAGAATGTGAGAGTGAGCTAATTGAAGAGTTAGCCAAATGGGAGTCACTAGATGTTCATTTGAGGAAATACTTGCCATGTCAAACTATTTTACACACCATAAGAGAGGTAAGTAATGTAATCATCTTAAATAGGATAAGGTTTTCAATCAATTATGGTAGTTGCATGATTTATATAGTTTATTAATATTATGTATTGCTTTTATGATTGAGTTTTTTTTTTTTTTTGGCTAAGCAAGTATGTATTAACAAAAATAAAAAGCACCACAACTCAAGGTGATAGAAGACAACCTATGCTCAACAACCTAAAGCAAAGCCACCAGCAAAAACCACTACTAAATATGAAGGTAAAATCCTTGAAGAACGTAAGAGTGAGCTAATTGAAGAGTTAGCCAAATGGAAGCCACTAGAGGTTTATTTAAGGAAATCCTTGCCATGTGAAACTATTTTGCATGCCATAAGAGAGGTAAGTAATGTAATCACCTTAAACAGGATAAGGTTTTCAATCAATTATGGTAGTTGCATGATTTGTATAGTTTGTTAATATTATGTATTGCTTTTGTGATTGAGTTTTTTTTTTTTTTTAGCTAAACAAGTATGTATTAACAAAAACAAAAAGCACCGCCACTCAAGGTGATATAAGACAACCTATGCTAAACAACCTAAAGCAAAACCACCAGCAAAAACCACTATAAATATGAAGGCAAAACAAGAGGCACAAAAACCTGTTTCTAGGACATACCCTAGCTTATAGTACAACAACCAACGGATAACACAAGCTAGCCTCCCTATCCCTCAATCTATCAACCTCTTTATCAAACTAATAGTTATTAAGAGAGGAAACTAGGTAATTCAAAATAATATGAACATCTTTGTAAGCTTTATTAATTATATCAATGTTATCAAAATACAAAAAAACAAAGCTGACCAAAATCCTCATCAATAACACTTCTATTTACAATTTGCATCATGTTCCATTTGCCCTACTTGTCACTCCAATAGCTAAACCAGCTTGAACTATAAAAACAAGTTTAATAGAATAAACACTTCATACTTTTCGACCTCTTCAACATTTTCTTTAAAAAAAGGAATCCTAGAGAAACTTCTATTGTTCCTTTCCTTTCATATCACATAGGTGGTGATTCTAAGAGCCATCTTGCTCATTAAGTTTTTTAGGTTGGCTACACCGCCTCAATAACAATATTATCCACATAATCTTCCCAAGGTTAGACTTTATATGTAACACCCCTCCCTAGAAATACTACCTACTGAAGGAGAAATGTTACAAATTAATATCCGGAGCATTTATATATATATATATATTTTTAAAATACTTTAAAATAAATGCATCACTAAAAGTGTTTAGAAATTATTCTAAGAAAACTGAAAGTCTGGAAGCGAGCAAAAGATGTATATACTCATATGAAAACTCATTTGAAAGCATCTGAAAACATGGAGTAATCATATACAACTATACCATCATCTCAAAAAGGTCCAAAAGCAATAAGAACATGCGACTGTATGCATGTAATACAAACCAAAGATAACCTACTCCAGCCGGATCTATCTTCACTGACCTGACCCTGCCTCGCAGCTACCTCGATCACCTGTACCTGCAATCATGACAAAAAAGAAAGTGAGTGATAAGAACACTCAGTAAGGGGAAAGAATTAAGTAAACTATTTTCTTTCCTGTTCTAACTCACTCTCGGGACTTAACCTCACGCATAACCCCCATAAGAAATTGAGAGGATAATCTAGTTCATACTTTACTATTTGGGACATACTTTGTCCCATCTGGTGTCTATTTGATACTTTTTGGAAACTAACTATAGGGATTTGCCACTTTTCTAAGCTCGAGCTCTTTTCCTTTCTCTCACTACACCATTTTTGAATCTAACTTGTGCTCTACTACGAGTGGACCCTATCGTGGGTCTATGTCCTACTAGGACGTGTAGTGTAAAGTGTCCCCTCATAGTTCATAGCATGCATGCGGCCTTATATCTTACTAATTTTGCTTCCATCTAAATCTATTCATAACTTACCAGACATTACTCTTGGGACGACCCCTGAATCTTGAGCCCCAAATTTCTTTTCTTGCTTTTCGTTCTTTTCTTTTCCTTTTCTTTTTCTCTCCTTTCTTTCCTTTCCTTTCCTTTCTTTTCTTTCTTCTCCTTTCCAAAATTGTGAAAAACTGTTCACAACCATGTTTATTTGACAGGGCAGCCCTCTTTTTCATACAATTTCATAGTCTAAACGGTTTCTAATTCATACAAGTTATATATCGTTGAAAAGAGTATTCAAAGAGCTTTCCAAAAAGCTATAATAGCACTGATAATTCATTAGATAAGGCAGTCAAAACATGAGATGAAATCAGTGGCAAAAACTGCCTCCTCTTTTTTTTTTGTAAAGCAGTGCTTGTGGTTCATATAATATTTAATAGTCCAAATGATTCCTCATTCATATAAGATATATATAATTGGAAAGAGGATTCAAAGAGCTTTCTAACAAGCTATAATACCACTCATAAATCATTAGATAAGATAGTCAAAACATGAGATAAAATCAGTGGCAAAAACTACCTCCTCTGTTTATTTGGTAAAGCAGCCCTTGTGGTTCATACAATATCTAATAGTCCAAATGATCCCCAATTCAAACAAGATATATATCATTGAAAAGAGGATTCAAAGCGCTTTCCAACACGCTATAATAGCACCCATGATTCATAAGATAAGACAGCCAAAACATGGGACGAACTCAGTGGTAAAACTGTAAATATTATACAACTCTATGCCATGAACAAAATCACACACATAGATGTCCCAAATGGAAAAACAACATTTCTCAACTTCAAAATCATCAATTATAACATAGATCTAAGGAACCAAAATCCTAAAACATGCAACATATCAAGGATGATACCCCTTACCTTGTTTCAAGTCAAATCTTTGCAAGTTGGCTTCTTTTTCTTTGTTTTGTTTCCTTTAACACCAAAATCACCTTAAATCAACACCAAAACATACTAACATATTCATATAACATGCATCCAATATATATATAAACATAGGAAAAGGGAAAAAGAAAGAGATCTTTTGGTTACCAAGCTTCAAAAGTGTTTCCTCTTCTTTTCTTTTCTTACTCTTTTTTCAAACTCTTCCAAACATCCAATTTCCTTCTAAAAATAAAGAAAACAAGCATGAAGGGGCTGATTTTTCTGGAAGGGCGGAGGAATGATGGAAAAATGGTATGAGATGCCTTTTTTTGACTTTTCTCTCTATATATCTAAGTTTTATCTCTTTTCTTTTTCTTTTTTTTTTTTTGTTTTCTTTCTATATTTCTATATATATATATATATATATATATATATATATATATATATCTAAAAACACACACATACATGTTACTATATATATCTATATTTAAAATTGGAAATATTTTTAAACAAGGTCAAAAGACATAATTACCCTTGGAACATACCCGAGGGTACTACATTATATCTCCTCCTACACAAATTTAAGACACCCTCTCAAATTAACTTGCAAAACATGCATTGGAAAAAAAGATGATTAAAGTCTTTATCCCTTTTGTTGCAAAGAATATAAGCAGTGACTTGAGTAATGTCATACCTGAAAAGTTTATCTTTGGTTAGGAACTTTCTTTTTAGTGCCATCCAAAGGATAAAAAGGTGTCTTGGAATATAATTTTTATGCCAAACCAGGTTATGCCATTTAACTTATTCTCTTCTTTTTTTGATTTCGTTCCACGTCAAGTTGATGGTAAACGCACTACTTTGATTGGGAAGCCAAATCACTTTATCTTTTCCTCTCGTTGGTCCAAAATTAATCAAGCTTTTCATATCTATAAGGTGGATGGTGTTTGCTGAAGTCGATCTCTAGTTGGTTCCACCAATAATACTCTTGACTTTGCAATTTAAACCAAGACCAACATCATAAGTAATATGATTCCCAAATTCTTCCAACAAGAGACCAAAGGGGTGCCAATTCTCCTTCAAAAGTAGCATGTTCTCATAATTTCCTATAATAAATCTGATTTTACTCTTCATGAACTCTTTCATTTTCAATATTTTCTTCCAATTCTAAGAGCTATTTTTAGTGGCTTTTATCTCCTATAAACTTTTGTCTTTGAGCTTACAAGTTTTGATCTAATCTACCCAAAGCGATGAGTTTGATTTTTGACAAATATCCCACATATGTTTTGACATGGTAGCCTTGTTCAACTTCTTACTACACATAAGGCTAAAACATTCTTCCACTTTGGAGAGAAAACTTCTTCCCAAGACATCTTAGCCTTTCTCCTATTAAAATCAGTACCAACCCAAAAGAAAGCTTTCAACATAGTATCAATATCTTTGAGCACTTTTGAGGGAAGCAAGAAAATGGATTCCTAATAAATTTGGACACTAAATAACATAGACTTGATAAGCATTAGGTGGCTAACATATGAAAGATATTTACTCTTCCAAGATGTTATCCTTCAAAGAATTTTATGTACCAAAGGTTTACAGTCCCTACAAGAAAGCTTTGAAGAGATATTTAAAAGGAGTTCCACCTTCTTCAAATTGTAGGTAGATTATAATATACTTCTTTTCCTTTTAAGACAACCTAGAGAGGAAGATGCAACTCTTAGAATTATTTGCCTTCAAACCAAACCATTTGTGGAAGATTTTCGTGGCTTGTTTGATGATTGTCATTGTCTCCTTTTCAGCCCTACAAAATATAAGCAATTCATCCACAAAGCAAAGATATATGATATCCATCTCATGACATTTCCAATGGTACTTAAACTTTTCATCCTTGGACAACTTCCCAATGACATAAGAGAAGACTTCTATAACAATAACAAAAAGATAAGAGGAGATTGGATCCCATTGCTTTAACCTTCTTGTACTTTTAAATAACCCTTCAACCTCTTTATTAATGCAAACCGAAAATGAAGAAGTGGTTATGCACTCCTTAATCCAACCAATAAGGATTGTGTGAAGGCCAATTGACTTAAAAACCACCATAAGAAAGTCCTAATTAACCATAATATAAGCTTTGAGAATATCAACTTTAATAACACACCTTTTTATGGTTTCCTATCTCTTTTGGTAATTATGCATAAGCTCTTGGCAAAAAAGGATATTATCTCTAATTTTTCTTCCTTCAACAATCACTATTCGAGCTTTACTAACGAAGCTAGGAAACATCACTTTGATCCTATTTGCAAAGATCTTAGTAATACATTTGTATATGGTATTGCAACAAGATATTAGACAAAAATCTTTGCAAAAGGAAGGACTAAAACATTTCAAAACAAGAGCAATTATTGTACAATTTAGTTCTTTAAGCATGCAACTCAAAACAAAGAAATCTTGGATGTCTTTAACCACATTTTCCCCTACAATGTTTTAAGCCCTCTTAAAGAGTAAAACTCTAAAACCATCTAGCTCTAATGCTTTATTATTTTTTTTAGTAATTAAACTTGTAATAACCAAAAAAAGAGCTATAAAAAGAGCACACCATAAGACAAGCCTCTAGGTTACGCAAACCATCAAATGATGGAGTAACAAAAACATGATAAAGCAAGCCTCACAACTAAAGCAAACACAACAAAGAAAAAAAAAACCACTTCCTCTTGGCAATTATTTACCTAAGGAGGAGATAAGGGCCAAAAAGAGAAACAATGAAACTAGTCTTTAAAAATGCAATTGAGGATGCCTCATTTTAGAGCTAAATCAACATTTTCTCTCGACTTTCGAATATTGCTCAAGCAAGAAACTCTTTCCTAATCACCTCGTTGATGTTTTTCTTTAGTAACTTGTTGCTTATTTTTTCTTTGCCAAAGCTTAAGTTATTTCTTTCCTTTTATATGAAGTACTCAGTAGCATTAATATTACGCTTACTAACTATCTTTCTAAAGTTGTTAGCTTTCCATAATGTGGCACTCTCTATTATAAAATCCTTCTAAGAAAAAGGTTTTCATATATGATTACAAAGATTAGCATAATACTCCCAATTAGGAAACATCACTTTCTTTATTTCTTTACTTGTGACTTTTTTAATTGTCTCTATTTTGGGTATCTTGAAGTTAATGAGCTCCTCAATACTATTTTCATCTATTGATTGCCTTGAACCATGTAGAGGGTTGTGGAAAACCCCCATTAACCCCTTCTTAACTTTCTTATCAAAAGTTACAGTCCCATCTTCATGGAAAATGCAATTTATGGCAATTCTATTTTGTCTCCCTTTAATACATTTGAAGAAATAACTTGTATTTTGGTCTTTTCCCTTCAACCATTGAATTCTAGACTTTTGCTTCATAAAGGCCTTTTCCATCCAAGTAAGCCTTCTATATTTTTAAACTTTACTTCTCTTCTCATCGATCAAATAATCATCTTATAGAGTTCTTGGTAGCCAATTTTGAGTGTCTTTAAGAGCAATCGTAACGACTTTAACCCTTTTTGAGATGTACCAAAAATATTTCTTATTAAGTTTTCTAAGCTTAAACATAGTTTATAGCCAAAACATGGGCTACCTCTAACTTCTTTTCTTTAAACACTTTCCACAAGTGTCATGAAATTCCAATGATCAACCCAAAAATTAAAAAACTTAAAAACAACCTTTTTTCACTCATCTTTCTTACCACTATTTAAGACACTCGGGCTATGATTGGATAACGAATTAGGCTAAAAAATTCCTATAGAGATTGGGAATTTATCAAGCCAAATTTCATTAACAAGGATTTTATCCAACTTACAAGATATCATTCTATCTCCATCACTTTTGTTCTTCCAAGTATAGGAAGATCCCATATATCTTAGTTCCTCTAAGTGAGCATGCATTCAACAAATGATTAAGTCTTCATGATGAGCTTCCCATCTATTTGAGCCCCTTCACTTGTCATTTGACTTTCTAATACATTGAAATCCGCTATGATAACCTAAGGATGATTTTGAGCAAACCCAGAGTAAGAAAGAATTTCATCTTACAACTTTCTCCTTTCAGTGTAGTCATTTAGACCATAAACAAAAATAACAACAAATTCCTCTTAGTTAGTAGGAATCTTAACTTCAAGATGGATAACTTGCATTGATCTCCTAATTACTTTAACTTAAAGTATTTTTTTAATTCCAAGCCACCAAAATTCGGCCTTTTGGATTCAAATCATTATTATTAATATATTCTCAATCACCAAAAGAGTTCTTCTTAATGTTATCATAATTCTCATCCATCACTTTAGTCTCCAAAATAGTCACCATTTCTAACTTATTCTTGGCTATAAATAGTTTTATTTCCTTTTTCTTTAAGGTGAATTAAACCCTTTTAAGTTTCATGCACCTAGATTAATCATTGGCATCATTTGAAGGTAGAGACCCTTTTTCTCTTTTTTGCCATATTCTTTCTTTGGTGCTTGCTCATTTTATTGCTTGAGGCTCATTTTAGCTTTTTCTAATCAACCTTCAATAGCTTTCCAAATGGGATCACCTAGGGATATTCTAAGTCATCCTCATCCGAGGTCACTCATTGATTAATGCCTTCCTTAATCACAATGCCTCAATTTTTTGCTTTACTCCCTTAGTTCTTGCCATTGTTCTCATGCAAAGGCTTAGTCGGGCTTAATGTATTTGCAATTGACATAATCTCCTTCCCTTTAGCTGAGGTTTGCATTTCCTTCTAAGCTAACTTCTTTGGCTCATTTTCCCCCTTTTTTCTTTGTTCTGTAGCTTTTATTACACTGACCACTTTTCCTTTATCATTAATGGTCACTTATTTTTCAAGGTGGAAAAATCTATTAGACTACTTATCTTATTCAAGAAACACTTTTCCAACTGCCTTTGTCATTTCCTTTGTAGATTTCCTTTCATGCACTTTGGTCTCCTTATAATTCTTTTTCAATTGTCTATAGACTCTAACGTGGGGTTGTAATTTTGGGGCTTCCCTTTTTTCCATTTTATTCCTACATTCTTCTATGCCATGACCATAAGGGTTACATCTAAAGCATTTTAATAGTCTCTAACTATAATTATCTTTCAATTCTACATTTTAATAGTCTAGAAAAGTGTTATCAACTCCTATTTCAACACAATTTCTTGCGAATCCAAGTCAAAAGTCTTCTTTTGTAACCAAATCTAAATACAATGGCTTACAAAAGCCACTTGCCAAGTACCTAAGCCCCTTTAGGCTCCAATACTCAAAAGGGATGCCATTTATCTTAATCCATATCGTTACTTTCTCATAAATAGCTTATTCCAAGGCTTAGCATGAGGACCACTAGAAGAAGGAACTTCCCTTGAGCTTGAAATCTTTAAAGACCTTTAACCACCTTTCCTTCACAAGATTTCTCAAGCATAACCAACTTAGCAACAACTTTGTCTAAAAAAGAAGCCATTAGAAAAAGACAAGTAACACACCAAGAAATAAAGAGACAAAGAACAAATAAAGCTACCACAAAGGAACTAGCGAAATAGACAAAAAAGACAAGGGATGTTGCATGGAATGTATAGGACTCCAAAGGCCATCCACACAACCATAGGCCAGAACTAAAAAATAGTACATAAAAGACAAAACAACCCAAAACAAAGCTTATCAAAGAAGATCCGCTTGACCCAAATAAATCTAACACTACCCACAAATAAAACAAAACCACCTAATGGGAAACTACCAGCACACAACACTCAAACTACAAGTCATATCACCCTAAAGTAAGAAACCACAACAACTAATACTAGGGATAAAGTAGTCCTTGAGCTACCAAAAAATGTCACCCCTAGGCCACTCAGTAAGAAGAAAATGGCAAGGAAACCAGACCAATACCACCAAGAATAGAAAAGGTAGCGACTACTACACCTCCAGCTATTAGAAAGCCAAAACTAGATTCAAGATAACCATAACACCACCACGTGCCAAAAAAAAAGAGACGGGACCAAACAACTAACAAGGAATTACCATACCATCTAAAACCCTGCATAAGCTAAATCTAAAAACACCACAGTAAGACCTAAGTAGCCCAAAAAGGAAAAAAGGAACCAAATAGATGAAAACATAAAGGGATAGGAAACAGGGACAAACTAGAGGAAAGGAAAGGATGTAGGATTAGGGGCAGTGGGAAGAGGAAGGGGGAAATGGTGAGGAGGGCTAACTACTATAAAAGATAGTAGTTAAGGGTAATTACAGATAAAACAATGGAAGAGATTAAGAGACTCAAAAGGTTGGATAGAGAGAGCTAAGAGCATACTTAGGTAGAGAAAGGTTTTATGTCATAGTTTCTATGATTGAGATTTTTATTGTTGAATAAAATTGTCTATTAATAATAAAGTGTATAAACTTGGGGAATTGTGAATTTAGGATAGTTGATACTTTCAAATTAAGGCTTAATGATTTTTTATTAATATTTGTACATGAATGTGAATATATCTATAATGTAGTTGTGTGAATTAATAGACATCTTGCTAGAAAAGTTCTAAATAATCAACCACAATTGACTCAACTACAGAAGTTGAATATATTGTTGCTTCAAAAGTTGTAAAAGAGGCTACATGGATGTGTAACTTCGTATCTGAACTTGATGTGGTTCTAAACATAACTTATTCGATAACTATGTTCTGTGATAATACCAATGTTATTGCATAGGCAAAGGAACCAAAGGCACATTAAAAGTCCAAACATATTTAGTGAAAATATCACATTTTAAGAGAATTCATTGGAACTAGAGAGATCATAATTGAGAAAACACTATCAGTAGAGAACATTGTTAACCCACTGACTAAGACGATGACATTAAAGTAGTTAGACCGCTATCTTGAGAAGATGGGTATGTGATACAACAGTGAATGACTTTAGTGCAAGTGAGAGTTTTGTTAGTGTATGTCCTAAGAAGCATTCGTGTTGTCGGTTTTAGACTATTTCATCTTGTATATAATCTTTTAAATAATTTATTAATAAGGAAGTAGTTTTATTGTTCATATACCTAAGTTGTTTCCTTTATTTTGCGATAATATAAAGTATATGTATGAACTACTGAATGACTCACTTAATATAAACTGAATCATTGAATTGTTCTCTACAAACATGATATAACTTGGATAATTATATCATATAGTAGATATACTGAATATCTCTGTTGAATGTCATGAGATGACATCAGTACGGGTGACAATGATAGTCATATCATTAGGGTATTATTATGGATTAACAGTTAAAGAATTATTTTTCAAATATGACCAATAACGATAAGTAATTGGTCATTAAATCATAGTCAAAGTAATCTTTTAACCTGAGACGTCATAATTGAATCCGATACGGATACGAGTAATTCATATTGTGTATATAAACGGGGTTAACACATCTCGTAAAACAAACCATACTAGTTATGTGTTATGTCTATATGGAGAAGAATGATGGTCAAGATAGGATCCGTTGACTCAAAAAGTATTGGGTTCTGAATATCTATTGATTTGATCTAGATCTGAGTTCTAAAACAAATATCGATAAATATTATAAATCGAATCTTTGGCCAGAGTATAATGCAAGTCATACGAAGGATGTTAATTATGACATGTTTTGAATATTTAAATCGATAATTTGTAAAGAATTGATATTAAGACTTTGACAATCCATAAGTCTGAAATCAATCTGGATTAGACAATAGAAGGATATTACTTATATGGAATGTACAATTAGATATTTTAAGTTCGATGGAGTACTTTTGTCATTATGGTTTAAGGGCTATGGCATATTATTAGATATTTACTAGAGTCATGAAGTTTTAGATATACTTTCAGATCATCTGAAAAAGAACTCACAACTGTACCACAGTGAACCTAAAGAGTCACACCAATAAACTAAGCTTATAAAAGGGAGAATTAATTATCCAGGGTTGGTCAGAACCTTCCGAAGGATAACAAGAATCATATAAAATATTATATGGATGCAAAAATAACATTTTAAAAGTTAAGGTGTTAGTGAGATGAAATTAATGTGGCTAAAATATATTAGATATATATATATATATATATATATGGTAAAGCTTTAAATCAACATTTTGGTGGGCCAAAAGTAGAGTTTTAGAAAACTACAACAAACCACCATTATAAAAGAATGAAATTAGTTTATTAAAAGTGAGATAGTGCATTTTAAACTAAAAATTCTATCTCTAAATTGCAAAACTCTCTCCTTTCTCTTTACCTCACAACAAAGGTTGTATTTTGGCTTGGTGGTGGACTTTCTTTGAAAGTCTTGCAAGTGGGAGACTCATTTCATCATCCTGTATCCATATAGGAGGCAAAGGAGTAGGTAAAATCCTTTTCTTTTCTCTTTTTTGCAAATGAATACTTTGATTCTTTCTCCTTCGACATGTATGTTTGTTTTGTATCTATTCTATTTACCCAATCTTTCATAAGGAACTATGCCAGCATAAGAAAGTAGAAATTTTAGAGATAATGTGGGAATCTCCTTAATTGTATTTTTGTGTAATGATGTGTCTATCTTTGCTTGTTTAGATAGCTATAAATAATGTGTTTCTTGTTATGTTGCGTCGACTAGTAGGTTTTGTACAACCCAAGAGTTTGTTTAATGGTGTGCCCTTTTATAGTATTTCCTTTTTGGTTAATATATTTTAATTACAAAAAACAAATATTGCTAGCATTATGAAGTTGCAGCACTATATGGAGCTTGAGGACTTGGTACATATAGCCATGAAGCTAGAGAGGCAACTTAGAAGGAAAGGCAATGTGTTGTAGTTTGATTCAAATTCAGGTTCCTCATCTACATGGAAACTAAATTAGAGCAATAAAGATGAAAGAGCATTTAGTAAACATAAGGTCAAGACAAGCAAGCCTAAAAAGAGTAAAGGTGGCCATGAAAAAGGTAATTTTGAGACATCCCAAGGGAGGAGTAAAGATATTAAATGATTTAAGTGCTTGGGAAAAGGGAATATTGCATTAAAATGTCCTAATAAGTGCATTATGATCTTGGGAAAATGGCTGAGATTGTGTATTTGTCATGGTTTACATGTTTTCAAAAATGGCTTAATTCATACCATGTCATAAGACCAATGATGCCACAAACATTGTTGACTTATTCTTCAAGGAGGTAATTCAACTTCATGGAATGCCAAAGAGTATTGTTTCAAACCTAGATGTAAAGTTCTTAAGCTATTTTTGGAGAACTTTTATAGGGAAAGTTAGGAACTGAGTTACTGTTTTCTACTATTTACCATCCAAAAATTAATGTTCAAATGAAAGTGGTAAATAGGACTTTGGGTTCTTTGTTGTGCTTTATAATTTAGAAGAGTTTGAGGAATTAGGAGGATTATTTGCCACATATAGAATTTGCTTGTAATAAAAGTGTGCATTTGACTACTGGTTGTTCACCATTTGAGGTTGTATATGGGTTTAATCCATTTACTCTATTGGATTTGATATGATTGTTGAAAGAACATAAGGAAGAGAATGCAAAATGACATGTATGACAAGAACAAGTAAGAGTCAAAGCATAGATGAAACATGCAAGGAAAAGTTTAGGGTTTTACCTACTCCCTGTTTCTTTCTTTGATTGAAATGAAGAATACAAGCCTCTCAAGTGTGAAGCCTATAAAGTGAATCACCAACCAAGCCAAATCACTCCATGGCCAAATGTGTAGAGAGAAAGGACAATAAATGTGTTTAATGAGAGAAATGAATCAGTGAAATAAGTTTATGTTTTATAAAAATGCACTAAAACTCACTTATATGATGGTGGGCTAATTAACAAATATGAATTTGTTATTTTGTCACTTTAAATTCTTAATTTAAACTATGACCATAAATGTATATCAATTATATACTTTAGCCACCCTAATTTCATCTCACTGATATCTTAACTTTTAAAATGTTACTTTTGCACCTATATAACATTTTATATGATTTTTTTTATTATCCTTCAAAAGGTGCTAGCCCATCCCGGATAATTAATCATCTATTTCTAAAATACTTGATTTATTAGTATGACTCTTTAGGTTTAACGTAAGATAGTTGTGACCCATTTTTTAGACAATTCAAAATACATCCAGAAACTCAATAACGATGGTAAACATCTAATAATGTGCTTAGCCCCTAAACTCTTATGAAGAAACACTTTATCAACCCTAATTTCTTAATTGTACGTTCTGTGTAGGTAAGATCTTTATGTTGTCTAATGCTAATCGATTTCAGGCTTAAAGTTTGTTAAAACCCTAATTTTGATTCTCTATAAATCGTTGATTGATATATTCGAAACATGTCATCACGAATACCTTTCGTATGACTTCCATTATACTTTAGCTAGAGATTTTGGTTTATAATATTTATTGATATTCATTTATAAACTCAAATCTGAACCGAATCAGTGGATATCTTAAATCCAATATTTTCAAGTCAATAGATCCCATTTTAATTATCATCTTTCTCCGCATACAAACAACATATGACCAATATGGCTTTTCGTATAGAATATAATTAGCCTCTTATTTATATACCATATGAACCGTATGCATCTGTATTGGATCGAACCATGATATCTTAGGTCAAAGAAATACTTTGTGCACTAGTACAATCATATGATAAGTCATTGATTACGATTTAATGACCATGTGACTTATCTTTATTGGTCACATTTGAAAAACGGTTCACTAACGTCTTATGACATTCAATGAAGGCATTCTGTATACTACTATGTGATATTATTTGGTGAACAAGTTTGAATAATCGAATAGATAAATTTCAAATTAATCACCAAAAGCCCATGATCTCAAGTTAGGTTTTGGCATAACAAATCATGCAGCCTCAAATGTAACTCTTGGTATTAGTAGGGTGGATATTACATATCACCTTGCATTGACAAATGCATTCATTACCCATGCCCCTAATATACTTTAACTTTGTTTTGGAAAACAAGCAAAGTACACTAGTTAAGTCAGACTCAATATAAACATCTCTTAATTTTACACCTGGTAGAAGTGCATCTTTCACTTTGACAAATAAGGTTTCGATGAACAGGGGTTTAATTAGAATATCATGTTGGAAGATATCAATTTAATGTTAGACATAATATTTAAATTGAGGGTTTTTAATTAATTAGTAATAAAGTCAGACTTTATGTTGCATGTTAATGGTATTTAGAAAAATATAATTATTCACATCCATCCAATAATATAAAATTAAAATATGCCAATACACAACCATAACTATTGTCAAACCTCTCAAGCCAAGACAGGTCTGACTTGTCAACCTAGATAAATATTTTGTCGATGGGTCTTCGTCTTCAAGCTTGTCCTTTTCGCCTTCAGTCTTCAATAATTATATAACTTTGTTTTCTAGTTACATTATTCTAAGAAAACAAAATAACAACCTAAACTAAAGAAAAAAACGGAATTAAGACATAGCGCGCACGCTCTATTTGAGAATTACAATATAAAGAAAATAAATAAAAAATTCACATTGGTTCAATGTTTATGCAGTGTGCACCATGCATATATACATCCATACATACACATCCAATTAAAATTAAATTTTAATTATTAATTAGCCCAGAGTCAAATTAATTTTGATCCCTAAAACTTTACAAAATAATTGTTCAACCCTAAAACTCAAGAAATTTTCAATGTTTGGTTCCAATTCAACAAAACTCGAATCAAAATCTAATTCTCAATCTCGAAGAACATGTAGGCATCTCGAGAGGTAAAATAAATCTAATTCCTAATCTAATCCTCTGAACACTATGGGTGCATGTGATCCTATGACTTGAAGTTGCCAAACTGTTTCGTGTAAAGATTGGTATGGTTTAACTTTATCCAATACACCATCATAATTGAGGTATCATAAAGGTAGTGAATGCCCATATAATGAGATATCTCACATGAAAATACTGAATGACATTTATGACTACTTGAACATGTGGCCATAATGGGATAAGGTTACAGCCTAATCTGTGTAAGTTATTGATGTGTATTAGTTCAATTGAGGAACTATTGAGATAGACATATTTCTATGTCTCAACCTTGAGATATATTGGTTAATGAAAGGATTAAATTGCATGCAACTTTAATGTTGTGAAAGTTTAAAAGATGTTTGTTGACGCTCTGTTGTCCAAGTGGCCATAACATTTTCCTAAAGGATAATCTTGGTTTGTGCCTAAATTCAATTCGAATTCAAACACTACTAGTTCGATGAAACATTATGGGTCATAAGCACATAAGGGTTGATACAAACCCAAAGGTAAGGATCATTTGATGATAATTCTGGTGTTTAGTTAAACATAATATTCTCAAATATAGAATTCACATACGAAAAATTGAAAACCCTAGCCACTGGGTTTTTTTGAATTTTCTCTCCAATGAACACATTCTCGTCTAACACATAAAAGCCTTCTTCCTAGAAAACCTCTTATGTTCATGCTCCACATGGATACTAAGGTGTCATCTCATGAAGGTTGGATAGTGTTTGTTTCTTTGCCACGTGAAGACTTGAAGGAGCCACCAACACATGTATAAACCTTAAAAACACCATATGGTTGTTTTTGTACGTGCATGTTAAATTTGCATTAAAATGAGTATCTTGGTCAGGGTTTTAGGATTGTTTGTTTTTTTTTAATTTTTAATTTTGCTGCGTTATCGGTTATTAGTGCCTTAAAACCCTCACATAGGCCCATACAGATCATTATGAATAATTCTTAACAATTTAGTCACCCTTTCATTATGTCAAGTGAAAGGCGCTTTGGTCATCTTACCCAATAAGCATAATTTGTATTCATTATAAGATTGAAAGTCAAATGATTGTAAGACTCTTTGTTCAAAAAGTCTTGATATGCATTTAGGTTCAATGTGGCTTAACTTGTAATGCCATAAATATTTGATATTCAATTCGTTTACTTTCAAATGTTTATTATTTTGTACATTGAAGATTTCATTATCTAGTTTTAGAATGTACAAACCATTATACAAATCAATCATTCCATAAAGAATATTACTGAGGTTAATGGTTATAATACCACTAGCAATAAAAAAAATGAATATAATTCTTTATCTAAAATAGAAATATAAATTAAATTTCTAGAAACAAATGGAACATAATAGTATTTATTTCGCAATGGGTACCCTAAGATAATAAATTCCTACAGCTAATGCTGCAACACTTGTTTCATTTCCAACTTGTACGTTAATCTCTTCTTTGACAAGTAATCCATTGTGTTATAGTTTTTATATATCAAAATAAATATGAGCACCACATCCTATGTCTATAGCCCAAAATGAACAAGCAGAATAGTTTATCTCAATGACAAATATACCTAAAATAGAGGTTTCAATTGCCTTCTTCTTCCTATTTTCTATAAAAGCCTTGTAATCTCTCTTCCATTGACCAGCTTTGCTACAGTAGAAGTAGACAATTTTTTTCTTCCCTACACCACTTATTGGGTGAGTAGTAGTTTCTGGTTGCTTCTTTACTTTGAGCTTCGACTTAACCTTAGCTATGTTTTTGCCCTTAGCCTTGGATCTAAGTGCATGGGCTTCAACCATAAGCACATTAGTTGAAGCTACCTTTCGTACCTCCATTTTACCTGCTTGAGCATATACAACAATTCCTCAGGGGTTTTCTCCTTTTCGTTTAAGTTAAATTTCATGATGAAATTAGCTCAAGATTTAAACAGGGATTTCAACATTAAGTCAATAACAAGCTCATTGTCTATAATTATGCCCAAACTCGCCAACCGCTCAATATAACCGATCATCTCAACCATATGAAGGCCAACTTGTCCTCCCTTGGAAAGTTTGCAATCAAACAATGCACTTGACATCTCATATCCTTCAACCTTTGCATGAGTGGCATATAACTCTTGAAAGTGTGCAAGAATAGATAGAGTATCCATTTTCTTATGTTGTTTTTTAAGCTTTGGTGACATGGAAATTAGAATGAAGCACTAAACTTCCACAAAGTCATCAAGATACTTATTAAAAGTATCTTTTTCTTCTTGGGTGGCATCGAGACTAGGCTCACGGGGCAACGACCCCTTAAGAATGTACAATCTCTTTTTATGACGTAGAATAATCTAAAGATTTTTGTTCTAATTAGTGAAGTTGTTTCTAATGAGTCATTTTCCTTTTTTGAGAATTTATTGATACGTTAAGGTTGAAATGGTGATTATACGTTCTATAATTTATAAATAAAGGCATCAATAATTTTATTTAACTAAAATTCATTTTAATTATAGATTTAATTAATTAAAATACTCCACTATTTTTCTCAAGCCAATAGCTCTCACTATTGTATCTGAAAAGTTTCAATTAACTTTCTAGTGGACCGAGACCCCATTGCATTAATTCTCCCATTAATTTTGGTGAACAATTTTGAAAAATCAAATAAAGGAATTTAAAATTAATCACTAAAAGCTCATGATCTGAAGTTAGGTTTTGGCCTAACAAATCATGCAGCTTCAAATGTGACTTTTGGTGTCAGTAGGTTGGATAATACATATCTTGCATCAATAAATGCATTCCCTACTCATGCCTCTAATATACTTCATCTTTGTTTAGACAAATAAGCAAAGTACATTAGTTAAATCAAACCTAATACAAACATCTCCTAATTTTTCACTTGGTAAAAGTGTACCCTTTATTTTCACAAACAAGGTTCCAATGAAGAAAGGCTTAATTAGGGCATCATATTAAAAGACACCAATTTAATCTTAAACTTAATATTTAAATTGAGGATTTTTAATTAATTGATCTTATTAGATTTTTGCAGCATGTTAGGTGATATTTGGTAAAATATAACCATTCACATCCATCTAACAATGTAAAGTTAAAATGTATCAGTACATAACTATAACTAATGTCAAACCTTTCGAGCCAAGAGTGGTCTGACTGATCTACCCAGGTAAATATTTTGTCTTTGAGTCTTTGTCTTCACGTTTGTCCTTTTCACCTCCAGTTTTCAATAATTACATTATTCTAAGAAAATAAAATAACAACCTAAACTAAAGAAGAAGAGGAATTAAGGCAAGGCATATAACCCTATTTGAGAAAATAAATAAAATAAAAACACTCATATCAGTTCATTGGTTATGTACTGGACATCATACATAAATACATCCATACATACACATCCAATTAAAATTAAATTTTAATTATTAATTATCCAAGTGTTAAATTACATTTTTATCCCTAAAAATTTGCAAAATAATTGTTCAACCCCAAAACTCAAGAAATTTTAGTTTTGGTTCCAATTCAACAAAACTCAAACAAAAATCTGATTCTCGATCTTGAAAGGTGTAACCTCTCCTAACCATTGGGTGTGTTACAGAAAAACGGCATGAGTTCCCCTATTTTAGAGGGCCCGGGGAATATTTTTTCTCTTTTTCATTATGCCCTGTAACACTCCCAATTTATAATTCACACAAACCAGTCCTACCAATCGACTGGATTTTTATCAACTTAATCACAATTAGTAAAATAAATACATAATAATAATAACAATTATAAAAATTATCACCCACAGAAACTTTATAATCAATTTTCAAATCTAGTCGTATATATATATATATATATATATATATATATATATTACATATACATCATAACATTTAAATCACAAAATTATGGTGCCTTCCTCCCTTAGCCGCATGTCTCATTAGTGCTCCCCGGGAACCTTTGCTGCATTTCTTTACCTGTAAAATATTAAATTAAACGGAGTGAGCGACTATGGCTCAGTAAGAAAATCATACTAAACACTTAAAGCATTTTATACCAGTACTAATCTTCTCTAATCTTTTTCATACTTAGCGTGTCTGAACTATTTACAACAAAATAATTAACACAGAACACGCATTTAACACGTATCATCATTCTTTTCTTTCACATATTTATTCCTTTCCTTATTATACAGATATGAATCACTCATTATGATTTATGCATGTATGAGTGTCATGACATTTCTATTTTCTGTTCGTACATCTTTCTTAACTTTTTATCAGCCACACAGGCTTGTATGCATAATTCTAATGCAAATGACTTTCATAAAATATTTACTAATTTGTTTCTCTCTCTTTCTCATTGATCGATCTAGACTACATATGATAGTACTTGCAGTCACCATACAAAGTATAATTCTCTCTTACACGCATTTTTTTTTCTTTGCTGTCCACACAGTACAGCTAATATTTTTCTTTGCTGTCCACACAGTACAGCTGATATTTTTCTTTTGCTGTCCACATAGTACAGCTGGTTGTCCACACAGTACAACCGATTATTTTATTTGCTGTCCACACAGTACAGCTGGTTGTCCACACAGTACAACCGATTATTTTATTTACTGTCCACACAGTACAGCTGGCGTGTAAGGATTTTAAGTATGTTTTCTGTTTTCCTGTATCATATGAGTCATTATGAAAGCATGCATGACTTAGAAAATATTTTTCCTCTTTCTTTATTTTTTTTCTAAATCATGCATATGTTATGATTCCTCATGTATGCATATATATCCATATTATGAAATATGCGCATTTGTTATTTTCCCTTATTCTTTTCATTCCTTCTCAAACATCATGTTATTTTCTCATGCATTTATATATAAATATATATCATGTCTCAAATTAATTTCAATTATACAATATAGGCTTAATATAAGGGTTATTTCACATAACATGCACATAATTAAACAACATTAACCTATATCGCATAAAATGACATTTTTGCCCTTATGGCCAAAATTACCTTTTTACCCTTATGGCCAAAAATTACATCCTGAATCATAATGAATTTCTTTATCCTTTTAAGCATAAATCACCTTAATTCTAATACCTTACATACTGATATAAGTAAAGGTTATTTAAATAACCTAACTCAAATTTACTTTAAGTATGTAAAGTATGAAATTCTTACATTTTCTTTGTCAAATAGGTGATTTAAACTTATTTACCTTCTTTTCTTCTTCTTGGCAACCTTAATCAACCAAAAATATGATCATCCATCAAACTCCCAAATTTCACATATCTTAAAAATTAAATTTCTTACCTTAGAACTGACCAGAATTGACAGATCTACACTTTTTATAACTGGGGCCTCTGGAAATTAGGTGGTTTAGCTAGGTTTTTGGACGAATTTTGGTTAAGGAAAGTTTTTAGCTCAAACAATGGAGGTTCTCGGCAAAATGGAAGAGAAAATGAATAGAAATAAATTTATAAGCCTATTGGACCATTTTGCCCTTAATCTTTTCCATAAATTACTATTTTATCCTTAGTCAATTACCAAAAACCCTTAGCACCACCATATAATTTCAAGTGTGCCCTTCAATTTTAATTCCCACTTTGTCCCTTGAATCTTTATAAAATGACCATTTTACCCCCTTTGAAAAATATTGCTCATTTAGCAGTTTTCTATAATTCTTTTGCAATTTCTTTACACAACAAGTTATAAAATCAACTCTAGGGGTAATTTTGGAAGTGGAGTTTACTGACACACCTGAATTCGGATGTTACAAAAGGTATATAGGCATCTCAGGAGGCATGTCAAGGGCATGACGGAGGACCATTGTACACAGTTTACACCAAAAATGATCATGGCTTTGATAAAAAAACTACCCAATCATACATAAATTCAAGGTGCAATAGGTACACCAGCAGCAATGCACAGCCTAGACAATACTGCCCAAATAGGTGTCTTCTCATTATGCACTAGTGTGTACCACAAGAACAAGATAAGACAACTGCTACCCTACTGCATCCAAGTGACCAGAGCTCAAGCTACCAACCTTGTTGACCCACAGAACAGATTCTATCTAAGTGTAGATGGTGGTGTAGAGCAGCCTTGCTGTGCATAACACCACCCTGTTCAGTTTTTGTTCCAACCATGAAGGGTGATGTTTTTAACCTTGATTTTTAGAATTTCCAGTGACGAGAAGTCCAAAAACCATCATACAAAGATAAGCCAATCATCATATGAGCATCAGCGAGGGATAAGCCACGCTCACGTGACAAACTATTTATCAACCTTGAACTTCATCCAACATAAATAATTAAACTCAAGAAAATTTTAGGAATAATCACTTAATGAATTTAACACATCTTTACATTATTCTTGAACTTAATAAATTGTATGGCGACACGATCGCAAATCAATTTTACCAATTTTAGGGTTTTGATTATTTATCAATTACATGCAACAACATATAAATATAACCAAAACTTGCAAGTATATTTTCATGAAAGTATGTCTAAACGGTGGCTTTGATATGACAATAAGGTTTTAGGGCGTCGTTAACTAGTAGTGCAGTGGAATTTAAAACCCATCCAAAATACCCGTTTTAATATATAAATTCAGGAACATGTTAAACACACATAAGGTGTTTAGAAATTATACCTGTATTGTTGGCTCTTTCAAGACTTCCTATGGTTATGTAAAAATCACTATCTAACCCTCTTGAGGTAGAACCTTGGTATCCACGAGGAGCACGTACTCAAATTGAACACCTTTATTTATAAGGTGTGCATGAATCCTAAGTTAGTTAGAACTCTAACTACTTAGGTGATAAGGTATCTAATAGTTATTATTAAATTAAGACTTTTAGTTTATTGAAAGTTTTAATGCATAAGAATCTTAATTAAATTAGGATTCCAATTGAACTTAAACTTTCTATCAAACAAGAACTTTGAATTTATTGAAAGTTTTAATGCATAGGAATTGTAATCATATTAGGATTCCAACTTAACCTAAACTTTCTATCAAACAAAGACTTTGAAAAATCCTTGTTTAACTAAACACCTTGCCCAAGAGTTAAGTCAACCAGTTGACTCGTGTCTATCATTTAGCTTTGCTCGATTAGACTCCTAAATAGGTCTAGTTAAAGTCATGTGGTGCATTTGCACAATGCCATGTGTTATTATACCAAATGATTCAAGTCAAAACACATTAATAATTTTCTCTCTTTCCATAATCACAGGATTGTCATTAAACGATCCTTGCCCCTTGGTTCATCTTAACCCCTTACGCATATGACCTAGAAAGCTCTCTATCAAATTAGTAGTATTTAAATTCAAATCGAATTCAAACACAAATCAAGATTGGCCTCTAGCAAAATGTCATGGCCACCTAGATGACAAAGTGTCAACAAACATCTCAATAAGCTTTTACAATATCACAGTTATGTGTAATTCAATCATTTCATCAATCGATATCTCTTGAGGCTAAGACATCAAAGTGTATCTATATCCGTAGTTCCTCGATATGAGTTGATACATATTAATAACTTACATGGATTATGTTACAACCTCATCCTACTGTAGCCACAAATTCAAGTAGTCATAAATGTCTTTCAACATTTGCATATGAGATATCTTGTCTTATGCTTAAGAGTGATTAATCCTTTATTGATCAACCATAGCCTTCATGTATCTCATGATATGGTTGTTCACTACTTTTATGATACATTTATTATGGTGATACATTAGATAACATCAAACCATATCGATCCTTACAAGAGATGGTTAGGTGACCATAAGTCAAAGGATCACATACACTCGTAGTGTTTAAAAAATTTGTTCCATAGACACTAGAGCAACTATCTATATGGATATTGGTAAACACACTTGCAATGACTAATGTAAACCTAGAAAGGGATGAATAGATTCTTAACAATAAATTAAATGATACACTATAACAAATTCTAGAGCAAACTTTACAAAACACATGACAATAAATTAACAATTAGATTACAATTTTGTAAAAGCACAATAGTAATAAATTTTATAGCACAAATAAATAACAACAGCAACAATAGATAGTCATATTAACAACGACAACAACAACAATAAATAACAGTAACAATAGACAAAATTTAAAGAGTTTAAGTTATAAGAATGCTTAATTAGAGTGGTTCGGAGCTTTCTTTTGCAAGCCTCCTACATCCATTTCTCCAAACAAACCTCCTTAGATTTCCATCATCTTTTGAAAAATTTTCTACATATAGTATATCTGGGATTATGCCTATTACACTAATTGATATGAGATTGTGCCCACAATGATTATTTACAAGATATTAAAGTATTAATGCTTCTTATAAAGCTGCAAATACAAGCTTAAGTGCACAAAACTCTCAATAAATAAAAGTTGAAGCTTAGTGAGAGTGACAGAGAGAAATCAGAGCAATTTTTTGTTTTTGTTTATCGCTTTGTAGATTTTTCTAACTTTTTGCTCTTTAATTTGAAACCAATTTATAAAGCTAATTGCATTCTATTAGATTGAGTTGGCATTGAGAATTGACTAAAAAATTTAGCGAGGAAAAAGAAACTTGATCAAAGCTACAAGGATAGCTATAAATGCTTCAATGGATAACTTTAAATATACCTAACAAAGGTAGGAGATTAGTGTCACGGATAGCTTTAAATGCTTGAACATGTATATGTGGGCTTACGCATGGTTGAAGTACGAGTTTGATTTTAAGAGGGGCATGACAAGGAAGTTTTGAAAAACTACATGGTTGGGAAGATTTAACCCGTGTCATGATTGATTGAATTTTGTGTCACGCCTAGGAAGTTTTCAAAAACTGCACAATTAGGAGGAATTTTACACGTGTCACACTTGTAATGGATTGTGTAATAGTTGGTATGACTTTTAGCATGTAACGATAAAGATAGTAAGTGTTTGGACATGTGGTAGCAATCCATATGAAAAACTTTCATGGCTAAGACATTTTTCAAGTGTCCTAGCTAGGACATCTAATGCAACTGGACACATGGCGATAAGCAATAGATTGATAGCTTCTTTGGACATGTGGCAGCAAGGCATTGGTTGGAGGTGACACTTGGCAGCAATTTGTGAAAAAAGATGTCATGGTTGGGATTTTTCAAGTGTCTTAACTAAGACATTTAATGCTTATGACTTTAAAAATAATTAATGGTCATGGCTAAGACATTAAATGCATTAGTTGAAAATATTTAATTTGGGTCAAGATTGGACAAATTTACTTAATATGAATACCATGGTTGGACCTTTACTCATTTCAAGTCATTTTTATTTCCAAAAGACTGAAAGATTAATGCACTGCTTGGTCACGAGAAAGGTATGACCAATATTTTCTTACTTCAAATTTATTCACAAATTTCACACTTTGTCTATCTTGTAATGCATTCAAGCACTCTTTGGACATGTTAGCAAATTAAACTTACATATTTATCTTCACTAAAACATTAAGATTCAACAATTTCCCCCTTTTTGATTGATAATAAAAATTTAGTTTGAAAAGAAAATAGAATACAAAGTGAGAAATTTAAAAATAAATCACAGTCACTCGCCTTTACTTTTAGTCAAAAAAATATTTCTTTTACTCATTTCTCCCCCTTTTTGTTAGTAATCAAAAACTAGTGTCATTAGAATCATCAGCAAGCAGCAAACTTATATAATAATCAAATATCAAACTGATATAATAATCAAACATAATCATTAGCTAGAAATACTAGACTTATATATTTCTTTCAAATTCAATAAGTAATTATCCCAATCTTCCCCTTTTTGTCATAAATTAAAAAAAAATTGATAGAGTTTCCTCTATTGTTTGAATATCCCAAAATGACAAACAAAAGAAAAGCTCTCCCAATGTCAATCAACCAACTTCGCAATATCATCATCATTAACAAACCAATGCGTATCCATAATATCATTACTAGGAATTATAAAATAAAATCATTAACAACAAATCAATCTTATCCATAGTATGAATGAGACAACAACATCATAAACTAGAACTTTCAATACCTATATAAGCAAGCAAATAAATCCACATGCAATATCAATATCAATATATAATAAATAAGTGTCAACATCAAAACATAGCAAAAATAAAATAAAAAACCAAGATTACGAAATGCATGACCACAGATGACGATGCATCTAATCACAAACTTCTTGTTGAAAACTCTCATGAGCTTCTTTTAAGCATTGTTGTTCAAGCATGATATAATCTTGCCTTTCATGAATGTCATTCAAACGAAGATATAAAGTTTAAAATCCTTCACTCATGAAACTCATCATATTAGCATATTGAATTTGGAATGGGTTAATCATTTCTTCACCTTCCATTTTAGGTCATTTTTAATCCAAGAGCTTGATCTTGGAATATTGTAGGGTGGTAGAGGAACTTGATACTCAAGAGGAATTTATTCTTCTTCAACATGAATAATTACTTGATGCCTTGGATGATAAGCTTTGAATCGGTAACCTTCTTGATCAGTTCATTCAATCAATTTCATCTTTTTCAAAAATTAAGCTGATAAAAGGTCTGGATCTCTAAATTTTATAAGATAATTAGGATCTTCTGTTACTAGGTTTAATCCAAGTTTTCTTGTAATGAAGGATACGATCATACCAATCTAAATTACATAAAGATTAGTTTTAATAAGGTACAATCAATGGATAAGCCAACGAATAGTATCAACTTGAATTCTTTGTTGCTTAACAAACATTAATTGTAAGTCATAAATTCAAACAGATCCATTCGAGTCTGTTCGGACATTTAGAGTACAAGTAATTACCTTATGAAGTACCCTATAGACTGGGTTATCCAATTTTTTGGACTTAGATTTGAATCATAAATTCTCGACCTCGTAACTCATTCCAAGCTATAGAATGATTAATGTTTTTTGGAGCACCCATTATTTTATCACAGTCACATTCCAACCATTCAGCAAGCATTTCTGGAGTAACAGTAAAATCATTTCCATGTAATGTGAATTTCATAGTGTACTCTACAATGTGATGTTCAACATCCATTCCTACTTTTAGAGAACTGTAAAACTCGTAAACTAGATTTTTATACATATCAAGTCTCATAAAAAATAGACTTCTCTATTTCATCCGATTTTTATACATATCAAGACAAAGAAGAAAATGTATGTCGGTAAGGCAAATGAATAGAAAAGAAAGTTCAGCCAAAAATAATAAAAACATGAGACAATAAATGACAAAAATTATATATATAAATTTTTTTCAAATTATATGAACACATTGTCATAGGTGGCATGATTTGCAAGCTCATTGTGACACATGTGACCCCAAACAAAATTAAAAGGATAATGTAAAATATGTAAGTGTCCAGATCAGATTTAGCTTGCTGTGTTGGAGATCCCTTTTAACTTATGCATTTTTCAGCAATGAGCATAAATGATTTTTGTCATTGCAAAAAAAAAATTGAAGCCTTTCCAAATCAAGGTTTTCATACAATCACAATAGAAACAATAGAATATAATTATACTATGTTCAATAAAATATAAATTATTTTCAACAGAAAAATGTATTTATCAAAGTATTGCAAAAAATATGAAATTTGAATATTTTGAACAAATCAAAGAAATTTGATATAATTCGAGATTAGATCAACTTTGAACACAAGTTCAAATTGATTCGACTCGAATTTAGATTATGCATTTATGCTATGTGAATGGAAATACATTTTCAAATTATCACAAATCATCCACATTCATCTTAACAAGCTTAAACATCACATAATCAATATCATAATCAAACAAAATATCATAATAGAGTTAACATAGTCAAAAAATTATGCGAATGAGAGCATTAAACACTTGATTTGCGTTAATCATACCAAGCTCTCTTTGAATAAAGCAAAAACAATCCTTATCAAAAGGTTTAATAAAAATGTCAACAAGTTGATTGTTAGTATCAATAAATTCAATCCAAATATCACATTTACTAATATGATCATGCAAAAAATGATGTCTAACGTGTATATGTTTTATCCTAAAATGCAAGATAGGATTTTTGGAAAGTTGATTAACACTTGTATTGTCACAAAATATTAAGGTGTTTTTCACTTCAAAACCAAAATCCATAAGTTGTTGTTTCATTAATAAGAGTTGTGCACAATAACTAGCTGCGGAAACATATTCGATTTTCGTAGTAGATATTGCCAGTGAATTTTGTTTGTTTGAAAACCAAGAGACAAGCATGCTACCTAAAAAATAACAAGTGCCACTTGTGCTTTTCCTATCTATTCGACATCTTCCGCAATTGATATCTAAAAATGCTTGTAATTCAAATGAGGATCCCTTAGAGTACCATAAACCAACATTTTGGGTTTCCTTATGGTATCTCAAGATTCATTTCATGGCATTTAGATGTGATTCTTTAGGATTCGTTTGAAAATGTGCATACATGCATACACTAAACATGATATCGGGTCTAGATGTGGTTAAATATAACAATGCACCTGTAACATCCGAATTCAGGTGTGTCAGTAAACTCCACTTCCAAAATTACCCCTAGAGTTGATTTTATAACTTGTTGTGTAAAGAAATTGCAAAAGAATCATAGAAAACTACTAAATGAGCAATATTTTTCAAAGGGGGTAAAATGGTCATTTTATAAAGATTCAAGGGACAAAGTGGGAATTAAAATTGAAGGGCACACTTGAAATTATATGGTGGTGCTAAGGGTTTTTGGTAATTGACTAAGGATAAAATAGTAATTTATGGAAAAGGTTAAGGGCAAAATGGTCCAAAAGGCTTATAAATTATATAATCTATTCATCTTCTTCCTTATTGCCGAGAACTCCATGAAATTAAGCTAAAGTTTTTCTCTTAACCAAAATTCGTCCAAAAACCTAGCTAAACCACCTAATTTCCAGAGGCCCCAGTTATAAAAAGTGTAGATCTGTCAATTCTGGTCAGTTCTAAGGTAAGAAATTTAATTTTTAAGATATGTGAAATTTGGGAGTTTGATGGATGATCATATTTTTGGTTGATTAAGGTTGCCAGAAAGAAGAAAAGAAAGTGAATAAGCTTAAATCACCAAATCAGCAAAGAAAAGGTAAGAATTTCATACTTTACATACTTGAAGTAAATTTGAGTTAGGTTATTTAAATAACCTTTACTTATATCAGTATGTAAGGTATTAGAATTAAGGTGATTTATGCTTAAAAGGATAAAGAAATTCATTATGATTCAGGATGTAATTTTTGGCCATAAGGGTAAAAAGGTAATTTTGGCCATAAGGGCAAAAATGTCATTTTATGCGATATAGGTTAATGTTGTTTAATTATGTGCATGTTATGTGAAATAACCCTTATATTAAGCCTATATTGTATAATTGAAATTAATTTGAAACATGATATATATTTATATATAAATGCATGAGAAAATAACATGATGTTTGAGAAGGAATGAAAAGAATAAGGGAAAATAACAAATGCGCATATTTCATAATATGGATATATATGCATACATGAGGAATCATAACATATGCATGATTTAGAAAAAAATAAAGAAAGAGGAAAAAATATTTTCTAAGTCATGCATGCTTTCATAATGACTCATATGATACAGGAAAGCAGAAAACATACTTAAAATCCTTACACGCCAGCTGTACTGTGTGGACAGTAAATAAAATAATCGGTTGTACTGTGTGGACAACCAGCTGTACTGTGTGGACAGCAAATAAAATAATCGGTTGTACTGTGTGGACAACCAGCTGTACTGTGTGGACAGCAAAGAAAAAAAATATTAGCTGTACTGTGTGGACAGCAAAAGAAAAATATCAGTTGTACTGTGTGGACAGCAAAGAAAAATATTAGCTGTACTGTGTGGACAGCAAAGAAAAAAAAATATGCGTGTAAGAGAGAATTATATTTTGTATGGTGACTGCAAGTACTATCATATGTAGTCTAAATCGATCAATGAGAAAGAGAGAGAAACAAATTAGTAAATATTTTATGAAAGTCATTTGCATTAGAATTATGCATACAAGCCTGTGTGGCTGATAAAGAGTTAAGAAAGATGTACGAACAGAAAATAGAAATGTCATGACACTCATACATGCATAAATCATAATGAGTGATTCATATCTGTATAATAAGGAAATGAATAAATGTGTGAAAGAAAAGAATTATGATATGTGTTAAATGCGTGTTCTGTGTCAATTATTTTGTTGTAAATAGTTCAGACACGCTGAGTATGGAAAAAAAATTATAAAAGATTAATACTGGTATGAAATACTTTAAGTGTTTAGTATGATTTTCTTACTGAGCCATAGTCGCTCACTCCGTTTAATTTAATATTTTACAGGTAAAGAAATGCAGCAAAGGTTCCCGGGGAGCACTAATGAGACATGAGGCTAAGGGAGGAGGGCATCTTATTTTTATTAATATATATATGTTATGATGTATATGTAATATATATATATATATATATATATATATATACTTGATGTAGATATTGGTGGATATGTATATATATATACAACTAGTTATTAAAATTGATTATAAAGTTTCTGTGGGTGAAATTTTTATGATGGTTATTATTATTTACTTATTTTACTAATTGTGATTAAGTTGATAAAAATCCAGTCGATTGGTAGGACTGGTTTGTGTGAATTACAAATTGGGAGTGTTACAGGGCATAACGAAAAAGAGGAAGATATTCCCCGGGCCCTCTAAAATAGGGGAACTCATGCCGTTTTTCTGTAACACACCCAATGGTTAGGAGAGGTTACAGCACCTATCATGCTTCTATATGCTTTGATTTCAACACTTTTACCTCTCTTATCCATATCTAATTCTAGACAAGTGCTCATAAGAATGGGTTACCCTTTGGTATCTTGCATGTTGAACCTTTTGAGAAGGTCTTTGACATATTTGGCTTGGTTAAGCAAAATCTTTTCCTTTGTTTGTTTGATTTGAAGTCCTAGGAAGTAATTAAGCCCTCTCATCATGTTCATTTCAAACTCACCCTACATCACTTAGAAAAGTCTCTACAAAAAGACACATTAGTAGCAACGAAGACGATGTCATCAACATAAATTTGAACAATCAGAATATCTTGCATATATCTTTCTGTAAATAAGGTGATATCCACCTTTCCTTTTGAAAACCATTTTCAATTAAAAAAAGACTTAATCTTTCATACCAAGCTGTTGGAGCTTGCTTTAAACCATATAAAACCTTTTTTAATCTAAACACATGATTTAGAAATTTATGATTTATGAAACCGAGAGGTTGTTCAACATAGACTTTTTTTTGAATAAAACTATTTAAAAAAGCACTTTATTATCCATTTGAAACAATTTGAAATCAAAATTACATGTATATGCAAGTAACATCCTAATTGCTTCTAGTCTAGCTACAGATGCATAAGTTTCATTGAAATCAATACCTTCCTTTTGAAAGTACCCTTGAGCAACTAGTCTTGCCTTATTTCAAATAAGAATGTCAAACTCATTCACCTTGTTTTGGTATACCCATTTTGTGCCAATGGTGGATGATCCATTGGCCTTGGAACTAGTTCCCAAACATTGTTTCTCTCAAATTGGTCCAACTCTTCTTGCATTGCAAGCACCCAACTTTCAACTTTAAGAGCTTCCTCTACCTTCTTAAGCCCCATTTATGACAAGAATGCCACAAATTAGCATGTATTTCTTAATAAAGCTATACTTTTTACTCCTTGGGTAGGGTCTCCAATAATCTTTTCTTCTTTTACTTCAACTTTCACCCTTCACCCTTGGATATGAGATTTTTCTTTTTGGTTTTTGAGGTTACATGAGTTCATTCTTTTGGTCTTCAACCTCAACTTGATGATCTCCTTTCTCTTCTTTTGGTTGAGATGAATCCTTGATTTGTGGATCTTCCATGAGCTTAATAATTTCATCTTCATTTCTATTATCTATACACTTAAGAGATTCATCAAATACCATATGGATAGATTCTTTAACTAAGAAAGTTCTCTTGTTGAAGACTCTATATGCTTTGGATAAGGAAAAGTAACTTAGGAAAATTGCTTCATCCGACTTAGCATCGAATTTTCCTAAGTTATCCTTACTATTATTTAACATAAAATATTTATACCCAAAGGGATAAAAATATGCAATATTAGACTTTTTTCCTTTGAATAACTCATAAGAAGTTTTTTTCAGAATTGGACTAATCATGGCCCTATTTATGATGTAACATGAAGTATTAAAGGCTTCACCCCAAAAATACTTAGGCAAATCATTTTCATACAACATGGTCCTAGTCAATTTTACAAGTGTCCTATTTCTTCTCTTAACAACTTTATTTTGTTGAGGGGTCTTAGGTGTCGAAAAGTTGTGTTCAATGTCATATTCATTACAAATCAAATTTCAAATCTTCAAACTCTTTGTCATGATCATTTCTAATGCATGCAATTGCATAACCTACTTGGTTTTGCAATTTCCTAACAAGTGGTACAAATGCATAGAATGCATCACTTTTATTTGCACAAATTCTTGTTTGTTTGCCTTTCATGCAATCATCACACAATGATCCTTTTTGAAAACTAATTTTGGCAAACCTTTTACTAAGTTTTTTTTTGAAAGCTTTTAAAGAACATCAATGCTTGCATGCCTTAATCTTTTATGCCATAACCACATATCTTTCTCCTTGGTTGACATGAGATATAGGTCTCTAGATGCAGTGTCATGCAAGTCTATAATGTACACATTTAAATGCCTATGGCCAATGAATGCAATTGCATTTGTGCTAGCATCAATAATTTCATAACATAAAGAATAAAAAATACTAAGTAAATTATGCTTAAGAAAAAAAAGAGTTACCTATCATACTAATGCCAATTATTTTTCCTTTGGAGATATCTCCAAAGTTGACATTACCTCTATCTTTAGCCTCTGAGGAAAAGAATAAACTCCTATCTCCCGTCATGTGTCTTAAGCATCCACTATCTAAATACCACTTACTAGAGGACCTCAAGGAAGAATGGAAGCAAGCCTATAAGATAAATTCATCTATTTACTTTTTTAGGTACCTAAATGGTTTTAGGTTCAACAACATTAGTTTTAAGTGTCCATTTAAGAACCCAAACCTTCTTTACTTTGAAAGGTTTACCATTCCTAATTGGACAATGTCTAAAAGTATGCCCAATGAATGAGTAAAATTTGCATTTCATATGTAATGCATGAGGTTTCTTTAAAAGCTTATATGTGTTTGAAAAAAGGTTACTTTCATTATACCGTAATCTTTTCTTATTAAGACTACTTCTTTGAGATGTATGCATCTTATCTAATCTCTTAGTATCTATTTTAAATTTTTTAAATAATTTATTTAAACTAGATATCTTTTTCTTTAATTCTTCATGTTCCTCTTTCATGCATGTTAATTCTTTTTGGCATGAATCATTTTCATTTCAAACAATATCATACTTCTTAGTAGACTTATCATGATCGTGTAGAAGTATATCATGTTTCTTTTTAATGCAAACTAATTGTTTCTTTAATGATTTATATATTGCTTCTATGTTTTCATACTCATCCATTAAGTTTTCAAATGCATCTTGTAATTCATGCAAAGAGTATGAGTTTGAATCATTTACCTCATCCTCTGAATTACTCTTGGCCATGAAACATATAGTGGCTTTTTCTTCTTCCAACTCACTTGTATCACTTGAGTCATCGCTTCCACTCTAAGTGGTGGCAAACACTTTCTTCTTGAATCTCTTTTCTTTTTATCCTTTTTCTTCTTTCTCAAAGGATAATTTAGGCGAATATAGCCCAGTTTCTTGCATTCATAACATATTATCTCATTGTTGCTCTTTTTGCCTTCTTTGTTTAGCAAAACCTTTTCCTTTGTTCCTTTTTGATCTTGGTAGATATTTGCTAAACTTTCTAGCCAAGAGACTTTTATCATCTTCATCCATCAAAAAAATTCCTTCCTCTTCCTTTTTCATCCATAACCTTCAATGCAATAGCTTTTTTAGCCTTAACTTCTTCTTCCTTTGGTTTTCTTTTTATTTCATTGGTAAGAAGACTTTCTATGAGTTCATTCGTTCCCATCTTGCTAAGATCCTTGGACTCCTCAATAACTGTTACCTTCATGGTCCACGATTCTGGTAATGATCTTAAAATCTTATTTACCAATTCAATTGTCTCAAGCCTCTTTTCGAGCCCTTTGAGATCATTCACTAAGTTACAGAACCGTTTGTACATGTCAGTTATATTTTCTCTAGACTTCATTTCAAATAACTTATATTCCCAGAAGAGAAGTTTGATCTTTCATTTTTTAATTTAACTTGTTCCTTCACGTGTGGTTTGGAGTGTGGTCCAAACTTTTTTAGCGGACTCACAAATCGATACCCTATTAAATTTTGTACTGTCAAAAGCATAAAACAAGATGTTAATAGCTTTAGCATTTAAGCTCATCATCTTTTCATGTTCATCATTAAAATCCATTCAACTTTTAGGTTCATTAGTTCTTGGGTCTACTGGCACTAAATCACCATGTTCAATAATTCTCTATAATTTAAAGTCAATAGACCAAACATGAAGCCTTATTCTAATTTTCCATTGGGTATAATTTGTTCTATAAAATAAGGGAGGCTTAGTGGTGCATTGCCCTTCAGCAAAAATAGAAGTAGGTGTATTAGCTATTAAGAAAGAAGATTGTATCTCTAAAAATCATTAGATTTTAATAAAACTAGAATCCAAGCTCTAATACCAAATATTAAACACACTTGCAATGGCATATGAACCTAGATAGGGGGTGAATAGATTCTTAACAATAAATTAAATGATACACTAAAACAAATTTTAGAGTAAACTTTACAAAACACACCATAGAAATAACAACAATAAATTAACAAAGAAATTACAATTTTGCAAAAGCACAACAGTAATAAATTTTACAATAGAAATAAATAACAACAACAACAATAAATAGGAATATTAACAACGACAACAACAACAATAAATAATAGTAACAACAAACAAAATTTAAAGAGTTTGAGTTGTAAGAATGCTCAATTAGAGTGGTTCGAAGCTTTCTCTTGCAAGCTTCGTACATCCACTTCTCCAAGCAAACCTCCTTAGAGTTCCATTATCTTTTGAAAAAAATTTTACACATAGTATATTTGGGATTGCTCTCATTACACTAGTTGATGCGGGATTGCGTCCACAATATTTAATTACAAGATATGAGAGTATTAATGCCTCTATGAGGCTGTAAACACAAGCTTAAGTGCATAGAACTCTCAATGAATAAAAGTTGAAGCTTAGTAAGGGTGATAGAAGGAAATCAGAACAATTTTTTTTTTGTTTTTTGCTTTGTAGATTTTTCTCACCTTTTGCTCTTCAATTTGAAACCAATTTATAAAGCTAATTGTGTTCCATTGGATTGAGTTGCTGTCGTGAATCGATTAAAAAATTTGACAAAAAAATAGACCTCTATTAGAGCTACAATGAATAGTTTTAAATGCTTCAATGGATAGCTTTAAATATACTTAGCATGAGCGGTAGATTCATGTCATGGGTGGCTTGTTTTATTTCTATATTTAAAAAAAATCCAGAAGCTTGAACGAGAATATGCTGGCTCACGCATAGTTGAAGTACGGGTTTGATTTTAAGAGGGGCACGGTTGAGGCATTGCTGGGAAGTTTTGAAAAACTACATGGTTAGGAAGATTTAACACATGTCACGATTTGATTGAATTTTGTGTCACACTTGGAAAGTTTTCAGAAACTACATAGTTACATGTATCACAATTTAACTAAATTTTATATCACCTCTAGGAAGTTTTCAGAAAATACATAAGAGGGATGAATTTTACACATGTCACACTTGTATTGGATTTTATGTCAAGGTTGGGATGATTTTCAACATTTCATTATTGGGACAATAAGTGTTTAGACACATGGTAGTGGCTATTAGACAACTTAGAGATGACACATGATAGCAATCTAGATGAAAGAGTGCCACAACTAGGGCATTTTTCAAGTGTCTCAGAAGCAACTGGACAGATGGTGACAAGTAATAGATTGGTAGCTTTCTTAGACTTGCGGTGGACATTTTCAAGTGTCTTAGCTAGGACATTTAATGGAACTAGAAACATGGCGGCAAGGCATTGGTTAGAGGTGACACTTGATAGTAATTTATGAAGAAATATGTCATGGTTGGGACATTTTTCAAGTGTCTCAATTGGGATATTTGATGAATGTGACTTTAACAATAATTAATGGTCATGGTTGGGACATATTGTCATGGCTAGGATATTAAATGCATTAGTTGAAAATATTTAATTTGGGTAATGGTTGGATAACTTTATTAGTATGAATAGAACAATTGGACCTTTGCTCTTTTCAAGTCATTTTTATATCCAAAAGACTAAACAGTTAATGCACAACTTGGTCACAAGAGAGGTACGACTAATATTTTCTTACTTCAGATTTATCTACAAATTTTATATTTTGTCTATCTTGTAATGCATTCAAGTATTCTTCGGATATGTTAGCAAATTAAACTTACATTTATATCATCATCAAAACATTAAGATTCAATATATATCCTCTAGTGGGGCTAGTTTGATGAACATATCTACAAAGTGTACCTATGTATTACACCAAGTCATCAACAAACAGCTTCAATACGTGAGAACTGTTGCCACCTTTCAGTAGGGTTGCTCAACACTATGATAATCCCATCACCATTATATGTGTCTTTAGTAATTGTAATGTTAAGATTATGGACATTTCTAGAATGGTTATCTAATATGTGCATAGGATTACCATGATTGGTCATCTAATCTCATCACAATTCTACCATTCTTTAAGTATGTTATTCACACAATCATATAATAAATAAGCATATGAACTGAATAACTATAAATCTTTTAATTAATTATTGAGATAAATTACAAATACAAATGTTAAATCAATCATGCTAAGGTATATTAGCAACTTAGTTTAGTTCAACTTAGGTATGCATGGTAAAAGATTGTAGCTTTGAGATATTTCCTCAAGTGGTTAACAAGATGCATCATGTACGTACCCATGATAGGGGCCATCCTATAATGGTTTAGAAAACAGTGCTATAACTAGCATATATGGTAAGGGACTATTACTAGATTTTCCTCGGTAACCATGGTGTCCTAAATAGCTAGCCTAACATGTTGCATGACATGTGCATAAGGCACAATAGATAGTGACATGCAAGGTGTTTTATGTTTTCACTATAGAATCAAATATGTCAATTTTAGCTTAGACCTTAGTAACCTTTGTAGGTGGTTTATGTCAAGGCACGAGAGTGCTAAGCTATGCCCACATCCAGATTCACAAATGGAATGCTAGGTTTATCAGTTTTACATATTATTCAGGGTGTCGAGAGGTCACTAACTTACTAAATATATTCACTTACACATTCATTTTTGTTGTCTTGTAGGTAAAGGTAAGTAGTGGGGTATGCAGGAGAGCCAATAGTTCAACTGAGCACTTGTGTGAGGGTAAGGGGCAAAATTATCTTTTTACATATATTTTTTTTATTTATGTATGTTTACTATTTCAGTTATAGCTTCATGATTTATTATGCAAACTTCGGATTAGATTTTCAGACATTTTGATTTATAAAGTTTAATAAATGAGGCATTTCATGTTTCACCTTTTTTCATGCATTTATGTTTAAGTATTTATTACCATGAATTGGTTTTCGTGGTTTTAAAATTAAATAATCCAATCATGCACATCTCTTCGAATCATATTCCATGTAGGGGTATGAATTTGGAGAAGGGTATTACAATTATGGTATCAAAGCATAGTTTTGGAACCTAAAAAGGTGTGTAATTCTAGAGTATTTGAAAATTCATAATAGAGTTGAGAAAGGAAAGTACTTTTCATACAACGCTGACCGCCCCTTACACACCTATCATTGTAAGTATAATAAACTTGCATTTAGTTAAAATGACATATGTGCCTAAATCATGACTTTATTTCATGATGTGAAGGTCTAAGAGGTGCCTAACCAAAAAAAGAGCCAAACTGAGACTCAAGGATAGGCATTCGGTATGTCAATTACATTAATAGTAGATAGTGAAGGTATCCATCAAATAGTTAAAGATATCCTTAAGCAAAATAAAAAGACATCCGAGAGCATTAGGTTTCCAGTTCATGCCTTACCAATGCCAGAATAGCCTTTAACTGTAAAGTTACCACCCCAACGAGACAAAGTTAGAATTAAAGTTGATGAAGATATAGCCAAAGCCTTGCAACCAAGCTCTAACATTTCTAAGGTTAACAAGCAAGCCCAAACCCAAGCTTAGTTCCTCCATTATTTGACCATCCTAGTTCCTTTGGGCCCAAGTGCTTCATTATTTAAGCCTAATGGAGTTTTTTTATCTTAATTGATTGTTGCTTAATTAATTGTGTATTAGTTAATTTGTGTTTTATGTAATTATACTTTATTAGTAGCATGTTAGTCATCATAACATTTGTAAGCAAGGAGACAATAAGACAAGTGGCAAGCTCAAGATTTACTTAATTCGGTAAGGCAAGGAATGACAATGTGGGCGGCAACTTATCCCTTTTCCCCTTTGGGCATAACACATAAACTAATGTTTATCTTGGATAGGATTTCAAGGCTTATTAGTTTAATGTATTTTGAATTCAAAACTTGTTTATTTTATTGTTTTTAAAGCTTATATAAAGGTTTTATTAGCACATGTAAAAGGCTAGATTTTGTTGAATGAAATTATATGCATTGTGTTCTTGAGCACAACTTTCCTTTAGCCAATCTCTTGTGATTGGTATTTGTGGTGGATCATCCTTGGTCAATGGAGTTGTCCTTTAAGCCTTGGAGTTGTCTTAGTCATTATATTATTTTGTTTGCATGATTGTTTGTTTATAACTACTTTCTCACTTGGCTGAATTATTCACTAGGGAGGATAATTTGATTCTTGCTTGAACTCACTTACACTTTGAACTTAAAGTTTCAAATGACCTTGAAACACATTAATTGGTATCAAAATTTTGGTTTAAGAGGTGAGTTTTCTTTGAACTTTGTTATTGTCGAAAATCTTTTAGCTAGTTTGTGTGTATTCTTCTTCTACTTCATCTTTCTACCTACATATTAGCCTAAACTAAAGCCCTATTCCATGGCTTTTCTTAACTCAAAACACTACACCATACACAAACACTTACCCAAAAAAACTACCGAAGCATAGAGACAATCAAAGTCAAGACTAAACCCTCTATTCATACAAACTATACCTCAAACACTAAACACATCTCATTCGACCTACAATACAAAGACCAAAATGTCCTAAGGGGGTGAATTATCTTCTTACCTTATCCTTGGCAATTTGGACATCAAAAGATCCAAGGAGAGATCCATGAGCCTAGGGAACAACTAGCCTAAATTCTACAACTTGTAAGGGACATGCACCCAAACCAAACACCTAATCTACCTCTACAAGTCTGAATATCATTACCTCCACCTCACTAACCCCTTCATTGCTAAAGACCACCTAAACAACTACCCCCACCTAGACACTATAGAGAGGAATTACTTGTTTCTAGTGACGTTAATGACAAAAAGGATACTAAGAGGAAGAAGAGACCCATGAATGATAACCATAGACTTAAGATTGGCATTCCAGACTTTGAGGGTAGTTTTAACCTCGATGAATTTGTTGATTGGCTCCATTCTATTGAAAAGGTGCTTGAATACAAGGGTTACTTAGATGAAAAGAACTATAAGGTGGTTATATTAGAGTTTAAGGATTATGTCTCACTATGGTGGGAAAATGTTAAGAAGCAAAGAAATAGAGAAGGGAAAGAAAGGGTTAGAACATGGGAGAAATTAAAAAAATTGCTTAAGAAATAGTTTTTGCCTGAAAACCATAGGCAAGAGTTGTACTTGAAACTTCACACCCTCAAACAAGGAGATAATAGTGTGGAGGAGTTTATTAAGGAGTTTGGGAAGCTCATGATGAGGAGTGAAATACTTGAATTAAAGGAGTAAACTATTGCTCAATTTCTTAGAGGTCTATGGCAAGACATAGCCAATATGGTAGAATTGCAACCTTATTGTTCCTTTAAAGATGTATGCAAGCTTTCTATCAAGATTGAGAAGCAAAAAAAGGTCATGAAGATTTCGGCCACCAAAACCTACACCGAGGGAACCTCATTTTCCAAGGGGTCTTTTTCCTATACTAAACCTGAAACTTCATTTAAAGACAAAGGCAAAGAAAAAACGATTGATCATCATAAAGACAAACCCAAAATAACAAGAACTGCTTTAAATGCCATGGATATGGACATTTCCAAGCCAATTGTGTTATCCAAAAGGTGATGACTCTTAAGGAGATCCAAGCAATTGAAGAAGCTTACCAATGCATGGAGAATAAAAAAGATGAGAAAAACAAAGACTTGGTTGAAGATGAAGAGAGGAATAAGTGATTGAGAAGGTGATAATGACAATACATTGGTACTTAAGAGAGTCGTACATGTCTAAAACAACCCCAATGAAGATAAAAGGTTTCATATTTTCCAAACTAGATGCATCATCAATATTAAAGTATGTTTGGTCATAGTGGACAGTAGAAGTTAGTGTAATATGGTGCCTATAACACTTGTTGACAAGCTTTAATTGCCTTCATCACCATACCCTCACCCGCATAAGCTTCAATGGCTAAGTAATGATATTAGTCTTCAAGTATCAAGGTAAGTACTCATACTTTTCTTTATTGGTAAGAAATACACTGATGAGGTTTTGTGTGATATAATTCCTATGGATGCTCGTCATTTGTTGTTAGGGAAACCTTGGCAATATGATAGGGATGTTAAACATGATTGTAAAAGAAATACTTACTCATTTTGGTTTAATGGAAAACTTATTACCTTAGTATCCTTTAATCCAAATCAACTACACCACTTATCAAAAGAAATAGTAACTAAGAAAGAAAACTTGTTTTTGAGTGGTAGCCAAATTAAGAGGACCATACTTGAACACAATCCAGTTTATGCATTACTTATAGTAAAAGGGAAGACAATGAAAAAGTTCTATGAACGCATCAAAATTCAAATTGAGAAAGCAAATTAAACAAACAAGAAGAAAGCCAACAAGCATAGGAAGTCTTCTACTTATCAACTCGGGGACTTTGTTTGGTTACACTAGAGAAAAAAAAGGTTTCTATCCAAAAGGAAGAGTAAACTAGCCCCAAAAGCTGATAATCCTTTTGAAATCATTCCAAGGGTTAGAGACAATGCATACAAGGTGATGATTCTAGATGAATTTGGAAGAGTCTCAATAACCTTCAATGTAGGAGACCTGACACATACTTGGAGGATGAGAACCGTTCAAATTTAAGGACAAATCCTTCGCAACCCAAGAAGGATGATGAAGATTCAGCTAAGACCTTGCAACAAAGCTCTAACACTTCTAAGGTCAACAAGCAAGCCCAAGTCAAAGCTCACTTCCTCTACCATTTGGCCATCCTAGTTCCTTTAGGTCCAAGTACTTCATTTGGGTGCAATTCAATCAATTAGATCCAAGACTAATATCCAAGCCCAATAGAGTTGTTTATCTTAATTGATTGTTTCTTAATTAATTGTGTATTAGTTAATTTGTGCCTTATGTAATTGAACTTTATTAGCAGCATTTTAGGTATCATAAGAATTGCAAGCAAGGTCAAAGGAAGCCAAAACAAGGAGACAAGGAGACAAGTGACAAGCTCAAGATTTACTCAACTCGACAAGGCAAGGAATAACAATATGGGTAGCAACTTGTCCCCTTTCCCCTTTGGGCATAACACATAAACTAATGTTTATCTTGGATAAGGTTTTAAGGCTTATTAGTTTAATGTATTTTGAATTCAAAACTTACTTATTTTATTGTTTTTAAAGCCTATATAAAGGCTTGATAAACATATGTAAAAGCTTAGCTTTTGTTGAATGAAATTATATGCATTGTGTTCTTGATCACATCTTTCCTTTAGCCAATCTCTTGTGATTGGAATTGGTAGTGGATCATCCTTGGCCAGTGGAGTTGTCCTTTAAGCCTTGGAGTTATCTTAGAGATATTCTCTATATGAAAGCCCAAGAGTTTCTTTACCTAAAGCAAGACAATATGATAGTGACAAAGTTCTCCACCAAGCTAAACTTTATAGCTAAGTATGTTGCAAGAGTAGCTAGTTTAGATTGGCGTAAGTTAGAGGTCTTTCTTGGAAGACTCAGGTTAAATATCATCAAAGATGTCATTATGGAAGATAACCCTTGCAAATCTTTATCAGAGGCCTCAAGGTAGAGTATTGATGTCAAAGGCCATGAGATAGAGGATAATTAAGAGAGAGGGATACCAAACCAACCAGTGCCAATAGCCTTATCTTAGAGATAAGACTAGATGATTATAGGTGGTAGTCGAGATAGTGGCATTAGGGATTTTAGAGGTAAAAGGTTCTTCCAACTTAGCGATAAAAAGAATTAGAAGGGTAAGAAACATAAGAGAGAGGATCAAGTGAGGCATTATATCTCTTTAAGTGTCTTGATCTAGGCGAAGACAAACTGATAAATGTCTAGTTAGTTAGAGAGTATGTTATAAGTGCAAGTAGCAAGAACATTTTGCCAAAAAGACAACAACCATAGCCACAGTCACAACTGTAGTAGCACAAGCCCTAATAGAGCAAAAAATTAAGGAAAGACAAGCTCAAATGTATGTAGCCATTTAGACTCAGGTTAAGGTCAACTCGACAATAGTGACAGGTTAGTTAATATTTCATTCTTGTCATTTGTATGCATTTATTGACTTTAATGTCACAAATTGTTTCATTTCTAGTGGTATAGTATAGAGATTAGAGTTAAAGCCTAAATAGTCTAATAGATTAGTATAAAGATGCAAGACAGAGACAAAATCCATAGTAACCACTATTAATTAGACAGATGATTTCTCTGGGAGGTCAAGAGTTAGTTGTAGATTTGATTTTAATGGACATGCTTGATTTTGATGTAATTCTTAGCATAGACATCTTAATAAAAAAATAAGGTAGAAATAGACTATAGAAAGAAAAAGTTTTGGTTCAACCTAGATAATGGTAAGTAGTTAAACTTTTGAGAGGATCGAGTTCTCAATATGATGATCAACAATGTCAAGGCAAGAAAAATGTTAAGCAAGGGGGTACATGATATATTTGGCGCATAAAGCAATCCCGAATGTGAAAGATACTCTACTGGTACAAGAATTTCCAAATATTTTCCCTAACAATCTTCTAGGATTAACACTCGAGAAAGAAGTAGAGTTTAGCATTAAGTTAACCATAGGCACCATACCAATTTCTAAGGCACCAAACGGGATAGCTCCAATTGAACTTCAAAAGTTAAAGAAATAGCTATAAGAGTTATTAGATAATGGTTTTATCATAGCAAAGCTAATCGTCATAGGGTGTATCAATCCTATTTTTGAAAAAGAAAGATGGATCAATAAGGATGTGTACGGACTACTAGAAGTTGAACAAAGTCACAGTAAAGAAGAAGTACCCACTCCTAAGGATTAATGACTTGTTTTATCAACTCAAAGGTGGATATGATTAACCTAAGTTTAGAGGTAAACTAATGACAAGAGATAGGTTAGCAAGAATTGGCCTTATTTCCCACAATGTATGCCCATTATGCAATGTGGATCCGGAAAGCATGGACCATCTATTTTTTAGGTGTGTCTTCAGCTCCCAAATCTGGAATGGAATGCTCAATCTTTGCCATCAATAAATCATGTATAGCTCATGGACTTCATTGATCCCGGAATTAGCAAACAAATGGAAGGAAAATAGCTTCAAGAATATTGTGAGTAAGCTTTGCTTTGGGGCAGCCGTGTACTACATTTGGAAGGCTAGGAATGACACTTGCTTTGGAAGAGCCGGATTACCAAGGGAGAGAGTCCGTATGCTTATTCAAGAAGGTGTTAGAGTTAGAGCTTCATGCTTGAGAAAGGTTACCAAGTCTAGAGAAAATATGATTCTTGCAAACAATTGGGATATTCCTCATACAATTTTTGAATAGATGTGGTGGTGTTGGCTTGTATTATGTTTTGGTATTGAGTTGTAAGGTCATGCTATGTGTTTTGTAGCAAATGGATGGTAGGTAGGTGTTTCGGCATAACCAAGGGACTTGTCTTTGGTATGCTTGTGAGTTGTGTTGTTTTGTGTTTGTGATGTATCTTTGGATTTCTTTGTTCCATTGGTTGAATGGTTTGAGCTTTATGTTGTCTCGGCATAACCTAGGGGCTTGTCCAAGGTATGCTTGTGTTTAAGCTTAATCTAGGGGTTTTGTCCTAGATAGGCATTTGTACACCTTTCTTTGGTATAAAATTATTATTGCTTACCAAAAAAAAAGTTTAGGTTATCATCAGGGCCAAGTTGTTAAGCAAGATATACCCAAGACTATATTCAAAACCACATACAAGCATTATAAGTTTATGGTTGTGCCATTTAGGTTGACTAATATCCTAAAAATATTTATGGACCATATAAATAGAATGTTCTAAGATTACCTACAAAAGTTCATTGTTGTGTTTATACATGACATCCTAGTATACTCTAAGACTTGAGAGGAGCATGCACAGTATTTGAGGTTTGTGTTACAGAGGTTAAGAGAGAGGTAGTTGTATGTCAAATTTTCCAAATGCAAGTTCTAGCTAGACAAAGTGGCTTTTCTCAGACACATAATCTATTAAACACTTTTGTAATGGCTAATCTAAACCTAGAAGGGGTGAATACGTTCTTACAAAAGAACTAAATTCTTTCTTAACAACCAAAGTTATGCAGACTAGCAATAAATAATAGAGTAAAATTTCATAGTACATAGCAACAATAAATAAAAATATGAGTAAAATTTTATAGAATACAATAGCAATAAATAACAATAATAGAGTAATCAATGCAAAACAACAATTAAGCAATTAATCAACAAACACCTAACAAGAATTAAAAAGTTGAGTTTTAGAAAATCTCAATTTAGAGTGGTTCAATGCTTTCTCTTGTAAGTCTTCTACATCCACTTCTCTAAGAAAATCACCTTGAAGTTCCACTATCTCTCGACAAACTTTTTACATGTAGTATGTTCAAGATTACTCCCACTATACTAGTTGATATGGGATTACACACAAAAGGTTTGATTACAAAGGGATAAAAGTATTGGATACCTCTCTAAGGTTGTAAATATAAGTTGAGTGCACTTAGACTCAATGAATAGAGTGAAAGCATGGTAAGAGTTAAAGGGTATGTAGAATCTATTTGTTTTTTCTTCTTTTTTTTGTGTGTAATTTTTCTATTCTTTCTCTCTTCAATCGAAGCTCAATTTATAGAACTAGGTTACGAGACTGAGCAACATTTTGTTAGGATTAAGCTGTCATTGAAAAGTAATTGAAAATTTTGATAAAAAAGACCTCAATCAGAGTTACAAAGGCTTGAAATGCTAATGAATAACTTTAAATGTTCTCAGCACAAGCGACAAATCTTTTCATGGGTAGCAGATTTGTCACTCTGTATTACTAAGAAATTCTAGAAGGTTGAACAACAAAGGCATGGCTCGTGTGCAGTATAAGTACAACTTGAATTTCTACAAAAATAAAGAGATGTATGACTAGGATGATGTTACATATAACACGTCCAGTTGGGACATTAAACAAATAGCACAACTAGGACACACGGTTGTTGCACGGTTGGGACATTAAATAATGAGATGGTTAGGACATATAGCATGAGTTGAAGCATTTTAATATATCATGGCTAGACACTCAAAATGTGTCACAATTGGGACATTTTTCTAGACATTTTCTAGAATGTTGCATGGTTAAAACACAACTTGCACATAAGAGAGTCACAGTTATATTTTCTTTGCTTTAGGATTACTTTGCAAATATAACACTTTGTCCATCCTGTAATGTTTTTATGCATTCTTTGGTCATGTTAGCATATTAAACTTACATTTTTATCATCATTAAAACATTTATGTCTAGTCTTAACAAATGGTATCTCAATAAGCCTGAGCAAAATAAAGGTTGTGTTAGAGTGGCAGAGGCCCAAGACAACCAAAGAGGTGAGGAGTTTTCTTAGGTTGGCAAATTATTTAGAGTTAACTTGGAAGGATGTTCATTTCAATTTGTCTGATGTCTACAAGTAAAGTTTCTAGCAGTTATACTCTCATCTTAGTTTTGCCAGCAGAAAGGGATAAATATAATCTTTTTATGAATGTCTTATATCTAGGTTTGGGAGTTATTTTGATGCAAAAGGTAAAGTGATGTCGTATGCCTTTCACTAGTTCAAAGATTATGAGATTCGATACCTGACACATGACCCTAAGTTGGCAACCATTGCATTTTCTCTTAAGCTATAGTGATACTATTTGTATAGGGTCAAAAGTAACCTATACATGGATTATAAAGCTTCAAGTATTTTTTTACCTTAAAAGAGCTCAAGATAAGGCAAAAACGATGGTTGGAGTTAGTGAAAGATTATAAGTATGAGATCAGATACCACTTGGGCAAGGCTAACATAGTTATAAATGCTCTAAGCTAAAAGGTAGTTTTGTCATAGACTATCACTCACTAAGAGTTACAATAGGAGTCGATAAAGTAGATCAAGCTATTATAGGGTAGTTGGTAGACCTTTAGATTCAATCAACCCTTATAGATGAGATTTGTGTGACCTAGGCATCAAATTATTGGTGTGTTCAGCTAAGGTTAAGAATCATTGAAGGTACTAAGACATATTTCAATGTGGTAGAGGGTATTCTAAGATTTAGAGGTTGACTATGTGTACCTTGATATTAGAATTTGAGAGCTAAGATCCTCATTGAGGTACATAGTTCTTTTTATACTATTCACCCTAGGAGTGTAAAGATGTATCAATATTTAAGGAGATCATTCTCATGATTAGGTATGAAGCAAGAAATAGTAGATTTTATGGCTAAGTGTATAGTATGTCAACAAGTTAAGACTAAACATTAGAGAGCATCAGGACTACCACAACCTCTTAGTATTCTAGAGTGGAAATGGGAACACATCTCGATAGATTTTGTGGTCGATTTATCAAGAGTCAAAGGAGGATACAATGCTTTATGGGTTATAGTTGACTGATTAACCAAGTTAGCACACTTTTATTGTAGTTAAAGACACTATAAGTATAGATCAATTAGGTCAAATCTATGTTAAGGAGATAGTTAGGCTTCATGGAGTTCCTAGGATAATAGTATTAGATTAAAACGCCAAGTTTGTCTAAGTTTTTTGATAAAATATGTAGAGGTCCTTAGGCACAAGATTAGTATTTAATACAACTTATCATCCCCAAACAAATTGTCAAATTGAGAGAGTCAACTAGAAGATTGAGGATATGTTGAAGGCTTGTTATCTAGATAAAGGAGTGAGTTAGATAAATATATTATCATTGATGGAGTTTATATATAATAATAGCTACTAGACAACTATCAAGATGACCTTATATAAGGCTTTGTATGGTAGGAGATATAAATCACCGTTGTATTGGGATGAGATAGAAGAGAGAGATATCTCGACACAATCATTAGGACCCCAGATTACCTAGAGAATGATAGAGGATGTGAGATTGATAAAGGAAAGGATGATGCATACTTAAAATCGTCAGAATACTAATTTAGACCAAAGGATATGTGATCTTGAGTTTAATATGGATGACAAAGTGTTTGTTAGAGTAGCCCCCCACAAGCACTTTATGAGATTCAGTAGGAAAGGTAAGTTAGTGATAAGTATTATGAGACCATTCGAGGTGTTAGAGTGTGTAGGTAAGATTGTCTATCGGTTTGCATTACGAGGGAGCATGGATCACATTCATAGTGTGTTCCATGTGTCATTATTATACAAGTATATTAGTGAACTGATCCATGTGCTCAGAGTTCAAGATGTTAAGCTCGAGGATAATTTGGTGTATAAGGAGTACCCATTCAAATTCTTGACAGATAAGTTAAAGAGCTTAGATGTAGACAAATTCCTCTAGTCAAGGTTACATAGAAGGTCAAGTAAGACATGAGCCAATGGTTCCTATAGCATTTTGAGTCAATTTTGAGTATGAAATTCATAAAAGGAGGGAGGATTATAATACCCATAGGTAAACTCAAAGGCATTCAAGTCTTTTTCTTTTCTTTTAATTAAGTTAATTAATGTTTTCCAAAGTGATACACACCTGTGTATAAGGATATATATAGTCATGTATTGTATCAAAATTTGAATTTAAGATTAGATTAGAATCATGACAAAATAAGAGAATTTCATCCTTTGTATAATGATTACATAGATTAGATTAGACCACAGTTGTGTGACACAACACATGCCTTTGTATAATGATTACACGCTTATGTGTCGCATTTAAGAGGCGGAATAAAAAGAAGCTAAACTTAATTTTTCATCATTTTTTCACACTCCAGCCGTACAAATAGAAAGAGATGAGAGAGAATAGAGGTCTTTGGTCATTAGAAAGAGTCATTGGTCACCGAAAATTGTAGCAATGTGAAGACTAAGGCATTCTTCAGAAGACAAGTAAGTTGGTCTGTTCTCCTTGGTTTGGCAAGCATGTTTTAAACAAATTTAGGCTTGTAGTCAGAGGTTATGACATTTTGAATGATTTTTGAGATAGCATGATGATTTTGTGATGTTTGTATGATAATGAATCACTTGTTTTGCCATGAGTATTGAATGATGAATAAAGGTTAATGATAAAAGTTCAATTATGGTTTGTGATGTTAATGGTTTTGTGTTCATATTTAATTGATAAAATATATTTAGGATGCTTAGATGTTCTCCATGAGTTTCGAGACATGATAGTATTGCTAAAAGTTATTCAAAAAAACAAAGAATCTATGAGTTTTTGTAATTTATAGATTGCGACACACAACTGTGTATGGTTTCATATACGCTCATGTGTCCTTCAAACAAAATATGAAATTCTATAATTTTTTGTATGCTCATTTTAAGGAAAGTCATACATAACTGTGTGGTATAGGACATGCACTTGTGTGTAACTTTCTAATAGTAGACGTTGCGCCTAATTAGAGGAACATAGGGGTGCACCCTGACACACATATAGGTAGTAAAAGAACAATTTACCCCTAGTTCAAGCATTAGGAAAGAGAAGAGGAAGAAAAAGGAAAGAAAAAGAGACTTTCGTAAGAAAGACAAGATAGTTTGTATTAGAAAAAGTGCTCGACTATATGGAAGACTGCAAAAGACTCTAATTGAGTTGGATCTAGGTCAAAAATTAGAGAAGTTAAAGAAAATGGTACATATCTAAATAGTCACCAATTATGCAAAAGTGATGATTTGCGTGAAAGCAACAGGGCTAGATACCCATAAGATGTATCATGCACTCGACACCAAGGCATAGTTGCCACTTAGTTCAGTTCAACTCAATTCAGATCAGGTGTGCATGGTAAGGGATTATGATTTTTAGATATTTTCTCAAATGGTTAGCAGGATATATCACATATGTATCCATGGTAGGGGTTATCCTAGGATGGTTTAAATAGTAGTTCTATAACTAGCATATGTGGTAATGGAAGGAATGCTACTAGATTTACCCATGTAACTAGGGTGTCCCAGTTAGCTAGTCTAACAAGTTATCTGACATGTGCGTAAGGTACGATAGATAGTGACACGCAAAGTGTCTAAAGTTTTCACTAAGACATTAGATATGTCGATTTCAACTTAGACCATAATAACCTTTGTAGGTGTCCTATGTTAAGGCACAAGGGTGCCAAGTTGTGACTTTATCTAGATTCACAAATAGAACATCAAGTTTATTAGCTTTACATATTATTTAGGGTGTTGAAAGGACACCAACATACTGAATGTATTCATTCATGTATTCCTTTTTGTTGTCTTATAGGTAGAGGTGAGTAGCAGGGTATGTAGGAGAGCCAATAGTCCAACCAAGCAGTTACATGAGGGCAAGGGGCAAAATTTTCTTTTTACATATTTCTTTCCATTTATGTATTTTTGCCATTTTAGTTACAGTTTTGCGATTTATTATGCAATAACTGTTGGATTGGATTTTTAGACATTTTGATTTATAAAGTTTAACAAATGAGGCATTTCATGTTTCACCTTTTTGCATGCTTTTACGTTTAAGTATTTATAACCATGCATTGGTTTTCATGGTTTTAAAATTAAGTAGTCCAACCATGAACGTCTCTTCAGATAATATTTTATCTAAGAATATGTATCTAGAAAGGGGTGTTACAGTGCATACCTGTGGTGATCAATCTTAAACTTATCTCCCACATTCTCAACTCTTTCCTAGGAGTGACATCTTACCTTCTTTAATATACCTATGGTTCATGGTTCATATAACCATTGGGTCATGGCATTTTGCATGTTTGAACCTGGTTGTTAGACTTTCTTAGGTTGGATCCTTAGACTTGAAGTCACTAAATCATCTTGTGTAATGATTGGTATAGTCTGACACTAGCCAATATAATCTAGTTAGAGGATTGCTAAAAAGGTGGTGATTGGTCATATTAAGATTTGTATTAAGGCTATGGTAGATCAATAGAGGATTTGTCACTCTTGAGTACAATAGTTGATATCTTAATTAGAACCTCTAACATATGACAATGACCAATTAAACCTATGACCATAGTGGGATTGAATTGATATTTGATTTGATATTTTTCTCAATCATTGATAGAAGTCAAACTATATACTTTAAATATCCCTAAAGAAGACACTTCATTTATATCACAATCTCGAAGAGATATTGTATGATGAAATGATAAAATTGTATAAGTAACCATATCACTGATGGGTTAAAAAGTCATATGCTAACACTTAACTAGTCGGGTGGCCATGATGTCTCACTAGATGTCACTTTTGGTTTGTGTCTTGACATATGTTGGGTCAGGAGCCTAATATAAATCGAGTCACTACCAACTTAGTGGAGAACCTATGGGTTACACACAAAAGGAGTTTATTGAACTATAAAGACGTAGGATTTTTCAAATTGAATCTGATTTGGATTTTGGATTAAGGGTTTTGATTCTTAGAAAGACTTTTAAACTTAAAAGTACAAGGCTTGATTGGATTTAAACTTATGATACTTAAAGACTAAAGTGAAATAATCCTGAGTGATTAGAGTTATAGATAAGAAAATACAACGTTGGATTGGATTTATCCAAATTCCATGTGGGCGTAAGTTTAAAATAAAAAAATATATAATACTTATATATATATATATATATATATATATATATATATATATAACCCACATGTGTAGACAGAAATAACTGAGCACATTTTATATATATATATGCAATTCCTTCTCACACAAGATGTAACATATATTATGTGTATCAATGACCCTAACCGCCTGTATTTTTATGAAAGCCCATTGCTTTGTCGTGAGTATTCATCAACAAACCACATACCCATCCTAAAGATTCTAGCAAATCTTTAAGCATAGTTTTATTCTCTAATTATATTTGTACTACATATAAATACCGAAGTTCAAGCTTATACTTGATTTTGAGAGCAATTTCGTAATCTGTCATCATCAATAAAAGTCAAAGGAACTGTTTTTACAAAGATATATTCTATAAACACCCTATAAGTATTAATAATATGTTTGTGAATTGATTATCCTACAAAAATGATCCAAAAGGGGTTTTTATAATATGTTTGTTTATTATTAAATTTATTTAATCTACTACCTAAACCCTACAAATTCTCTATATTATGCATGTGGGAAAAAGATTCCTAATCGAATAGAATTTGAGTTAAAGCAAGTTTCTTTGCGGAGTTTGATTTAAAATAATTTTCTTAGTTCAATACAACAAATTTAGTCTTTTGTTAATATTAATTTTTCTAGTAGTTTAAGTGCCTTATTTTGATTTAAAAAATAAAAAAATTTTATGATTTATTATTTAGGAAAATTCAATTTTAGTAAAAATCTATTAAATTTTTTTTCTAAAGTCTATGTTTCCTAGGGATTGCAATTAATTATTATTCCTAATTTTAGTGTCATAATTTAATAAATTTTCTATTATAGTACAGTTAGGAGTTTTATTTTAATTGAAAAAGTCATTAGCATAAATAAAGGCTTATATATTTGTAATAAATCAATTAATCAATTAAAGTTTTCAATAAAATTTATGTTTGAGTTTTCTAAGAATTGTTTTACAAATTTTATTGAATTTTTGTTAATGATATCAACCACAAGCATCCTTGCAAATGATATCTCAACTCCATCTATGCTTATCCTGCATCAATTCTTGCTAGAACTATCTTGAGGAGTTTTAATTTTCCGAAAGGATTTGTTTCTAAGGTAATGGCAATAAACCCATTTTACCTATATGTAGTCAAAATTTCTACTAGCTATATTGCATATGTGACCCACCAAAGCCGTCCTATTTCAATCTTTGGTTCTCATGATTCTCAAGCCACCTTCATCCTAAGGTATTCTAAATTACATTTTGCTTGGCTTTGTTTGTGGGTGGGGCGAGAGCATAGTTGTTTGAAAATTTGAACCTGTTTCACTCAGTCATACATTTAGTCAGTGTCCATGGAAGAGCCCTATTGTCAATCCAAAAATATTGTTACAAAAACCCTTTCACTATTCCATTATAATTCTTTGTTAAATTGTACAATGTTAGCGTGAGGTGTCAATATTTGTACTACATGAATGCTTTTGAAAATACAGCTAGCACCGTGGAGACAAGTGCTGTTTTAGCTAAGAATATTTCGAGGCTCATTGTGTTGAGATTCTTTCGCAGTGAATCATTGTACTCATCAAACTTGGACAGCTTAAGTTCTGATGGCAAGGAACCGCAAGTAGATTTATGATTAATATATTATGAATCAATATGTAAAAGTTGTACAGTTAATCGATTATCAAATGTAGAAACAAGAAACCTGTCTTTGCTTGGGAAAAATTGAAGTTTTACGTCATTTTGGAAGAAACAAAATGTTAGGGACGTTCATCTCAAATGTTTTTTTTTTTTAATTTTAACAAATTAAAATTATAATTGTAAAGAGTACACACACACCCCATTAGGGTGTCTGGCGTGTGATGATTTAAACCCAAAAAATAGAATGTTAGGTTTGCGTATTAAAGTCCAGATTTGTAAACTGTAGCTCTCAATAAATATTCTCTTGAATTTAAAAAATAGTTTATGAAAAATAAAATAAAACTCATATTTAAGGGTAGATTTGATACCAACTGACTTTACTCAAAATAGATTGAACCCCAACCAAGCACAATTCTTAGGTTGAACTCATTTCTATAAACAAGTCCAACACAATTCATAGGTTAGGCTCACTTTTATAAACTGATTGAGTTCGAATTGCACTTTGTTTGCTGGGATCCTCCCGTGAAGTGGACCATACTTTGTTTGCTTGGATCCTCCCGTGAAGTGGACCATACTTTTGATTTGTCTGTTCAACTTCTGAGCCCAATACATTTGATTCATAGCCAAACCCAAAGAAAAATATATCTTTGCCAGTGGATTCGATCCCAAATAGCTTGTGTTCGACTCACAACTAAATCAAAATGCACTGATAGAACTTAAATAAATCAAGCTCCATCCAAGCCAAATTTGAGCAACAATCTACTTGAAATGAGTCAAACTAAAGTATACCATTATTTGAGTTCGACTAGGATGAATCCACCACGACAAATTTTAGACTTATGTACTAAATAGATGGATTAAAATATTGCACTGATCTGTACATATCTTATTTGGAGAATAATTGTGAAAGCTAAACCAAACTAAAATGTACACAACAACAAATCAAACAAAACGTACATGCATTGACAAAGGCCACGACCAAAAGATGCATCAAGAATGCTTAGCAGCTTCATGAGGCTGTAAGTTTCAATATTGTTTAAAAGTTCATTCAACTATGCAGGCAGTGGTTCTGTCGGTACTGCATATGAACAATTATCAGGCATTGGAAATTAGTAAAGTCGTTTTTTAAGTGTGTGTGGAGAGAGAAAGCAGAACAGAGGAAAAGTGAGAGAGAGAGAGAGAGAGAGAGACAGACCTTTCTTTTTTGTGGAAAGTTCAGCTGAAGCCATCTCAGAATCGTCAGCAACCACCTTGGGAGCAACTGGGGCTTTGGTTGGCACATCAGGCAACTCCAAATGCTTTTGCTCTTCCAATGGTCCTTTACTAGGTACTTCTGGCATATCTTCAATGGACATCTAAAAGAAAGGGTTCCGATAAAAGTATAATTAGAAAGGATACACACACACACACATATGCAGGGCTGAATGCTAAGATATATGTCAATTTTCAAAATGTTAAGATTAAAATACAAATTTCAGTCAAAAAAAAGAAGAAAATAAAAGTTGAGTTGTAGTGGAAACAACATGCCTATAATTATGCAAGAAGAAAACTAATCAAGCAAACCAATTTAGTGTCACCCATTCTCAACTAATTATTATGTAAAATAAAATCTTCCTGTTGACTTTCCGTAAAATTCAAAGTTTTCCAAGCCTTCGACATTGAAGCATCTATAACAAAAATTCAATTGGATCATGGAGAAAGATGGGAAGATTATTTTCATCCTGAAATTAATATAATTTGGTAAGCCCCAATAAGATAAAAGAAAAATCATATTCTTCATATCAGTGGCCTCTACAAGAAAAGCATAGGAAAAAAATCACAAAAGAATACAACCCAAAAACCGACATGCAAGTAGTTTGACTATCTACTGTAATATTAATTAAGATGAAGTTTGGTATAATTGTGTTCAGAAATATCGGCAATTAACTAGAATGAATATAAGTAGGAGAATAAATGAAGATTGAAGCCATTTGTTCGAAGAAAATATATACACATACCTGAGTTTCCAGTTTCTCAAATTCGGCCAAAATATCCTCTTCATCTTCTGCCGACAATTTCTCACCCAATATTGCATTGATTTCCTATAAGATCATAACAGATATGATACTTCAGCTTCAGAAATCAATAAAACAATTTAGGAAAAAGCAAAATGTAAAAAACTATTGTTGGGACTATAAAGTTTGTAATCATAAAAGGTCGACAAATTCATAAATTTTCTTGAGTTTTTATGCTGGTGAAATATGCAGTAATTTTGCACACTGGTACATCCAGTATCAAAAATGTAAACCACACACAAGCCATGACACTGACAATGGTTTTCTTGTGATACACAGAACAGAACTACAACGTGCAACTGAGTTTTAACACTCATTACAGTTTATGGTATATTACTTAGGCTCTACCACTCAAGCTTATAGAATAAGTTTGACCACAATAAATAATCTAATAATATGATAATTAGCTTATACAAACACAAAAAAAACCCTTATTTTAGATGGTACTAATAGGGGCATTTATAAGACAACCCTTTTTCTCCTTCTCCCTTTCTCCTACACACAAAGTAGAGCAAGAGAGAGGGTAGAGCTTGTGATTTTCAACATGAGCTGTCAACCCAATATGAAAAAAATCGGGTTAGGATTAAATTTTTTTGACATGAAATGTATTTCAAGTCAATCAGACATGACTTAAAACTAAATCATGTAGCTTTAGGGTCGACACAAAAGTAACCCAAACAAACTCAAACTGACTCGAATGTTTAAAGAAATGTTAATTCAATAAAATTTATTAGGAATAAATTATAAAAATGCTGAAGTACGATATTAATAATAGTTAGAATCTTTACAAATTACATATAATTTTATCTTTATGTAATTGTAATTACTCATATTATTCTTTATTTTTATTTAAATATTTTTATTTTATTATTCAAAGTGAGAATCTGATTTGGTTAGTCAAATTATTGACATGTTTTAATGGTTTTGGCATATAATTTTTAGATCATTTGTAAACAAAACAAAATCTTAAATTGTGTTTTATTAATAATAGGTTAGGATAATTTGATGAAGAAATTATATTGTTAAAAACACTTTAGAATAGTGGAAATAATATACAATTTTGGGTTAATGTTAAAGGGTTAGGTTAGAGTTGAAAAATTTCGGCACAATTCAAATGTGAGTCAAGTTAGGGTTGAACTTCTCTAATTTGAAACCCAAATTAACATGAAATAAATACGATACAATGACACGAACTATCAGGTCTAAGAGAGGATGGGGAGAATCTCTAATTAATGCAAAGATAGTTGTCATTACTTTTAACATAAGCAAACCAGAGCATCTATAAGGAAAATGCACTGATTTCTGACGAACCTTTAAGGGCAAATATATATTTACATATATTATTGTACAGGAATTGAAACCAAAACAGATAGAGGTGTGACATGAAATAAAAATAAACATTATCTCAAAAGAATCATAAACCAGATAGAAGTCAAAGTTAGGCTTACATCTTGATATGCTTTCGCTTCTTCAGTATCATCCATTAACTTCTGAACATCATCCAGATTTATCTCACTTTGTATAGCCTTAATTGCTTTTGTACCTGCCTTCAAACTATCAAATACAGCTTTTTGCTTGCTTCCTAGTTCAATATCTGCCAACTAGAAAAAAAAAACATAAGCTTACATATCTTGTTTCTTAAGGAAATTAAAAGGAAAGGGAAAAATAATCTCATTCAACAAAGTTATCAACTTAATACCAAAGAACATAGATGAGTGAATCTCAGTCAGACCCTCCTTATTCGAAAAACAAACTAAAATAAGAGGGAAATAAACTTCAGCTTAAATAAAGAACAATTACTTGTTGTTCAACATTAATAAGCCAGGTATCAACTTGCTTCAGCAATTCTTCTTGTGCTTTCTTCTTCTTCAATGCTAACAATGCCCTATCCTTTCTCTTTTGATGAATCAAGTCTCTAGCAGCTTGTTTTTCTGCTTCAATGACAGCATCAAGCTGGAAAGAGTATACCATAAAGGAAATGTCATTAAAAGAAACAAAATCAAGTTACTACATGAACATTTCTTCAAGAAAGTTCCCCCTTAAACACGCTACAGATCCAATTATATGCCTAAGATAGTTGATATTTCTGAAAAAGTTTCAGAAATCAATTAGTTTGAAAGAAAAAATACACATGCCTCAATTCTTTGAGATTTTAAGAATTAATAGTTTGAAAATTGCTTTCAACAGCTGACAATGTATAGAGTAACCTGAAAAATGGGATAATACTATTGCAGCACCCCCCTTCTCTTTTCCCAATTAATATTTTGCAGAACTTTCCAGCATAAAATTGATTGGGTATAACTGAATATAACTGAAACACTTGAAGGACACATAGCAAAAGCAAAAAGCAACATGCATAAATATAACAAGCCAAACAAGTGAGAAGATCACCGGACTCTATTATGGTAACCCAAATGTTAACTAGCTCCTCGACAAAGAGAGAAATTTATTTGTTCAGAACCTTTTGCAAATTCACATTCTAACACAAAAACTCATGTTTGCATGCTATCGCACATGAACAAATAACCCCAAATACAAGCAAATTCACTAGCACTTCAGCAAAATGCAGATTTGAGGGTATATATACAGCCAAAAAAAATCAATTTGATTTCACATCTTGCCATTTCAAACAATTATATCAAGCCCTATGAATTCTGAGAATTCCTCTCAACAATTTGCACCAGCCCCACAATTCTCATCAGTAAAGCGCAAATTCAAGAACCCTAATACAAGATAGCTTTTTTTCCATTTTAAATATCCATTTTCCAGTAATTTAATAACAATTTCATACTTCTCACATGAAAAAAGGCACAAAGGATCATCCAATAATCTCCCTACAGATTTATTTAGCTCAAAGCAAACAGATTTGTCAAAATTATAAATTATACAAAGCCCATGATGAATTTTATTTATAAAACGTTAATAATCCAAGTAGTGGGCTAATGAATTCGTACTATGCAGTAATAAAAAGAGAAATTACGTGAAATTAGCAAGTGAACATTAAAGAAAGACACCTGTTGAAACGCACAAATTCAAGAACCTTTAACCAAGATAGCCAGTTTTCCATTTTAGATATCGATTTTCCAGTAAAGCAATAACAATTTCATACTTCTCACATGAACATAGGTACAAAGGATCACCCACTAATCTCCCTACAGATTTATTTAGCTCAAAACAAACAGATTTGTCAAAATCATAAATTATACACAACCTATCATGAAATTTATTTATAAAACGTTAATAATCCAACTAGAGGGCTATTGAATTCGTAATATACAATAATAAAAAGAGAAATTACGTGAAATTAGCAACTGAGCATTAAAGAAAGACACCTGTTGTTGGTATTGAGCAAGCTTGCGTCGCTGGGTTTTGAGGGAGAGAATGGCTCGATCCACATCAGTGATCTTAGGCTTCTTCACAAATATATTCCCCATATCTTTGATTGAACTATCTCCAAAAAGAAGAAGATTAACAAAACGATAATAAGTTGGGAGGAAACCCTAGATTGCAGAGCTCCCTCATATCATATCGCGCTCTTATTCTTCAGCCGCTTTGATCATCAAGAGTCCATAAAAAGTCGATCGCCAGTAATAGGATGACAGATGAATGCCAACTCCATTTATAACAAAGATGTCCAGGGCCTGGGTTGGGTTGGATGGGGCCGGGCGGGCCTAATTCTCTGTGGTCTACTGGGTTCATGGGCTATGCCAGGCAAAGACTTGTCTTTTGATGAGTTTTGTGGGTTATATCAACCCGTTGGGATAACAAGACCCAGGGCATATTATGTAATTTTATTAATTATTAAGTTTATAATCTTTTAAATTAAATGAGTAAGGAACTTTTGCAATTTTTTTTTAAAAACAAATTAATCATGATGGAGAAAAACCGTGATTACATGATAAAAATAAAAGAAGTCATAAATAAAAAGAAACTAAACATATTATAAAATTTACAACTATCATTATCATATATTTTTAGTCATCCTTTATATCTAAATTCTTATAATTTTTCAAATATATTTTAAATGACTTGATTTTGTAGTTTGAAATTTACTGTCACTCAATCCCTCATACACATAATGTTTTCAACCATATTTGGCTATCCAAACTATAGTCATCGCTTTTTTATCCTCATTTTAGAGTGCACAAGGAAATTGAAAGGAAGTTAAGAGATATCCCATAGACTAAAGCTTCCACGGACAAAAATAAAGTTAAAGTTGCTTGGGAAGAAGTTGCCTCCCAAAAAATGAGGGGCGCTTGAGATCATGAAAACAAAAGTATGAAATAAGGCTTTTATTACTAGACACATATGGAACTGTTAGAAACAATCAAACATGCTAGGATCATAATCTGTGAAATCTGTAAATACGAATTTGCGTACCCGTTTTTGTTTTCGATAAAACGTCTTCAAAATCTACGCGAGGTGTTGAGGTTAGTCTGTTTCCACAATGCCATTTGCCTACGTACTGATTTCCATTTGGGAGACTAATTTACTGTGTGTATTGGTTTGTGGCAGAAGAGAAGAGTTCTTTGTAAAATGGTGTTCTCTCCTCTCATCCTCATCACATTCTCATTCTTTTGCTTTGGGAGGCAGTTAAGACTTTTTATATAAAAGTCCAACCGCCAATAACTGCTAATCGGGTCGGGTCGGCCCGTCATGGGTAGACTCGAATCTAATATCTCCCACTCACACATGATGGAAGACCCGAACCAAATGCTTAGCCACAAAAATCTCATATAGCAGTACGTTTCATACTTGCAAATGTGTTTGTGCGACCTCGCGAGCAACCTACACTTGGGAGCTAAATACTATGCATCTATTAGGAATAACATAGTCGCTTCAATCCGAATAAAACAAAAATAAAGCGTTAGGCTCGCAGCACCCCAAACTTACTCGATAACACTAGCTCCCTTTAATCCCTCATTTTTTTATTGTGTTATTTTCCTATGTATCCATGATTAAGTCCAATCTCCATATGAGTGACATGATCGGCTAGCCAATAGACACACGTAATATATATAAGTCTTCCTCTTCTACTCAAAATTCTCAATTTAAACTTAGCTGCTTTTCTAGTCATGTTCCATAGACCGAATCATGCATGGCCATAGGTTCTAAGCTAAGATAGCAACACTAAGAGTAAATATCAAACAATAGTAAAGAGTTAAAGGGTACCAACATGAATTAATCCTCATAAAGTCTTGCACAGTGAAGGAGCAGGGATTCATCCTTCCACTACTTTAACTGGTCGTCTTACTTATGCACACATGGTATGAATCATGTGCTACAGTGTGTATTTTCTCAAATGTCATTCACAACACTGTATAAATCTTAGTTCAGTCACTACCCCGAGCGTCTAACCTGAGTTTTTAATCATCTTCACGCTTGTAGGTATTTATTTATATAAAGAACTCACATCTGACATTCACAAGTTATTTGGATGTAGGGAATCTAAATCGGTCATTTTCAAATGTATCTATTCATGACCTCATCTTGATCAATCATCAAGGCAACATTTTTATTTCAATAAATCTTTTCTTGAGAAATTCGTCTCCCATTGGTATGCCTCTTAGCATCATAATTCTCAAGGATAATGTCTCATCTTTGTTCGCTCTCTCAGCATCAAAGGCGATTGCTCGTGTGAGTGAGTCAATCTCTAACTTGTGTGATATTACAATCTTGTTGAGCTAAAAACGATGTGTATGCAGTGAAAACCTAAGAATTTTAGGACCTAAGTTCAAACTATAAAATGAACTTAAATTCATGGTTTTCGACGTTGTGTCATTAGTACAATATATAAGCTCAACACTCATCAATCATTGTCTATACAATCTAAGAAATTTAACATGTGCAAGATATACTTTTCTTATAAGAATCTCAGTCAAAGGATCAGTGACTATACAATGCGTAGAATTATATTGTACGTTCATTTCCCTTTTGGAAATTGAGTCTCTTATTACGTTGTGTCTAATGTCGATACGTTTGGTTATCTTATAAAAAATTAAGAACTTTCATTTCAACAGACAACCATTGCTCTAACAATATTGTCCTGTTTACTCAGATTTGCAAATAATCTTCTTAACCAAACAATTTCTTGCACATTTACTGAATAGGCTATATACTAGGCTTCTGATGTGGATATGGCTACTCATCTCTGTTTCTTATCACTCTAAGATATGGGTCCTTTTGGAGTAAGAAAACTTAGCCGTAATCTAATTTGCGTTGGTTTAAAAACACTTCCCCAACTGGCATCTCAATGGCCAATCAAACGCAAGTTTGATCCTTAATCACATAATCAATCATCCATAGAGCCTTAAAAATATCAACAATTCTACATACAGTTTTTCAGTGCTCTTTTCAACATTTACTAATATCGACTAACCAGCCTAATAACAAAATAAATATGTGGGCATGTATGCATCATAACATACATAATACATCTGATGGCATCTGAATAGGTAACCTTTGACATTTCTCTGCTTCTATTTTAAGGTTTGAAACATATCTCTTTTGGCTCAATAATTCGTCATTTGATACAGGAATATCAACAGGTTCACAATATATCATATTGGATTGTTCTAGAACCTTTTGAATATTACGTTTTTATGACAGAGTAAAAAGTTTCTTTGAACAATTCTTATATGAATTCACAATATGTATTCTGTTTTCCCACATCCTGCAAGTTAAAGATATGGACAACCATCCTTTGATGATTATTACTTACTTCAAATCATTTCTAGCTATTTATACATCATCACACACATTGATAGAATTACAAATTTGTCATCAGACTTTGTCACATAGACGTGATGGTCTTGATTAATCATTTCAAAGTTCAAGTACCAGTATCTAGATGACAATTTTAGGTCATACAATGTCTTTGAAACTCGCACACTTTGTGCTTCCGACCTATAACAATAAGATCTATATCTCATTTCATGCAGATTTCTTTGTCAAATTTTCCACTAAGAAAAATTATCTTGACATTCATCTGGTGTAATTCTAAATTTAAATGTGTTATTATAGCTAGAACCAAATACATTGAAGTAAATATTATAAATAACGAAAATATCCTTCTACACAATCTATACCTTCTCATTGGGTATAGTTTTTCGCTATTAAGCAAAATTATATATATTTATTGAGCCATCCGTCTTATGACTTTTAGGAAACTTATTCATTCCCAATAAATTTTCGATCTGGCAATAAGTCACCAAAAAACTAGAATTAGTTTGTTTTCTTAGTATTCTATCTCTTCTTCCAATGCATTTCAAATTTTTCTTATCAAAGGATGAGACATTTATTTCAGGTTTTTCATCATCTTAGAAAGTGGTTATGAAAACCTTGTTTTCACTTTAAAACGCCACTTGAATACTTTTGGACGTCCACTCCAATGCAATTGAGAATTAATGCTCTCACTATCTGAAATAGATTAAAGCCTAATCTCAATGCTCCTACTAGGGTGAGATGAATGAAGCAAACAATTAAAGATCATTACTCTCACTATCCGAAATAGGTTAGAGCTCATTTGCATTTGCTCTCACTAATAAGAACAAGTATAAGTCTTATATCTTAGGACTCAACCAATGGTCGCTAAGATATACCTATCCTCATTAATTTCTCATCTTATTCAAATGAAACCTTTTATCAATGTCATCCTTATTAAGAAAAATATCCTCTATGAATGTAGTATCTCTAATATAAGTTCAATTAATCTTCCAACGAAATCCTCCCTAATGAACTCATACCCTTTGGAGTGCTCAATGTATCTGATAAAGATACATTCATTTCTTCTCAATCCCAATTACTCTAACTTATGGGAAAAGTTATGGATTGATATTGCTAACCACTAAGGTTGTAATCAATTAACTTAGATTTTTTTTTTATCTGACCATAACTCATAGGGAGTGAAAACAATTGGATTAGTAGGTAATCGGTTAAGTTCTCAAGCAGCAATAAATATCATATCATCACAAAGTGACTTGACATTTTGCTTGCGCTCTAACTGACTTAACCATTTCCAATAGAGTTCAATTACTCTTCTTCGCTACACCGGTTGTTGCAAAGTTTTGGAATTACTATTTACCATATTATTTATTTCATTACTCAGTTCCTTGAACTGTTGGAACAAATGCTCAAGATCTCGATGAGTTCATAAAACTCTTATCTATTTTGTCTAATTGATTCTCAACCTTAATTATATATAGTGTCTAAAGTAGTCTACTGCTTCTAACTTATGAGAGATCAAGTAGACAAGACCAAATCGAGCATTGTTATCATCATTAGTAATGAAAAATGACATACATTCTCAAACTTTACATTCATAGGAAAATATATATACCTAAGTATATAGATTGCAAAGGAAGTCAAACTCATATAGTTTTGTCAAATGATTTTTAGAAGTTTTTCTAACTAGACAATCCTTACATATGGACAATTCTATTTATGTGAAAGTTCCTAATAAACTTTCATAAGCCAATTTATTCAATCCATCTTGGCTTACATGCCCTAATGTAACATGTCATTTATTTGCATTCATTTCCATACATATAGGAGAAGCAAATAATGAAAAACTTAACATTATCAAAAATGTAAGGTGACAAACACCATATAACCATTCAACCAACAAACCAAATCTGTAGAAATCAATTTTATCACATTTCAATAAAACACCCAGAGAAATTCAAATTATATCCTAGTTTAAGAAAAATAAGTACTTTGACCAAGATTTACTGAATATTTGGAGCATATTGGATTTTGTGTAGGTATAGGATTCGATCATCTGCAAAACTTATTTGCTTGTGTCTATTCCTCTTACTACAACCTTTGTGTTGTTGCCTATATATATCCAATTCGCTTTATTCATAATTCGATAGAAATCTACTAAAGATCTTCTATCATGAACTACTTGGTTGGTGGCTTCAGAGTCCATAATCCACGTAGGATAATACTCAGTTAATATCATAATACCAGAAAATCAAAGTTTCATCACTTGATTTTAAACAAGACTATCATTTTCATCTCTATTCATTCACAGGCGATATAATTTTTGTTGCTTCTATTGCAACTACTTATCTTGTTCATCTCTTCTTCTAGTACTTTTGTCATTCTTCTTATTTCAATTCTTTGTTCTTATTCTTTGAGCATTAAAAGATCTCCTTCTTATATTAGGACTTGAGCCACTCACTTTTGAAAATTGATTCTGCAACGTATGCATGAGCATTAAATTCAGCTACCTCATGGGCATTTATCCTCCAATTTTATGTGGCTAGAATAATTGACAAAAGTTCTTCTTTTCTCATTGTGGGTCATATGTACCTTGATACACTCCCACTTTCGAGAAGAAATCGTTTTTCTAAATGAACCTCCTGTTCATGTATCAGGTTATGCGTAGCTGACTTTAGTTTCATAATTAGATTTGACATTCAATCAAATTCAAAAATCAACTGTCATTGGTTGGGGACTACAGTTTCTCCAAACTTTTCAACTAAAACCAGACTTATGGCATATGCAGTTGAATTTTCATGGTACTTATATACCAGATTGATAATCATGAAACTAATCAAGATATCACACGAAGTGGATCTTGCTTCTTACATGCGTGATGTGCATCCACATCACGTTTGTGTAAGGAACTGATTATGTTTCTATCTCTTAGTCAGCCACAACTAAATCTTAACCTGATTCACAGCCTCTAAAGCCTTTTGCTCATTTAGGATATTATGCATTTCAAATGCCACATGGTTTAATTATCTCTATTCAGTATCATTCTCATTCAAATCAGCCATCATTTTCTAAGATGTTATGGTTAACTAGATCATAGAGATATTTATCAGACACAACGTTATCAATGCAATCAAATACACATCAATTGTCGCAATTACGCATTGAAATTTTAAAATATCTTACATAAGGCACAGAATCGAAAGTTCACTATGTTCCCAATCATCTCCCATGACACAAATGCTTAACATTTTAAACTTTAATCTAATTGCGCCAATATTAATTCTGGATGAGAATTTCATTAAATTCTACCAATCTCAGAATTCCTACACTTAACAAATATAGATAATACAACGAACGCATCATCTATTTTGACTAGGACTATTTCATCAACTCGTATCGATCTTTGAGTCACTTTATCCATGATAAAGTCTCTATTACATTTGCGTTAGGTCAAATACCTCGCATTACGTTAGTTTTGGGAATAGCGATAAAATAATGAATATTTTATCATACATTACTAAGCGTCGCTCTATAGCAAGCTGTAATGAATCCATTTAGTCCCAAAAAAGTTTCAAATTTATGTCTCGAATAAGATCATTGATTATGGGGATCAAATTCACGCATGAATATTTTCTCTTTCTCAATTAAGAGAATTCAATAGGATATTGATAGTTTCTACATGCAATGTGATGATCCCTAATCAATAAACTTGCATGAAGTAGAAACATGTATCCCAAAACACCAATACGTGTTTTCGAGAGTTGGAATAAGATATTACATGTCATTATACGTCGTAAGACCCATGGAACACATCTCATTTACCGATCCAAGTACTACACAACTTTCAAAGGACTAGAAAACAAGTTTCACATGCCAATACACGTTGAAAGTGGGTGTTTATGGGTGGAAATAAGCTCATAAGCTCCTTCACGTGCCAAGTAAACACTACACGCGCCTCCACACGTCGTATATATGTCTGCACGTGCTGTTACATGCCTCCACGTGTCGTATATATGTCTGCACATGCCCTCACGTGCCATGGATGATTCAGACACGCTGTCACACACCTCCACGCACCAAAAATGGGTCACCACGTGCGATCAAATGTTGATTGTTGACTGGTTAACTATTTGACCATTGATCGATCAACAGTTGATCGGGTTATCCATGGGTCAGGATTTGGGTTGGGTGACCAGGTTGACTAAACAGGTTAACTAAACAGGTTAACCTGTTGACCGGTTCGGGTCTTGACCAACCCATTGACCTCCGATTCGGGTAATCAAGTTATCCCAATCCGATTTTGACCTGAAATCGTGCGATGAACCTTAATCTTGCTGTTCGTCTAATTGGCCATTTTCTAATGATTTTCCGACAACAAGACCATAGGGCTTTTGTAGCCCAGTCTACGTGGAGTCTATTCATTCCAAGTTCCGGCGTCGATGGCGTTGAAATCCATCAAAACGGCGAGCAAGAAAGACACGCCTTGGGTCTCGGATTTGGGTCTATTTTGATCGATTCTGACGTTAATTCGAGTCGTTTTTCAATTTAAAAACATGTAATATCATTCCTAGCATTCATCCAACATGTTTCCCAACACCAATTTCATGCAATTTTGGCCGAATTAAATTTGTCCCTAAAAATGAAATTTTCAACAAATTTCTATATACAGATTCTAATTCGTATAATATACGCAATATCATTCACAGAAAACATAACAAATATTATGCCTTAATGACCTTAAATGATGCACAGAAAAATTATTCAACCACTGAAAAAAGACTTTTGGTTTTTATTTTTGCATTAGAAAATTTTTGTTTTTATTTATTGGATACTAAAGTTGTTATTTATTCTGATCATGTAGCCCTTACGTATTTGATAACAAAGATAGAGGCAAAGCCAAGGCTTATAAGGTGGATTCTTCTACTGAGTGAATTTGACCTGGAGATCAAGGATAAAATTGGATAAAAGAATCGTGTTGCTGACCATTTAAGCCACCTAGTTTATGTGAAAACAAAGCAGAATATGTAGGAGCAATTTCCCAATGAGTAGTTATTTTCAGCAAGCTGCAAGCTACCCTGGTACGCAAGCAGTGTGAATTATTTGGTTACTAACATACTGCTAGCTGATTTATCTAAGGCTCAAAAAGACAAACTAAAAAATAATGCAAAGTATTACGTATAGGATGATCCGTATTTGTGGAAACATTGCGCTGATCAGGTTATAAGAAGGTGCATACCTGAAACTGAAATTTTTTCTATTATTACCTTTCGCCATTCATATGCTTGTGGGGGCCATTTTGGAACCAAAAGGACAGCAAGAAAAATTCTAGATTGTGGATTTTTCTAGCCAACTTTATTTCGAGACACATACTTTTTTTTGCAAATTTTGTGAAGCTATCAGAAAACAGGTAATATTTTACAAAAAAATAAAATACCTCAAACTCCTATTTTAGTTTGTGAAATTTTTTATGTTTGGGGTATTGATTTCATGGGGCCTTTTCCATCTTCGTTTGGTTATGTTTATATTTTATTAACAGTTGATTATGTCTCAAAGTGGGTAGAAGCGAAAGCTACTTGAACTGATGACTCTAAAGTTGTTTCAGGTTTCCTTAAATCTAACATATTTAATAGGTTCGACATTCCAAAGGCTCTAATTAGCGATCAAGGGAAACATTTTTGTAACCAAACAGTAGAAGCGCTGCTAAAAAAATATGGTGTAACACACAAGATTCCAACTGCGTACCATCCACAAACTAGCGAATAAGTTGAGGTTTCAAACCGAGAAATTAAATCTATCATTGAGAAAACCATTGGTCCAATAAGAAAGGATTGGAGTTTGTTAGAGGATGTGTTATGGGCATATAGAACAGTGTACAAAATGTCAATTGGTATGTCATCGTACAAGTTGGTAGGGTAAGGCTTGCCATCTTCCAATTGAATTAGAACATAAAACATATTGGGTTGTCAAGCAATGCAACATGAAGTTGGATGAGAATGGTGAACATAGGAAGTTACAGTTGCAAAAATTAGAAGAAATTCGCAATGACGCTTACGAGAGTTCTAGAATTTATAAGAAGAAAACAAAAGCATTTCATGACAAAATGGTTTTCAGAAAAGAATTTTCACTTGGCCAAAAAGTTCTCCTTTATCATTAAAGACTTCGATTGTTTCCAGGTAAATTACATTCTTGTTGGATTGGACTTTTTGCTATTACTAACATTTTTCCTCATGGTACAATAAAGATTTAGAGCTTAGCGACCTCAAACGTGTTTAAAGTTAATGGCCACAGACTCAAACCTTTTTACGAAAGAATGCAAATTGCAAATGTCGAAGAAGTGGAGTTGAAAGCTCTCATCTACATTGATAAATAGACGAAGACATTACGTCGAGCCGACGACTGTAAACAAAGGTGCTACTTAGGAGGCAACCCAAGCTTTCAATCTTATTTTAGTTAATACTTCAATTTTAATTTTTCTGGACATTTTTTTTTAATTTTGGTTTATGTGTTTCAATTTTAGTTTTAAATTTCAAATTTTGGATTTTTGGATGTTTAATTAGTAATTATTTTATGATTTTTGATTAGGTTCATTTTAATTTATTTTTATGTTATTGTTCAATCATCTTTTTCCTTATGCCAAGTTCTAGTTAGCCTTCTGTAAATGTTCACGGGGGAGAAATTTACATTTTGGTGTTCTGGAACTAGGTCATGTGTTTCTGTCAAAGTCTAACTCTTGCTTTGTTATTTTCTTAAATACACGGGGCCCATATGATTTAGTGTAATTATGAGGCTGGGGTTATATATTTCCAGAAATCATATTTGCCAAACCCACACACCACACTTTCTCTCCCATTAAATACCTAACAACCTCTGTACCTATTCTGCATCGCCATGGTTAGAACTCGCTCACAGCATCAAAACTAGCAAAATCCACCCATCGGAGACCCCCCACACTAGAGCTATCATCAAAACTCAATGAATCACCTGTCAATAGAACTCAACAGTCTTTACCCTCTCCTACACATTCAACACCTCAATCATTATCTTCCTCACCATCACCTTAGCCATGACAAACTGCCACTGCTTCAATCCATTCTGGTCCATGTTCGCGCACTCAAAAAGGGAAGAAAATGGAACCTCTAGTAGCCTAAAGCTCAAACTAGGTGGCTTTAATACCTTTATTGATGAACAAGACCAACAATGGTATGGGTCTATGTGTGAGCGCAAAATCTACCCCTGTAAGTATGTTCACACTCAAACTCTTAATCAATTAGGCATTCGTAATGAAATTGATGAGCTAGTGAATAGGCTGGATTAGAAAAATTATGTATATGTGGGCTGCCCTGCCTTTATTGAGCTAACTCGTGAATTTTATACAACATTTCAATTTCATGCTGATAAGGAGTTTGATTTGTTTACCAAGGGAATAGTTGAGTTTAGGATAATGGGGAGAGAATATTCATTTTCAATTTCTGAATTTAACATTGCTTTGGGGTTTCTGAAAAAAGAAGATATAAAAAGTGAGCGATATGTATGCTCCCAATGTGATTATAGTCCTGATTTTAATCTTATTGATTTGTGGCATGAATGGTCAGTTGATTCTACTCTGTACAATCCTAGTGCTTTCAAGAGCTCTTATTTAAAAAGTCATATGTTTAAATATTTACAACGATTTTTGGCTTTTAATTTTTCTGGAAGAAGGGATAGTGCAGGTACTATTTCTAAGGTTGAGTTTTATTTTTTATGTTGTATGGAGCATAATATTCAAGTGAATTTAGGTTTTTGGTTACTCACTCAATTCCAATCAGTAGTCCAGAAGAAAAATAAACCTTTAATCCTTGGTTCGTATATCACTCAATTAGCCATTAATTTGGGTTTATTAGATATTTCTAATCATGACATGCATATTGCTTGTGAGGTGGAACCATTGGATATGACTTGTTTAAACAGGATGGGAATTATGGCAAAACAAGTAGATGGCAGTTTCAATTTTGTGTAACCTGGACCAGTAGCAATGCCTTATTCTAGGCCAAATAAACAACAGAGAACAACAATTGAAGTAGATCCCAGCAGACATTACATCATCTTTCTATACTCATTCATTCGACAACATAAGGGCACAACTGCATAGATGTGAACAAAAATTAGACCATATAGAGTGTAATATGATAACATTATTCAATTCTCAAGGATTCATGCCATCTTATCCTTCATCTCCATAATTCAAACTGTTGCTCCATTTCCACAAACCCAGAGAAGTTTCCTTTTCCTTTTCTTTTAAATTTCAGTTTTCTTTATTATGTGTTTTATTTAAACATTGAGGACAATGCTTGGTTTGAGTATGGGGGAGGGTTTATCTGCTATTCTATTTTGTTCTATGTTTTATTTTTATGTTCTGTTCTTCTATGCTCTGTTCTTCTTTATTCTGTTTTTCTTCTTTTGGTTATGCCTTATTTTTCACTTTGCTCTGTCTTTGTTGCTATTCGTTGTTGGTTAAAGTTGGTTTTTGTTTTTATTTTTCATTGATGTAGCAGCTAATGTATTCTCCCCTATTGGTTTTTAGTCAACCAAACAGTTCCATTAATTTCATTTTGAATGAATTAATTTGTATGGATGTCATGAGATTTAGCTGATTAAGTATGAGAGCAATGCATACTGATTTGTTAGATTAACTAGGGGTATGCACTTAAACAAATTTTGATAATTAAATGATAGAGCTTTTTTTGAAGTTGAGGTGAATTGATTTAACCTGTGAGTTTTGAGCCGAAAAAGATTGAAACATACATATCAATCTATGTCTTCTTTGATGAGTGATATTCTCTATGTGAATATATCTCTAGAACTTGCTTTGAACCGTTTTGAGACCGCATTGATATATGCTTGCATGAAAATGATAAAGACATTCTTGTTTAAACCCTTTAGCTTAAAAAACCAACCTATTTTAATTTCCCTAGTTAGCCCATTGAGCCTTACGAAGCCCTTGATTCTTTGTGCTAAAACCATATTACAAACCCAAGCCCTCAAGCAAATATCCTCACCCAATCATGAATGTTAGCAAGACATTTAAACTAAATTTTGTTGCTTGGTGAAATTACCATCTTGAAAAATTTAAGTATGAGGGGGAAAAGGGGACTTAAATGCAGTAGGATGAGATGATCAAAAGAAGTTGACATGAAGATTGTTATAGTTACTGTCTTATGTTGTTATCTTTACTATCCAATTCTCTTAGTTATTCAAGAAAAAAATGAAAAGAAAAAATGATGAAAAAAATGAAAAAAATCAAAAACAGAGAAAAAAAAAAAGAAGTTGAAAAAAAAAAATAGTAGAAAGAAATTACAAAAGAGAAATGTGGTGTTTTCAGCTTTAGAATTTTTTTCCCTCTATATGTTTAAATGCTTTGTTAATGCTCATGGTTTTAACCTTTCATATCTATTAATCCTCACCTTTACCCGAAACCCCATTACAACCTAAAATAAGGTCCTTTTGATTTATGCATGTATATAATCTAAGTGGTGGAGATTTGCTGCAAAAGCAAGCTTATGGTAGAATGTTTGCATTGGAAGAATTTGAGCGAAACACTGAACCATTAAACACATGAGTGATATGAGTGATAACCGTGAGGAGATTCTGTAACCTCTCCTAACCATTGGGTGTGTTACAGAAAAACGGCATGAGTTCCCCTATTTTAGAGGGCCCGGGGAATTTTTTTCTCTATTGAATTACGCCCTGTAACACTCCCAATTAACAATTCACATAAACCAGTCCTACCAATCGACTGGATTTTTATCACATAATCATAATAAATAAAATAAGTACATAATAATAACTATCATAAAAATTATCACCCACAGAAACTTTATAACCAATTTTCAAAACTACTCATATATATATATATATATATATTACATATACATCATAACATTTAAGTCAACAAAATTATGGTGCCTTCCTCCCTTAGCCTCATGTCTCGTTAATGCTCCCTGAGAACCTTTGCTGCATTTCTTTACCTGTAAAATATTAAATTAAACGGAGTGAGCGACTATGGCTCAGTAAGAAAATCATACTAAATACTTAAAGCATTTTATACCAGTACTAATCTTTTATAATCTTTTCCATACTCAGCGTGTCTGAACTATTTACAACAAAATAATTGACACAGAACACGCATTTAACACATATCATAATTCTTTTCTTTCACACATTTATTCATTTTCTTACTATACAGATATGATTCACTCGTTATGATTTATGCATGTATGAGTGCCATGACATTTCTATTTTCTGATCATACATCTTTCTCAACTCTTTATCAGCCACACAGGCTTGTATGCATAATTCTAATGCAAATGACTTTCATAAAATATTTACTAATTTGTTTCTCTCTCTTTCTCATTGACTGGTCTAGACTACATATGACAGTACTTGCAGTCACCATACAAAGTATAATTCTCTCTTACACGTATATTTTTTTTCTTTGCTGTCCACACAGTACAGCTAATATTTTTATTTTGCTGTCCACACAGTACAACTGATATTTTTCTTTTGCTGTCCACACAGTACAGCTGATATTTTTTTTTTTTGCTGTCCACACAGTACAGCTGATATTTTTTTCTTTTGCTGTCCACACAATACAGCTGATATTTTTCTTCGCTGTCCACACAGTACAGCTGATATTTTTCTTTGCTATCCACACAATACAACTGGTTGTCCACACAGTACAACCGATTATTTTATTTGTTGTCCACACAGTACAGCTGGCGTGTAAGGATTTTAAGTATGTTTTCTGCTTTCCTGTATCATATGAGTCATTATAAAACCAAAAGTACTTGTTTTCCATTTTCTAAAAGCATGCATGACTTAGAAAATATTTTTCCTCTTTTTTTATTTTTTCTAAGTCATGCATATGTTATGATTCCTCATGTATGCATATATAACCATAATATGAAATATGCGCATTTGTCATTTTCCCTTATTCTTTTCATTCCTTCTCAAACATCATGTTATTTTCTCATTCATTTATATATAAATATATATCATGTCTCAAATTAATTTCAATTATACAATATAGGCTTAATATAAGGGTTATTTCACATAACATGCACATAATTAAACAACATTAACCTATATCGCATAAAATGACATTTTTGCCCTTATGGCCAAAATTACCTTTTTACCCTTATGACCAAAAATTACATCATGAATCCTAATGAATTTCTTTATCCTTTTAAACATAAATCATCTTAATTCTAATACCTTACACACTTATATACAGATATGATTCACTCGTTATGATTTATGCATGTATGAGTGCCATGACATTTCTATTTTCTGATCGTACATCTTTCTCAACTTTTTATCAGCCACACAGGCTTGTATGCATAATTCTAATGCAAATGACTTTCATAAAATATTTACTAATTTGTTTCTCTCTCTTTCTCATTGACTGGTCTAGACTACATATGACAGTACTTGCAGTCACCATACAAAGTATAATTCTCTCTTACACGCATATTTTTTTTCTTTGCTTTCCACACAGTACAGCTAATATTTTTATTTTGTTGTCCATACAGTACAACTGATATTTTTCTTTTGCTGTCCACACAATACAACTGATATTTTTTTTTTTGCTGTCCACACAGTACAGCTGATATTTTTTTCTTTTGCTGTCCACACAATACAGCTGATATTTTTCTTCGCTGTCCACACAGTACAGCTGATATTTTTCTTTGCTATCCACACAGTACAACTGGTTGTCCACACAGTATAACCGATTATTTTATTTGCTGTCCACACAGTACAGCTGGCGTGTAAGGATTTTAAGTATGTTTTCTGCTTTCCTGTATCATATGAGTCATTATAAAACCAAAAGTACTTGTTTTCCATTTTCTAAAAGCATGCATGACTTAGAAAATATTTTTCTTTTTTTTTTATTTTTTCTAAATCATGCATATGTTATGATTCCTCATGTATGCATATATAACCATAATATGAAATATGCGCATTTGTCATTTTCCCTTATTCTTTTCATTCCTTCTCAAACATCATGTTATTTTCTCATGCATTTATATATAAATATATATCATGTCTCAAATTAATTTCAATTATACAATATAGGCTTAATATAAGGGTTATTTCACATAACATGCACATAATTAAACAACATTAACCTATATCGCATAAAATGACATTTTTGCCCTTATGGCCAAAATTACCTTTTTACCCTTATGGCCAAAAATTACATCATGAATCCTAATGAATTTCTTTATCCTTTTAAACATAAATCATCTTAATTCTAATACCTTACACACTTATATAAGTAAAGGTTATTTAAATAACCTAACTCAAATTTACTTCAAGTATGTAAAGTATGAAATTCTTACATTTTCTTTGCCAAATAGGTGATTTAAGCTTATTCACCTTCTTTTCTTCTTCTTGGCAACCTTAATCAACCAAAAATATAATCATCCATCAAACTCCCAAATTTCACATATCTTAAAAATTAAATTTCTTACCTTAGAACTGATCAGAATTGACAGATCTACACTTTTTATAACTGGGGCCTCTGGAAATTAGGTGATTTAGCTAGGTTTTTGGTGAATTTTGGTTAAGGGAAAAAGCTTAGCTAAAAAAATAATGGAGCTCTCGGCAATAAGGAAGAAGATGAATAGATTATATATTTTATAAGCCTTTTGGACCATTTTGCCCTTAACCTTTTCCATAAATTACTATTTTATCCTTAGTCAATTACCAAAAACCCTTAGCACCACCATATAATTTCAAGTGTGCCCTTCAATTTTAATTCTCACTTTGTCCCTTGAATCTTTATAAAATGACCATTTTACCCCCTTTGAAAAATATTGCTCATTTAATAGTTTTCTATAATTCTTTTGCAATTTCTTTACACAACAAGTTACAAAATCAACTCTAGGGGTAATTTTGGAAGTGGAGTTTACTGACACACCTGAATTCGGATGTTACATTTCTTCCCCCTTAAAAGAATTTCGTCCTGTAAATTTAAACAAATAAGTTGGGAAATCTCTCTCTCATTTGTTGCTCAACCTCCCATGTGGCTTCTTCCACCTTATGATTCCTCCATAATACTTTCACTAATGGAATTGTTTTAATTCGGAGCTCTTTTATTTTTTTGTCTAGTATCTGCACCGGTTGCTCCTCATAAGCTAAATCTTCTTTTAATTCCACATCATCTGATTTCAAGACATGTAAAGGATCGCTAATGTACTTTCTCAATAAAGAAATATGAAATACATTATGAACTCGATTCATACTAGGTGGAAGTGCAAGTCTATAAGCCATCTTGCCCACTCTTTCTAAAATTTCAAATGGGCCAATAATCTTGGAGCAAGTTTCCCTTTTCTTCCAAATCTCATCACGTGCTTGTAAGGGGCTACTTTCACAAAAACTTTATCACCCGGTTGAAACTCTACTTCTTTCCTCTTCAAATCTGCATAGCTCTTTTGTCTGTCCTGAGCTTGCTTCAATCTAGTCTTGATAGTCTTTATATCTTCCACCATCCTTTGGGTTAACTCAGGCCCAAGAACTTGACTCAAATCATCTCGCTCTCCTATATCATCCCAATGTAATGGGGATTTACACTTTCTTCCATAAAGAGCCTCATATGGGGCCATTTTAATAGTGGATTAGTAACTATTATTATATGCAAATTCGATTAATGGAATCATTTCATGCCAGGTCATTTTATAATCTAAACAACAGGCCCTCAACATATCCTCTAGTATTTGGTTCACCCTTTCTGTCTGGCCATCTGTTTGAGGATGATATGCTGTGCTAAATGCCCACCTAGTACCCAATGCTCTTTGTAAGCTACCCCAAAAAGTTGAAATAAATCTGGGGTCTTTATCTGACACAATAGTTTTGGGTACGCCATATAATCTCACAATCTCCCGTATATAAATCTGGGCCAGTTGATTTGAAGCAAAACTATCTTTCACTAGAATAAAATGGGCCGATTTAGTCAATCTATCTACAATCACCCATAAGGCATTATAGCCTTTTTGTACTCGAGGTAGGCCAATGATGAAATCCATTGAAATATCTTCCCACTTCTATTCAGGAACACTAAGTGGGTGAAGCAAACTTGAAGGTCTCTGATGCTCGGCCTTGACCTGTTGACATACCAAGCACTTAGCTACATAGTCACCAATATCTTTCTTCATACCTATCCACCAATAAGTTTTATTTAAATCCTGATACATCTTTACTCCCTCAGGATGAGCAGTATAAAGTGTATCATGTGCTTCACTTAGGATTTTCTTTCTCAATTCCAGATCTTAGGGAATACATACCCTGTTTCTGAACTTGAGCACTCCATCTATCAGTTGAAACTCAATTACTTTCCCTTCACATATCTGTTGACTTATTTTCTGGCACCACAAATCTTCTACTTGCTTATCTTTTATTTCATTGAAGAGATTAGGTTGAATTTCCAATCTGGCCACTTGACTTCTTATCACCTCAATCTGTTCCCTCTAAAACTCTTTCTGTAACTCTATCTAAATGGTGAGATAAGCTATGACAATCTTTCTACTCAAGGCATCAGCTACCACATTTGCTTTACCCGACTGATATTTAATAGCACATTCATAATCTTTGACTAGCTCCAACCATCTTCTTTGTCTCATATTCAAGTCTTTCTGAGTGAAGAAATATTTTAGACTTTTATGGTCAGTGTAGATATTACATTTAACTCCATATAAATAATGCCTCCAAATTTTTAAAGCAAAAACCACTGCTGCTAACTTTAAATCATGGGTAGGGTAGCGTGTTTCATAATCTTTTAACTGCCGAGAGGCATACGCTATCACCTTACCCTTTTGCATCAGCACGGCTCCCAAGCCATTATGCGAGGCATCACAATAAATATCATAATCTACACCTTCCTTTGGTAATACTAAAATAGGAGCTGTAGTCAACCGTCTTTTTAGCTCTTGGAAACTCTTTTCACAAGCATCAGTCCATATAAAAGGAGTTCCTTGTCTAGTAAGAGCTGTAAGTGGCTTGGCCAACCGGGCAAAACCTTGAACAAATCTTCTGTAATAGCTAGCTAGCCCCAAAAAGCTTCTGATCTCTTTCACAGTCTTTGGCCTCACCCATTCAAGTATTGTTTCCACTTTACTGGGGTCTACAGCTATACCTTCCTTAGTTTCTTCTATGACTTCCTCACGAATCTCACTTCTAATCTCATCTCGGATGGCATCTCTGGCTATATTTTCAGGTGTGGGTCTATCTTGACTCTCAGTCAACACCTGACGGACTATATCTCTTATTTCTGCTAGCCCAAATCCTGAACCAACTGACGGGGCAAGGTTAGACGGTTCTCCCGTCTCTCTCTGAATACCCCTTCCACGACCCCGTCCTCGTCCTTGTCTTGTGGTACTCATCTAATAACTATATAAGTGTAATTACATAATATTCTATTATTTGAATACAGGTAAAGAAAATAACTTACTGCAGTCGATTCTCGGGAGCTGATCTGTGAGACATGAGGGGCACCTGTGCAATATTAGAATGCAAAACCATAGATATATTGTATTATATTACCACACATTATATTATATCTTCCTTTAAGCGCTCAAAATCGCGCTCTGATACCAAAAATGTAACCTCTCCTAACCATTGGGTGTGTTACAGAAAAACGGCATGAGTTCCCCTATTTTAGAGGGCCCGGGGAATTTTTTTCTCTATTGAATTATGCCCTGTAACACTCCCAATTAACAATTTACATAAACCAGTCTTACCAATCGACTGGATTTTTATCACATAATCATAATAAATAAAATAAGTACATAATAATAACTATCATAAAAATTATCATCCACAGAAACTTTATAACCAATTTTCAAAACTACTCATATATATATATATATATATATATATATATATATATATATATTACATATACATCATAACATTTAAGTCAACAAAATTATGGTGCCTTCCTCCCTTAGCCTCATGTCTCATTAGTGCTCCCTGAGAACCTTTGCTGTATTTCTTTACCTGTAAAATATTAAATTAAACGGAGTGAGCGACTATGGCTCAGTAAGAAAATCATACTAAACACTTAAAGCATTTTATACCAGTACTAATCTTTTATAATCTTTTCTATACTCAACGTGTCTGAACTATTTACAACAAAATAATTGACACAGAACACGCATTTAACACATATCATAATTCTTTTCTTTCACACATTTATTCATTTTCTTACTATACAGATATGATTCACTCGTTATGATTTATGCATATATGAGTGCCATGACATTTTTATTTTCTGATCGTACATCTTTCTCAACTCTTTATCAGCCACACAGGCTTGTATGCATAATTCTAATGCAAATGACTTTCATAAAATATTTACTAATTTGTTTCTCTCTCTTTCTCATTGACTGGTCTAGACTACATATGACAGTACTTGCAGTCACCATACAAAGTATAATTCTCTCTTACACGCATATTTTTTTTCTTTGCTTTCCACACAGTACAGCTAATATTTTTATTTTGCTGTCCATACAGTACAACTGATATTTTTCTTTTGCTGTCCACACAGTACAGCTGATATTTTTTTTTTTGCTGTCCACACAGTACAGCTGATATTTTTTTCTTTTGCTGTCCACACAATACAGCTGATATTTTTCTTCGCTGTCCACACAGTACAACTGATATTTTTCTTTGCTATCCACACAGTACAACTGGTTGTCCACACAGTACAACTGGTTGTCCACACAGTATAACCGATTATTTTATTTGCTGTCCACACAGTACAGCTGGCGTGTAAGGATTTTAAGTATGTTTTCTGCTTTCCTGTATCATATGAGTCATTATAAAACCAAAAGTACTTGTTTTCCATTTTCTAAAAGCATGCATGACTTAGAAAATATTTTTCTTTTTTTTTTATTTTTTCTAAATCATGCATATGTTATGATTCCTCATGTATGCATATATAACCATAATATGAAATATGCGCATTTGTCATTTTCCCTTATTCTTTTCATTCCTTCTCAAACATCATGTTATTTTCTCATGCATTTATATATAAATATATATCATGTCTCAAATTAATTTCAATTATACAATATAGGCTTAATATAAGGGTTATTTCACATAACATGCACATAATTAAACAACATTAACCTATATCGCATAAAATGACATTTTTGCCCTTATGGCCAAAATTACCTTTTTACCCTTATGGCCAAAAATTACATCATGAATCCTAATGAATTTCTTTATCCTTTTAAACATAAATCATCTTAATTCTAATACCTTACACACTTATATAAGTAAAGGTTATTTAAATAACCTAACTCAAATTTACTTCAAGTATGTAAAGTATGAAATTCTTACATTTTCTTTGCCAAATAGGTGATTTAAGCTTATTCACCTTCTTTTCTTCTTCTTGGCAACCTTAATCAACCAAAAATATAATCATCCATCAAACTCCCAAATTTCACATATCTTAAAAATTAAATTTCTTACCTTAGAACTGATCAGAATTGACAGATCTACACTTTTTATAACTGGGGCCTCTGGAAATTAGGTGATTTAGCTAGGTTTTTGGTGAATTTTGGTTAAGGGAAAAAGCTTAGCTAAAAAAATAATGGAGCTCTCGGCAATAAGGAAGAAGATGAATAGATTATATATTTTATAAGCCTTTTGGACCATTTTGCCCTTAACCTTTTCCATAAATTACTATTTTATCCTTAGTCAATTACCAAAAACCCTTAGCACCACCATATAATTTCAAGTGTGCCCTTCAATTTTAATTCTCACTTTGTCCCTTGAATCTTTATAAAATACCCATTTTACCCCCTTTGAAAAATATTGCTCATTTAATAGTTTTCTATAATTCTTTTGCAATTTCTTTACACAACAAGTTACAAAATCAACTCTAGGGGTAATTTTGGAAGTGGAGTTTACTGACACACCTGAATTCGGATGTTACATTTCTTCCCCCCTTAAAAGAATTTCGTCTTGTAAATTTAAACAAATAAGTTGGGAAATCTCTCTCTCATTTGTTGCTCAACCTCCCATGTGGCTTCTTCCACCTTATGATTCCTCCATAATACTTTCACTAATGGAATTGTTTTAATTCGGAGCTCTTTTATTTTTTTGTCTAGTATCTGCACCGGTTGCTCCTCATAAGCTAAATCTTCTTTTAATTCCACATCATCTGATTTCAAGACATGTAAAGGATCGCTAATGTACTTTCTCAATAAAGAAATATGAAATACATTATGAACTCGATTCATACTAGGTGGAAGTGCAAGTCTATAAGCCATCTTGCCCACTCTTTCTAAAATTTCAAATGGGCCAATAATCTTGGAGCAAGTTTCCCTTTTCTTCCAAATCTCATCACGTGCTTGTAAGGGGCTACTTTCACAAAAACTTTATCACCCGGTTGAAACTCTACTTCTTTCCTCTTCAAATCTGCATAGCTCTTTTGTCTGTCCTGAGCTTGCTTCAATCTAGTCTTGATAGTCTTTATATCTTCCACCATCCTTTGGGTTAACTCGGGCCCAAGAACTTGACTCAAATCATCTCGTTCTCCTATATCATCCCAATGTAATGGGGATTTACACTTTCTTCCATAAAGAGCCTCATATGGGGCCATTTTAATAGTGGATTAGTAACTATTATTATATGCAAATTCGATTAATGGAATCATTTCATGCCAGGTCATTTTATAATCTAAACAACAGACCCTCAACATATCCTCTAGTATTTGGTTCACCCTTTCTGTCTGGCCATCTGTTTGAGGATGATATGCTGTGCTAAATGCCCACCTAGTACCCAATGCTCTTTGTAAGCTACCCCAAAAAGTTGAAATAAATCTGGGGTCTTTATCTGACACAATAGTTTTGGGTACGCCATATAATCTCACAATCTCCCGTATATAAATCTGGGCCAGTTGATTTGAAGCAAAACTATCTTTCACTGGAATAAAATGGGCCGATTTAGTCAATCTATCTACAATCACCCATAAGGCATTATAGCCTTTTTGTACTCGAGGTAGGCCAATGATGAAATCCATTGAAATATCTTCCCACTTCTATTCAGGAACACTAAGTGGGTGAAGCAAACTTAAAGGTCTCTGATGCTCGGCCTTGACCTGTTGACATACCAAGCACTTAGCTACATAGTCACCAATATCTTTCTTCATACCTATCCACCAATAAGTTTTCTTTAAATCCTGATACATCTTTACTCCCCCAGGATGAGCAGTATAAAGTGTATCATGTGCTTCACTTAGGATTTTCTTTCTCAATTCCAGATCTTAGGGAATACATACCCTGTTTCTGAACTTGAGCACTCCATCTATCAGTTGAAACTCAATTACTTTCCCTTCACATATCTGTTGACTTATTTTCTGGCACCACAAATCTTCTACTTGCTTATCTTTTATTTCATTGAAGAGATTAGGTTGAATTTCCAATCTGGCCACTTGACTTCTTATCACCTCAATCTGTTCCCTCTAAAACTCTTTCTGTAACTCTATCTAAATGGTGAGATGAGCTATGACAATCTTTCTACTCAAGGCATCAGCTACCACATTTGCTTTACCCGACTGATATTTAATAGCACATTCATAATCTTTGACTAGCTCCAACCATCTTCTTTGTCTCATATTCAAGTCTTTCTGAGTGAAGAAATATTTTAGACTTTTATGGTCAGTGTAGATATTACATTTAACTCCATATAAATAATGCCTCCAAATTTTTAAAGCAAAAACCACTGCTGCTAACTTTAAATCATGGGTAGGGTAGCGTGTTTCATAATCTTTTAACTGCCGAGAGGCATACGCTATCACCTTACCCTTTTGCATCAGCACGGCTCCCAAGCCATTATGCGAGGCATCACAATAAATATCATAATCTACACCTTCCTTTGGTAATACTAAAATAGGAGCTGTAGTCAACCGTCTTTTTAGCTCTTGGAAACTCTTTTCACAAGCATCAGTCCATATAAAAGGAGTTCCTTGTCTAGTAAGAGCTGTAAGTGGCTTGGCCAACCGGGCAAAACCTTGAACAAATCTTCTGTAATAGCTAGCTAGCCCCAAAAAGCTTCTGATCTCTTTCACAGTCTTTGGCCTCACCCATTCAAGTATTGTTTCCACTTTACTGGGGTCTACAGCTATACCTTCCTTAGTTTCTTCTATGACTTCCTCACGAATCTCACTTCTAATCTCATCTCGGATGGCATCTCTGGCTATATTTTCAGGTGTGGGTCTATCTTGACTCTCAGTCAACACCTGACGGACTATATCTCTTATTTCTGCTAGCCCAAATCCTGAACCAACTGACGGGGCAAGGTTAGACGGTTCTCCCGTCTCTCTCTGAATACCCCTTCCACGACCCCGTCCTCGTCCTTGTCTTGTGGTACTCATCTAATAACTATATAAGTGTAATTACATAATATTCTATTATTTGAATACAGGTAAAGAAAATAACTTACTGCAGTCGATTCTCGGGAGCTGATCTGTGAGACATGAGGGGCACCTGTGCAATATTAGAATGCAAAACCATAGATATATTGTATTATATTACCACACATTATATTATATCTTCCTTTAAGCGCTCAAAATCGCGCTCTGATACCAAAAATGTAACCTCTCCTAACCATTGGGTGTGTTACAGAAAAACGGCATGAGTTCCCCTATTTTAGAGGGCCCGGGGAATTTTTTTCTCTATTGAATTATGCCCTGTAACACTCCCAATTAACAATTTACATAAACCAGTCTTACCAATCGACTGGATTTTTATCACATAATCATAATAAATAAAATAAGTACATAATAATAACTATCATAAAAATTATCATCCACAGAAACTTTATAACCAATTTTCAAAACTACTCATATATATATATATATATATATATATATATATATTACATATACATCATAACATTTAAGTCAACAAAATTATGGTGCCTTCCTCCCTTAGCCTCATGTCTCATTAGTGCTCCCTGAGAACCTTTGCTGCATTTCTTTACCTGTAAAATATTAAATTAAACGGAGTGAGCGACTATGGCTCAGTAAGAAAATCATACTAAACACTTAAAGCATTTTATACCAGTACTAATCTTTTATAATCTTTTCCATACTCAGCGTGTCTGAACTATTTACAACAAAATAATTGACATAGAACACGCATTTAACACATATCATAATTCTTTTCTTTCACACATTTATTCATTTTCTTACTATACAGATATGATTCACTCGTTATGATTTATGCATGTATGAGTGCCATGACATTTCTATTTTCTGATCGTACATATTTCTCAACTCTTTATCAGCCACACAGGCTTGTATGCATAATTCTAATGCAAATGACTTTCATAAAATATTTACTAATTTGTTTCTCTCTCTTTCTCATTGACTGGTCTAGACTACATATGACAGTACTTGCAGTCACCATACAAAGTATAATTCTCTCTTACACGCATATTTTTTTTCTTTGCTGTCCACACAGTACAGCTAATATTTTTATTTTGCTGTCCACACAGTACAACTGATATTTTTCTTTTGCTGTCCACACAGTACAGCTGATATTTTTTCTTTTGCTGTCCACACAGTACAGCTGATATTTTTCTTTTCCTGTATCATATGAGTCATTATAAAACCAAAAATACTTGTTTTCCATTTTCTAAAAGCATGCATGACTTAGAAAATATTTTTCCTTTTTCTTTATTTTTTCTAAATCATGCATATGTTATGATTCCTCATGTATGCATATATAACCATAATATGAAATATGCGCATTTGTCATTTTCCCTTATTCTTTTCATTCCTTCTCAAACATCATGTTATTTTCTCATGCATTTATATATAAATATATATCATGTCTCAAATTAATTTCAATTATACAATATAGGCTTAATATAAGGGTTATTTCACATAACATGCACATAATTAAACAACATTAACCTATATCGCATAAAATGACATTTTTGTCCTTATGGCCAAAATTACCTTTTTACCCTTATGGCCAAAAATTACATCATGAATCCTAATGAATTTCTTTATCCTTTTAAGTATAAATCATCTTAATTCTAATGCATTACACACTTATATAAGTAAAAGTTATTTAAATAACCTAACTCAAATTTACTTCAAGTATGTAAAGTATGAAATTCTTACCTTTTCTTTGCCAAATAGGTGATTTAAGCTTATTCACCTTCTTTTCTTCTTCTTGGCAACCTTAATCAACCAAAAATATAATCATCCATCAAACTCCCAAATTTCACATATCTTAAAAATTAAATTTCTTACCTTAGAACTGATCAGAATTGACAGATCTACACTTTTTATAACTGGGGCCTCTGGAAATTAGGTGATTTAGCTAGGTTTTTGGTGAATTTTGGTTAAGGGAAAAAGCTTAGCTAAAAAAATAATGGAGCTCTCGGCAATAAGGAAGAAGATGAATAGATTATATATTTTATAAGCCTTTTGGACCATTTTGCCCTTAACCTTTTCCATAAATTACTATTTTATCCTTAGCCAATTACCAAAAACCCTTAGCACCACCATATAATTTCAAGTGTGCCCTTCAATTTTAATTCCCACTTTGTCCCTTGAATCTTTATAAAATGACCATTTTACCCCCTTTGAAAAATATTGCTCATTTAGTAGTTTTCTATAATTCTTTTACAATTTCTTTACACAACAAGTTACAAAATCAACTCTAGGGATAATTTTGGAAGTGGAGTTTACTGACACACCTTAATTCGGATGTTGCAGATTCACCAAAAACTTCATACATGTTTTAGAATGTGATTGTCTTTATTTGTCTTTGTGCATATTTCCTTGTGAAGTTTGATGATGATAGGTGTTGATGCTTGAGTCTTGGTTGGTTTGAATCCTAAGGTATGCACACTTTTTGGTATTATGAGAAAAATGATTGATGAAACCTTTTTATTTTTGTTTTGTTTTACTCGAGGACGAGCAAAAGATAAGTGTGGGGGAATTTGATAACGTTGTTAATTATTATTATTTTGAGTTCTACTTCCCTTATGTTGCGTGAAAAATTTAATTCAATCAAATGAAATTATTTATCTTTTGCACTTAGGAAGCTTTGTATATTTTTTTTGGAGTAAGTTAGGCAAAAATTGTAAAACTAAAGCAGATTTACGAATCAACAAAAATCCGTGATGCTGACCAGGCGTAGGCACGTGAAATGACGAAAGCAGAATTCGAAAATTAAATCTGGACATCCAAATTAGTTGAAAGAGTCCACAAAAGTCAAGATTTGCTTCCTAGAAAAAGAATAATTATTAGCTGGAAAAGAGAATTAATTGAGATAAATAAGGAATAATATTTTTAGAGGAAGGATATACATTAAAATTTATATCTTTTCCTTTCTTTTTGGGAAAATATGTATCACCTTTGCTTGGCTGGATTAAGAGATTATAATTGACCTTTATTTCCAGATCTGAGTAGAGAGAAAATATATATACTTTTATTTTTATTTTACTAGAGGATTATTTATCATTTTAATTTGGAGGATTAGAGAGCTAAATATGGTTTACAGTGGTTGATTATTTTCTCTTGGTTGAAGGGATCTAAAACCATGGAACTGTAATAATTGTGAGATTAAGTTTTGTTCTTTAATGCATCTTTTAATTATTCAAGTATTAATTATCTTTCTGAATTATTTTTTATGATTGTGTTGATTGATTGCTAAGACGCGCGATTAGTTTATGAATTAATATAATCCACTGCTAGTTTAGGTATTGAATCTGTAATTGTTCAATTCATCTAATCGAAGTGGCAATTGAGATTTATCATTTGCTGCGTTAGAAACTGTAAATCTTAGGAAAATAATCAACCGAATTAAATGCAACATCGTACACTTGTGTTATCTTACTTCGTTGGTTTTTCTAATTCGTAATACTATTGTTTAATTAAATTTGAGATCGTATCTGAATTATTAATTGGAATACATGTTTTTGGTTAACTAATCATAAGGAAGGACAAGTAATTAATACCACAACAAATATTTGAATAGTTAATTTGATATTTTGGTATCGATGATCAATCGTAGTTCAATGGTGGATGTGACCGTAGACCAAAGTTTTTTTAATTGATTATTTGTTTTAGATTATTTTGTTGAATTTTTATTTATTGTTTTTAATTATAATTTGCATTCAATTCAAAACCCCTTTTTATTTCCTTGTTTTGATTGATTTGTGACGACGTAATAATTAAAACTCTTCGAGGGAACAATCCCTACTTTCTTTTACCATATTTTTGTTGTAGGAATTTAGGATTTTAATTGGGGTGTCGACAACAACACTTACCAATTATGAAAATTGTAACTAAAAAATGAAGTCATGTACAATTGAAGACTGAAATGAAGGAATTATTGAAGACCCAATGATTAGGCCCTAGGTTGACCAATCAAACCCTTATGGCTCGAGGCAATTGACATTAGTGAAAGTTGTATACCAACACATTTAATTTACGTTGTTGTACACATGTTAGGTTTTATTTTTCCGAATAATCACCTCACATGTTAAATAGCTAAAATTGGTAAGGTAATAATAAATCCCTTATATGTACATATTAAGTCAAAAATAACCAAATGCCTTCCAATATAATGCTTCAAGGCAAGCTCCTGTTCATTGGAACCGTGTTCACCAAAGTGAAAGGTATACTTCTATCAGGTGAAAGATTGAGTGATTGTTTGTATTGGGTATGACTTAACAAGTACTTCTAGCTTATTCGCTAAAATAAAAGTGAAAGTGTATTAGAGGCAAAGTTAGGGACTTGCAAGTATTATTACATGAGTGATATGTAGTATCCATCCTACTGAAACCGAGAATCACAATTGATATCTCATGATTGATTCATGCGTAATTGTCGAATTATAGATTGTGGATTTTTATGATTGGTTTGATTAACTTATCTAATTGGTTAATTTGAACTCGTTCACCAAAGCAAAAGGGAGAATTAATTCAATGGGATCTCAGCCTGCTAGAAAGTCTATTGGGGATTTCTCTAGTCCAATAGAGAAGAGCTATTAACTTGAATAAAATAGTGGGAACATTTATTTGATAAAAGACCACGCTAAATAAATATAAAATTAAAATATGACTTCATTTTTAGTTTTATAGAAAAGACTTAACACACAACCTAATAGTTGAGAAGATATTAAAAAATGAATTTGGGTTGGATACAAAACATCTCGGCTGGTATCAATGTCTATAGACTGTACTAAAAGAAAAAAGAATCTTGTATGTTGTGGTATAAAATTTACCAGTTCTCCCAAACTTGGCACTGAAATGAGAGAATTTAATCTTTACGAGAAAAGCAAAAATATATGATGGAGTGGAGAATGAAATTCACATGTTTAATATAATTAAATTGATCAAGAAGGCCAGAACTCTAAACTTATGTATAACGAATAACATAGCCTTTAACATTGTTATCTTATCTTTACTCAAATACTACACTAAGTTCGTTACAACCTTTTTAAAGGATAACAAAGGAGAATCCATCGAAGGTTTGATAAAGATGGTAGTGAATATTGATGTACATATTGATATGGTTAAACAGGTCTAATCCAATTTGAAAAGACAGGAAGAAAAAAGTAAGGTTGACACCTAGCTAAATTTTCAATCTTAGCTAGTACATCAAAACACACTAAACTCTCACATGGGTGTAGGTGGCAAATGCAAGGTAATTTGCTTTTCATGTGGTAGGTCTAACCACTAAATCAAATGCTGTAAAACCTTTCTAGCTAATGAAAGAAGAAAGACTGAGTTTTCAACTTCAAGTAATATTGAGAATTGAACCTTTTCTTGAAATCTCAGACTATTTGTCATGAGATTTAAATTCTCACATTTGTTCGATGTAAAGAAACTAAGGCATAGTGGATGTTAGCCGAAAAAAGAGGTGAATATACAAGTTGGAAATGTGGTATGTGTACAACATGTTAGCTATAGGATTTATGTATTCATTCTAGCACACGGGCAAGAAGAAAAGAAATAATAACTAATTGTAATATTTTTCATAAATAAAACTTTTGAGAGATTTATTACTATGATTATTGAAAGAACTCTCAATCATATAAATTAATTTGAATTGATGATTTGGCACGAAAGATTGAGCATGACTATAACTTTGATTCATTCAATTGTTGTTGAATAATGGATACTAGTTATGTCTTTTGGACAAAGATAACCATGCTAGTCTTTCACTATCTTAAGTGGGAGCATCATTCAACTATTGAATTTCGTTTAAACGATAAGAATTAATAGTTTGTATCTAACAAAACAAATTTTGAATTTCATAAGATTCATTGGACATTTCAATGAATATGATTTGTAGATCTTCAGAAATACAAATTTGAATACTTTGAAGAAATTCAAGAATAAAATAAAGAATTTGTTAACATGTATATTCGATCACTTGGGTTAAACTAAGAAGGTGACTACATAAGGTAAATGCTCCAACTTAATGTCTGAGATGTAGTGAGAGTTTTAATATCCACTAAATGTTTTAAGGTAATATCTTAGTGATTGTAACCCATATTTATGTCTATGAGTATAACACAATTTATATATGTTGTACACATTAGATTAAAGCCCAATGACGTATTTAATAATGGTAGTGGCATTAATGTTAAACAATTAACTTGAGTTAGTTGAATCATGTGTTAAATAGATTATTTTATGTGATATTCTAAAGGAAACTTAAGAATATTGCTCTTCCAATACCAAATAGGTTTTAAAATCTATTTTAGAAGACTTTTTTAGATGTCATTCTCTAAAAGATCAAGTGGGAGAATAATAGAACTCAATAGAGTTCTAATTCACAAGAAAAATAGACATAATGTAAATGATGTGCCAATAAGTATGGTTGAAAATCACAATGAAAATTACTTATTCCTAGAGAAAACAAGTAATCAGCCTACGTATATAAAATAATATAAGACGGATAAGATGCATTTGGAGTTTATAAGAATTAAAATTCTTATAACTCTTGATAAATGCACTGGTCATTTATGATGTTAAAATCTAAGACCTACAAGTGATGCTAAAATCTAGATGCGATCATAGTTGCTACACAACATTAAAAGTTTGACAATTAATTATCAAAAGCATCTCCAATAGATAAAACCTAGAATGGTTATTACCATATCACTTCTAATGGTATTAACCTTGAAAAGGAGTTGGTCAGGTATGCAAGTTGATTAGTTCTATTCAAGAACTCATGTAAACATTGGAATCCATTAATCCTCATACAAATAAAACCATAAAATCTTTTGGCTTTATTAAGATGAATATGAAATCTATATACAAAAGCTAGTGGGAGTACAATGACAATTTTGACATTGTACATTTATATGACAATAAACATATCAAAATTAAGTGTGAAATTTGCAACTGACATAATAAGACTTGGGTAACCAATAATCCTTCATAAAAGAACTTAAACTAAGTAGTTCATATACTTGTATGATTTATTGTTATAGATCATATAGATTGCTAAATTTAAGTTAGAGTGAACTAGGTTATTTTATGTTGGCAGTTAATCTCAGTTCCATTCCTCTTTAGAAAATCCATCCATAAAATCATTTCAAAATCTGACATCTTAAAGTTGTATACCCTATATCTCAACAATCTATCTTATCATCTTCTTATCATTCACTACTGATCCATCATTTGACAACTTTATCTTAACTCTTTAGGCCACTCTAACTGGTTATACTCCTATCTCTTTTCACTGGACTTTTAGTTACAAAATAATAAGTAATACCATAATAAATCAAAATGTAAATAGAAGTACTAAGATAAGAGATCTAACTAGTAATTACTACCATGTTAGCCTTACTTGGCCTCTGAGTAATGGTGTACACTCTGGCAATGGTTCATTTCACTAGCTGTTTGATTCAGGCTAGAACCCTAGGATATGATCAACCTACGTGCCTTGACTAATGGCACCAATAGCAAATTACTTGTGTAACAACCTTCTTTAGGTACATACCCCTAATGGGAATATACCAAAAGAAACATGTATAGTTGGACAATTTGAAAACTTTAATGTATGATCATAATTATAAAACATGCAAAAAGATGATGCAATGAAAACACTTTATTAAGTGATGTTAATAAAACTTCAAATGTCTGAAAATAATGACAATAATAGTAACAACAATAAAACAATACTAGTAATGATGAAAAATATAAGAGTGATAATTACATAATAAAAACATTTCTCCTCATATAATTGCTTACTAGACTACTAGATCCCCATTCAACCTATTACTCACCTCTACCTATAAAATATACAACAAGAAACGTATGAGTAAACTCAGTAAGTGGAGACTTTTCAGTAGCCATAGCCATTAAACTATTTGGTAGTAAAACTTGTGTTCTATTTGTAAGTTAATTATTATCACACTATAACACCTTGGTGCCCTAACATAGGTAATCCATGAAAACTGTAGAGACCCAAGCTAGAATCGACATATTTGATACCTTAGTAAAAAATACTAAGATGCCTTGCACATATGCCAAATGACCTATTGGGTTATCTAACTAGGACACCTTGATCACATAGAAAAATCTCTAATAACAACTTATTCCCTTACCATATAAGTTGATCGAAACTGTTAAATAACCATCCAGAAATAACTCTTGCCTCAGGTACATATGTGATACATTTTGTTGATCACCTAAGAAATATCTAAAAGCCACATTTTTACTATGCACACTTGAACTGAATTAGGTGGCTATGTGCCTTTGCGCCAAGTGCATGATGCATCTCATGGGTATCTAGCCCTATTGCTTTCACAAATATCATCATTTATGCACATTGCTAGTGACTATCTAGTTGTGTGACATTAGCTTTAAGGTTGTTGACTTTTCAATTTAGATTTGACTCAATCTAAGTTTGTGTCATCATCCATACAGTAAGACAATTCATCTATGTCTCTCTTGAATTCTCTATCCTCCATTAACTTATTATTCTTCTCATATAACTCTACCTATTATGCATATAACTTAAGGGTGTAATCATCTTTTGACTTTGCTTAAGAATATACAGTCATGTGTTTCTCAATCTACACCCGTGTGCCTTTTGAACCATATATAATGATGTGTAACACTTAACACCCGATCATGTATAGAGTAGATGTACATGGGGAGTTAACCTAGACACACTCCTATGTGCTTAGATCCACATGTCCTTTAATGCATGTCGTCCATTTTTGGAAAGCCATATAAGGATATGTATCCTATACCATACGATCGTGCATTTCTCACCTTAAAACAAACACAAGATCTTTGGACTTTCAAATTTTCTAGAATAACACAGGTGTGTATAAGACCATACACGACTATGTGTCACGATCTGGGAATCGTACCCTAGGGTTTTTATATTACTCCAGTTGCACATAAAGCCATTCAAGCACACATTTAGGCCAATACAAAGTGTCTCTAAGTCCTCTAAACAGTTTATTCAATGGAAATTATGTTTTATAACAAGTACACACATCACATCAATGACATTATTGAATTATCATCTCAAAACACAAAATATTCAAACTCAAGATGCTATATATGCTTATGGTTCATTATAATTGCATAAAAAAATAAGTGCATTATACATATCATCCTATTCATGCTTAATTGACTCTAGATCATATATATAACAAACAAACTTTGAGGATTCCATAATCAAATAAGGGATTTCGCTCCATTTACTTGGATTTTGATGATAAAGCCTCTTTTGCATAGTAATGGTGATTTCGATGATTGCTAGTAGCTGTACCAATAACAAAAATACCCCTTCTATCTTTTACATTCTGTGCTTTCTGCAGCTATGAAAAATAATGGAAAAGAGTTAGGGTTATCATATTTTTTATTTTAATTTATGGAAGCGATACACGGGTATGTATGGATCATATATGGCTGTGTGTCTAGTTTCATAACGAAGGCAATATAGGTGTGTATGTTCTTAGGCTTACTTGTAGGTGTTATAATCCTCCCCCTTAAAATGAATTTCATCCTCGAAATTCACTCAAACAAATATAGGAATCTCTGTTATGTATCCTACTCAACCTTGTATATAGCCTCTTCAATTTGATAATTTCTCCAAAGAACTTTTACTAATGGAATTTGATTACATCTAAGCTTTTTAACTCGTCTATCTAGTATCTAAACTGGTCGTTCCTCATAAATCAGATTGTCCTCAAGCTCGACATCCTCAACACTAAGCATATAGGTAGGATCACTAATACACTTGCATAACAACAATACATGGACACACTATGAATGCAATTCATGCTTATTGGTAGTGCAAGCCAATAGGCAACCCTACTTATACCTTCAATACCTCAAAGAATCCTACAAATCTTGGCATTAACTTCCTTTTCTTATTGAATCTCATAACATACCTGTAAGGGGCTACTCTAATGAACACCTTATCAATTATCTAAAACTCAAGATCATGCCTCTTTTGATCCACATAACTCTTCTAACGATCTTAGGCTTACCTCATTCTCTCTCTCATCATCTTCAAATCCTCAATCATTCTTTGGGTCAGCTCAGGTCCTAATGACTAAGCTAAAACGTTTCTCTCATATCTCATCCTAATGCATTGGTGATCTACATCTTTTGTAAGAAGCCATCTTGATGGTTGCTTGGTCACTATTATTATAAGCAAACTCCATCAATGGTAACACATCTATCCAACTTGCTCCTTTGTCTAAGTAACAAGCCTTCAATATGTCCTCAATCTCCTAGTTGACTCTTTTGGTCTATCAATCAGTCTGGGATGATATGCTATGTTGAATGCCAATATCTCACCCAAGAACTTTTACTTACTCTGCCAAAATGTTGAGATAAATTAGGTGTATTAGTCTGATATTATTGTCTTAGGTACTCCATGAAGTCTGACAATCTCTCTCACATAGATCTAACCCAGTTAATCTATACTTAAATGTGTTGATTTGGTCAACCAATTAACTATGCCTATAATACATTATAACCACCTTTGACCCTTAGTAATCTAAACATGAAATCTATCGATATGTGTTCTCATTTCCACTTAGAGATACTAAGGGGTTGTAAAAGTTCGGATGACCTTTGATGTTTAGTCTTAACCTATTGACACACAAGACATTTAGCCATAAAGTTTGCAATATTTTTCTTTATTCTTGGCCACCAAAACTTCTTTCTTAGATCTTGATACATTTTTACACTTCTAGGATAGTGTGCTTCTACTAGAATCTTATCTCTCAAACTCTACCTCAGGGAATACATATCTTTCTTTAAAACCTCAAGATGTCTTTTACCATATTGAACTTAGTTTCAACATTTCCAATCCTTTTCTACTTGATCTGTAGATATCCCTCTTTCAAAGCCTATGTTATATGAATCTCATCTAAAATGGTTGATTGGATCTAGAGACCTATCAACTGCCCAGTGATAATCTTAATCTATTTTCTCACTAACTCCTGTTATAACTCATAGTGAGTGGTAATCTGTGATAAGAATACTTTTCTATTAAGGGCATCTACAACTACATTTGTTTTACCTAGATGGTACTTAATCTCGCAATCATAATCATTTACCAACTTTAACTACCATTTCTATCCATATTCAGTTCCTTTTAAGTGAATAGATATATGAGACTCTTGTGATGCAGGTAGATGTTACTTTTCACCCTATATAGGTAGTGTCACCATATCTTAAATGTAAACACCACTACTGTTAACTCAAGATCATGAGTAAAGGGGAGGGAGGAGGGTGTATCTAGCCTCATACTCCTTTAACTGATAAGAAACAAAAGTTATCACCTTCCTTTTCTACATCAATATTACTCTCAAACCCTAATATGAGGCATCTATGTATAAACCATAGTCTTTGCCCTCTTTTGGCAAGGCAAGATAGGAGCTAAGGTCAATTTCACCTTCAATTCCTGGAAACTTTGCTTACAAGACTTTGACCATGTAAAAGGAATCTGTTTTCATGTTAACTCTATGAGGGGTTGACCTAACTTGGTGAATCCCTCAATAAAATGTCTGTAGTAGCCTACCAATCTTAGGAAACTCTTAACCTTCTTAGTTGTCTTCAGTATCTGCCACTTTATCACTACCTTAAATTTACTAGGTTTTATTGATATGCCATCTATTGAAACCACATGACCTATAAATGCCCCTTTATCTAGCCAGAACTCATATTTAGGGAACTACACAAACAGTTGCCTTTTTCTCAATCTCTAGAGCATAAATCTTAGGTGTTGCTCATACTTCTTTAAAGTTCAAAAGTAAACCAAGATGTCAATGAACACCACTAAGAACTTATCCAAACAATCCTATAACACTCTATTCATGAGGTTTATAAATACTGTCAGGACATTGGTCAATCCAAATGACATGATTACAAACTCATAATGTTTATATCTAGTTTTGGAAGTAGTTTTAGGTATATCTTGCTCTACTACTTTGACTTAGTGATACCCTAACCTCATATCTATCTTAAAAAATACTGAAACACTCTTAAACTAGTCAAATAAATCATCAATTCTCGAGAATGGATATTTATTCTTTATTATGACCTTATTCAATTCCCTATCGTCAATGCACATCCTTATTGATCTATTTTTCTTCTTTACGAAAAGGATTAGTGCACCTTATAGTGAGTAGTTCTATCTGATCAACTTACTATCTAGCAATTCCTGTAATTATTTCTTTAATTCTAATAATTCACCTAAGCCATTTTGTAAAGGGATTTAGAAATTGGTGTTGTTCTCGTGGCCAACTCAATGCTAAACTCTACCTTTCTCTCTAGCGCTAACCCTAAAAGTTTGTTAGAAAATATATTTGGAAATTTTTGCACCACTAGATTATCCTTTATACCTAGAATGATCTTAGCTTATTTCTAAACCATATGTACCAAATGTGCCTTACACCCTTTACTTAGCAATTTCTTAGCCTTAATACTATTAATCATCATGATGAGGTTTTGACTTATTCTGAATATGAAATGTTCACCATTATCCATACTGAATCTAACTTTCTTTTTCTTGTAATCTATTTTAGCTCTATATCTACTCAAGAAATCCATGTCCAATATTACATTGAAGTCAAACTTGTCCATGATTATTATGTCTATGACCATTGCATGATCTCTCAGGAAGATTATCTCCCTTACGGATATTAAACTGTTATGAACCAAATCCCTATCTAGCTTTTATGTTCTGATTTGGGAATAACTAAAGGCTTCAATCCTAATCTCTCAATTATGCCTCTAGTAACAAAAAAATGTGTGGCTAGTATTCCCCTATGTTTGAGTAGTTATACATGGGCTTATTCTCCCCTAACTGTTTACTCTGTTAGGGCTAATACTATTGTTGAGGTTGTACACTGCCTAGCAAAGTGTCATGACTACTTACATTTGTAGCATACCCTTTGGTCAACTAAACACTCACTGGTGTGCCTTCTGCCACATTTACAACATGCAAAAGAATCATCATGTCTAGGATGTTTTCTTTTCTCAGTTTTTTACCTCTCTAATTTTTCTTATTCTTAGGTTGGAAAGACCTTGTACCTTTACTCTCTCATTTAGGACCATATCTACTGCCTCCCCCCCCCCCCCCCCCCCCCTCCCCCCCCAATTGCCACTAATACCTAATTGACCTCGACTCTGCCTCTATACCTAGGCTAATGGTGTAAGCTTCTCTGATAACTCTCTCTCCTTGGCTATGCGTTGCCTCATGGCCTCAAATCTCAAGACTCAACTAAAGGCCTCTAAAAAAGTCTTAAGAGGATTATCTCTTATCATGACATCCTTGCCTATATCTACCCTCAGTCCTCCTATAAACACATCTAGCTTGCCTCTTTTTGAACTAGCCATGCTAAGAGCATACTTGGCTAATGAGTTCAGCTTAGTTGAAAACTCCTTGACTGACATGTTCCTCTACCTCAAATGAAGGAACAATTAGGCTTTCATATACATGACATCGACTGACACACACTTTAACTCAAAAGCCTGTTTGAAATCTACCTATGACATCTTTGAAACTCAGTGAATCCCATACAACATCTACTACTAAACCTTAGCATTATCCATTAATAGTAGACTGATATAACAGATCTTATCAGCATCTATCATCGAGTAAATCCTCATGATATCCTTTACTACCTCCAACCATTTTTCAGTTGGTAGTCCTCCTAACATTGCATTACCTCTGAAATTTGAATGCTGATGACAACTAGATAGGTTGTAAATAAGATGTGTCTATCTTTTGCTCTTATCTCAAATCTCACCTCAAGCTGCTTCTACACTCCCTTTATTCTGCTAGGAGGGTGCTTCTGTATCTTACTGCTGCCTTGGCATTAGTAAGGCCTAGGGTGGATGCCCTACACTAGCCAAAACTTAAAGAAAGGGAAAAACTTTTAATTTGTTTTATAAGAGAAAGTAAAGTGCAAGAATGTTTATGTTAGTTCAAAATGAACTAAAATGTACTTTATATAATTGTAGCCAAATTTTCTATTTTAAAATTTTTATTTGGCCCAACAAATTCATAATTTGAAGCCTTGTCATGCATCTATATCAAATATATATGTTAACCACCCTAATTTCATCTCAGTAACATCTTAAAATTTAAAATGTTATTTTTACACCTATATAACATTTTATATGATTTTTATTATCCTTTAGAAGGTACTAGCCATCCTTAAATAATTAATTATTCTTTTCGAAAGCTTGGTTTATTTGTGTGACCTTTTAGGTTCACCGTAGCATAACCGCGAGTCCCTTTTTAGATGATTCAAAAATGTATCCTGAAATTCAACAACTATGGTAAATATCTAGTAATATGTTATAACCCTTAAACCACAATGATAAGATACTCCATCAAACCTAATTTATTTGATCGTATATTCTGTATAGGTGATATCCTTTTGTTGTCCAATCCAAATTGATTTTGAACTTATAAATCGTCAAAATCCTAACATGAATAATTTATTTAAATATTTGGAGCATATTAGTAGGAATATCCTTTGCATGACTTACATTATACTCTAGCTAGAGATTTTGATTTATAATATTTATCAATATTCATTTCAAAGCTCTAATGCAAATCGAATAAATGGATATTCAAAACTAAACACTTTCAAAGTCAATAAATCCTATCTTAATCATTATTCATCTTCATATATCAAACAACACATGACCAATATGGTTTCTTTATGAAATACAGTTATCCTCGTATTCATACACAATTTGAATCATGCGTATCCATATTGGATCTGATCATGACATCTCAGGTCAAATAATTACTTTATACACTAGTACAATCATACAATAAGTTACTTACTACGATTTAATGACTATGTGACTTATCATTATTGGTCATATAAAAAAACAGTTCCTTAACAGCTAATCCATACTAATACCCTAATGACATGACTATCATTGTTACCCGCATTAATGTCATCTCATGACATTCAACAGAGATATCCAGTATGTCTACTATGTGATATAATTGTCTAAGTTATACCATATTCGTAGGGAACAATTTGATGATTTAGTTTGTATTAAGTGTATCATCTATAGGAAACTATATTTTCACTGAACTATCTGGATGAACTGATAGTTTATCTAGATAATATGGTTGATCAATAAAGGATTTGTCACTCCTAAGCATAAGAGAAAATATCTCATATGTGAATGTTGAAAGACATTCATGACTATTTGAATCTATGGCCACAGTGGGATATGGTTGTAGTCTAATCTATGTAAGTCATTAATGTGTGTCAACTCATATTGAGAAACTACTAAGAAGACATACTTTTATATCTCAGTCTCGAGAGATATCAGTTGATGAAAGGATTAAATTGCACATAACTGTGATGTTGTAAAAGCTTATAAGGATGTTCATTGACACTATATCATCCAAATGGCCATGACACTTTGTTAGAGGTCAATATTGGTCTGTATCTGAATTTATACACTATTAGTTCAATAGACAGATAATAGGTCACATATATTAAGGGGTTGATACGAACAAAGAGGTAAGCATCATTTGAAGACAATCCTAGGATTATGGAAAGAGAGAAACGTATAGATTTGTTTTGATCAGAATCATTTGGTGCATACAATGCCACATGGCATCGTGTAAATGCACTGCATGGTTTAGGTTGGACCTACTTAGGAGCCCAACTAACCAAAGCCAAATGGTGGATGAGAGTCAACTAGTTAAGTTAACCCATAAGTAAAGTGTTTTAGTTAAACAAGAATTCTTCAGAGTCCTTATTTGATAGAAAGTTTTGGTTGAGTTGGAATCCTAATTTCTTTAGGATTCTTATGCATTAAAATTTTCAATAAATTAAGAGTCTTAATTTTAATAAGAACTCTTGGACACCTTATCACCTAAGTAATTAGAATCCTAACTAACTTAGGATTCATGCATACTTTATAAATAAAGGTGTTTAGTTTAAGTCAAAATTTGGATAACAAGCCAACACATACATCTTAAACACACATCTTCACACCTAGAACCTTATTGATGTAAGTTGCATCATCGTGACCTTTTTCTCACTTTGTCATAATCGAATTTCTAAGACCGGTCGATAGAAACCTTAACAACCTTATTTCTAGATCACGTCCTAATTGTGTTTTGCATGGATACCAAGGTGTCACCTCAAGAGGGTTGGATAGAGTTCTTTACATAGCCATGTGTAGTCTTGGAGGAACTAACAATACAAGTATAATTTCTAAACACCTTATGTGTGTTTAACATGTTCATAAATATATGCATTAAAACGAGTATCCTGTAAGATCTTTGATAAATTTTAAAAGTTTTAATTTTGTTGCACTACTAATTAGTAACGCCCTAAAACCTTACAATGTGCATGAAGGAGTCATTTAGGATATGATTCCATTTTCTTTCAGATTGTCTTGAAATTTTGTATTCAAATATTCACTTTCATGATCTGATCATAAGGTTTTAATATTCTTTTTGGATTGTTTCTCTACCTTATTCTTGAATTCCTTGAACTTTTTAAAGGATTCATATTTGTATTTCATTAAATACACTTACCTATACCTTGCATAAACGTCGTTAAAAGAGATGAAGTATTAAAAACCACTTTTCGTTATTTTACTAAATGGCCCATATACATCAAAATGTATTAGTTCTAGTAGTTCTTTGGTTCATTTTCCCTTTTACTTTTAAAGGGTGACTTGGTTCATTTTCCTTGAAGACAGGATTCATAAGTTAGATAGGGTTCAAAACCCAATGAATTCAAAACTCCACTTATTTCCAATCTTATTATCTTGTTGTCTCCTATGTGACTCAAGCAATGATGCCAAAGTAACCTTGGATTAATTTCTTCTCGAGATCTTTTATTTGTGACATAATTTATAATATTTAGATCATTTAGTTCCAAAACATACAAATCATTTTTTTTTATTATTTTGTCAACTAGAGAACTTCCAAAATGAATCAAACATTCATTACTATGGAATTGTACATTGTAATTATTTTTACATAAGATAGATTCATAAATTATATTTCTAGTAGTTTTAGCAAAATACAAAACTCTGTAGAATCTCAAAAGATATCCTGATGGAAGATTCAAAAAACAATCCCCTGTGACTTTAGTTGTAACATTTGCTCTATTGACCATCTTTAATAGAAGGATCTTATATACATGAGATGTACGATTGAAAATTAGGTTCGATGGTATGTTACTTCGTCATGGTTTAAGAGCTATGACACATTATTTGATGTTTACCATAGCCATTTAGCCTTTAGAAATGTTTTTAGATCATCCATAAATGGCTTATGCCTACTCCACGGTGAACTTAAAGGGTCATACCAATAAACTAAGTATTTTAGAGAGTGAAGATTGATTATCTGAGGTTGTGTAGCACCTTTTGAGGGATAATAAAAATTACATCATATAAAGTGTTATATGAGTGTAAAATAACATTTTTTAAGAGTTAAGGTTAAGGGTGTGCACAATCCGGTTTAGTGTAGTTTAGGAGTTTTTCAAACCAAACAAAAAAAAAGGTTTTGAAAATTTCTAAACCAAATCAAACCACCTCTTTTTCCACTATGAATTCAGCCAACAAGTGTGGAAAAGTTATGTAGGCATCGTGGGAGCATCGAGCTATCAAAGATATTCATTACACATTTAGATTGAGCCAACTACAAATAGTAGAGCTAAAAGTGCAATAGACCTTAATAGGTTGTGGAGGGCTTAGAGACTAAAACCAACTCACTCAAGGATGACTGGATACTTGAATGAGCCAACAAAGAGGTTAACCTAATTCAGGCCCAAACCTATGGAGAAATCTAATCCAAAAGGTGTAGACAGATTTTGAACGGCCGTAACTTTTGATTCGAGAAGAGTTATAAGGTCTGTAACCTATCAACGTGAAGCTCGTTTCAAGCTCTATACAACAACCTATTTTGTTAGTTGCACCTAATTTGTAAGCCCAAATAAAGGTCATTTCAATGTGTATTTTGCAATTTTGTTTTACCAAATTTAGGATTTTTAGGTTTTTATAAATTTCGGTCTTTCTTGTGACCAGGTTAGACCTTAATGAGTCCTGTTGTCATATTAAATTTTAATTATAGCTTTGGGTAGTTAATTAGATAATAGGCTTGGGAAGTTTGGAAGTCTATTGGGTCATGGGTAATTTTAGGGTTAAGTTAGCACTATATAAACAATATTTATCATGAATAAAGGATTTTTGGCCAACTTTTTGCATAGCTTGCCTATTGTTGAATTACCAACCTTTTGAACTTATCAAGATTCATCTTGTGGCATTCACCATTAACGATACCAAGGTTCATTTGGTTCAATATCGAGTCAGGTCAAGGGTTATCTAAGTAACAAAACAAATTCAATCCTAGGAAAAATATCTTCTTAAATGTTGGGTCTTGTGTCATATCATCAAGGTTCACATCAAAAAGTATGGTTGGGCTTTGTGATATTGGCTAAAGAGAAAGAGCTTGGGGTAGCTATATTGAAGAAATTAACATGACTTGGAGAAATCAAAATTTGAAGCATGTTTTTGTTTGGTTCTCCTCTTTTTAACTCTATATGGGTCTAACCTTATATAGATATTCAAGAGAGATGAAAATCTTTATGGTTGTATTTTGGAGCTTGTGTATCCCTCTTCACCTAGGGACATGTCTTATGCATTAAGGTTTTATGAGCCTTGTATTTAGCTTGCATTCTTGCTTGATGTCTTCTCAAGCTAGAAAAGTTTAGGTTGTTCTCTTTCGGTTTCAATATACTTATTTAATTACCCAAAGAAAAAATCATTTTAGGTTTTAAACCAAACCAAATTAAACTGAAAAAAATATGATTTGATTTGGTTTAAATTAGGATTTGAATCATAGTTATTAGTATCTTGCGATACACGATACGTATCATATGATATGATATGATACGATACATGTGAAAAGTGATATATATTATAAGGTGTATCGAATTAATATAATTTAGTAAACGTATGATACAATACAATGCATATTCTATAACATATATATATATATATATATATATATATATATATATATATATATATATATATATATATATATATATATATATATATATATATATATATATATATACATACACACATATATATACATACATACATATATATATACATACATACATATATATACATACATACATATATATACATACATACATATATATATACATACATATATATACATACATACATATATATATACATACATATATATACATACATACATATATATATATATCTGATACAAATTAATACATTTTTTTAGAGAAAATGATAGCATAGTAAGGTTGTACATGAAAATTTTTAAAATATTAAAGGTATTTGTAATATTTTTCAAGATGTTGACATGTCAATTATAATATATTTTTTTTAAAACGTATGATACGATATGATACACGATATGAAAAATTAAGGTTTTAATATACGATATGCGATTCGACTACTATTGTTTGAACCTTTTAAAATCATTTATATATTCATTTAATAAAATTAACTAAATTATAGTTTTCTAAAATATAATGTACACGTGTAAAATAAACATAAAATATATATACAATATACATGTAAAGAAAAAAGCAAAATAAATATTTGATTTTATGGTTTGAACTAAATTATGGACACTCTTAGTTAAGCTGTTTATGAGACAAAACTAGGGCAATTAATGTATATGTATAATATACATGCATGACTATTGTCTAAGTTGAGAAATTACAAGAGTCATGCAACAATTAGTTAATTGTTAACTAAACTCATGTTATATAAACATGAGTTTAGTTCATTTTATGTATGAAAGGGTTCATTTGAGCTAAATAGTTTTATCTCACTAAAATTTTCCTTTCACTTTTCCCTAGCATTTAGCCAAAGTTGCTCTTGTTTGGTGGGTGGACTTCTTTGGAGGCTTGACAAGTGTGAAGCTCATATCCATCATTCATCATCAAATATTCAAGCTTAGAGTAGGTAAAAATTACTAATTATTCTCCAAGGTTTTCTATGACATCGATTCTTTCATAAATAGTTCATGTATGTGGTTTTTCATCATCCTTTTCACATCTAATCTAACAACTAACCCTATAACTACTGAACTAGACAATTTAAGAGTCTCATCTTGATCTAACGCCAATGAGTCTCAAACCTAAGCCCTCTTGGGGTAATCAAGAATATTGCACTTTAAACAATCAAGTTATCCTTTAAGGGCATCAAGGTGATTTTTTTTTTCACTTACCAAAAAAAAAGGTGAATCTTTGTACCATCTCTTTTGCTTATTTATTATTATTTTTGTAATTAAACATGTTTTAAAAATAAGCACAAAGGCAAAGATACAACCTAAGCTCCTTTTAACAAACTATTGTCACAAAACCAATAGTCATCAAGATAACAATATCCATACAAAATAATGTACAAAGGTTTACAAGCAAAAAACCAACTAACACTAGTAAAATCAACAAAACACCAAAAAAACCATCTCTCAAATTTAGACCACTATATTGTAACCTTTCCTAACCAATAGGTGTGTTACAAAAAAAAGGCAAGAGTTCCCTATTTTAGAGGGCCCGGGGAATTTTTTTTTCTTAATTATGCCCTGTAACACTTCCAATTAGCAATTCACACAAACTAGTCCTACCAACCGACTGGATTTTCATCAACTTAATCACAATTAACAAAATAAATACTTAATAGTAACCATTATAGAAATTACCACTCACAGAAACTTTATAACCAATTTTCATGACTAGTCATAGATATACACATATATAGATACATATATACACAATCACATATATACATATAGGAAATAAAATATATACATATCTACCAATATTTATATCAAGTACATATTTATGCATATATTCACATGTACATCAAGACATGTAAATCAACAAAAATATGGTGCCTTTCTTCTTTAGCCTCATGTCTCACTAGTTCTCATCGAGAACATTTGCTATAACTCTTTACCTGTAAAATATTAAATTAAACGGAGTGAGCGACTATGGAGAAAATCATACTCAATGCTTAAAACATTTTATACCAGTACTAATCTCTTCTATACTCAGCGTGTCTGGGCTATTCACATACAAAATAATTGACACGGAACACGCATTAAACACATATCATAATTCTTTTCTTTCACCCATTTATTCATTTTCTTACTATACAAATATGATTCACTTGTTGTGATTTACGCATGTATGAATGTCAGGACTTTTCTATTTTCTGATCGTACATCTTTCTAAACTCTTTATCAGCCACATAAGCTTGCATGTGTGATTCTAATACAAATGACTTTCATAAAATATTTGCTAATTATTTCTCTTTTTTTTTTCAAATATTTTCATTAATTGGTTTAGACTACATAAGACAGTACTCGCAGTCACCATACAAGGTACAATCCTCTCTTACACGCATGCTTCACTATTTTTTTTCTTTGTTGTCCACACAGTATGGCTGATATTTTTTTTTTGCTGTCGACACAGTACAACCGATAGCTTTCTTTGTTGTCCACATAGTATAACTCGCGTGTAAGGATTTTAAGCATGCTTTCTGCTTTCCTATATCATATGAGTCATTATAAAACCAAAAACACTTATTTTCCATTTTCCGAAAACATGCATAACTTAGAAAATTGTTTTTCCCCTTTCTTTATTTTTCTGAAATCATGCATATGCTATGATTCCTCATGTATGCATGTATAACCATAATATGAAATATGCTCATTCATCCTTTTTCTTTATTCTTTTCAAGCCTCATGAGCATCATATTATTTTCTCATGTATTTACATATATCTCATGCATTCCATATGAATATACATATTTATTATAATGGTTTTTTTACACATATCAAACACATAGTTAAGCAAAATTAACCTACATCACATAAAATGACTTTTTTTTTTTTTTGCCCTTATAGATATAAGGGTTATTCCACATATGGTGCCATTTTAATGGTGGACTAGTAACTATTATTATATGCAAATTCTATCAATGGAACCATTTCATGCCAAGTCATTTTGTAATCTAAACAACAGGCCCTCAACATATCTTCTAGTATTTGATTCACCCTTTTTGTCTGGTCATCTGTTTGAGGATGATATGTTATGCTAAATGCCAACCTAGTACCTAATGCTCTCTGTAAGCTACCCCAAAAAGTTGAAACAAATCTGGTGTCTTTATCTGACACAATAATTTTGGGTATGCCATGTAATCTCACAATCTCCTGTACATAAATCTGGGCTAGTTGATCTGAAGCAAAACTATCTTTCACTAGAATAAAATGTGTCGATTTAGTCAATCTATCTACAATCACCCACAGTGCATTATAACCTTTTTGTACTCGAGATAGGTCAATGATGAAATCCATTGAAATATCTTCCCACTTCTATTCAGGAATACTAAGTGGGTGAAGTAAACCCGAAGGTCTTTAATGCTGGGCCTTAACTTGTTGACATACCAAACACTTGGCTACATAGTCACCAATATCTTTCTTCATACCTATCCACCAATAAGTTTTCTTTAAATCTTGATACATATTTAATCCCCTAGGGTAGACAGTGTAAAATGTATCATGTGCTTCACTCATGATTTTCTTTCTTAATTCCAAATCTTAGGGAATACATACCCTGTTTCTGAACTTGAGCACGCCATTAATCATTTGAAACTCAGTTGTTTTCATTTCACATATTTGTTGAGTTATTTTCTGGCACCACAAATCTTCTACTTGCTTATCTTTTATTTCGTTAAGGAGATTAGGTTGAATTTCTAATCTGGCCACCCGACTCCCTATCACCTCAATATGTTCCCTCTGAAACTCTTCCTGTAACTTTATCTGAGTGGTGAGATGAGCTATAGCAATCTTTCTACTCAAGGCATTAGCTACCACATTTGCTTTACTTGGCTGATATTTAATATCACATTCATAATCTTTAACTAGCTCTAACCATCTTCTTTGTCGCATATTCAAGTCTTTTTGAGTGAAAAAATATTTTAAACTTTTATGGTCGGTGTAAATATTACATTTAACTCCATATAAATAATGTCTCCAAATTTTTAAAGCAAAAATCACTGTCGCTAACTCTAAATCATGGGTAGGCATATGTTATTACCTTACACTTCTGCATCAGCACAACTCCCAAGCTATTATGCGAGGCATCGCAATAAATATCATAGTCTACACCCTTTTTCTAGTAATACTAAAATAAGAGCTGTAGTCAATCGCCTTTTTAACCCTTGGAAACTCTTTTCACAAAGCATCAGTCTATGGAAAATGAGTTCCTTGTCTAGTAAGAGCTGTAAGTGGCTTGGCCAACCGGGCAAAACCTTGTACAAATCTCCTGTAATAGTCGGCTAGCCCTAAAAAGCTTCTGATCTCTTTCACCATCTTCAATTATTATTTCCACTTTACTAGGGTATATAGCTATACCTTTCTTAGTAACCATGTGTCTCAAAAATACTACTTGATCCAGCTAGAATTCACACTTAGAGAATTTGGCATACAATTTCTTTTCTTTTGATCTAGAGTATATCAAGATATCATCAATAAATACCACCAAGTATTTTTCAAGGCAATCATGAAATACTCGATTCATTAAATCCATAAAGATTGATGGGGCATTAGTCAATCCAAAGGGCATCACCACAAACTCGTAGTGCTCGTAGTAGGTTCGAAAAGTTGTCTTTGGAATATCTTGCTTTACAATCCTTACCTAGTGATAACCTGACCTTAAGTCAATTTTGGAGAACACAAAAGCTCCCTTCAATTGATCAAATAAATCATCAATTCGAGGCAACGTGTATTTATTCTTCACTGTCAGCTTATTCAACTCTCTGTAATCTATGCACATACGGAGCGACCCATCTTTCTTTTTGACAAATAGTATGGACGCTCCCCAAGAAGAGTGACTGGGTCTAATAAAACCCTTATCTAAAAGTTCTTGCTACTATTTCTTTAATTCTTGTAATTCAGCTAGAGCCATTCGGTAAGGGGCTTTTGAAATTAAGGTTGAGCTAGGTTCTAACTCTATACTAAACTCCAATTCTCTCTTTAGAGGTAAACCTGGTAGCTCATCAGGAAAAATATCTGGGAAATCTAATACTATTGGGACATCTTGAATACCCAATCTTTGAATATTACGCTCATGTATCATATGAGCTAAATATCCCGTACACCATTTTTTCAACAATTTTTGTGCCTTTACACTGTTAATCATCATACTAGGCTGATGGCCCTCTCCAAAACTGAAGTGATCCCCATTGTCAAGTTGGAATTGAGTTTTTTTCTTTCTACAGTCAATCTCGACTCCATATCTTTCTAAGAAATCCATGCCCAAGATAACATCAAAATCAGGCATATCAAAGACAATCAAATCCACTTTTAACTTTCTCCCATGTATCACTACCCTTTGGTCCCTTAACATCTTATCAGTAATCATACTCCCACCATCCGGCATCTCAACTCTAATGGAATAGGTAGATCTAACAGGCATTAAACCTACCTTTTCAATAACCCTCGATGCAATAAATGAGTGTGTAGCTCTTGAATCAATCAATGCATACAAGAAAATAGAGTGGAATAAGAGCTGACTAGTAACTATAGATGAGCTAGCCTCCGCCTGACTATAGGTAGTTGTATAGACCCGTGCATTAGTACCTCTCCTTGGTTGGATTGGCGGAATCAGGATTTATAGTGGTTGTATCGAGACTGGCACCTCAATACTCTGGCATTCCTTTGCTATATGTCCTGGCTGTCAGCATCTATAACAAATCACCTGTTTTTGTCGGTACCAACATTCCCCACTATAATGTCTCTCACAAATCTAACACTGGGGAATATTTTCTTTTCTAAGCTTTTTGTCACTCTTCACACCTTTTCTATTTGCTTTTGACTGAAATTTTCTTTTTCCCATATTGTTTATGAAATTGGAGCCAATTGAATTACCCCCTGATGTTGCAGCAGGTGTTGAAATAGTCAACGAAGCAAGTAGAGCTAACCGATTTGGCATCACTGTCTAGTGTGATATCAATGATAGAGGTGTTGCCATAAAGGGTGCATTCTTGGGTAGCTTGTTAACATATACCTCCAACCTCATTGCTCTCTCCAATGCCCCTTCATAAGTTTAGGGAGGTTGTGGTCCAGCTAGCATATGTAAGGCGATCTCCGGTCTAAGGCCCTAAAGAAATCTCTCCAGTTGGAGACTAGGTGTACTCACCATACCTGGAGCAAAACTAGATAGGACATCAAAACGGGTAGAATAATCCTTTACTGAACCCTCCCCCTACTGCAAAGAAATAAACTCTTGAACTTTGACTGCTACCACATCAGTTGTTCTGTATTGGGCCTTAATATCTAGTTTCTTTAACTAGATCCCACCATACATGGGTCTCTCCTCTCATCAAGAAACTGGCATACCGAACTTTTTCTCTATCAGTCATAGGAAACAAATCTGTGGTTCTTTCCATCTGTTTGATCCACTCATCAGCCACTAAAGGATATTTAGTACCTTTAAATTCATAAGGGGTATGCTGACTAGGTAAGGAATAAATGGGCTCAAGCCGCCTTTGAGCTCCAACTTCTCCTTTCCCCTCATTCCTCATTTCATTTCTGATTTCTTCTATGACCTCCTCAGGAATCTCACTTCTAATCTCATCTCGGATGGCATCTCTGACTATATTTTCAGGTGTGGATTTATCTTGACTCTTGATCAACACTTAACGGACTATATCTCTAATTTTTGCTAGCCTAAATCCTGAACCACCTGATAGGGTAGGGTTAGACAGTTCTCCCGTCTCTCTCTAAATACCCCTTCCATGACCCCGTCCTCATCTTATGGTATTCCTCATCTAATAACTGCATAAGTGTAACTACATAAAGATTTTATCATTCTATTATTTGAATACAGGCAAAGAAAACAGCTTATTGCAGTCGATTCTCGGGAGCTAATCTATGAGACATGAGGGGTACCTGAGCAATACTAAAATACAAACTATATATATATATATATTATATCCACCTTTAAGCGCCCAAAATCACGCTTAAACACGCATTAAACACATATCATAATTCTCTTCTTTCACCCATTTATTCATTTCTTTACTATAAAAATATGATTCACTTGTTATGATTTATGTATGTATGAGTGTCATGACTTTTCTATTTTCTGATCGTACATTTTTCTGAACTCTTTATCAGCCACATAGGCTTGCATGCGTGATTCTAATGCAAATGACTTTCATAAAATATTTGCTAATTCTTTCTCTTTTTTTTTTCAAATATTTTCATTGACTAATCTAGACTACATAAGACAGTACTCGCAATCACCATACAAGGTATAATCCTCTCTTACATGCATACTTCACTATTTTTTTCTTTGTTGTCCATACAGTACAACTGATATTTTTCTTTGCTGTCCACACAGTACAGCTCGCATGTAAGGATTTTAAGCATGTTTTCTGCTTTCTTATATCATATGAGTTATTATAAAACCAAAAACACTTGTTTTCCATTTTTCGAAAACATGCATAACTTAGAAAATCTTTTTCCCTTTTCTTTATTTTTCTAAAATCATGCATATGCTATGATTCCTCATGTATGCATGTATAACCATAACATGAAATATGCCCATTCATCGTTTTTCCTTATTCTTTTCAAGCCTCATTGAGCATCAAATTATTTTCTTATGCATTCCATATGAATATACATATTTATTATAATGGTTTTTATATCATGCACATAGTTAAGCAAAATTAACCTACATTACATAAAATGACATTTTTTTTTTTTTGCCTTTATGGATATAAGGGCTATTCCACATATCATGCACATAATTAAGCAAAAATTAACCTTATGGATAAAATTACATACTTACCCTTAATTCATATTCTTTCATCAATTCATCATTTCTCATATATTCAACACACAAAATCCACTAAGCTAACCCTAGGAATATGAAATGTCTAAAATACCCTTATGGCCAAAATTACATCATGAATCCTAATAAATTTTTTTATCCTTTTAAGCATAAATCACCTTAATTCTAATACCTTACACACTTATACAAGTAAATGTTATTTAAATAACCTAACTCAAATTACTTCAAATATGTAAAGTATGAAATTCTTACATTTTCTTTGCTAATTAGGTGATTTAAGTCTGTCCTCCTTCTTTTCTTCTTCCTAGCAACCTTAATCAACCAAAAACATAATCATCCATCAAAACTCTAAACTTCACATCTCTTAAAAATTAAATTTTTTTTACCTTAGAACTTACCAGAATTGATGGATCTACACTTTTTATAACTGGAGCCTTTGGAAAGTAGGTGGTTTAGCTAAGTTTTTTGATGAATTTTGCTTGAAGGAAAAACTTTAGCTAAAATTATGGAGATTCTCAGCCAAGAAAGAAGAAAATGAATAGTTGGTTGGTTTTATAAACTTTTTGGACTAATTTACCCTTAATCTTTTTCAAAAATGACTATTTTATCCTTAGCCAATTACCAAAAACCCTTAGCACCACCATAATTTCAAATGTGCCATTCAATTTACATTCCCACTTTGTCTCTTAAATCTTTCTAAAATGACCATTTTACCCCCTTCGAAAATTATTGCTCATTTAGTAATTTTCTATAATTCTTTTATAATTTCTTTAAACAACAAGTTATAAAATCAACTCTAGGGATAATTTTAGAAGTATAGTTCACTAGCATGCCTGAATCCGAGTGTTACATATATAAACCAACCAACATATGCTAAGTAAAAGCCAAGGATTTTCCATCTCTTGGAAACCTATCAAAGTTTCTACAATGATAGAGTTCAAGAGCAAAAACATCCACTAAAGAAAGCAAACCCAAATAATGAACATGGGATGTAAGTTCCCAGTAATAATATAACTAATTGCCCAAGAGAGAGAATGAGAAGTAGCCACTTTGACAAAAGTTGAACATCCTCTAAGAGTCAAATACTATCACTAAACACCAAGGGTGGAAGAAACACTTGAAGCAAGGAAAAAAAGGTAGCATGCATCAAACTTTTATTAAGGGCAAAGATCTTCTAAGCAATGTAATATAAACCATACCAATCTATAACACTGCTAATTTGGAAATGAAACTGAACACAACTAAAATCATCTTCAACTCCAGCTTTCTAAAAACCAAAATAACCATCATCAAATAAATGCATTACCAGAACAGTTCCATAAACTATAACACACCCATATAACAATCTTGGACAATAGCCTGAAAAGGAAAAGGGTAAGGATTTGGATATTAAGAATTAAATCCAATGCATAACCTTCCAATGTAGAAGGATGAAATTACAACTTTTGAATTTGGAAAAGAAGGGTTGGGCTGGGCTTCCATGTAACAAATTTGGAGAAGTAGATGACTGTAACCAAATCATACTCTTATTAGTTGCAAATAAAGAAAATCTATCCTTCCAAGCAACTATTATAGAAAAAACAAAAATGTTATTCCAGTAGCCTATCTAAACACCAATCCAAGAGAAAAATTCTAGGAACATTAAGACTTGCCAACATCAAGGATAAAGCTTGCAAAATAAAAAAATACACTAGCAAAAACTTGGGCAAATTTCTCCTAAAATTAAATAGGAATGTTTGTGCACACGACCATGCACAAGTGGCATCTGACGTGGATATTACTGAAACAGACACCATATCTTCCCTGGTATTGAGATTCCATAGAAGCGTTAGGTGGACACTCTTCATGCACAACCATGCCTTGTGAGAATTTCAATGAGGTCATAAGTAGTACCAAGCCATTCCATAAGTCGTGCATGCTTAGAAAATTTTGTTGAATTTCAGAATTAGGACATGCACAATTAGCACCTTCACTTGCACATTCGATTGAGGCTGAATTTTTGGTTTAGACCATGTTTTGATGAATATGAATTAAATTGCTAATTTCCTAACCTTTAGAGTTGAATTACAATTTTGCAAAAGTTTAGAGTCCAAAATGTAATTTGACAATTGGTAGATAATAATTATGAATTTAATTTTTTAATTTGGTATTGTATGTGTATGGATGAATGTATGCATAATGCTTAGTACACAACTAATGGACCTATGTGTTTGATTGTTTTTTATTTTTTTGGGTTGAAAAGGTTCCATATGTGGAAGGAGAAAGCTGTTTTATTTCAATCTTTACTAGTTTTATGCCCTAAACACCCTTCTTCGTTAGGAATACATAGTTCATATTAAGCAACCTTAGATTTCTTCACAAGTCACCCTAGAGAAAAAAATGTTACTATTCACTTTATTAGGCATTAATCCCAACTATTTGTTGAAAAAGATCAAGAGTTTCTTTTACAAACTTAACAGACTTGATCTCTGCCTTGCAAAAAATAAATAAGTTCGCAAAGCAAAAGTAAGTGATCTAACTAACTTTGCACTTCCAATGGAACTCAAAATTTCTATCTAAAGCCATATTCTCAAGGATTCTATATATGACTTCCATACTCATAACAAAGAGGTGAGGGGAGATAGGATCCCTTTGCCTAAGCCTTCTTGAAATTTTAAAAAACCCAATGAATAGCCCATTGAGATTTGTTAAGAAAGAGAAGGTGATAATACATTGCTCAATCCAATTCACAAAAAAGTGATGGATACCAATAACTCTTAAGACCACAAGGATAAAGTCCTAGTTCTCCATATCATAGGCTTTCATAATGTCGACCTTAGTAGCATAATTCTTCCTACCTTTCAAATTTTTGGGGCAGTTATGGATTAGCTCTTAACAGAGGAAAATATTGTCCTTTGTTCTTTTATGACCCACAAACGCCATTTGAGCTTTATTGATGAAGCCTAGGAGAATGCCTTTGAGCTTATTTACCAAGATTTTAGTGATGCATTTGTAGATAGTATTGCAACACGATATTGGACTAAAATCCTTGCAAAAGAAATTATTGTAAAATTTGGGAACAAGGGCAATGATGGTGTAATTCAATTCTTTAAGCAAATAATCCCTTTTGAAGAAATATTGTATTGCTTCTACAACTTTTTTACCCATAATATCCTATACTTCCTTGAAAAAAAAAAAAAAGAGCATCAAAATTGTTTGGACCCAATGCCTTATTATTATCCATTTCAAATAAAGTGTTCTTGATTTTGTCATATGATATCTATTTAACCATTTCATTAGCTATCTCCATGGTGATCTAAAAATCAATTATTTTCCAAGATCATCCACACCAAAACTTCCATAAGGGATAAAAAGAACTTTCTAAAAGCATTTAATCATCTTTTCCTTAATCACTTCTTTATCATTAGTAAATGAGCCATTGTTAAGAAATAAACCATTAATGGTGTTCTTATTCTTTCTCCTGTAGATTCTCTTAAAGAAGAAACTAGTATTTTTGTCTCTTTATTTAAGCCATTGCACCCTCAATTGTTGTCTAACTAAGGATTATTCCACCCAACTAAGCTTCTTATATTTCTTGATCAAATCCTTCTCATTAATAATAAGTTCATCGTCTAACGACAAATGTGCAAGCCCACTTTGAAAATTATCAAGTCTAGCTCTAAATTCTTTAACTTTGTCTAATATGCTCCAAAATTCTTTTTTTAAAAAGTTTTTAAGAGCCAATTTGACCCATTTAAGCTTTGTGAACAAGCCAAAAAAAGGGTTGCCTTCAACAAATTCATCCCAATCTTCTTTGACCACAATCTTGGAGTTCTCATGTCTAGTCCAATAATTGAAAAACTTGAAAGAGGACCCTTTATGCTCTTATTTTCTACCACATTCTACAATACAAGGATTATGATGTTGGGATTTTGGGCCATCGATAATTGAAAGCGCAATAGAATTAAAATTTTAAAATCAAACAATCCCCGAAAAATCTCACTAGGATACCTGTTTTGCATATAGATTTCATGAATATACAAAAACACTCATAGGGTGTTTTAGAATTATACCTGCATTGATAGCTCCTTCAAACTTCACATGACTTAGAGATAGTATGTTATCTAACCCTTAAAGGGCGATGCCTCAGTATCCACATAGAGCACGAACTCAAAAGAAGGTAAATCCAATCAAAGAAACTGTTAAGGCTCTTGATTGGAGACTGTGTTATCGGGAGAAACAGAATATGGCTAGGATTTCAGAAAATGTGTTCTATCTCTAAACTTTTATGAATACACGCCTTTATATAGAGTTAGTATAGGTGGCACAACTGATTCACTTATGTGGAATGGTTGGTTCTTTCTAAAAACATAAGCACGATCAATTCCATTTATATGGAATGGTCGACACTTCGTTCACCAAGGTGCACAGCTGAACAACAAGGTACATGGTCATGCATTTTGGTCAAGGCATATTTAAACTAGGCTTTTAGCCCAATCAGATAAGCCCATTCCATTTGCGGTCTTTTATTCGTCTTTAAACACCAAGATTATCAATAAATGATTCTCACCTATCAGTTTGAATCAACTTTTTTATGCTTGTAACCTATAAGTACTCATCAAGTTGGTAATGTCTAGATTTTGATTAAATCCAGAAATAGACTAAGATTAGCCTCTAGCAATGCATCATGGCCACCTAAATGACAGTGTCAATAAACATATTTTAAGCCTTCACAATATCACAGTTACATGTAATTCAATATTTTCTCAACCAATATCTCTCAAGGCTGAGACATAGAAGTATGTCTATCTCAGTGGTTCCCCGGTATGAATTGATACACATCGATGACTAACATAGAATAGGTTATAACCTAATCTCACTATAGCCATAATTTAAATGATCATAAATGTCATTCAATATATTAATATGAGATATCTTCTTCCATGCTTGGGAGTGACGAATCATTTGTTGATCAATCATAGTCTCTATGTATCTCATGATATTGCTAACTACTACCTTTATGGTTACTCTAGTTACGATAACATGATGGATAACATCAAACCATACCAATCCTTACACAAGATAGTTTGGCAACCTTAAGTCAAAAGATCATAAGCACCCTAGTGTTTAGAGGATTTATTCTATAGACATTAGAGTAACCATCAATATAGACATCCTTTGGTTAGGTTAGTCCGGTGAACACATCTACAACATGCATCTATGTGTTGTACCAAGTTATCTATAAGTAGCTTCGACACGTGAAAACTGTTGTCACCTTTTAGTGGTACCACTTAACACTATGATAGTCCAATCATCATTATATGTGCCCTAACTCATTGTAATGTTGAGATCATGGATGTTTTTAGAATGGTCATTTAAAGTATGCATAGGGTTCCCATAATTAGTCGTCTAATTCATTTGAAGGTGTATTATTCATTCGATTATATAATTAATTGACATATAAATTGAATAATAATAAATCTTTTATAAAAAATTAATATAAAATCACAATTACAAATATCAAATACGATTGGCTCTAGCCAACCTACCCTAACATATGATCTAACAACTCATTGGTTTAACAAATTGCCGAGGATATTTGAAAAGAATCATTCAAATGCTCATTAACAAGAACCTTATCAAGTCTTTTTTCCACTTTGTTACTATTGTTCCAAGTGTAGAAAGCTCTCATAAATCTTAAGTCTTCGAGATGGGCTTTTTGACAACATTGATTTAACTCATCACTATAAGTATTCCACCTATCCACACTATCTTTTTTTTCATTGGCATTTCTAATAGAATTAAAGTCACTTAACACAATCCAAAGGAGCCCATAAGAAATTAATCAACTTCTACTAAAGGGATCTTTTCTTACTACGATTATTAAAGCCATAAACAACCCACAATACTCTATGCTTCGTTAAAAAAAAGTGTTGAAACCGTTTGGACCCAACACCTTATTATTATCCATCATAAATAAAGTGTTCTTGATTTCTTCATTTGATACCTTGTTAACCATATTATTAACTATCTCCATAAGGACATATAACACCCTCTCTAGAAGTATTGTCCTCTAGAGGAAAGTATCACTAACATTGATTATAAGAACATATATTTTAAAAGAAAATTTAAAAAAGTATCCAACAACCATTAATTTAGATGAAAAGACTAAAATACATTTTATTAAGAACATGTAGTGGTAAAACGTGCGAAGGATGTATAAATTACATAAAAAGGGTTCAAATACTCAAATATAATAATAAAATACTAGTGATAAACATTCAATAAGTAGACACATAACTTAAATTTCATCAACTTTCTATTTTGCCCTTAGACTCGATTCACCCTAAACTGGTTATCGAGAGTAAACTATTTACTCTACATGAGCCCATTTTTGAACTATCCAAACTCTTGAGACCTACTAAGTCTTTTGAACCTACCGTACGCTATAGTCCCCATGCTCATATCTAATAATCCCATGAGATCCTATCTACATTAAACACTTACAAGTGAAAGCTTTTTTAAACTTAAATTGGAGTGTAACTAACTTGCCAATCAAACTAAGTCGAAATAAAGATTTGACATCTTAGCCGTGTGAGTATAATAATTATGCAATCCATTTTTGACACTACTATCGGACTGTGATTATACTTGAGTCTATTGGGGCTCACCACTCTTTACCATAGGTGATAGGGTTCTACAACAAACCAATGGTCCTATTGTAGACCATGCTCTACTACAGGCAGTGCAAAGAGTATCTCATAGGTGTCTTATCATAATAACCTTAAAACGTGTACCTCTAACTATGATACCATCATATTATGTATATATGCTAACTCGAGCTATCTAGCTGTGAGCTCGTTATTGCTTTTACCTTCTCACTAATACAACTTGGACTTTTATCTTATTCTATAGGTCTTACTTTTGCCTATAGAGTTTTCAAGATTCATTACTATCTCTAAATTATTTGTTTAGTGCAACTAATGGTTGCTTCTTTCCTACGAACATTCATTCATACTTTGATCATGGCAAACGAATGCTCTTAGTTTGTTAAACGTTTATTCATTCATTCTTCATTCTTCATTCTTTGATGAACATTTGTTACCCTTTGTCTTGCTCATTCTTACATCTTAAGAGTATTCTAGTTTTCTTATGCTATGCACATCTATTCATGTCTAATAAATGGTTGTTTGTAACTTCTTTTGTAATGAAGATAAATAATGAGGAATGTTCATACATGTTCATCAACCTTGTTCAAAAAATTATAGGTTACGAACAAACATTCACTTACATGCAAGTGAACATTCATAACGTATAAATATTTCATTAAAGGAATGAAATGTTTGTTCATCTCAAATGAATAAGTGTTTAGTATGTCTAGAATGCCTAAAAACTACCTTTACAATGCTATTATTCCAAATAATCACACAACATCACAATATAATATTCAACAAAAATCCCACATTAAAACATGCTTAGACATAATAATCACAAACTTATTAATTTCATAAGTATAAAGGGATGGAACTCAAACCCTAATCACATCTTTAGGTATTCACATCATAATAAACTTCATCAACCATATCAAATCACCACTAAAATCACATAAAGAACTCAGTGAATGTGCCTATAGCTTGTTGTAAGCACTGCAATAAAAAGTTAATCACACAACATAAATATACATGTATTATCCACACAGTCTAACCATGTCTCCTCATCATATGACAAAGTCAATGCAAGAAGCAACAACAAATTCCTTACAAAAGGATGTTCATATGTTATTGCATAATTCATGGATGCAAGTGTATAGGGATAGCCACACTTATCCATGTTTGTTGAAAGATAATTTTACCCTTATATGTTGTGAAAAAGGTTAATAAGATTTTGGAGGACCTTACGACGGTAGAATGAGTTAGCTAATTATCATAGGAGTGTCTCACTATTTGGACAATGACACAGGCTCTAATTGAAGTAGATTCGAATTGAAATTAAAAAAGTTGTTTATACGAGAAGGGGGGAGGACTAAGGTATAACTCTTTATGTGATTAGGGTATCCATAGCCCACCAGTTGTCTGTAATGTGGTAGTATTATGAAAGCATAAAGATTATTTTGAGAGATTGATACCTGTAAGATATATTATACACTTGGTGCTAGACTTCTTAGCATCTAGGATGCTTGTGAAAGATAGGGAAAGGCCTAAGGTTTGACTCCTTATGTGATTAAGGTATCTATAGCCCGTAGCTTGACTAATAATGTATAAGGTGCACTTTTATGGTTGATGTTTGAGATGTTATATGTTTTCACCAAACATTTGGGTTTCCAATGTACATCATTTAGCATTAGTTATATAGGATGACATAACCTAAAGAGTTATGGCATGAGTGCATGGGAGTAGTTTGAATAGGCATTTAGGATGCTAGAAAAACATTTGAGAGTACCACATTATGTTTTGAAATTAGAACACATAGATTATGGTTTATGTTTTGTGTAAAGTGCTGAGAGATCACCTACTTATTAAATGTTTATCATTCACTGTGTTCCTTGGTGTGGTTTGGTAGGTAGGTGAGATGAATAACGGGGCTACAAGGGAGCTAGCTGGTCAACATGGATTGTTGTATGAGTGGAGAGGCAAATAAGTCATTTCATTATGTGGACTTTTATTACATATTTCTTGGGTTGTAATCTTTGATTATGCACTATTGGTATTGTTTTATTGATTTTAGACATCTTGGTACTTATGAATGATTTATTATGGATTATTTTTTGTATGAATGTTTATATTAAATAGTTTAAACCTTTTCGCACATTGCATGTGCTAAGTGTTACATGCTATAAATTATGTTGTATTAGGCAAAAGTTAAAGTTAACACGTCTTTTTTTTATCCATATTGCAAGTAGAGGTATGTATTTAGAAAGGGGTGTTACACATTCCTTATCTATAGCCACTTTATCCAAATGCATCTTGAATGACTCAATTTTTTTATGACTATCATTTATTCTCCTTTTGGCTTGTGATTTGATTTCCTTTAGCTTCTGGTTTCCACTGTTTCGCCAATACCCTTGATCACATATTATTGCCATTTTTTATCCTTTACAATAAACTCTAAGCTTTTAAAATAATTGGCATCTCTTAATGATTCCCTAAACTTGACCACATATTTACCATTAGCCATTTTCTTCTTTGCAACAACACTCCAATCTTCCTTAGTGATAACACTAACTTGGCTAAATCTATTCTCATCCCTTACCTTGGAAACAAATGCCACAACTTGGGTAGGGGCTTCTAAGCATCCATTTTTATTATGCCTAAAATGCCTTGCACCATGAGCCAGTTTGCGATTTCCATTGATACTCTACCCTCGCATCCATCACCTCTCTATTAGGCATAGTTGAATCGAAACCCCCTTAGAAAACCTTTTTGTTGAATCAAAACCCTATAGACAACCTTTTGTTGAATCCACCATAACACAAAATCTAGCAAAACTACTATTTTCTTCTATAAATTGTTCATATAAAGAGGTTTGCCTATTACACTTGCCATGTAGCTCGAACCCTTGGGGGTCAATGGTTCCCACGAAAAACCAATAAGCCTAACCCAAATCTATGCTTTGTGAAAGATTTTTTAAGAAAGGCTAAGGTTTTCAGAAAATTCTTTAGGATTAAAGGTCTCTCTATGCTCATCCAAACCCTTTCTTCAATTGCTTCATCATGAAAAGCATCATTATGGAATTTCAGGATAAAATACCCTTAGCCATTGGAATAAACCTCTACCTTTCCAAGCTTCTTGGCATTAGCTTCTATACCTTTTTTAATGACTAAAAACAGAAACTTGTTGCTACAATGAAACCTACTACATATCTTTCCTATTTACCCACTCTAAGCTTTAAAATTTCCACTAGCAATGCCACACAAATTCTCTTCTCCTTATCACAACATTAGGTTTCACAAACTCATATTGCTATCAACTCCAAGATTGTTGAACAATGTTCTCCAACTCATCCAACCTTTCTTACAATCACTTATTTTCATATTTCTAATACCACCAGCTAAAGGTCAGGTCTCACTAGAAGAAACTCCAATAGTAAATTTATCAACCAAATTCCTCAAACCAATAACCTATCAAGAGCCAAAGAACCAAAAGGCCTAATGTTACCTGAAGCCATGGACACCTTTGGAGACATTGCACTCAATTTTTACACATATTTCATGGTCTAGATTTATATGTTTAAGAATATTTTAAATAAATTTATTTACGTTTAGGATTTATTTTGCGTGATTTTTATAAATTTAATATTATTTTATATTTTTGTAGGAAAAAAGAGCATTAAAAATAAAAAAGAAATATGATAGTGCTAATCAAATTAGCAAAGAAGTAGTCGCACGTAAAAGGAATATCAATCTAACTAGGAAACTAATGCGATCACGAAAGAGGAAAGTAGCAAAAGTTGAACAAATCTGACTAATTAGAGTGAATCTAGAACTCTTACATCCCTGCAGACGATTGCATTAAGTTATAAAAGGATTGTTTAGATGCACGAAAGAGAGTTTGCTTATTTGTTGTTTTGACAGTTGACACATGTTCCTATTTTCTAAACTTTTGCTAGCCACAAGGAGTCAATTTTAGTACAAATTACAATTAGCAGTATCAAACCCGAGGACGATAGACGTGATAATCCAAGTAGCTAATACAAGTAATCACTAAAGATGTCTTTATTGTTATAAATTCTTATTATTATTGTGGTGGTTTTGTAAAAGTTATGAATGGCTAATTTCTTTATTCTAGGATTAAGAGGTCCATAAACTTTTAAGATTCTATATTATCATTTTCAATAAATTTCGTTGATGTTCGATTTAATAGATGAATGTATTATGTCATGTGTTGAGTCAAGTGCTTGATTTTGCACATGTCGGTAGGTTCTCATGAACAATTGAGAAGTAGGTGCAAAATTAGTTCACACATTTGTTAAACTTAGATCCTTGATGCTAGAGATTGATCAAATCCTTGTGGAGTCATTGAAGTCATAAAAGCTTAAATGGTTCATATTCACTATATACCACGAGAGTAGGTGCTTGTTTAATGTTTATTGTTTAGTCAACCTTACAAGGATAACTAGGGTAACATAAGACATTTAACCATCAACACATCACAAATTTAAGAAAACAATGCATGGTTAACTACAAGTTTGTGTGAGATTATTGGTGAAATATAAACTCCTAGATATTATTGATACACGAGTTTAGTTAGAAAGCAATAGAGTCCCATTGGTTTGCTAGTTTAGTAGTAGTAGTAGTTTTAGTCATATTAGTTAATACAACCTTAACATAGATTAGGTTCCTAGCTAAACTAGATTGTTAAATGAATTAATATTTGATTTATAATTCTTGTGGGAATAATATCTATTATATATGCTATTTATCAACTCGTGTACTTGCGAGCAAAACGCAATAAGACACATCAAACAAAACATAGTTTGCTAGCATCACCTATAGGATCAACAAAACAGTACCAATAGGGGACGAAACACAAGGAGAAGGGTTACCTCACCAAAGACAACTACAAGGCAAAATCTTGCGCAAACTCAAATTGAAGAAAAAGATTAAGTTGCATGCATGCAAGAAAAAGACAAGAGATAGAAAAGTCTAGGAAAAGACAAGAACCCCAGGGCAATAAAAAGAAGAGAAAGCAAAAAGGGCAAAAAGCAAAATGTAGAAGACAAACCAACATGGTCAACACGACACTCCGAAAGCCTTTCCAAACAATGTCATACCAACAAATTTGGAAACAATGAGGGAAATAATCATAACCCACCCCATACCAACTCAATCGAAAGACTAAACATAGCCTGCTAGCATACCAACCCCAAGGATAAACACTGCCAACCATCAAACTAGCTCTTGAACACCAAAACAACCACACCTCAAAAATAAAGAAAAGATTATTGATAAACACCACCACTTGCAGCCACATAAAAATTGAAAACCATAGGGCAATCACAACCGAACCCAAACAAAACACCAATGCCAATGCACCACCAAATTACCAAAAATAAAAAGACTAACACACTAGCCCAAACACCCAGAACTGAATAGCAAAAAATCAAAGCAAATAAACCACCACGAAGAAGGATAAGACAAACAAGAAAAGAAAATGGAAAAAGGACACAAGAGATAAAAGGAGGTATAGACTTAGCTTTTTTTTAAGCCAAAACCAAACATATTGTCGACTATTGCTAATCAAAAGTTGTCACAAATCCCACCAACCTCAACGCACAAAGTGAGTCCAACATAATAGCATAATTCAAGAAGTTTATACCTAAAATTTAACTAGCCTACATTCCATCAAAGGGAAAATAGTACCTACCTCTAACTTTAATTATAAAATACCAACTCAAAAATAAACAACATTTGAACAAAGCTCTCCACACCCTCAGTTCTTAAACCATTCAATCTCTAAAAATATAATTAGGCAATTGCCAATTGCTAGCCACAATCACACTATCAATCGTTTTCTCGATCATAGCAAGTTTTGCCCCCTATCCCCATTTGGACAATGTTTAGATAATGTGTTGATATCCCTAAAAATGATTGCGTACTTTGTAGCGTTTTAGTATTAGACATTGATAATTGTATAGTGTACCTCAATGCCTGTATATTGAGTGCAAGAGTCAATCTATACAACACATCTTATAGCTAGAGATGGCAGTAGACCATACTAGTCTGACCTTAGCACGATCCACAAGAATTCATAAGGTATACAAATAAACCCAATATGGCCGGTAAAACTTATAAATTTCTTTTTGAAAATATTAGAAAATATCTTAAAATGACAGACCACTGTCAAAAAAAAAAAAAAAAACTTAAAGGCAAGACTCACCATTGTTTGAGCCATGCGTTGGGCTTTCAAATTCATTGGTTGACATAGTCTGTCCGGGTGTACATTTTTATGGTGGCCCAAAATCTAAAACATGAACTATTCCTAATTCCGTGGAAGAATCACGTTTTTATTACAGGGAAAACAAAACAGAATAAAAGCAACATTATCTGCCTCATATACAAGCAACCATACCAGATATAAAAAGCCATAAAAACTTTATCAAGTAAGAAACTTAAATAAACAATTAAAAGTGGTTCCTGCAAACCCTTCCTCTAAAGTGCCCAAACAACCTAGAAAAATTACAGCTTCCAGCTATTAATTCCTATCTAACAACTCTAATCTTGCTATATAACCATAATATTACCTCTATACCGATGCAAGTTATTCATTAGGTATTTTTTTACGGCAAGAGAGAAATCACAGTGCAGAAAGAAATCTTAACTCCCTGCAATTTTTCCATTAATTCCCCAGAATCATAAGAATAACTTTACACCTTTATATGATAAAACATGCTTGCAAGGTCTTCTATTGTTAGTAGGCACAGCCAACTGGTTGCTTATGGGATTTGTGAGATTGCTTATTTGTGTTCTGTATGGCTCGTTTACTACTTTCTGGTTCCACCAGCTACTGTTTTACATGCTCTCTTAACACCAGGCATGCCAGCCTCTCTTGTTTATGCAAATCCATAGTTGAAACTTTTGATGCTCTCGTTGGAATGGCTACCATGTGTGTTTTAGTCTCAGGAACCATTTTCTCATAAAAAGCTAGTGGTTGAGACATTGAGCTAACTTCTCCCTCAATATTGTCCTTGTTATTTGACATGGCAAACTTCTTACTTCTTTTTTCTTGAACCTGAACATAAAACGTTTATGCTGAAAATCAGAGCAAGAAATCAATAAATAAAACAAGAGAAAAGGAAGGTTGTGTGGAGGGGAAGAAGGGACAAGTAAGGAAACCCAAAAACACTCGGAAATTGGAAAGTTGAAAAGCAGTGAATCAATCACATTTTTTTTGGGTGGGAAACAGTAAAGGATTGGAATATATAGAATTTTTAGTTTTGAAGAAAAAAGAGTAGGATTTAGACGATTTAATTATGAAAATGTTCCACACCTCATCACCATGTGATGCCCTTTGACGGTCCTTCGCCCTAGATATTGCTTTCTTTATCCCGAGACTGTCCATGACTCCAATTGGCCATAACTCTGAAAGCTGAATCATATACACAATACAGAGATATAATGGTTCATCAGACCCACAAAAATTTTGAAATGAAATCTTCTGAATTATAAAACAAATCCCTACATTTATGAGGGAAAGACCAAGAACAACAGTTACCAAAATTTGGACAGAAAGTAACACATCACCCAGAAGACAACCAAAATAAGGGTTAATTTCCAATGTCCTATTGATCAATCCACGTTATTTTTTCAAAACTACCACTAGGACATTTGAGAATATAGTGTAAGATGAAATGGACAGGCAAAACATGACCTCTTGCAATCCACAGGTATTTAGAATAAACTCACTATATTAAAACAACAAAATCCTAGATATTAAAAAATTTTAACTTATTAATGACAAGAAAATTAACTTAGAAATCACATTCACAAACTGTACAAACTTAGAATGGATGGGATACATCAATTAAAACTGTTAGGAACCGTTCAAATTTGTTTTTGGAATTTGCTTTACAGAATGAAAGCCAAAAATGAAATTTGTAAAGCAGAGGATACCAGAATGCTTCCGGTATCACTTTTAGAAATCAGTATTTAGAAAATGGAAACAGTAAAACACATCTCTCAAAGTTTATATGAAAATGACAAAACTATTTATCTAATACAATTATTGTAATAAATTATTAGCATTCTTACTAATTTTGAAATCATATTAAAATGCCATGTCATATTCTTTCACCATTGAGCACCATACGGAAGTAATCAAAATTGGGGAAAAATTCAGTTAGTTCATACTGGAAGAGAGTACCTCAGTATATAACTTTCCAATTTGTGGACCTTTGTCTTCATCCATTCCCTAGACATGAGTCAGCAATATTAATAACATGCTGCACGAACTGTAAAAAGTACATATACTATATAACATACAACTGTTTGGCACAGTTGTATTGAACACCTGGATGTATAGATCATAAAGATCACACATTCTATCCTCCAGTGCACTATTCATAATTAAATTTTCTCTGACAAGTCTTTTTTCCTCTGAACCAAATGCTTCCTGAAAAATATCAGCTGCTCCATCACTTTGTTTGAAAGCCTGTTGAAGGTTATACATTTCCATAAGGTGCAATGGTATCAAAGTTGTCATCAGATTTTATTACAAGACGTAAAACAATCAGTAGCAGTCTGAGAATATCTTTCTGAACTTAGAAAGCATTACACTAACTTAAGCCTAAGAATGGTTTTTGCAACACTGGAAATCATTATATCAAATTATTAGAGGTAAAAATTACATTAAAACCATTTTCCATCAAATTATAATCTAATGTTTACAAATTCTGCCACTTCTTGAGAGGAGAGTTCACGTTTTTTAAACACGGGGAGCCAAAGGATCAAAAGCGAACTACTTAAGCAATACCCTGATAAAACTTGTAAACAATTGGATAAATATCAAATTTAACAGTCTGGCTATATACAAATTTTATATTACTGAGATACTTTAATTATTATTATTATTATTTTCCTTGCAAGGAAGAGCATGAAAAAGTAAATTGAAACCAAAATTAGAGTAATTTAATTTTGGACTTTTGACTAAGTTAAATTTGAGGAAACCTGAAGTCTGATCATCTCAGTGACCTCCATTTTGATTTGTTGAAATCTATAAGCTTTCTCTTGCTTAGCTGACAGACCAAGTAGAACCATCTCTCTCAAGTTTCTCTGTAGCCACCAATTTATATATGGAAAGGGTTAATGAAAAAAGGTACACCAGAGAGGTGAGAGATCCATAAAGAAATCAATAATTGTGTAGTCCACTAATTTTCAGAAATATATGAAACAAAAATTATACACTCTGCATAAGAATTATCATCCATTACTATATTGTTCAAAGTTGGTCTGAATTATAAGAGAATACTTTTAGAAAGGGATAGATTGATAATGAAATATGGTTGAAGCATTGGTCTTTGCTAAATTTGATGGTAGCCTACTTTTTGAAAAAATACCCACCTTCAGGGTTCTAAGCTGCACTAGATGCCCAAGAATACTCATAAGTCGATCAACTAACTCATTGGATATTGTCCCTTGGCTTGACTGCTGAAATTACAATATAAAATAGTTAAAATAACTGAAATTGAACTAAAAGCTTAGGCAGTGACTGAAAAAGCATACAACAACAAAAAGAAATAGTAAGAAAAACTGTTCATCTAACCGCCAGTGTAGCAACTTTAGCAAGCTTTTGCTTCACGTCACGGGGCAATCTTCTTTTGATAGCTATGGATGTAGTGTCAGCTTCCTTAACTTCTACATTAGGTGGTCTTGCTGTCAAAAAATAATCCATATTATATAGCATCAAGACACTTACCTATATTAAACTTCTACATTTATGATTAATCAGGACTTTACACACTAGGAAAATGGCCCATATTTATCATTAGGCAAGAATTTATATTGCCCAAGGAAAATGACAGACTCACATTCTGCAACTAGTTTCTCCAACTCCCTGATGGCCCTTTCAAGGGATGAACCTTTTTGCCTCAAACACGAGACATCCTTTAAATAAGAGGCCATTTTCTGAGGAATGGGATATGAATTAAAACAAACATAAGTTAGCACAAATTTCATACCCAAAGAATTTCATGTCCAAAGCAATAACCACAGAATGAAATGGTAAACATATCTTACACTAATCACCATATCAGTAAAAAAGCTTTTACTAGCGTACATGTAAGTGTGCCTATGTCTGTGCATGAAAGGGAGAGAGAGAGAGAGCACATCATCAACTTAATGTCTCTTTCTGAGTTCTTATCGAACGGAAACTACTTAATCGAAAAATGTGATTATAAATCATATTTATAACCTGAGTGGTATTAAAAAATTCAAAAAATAAAAATAATGTTTTTGAAAACCATGAAAAGTGAACCTCCTAATGTTTCAGTAATTCTATAAGGTGGTTTTAGCAACTTCTCAAAAAAAATATCCGCACAAGGAAGGTTTTAATGGCTTTAATAGTTAAAATAAAAACATAGTATTTCATTATAATTAGAGCCTCTATCAAGGGGCTTCATGATGATTACCACCGGAAATTTGGCTAAGGCCTCTAGGGGAGCTTTTTGATTGTTTTATAAAGCTTCAAGGAGGTCCTTGATAATTTATAGCAGATGTTTTTACTAGGATTTTTGAAACTTCAAGGGAGGTTTCTACCTAATTCCACACCAGTAGGTCCCTTTTAATTAGATCTAGTCTCATGGAAGGCTCATGAGCCTTTTTTCTAAACCCTAAATCATAAAGAGCAAAATTTTGATGCATAATCAAAGTTGTCATAAACCCAGATAACTTCCATACAATTTTAATTTTCAAGATAATACATTAGAGGAGCATGATTTTTTTTTTTTGGGTAATTAAAGGAGGAGAATGATTTTACAACCAAAAGAATGAGGATATCATATTAATTGGGACATTGATTTCCAATCGAGGGAACAAAATGTTAAAAAAGGTGGAAGGCATGATTTAATGTTAGGATAAACATATATGTATCAGAAACATTATCAAGAGTTGAACCTATAGTGCTTCCTATAGAAATAACACAGCTTAAACAAAAAACAAGTTACCAGATTCTCTAAATAATTAAATACAGCACTATCTTGCACATAGAGAAACTGAAAAAGACCAAAATCACACAACTCTGTAAACTAGGAGAAGGAGAGCACATGGCAATACTCCTGAGATGGCTCACCCACCAACACTTTAATGCAATACAAAAGAAAAGAAATAAAGTCAAACTCGAGATATTCTGACACTTTCAGGAATGCCAATACGTACCACTGACTCAAAGGGAGAAGCAGGAATATTAAGGTCAGGCAGTCCAGTAATTCCATTTTTCTCTCTTGGCCAATCATTGGTTGAGAATTCGAATTCGCTAGTGCCAGTTAATATTCTGTTGGCCTGAGGCTCTAGTTTCTTAGAAGCACTTTTATCATCACATCTCAAATTGATATCGCTATAGAATTTATTCTCATCTTTTAATTTGTTCCCTAAACTTCTGCAGTGAACAATTCCAATCCTTTGCTTTTCAGCATCTTTTGAATTTAGATTAAGTACAGAAGCATCATTATTTGGGATTCCTGCATAGAAAGAATAATCAAATTTAATGCTAGTATCGGCAAGCTTCTTTCTGAAGAATCCTGTTGGAGAATTGGATGAATTCTGTGATTTTCTATGATGATATTCTTCATTGTTAGCAGCAAAATTTTGGGAGAGACTTGAAGGTTGTTTCCCCAACAGTAAATTCTTTGCAGCAACTTTCGCCCTCGCATGACCTAATTTTGCATGCTTATTTGGTGCATGATCATCGGTCTTCTCTCCTACAGCTTTTGGAACACATTTCTGCTTTTTCAGTTGGCCTTCAGCAGAATCAGTGCGTTCATTTCTAGCAACTCAATGGAAAAGAACTGTCATGCATGGGCTCAAGATAAATTTAATAGTATCAATTGAGAATCAGTGGAGGCAAAAATAAGGATGAAAAGGCTCATTTTATTAGCAGGCACAAACCAATCAACAAAAAAGAAGTTATAGTCCATAAAGTATTGACAAACCAATGAAGACAAATAATAAAAATGCTTCGACAAGAATTACATCAATGCTTAAAGTCAATGCTCTGTAGATGCATGTATTTGCACATAATTTTTTGAAACATATCCAGAAATCAGAGATTTTAAAATATGTTACACGTACATTAATTAGCACCAGGAGTAATTTTTGCCAAGGACATAAGAATCATTTCACAAGATGTATTGAAACTAATGTATATTTGGAATGCTGAGGTGATTTCTTGGCATTCAGTTGCAACTGTAAAAGTTCACTTTGAAGAAATGTCAGAAATAGCATCTTCTTGCCATTTGGTATTCTACCTTCTCTAGAAATGTTGTATCCTTGTCACATGCCTCCATATGTATATATATTATATTCTCCAATTATCAACTGAAAAAATGAGTTCTGGCAAGTGCAATACGTAATACACTTCACCAAGATCACAGAAATGCTAAAATTTAACTATATATTTTATACTTGGAAAAACTTTCATGCCTTGAAGGGCATATTGATTATCCTGCTATTCTGATCTGGGATCCTTTGAGTACTGGTTGGCTTTTATATACGTTTGTTTTCTGCTCGGTGGCTCACTTGGCTGTCCAGGCAAAGTGTTTTCATCCTGCCATTTTATTTGATAGACTCTTGGGCTTTGTACATGCTTTTAGATTGCTTGTTGTCTTGTCACCTCTCGTGCTTTTGAGTAGATAGTAGGACAAAATGAGTTTAGTTTGTTCTCCCTGGCCTTCTTCAGAGGCTTGGTTTTTTGTTTGGTTTAATACATACTTACCAAAAAAAAAAAGTTTCATGTGATTGTTATTTTGGTTGCTAACTAAATCATTTTACTTTCCCTTCTGGCATGCCATGATTTGGTAGTATTGATATTTAGTAGGTATCTTTAACAAAATTCTATAGTGGTGAAAATGTTAAGACTAAAATAAAAAATATTCTTATACTCCTTCACAATCACTTGGACTTTCAGCATAATCAGGGAATTTCAGCACAATTAGAGAATTTTGTAAACTGAAATTGCCAGCAGCACATGTATCGACCGTCACTAAACTTACCAATGCAATTGTGCATCTTTCAGCACAAGTGTCAATTTGCATTCTTGTTTAGGCCCAGTCATGCTTAGCATTACATGAACTCTAAAGTGATATATGAATGAACCACTTTCTGACCTAGATTTTGTATATTACTGACATAGAAACTCATAATTTGTAAAACCTAGAAGAAAAAATTCCTATCCCTTTTGCATCTGGTATCCATTTTAAATTTAGAATTTTTCAAATCCTTACCCATACTCCTACTCATCCCCTTCAACTTGAAAAACACCGAAACATAATGCTGAAAAAAAAAATCTTAATCTCCCTATGCAACTTCCCCAACAAACTTCATCTTCACAATTTTTCATAGTTAAGATCTTAGTTAAGGCATCTAGAAGTCATAATCAAATGTCCCTCCTAAATCTTACCCACAACACTAATTAAACCAACTGCAAAAACACACAATTTTAATAAGAAACGCAGCCCCTTATTCATCTAAAACAGAAAATTAAAATACAAAAACATAATTGCTAAAAATTATTTTATTAATATGACGGTTACTAGTGCTAGATAACACACTCTCACCAAACACTGAAAATGCTTCCACAAACTCTGATCCCCTACCCATATACAGACATTATAAACCCTCAAAACATTTCCAGAAACATGCAATAGTATTGATGCACTTTGTCAAATGCCTCAACCCCTTCTATGGTTCCTAAAGAATTGGGTGTTGGGGGGGGGGGGGGGGGGGGGGGGGGGGGTTGTTGTGGATCAGCAAATCTTACTGTAACTTTATTTCCTATGAGAATTTCAGTATGGTCAATATATAAATTTGACCAGGAAATAATAAATTTGTTTACAATATGAGGAAACAGTATGTAAATGCCATTGCCCATGATGACCACTTATATAAATATTTAAAGCTCGATTCATGGCCACTATCAAATATGGTAATCTAAAATCATTTATATTTGTTTAAATATAAATTGTGGGAAGAATCACCTCTTGGAGGAGCAACTCTCTCATATGCGGGTAAACTTGTTCTCATCAAATCTATCCTGTTTAGCATCCAAGTTTATTGGTCATCTTTATTTATCCTCCCCTCTAAAATTCACAAGGAGATAGATGGCTACTTGAGAGCTTTCCTTTGGAGTGGTGTAAACTTGAAAAACAAAAAAACAAAGGTGGTTTGGGATGAAGTTTGGGTTCCTCAGGAAGAAGGTGGCTAAGGCATCATAAAGAGCAGGTTTTGGAACAAGGAGGCCATGATAAAAAACATATGGAAACTTCTTCAAAGCAAGAATTGCACTTTGTGGGCTGATTGGATAAAAGAACACAAACTAAAGAAAAGAAGTTTTTGGGACATAAAGCCAAATGGGAATAGCTCATGAACATGGGGGAAGATCTTGAAACTTAGAGAAGATGTGAAGTCAAAGTTCAAGAAGATAATCGGCAATGGCAACAACATCTTCCTATGGTATGACAATTGGCACCCAAATGGCCCTTCGATAGACAAATATGGCTCCCAAATTGTTTATGATGCAAATCTTCCAAAGCATGCCATGGTGAAGGAAATCATTGATGGAGGAACTTGGAAATGGCCTGTAGCAAACTCTACAGAATTAATGGAGGTCAAAAACACTATTATGAATAATCCCCAAGAAGGTGAAGACTTAGTTGTGTGGTTGTCGAATTCAAGTTGAAAATTCACTGTAGGTTCAGCTTGGGAGGAGCTTAGAGAAAGAAAAGATAAAGTGATGTAATACAAGTTGATTTAGTTTAAAAAACATTTCCCAAGACATGCTCTCATAACCTGGTTGGGAATCAAGGACAAATTGATGACCAAAGATAAACTTTTGAGGTATGGTACAATCTCTCAAAAACTTTGTAGCATATGCAATCAAGGTCAGGAAAGTATAGATCACCTCTTCTTCCAATGTAATGTGAGTTTGCATATTTGGAAAACTGTTCTTAATCTTTGTTTTCAAGACTACTCTCCCCAATCTTGGAACTCTTTCATTGAAGAAAAGGTTAGATTGTGGAAGCATGATAACTTAAAGAATATTATAAGCAAGCTTTGCCTTGGGGCCATGGTTTACCTTATTTGGAAGGAAAGAAACCAAATATGCTTTGGAAAAGGAAGATCTTCAAAGGAAAAAATCATTGCCATCATCAAAGAATGTGTTAGAGAAAGAGCTTCGGATCTTTCCAACATAGAGAAGACAAAGGAAAATAAAGGCCTTGCTCTTAATTGGAATCTCCCTAGATGTATCTTCAAGTGATGGTTTTGCTACTCTCTTGACCCCTATCTTAGGTATAGCCATAGATAGTTGTAAAGAGAGTTCGTTCTTTGCTTGTATTATGTATTGAAAGTTTTGGGGTTGTCCTTTTGTTTGGCATAAGCTGGGGGATTGTCCCGAGATATGGCCTTTGATTGTATTTTTTCTTTTGGTTAATATATTTTAATTACCAAAAATATATATATATTTGGACACTAAACTGAAAGTTTTTGAACACAGAATGAGGTAGAACTAGACCATAATAAAGACATGTCAGGAAACATTATTTTCCAGGATTCCAACCACACAAAGATATGAAGATAATACAAGGACTAGAACAAAATCAGATACCATGAACAGTAAAAAGCCTGGTAAAAAGCATATAACATAAACACACATACATATGAAGAAGGGACAAACCAAAAAAAGAAAAGAAAAGAGCCCTTACAACTTTTCTGATTTGCCCTTATAATCAGTAACATCATTGTGCTTAGTGGCTGCCTTCTTATCTTGGAAAAATTCATCCTGCATAAAAGGAGACAAAAATTATTAATATAATTTGTCCATGACAAGAGAATTTCTGCTGCAATCAAATGCATTGTTGTTACACTGACAAAATCAACCCTAACAAGAAAACTGAAAAAAGGAGACTTTTTGACATAACAACAGTTCCACCAACTTAGGAAACTTTTTATCATAATACAAACAATTTTGAAAAAATTCGTACAAAAAATAACACTTAGCATGAAAACAAACAAGAATAGAGTAAAGATCAACATAAAATAATTTTTCAGAGGCTCTTCCTCTACTGTACATCTCCACAAGTTATTAATCTCAGAACTATGACTGATGAATGAAGATGATCATCTTGACAATGATATTGATTATAACAACACTAATTACACGTCTAAGTTTTCTATCAAAAATAAAAATACTAACAATAATTACAGTAATAACAAAATAATATTTTTATTATCACTAACTTTATGATAACTATTAGGATACCAACCAGGTAACCACCATCTATCTCTATTCTTATCAGAGGCATCATTGCTGCTATTTTACTTTGTGAACAATTAAAATGATAGTCAACATGCCACACACAACTCAAAGGATAAAACTTCAGTTTGCAAGTACTAAGATGCATTGAAAGTGAATTTGTCAAACAACACATAATCTCTAAAGTACTACTGATTATGTAATCAAATTTGGGCCATCCAAAACAATAAACTGCATTCATTTTCAAAAGTCATGAAAAGTGTTATAGCCGTACAAAATTTATTAGGTTACCTAAACCACCAATATTATGTAAACATTGTCTTGGTGATATGCCTAATCATAAAGATCATACAATAAAACAATTATAGAAAAGCAAGAAATAAAATCCCCATTGTCTTCACAGCATTTCTCTTATCATAATAATTGAGAACAAACCCAAAATCTATTATATAAGTTCCCAATGTAATAGCAAACACTGCAGTTAAAGCGATGGAACAGATAAAATTAATGTCTACTTAACAAAAAGAAAAAAATAAAAACAAAAAATTAATGTCTAACAATGAGAATGTCATGTGCTTGGTATAGATGAAAGCTGAAGTCTTGTGGATGCGCACAGCTTTGGCAACGTTTTGCATGTTTAAGCAAAAAATTGAATATAAAGATCGTGGATAATTCTGGAAAAGATATCAATCTTTTTCTGATATAGAATTTGGTTTTTAGGCTCTCTTTGGACCTCCATGTGTAAAGACATTAGACTACATTTCTATTTACCCATCTAAATTAAGGAGAGCGCCTCGGTGTGATCTGTTTCTTCTTAGACATGTCATAAGAGTTGACTACACAGAGGACCATTCACTACATTGCTTGTAAAGAATACTTAATCTCCTTGCCGATTAGCTAATTTCTATGGAGATCTTGCTATGTCTTCCTTACACTTAAACTCAATTCCTTTGCTTCTTATTGACAAATTAGTAACGGTTCATAGAATGCACAACCCAAGATAAAATTCAATTAAATTTATCCAACCACATGAATGAAACAGGCTTATAGGTTGAAGATTTTCCTTTGGGCTACAACTTAAGTTATGCTTCTTCTACAATCTTTTCCATTCAACTTTTGCATGTAACTCTAAATATTGCAAACCAGACCTATTTGCTGCATTTTGTGATTTAACATTCTGAACAACATTTGTCAATAGAGTTAATTTAATTCCTTGACTCTCTTAACAAAAGTTGTTTTATGAATCTTGAACACATAAGTTGCATTTTTATATCAGTATTAATTGTCACAAAGTGAAATTCCCAAGATTTAAACAAAAGGCATGACCATTTAGGTGTATGCTTCAGAGTATATAATAATAACATTTGTGAACGGGTGTAAGAATAATAAGCTGTGAACTTTCGGGAGAATAATTGTAGCATTAAATGAGCATTAAAAAATTATAGCAAACATGAAGCAAGGATATGAATAAGGGATATTGGTGACATATGAGCCAAATGCACTTTGTATAACAATTATTGAAAACTAAGATAAGATATGACAGGAAAAAGGAAATAAAAAAATGCTGTACATATTTATTCACTCTTTCCAAATAATTAAACATTCTAAAGCTACCACCGATCATTGTTTGGTAACACCAGATATCTATTAGTGATAACTCAATAGGCACCCTTGCAAGTATCTATTCTACATAACATGATACTTTCTAAAAATGCAAAATTTAGGTAAATGTACAGATATAATTATATGATTGCCTAAATAAGCACGAAATGCAGACGGAAATCATTGTGCAATCATCTATTAGATAGAAGAAAACTTCGGTAGCATAGAAAATCCACGAATCAAGTAATCTAAACATTTGGAAAAATTAAAGAAAAATGAGAGAGATAGAAATCAGAATTTTAAAAAACCAAATAAGACTTGCTAAATATCTTCCCCATGAAAAATATCAAGTCAAAATAAAAAACAGGATTTCCATTAAAAGCCAACATCCTAATAAGACTCACAATATATCTTTCCCATTTAGAGAAAAAGAATCTTATTAAAATAATAGAGCTTTAGCCATATCATATAAGGTTCCAACAATCACATCTTTAAACCCATGGGCTAGAAAGATTCAGCTTACAACCAGCTTCAAGCTTAAAAAAAATCATAACGCTCTGTTTGCTATAATTATATAAAATAAAGGAAACCAGAAGGCCAATCGAAAATACATGATTGTGCCTTCAAATTGCCCAAACACAGAAAAAGAAAAGCTGCTAAACACATAAAAAGAAAAGAATCTAAACACATTACTATTTTCATGAACCCCTGCCTGTCACTGCAAATTTTGAGAAATAGAAAGCTTTTGAGAAACATGTAACTTGAAACATCACTCCTGCTCAATCCTGCATCATACGCAGGCTCAAATTTGCTTTCTTAGCTTATTATGAGGGTTCTATGACAAATGATGATGAAACGATATATAGGGTGTGAATGGCACACCATATTGGACCAGATTAGTTTATCAGGACAGTATAAGATTGGATGGAATTGCATTTTTATAATACTACATTATGTTTGGTGTGACACTGTTCTAAGTTGTATCCAAGACTCAAGGTTAGGGTGGATAGTATTAGGCCATAAAGCTTTTTAACAGTTCTCACTTAAAAACTCATGAATATCTGCTCTTGCCTCCCAAATCTTCAAAAAAAATACCTAAACTATCTCTTCGGCTCTCTCCTCCTCCTACTCCTTTCTCTTCTCTCCTACTTGATCATAAAAAAAATACAATAACTCTTGCCCTCGTTCTCTTCTCATATATATGTTTCATGCAAATTTTCAACAAGCAAACCAAAATTTTCTCCTTCTCCTCTGTTCACCAGTAATTTCCTATATCAAACAAGTTCCCATATCTTCAAAGAAGTCTTGAATCTTTTCAAATATTGATCCTATCTCGATAGTGCTTTCCCTTCTCTGTCCCAGTCCAACCACAAAATAATTTATTATTCCGAAAATATACTTGAATTAAATGAAAGAAAATTTACAAGAGGTGAACATACTACCCACAAAAATAAGGATCAATGGCCAGTAAAAGCCTAAAGGAAAACCTCAAAAAGAAAAAAAAAAAAATCACAAGTATAAACAACTCAAAAATTATAAACAAACAAACATCCCAGTATAGAGCAACAATGCTTCTCTGTTAGTTATCTAACAGAGTTCATGATGAATATGAAAACAGTATCTATTGGTTCAAAGTTGAATGGAGTTGGTATGTATTCTGTTAATTTTGCTTCATTGCCGAGTTTTTCAGGGAAACAACATTTCCACGAGAATTCAATTTTACATTTCCAAATATAAATTATCATGATCTAATATATCAATAATTGTAAAACAAAAATTCATAGAATAGCATATCAATCACGCAAATATGATTATTACAATAGCTCCATTCAACAAAACTGAACCATAATAACCTCCAATAACTGTAAACAAACACAAATCATAGAAATGCCACAATATTCATTCCCATAAGAAAACAAATGATAAAATTTCATTAAATACAAATTGCTGAACCCGGTTCAATTAAAAAAAATGCAAGCCTTATAATTTAATAAAAATGTCAAACAAACTACAATTCCTTAAAAAATCCCAGTTGAAAACTACAAGCCAAAAATGCAAATTACACAAAAAGTATTCAGAACAAGCCTCACCAAAGCATCCTGAACCTTCTGAGTCTCTTGAGCCAAAGGAGGGTCATCTTTGTGAGTATCTTTGATCAGCCTCTTCCACGAAACAATTGTGGTCTCACCAGGCCTCAACTCAATGGTGAACCGCAGCCGGGTCGAACCCGAACAAGAATCGAACTTCGAAGTTGAATAAGAACTGTTATCAGCCTCCATGAATTAAATCAATTGCAGTGGCAAAAGAGGGGTGGGTTCAGCCATGAGCGAAAAGGCTGCGATCTTTGGGGGGTAAAGAGGGAAATGGGAAAAGGGTATCAAGAAAAGGATGGAAGAGCGGAAATGGTGAGAAAATTAAAGGAATGAAAAAGAAATGGGGTTGTAATGTTAAGAATTGAAAGCCATTCGAGAGCTTGTAGATCAGAGTTAGACATAGATACACTTGTTATTCAGGTTCAGTTGCCTTCCAAATTTGTGAGGGGCGTACCATCACTAGGAGAAATGATTGGACACCACGGCAACCATCCTTCGTAGTATTATTATTATTATACGTACACAGTTTAAATAAAGATATTAATTAAAATCAATAAAATTTTTTTCACTTAAATTTTTTAAACAAACGTATAGTAACTTTATCTTTATAAGCAAATTTATTTATAATTTAAAAAATACTCTTTTAACTTATTACATCACTTTCAATAATTTCGTGTGTGGGATGTGAGGGCCGTACAGAGTACGTGAGTGCGTATAGAGTGCATGAGTACGTGTGAGTGCGTAGATACGTGTGGAGTACGTACAGGATACGTGGATATATGCGAAATACGTACAGGATACGTGAGTGCGTAAAAAATATAAAAATATACACCCTCTTATATATATATATAAATAAATATATAAAAATTATTATTATTTTTATATATTATATTAAATATTATAATATTATTAATTTAATATAATATATATAAATAATAATAATAATAATTTTTAAATATATATTATATTATTATATTTTTTAAATATAATATTATATTATATATATATATATATATATAAATATATAAAATATAATTAATATTAAAAAATATAATAATATAATATAATATTTAAAAATTATTATTATTTTTATATATTATATTAAATATTATTAAATATTATAATATTTAATATATATATATATATATTTAATATATTTTTTAAATATTATATTATATTATAATATTTATATATATATATATATATATATATATATATAAAACAGAGTGCGAGGGTGTGCACACTCCGCACGCACTCTGTACGCATCCGCACGCACCCACGTACTTTACACGCACTCACACACCCTATACGGCCCTCACATCTCACACACGGAATTGTTGAAAGTGACGTAATAACCCAAAAGGGTATTTTTGAAATTACAAATAAATTTGCTTATAAAGGTAAAACCACTGTACGTTTGTCTAAAAAGGTTTACACGAAAAAATTTTATCGATTTTAATTAATATCCCGTTTAAATATATAAAAATATATATATTTATAGTTATTATTATATATTTAGTGATTTCGAATTAAGAATAAAATAATTCTAATTATATAATTATACATAGAAATATATATTCATTTATATATTTAAAATAAATATACATAATATTAATCTATTATCAAAACATAATGTTTTTTTAAAGCTATTAATATATAAAATTTTAGTAAATTTTTAATAAATAAAAAAATAGTTTATTTTGTCAAATGTGTTTTTCACATACAAATGGTATGAAGTCACACAAACAACCGTCAAGCTCCACTATCTTAGTCCAAGCCCATGCTACTAACCCTTGCCAATTGTGCACACACTTACCATGGGCCCAAATCACTCTATTTGGTGCAAAATACCTACTTCGATCCAAGTTTAATAGTTTAACCCAATATTATTGCATGTGTGCTTAACTTATATTAGTTAATCTTATCATTTTGTATTAGCTCACTTAGGAAGACACAAAACCAAGTCAACAAGCAAAATAGAAACTCAATAAAGGAGACAAATAGGGGGGTTCAAGGCTTCTCAATTTGGCAAATACAAGATTGTTGACTTTGGATGGCTCCTTATCCCTTGCTATTTAGGGAAAGTCTCATAAACTGATATTAGTCTTGTTTTTATTTGAATTCAAATGTATTATTATATTGCTTATTTGAGGCCTTTATAAAGTTCTAAGTTTTCCATGTAACATTTTAGACTTGGTTGATGATAAACTTTTGTTCTTAAGTAGCAAATTCTCGTTTATCCTTCTCTTGATTGGAGTTAGGTGGTGAAAACCCTTGGCCGACAATGTTCCTTTAAGCCTTGAAATGTTCAAGGTCCTTAGTTCTCATTAAGTATATATTTGCTTTATGTTTCTTACTTGGCTGAAACTTGATAAACTTTACTAAAAATTCTATGAACTTGAATTTACATGCATAAAGAACACATCAACTGGTATTAGAGCTTTGGTTGTTTTAACGTGAGTTATTCTTCTTTCTTTCACTTGTTGGTTGGCAGAAAAGTTTACTTGTTGTCAAGAAATTTTAGCTAGAATTTGCTTTGTTGGTTAGAGTTGTTATGGGAAAAAGTACAGATCACTATTATTTTGAGATGAGATATGCAAAAGAGATGTATTGGTTCAGGTTTTACGGCCAGAGATAACCTAGAAAATAACCAAGAATGTGAGTCTAATCAGGGAAAGAATAAAACAAGCTTAAGATCACTAGAAAATTTACACTAAGCAAATAAGGTGAGGCTTAAAAGTTTATGTGGATTGTCTCTATAGTCTTGTCATAAAGTAGAACTAAAAAGGTAAATGAGCTCTAACATTTATAAGACCCCTTTGAGATTCTAGAGAATGTAAGTAAGGTTGCTTACTAATCTATGATGCTAGCAAACATAAATCGAGTATGTAATACACTTTATGTGTCATTGCAATGTGGTAATTGAGGATGATCTGATTTATAAAGAGTGCCCAATTCAGATATGAGATTAAAAAATTAAATAGCTCAAAAATAAGCAGTTTTCATTTGTTAGAGTTCTTTAAAGAAACTATCAAGTCAAGAAAGACAACTAGGAGGTGGATTCGAATATGAGGTAGATGTTCACCTAATTATTTATGTGAATTTCAAGGACAAAATTTTTAAAGGGGAAGAATCATAATACCTATAAATTCGTCTAAAGTTATTCCCATCTTTTAGCTTTGAGTACAACATTTATGTTGGATCATATCATGTGTGGAATTGGACTTAAACGATCATGTGGGAAGGCCACATGAGTGTGTGTTAGATGACAAGGGCAAACTAGTCTTTTCTTGTGAGGAGAGTGAAATTGACTAAGTATGAGTGACATGTATGCATATGATACACGTTAGTGTATAGGTAGAGACACGCTCATATGTCATAGTTGCACATGGTCAATAGGTTTGAATTTTGGATAAGGATGTGTTTTGTAGGGATTTTGAAACATGCCATTAATGGGTAATTATATACATGCCCATGCATGAACAATACACATTTGTATATTGTGTGTTTTAGTTAAAAATAAAAAGGTTTCAAAAGCATTTGATGATATTCCTTTGCCATTTTCTTCTAACAGCCAGAGAGAAAAAGAAAGCTTTAAGTGTCTTAGAGGTTGTGGATGTGAGAGGAAGCCAAGAAAGGATGATCTGAGCCACCTGAAGACCTTTGTGTCGCCAAAGGGAAAGTAAGTAGACAAATTCCCCTTTGGTTAATCTACGTTTTTTGCTATGTTTTAATTGAGTCCTTGTGTGTGAAATTGTGATTTTATCTGAATTATTATGGAACAAGAAATTAGGAATTAATGTTATAATTAAATCTTTGATTTGGATTACATCTTTATACATGTTTGTACAAATGAGATATAGATTAGATGAAAACGAGTCTCAGTTTAGATTGTGAAATATATCTAGGGGTTGAGATGATTACTAGCACATTTATGTTTGTGGATCTAGATATATTAGAAAGAAAAGGGGAAGGAATTAGGAATTTAGTTATATGTTTGATGAGACAATAAGTCATGCTTAGCTAAATGGATTAACAATTTGGGGCTATCTAGAATGTTGGTATAATGTTGTAAATAATTGTGGTAGTGTTTGGCAACCTAAGAAATGAAGAAATCAAAGATGAAATTTTTGAAATCCGTTGACACATGCCCATGTACATTCAAGGAAATTCTACACATGTAGGTTAAAGACACACGCTCGTGTGTTTTGTACCAAAGATACACGCTCGTGTGTTTTGGATGTATATTGTGTGGATTGAGCAATACACCCCCTTGTATTTTGGATGTATATTGTGTGGATTAAACAATACACCCCCGTGTATGATGAATACACACTCGTATACTTTTGGAGAAATTTGGGAATAAAGAAATAAGTAGTACATAAATAGTACATGAAACTTTGATATGAGTATATGAGCTTAGAAATGACTAGTTTATCTTTATAAGATAGGATTATGAGGAAATATGATATAAAACCCTAACGAAAGTGTTATGAAAAGGAAAATGGATGAATGTGTCAGATTATATGGAATATGGCACAAAGGGTTAATTTAAGTGTGTTTGACTACGTGGACGACGACACAAGCCTTCACTAGAGTGGTTTCAAGTCAAAAACACCAAACAATGTAATATATGATTCTTACCACCATGTTATGTGTGTGTGTTTCACCAAACTAAGTATAGTATGGATCCATCACCGAGCTATGTGCAGTGTGACTTGTCACCAAGTTATGTGCAATGTGACGTATCACCAAGTTATACATAATGTGATTGTAACACCGAGCTGTGTGCACTGTGGTAGTGGAAGCATTAAGGAAAGTCTATGTGGCCTTGATACCTTTAGATGATTATGCACCGACGATAGGTGTCGAAACATCTATGTGTTATAGTAGTAGAGGCTTAGGGTTTCACTACCCTTATGAGATGGTATCTATAGCCCTTAGCCTAGTCGACCTATATACATAGTACATTGGATAATTGACATCGATGATGCCATGTGCTTTCACTAGACATCAAGGATGTCGTTATACATTGTTAGATACAAGTTATCGAGGATGGCATTAATAGAGCTATTAGACACTAGTGTCAAGATGATTCGGATAAACATCTAGGATGCCAAAAAACATTCATAATACCATAAAGAGATAGAACAGAAGATATATGTGAGATTAGGATTATCTGTGATATGCATTCTTTTAATAGATACTATGGATTCACCTAATTATTGAATATGTTTCAAGTACACCAATGAGTTCAACTATCAAGCTCACCAAAGATAAAAGTGGATCAAATGTTGATGTTAAAATGTATAGAGGTATGATTGACTCTTTTTTATATTTAACTACTAGTAGACCCGATATTACGTTTAGTGTATGCTTATGTTCTCGATTCCAATCATGTCCCAAGGAATTTCATTTAAAAGTCATTAAAAAGAATTTTCAAATATTTGCATAACATTAGATTTTTAGGCTTGTGGTATCCTATTGCAAGTTCTTGGTATTGCTACAAGGATTCTGATGACTGTGGGCTTCTCTCAGGTGATTAGGGTCTTTCTCTCTCTCTTTTCCCCCTAGGTTAGGTGGTTACTAAGGTAAAAATTCTCGCAAAACGATCAACTTTGCATTTAAATAAAAACCTACCTAGACTCGACATATAGGCATGTGTCATAAGACATACGACGTATGCCCCTTTTAATTAACAACTTTTACTTACTCATGCGAAATGACTTTCCTGCCTTTTCTAGGTATGAACGGACATCACTCTTGCAATGCATGATCGTTCCTACTATAAATCCATTTAAATGACACTCTAAACATAATTTTGAATATAAAGAAAAGATTAAAATACCCTTGGGCTTACTTGTGGGTGTCACATTTCTCCCTCATTAAATGAATTTTGTCCTCGAAATCCAACCAAAGGGTTATAGGAACATCTTTCTCATGCCTTCCTTGTTCTTCCATATAGCTTTCTCAACAAAATGGTTCCTCTAATATCTCATATGGTCTTATCAACCTTAGTGTTAACTTACCTTTTCTATCAAAACTTATAATATGTTTATAAGAGCTATTCTTGCAAAAACTTTATCACCTACTCCACACTTAAGATCTTAGTTCTTCTTGTCAGTATATTCTCCTGACAATCTTGAGTTTGCTTATCCCATCTCTAATTTTTCTAACATCCTTTGTCAATCTCTAAATGGATTCTCACTCTTCACATATGATAGGATGTCTTTCTTATTTATGCCATCCACATATGAAGGTGATTGACACTTTCTACCTTTAGGTACCTCAAATAGAGCCATCAATATGGTTGCTTGTTGGGTATTATTAAATGCAAACTCTATTAATGATAACTCATCTATCCAACATACTCCTCTATTTAGGCAACAAACCTTTAACATATCTAGTTGACTCTCTTAGTTTGACTATTTGTTTGGGGATAATAGGTCGCACTAAAGGCTAACTTCGTACCTAAAGACCTCTGTATACTTTTTCAAAATGTTGAGACAAACCTAATATCTCAATCTGATACTACCATCCTAAGTACTCTATGAAGCCTAACTATTTTATTAGCATACATATGATTGAGCTTATCTATACTCTTAGTGTCTTTAACTATAATGAAGCACACCAATTTCATCAATCAATTAAGGCCAAATGACTATTTCCTACTCAAGGTATGTTGTTTTCCCAAGATTCTCCCCGTTAAAACTAATAGTTTCAAGGGTAAAATCATCATTTTTTTTTGTATTATTAAAAATAAATTTAAATTTGATTTAATTTTCCCTCATAACTCCTAAAAACTAACAATTTTCCTCAACCCAAGTTTTAAGAAAAACATTTTCCCCCTAATGTTTTCAATTTTTCAGATTCAATTTTTTGATGTTGTTTTTTCCTCTCCAATAACCTCCAGACGACGCCTCTTCCTCTCCAATGTGGTCTTCTTTCGATGGCTCTCCTGAGAGTGGTCATCAACAAAGACGAGTCATCTTTGTAGAAACGAAGACGAGTCATCCCCATTGAGACAATGATAAGGTTTTCGTCAATAAGAAGACCTCTTCTTCGACGACGACTACTCCTAAGAGAGCTATTAGAAGAAGACTGCATCAGAAAGGAAGAGATATTGCCTAGAGCTCATCAGAGAGGAAGAAATGACACTAAAAAATTGAATCTGAAAATTAGAAACCCTATGGGGGAAAATGTTGTTTTTTAAAACTTGGGTTATGGTGAAATTATTAGTTTTTAGGGTTTAGAAGGGGAAAATGATATAACTAACGGAATCAATTAATTTTAACAGCCCATAGGTAGGTAAATGAGATTTTCAAAGTTAACGAGGGGGAAACTTGGGAAATGTGCATACTTTGGGTGGGAAATAGTCTTTGGCCATCAATTAACTATAGCCCATAACACATTATAGCCACTTCTGACCTTCGGCAATCCAACCACGATGCCTATTAAGATGTGTTCCCATTTCCACTCTAGAATATTAAAAAGTTGTAGTAGTTCTAATAGACTTTGATGTTTATCCTTAACTTACTAACACACTAGGCACTTGACCATAAAATCTACTATACCTTTCTTCATACCTGACCACCAAAAAGATATCCTCAGATCTTGATATATCTTTACACTTTCAGGGTAAGCTATGTAAAAGGAACTGTACGCCTTTGTTAAGATTTTATCTCTTAAACTCTACTATTAAGGAACACATATGTTCCCTCGAAACCTTAGAATGTCTTTTGCCATATTGAACTTGGTCTCAGTATTTTTGGCAATCTTTCGTTTGATCTATAGACATCCTTTATTTGAAGCCTGTGTTAGACAAATCTCATTTTAACAAGTTGATTGAATTTAGAGACCTATCAACTGCTTTTTGATTACCTCAATCTGTTTTCTCACTAACTCCTGTTGTAACTTTTGGTGAGTTGTAATCTGTGATAAAAACACTTTACTACTCAAGGGGTCTATAACTACATTGGTTTTACCTTGGTAGTACTTGATCTTGTAATCATGGTCTTTTACCAATTCCAACCATTATTTTTATCTTATGTTCAATTCCTTTTGAGTGAAGAAATATCTAAGACTCTTGTGATCTATGTAGATGTTACCTTTTACCCTATATAGGTTATGTTGCCATATTTTAAGTGAAAACACCATAATTGCTAACTTAAGATTGCGAGTGAGGTATCTGATCTCATACTTCTTTTAACAATTGAAAGACATATACTATAACTTCACCTGTTTAGCTATCTTATGCCTTTGCCACTCTAAAGCAGCTTTTATTTCACTCGAGTCTACTAAGATCCGTTCTACTAAGACCATATGTCCATGGAAAGCCATTATATGTTATGTATGTTATACATGCTTGGAAAACTTGGCATACAATTTCCTCTCTCTTAACTTTTGTAACACAACCCTCATATGTTATACATGTTACTCTTGAGTTTTGGAATACACTATGATGTCATTGATAAAAACTACAATGGACTTGTCTAGGCAACCCCAAGACATCTTGTTCAATAGCTCTTACAACTATTACTTTAACTCTCATGGTTCTATTATTGTCATTCTATACAATACCTTTGAGATTGGCATTGCCCTAGAGCTAACTCTAAGTCAAACTCCACTTTTCTTTTTGGTGCTAGCTAAAAGACTATTGGGGAGACATTTGGAAATTTTTGTACCACTGAGTAGTCTTTACACCTGGGACTATTTCAAATATCTTGTTTACTATATATGCCAAAATCATGTATAACCTTTATTCAGTAACTTTCTGACTTTAATGCTATTAATTATAAAGCTAAGCACTCGACCCTTTTCAAAAGAGAACTTATCTCCATTGTCTAGACTAAATCAAACTTTCTTCTTTTTGTCATCTAGATTTGCTCTAAATTTATGGCTAGTAGAGGGATCATTATGCGTTAACTAATTATTTGTTTCTTGCCCTTCCAACGCTTCTTTTTACCTTTGATTGGAAAAGACCTCTTACTCTTACTATATCCTTGTCGCTACCTTATGGTTGTCATTTGATACTACCTTCTAAATTGGGGTTACTGGGTTAGGTTGATTTGATCAACCTTATAGGCTTTAACCTTTGTGTTTTGCTCAAAGCTTCTGAATAGGTATTGAGGACATGGTCTTTTATCATGACATCACTAGTTATGTTTGATTTGAGGTCATTTATAAAGGTCCCTATTTTGCCTTTATCTGTGTTAACTATTCTAAAAACATAATTGGCTAAAGCATTCAATCCAATAAAGAATTCATTTCTTATCATATTACTTTATTTCAAATTAAACTTTTATAACCTCATGTATATGATGTCAGCTAATATAAACTTTTTTTTAAAAGCTTACTTGAAGCCAACCCAAGTCATATCTTTTGTTTGGTAGGTCTTACATCTTTTATAAGGGGGCTGGCATATTGAATCTTTTCTTTGTCAATTATTTCAAACAACCCCATGACATCCTCAGCTACCTTCTGTTATTCATCTGTTGGTACTACCCTTTAAAACCAGGTTGCCTTTAAACTTAAGAGGCTGATGTCTAGCTAGCATACTATAGATAGGGTGAGGTTGACCTTGACTATAACTTACTACTGCAACTGGGAATCTTTGTGCCTTTTTGCCCACTCAATCTTGTTAGGGCAACAACTTAACCACTAGAGCTATTTTGTTACTGGTAGCTCCTAAATTGGATGTCTAACATTTTATAATGCTATTTATTTTTCCTAGGAGCCTCTTGTACAATTTGTATGAGCACTACCCTGTCCACTAATGGTGTTACTGATGTATCTAAGACCTATCTCTAAGCTTCTGCTTAACTTTTCTTTTGATTAGAAACCTCTAAAAATCACTAGTTGGCCTTTTAGAATTCTTCATCCTAAACTAAAATCATAACTCAGGCTAATGTATTGTTTAACTTAATACAGGTACAAAATACTTACAATAATAATGTACGGAAGTGGTCAATGTTATATGAGGGGTTACTTTTTAACTTGTTTACTTAGGCATTTGTCAGACATATTAGAACTAAACACCTTTTTGGATTCCAAAATCATGCTCTAATACCATAAATGTAACACCTATCTCCAAAAACATACCTTTACATGGAATATGACCTAAAGAAACGTGTTCGATTTAATTTCTTTATTTAAAATAGTATAAAACAACATGATAATTATAACTTAAATCTAAAATACGTGCAAAAAGGTTTAAATCAAATAAATACTTTAGACACAGTAAAACTTTTTATTATTAAAACTCAAATGTTTGAAAATAACTAAAAGTCTCTATAATACATAACTTAGAAATTAATGAATGAAAAACATAGAAAATTATGAAATAACAGTCTTGCCCCTTACCCTCATACAATAGCTCGGCTAGAACGATAACTCCCCTACATGTTTCACTACTCGTCTTTATCTATAAAACCACATAAAGGAACGCATAAGTGAAAACACTCAGTAAGTTGGTGACATTTCGATACTCTACACAAAGCATAAAACTAACATCTTAGTGTTCCATCGTTAACTATCCTTATGGCTGAAGCGAATGTTTTCGGCTCACCACCTTGTCCATCCATCTATTCTCGACATCTTTGTGTTTTCTATACATAAACCATCTCACACAAATTGCTAAGTCCTAAGTTGATTTCAACATCTCTAATGCCTTAATAAAAATAAATGACACCTTACGTGTCCACCTAACATCGTGCCTTGTGCACATATCATATAGTTTATTGGGCTAACTAATTGTGATACCTTACATAACACATAAAGTTGATAAACTTAGCATTCCATTTTTGAATCTCATTGTGGTCATATCTTGGCACCTTCGTGCCCTAACATAGGTCATCCACAAAGGTTGATTAGGCCTAAGCTAAAATTGGCATATCTAATACCCTAGTGAAAGTATAAGATAGTTTGCGTGTCATCAATTATCGTGCCTTATGCATATGTCATGCGCCCTATTGGGCTAACTAACTAGGACACCCTAATCACATAGAAAAATCTCTAATAATAGCTCATTTCTTTACATATAAGTTGATCAAAACTATTGATTAACTATCCAAAGATAGCCCCTACCTAGAGTATATATGTGATGCATCTCATTGATCATGTGAGAAATAACTAAAAGTCATATCCTTACCATGCACACCTAAAATGAACTTGGTGGCTATACACCTTAGTGGCAAGTATTGATACATCTCATAAGCATCCTACCCTAATGCTTTCACGAATTATCGTCAATTATGCACATAACTGGTTATTATATAGTTGTGTATCACAACCTTTAGATTTTTTAACTTTCGACTTGATCCAAGTTCTTGATGTTATCCACATAATCAAACACTTGTTCTATGTCTCTCTTGATTCACTTTATCCTCTGGTTTCTCTTTATTATGTTTTCTTGGTTTTTCCCTTTTTTATACACATAGCCTAAGGGTATTATTGTCTTTTTACCTTTATTTAAAAGTACACAGTCGTGTGTTTTCCACCCATACCTGTGTACATCCTGGCAAATATACATGGGCATATGGCACTCAACACATGACCGTGTATAAAATAGGTACACACAGAGAGGTGTTCTTAACATATTCTCGTGCATAAATTTTTATGTGCACTATGCCACATGTCTTATGATACACATCATCTACTTTTGGGAAGCCATATACAGTTGTGCATCCCATACCACATAACTATGTAGGTCTTTCTTTAGAATGAGCACGTGAAAAATTTGAAAACCTACTTTTTCTAAAGCGATACACAGGCTTGTATAAAACCATACACGGTCATGTACTACGATAGGAAAATCACGTCCTATAGGTTTTTATACCATTTCAATTAGGTTTTCATGGAAAACACATATCATAACAAGTCTCACTTCTTAGATCATGTTTACCTATTAATCCACTTGCATAAATTTTTGTACATTCATCCAATTGATAAAACTATAATAGATATAAAAGTCATGTTATCAATACATCATAAGCAGTCCTACGCATGAATGTCTATGCCTACATACATATATATCTATTAATGTATAGGAAATTCACTACTGTAATGGCATCAATGTTAATAATTAAAGAAAAATCATCAATTACACAATTTTGCCTGGTTAAAACATCTATTAATCCCCAATCTTCAGCCCTAACTCATGATATAACAAGTATCTCAATAAAATAGCCTAAGACATCACCCTACTTACCTTTCATCCAAAGCTTGCAAGTTCTTGGCGTTGCTAAGGATTTTGATGACTGTAGGCTCCTTTCCAACAACTAGGGACCTCATTTCTCTCATTTTTTTCTTTTCTCCCTGGGTCGAGCAACTGCTAGGGTAAAAATTCTCACAAAACGTTCAAACTTTGTGTTTAAATAAAAACCTACCCAGACATAACATATGGGTATGTGCTCTTTTTAATTAACAACTTTCACACACTCATGTGAAATGACTTTTTTGCCTTTTCTAGGTATGAATGGATGTCACTCTTGTAATACATGGTTGTTCCCACTATAAATCGATTTGAATGACACTTCAAACATAATTCTAAATATAAGAAAAAGACTAAAATACTTTTGGCTTATTTATAGGTGTTACACTTTGGCGAATAAGTTTGAATTAATTGAATAGGTAAATTTCAAATTAATCAGCAAAAACCTATGATCTCAAGCTAGGTGTTACCTTAGCAAATCGTGTTACGTCAAATGTGACTTTTGGTATCAATATGATGGATACTAAATATTGCTTTACATTGACAAATACATTCCCTACTCATGCCTCTAATATACTTTACCTTCATTTTGATAAACAAGCAAAGTATATTAGTTAAGTCGGACTCAATATGACCTTGAGGATTAGCAAAACTAATGAAGCACTAGAATTTTCAAGGAGAAGGTCTGAGTTCATGCCTCTGTTATACTTACGAAACCTTGACTTACCCAAGGCAATTGTTGTAGATTTGATCACTATGTCTTGAGGTTTACCCATCTAACCAATTTGGGTGAGGATCCTCGAGTACCAAAAAAACAAGACTTAATTTTTCGCCCAATATAATCTACTCCTAATTTTTCGTCTAGTAAAAGTGTACCTATTCGCTTTGGCGAACAAAGTTTTAATGAATAAAGGCTTAATTAGGGCATCATAATAGAAGGTACAACATAAAAATAAAACATGCTTGTCCACAATAATAACTAATGTCAAACCTCTTAAGCTAAAAGAAGTTTGAGTGGTTAACCTAAGTGAATCTTTATCTTCGAGTCTTTGCATTTGTCCTTTCATTTCCAGTCTTTAATAGTTACATGATTTTGTTTCCTAGTTACAAATTTCTAAGGAAATAAAAACAAACTAATCTAAGAAGAAATGAGATAAAGGTAAGGCTCATAGACCCTTATTTAAAAATTACAACCTAAAAATGGAATAAATAAAAAAATCCATAAAGGTCCATTAGATGTGTATTGGGCACCATGCATACATACACCCATATATAGACATACCAATTAAAAATTAAATTTTAATTATTATTATGTTGAGTGACAAATTACATTTTGGTACTTAGAATTTTCTACAATTCTAATTTAGCCCAAAACCTCAAGAAAAACTCAATCCAGTCCTAGTTTAACAAAACAAAACTAAAATGATACTTTTAACTTTGTTAAGCATGTAGGTGAAATGTTCTGTTGTGCATCTAGAATTCAACAAAATTCTAAAAGCATGTATTGTTGGAATTTATAACAAGAAACCTCTAGGCATAGTTGGAAGCAAACAAAGGTGTATGGTTAGCACCATGTAGAAGTCACGGTTAAACAAGAGATGTCCAGCTGTGTACCAACACATGATGTTGCAGAGGTATGCACCTTACACCTAACATGCACGACTTGGTCCTAGTTGTGTATGGTGGTTTTCTAGAGCCCCAAATATCCAAATTTTCCAATGACAAAAAATCCAAAAATTCTCTAGTTTTAAGCAAGCCAATTTGCTGAGGTGAAAGAATATGGCGGGTAAACCATACTTGCACCATTGACAACCTCGGATCATGCAATAACATGATTCAAAGGAAATTTTGTGTAATAACACGAAACTTATAGCATTCAACCAATTTAGAACCTATATATATCAACAAAATTCAAACAAAATTTAGAAAACTATCACTCAATAATTTAACACAATTTACCTTGTACATAATACTCAACACATTGTGCAATAACGTAATTACAAATCATCTTTGAAAAACCCCTAATGACAAATTAATCCTAGAAGGGGCGGAATAGGATTATTAAAAAATTGAATACCAAATTGGATTTTTTTTTTCTCAAGATGCTATAAACAAAATTCAAATGAACAATCAAAGTATAAAGTAAAAGAAAAGAGTTTAGAGAATGTTTATGATTTTAGAGTGATTCTTGAATACTTTAAATATTTTTTCTAACCCTTTTGACTTTCATCTAACTTGTTTATATAGCCTTGAGACTTGAAAGATCTGTTGGAATGATTTTACTAGTCGTTAACTTGTGAAAATGATGTTTTAACCTTGAAAACACGAGAGGACAAGTGTCCTATTATAAAGGACAGACATCGTCTTACACATCCCTACTTTAGAGGGTTCGAAATAGTTATCCAACGGTAAAATTCTTGAAACACGTCACTCGAGTGATAGACATCTCTTTTTTTAGGATAGGCATCCTGTTTGCTCCTTAAAATTCCAAAGAGTATGAAACATGAGATGATAAACAAGGGATAAGTAGAAGGACAGGTATCACAAGGTGCTGACTTTGCTGACTATCCCAATTTTACTTGTGAATGCATTATAGAGGGAATAGACATTTCATGGTCATCTTCCAATAGGGGCAGACGTCTCTTACTTTAAGAGAAGCTTCCTTGTTCAATTTTTTAAAAAATTCCCAAGAGTGCTAGACTTTTAAGGATAGGTATGGGACTAGAAAAGAGACTAGTGTCTCATATGGGCCAAACGTCCCACATATGAGGACAGGTGTCCTTGACTTGATTAATAATCAAAACACCTAAGGGACCAATAGTCTTCCAATTTTTGATTGGTGACAAAACTTAAGTTTAAGTATTGAAAAAAATTAATTTAGAGAGTTTTTAGAACTTTAAAAAACAATTTAAAGCTCATTCTCACTTTAGCAATACAAATCAATTTGGTTTTAACTTGTTTCATTTCAATTTATTTAACCATAAACACATTAAACTAAACTTATTTAACGCTTTTCAAATTCAATAAGACATAAGTCATTATCATTTAAATAACAACCAATCTCTTGTCATAAATAAAAACAATGGCAAAGTTTTCTTTGCTTTTCAAATATCCCAAAATGACAAATAAAAGAAAAACACTCTCATATCAATCAACATCAATCAACCAACTTCTCAATATCATCATTAATAACAAATCCATAATATTCATAATATGAATCATAGCATAGCATTGTAAAAAAAAAAGCATTCAATATCCATAAGCAACAAAGCAAGCATAATGAAATAAACATACCAACAAATCAATATAATGAAACATGAATAAAAATATGCATTAATACATGTTCCTAAAAAAATGCAAAATCATGATGCAATGAGATGAAAAATGCATGAATAGAGAATCATGGCTCGTCCTTTGAAGGTGAAGGCATACTGTTAGAATCGAGGTGGCAATCACTAATATGCTATTGAATGAGAGATTCCATGGTACAAAGACGCTAGTCATAACCTTGCATATCATGACACAACCTATGCAATGATTCATTTATGAAGCTCATGAATCCAAGCATATGGTCCTAAAAGGTATACAACTCAATATCAAAAATTGACTTGTGGTGAGGATGCATCCACCTATGGCTAGAGGTAGGCTAAAAATGACTTGAATGATGGGAGTGAGCTTCCTTATCCTGAGGAGCAGTAGGTTTAGGATCCAATTAAGTAGCTTATGTAGGCTAGTCAAGTTGACGTTGAGTCTAAAAAAGTTGCCACCTACCTCAGGTACGATAATAAATCATTTGCATCAATGTGAAGATATCAAATCCAATGTAGTCCCTATCAGTAAAGTTTTTCAAATATGGTTTGTCACTTTCTTCCAATTAGAGCCCTAAACCATCAACAATCATAGTGATAATAGTGTCATACTCAATAACCGCTCTCTCCACGATATCTTTAATCGAACTGATTTTAGCAATAATCTAATGAGTTGTATCTACCTTATGGCTATGAAGGACCACATCCAATAGAACAAGATCCTTTAATGTCACTTGACCATTTGATTGATCACATGCATTTAAGGTATAACTAAGTATTTTAGTTTCACTTCAAAATACCTCTTCTTTAACCAAAATTTCAAACCATAGTCAATGAGCTCACCCCGAGATCCTTTAGCTAATTCTAAGCTACTATAAAAATCAAACACCCATGATTCAACATAATAAGTGTCAAGCCAAAACAATTTTGCCCAACTAATACCCTAGATAAATCCAAAAATATTATCCCAAAGACCAAATGCTTGTAAAACTTGTTCATTTAGAGCTCTACCTAAAATAACATCACGTACGATAAGCTTCTATAACATCCCTCCCTAGAAGTACTACCCACCGAAGGAAAAATGTTACGAATTAATATTCAGAACGTCTATTTTTTTCTTTTTAAAAATACTTTAAAATAAACACATCATTAAAAGTGTTTAGGAAGTATTCCAAGAAAACTGAAAATCTGGAAGTGAACAAAAGATGTATATACTCATATGAAGACTCATCTAAAAGTATCTGAAAACAGGGAGTAATCATATGCAACTGTACCATAATCTCAAAAAGTCAAAAGTCGATAAGAACATGCCACTGTATGCATGTAATATAAACTAGAGATAACCTACTCCAACCGGATCTACCTACGCTGACTTGATCTTGCCTCGCAGCTACCTCGATCACCTGTACCTACAATTAGGAAAGAAAAGGGAGTGAGTGATAAGAACACTCAGTAAGGGAAAAGAATCAAGTAAACTATCTTTTTTTTTTCCTATTCTAACTCACTTTTGGGACTCAACCTCACATCCTAACCTCTATAAGAGATTGAAGGGGTAATTTAGTTCACTCTTTACTATTTGGGTCATACTTTGTCTCATTTGGTGTTTATTTAATACTTTTTGGAAGCTAACTATAGGGATTTGAAACTTTTCTAAGCTCAAGCTCTTTTTCTTTCACTACACTATTTCTGAATCTGAATTGAGCTCTACTACGAGCATGCTCTACTGTGAGCAGACCCTACTGGGGGTCTATGTCCTACTACGGACGTGTCCTACTATGGACGTGCCCTACTACAGGCAGTGTAGTGTAAAGTGCCCTCTTATAGTTTATAGCATGCATGCGGGTCTTATATCTTACTAATTTTGCTTCCATTTAAATTTATTCATAACTCACCAGGCATTACTCTTGGGACGACCCCTAAATCTTGAGCCCCAAATTCCTTTTCTTGCTTTTCTTTCTTTTTCTTTTCTTCTTTTCTCTTTTTTCATTTTTTTTTTCTCTCCTTTCTTTCCTTTCCTTTCTTTTCTTTCTTCTTCCTTTCTTTCTTTCTTTCTTTCTTTCTTTCCTGCCCAAAACTACGAAATACTGTTCACAGAACAGTCATTTAGCATGGCAGCCTTCTTTTTCATACAATTTAATAGCCCAAACGGTTTCTAATTCATACAAGCTATATATCATTGGAAAGAGGATTCAAATATCTTTCCAACAAGCTATAATAGAACTCATAATTCAATGGATAAGGTAGTCAAAACATGAGATAAAATTAGTGGCAACAACTGTCTCCCCTGTTTATTTGGTAAAACAGTCCTTGTGGTTCATGCAATATTTAACAATCCAAATGGTCCCCAATTCATACAAGCTATATATCACTGAAAACAGAATTCAAAGAGCTTTCCAACGAGATATAATAGCGCTCATAATTCATCGGATAAGGCAGCCAACACATGGGACGAACTCAGTGGCAAAAACTGTAAATATCATGCAACTTTCTGCCATGAACAAAATAACACACATAGACATCTCAAATGGCAAAACAACATTTCTCAACTTCAAATTCATCATTTATAACATAGATCCAAGGAACCAAAAGCCTAAAACATGTAACATATCAAGGAGGATACCCCTTACCTTGTTTCAAGCCAAATCTTTGCAAGTTGGCTTCCTCCTCTTTGTTTTGCTTCCTTTATCACCAAGATCACTTTAAATCAATACCAAAACACACTAACATATTCATATAACATGCATATAAACATAGATAAAAGGAGAAGGAAGGAGATCTTTGGTTACCAAAGCTTCCAAGGTGTTTATTCTTCTTTTCTTTCCTTACTCTTCTTTCAAACTCTTCAAATCATCCACTTTCCTTCTAAAAATGAAGAAAACAAGTAGGTAAGGGCTGGCTGTTGGAGTTTTTACGGGAGAAGATGAAAATTCTTGAAGTTTCCTTTTTTTGTCTTCTTTTTCTCTTTTTATATAAAACCTTATCTCTTTCTCTTTTTCTTTTTGTCTTTTTCCTTTTCTTTTTTTTTGACTTTTTTTTTGTATTTATATATATATAACTATATATATATATATATATATATATATATATATATATATATATATATATATATATATATATATATATATATATATAAAACACACCTATACATATATATATTTAAAATGGAAAAAATCTCAAAACAGTGTCAAAAGACATAATTACCCCTGGAATATACCTGAGAGTATTACAGCTTCTCAATGGCGTTCTTATATGTTTGGTTTCAGATTAGAATTCCACAAATCTTGATATGGCAACTTTAAAATTAGCTTGAAACCAATTCAAAATCAGATGAACTCAACAACACCATAACAAAGGACAATGGTGAACAGCGGTAGATAGTGAATAGTCATATTCAGACTGCCAAAATGTAATGAAAAATATTAGGATGTTATGTATGATGGTGGAACATACAAGACATCATCAGAAAAAGGTGATTTGAGCGATAAATGATACATAACTTGAAGGAGAATGGCAACAGTTTTCGTGAAAAAAAAAATGGAAAGATACTATGGTCAACAGTAATGGAAAAAAATAGTGTTTCGTGCGACAATGGTGGCTAGAATAAGCATTTCAAGTTATGACAAGACAAGGGGATAGGGGTCCTTGGGTGAAGGCGACTGAAAAAATATGGGGAAAGGTTAGGGTTTTTATTTTATATAACCCGAGGGATAACCATTCCAATAAGTGAGACAAGTGTCCTTCCCTCTTTTTGCTTTTAAAAATACAACATATGGGACGACTGTCAAAAGAAGATTGAGTTGGGTGTCTTTTCCCTTTTAAAAGAAAAAACAACTTATGAGATGGTCGTCACAAGAAGATTAGGATAGACATCTTTTCCTTTTCTTTTTTTAAAAAAAAAAAAACTTATAGGACAACTATTACATGAATTGGGACGAGCATCCCGTGTTTGAAATCCAATCTTTCGTGGAAAACCTTTGTACAATATATGTGCAATTTGAATCAAAACACCTTAAGAAATGATTCTTGCATATTTTAATCATTTTGAGGATATTTTCAATGTGTTTCACAGTTCGAATGACTTTGAACATGTGTTTGAATCACCGGAACTTGGATATTAATGAAAATGCATAGTGTAGTGTATGTATCATAAACATATATTGTAACCCGGGCACTCACAACCAGATACAAGCATGCTAACACATTCAAAATCATCAAAGTGATATATGACATGCAATTAAATATCATAAAAATACAATATCACACAAATCTATATCAATATGCATTTAATCATGCCATGATAATATATACACATACACAAGTGTAAACACATGCCAATGATCACCAATACCATCCAAACACATCATAATCAACATGTCACGCATATACATGTATTAAACAAGCATAAAATAATGAAATCAGAAATACTTATTCTTAAGCATACAAAAACATCATCATATTAAATAAACATGATAAAAACAAGTAAGTATTTTATCGTAAATGTCATTTCAATAATGTCTCAATACATATCAAAGTTTATGCAGTTACTTGACTTGCAACGATTATGCCAAACTTTTTTCTAATATAGCAAAACCTTTTCTTATCAAGAGGTTTGGTTAAAATATCAACAAGTTGATGGTTAGTATCAATAAATTAAATTCGAATATTACCCTTCCTAATATGATCACGTAAGAAATGATGTCTAATGTCTATATGCTTTGTTTTAGAGTACAAGATAGGATTTTTGGAAAATTGAATGACAATTGTATTATCACAAAATATAAGGATGTTTTTCATTTCAAAACCAAAATCTAAAAGTTATTGTCTCATCCATAAAAGTTATGCATAATAACTAGTCGCAAAAACGTATTCAACTTCTCTAGTAGACGTTGCCATAGAATTTTGTTTCTTTGAAAATCATGAGACAAGTAAATTCCCTAAAAATTGACAAGTGCTATTTGTGTTTATCTTATCTATCCAACATTCTCCAAAATCTGCATCAAAAAATGCTCATAATTCAAATGAGGATCCCTTAGGGTATTGTAAACCAATATTTGGGGTTCCCTTAAAGTATCTCAAGATTCGTTTTATGACATTTAGATGCGATTCCTTAGGATTCACTTGAAACTGTGCACATATGCGTACACTAAACATGATATCGAGCCTAGATGCAATTAGATACAATAATGCACCAATCATATTTCTGTATGCTTTGGTTTTTACACTTTTACCTCCTTAATCTGCATCTAATTTAAGTGAAGTACTCATAGGAGTGGGTTGCTCCTTGGCTTCTTACATGTTGAACCTTTTGAGAAGGTCTTTAACGTATTTGGCTTGGTTAAGCAAAATTCATTCATTTGTTTGTTTGATTTGTAATCCAAGGAAGTAGTTAAGCTCTTTCATCATGCTAATCTCAAATGCATTTTGTATTATCTTTGAAAATTATGTACAAAGAGACTTATTAGTACACTAAAGATGATGTCATCAATATAAATTTAAACAACTAAGATGTCTTACATTTGCCTTTTTATAAACAAGGTAGGATCCACCTTTTCTTTTGAAAAACCATTTTTAATTAGAAAAAGATTTAATCTTTCATGCAAAGCTCTAGAAGCTTGTTTTAAACCATATAAAACTTTTCTTAGTTTAAAAACGTGATTTGAAAATTTATAATTTTTGAAATCGAGAAGTTGTTCAACATAAACCTTCTCTTGAATAAAACCATTTAAGAATGCACTTTTAACATTCATTTGAAAAAGTTTAAAATTAAAATAATATGCTTATGCAAACAACATCCTAATTGCTTTTAATCTAGCTATGGGTGCATAGGTTTCATCAAAATCGATACTTTCCTCTTAAAAATACGATTGGGCAACTAGTCTTGTCTTGTTTCAAACAAAAATTTTAGACTCATCCACCTTGTTTTGGTATACCCATTTTGTGTCAATGGTGGGATGGTCCATTGGCTTTGGAACTAGTTCTCATACTCGGGTCCTCTTGAATTGGTTCAACTCCTTTTGCATGGCCAACATCTAACTCTCATCTTGCAATTCCTTATCTACTCTTTTTGGCTCTATTTGTGACAAGAATGCCATAAATTCACATGTGTTACATAGTGAAGCCTTTGTCCTTACACCATAGAATAAGCCTCCAATGATTTTTCCTTCTTTGACCTTATCTTTCACCTTTGGGAAAGTGGATTCCTTTTGAATGTGTTGAGGTTGCAAGAGATTGTTTTCATATGACACTACCTCAAGTTGGTTTTCTTCTTCCTTAGGGTTAAGAGCTTTTTTTATTTGTAAATATTCCATGAGTTTTACTACCTCATCTTCATTGTCCTTATTAACACACTTGGAAGAAGATTCATAAAAAATAACATGTATAGATTCTTCAACAACAAGTGTCTTTTTGTTAAAGACTTCATATGCTTTGGAGGTTGATGAATAACCTAGAAAAATTGCTTCATCCGATTTGGCATCAAATTTTTCTAGGTTATCCTTTCTATTATTTAATACAAAACACTTACAACCAAATGGATGAAATATGCAATATTAAGTTTCTTCCCTTTGAATAACTCATATAAAGTTTCTTAAATATTGACCTAATCATGACCCTATTTATGATGTAATATGTAGTATTGATGATTTCAACCTAAAAAGATTTTGGCAAATCATGCTCACATAACATGGTTTTAGCCATTTCTAGTAATGTTCTATTTCTTCTCTCAATAAGTCAGTTTTGTTGAGCAGTCTTAAGTGCCAAAAAGTTACGCTCAATGTCACACTCATCATGATATGGTTCAAAATTTGAATCTTTAAATTCTTTTCTATGATCACTTCTAATGCAAGTAATTACATAACCTACTTGGCTTTGTAATTTCTTAATGAATTGAGCAAATGTTTTGAAAACATCATTTTTGTGTACAAGAAGTAAAACCTATGTAAATCTTGAAAAATCATAAACTATCACAACATAATTATGCTTTCCACCTAAACTTGTAGTTTTAGATGGTCCACACAAGTTCACATGTAATAGTTGTAAAGGCCTAGAAGTTGAAATACAATTTTTGCTTTTAAAACAAGTTCTTGTTTACTTTACTAAAGCATATGGATCACAAATTGGTCCTTTTTGAAAACTAATTTTGATAAACCTTTGACCAAATTCCTTTTTGAAAGCTTTCCATCACATCAATGTTTGTATGTTCTAACCTTTTATGCCATAACCACATGTCTTCTTCCTTAGTTGACATGATGCATAAATTTCTAGATGAAATGTTATGCAAATCTATAATGTATACATTTGAATGCCTATGACCCATGAATGCAATGACATTAGTACAAGTGTCAATAATTTCACAACATAAGAAATAAAAGCAGACTTTAGGACCATTGCCATATAATTCACTTATGCTAAGTAAATTATGTTTAAAACCATCAACAAGCAAAACATCATTAATTGAGAGAGAAGAGTTAACTATGCTTCCGATACCAATTACCTTTCCTTTAGAGTTGTCACCAAAGTTGACATTTCCACCATCTTTAACTTTCAAAGAGGTGAAAAGGCTTTTGTTTCTGGTCATATGCCTTGAACATCTACTGTCCAAGTATCATTTGCTTAACTTTTTACTCTTAGTTTCTAGGCACACCTATATAAAAACAAAATTTAAGTTTTCTTCTGTACCCAAATAGTTTTGGGTCCAATTGGGTTAGCCTTAAGAGTCTTTTAGGTATCAATCCTTCTTGATTTTGAAGGGTTAGTCATTCCTAATTAGACATCCCTTAGTGGTATGACTAACAAAAGCATGAAACTTGTATTTCATGTCCAATGCATGAGGTTTCTTTAATGGCCTATGATTTTTAATGAGGTTAACCCCACTATAACCTAGACCTTCTTTATTTATCCTAAACCTTTATGATGCTAACATTTTATCTAATCTTTTTGTGCCAACTTTAAATTTATCCAATATTTCATTTGAACTATCAAGTTTTTTTCTTTAATTCAATATTTTTATTTTTCATGTTATCCAATGCTTTAATCAATGATTATTTTTCATGCAAAGCTATTCTACTGCCTTTTTAGCTTTATCATGTTTATTTTTGTTACTTTCTAACTCATCTTTTATGCATGCAAAGTTTTTCTTTAAAGATTTATTTCTTGAACTAATCCATTTATATTCCACTAGTAATGATTCAAATGCATCAGGTAATTCTTCAAATAAGTAAAATTTAGAATCATTTACCTTTTCCTCCGAGTTGCTCTTGGCCATGAAACAAAGATTAACTCTTTCTTCCTCTTGCTCGCTTTTATCACCTATGGCATCAATTCCACTCCAAGTGGTGGCCAATACTTTTGTTTTAAATTTCTTCTCTTTTTTCTTTTTTCTCTTCATTTTGTAGAAAAGACAGTTTTGTCTAATGTATCTCAGTTTTTGCATTCATAGCATATAATCTTCTTTTCCTTTATCATTTTTCTTTTTGATTGATTGAAACTCTTTCCTTTATTCTTTTTGGACTTGGAGAGAAATTTGCTAAATTTATGAGCTAAAAGGCTCACATCCCTATCATCCATTAAAGATTCTCTATCTTTCTCATTTTTCTCAATTGCTTTCAAGGCAATGTCCCTTTTTAGTCTAGCTTCCTCTTCCTTTGGTTTTCTCTTCATTTCATAGGTTAAGAGACTTCTTATAAGCTCATCCATTAGCATCTTAGTGAGGTATTTGGATTCCTCAATTACCATTACCTTATAGTCCATTCTTCTGGTAGTGCCTTAACATTTTTTTTTTTACTAATTCTATGATTTTGAATCTTTTTCCAAGGCCTTTCAAGTAATTTACCAAGTTTGTAAATCTTTTATACATGTCCATTATGCTTTTCCCATCAAATAGCTTGTACTCATAGAAGAAAAACTTGATTTTTGACTCTTTAACTTGGTTTGTGCCTTCATGTGTTGTTTGAAGGATAGTTCGAACTTCTTTTGCTATTTCACAAGTAGAAACTCTATTAAATTCAGTTGAGTCTAATGCACAAAACAATATGTTTATGGCTTTAGCATTCAAACTCCACATTTTCTCATCTTCATTATTCAATTTCATTTCATCTTTAGGCTCATCTATTAAGAGATTTCTAGATATAAAATCACCATGTTCAATAATTTTTCACAGCTTATAGTCTACTGATCCAATGTGTAATCTCATTCTAATCTTCTATTGGGTATAGTTTACTCTATAAAATAAAGGTGGTCTAGTAGTGTATTGTCTTTCACTAAAAACCGATGTAGAGGTGCTTACCATTATCAAATGATCTTCAAACTCTAAATTTATTAGAATTTATAAACTTAAAGTTCAAGCACTGATACCAATTGAAAAATCTCTAATGACAAATTAATCCAAGATGTGGGTGAATAAGATTATTAAAAAATTGAAATCAAATTTACCAAATTGGATTTTTTATTCTAGATGCCATAAACAAAAATCAAGTGAACAATCAAAGTATAAAGTAAGGGAAAAGAGTTTAAAGAATGTTTAGGATTTTAGAGTGGTTTGGAGTTTTTCATCCTAAGCCTCTTACGTCTACTTCTTCAAGCAATCGGCTTAAAGTTTCCACTCAAATCACTTTCGGATTACACTAGTTGACTCAAAATTATGCCTTTTTCTAATAGTGATACACGATTTCATCTAAGTGTAATTAGAATAAAAATTTACAAGTAGAATATGCCTTTGATAGTCAAAGTTTACTAATGTGTACAACAGTTTCTCTAAAAGATATGAGAATTTTGTTTCCAGAGAGAGATTAAGAGCATGGAGATTGAGATGAAAATTCTTGAATACTTTTAATATGTTCTCTAACCCTTTTGACTTCAATCCAACTTGTTTATATAACCTTAAGATTTGAAAGATCCATTGGAATGATTTTACTAGCCATTGACTCGTGAAAATGATGTTTTAACCTTGAAAACGTGAGAGGATGGATATCCTATTATGAAGGATAAGTGTCCTCTTACATATCCTTACTTTAGCGGCTTCGAAATAGTCATCCAATGATTGAATTCTTGAAACATGCCACTGAAGGGATGAACATCCTTTTTTTCGGGATAGGCATTCTGTCTTGCTCCTTAAAATTCTAGAGAGCATCAAACATGAAAGGACGAGCAAGGGATAACAAAAGGATTAGCGTCCCAATGTGTTGACTTTGTTGACTATCCTAATTTTGCTTGTGAATGCATTGGAAAAGGAATGACTATTTCATGGTCGTCTTCTAATAGGGGATAAACGTCATTTACTTTAAAATGAGCATCCCTGTTCAATTAGCAAAAAACTTTTGAGAGCCCCTGAGGACGAGCATGAGACTAGCAAAGGGACTAGAGTCTCATTTAGGATAGGTATCCTTAACTTGAAAAATTAACCATCTATATTTTGCCCATCTTTTGATCATTGGAATTTTATGTCATGGACTTTATTAGTTTAATAATTATTAATTATCAACTTTAAACGTAATTTTGGCTTAATTAAAATAGCTAGAGGGTTTAACAATCTTTACCAATTTTATTCAATTCTGATTAATCCTAATCACATTTAATTGACATATAAATGGTTAAGAGAGGTTTTCACTATTTCATTACCTTCACCAATGATTATTCTCAGTATGGGTATGTGTATTTAATGAAATACAAATAAGTTACCTTTAAAAAGTTTAGAAAATTCAAAAATGAAGTAAAAAACAAACTGGAAAAAGTATTGAAATTTTATGATCAAATCATGAAGGAGAATACTTGAGTATAAAATTTAATTTTCCAAATGACTTATCCATATACACCTTAGCATGATGGTGTATTTGAAAGGAGCAATTGCACTTTATTGGATATGGTATGATCAATAGTAAGTTTTACGAACTTGTCGATGTCATTACAGGGATGCACCCTCCAAACTATTATGCATATATTGAATCAAGTACTATAAAAATTTGTGTAGACAACACCATATGAATTATGGTATTCAAAACGCTCGAATCTTAATTATATGAAAATTTTGGGATGTCTAGCTTATGTTACTATAATTAAAACATATAAGTTGATGTTAAATCAGAGAAGAGTCGGTTCATAAGATATCCTAAGGATAGTTTAGGATATTACTTTTATATCCTGATTGATCAAAGAATAATGGTTAGTATGAATGCATAATTTCCCAAAAAAGTATTTTTAGACGAAGGTAGTGTGAAGAGATATATTGAGCTTGAGGAAGAGTCCAAAGAGCTTTAAACGACACTACTGAGATTGGATCGTCCACTGAACAAACCTTAATATCAGATACTGCAATTCTAGCACAAAGATTTTCTAAAATATCTAAGCCTCCAAAAAAATACAAGTTCCTTCATGAGTAGGATTTTGAATCTTATTTAGTAAGAGAAATAGATCAAGGTGATGATCCTAAAAATTATGAAAAAGCTATATTAGATATTGATTCAGGTAAATAACTAGAAATAATGAATTCTGAAATAGAATCCATGTATGCCAATCAAGTATGGACACTTGTTTATCCACTAGAAGGAATTGTTCCTATAAGCTATAAGTGAGTATTCAAGAGAAAGATTGGCAAGGACGGACAAGTAAAGACCTATAAAGCTCAGCTAGTAGCGAAATGTTATACCAAAAAACAAGGTTTGGATTATGAGAAAACCTTTTTGCTTGTAGCCTTAGTTTTAAAAACTCACAATTTTTTCCAACTAAGTTTTAAAAAGTTACATTTTTCCCCTAGGATTTATTTTTCTTTTCTACATTTTCTGGCCATCGAAATCCATCTTGGCGACCTTCTTCAGTTGAGTCTATAACACTCATAAATAAGCCCTAGGGCATTTTAATCTTTTCTCTTATTTTTAAAGAGTTAATTAATGTTCTCTAGAGCGATACACAACCAGATACACACCGGTGTATAATGGTATACATGGTTGTGTATCATCAACAAATTTGAATATATCAGATAAGATATAAATCACTACAAGATTGAAGGTTACCTTAGTTGTGTAACACGACATATGCCCGTGTATCACATCCAGTAGATAAAAATAAAAATGTGGTAAACCTAATTTTCTCTTATTATTCTTACACACAGTTACACCCTAAAGAAAGAGAAAAAAAAAGTGGAAAGGTGTTGGTCACTGGAGGAAGTTGTCAATCAATGAAATCCTTATAACCACATCAAGACTAAGGCATACTTCGGAAGACAAGTAACTTAGTTTTTCCCTTGGATATATCAAACATGCCTTGATGAATTTAGAATGTATATTCTGAAAATTTGAATTTTTGATTGATTAGGATGCCATGAAGATCTTCTTATGCATGTTAATGCTTCTTTTACATTGAATTTATCTAACTGGTTATGATTAAGAAGTTGGAATGTTGGTTGAAGATTCTATATAAATTCTAGTTTTGATATTTGATTATAAGTATTACATATATGCAATCAATTGAGTAAATTTACTTAGGGTGCTTAGAGATATTCACTCCACGTGTTGATATATGTTAGATTGTCAAAAGTTAGTTAGAACATTGTAAGGAATAGTAAGTTGCAATCTTCAGATTATAACATACAGTCATGTATGGTCTCATACACGCTCGTGTGTCCTTAGTTTAAATTAAGAGGTCCTACAATTTCCACGCTCATTCTAAGGAAAGACAAACAAAAACCATGTGGTATGCAACACATGCCCCTATGTGACTTTCCAAAAGTGAATGCCACACTTAAAAAGTGGCACATGGGGGGTACCTTATGCACACACTTGTTTAGTTAGTAAAAAAACCATTTTACCGCTAGTTTAAGCACAGTAAAGTAGGAAGAAGAATAAAAAGTAAGGATAAGATATTTTTAGTAAAGAAAAACAAACTAGATAAAACTAGAAAGAGTATTTGACTATGTGAAAAACAATGAGAGAACCCAATCGAGTCAGATCCAAGTTGAAAATTAGAAAAGTTAAGGAAAGTAGTTTACATCTAAATAGCCACCAACTATGTGCATAAGTGGCAAGATACATGAAAACAATAGGGTTGGTTACCTATGAGATACATAATGCACTTAGTTTAGTTCAGGTGTACATGGTAAGGAAAGTGGTTCTTCAGACATTTTTCCTCATGCAGTTAACAAAATGCATTATATATGTACCTATGGTACGGGATATCCCTATTAGGGTAAATGTCCTAGAGCCAGTTGATTTGATATTTGTAATTGTAATTTATCTTGTTAATTAATAAAAGAATTTATAGTTATTCAACTCATATGCTTATCTATTATATGATTGTGTGAAAACATGCTCTTAGAATAGTAGAACTATGATAAGAGGATCAAACGACTGATCATAAGAACCCTATGCACACAATAAGTGGTCATTCTAAAAATATCTATAATCCTAACATTATAATGACCAAGGGCATATGTAATGGTGATGGGATTATCATAATGTTGAGTGACCCTACTGAAAGGTGGCAACGGTTCTTATATGTTAAAGTTGTTTGCTAATAGTTTGGTGTAACACATGGGTGCACGTTATTGACGTGTTCATCAAACTAAGCTCACCAAAGGATATCTATACAGATTGTTACTCTAGTGTTTATGAAACAAATCTTCTAAAAACCATAGAGTCATATGATCCTTTAACTTAAGGTTGTCAAACCATCTTGTATAAGGATTGGTATAATTTAACACTATCTAATATATCATCATAATAGAGGTATCATAAAGGTAATGATTGGTCATATCGTGGGATGCATTAAGGTTATAGTTGATTAATAAAGGATTGATCACTCGTGAGCATAAGAGAAGATATCTCATATGTGGATGCTAAAAGACATTCATAATTGCTTAAATCTGTGACCACAATGGGATGAGGTTACAGCCTCATCTATTTAAGTGATCAATGTGTATCAACTCATATTAAGGCACTACTAAGATGACATATTTCTATGTCTCAGCCTTGAGAGATATCGATTGAGGAAATGATTAAATTGCACGTATTTGTGATATTATAAAAGTTTATAAAGATGTTCAATGACACTCTATCGTCCAAGTGGCTTTAAAGTTTTGTTAGAGGCCAATCTTGGTATAAGTTTAAATTCAACACGAATTCAAATATTGTTGGTTCTATAGAAAGTGTATGGGTCATACATATAAGGGGTTGATATGAACCAAGTGGCACGTTCGATGATAATCCTGGGATCATGGAAAAAAAGAAACATATGGATGTGTTTTAACTGGAATCATTTAATATGCACACTTTCATATGGCATCATCAAAGACATTGCATGGTTTCGATTGGACCCATTTAAAAGTCCAACTGAGTAAGGCCAAATAATGGATGCAAGTTAATTGGCAAAGGTAACTCATGGGTAAGGTATTTTAGTTAAACAAGGATTCTTTAGAGTCTTTGTTTGATAAAAGGTTTAGGTTAAATTGGAATCCTAAGGATTCTTCAGAGTCTTTGTTTGATAGAAAGTTTAGGTTAGTTGGAATCCTAATTTCATTAGGACCCCTATGCATTAAAACTTTAATAAATTAAAAGTCTTAATTTGATAAGAACTCTTAGACACCTTATCACCTAAAAAGTTAGAACCCTAACTAACTTAGGATTTATGCATACCTTATAAATAAAGGTATTTAGTTTAAGTCCAAATTTTGACAATAAGCTAACACATACATCTTAAACACACATTTTCATGCCTAGAACCTTGTTGGCGTAAGCTTCCATTGTCATGACCTTCTTCTCACTTTATCGTGATCCAATTTCCAAGATTTAGTTGATAAAACCCTAGCAACCTTCTTTCTAAATCACTTTTCATTTGTGTTCTGCGAGGATATCAAGGTGCTACTATATAAGGTTGGATAATAATCTTTACATAGCCATAGGAAGTCTTAGAAAAGCTAACAGTATAGCTATAATTTCTAAACAACTATGTGTGTTTAACATGTTTGTGAATTTATACATTAAAATGGGTATCTTGGATGGGTTTTAGGATCTTTGATAAATTTAAAATTTTTAATTTCCAATATGTTACTAGTTAACGATGCCCTAAAAATCTACAATCTGAGAATGATTTAGATAGCAATTTCAATTAACTTATGTGATAAGGGAATGGACTACTACAAGATTATTCCTTGTGTGACCATGGTGTCCTAAATAACTAGCCTAGTAGGTTATATGGCATGTTTGTAAGGCACAATAGATAGTGACATGCAAGGTTTTTTATGCTTTCACTAAGGCATCAGATATGTCAATTTCAACTTAAGCCTTAGCAACCTTTGTAAATGGCCTATGCCAAAGCACGAGAGTGTCAAGTTGTAACCACATTCAGATTCACCAATAAGACGTTAGGTTTATCAATTTTATGAGTATTTAGGGTGTCAAGAAGTCATCGACTTATTGAGTGTTTTTACTTATGTGTTCCTTTTATTATTTTTACAAGTAGAGGTGAGTAGCAGGGTACACAGGGAATTTAGTGGTATAATGACTAGCTACACGAGGGTGAGAGGTGTATTAGTCATTTTATTCAAATTTTATCTATATTTATGTATTCAGATGTTCAGTTGTAATTTTATGTGTTCATTTTTATTGTTTTTGCAAGTACAGGTGAATAGCAGGGCACACAGGGAATCCAATAGTCCAATGAGTAGCTACATAAAGGTGAGGGTCGTATTAGTCATTTTATTCAAATTTTATCAGTATTTATGCATTTAGATGTTCAATTATAATTTTATAGTTATTCATGCACCAATATTATTTCAATTCAGTTTCAAATATCTTTATTTATGAATATTATTAAATGAGGTATTTCAACATCTTCTTATTGCACATTTTTGCATGCTTGCGAATTTATGATCATACATTAAATTATAAAGTTTTAAATTAGCTAGTCCAGTTATGCACATCTCTTTAGGTCATATTTTAGGTAGAAGTCTGTATTTGGAGAAGGGTGTTACATTTATGGTATTAGAACATGATCTTGGTACCCAAAGAGGTGTTAAGTTTATAAGTGTTTGAAAAGTGTATAATAGAGTTAAGGAAAGTAACCCTTCATGCAGGGTTGATCGCCCCTACGCATGCCTATTATTATAACTATATTAAATCTGCATTCAATTAAAGTATTTCATATAGCTTAATCAGGATTTTATTTCAAGATGAGGAAATCCAGAAAATTGATTAAGATTCCTCAGAGGTCTCCAATTAGGGTAAGAGTCAAGCTAAAGCTCAAGGACACGCATCCAACACATTAGATGTGATATTAGTAGACAATGAGGTTGTCTAATAGATAGTAGAAGATATTCTCAAATAGAATAAAAAAACATTTGAAAGTGTTGGACATCTAGTTTAGGCCTTATTAATACCCAAGTAGCCTATAGTTATTAAAATCCCACATCAACAAAAATGAATGGAGATAAGGGGTGGAAACAGAAGTCAAGCTTACCCTATTTATAGTCTGGCAAGTAGACACCAACCTTTGATTTTGGAGACATTATAACTTCAAATAGGTTACCAATTGAGAAGTGGCTAGAAGCTATAGAAGAAATCATAAGAATTTATACCATGATAGATGTAGACAAGATTCAATATGTCAGCCTTATATTGAAAGATGATGCAAAGGTATGGTGGCAGATGCTATGCGTAACCCACCGAGTATTAGAGATGACTCGGACTAACTTTAGATGAGCTTTTAAGAAGGAGTACCTATCTACAGTTATCATATATGCGAAGACCCAGGAGTTTTTCCATTTGAGACAAGGCAATATATCAGTTAAAGAGTTCTTTACCAAGCTGAACTCTTTAGCCAAGTATGTTCTGTGAGTAACTAGCTTCGACAAAGGTAAGTTAAAGGTTTTCCTTAGTGGACTCAAATCAGATATCACTAAGGATTTCATAATGGGAGATAATCCTTCCAAATCATTATTAGAGGCCCTTGGTAAAACATTGAGGTTAAAGGCCATGAGGCCAAGGATAACCCAAAATAGGGGATACTAGATCAGCCAATGCTAGTAACCATATCTTTAAGATAGACCCAAATGGTCAAAAGTGGTAACTAAGAGGGTGACAGCTGAGATAAGGGTAATAGAGACATTAGAGGCAAGAGACCTTTCTAGTAGAGAAATAAGAACTGAAAAGGTAAGAAACGGAGGAGATAAGATCAGCTGAGGTGAAATGATCCTTCATACTTGCCATAAATGTAGATAGAGACACGTTTAAAAGTGTTTAGCAAGCCAATAAATGTGTTATAAATGTAAGTAACCCAACCACTTTGCTAGACAATATAGAACCATGATAGCATTAGCCCCAACAAAGTAAACAGTTAGATGAGGATAAGCTCGAGTGTATGCAACCATTTAGACTTAAGCCAAAGCTAACTTGACAGTAGTGATAGGTAAATTATTAATTCACTCTTGTCCTTTATATGTTTTAATTGACTCTAGTGCCATATAGTATTTTGTTACTAGAGGCATAGTAGAGAGATTAGAACTGAAACCCATAGTTATTCCACAAATCAATATATAGATTCTAGATAGGGACAAAATTGATAGTAATCACATATTGATTAGAAAGATGGTTTCATTAGGAGGCCAAGAGATGGTCATGGACTTGATAGTTATAGACATGCTTGATTTTCATGTGATACTCAACATGGATTTCTTAAGTAGATATGTGGCAAAAATTGATTACAAAAATAAAAAAGTTTGGTTTAGCCTAGATAGTGGAAAACAGTTTAATTTTGGAGAGAGTTAAGTTCTTAGTAAGATGATCAACAATGTTAAGGCTTAAAAAATGTTGAGTAAGGGTGCCCAACTTATTTGGCACAAATAATAAATAGATTAGATAAGGCAATCCTAAATGTAAAAGATACTTTAAAGATATAAGAATTCTCAGATGTTTTCCCTGATAACCTTCCAAGGTTAGCGCCAAAAAGAGAGGTGGAGTTTATTATCAAGCTCACCCCAATACAACACTAATTTCCAAGGCACATATACAATAGCCCCAATAGAACTGTAAGAGTTAAGGAAACATTTGCAAGAAATGTTAGATAGTGGTTTTCATTAAACCGAGTAACTCACTATAGGGCGAACCATCATATTTGTAAAGAAGAAAAATAGATCGATGAGTATATGCATTGAATAAAAGGAGTTGAACAAGGTAATAGTGAAGAATAAGTATCCACTTCCAAGGATTAATGATTTATTTGATCAGCTCAAGGGTGCAACAATATTTTTTAAGATTGATTTGAGGTCAAGTTATCACTAGGTTTGGGTTGCCAAGCAAGATATACCTAATACTACATTAAGAACTAGATATAGACATTATGAGTTTTTAGTTATGCCATTTGGGTTGACTAATGCCCCAATAGTATTCATGGACCTTATGAACAAAGTGTTACAAGATTACCTAGACAAGTTTCCAATTGTGTTTATAAATGACATCCTAGTATATTCTAGAACTCAAGAGGAGCACGCACAACATCTAAAATTTATACTTCAAATGATATAATCTATGGAAGACCAAGAACATGTGATCCAATAATGAAGGACTATAATAAGAGTGTGGTAGGTTGGAAAACATTGAGGAAGACACAAGTTAAAGTTAAAAAGCATGTTGTGGCACTTAAGGATGACATAGCAAATGATGTGGAGAGCATCAAACACATGAGATATGATATGGCAAAAGCTTGATGACGTGTTTTACTTGTCAAAATATGAAGTGAAAGCTTAATCAAGTGAAAATTCATGTGATGAAAACAAGACAATTCAATAAAAGTTTAGCTTCCTAATATTTCTAGTTTTCTAGTTGTTTAGAAGTTTTATTTGTTTAAGAGTTTTAGTTTTACTTTTTTAGGAATTATAATTACATTAGGATTATTATTTTCTTATTTAGATTGGAATTGCTATTATCCTAAAGATTAAAATTGTTATTATCCTGGAGATTATGTTTGTTATTATTCTATTTAGACTAGGTTATAAATTATCATTTAACCATGCGATAGATGATACAAATTGGCATAATGAAATTGTAAGATCTTTTTTCTTACTGATTTTAAAAACTCATGAACTTATCAAGAATATTTTCTTGTGGTGTTCAAATATGACTTATCACTCTCTTATTTTTCTATTCTATAGTATGGTGTGAACTTATACCTTTGGTTTATGTTAATTATAAACATTGGGTTAATGTTTTTATACCTTTGGTTTATGATTATCTGTGATCATTGAGTCGAAGATTTTATATAATTGGTTCGTGTTAATTATTAGGCATTGGGTCAAGGGTTTCTTTATTCTGTAACTTGATTTAGCTTTTTTGGGTTCCCAGTTTCCTTACTTGTGTGTAGAGTCTTATAGTTCATCTGTGAGGTTTGCATCAATTCGGTATTAGAGTTCAACTCTAAATCAAAGAAAAAGGAAAAAAATTAAAAAGAAAAGAAAAAAAGAGAAAAAATGAAATTACAAAAAAAAAAACAATTTAAAGTGTGCAAACATGAGTGATTGAGTTTTTTTTTTTTTTTTTTGAGAGTGAAACACATGAAGGATTGTATGAGGTCCTTTCTAACATATTTTATAGGTTACAATCATGTCATCAAGCCAAAATAAAAGTTTCACTAAAAGCAATGATTTGAAGACAAATCCTTTTAAAGGAAGAGGAACGATGTGATTAAGAGTGTATGATATAATAATAAAAGACTATGTTAAGAGTGTGGTAGGTTGGATAACATTGAGAAAGTTGAAGACATAAGCGAAAGGTAAGAAGCATGAAGTGGCACTTAAAGATGACATGGAGAGCATTAAACACATGGGAGATGATATGGCAAAAGCTTGATGATGTTTTTTACTTGTCAAAATATGAAATGGAAGCTTGATTAGGTGAAAGTTCATGTGAAGAAAGTAAGAGAATTCAATTGAAGTTCAGTTTCCTAGTATTGCTAGTTTCCTAATTGTTTAGGAGTTTTATTTTTTTTAGTAATTATAATTACATTAGGATTATTATTATCTAATTTAGATTAAGATTGTTATTATCCTAGAGATTATGTTGTTATTATCCTATTTAGACTAGGCTATAAATAATCATGTAACCCTAAGATAGATAATACAGATTAACGTAAAGAAATTGTGAGATCTTTTCTTTTAGTTCTTTTGAGAACTCATGTAACATCCCTCTCTAGAATTCCTACCCTCCAGAGGAAAAATGTTACTAATTAATATCTAAGAGCGTAAGAAAAAAAAAACTTTAAAATAAACTCGTCACTAAAAGAGTTTAGAAATTATTCTGTGAAAATTAAAAATTCGAAAACAAACAAAAGATGTATATATCACATATAAAAACTCATCTAAAAGCATTTGAACACATAGAGTAATCATATACATAACCCTAAATACAACTGTACAATTATCTAAAAACTATATCTGAAGAAGGTCAGAAGTCAATAATATCATACAGCCATATGCATATAACATAAAACATAGATAGACTACTCTAGCCTAGATTTATCCTCGCTGACCTAACCCTGTCTTATAGCTACCTCGATCACCTATACTTGCAATCATAAAAGGAAAGGAAGTGAGGGATAAGAACACTTAGTAAAAAAGAAATAAATAAGTAAACTATCTCCCTTCTTGTTCTTAATCACTCACGGGACTTAATTTCATGTAATAACCTTCTCAGAGAATCAAGGGAATAATCTAACTCATCATTTACTATTTGGTCACATTTTATCCCATATAGTGTCTATCTAATACTTTTTGGAAACTAGCTACAAGGATTCAACATTTTTCTAGGCTCGAGCTCTCTTTCTTTTTCTCATTACACCATCTCAAAATTTGAATTGTACTCTACTACTAGTATGTTCTGCTGCGAGCGAACCCTACTACGGGTTTATATCTTACTACAAATGTGTCCTACTATGGAAGTGCTATACTGCAAAGGATGTAATGTAAAGTGTCTTCTCATAGTTCGTAACATGTATGCATTTTCTCTTACTGGTCTTGGGCCAAACGACTATTTCCCACCCAAGGTTTGATGTATTCTCAAAAGTCCCCCCTTTAACTATGGAAACACCAAATACCCACCCATGGCCGGTTAGATTTAACCAAACCCTAACGCCTGAAAATTTTATCTCCTTTTGCCCCCCTAAACTTTAAAAACTGAAATTTTCCCCCGCCTAAGTTTTAAAAAATTGCAGTTTCACCCTAGGGTTTGGTTTTGAAATCTCCGGCGACCTCTCCGACTCCGTTGCCGACGGCTGCTCCCTCTCGAAGCAACCTCTCCTTTCAACGATCTATTTCCTCCCATTTGGAGGTCCGATCGACGTCCGGAGACGCCGTGGGAGACGAAGAACTTCGTTGGGAAGACGAAGTTCTTCGTCTGGAAAGACGATCGTCCTCCCAGAAGAAGACCTTTGGGAAGACGACCGTCTTCCCAGACGAAGACGACGGCGTCGGCTTCGTCTGGGAAGACGAAGAACTTCGTCTTCCCGACGAAGTTCTTCGTCTCCCACGGCGTCTCCGGGCGTCAATCGGACCTCCAAATGGGAGGAAAGAGATCGCCGAAAGGAGAGGTTACTTCGGGAGGGAGCAGCCGTCGGCAACGGAGCCGGAGAGGTCGCCGGAGATTTCAAAACCAAGCCCTAGGGTGAAACTGTGATTTTTTAAAACTTAGGGTAGGGGAAAATTTTAGTTTTTAAAGTTTAGGGGGGCAAAATTAGATTCTATTTTAGTTTATTTTTAATATTATAGCAAAAATGACGATTTTACCCCTACCACCGTTAGGGTTTGGTTAAATCTAACCGGCCATGGGTGGGTGTTTGGTGTTTCCATAGTTAAAGGGGGGACTTTTGAGAAAACGCTAAACCTTGGGTGGGAAATAGTCGTTTGGCCCTGGTCTTGCTTCCATCTAAAACTGAAACTTGTGCTTAGGTCTTTTCTTTCTCTTTAGGCACGTGGGATACTATTAAGTATCCATACCTCACCAGACCATACTCTCAAGATGACCTTGAATCAAGAGCCCCAAATTTCTTTTTTTTTTTCTTTTTTTCTTTTCTTTTTTTCTCATTTCTTTCTTTTTTTGCTTCAAAAACTGTAATTACTGTTTATTTGGTAGGGCAGTCTTTTTGTTCAAACAATTTAACGGTCTAAATGGTCCCTAAATCATACAAGTTATATATCATACAAACTACATATCATTAAAAAGAGGATTCAAAGAGCTTTCCAACGAGCTCTAGCAATGCTTATGATTCATCAAACAAAGCAGTTAAAATGTAGGACGAAATCAATGGAAAATTGTAAATATTTCCCAACTCTCCCCTATGAACAAAGTCACACGCATAGATACTGCAAATGGCAAAACAACATTTCTCAACTTCAAAACTCCTTAACAGCATCATTTAACTCAACTCAATCAAGTATATATGTCTATTCATATCTATATATGTATCGCTATGTTTTTATCATGGTCTTCTATATATATATATATATATATATATATATATATATATATATATATATATATATATATATATATATATATATATATATCTTTTGAGTCCAACCATGACCAATGCATCCATATAATACAATATCATCATTTACGACATAGAGTAAATGAACCAAAGGCATAAAATATGAAACATAGAGTTTATTTAGCAACTTAAGGGAAACCAAAATTGATTCCACTTATCTTGCTTAAAGCCAACACTTGCCAAACTTGCTCATTCCTCTTTGCCTTACTTATTTTCTCACCAAAAACCACTTTAAATCACTACCAAAACACATTAACATATTCATATAACATACTCTAATATATAAACATAGGTAAAGGAAAAAGAAAGAGATCTTTTGGTTACCAAGGCCTCCAAAGTGCTTCCTTTCCTTTTCTTTCCTTAATTTTTCTTCCAAAACTGCTTCAAATCATCCTCTTTCCTTCAAAAACAAAGAAGAAGCATGAAAAAGGTTGTCTTCTTGTCAAGTTTCTGGAAAAGATGAGAGAAGAAGATGCAAAATGGATAAAAATCTTTTTTTTTTTTTGTCTTTTATCCTTTTATATATATGCATACATTTTTGGCTTATCTTTTATATATATATATATATGCACATACACACACACATACTTGAATATATATATATATATTTAAGACTGGAAATGTATCAAAGTAGGGCCAAAAGATATAAATGCCCCTAGAATGTACCTAATGGTATTACAACTTTTCTCCTTAAAAAAAATTTCGTCGTAGGAATTCACAAAAACATCTTTGGGTACTTCTTTCTCTCGGTCTGTTCTATTTCCCAGATAGCCTTCTCTATCTTTTGGTTTCTCTATAGGACCTTTACCAGAGGAATATGTCGATTCCTTAGCTACTTAATTCTCCTGTCAAGTATCTGAATTGGTCTTTCTTCGTAACTAAGGTCTTCTGATAACTGAATATCATATGTATTCATAATCTGGGAATAATCACCAAGGGATTTCCTTAAAGATAAGACATGAAATGCATCATGAATCCGGTCCATACTAGTTAGTATAGCCAATCTGTAAGCCACTTTGCCAACTTTCTCAAGTATCTCATATAGACTAATATATCTGGGAGTTAACTTTCTTTTCTTTCCAAATCTCATCAAATGCTTGATGGAGCAACCTTTACAGATACAAACTCAGCCACATTGAATTCCAAGTTTTGGCATCGATGATCTATATAACTTTTTCTGTCGATTATAGGTTTGTTTCATTCTCTACCTGATCAACTGGATGTCATAGATCATTTTCTAGGTTAACTTAGGCCCAAGGGATTGGGATAACACATCTCTTTCTCTTTGTATCTTATCTTAGTAGAGAGGAGAACATTACCCTTTATCATATAATACCTCATCTGAATAGTCGTCTAGTAGCTATTATTATAAGCAAACTCTACCAAGGCTCAAATTTCTACCTATGTAGCTTTATGATCTAGGCAATAAGCTCTCAACATGTCCTTTAAAATCTGATGAACTCTCTCCGTCTATCTATTTATTTGAAGATGATAGCTTATACTAAATGTCAAATTCTTACCCAAGGATCTCTAGAGATTCTTCCAGAAAGTTGATACAAATCTCATATTATTAACAAATATTATGGTTTTAGGTATCCTATGTAATCTGATAATCTCCTAACATATAATCTCCATAACTAATTTATGGTAGTAATATCTTTGATAGGTAGGAAATGAGTAGACTTGGTTAATCTATCAACAATCACCCAAATAACATTGCATCCATTCTAAACTCTATGGAGCATACTAATAAAATCTATGGAGATATGCTCATTTTTTCATTCTAGAATATGTAGAGTCTAAAGCAACCCTAAAGGTCTCTAGTGTTTGGCCTTAATCTGCTAATAAGTGAGACATCTAGTACCAAAATCACTTATATCCCTTTTCATGCTCGACCACCAAAAATGCCTCTTCAAATCATGATATATCTTCATACCCTTAAGGTGGGTAATGTATAAAGAACTATGAGCCTCTATAAGAATCCTCTGTCTCAACTCGACTATCTAAGAAACACATAGTCGGTCTCTGAATTTGAGAACTTTATTTGATACTTGAAAATCTGTCTCGAGACCCTCTTAAACTTTTTGAATTTTTCATTAAAACCACTCATCTTGTTTCTGAGCCTCTTGAATCTCATCTATGAGAGTGGGCTAAATCTCTAATCTGGTGAGGGCTCTAATTATAAGTTCAACCTACTCTCGATCTATATCTTTTGAATTTCTCTCTGGATCATCAGTTGTGATATCATCACGTTTCTACTGAGGGTGTCTGTAACCACATTAGCCTTGCCCGGATGGTATTTAATATCATAGTCATAGTTTTTTACTAACTCAAGTCATCGCCTATATCTTATATTTAACTCTTTATTAGTGAAGAAATATCTGAGGCTCTTATGGTCAATATAAATATTACATCTTACCTTATACAAATAATGTCTCTAGATTTTCAAAGCAAAAATCAATGCTATGAACTCCAAATCATGAGTGGAGTATCATGTTTCAAATTCTTTCAAACTATCTCAAGGTATATGTTATCACCTTGTCTTGCTACATCAACTCCCTCCTCTAGAAGTGCTAATACAGAAGCAATAATTAATCTTCTTTTTAATTCCTGGAAATTTGTCTCACAAGCATTTGACTATCGAAATGATATTGTTTTCTTTGTGAGAGTTGTAAAAGGTCTAGCTAATCTAGCAAATCCCTCTACACACCTCTAGTAATACCCTTCCAAACCTAAGAAACTACGAACCTCATTGATTGTCTTTGGTTTTTGCCACTTGACTAAAGCCTCAATCTTACTAGGATTCATAGATATACCCTCTACTGAAATCACATGCCCTGAGAAAGTAACCCTATCTAGCCAAAATTCACATTTTGAGAATCTGATATATAATTGTTTCTCTTTCAACCTCTAGAAGGTAAACTCAAGTGTTGCATGTGCTCCTTTCGAATGCAAGAATACACTATGATGTTATCAATGAATACCATAATAAATTTATCCAAATAGTTGTGGAATACCCTATTCATCAAATCCATAAATATTATAAGGGTATTTGTCAATCTGAACAATATCACTACAAACTCAAAGTAGTCATACCGTATTCAAAAAGTTGTCTTGGGTATATCTTACTCTGCCACTCTCACCTAGTGATAACTAGATCTCAAATCTATCTTGGAGAAGACCAAAAAGAATGTTTGGTCTGATAAAACCATGATCTAACAACTTCTGAAGTTGTTTCTTCAATTCTTATAACTTAGTAGGGGCTATCTAATAGGGTGTTCTCGAAATAGGTATTACGTCCAAGGCTAACTCTATATTAAACTCAACCTCTCGCTCGAGAGCTACTCCTAGTAACTTACTCAGGAACACATCTAGAAACTCTTATACCACTCGTGTCTCATCAATACTCAGGTTTAACTCGATCTTGCTCACTATATGAGCTAAATATGTAGTACACCTTTTTCTTAACATTTTACTAGCTTTCAATATACTAATCATTAAACTCTAGATATGACCCTCACCGAACTCAAACTGATCTCCAAATTCCAAGTTAAATCTTACTTTTTTCTTTCTATAATCAGTCTCAGCTTCATATCTTCCCAAGAAGTCTATCCTTAAAATCATGTCAAAATCTAGCATTTTAAACATATTCAGGTCCATTAGTAGCTGCCTCATTATCTCTTTGAAAATCTCTCGTATATCATGTGCACTAAGCCCTCATATCATGCCCTCGTGCTAGTAGTATGTACGTCATCTCACTTCCTTACATAGGAGCACTTATATGATGTCTCATCATCTCTTTGAAAATCTCTCATACATCATGTGCATTGAGCCCCTCTGAGGTACCTGGGGTATTACTCCCTCACTCTGGCTCCTTTAAGAAGGATCTACTAGTGTTTGACTTATAGTTCTTGAAAATAAACTCATCAATCCCATAAAACTTAGTAGGTATAATTGAAAACTTAATTTACAGAGATCGGCTGCGAAGTTGGTTAGCATGGCTGAAGGGTATTCCATTTCTGTTTTACTTTGACTACTTTACTTTGTTTTAGAAAACATCTTTTAGGTTCCAAAATCATGTTTTGATACCAACATTTAACATCCTTCTCTAGAAGTATTACCCTTCGGAGGAAAAATATTAATAATTAATATCTAAGAGCATCAGAAAAAAAAAAAACTTTAAAATAAACTTGTCACTAAAAGGGTTTGAAAATAGTTCTCAAAAAACTAAAAATATGAAAGTGAAGTATCTATCACATATAAAAACTCATCTAAAAGCATCTGAAAATATAAAGCAATTATATACATACCTTTAGATACAACTATACAACTATTTGAAAACTATATCAAAAGAAAGCCAAAAGTCAACAATATCGTATGGCCATACATATGTACATAAAACATAGATAGACTACTCTAACCTGGATCTATCCTCGTTGACCCAACCTTACCTTATAGTTACCCCGATCACCTGTATCTACAATCAAGAAAGGAAATGAAGTTAGGGATAAGAACACTCAGTAAAAGGGAAAGAAATAAGTAAACTATTTCCCTTCCTGTTCTTAATCACTCACGGGACTCAATCTCAGGTAATAACCTCCTCAGGGAATCGAGAGAATAATCTGGCTCGTCTTTTACTATTTAGGCCACACTTTGTCTCATTTGATACTTTTTAGAAGTTAACTATAGGGATTCAACACTTTTCTAGGCTCGAGCTCTCTTTCTTTATCTCACTATACCATATCAAAATCTAAATTGTGTTCTATTATAAGTATGTTCTACTACAAGCAGACCCTACTGTCGGTTTATGTCTTACTACGGATATGTCATACTACAGACATGCCTTACTGTGGGCAGTGTAACATAAAATACCCTCTCTTAGTTCATAACATGCATAAATTATCTCTTACTAGTCTTGTTTCCATCTAAAACTGAAACTCATGTTTAGGCCCTTTCTTTCTCTTTAGCCACGTGGGATACTATTGAGTATCCATACCTCACCAAACCATATTCTCGAGACAATCCCTAAATCTTGAGCCCCAAATTTCCTTTCTTTATTTTCTTTTTCTTTTGTTTTTCTCTCATTTCCTTCCTTTCCTTTCTTTTTTTTCTGCTTTTTCTTTCTCTCTTCCCTTTCTTTCTTGTTTTCTTTCTTTCCAAAAATTGTAATTACTATACATTTAGTAGGACAATCTTTTTGTTCAAGCAATTTAACGGTTCAAATGATCTCCAAATCATACAAACTATATATGATTAAAAAAAGGATTCAAATAGCTTTCTAACGAAATATAGCAACGCTCATGATTCATTAGATCAAATAGTCAAAATGTGGGACGAAATTAGTGGCAAAATTGTAAATATTTTTCAACTTTCTACCATGAACAAAATCACACACATAGATACCCCAAATGGCAAAACAACATTTCTCAACTTCAAAACTCCTCAATCATGTGATTTAACTTAACTCAATCAAGTATATATGTCTATTCATATCTATATATATATCCCTATATTTCTTATCATGGCCTTACAATTTATATACATGCACACACACACACATATATATATACACACAAATATATATATATGTATGTATGTATACGTATATATATGTATATATACATACACATACCTTTCTCTTTTGCTTCGAACCATGGCTAATGCATCCATATAACATAATATCATCGTTTATAATATAGAGTAAAGGAACCAAAGGCAAAAAACATGAAACATAGAGTTTATTTAGCAACTTAGGGGAAACCAAAAATGATTCCACTTACCTTGCTTAAAGAAAACAATTGCCAAACTTGCTCCCTCCTCTTTACCTTACTTATTTTCTTAACAAGAACCACCTTAAATCACTATCAAAACACATTAACATATTCATATAAAATACACCAATATATAAACATTGGTAAAGGAAAAGGAATGGGGTCTTTTGGTTACCAAGGCCTCTAAAGTGTTTCCTCTCCTTTTCTTTCCTTAATTTTCCTTCAAAAACAAAGAATAAGCATAAAAAAAGTTGTCTTTTTGCCAAGTTTCTAGAAGGGATGGGAGAAAGAGATGCAAAATGCATAAAAATCTTTTTTTTATATCTTTTATCCCTTTTATATATATGCATACATTTTTTGCATATATATATATATATATATTTAATTGTCCTTTGTCTTTTTGTAGTTTTTGTTGTATCTATATATGTGTATACACATACACTTGAACATATATATTTAAGACTGGAAATATATTAAAGTAGGGCCAAAAGACATAAATGCCCCTGAAATGTATTTTAGGGTATTACAACTCATGAACTTATCAAGAATATTTTCTTGTGGCATTCAAATATGACTTTTTACTCTCATTATTTTCTATTCTAGAGTACAGCGTCAACTTATATCTTTGGTTCATATCAATCATAGGCATTGGATCAATGCTTTTATACTTTTGGTTCATGATTAGCCATAATCATTGGGTCAAGGTTTTTATACTGTTGGTTCGTGTCATTTATAGGCATTAGGTCATTGTTTATTTGTGAGATTAGCATTACTAGAGATTGAGAGAAAGACAGTTATATGCTAAGTTTTCTAAATGCGAGTTATGGTTAGACATAGTGGCTTTCTTTGGACATGTTGTCTTAACAGATGACATTTCAATTGACCCTAGTAAGATTAAGGTTGTATTAAAGTGATAGAGGTCTAAGACAATAAATAAGGTGAGTAGTTTCCTTAGGTTGGCAAGTTATTACAAATGGTTTATTGAGGCTTTCACCAAATTAGCCTGACCACTTATAGAGTTAACTCCCAAGGATATTACTTTTAGATGGTTAGATGTTTGTAAGTAGAGTTTCCATGAATTAAAGAAAAGGTTGACATCAACTCGTATCTTATCTTTATTGACAGAAGGCGAAAAATATAATAGGTAACATAAATGATTTACATTAGGATTTATGAGCAGTTTTGATGCAGATAGGTAAAATGATAACATATGCCTTTCATCAGTTGAAAATTATAAGACCAGGTACCTAACATAAGACCTTTAGTTGGCAGCTGTCAGTTATCATGTATGCCAATAAGATATGGCAACATTATTTATATAGAGTCAAGAGTAATATATACACGAATCACAAAAGCCTCAAATATTTTTTTTCACCTATTAGGAGCTCAATATGAGGCAGAGATGGTGATTAGAGTTAGTGAAAGATTATATAAGTGTGAGATCAAAAATGATGTGTGTATAAAAAGATCATTGGGAACATGATTGCATTTCTAGTATTGTATGTCGATAACATATTGATTATTGAAAATGATATATCAAACTTGCAATCGGTAAAAGCTTGGTTATCTAAGTATTTCTCCATGAAAGACTTAGAAGAAGCAATCTAAATTCTTGGGATTAAAATTTACCGAGATAGAAAACATAAACTGTTTGGCCTAAATCAAAACACTTATATAGAGAAAGTGTTGACAAGATTCTTTATAGAGGAATCCAAGAAAGGATTTATGCCTATATCCTATGGTGTATGTCATTCCAAAAAGATGTGTCCATCTTTACAATCTGAGAGACATAAGATGAATAAGAACTCATATGTCTTAGCTATAAGATCGATCATATACATCATGCTATGTACAAAGATTATTGTCTCATACACCTTAAGTGTTTGTAGTAGATATCAATCAAATCCAAGTGAAAAAAAAACTAGATTATTGTCAAGAACATCCTAAAATACATGGGAAAGACTAAATATGTATTCTTGGTTTATAAGGGAGAATCTAAACTTATTGTAAAAATCTACAGTGATACTAGTTTCTAGACTGATTGAGATGATTACAAATCTCAATCAGGGTTGTGTTTTGTTTGAATGATAGTGCAATTAGCTAAAAAAGCTCCAAGAAAAATACAATGGCTAATTCTACAACAGAGACTGAGTACATTACCCTTTCTAAAGCAATAAAAAGGTTGTATGGATCAAAAAGTTCATGATAGAACTTAGAAAGGTTTAAGCATTGCTAAGCCAATTAAACTCTATTACAACAATAATGGAACAATTGCTTAAGCAAAGAAGTCACAGTTTCATCAAAGGTCTAAGCATATGCTCAGGCAATATCACATAATTCAAGAGATTATTCAATGAAGTGACATATAGATAAAGAGGATTGATACAAATGATAATTTGGCTCACCCATTGACAAAGTCTATGTCACAGTGAAGAATGAAAGACATGTAGTTGGATTAGACATTAAATATATGACTGATTGGCTATAATGCAAATAGGAGATTGTTAGGGTAGGTGTCCAAAAGCTAATTGAATTTGGCATTTGTAATTGTAATTTTACATTAATAATTAATAAAGGATTTACTATTATTCAATTTATATATTATCTATTTATATGATCATGCGAATAACATATCTTTAGAATGATAGAATTGTGACAAGAGGATCAGACGACTGATCATAAGAACCCTATATGCACATTAAATGATCATTCTAGAAACATCCGTAATCTCGACATTATAATAAACAAGGGCACATGTAATGGTAATGAGATTATCATAGTTTTAAGCAACCCTATTAAAATGTGATGACAATTCTCATGTGTTGAAGCTATTCGAAGACAACTTAGTATAACATATGGGTATACGTTATAGATATGTTTATCGAACTAACCCCATACAGGATATGTATATGGATAGTTGTTTTAGTGTCTATAGAATAAATCCTCTAAACATCATAGGTGCATGTGATCCTATGAATTGAAGTCACCAGACCACTCATGTAAGGACTAATAAGGTTTGACACTATCTAACATACCGTTGTAACTAAGGTATTATAAAGGTAATGAATGGTCATATCACAAAATACATGAAAGTTATGGTTGATCAATAAAGGATTCATCACTCTTAAGCACACAAGAAAAGATTTCTCATATGAGAATATTGAATGACATTCATCACTCTTAGGCATGACTAGACATCAAAATTTTGACTTCAAGCACATTGACCATGGCCTTCCTCGGTACCCTTCAAGAATGATAAGGACATCTAGATAAGATGAAATAGAACGGTTGGACATGATGAAACGACATAACTAGACCTTACTCTTGTATAAGGATGGAATGACTAATATCAAGGTGGCATGGTTGGCATCAAGCATTTCCTTTAAAACTCAGCACAAATTCCAGAAAGCTAAACAAGTAATGCATGACTAAAGCATAGTTTCACATCTGACTTTATTTTCTTCATGGGTCAAGCATGCCACAAAAGGATCAAGTCATTCTCGATTTCCATTCTACAAATTTCACACTTTATCCATTTTGTAATGTTTTGACACATTCTTTGGACATGTTGGCATTTTTAATTTATGTTTTTATCATCAACAAAACATTAAGGGTCAAACAATAAATGTAATAATTCAAACTTTTAAGGATACTTTAATATATAAGGGTTTAGAGAATATATAGGAGAGAGGATAGGTTGGGAATATATTTATTTTTGTCCTTGTCTCCATATTTATTAAGGAATCTCCTCCCGAAATGGGAAGGAAGGGTTGAAGACCCAATTTTCATGGACCAAATTGTTATCTCTAGTAAATTTACCTGCAAATACAGTACATTGGTTTCCTAAAACAACAATGAATCAACATATTTATTCCTATTTTAATTATATGAAAACAAAATAATTACTTAAATTACATAAGCACTATTTGGTATGAAGTCACAGTTTTCTTTTGTAAACATAAGAGAATATAGGAAAACTAATCTCATAAATGCGAAAAATTGCACTAACAAGTTGCCTCTTTCTTATTGTTTCAAGCTGAATGAATTCTTATCCGTATTTTAAGCTAATGTGCAAGTATGGGCAAGGGTGAGCAAATTATCTATTTGAAATTGAAACAATTAAGTACTAGACAATCAATTTCGATTTCTACCCAAAACCGAAGAAAATAGAGTAAGTTCTAGACAATAAACTAAAAGAACTTGCAAGTTTCAAGACCCGTTCCAGTTCCTTGCTCTTAAAAAGTTGAAACCAACCTGGTTCACTCATTCACTGCATTGGGTCAAGTACTTGATCCAGTAATTAAATAAAACCTACTACTTTAAATAAGCCTATTTCTTTTTTTTTTCCTCTTATTCTTTTATCTTATCCACATGTTTCCGTCCTAGACGTTTGCTTCCAAAACTTTTTCCCTTAGCAACTTGCTATCAATTTTTTTCTGAAAAATAATTTTAGGTAGGTAGCATGTTGTTAATCTTATCAATAAAAACATACCACTAAGATCTCTCTTTATTAAATATTTACTTTATCAAACAATATCAAGTCAAACTATTTGACAACTAGATAAAAATTCATTACCAATCAAACACTATAGATGGAAAACCTACCTAGAGTTCAAACAGTGTTAAAACAACATTTAGTAGTAGGGGCTTACTTGCTTCAAATATTCTAGTTTGCAAGCCATGACTATGATGTCAAAAGAGAAATAAACAGAAAACTAGTCAATGATATTAAGAAGAATCATGAAAAGGATCAAAAGGACAACAATGGTAATAATAAAAACCTTGAAAGTTGTCCAAGAATTGTAGGGATTGAGCCCTTATATAATGCTTGTGCTCCAAATTGTACTATAAGGATCAATATAATAAGAATTTGAATTTTATATATGTATGTATGTACGTATATATATTATATGTTCTAGGTAGGAACCAATGATTTTGGTTCCAAAATTTTACAAAGCACTTAGATTCATTCACTCTTAAGTGTGGATACATCCAATTGATGATTAAGTAGTTTGATGTTGGCCAAAAGCTAATTGTTTTTAAGATGTCAAATATATATATATATATATATATATATATATATATATATATATATATATATTAGGTTATAGCTAGGAATTGATGATTTTCATTTTAGTTCTTGAAGATTTTATGAAGTACTCATATTCGTTCACTCTTAAGTATGGGTACATGCGATCAATGATTAAGTAGTTTGATGTTGGCCAAGAGCTAATTGTTTTTTAGATGTCGTTTATATGAGTTTGTTTAATAAAGGGTTATTTGTTAATACCTTCAATATTTGTTAAAAATATAAAAAATTCAAGAATTTATTTTTATTAATGTTAATACCTTCTATATAAGATCAATATTTGTTATTTATTATTGCATCTAGAGGTGGTAGTGGGCTGAGCTGGCGAGGCCCGGCCTATGGGAAGTATAAGACCCACAACCAGACTCAATATATATGGGTTGAACTTTACAGTATCGGATCAAGCTAGGTCTTATAGTAACTAGCTGGTCGAAATTTTTTTAAAAAATAATTTTTAAAATTATGTTTTATAAACCATTTTCCAATTATTAAAATTAATGGCAGTATTCCGAATATTTTATTGATAATCTTTCATTTGTGGTAAAGGAATGTCATGGTTATATTATAAAAAATGTTATAACATAGTACAAATAAATTAATTTATATCTTATTAGATATCTTGATCGGCAAAATAAAAATAAAATTATTAACATAAAGAATTATTGTTTACAAATTCAAATAGTTTTAGAATGAGAGTTGATAAAAGAAAATAAGATTAAAAATTATGAAAGGTTAAGAGATTGACATTTGATTGTGTGAGATTTGAGAAAGCAGAATGAAATTTGTAAAAGGGAATGGAGGGTTGATGGGTTTATATAATAATTGTAATAAAAAAAAAAGATAAATAAACAATGGCTTCTACCTGTGGCAGAAGTCATTCTTTTGTGTGGTGGAATTTGCCACACAATAGAAAGGTAGAAACTGTTAAATTTAATTTTTTTTAATATATATGGCAATGGTAATAGATTGGGCCAACCCATGAGTCTATTTTCTAGACCCACAGCTCAACACTTATAGCCCATGGGTTAGGCCCAACTTGCTATAACAATAGACCAAATCAGACCCGATCATGTTAGGCTTTTTTTGTGAGCTTTAGGCTGGCTTAACCCAATTAACCCGTCTAGTTGCATCATTTGTTTATATAAATTGTTTTGTAAATTTTTTTTTATTTATTTTACCAATTAAGCACCACATGAATAGATAACGAATAAATCTATAAAATATGTTATATAAATTATAAGTTCTTGAGTGTAAAATATAAAAATAACAATGCTATTAGAGGGCATTTGGTTTGAATAATATTTTATTATCAAAATAGAGCGATTACCTTGAAGATAGATTACTTAGAATATTACTTGGTGTAAATGATTACTATATTTGATAAAATTTGATAAGTATAAATAATTATTATGTTTTGTTAAAGGTAATAAAAAAATACTAACAAATTATTTTACTTAAATGTTATTGAATATAATTATTTTTAAATATTTTTATATTATTTGTTATATTAATTAAAAATAAATTTATTTTTATCTCAAAAAATTAATAAATAATAATATAATTATAATAAAATCAAAATTGTCTTAGTAATCTTTTAATACCTAATGTAAATGTGGTAATCAGATTATCACCTATATTACTTACCACGTCAGCATTAGTAATAGAAGATTATCGTAATTTTTTATTAATGACAAACTAAACAAGTTAATGTAAGTAATGAAAGATAAATTATCAAGATAATCTTTAAATCTCTTGAACCAAATGACCCTTTAATGTTTAGTATGATTGATGAGAAACCTCCGTACCTATGAGTTTCCCCACAGTATATATAAAATATTATAGTAATAACTAAGGTTTTCAAAACTGGACCGGGATAAAAAAAGTTTTAAATATTGGTTTCGGTCTAACCGGTCGGACCGTTTGAACCGATCAGTTGGATCGGAATTACAATTTTATGTAAAAAACTAAAAAAACTATATTTAATTAGTAATTACATATGTTTTACATAGTAAATTTTATATTGTGCATACTTTTCAGTTTTTACAATTAATAAAATATATGCATTATTGAACATAAATCTAATAAGTAATAACAACTAACTTTGCATTAAAACAAAACATATGTATAAAACAAATCCAATTCTACAAATACATGTACTATTAATTATTGAACACCCAAACAAATCAGAAATCTAATATATGCATTAAATAAAATATAAAATCAACCAACCAACATAACCATTATTAAACAAATACTATTCAATTCAACATTTAACAAAACATATAAAAAATATAATTTGTTTAATATAAAGTTTAATAAATGAATAATTGGTCATTCTTCATTATCACTAATGATAAAAGATCCTATCATCGTTTATGTTGCACCCTCTATCAATTGTTCATCTTCTACACCATCTTCTTCAATAGTATTATCTACAAAATTTATAATTGAATATTTTATTTTCTCTCAACCTAAAAAATCAATCATTTATATAAATGTGCAAATATTTGTGTAAGTATTAAAAAAATGTTTTTACCTGAGAAATTATATGACAAATCATAATTTGTTGAATTATTATTGATGGGAATAGATCCCTCTCTGTAAAGCATTTGATCTAATTCATCTGCATTAAGTTCACCGAATTCCTCTTCCTCGTCTACTATCCAGAAGTCTGTTTTATTGATACTTTCATAATCAATTGAATCAAAATTTGATTTCTTGTAACATAACCTAAATAGCCAAAATGATAAAAAGTAAATAATTAAAAGATTAAACTTTAATCATTAAAGAGCATTAAGTAGGGTACATGTAAAGTTGTAAATAATCATTGAACATGATAAAATAGTTTAAATAAAAATATTTATAAATGTAATGCATAATTGATAATTGTGTTTACCTATTTTGCAACCGTAAGTTATAATGAATAAAAACAAGATCGTTTACACGTTGATGCTCCAATCTATTTCTTTTCTTAGTATGTATCTATTCAAAAACACTTCAGTTATGCTCACAACCTAAAGATGTTGAAGTTTGACTAAGAATTTTAATTGTAAACTTCTGTAAATTGGGAATATTGTACCCATATGTTCTCCACCATTTATCTAATACAAAATAACATGTAAATAATTATGTAATAGAATTTTATAAATTGGAAAAAGAATTGATACATAAGAAACATATAAATTAAATTCATACCAGGTCGTGTGGTTTTGCATGTTTCAATAGCAAGCTAACGTGAGAAACTCCTCTCACAATCACGAAACATTCTGCTCTCTTCTACTAACTTTGCCTTACTAACATTAAACATACATGTTTTACTCTCAACAGTATCTAGAAAACCTTGTAATACCTCTAGTTTTGTGCAGAAAGATTCACGATCATATTGAAATACAAGATTCAAGTAATACGCAGCTGCATGAATACCTTGACGCAATGTCCTATCCCACCTAAACTTAATTATTTGAGTATAAAGCTTGTAGAATTTCTTTTTATTCTTAAACAACTTCTTTGTCCCCAACCTAGCTCTATACATTTCATCATAAACATATCCCAATGAAGGTCTTTCATCTGAGTCTACAATACTAAGTAAACGCATCAATGGTCCCATAACTTTTATAGTTATACCTATTTCGTTCCAAAAATCATTATTCAAAATTATAATCACAACCTCTTTGCCTTGATTACTCTTTGCATATCTAGAATCAATAAAAAGTCTGTCAATGACCATCGCTTGTAAGTCATGCTTATGCTAAAAAAGACTTTGCAATACGATAAAAGTTTTAGCAAATCGGGTTGCACTAGACTATATAATTTCTCTCCATCCTTCTCTCTTCCTCAACCAAACAATCAATAATGTATGATTATAAATGAACTTTGTCACAAGAGATGCATATTTGGAAATTCTAATAATGTGATCCATTTCTCCAATATCTTTCAAAATCAAATTGATACAGTGTGTTGCACAAGGTGACCAAGTAATATTTTTATATTTTTCAGACAATAATCCTCTAACTGCTTTATAATTAGCTCCATTATTAGTCACCAGATGCATCCATTGATTTGATAAAACAAATCCCTTTTGGACAATATACTAAAAAATTTATCAACGACCTACTAGAAATGTCTGTCCAACCATCAGCCATAAGTGTACAACCAACTTTTTCCCAATTTTTTTCTATAACTATCAATAAGTAATTGCACTTCTTTCTTTGAATTATTCAACAAATTCACTTGTGCTTCATAATATGTCGGTTGTTTATATCTAGACCCAATTGCAGTAATGACATCTAACATAGGTTGGAAATAAATATAATTTAATGCATTAAGAGGGATGCAAGCATCATATAAGAACTTCACAATAGCCATATCGGCTCTCTATTTGGCTACTTTTTAGCCAAAACATTTTTTATTGAAGGTTGAGCCCCACTAGTAGTCCTTGGAACAAAAAAATCCCCAACCCCAACCGGTCTTTTTCTTTTTAAATCATTTGTAAGTCTAATTTGTTTTCTAGAAAACCCAATACCAGTATTGCCTTCAGTCATGTTCATAGGAGGAAACAACCCTTCAAATTCTTCAACTGCAATATCACCCTCAAATGGAGGTATAGTAGTACCAAAGTGAGTTGCATACCTATAAAATTCTTGTCTTTCTTTATTTTTGCTACAATCTCATCTAATGCATTCACCATTTGATATCTAACATCATGAGGAACTTTAGTGCATGGACCAATATCCCCTTTTTTTCCAGCCAAATGTTGCTTTATTCTATATATACCACCTTTTTTAGTTGTCTTACCATAATATAAACACTTCAACATCTTCCTTCCATTCTCATCTACACTCTCAAAAACATGTGGCCAAGTAATATCACCTTTCACTCAACATGGTGTTGAAGAAACCCCAAATCCAGATGAAGACATGCTTCCACTTTATTTATCTGTTACATATAAGAATAATAATAAAATCAGAATACCAATTTATATATATATATACACTAAGCATTAAAAATAAAAACTTTTATAATTAGGTTTTTAAAATATAACTTTTAATTTTAAAATTTAAAATCATCAATATTTGTTATGTGAAAGTCAAAGACTCAAAAACTCAATCAATTTTATTATTTAATTCCATAACTCCATACATTCATTATAAATAACAATATTCGTAATTTGGTCACAATACATAACTTCATATATTCGTAATTTGAATTTCAATATTCATTATTTACAACAATATTTGTTATAAATTATCATATATTGGGTTATGATATGTAAATAGGGTATCACAGAAGACTGATATTCAACTTTCAAATTCGTAGAAACTAACCGCATTACGAATGAAATACATTCAATCCAGACATTCAATATAGATATATAATAAAATTATAAATTTATAACATAAAATTACAAATTAATAATAAATCAATTAATATTTACTAATTTATATATTTTCAAATTGAGAATTATTATTTGTTTATATAAATTGACGTATTATTTATAAATTTTCTAATTTGTTTGAACTTTGAAGTTTCAATATATACTGTTTCAAATTCAAGTGATAATATACTGTTTCAATACTTTAAATTCAAACAAACTAAAGCATTGTTTTTTCAAACAGTTTACAAATTCAAGTGATAATATACTGTTTAAACACAGTAAATTCAAACAAACGAAAGCATTGTTTTTTCAAATAGTTTCCAATGCTTTGTGATAATACACTGTTTAAACACAGTAAATTCAAACAAACGAAAATATTGGTTTTTCAAACAATTTACAAAGCCTTGGATACATACCAGCTTCCCGTCATTGTCTAAGAAGTCGTCAATCACAACAGCAACGAAACCTCGTCATCGTCAGCCACCGTCTGAGCCTAAGAAGTCGCTGTGAAAGGTTGCAGTATTGTCGTGGAACTGCTATCTTGTGAGCCTGCAAACCACCACCCCTCGACAATGTCGTCGTTGTCGGTAGGCGTATTTAAACTGTCGTCAGCAAGAGATGAATCAACGACGGTTTATTAATACGTGCAGTCGGAGAAATTCGTCGGCTGCAGCAAAACCCTTTTACATCTGCATGCAATGCAAGGAACAGGGTACAGGAGGAAAAAAATAAAACTGTTGCTTTTATAGTTTATACGCAGCTTCTAAACTGGGAACCGCCTTGACTGGTTGGACCGCGTTTGAACCGCGGTCCAACCCGAAATTAACATTATAACGGTTTTATATTAAACAGTAACCGACTACAATACCGGTTCACAGTCCGACCGGTCGGTCTGATCCGATTTTGAAAACCTTGGTAATAACTTTAACATTGATTTCAATTAAGGTTTTTCTTTTTAATCATAAATTAATATTTTCTATAATTTGGAATATCAAACTTTGAATATTATTTAAAAAATGAGAAATAAGATTCATAATATTGTAAAAAGAATAAATTATGTTTCTTAACTTATTTTTAAAAGTTATTTATATAAACTTATGTATATTAATGTGATTGAATAGAGTTAAATTTGAAATGAGACATCTCGGTCTCAAAAGTCCGTTCAACTTAAATCGATTCTATTTGAATTTTTTTAATTTAAAATTAAGGCAATTAGACCTAAAAGGTTTGATTCATTTTTTAAACAAATTGAAGTACTTGAACTAAGGGTGTTTAATTCGGTTTGGCTTGAGTTCGAATCATATTTATAACTCAAATTAGTTGTTCAGATTCATGAGTCTAATTCGATTCAAATTTTTTGTTCAAATCATTTTTACTTAATTGAAAAAATGTTTTATTGTTGGATTTCAAGAATTAATATAACTAATAATTTTAATTTATGATCAAAATTCTCGTAACAAATGCAATATATAAACCAAAATAATTCAATTACCAATACAATCAAGGTTGAAAGTTTTTGTCTTTGATTCACAACACAATCAATGACATAAAAAATTGTCCAAATTCACTACTTAATTAAGGACAAAAAATTTTGTCCTTAGTTTATTATATAATTAAGAATTAAAAAAATTGTCCTCAAATCCTTACGTAATTAAGGACGAAAAATTTTGTCTCGAATTTATTATATAATCAATGACAACAAATTTTGTCCCTAATTTATTACACATTCACGAATGGAAAATTTTGTCCCTAATTATTACAGATTCAAGGATAAAAAAAAATGCCCCAATTCAATATACAATTAAGGATGAAATATCATTTTTCCCTAATTCATTACACATTCAAAGACGAAAAATTTGTCCTCAAATGTGATTTTTTTTAGACTGAATAGAGTTATTTGGGACAAAATTTATTTTATTTATAGACAAAATATTTTATCCCAAATGTGTATCCTTATATAACGAAACACTATTTTGTTCATAATAACTAGTTATTAAAGACGGTTTTTTTTAGGCATTACCAATTGCTAATGCGCCTTTTTTATGTACACAACTCATTTACAAAATGACATCGTTTTTTCTCTTTAGTTGGATAAAACAATATTGTTTTGCCAATAAACTACAAATTTAAGTTATCCCCAACTTTGGTTTAACAAACTCTTGTCAGACTATTTTTTTGGTGCCAAATTCACACATGGGGTGGTTGGACATAGTTTGATTTATATCCACCCTTATGATTGGTAATATAATTGTTCATTTTACTTCAAATTCAAAATTATACTTAATTATCTTAAAATACATCTATTTGTATAAATAAATTAATAAGAAAAATATGTAAATATAATAATATACTTTGTATATTTTAACAATTGATATTATATCATTTGTATTTATATTTTCATAAACAGTTCTTTTATAAATTAGAAGTTGAATATTTTTTAACTGAGTATAAGTAAAAACTTCAATTGAGTAATTTTTTTTTAAGGGACATACTGATTTATGTGGTGTGTTATAATACTTATCATATGAAATTATTTTTATATAGGTCATATGTAAAATGACATACTATTAAATTAAAAAATCTAAAATAACTTTTTATAGTTTATTGGGTCTGAGTCCACCCATGACAGGTCGATCCGATTTGGATGTAAAAAAAATTGACAAAGGGCAATTGAAGAGCAGGTGGGAGGCAGTTGGAGTGTTATAAATATGTCCAAAAAACTACCTTCCTACTAAGTTAACGCATATTACAGAAAGTCGAAAATTTATTTTTCTTCTCCTTGCCTATATAGAACACAAAAAATACATGTATCCCAAACAATACCGAATGATAGTGTAGGAATGCAAATGCAGTTGTGGAAAATGACCAACATTGATCCTCAAAGCACATTCAAACCATTTATGAGAACAGAATTGGAAATCCAGGTCACTTTCCTATTTTACAGAGTATATAGGAATTTTGGCATGTTTGTTAATTATTTCCAACATTAGTGTCAGAGAGAGGTTGATACATGCCTATGATTTTGTATTTCATATTTTAGATTCTATGAAAATTTTGTGTGAAATTTTATTAAATTGATCAAATTTGAATTTTTTGGCATGAACTAAATTTGACCAAATTGCATGAAAAAAGGTTTGGAAACATGTTAATATGATTGTTGGATGTCTTTTACATGTTTTGGATTGAAAATTGCATCAATAACATCCCTAAATTGACGGATTTAGAGGCCAAATCAAAGTCCAAAATTGTGACCAATAAGTCACCATTTCGTTGGATTCTACTAACATTGTCACCAGATAATCATATGAGAAGAATTATATGAAAAAGAGCTTTAAAAGCTCTATGGTCTTATCAACAATTGATGTCAAAATTGTTAAATTGGATGGCCATAAAATTACAATTCTTCGATTGTATTTGGGTTGCAAAAACTTAATTGCTCACCCCGTTTGGTCAATGGGTTACCCAAACCCATTAGTCAACGAGTCAACTCCCTCGGCTAACCTAAACCAGTCAACACCCATTAGATTACCAATCAACAATCTCGACCAATGGCTGGTCATCAATCAATGATCCGTCAATGACATTCATACCTTACATGTGAGAGACACCTCCTATCGTATGTGACTCATCTTTAGCATGTGCATGCATTGCTTCAACACGTGGGACTTAATTTCAACATGTGAGGATGCGTGGAACCATGTTTTGGCACATAACAGCGCATGGATAACTGTTTTTGATGCTTCACAACTCCCCTCCAGCTCATGATAGCTTTTCTATGCTCAGATTGGCACATGGAATAAATCCTATAGGCCCTACAGCATGTAAGGGCACGTAATACTTCATTCTAGCTTATGCATACATGTATTGGTGTTTCAAAACACACATGTTTCTAATTCATGTAAGCTTTTGACTAACGACCATCATATATAATATATGATATGCCCATCTGATAATCTAATAGTGCACATTAAGACTATATATACAATAAAAAATTTAGACTTTAAAGATAAGTCATACTTTCTTAATTAGAAAATAGATAATATATAGTCTAGTTATATTCAGGTACGATCATTAGAGTCATGTAATAAATGATCTTGTTTAGGACAAAGATACAAAAACTTTTAAGATTATGTGGATATATTACCGTTTGCTAAAGAGTGACACATACTAGTGAATGTGAGAAAATCCACATATTTATCATTATTCCAAAATTAATGAACTACAAGGCATTTGGCCTATCGAAAATTACATGGAGACTTTATCTTAGATAAAGTAACACGAAGAATTGTATGGGATGATGAATGATCCTAGTCATAGTAGTGATGCATTTGTTGTATCACATATTTTATGTTAAATGTGAGAATTCTAAGATCGGTAGGATTTAATAAAATTCTCATCCAGAATTAATATTGGTGCAATTGAATTGAATTTTAAAATATCAAACATTTAAGTTATGGAAGATGATTGAGAACATAGTAAATTTTTTATTCCATGTCTTATATGAGATATTTTAAATTTTAATACGTAATTGTGACGATTAATTTTATTTAATTGCATTAGTTAATGTTGTGTCTAATTTGTCTTTGTGATCTCATTAACCAAGACATCCTAGAATATTATGACTAATTTGAATTAGAATAAGAAACTGAATAGGAATAATTACAAGGTATGACATTTAAAAATACATTATATCTTATATGAGCAAAAGGCTCTAGAGACCGTAAATCAGGTTATGATAAAGTCATAGTTGACTATAGGATAGAAATTTGAATAGTGTCTTACACAAACATAATGTGGATGCATATCACACATATAAGAAGTAAGACTTACTTCTTATGATATCTTGACCAGTTCCATGAATTAAGATCTGGTATATGAGTACTGGTAATGTTTAACTACATATGTTGTAAGTATAATTTTGATAGAAAAGTTCGGAAGAACTAGATTCCCCAAAAAAAAGTAGTTGATCGTCAAATTTGATATATATAAAAAGGTCCCTAACTAGTCAACAAAATAGCATCTAAAGGATATGTCAAATATGATTATGGAACTGAAGTCAACTAGACACAACCTAACAAATGAATAGTAGGTTCAAGCAGTAGAATGATCTCTTTTCAAAAATGAAAGTATATAAAGGTGCATATGACCTATAATAAGAATATAAGAACTTTTGTCGATAATTCTCGCTATATTGAGCTTGAAGACAAATTGTCACAGGCTTATGTTCACGTGAAAGTCCTATGCGGCACTTAGTGGCAATATGCACTAAGTCAGCCTAAATGTCCCAAACGTTACAGTAATACTAAAAAATACACAAAAACACAAAATTAGTTCAAACACACAAAGTTAGGAGCACAGAAAGGTAGAAGAAGAGAGAACACAATCTATTGGAAAATTCTTTGTATTGCTTATTGCTCTTTACTTGGAAATTCTGTACAATGAGCTACCTTTATATAGGCAAATGCTTATAGAAAATGACAAACTACATGAATCTAAACAAATATGATAGGTCATGCTCTATCTCCTTATACTGTCATATTTCTGCTTATTACATGCATGGCTCTTTGTACTCTGCATGCATTGCTCCTTGCACACTATATGCATGACTTACTACACTTTGCATACATGGCCTTTTGTATTCTGCATGCATGGCTGCTCAACTCTGCACATGCATCCTTATATGTCTTCTCTTTTATGTACAGCAACCCAGGCACTCTTGCATGGCTCAACTCTTCTGCCTTTCTCTGAATAATGTTGTCTCCTTGCTGCATGCATAGCTTTTCCTACACAAGGCTCCGCATGGCCTGGCTTTTCTACACCACTATTGCCCCTTGGTTGTATGCCTCTGCCTTGTTATTGTTGTGCCCTGTAAGTTGGCTCCTTGACACCTAGATTGTCTTCTACTTACTGGAACTTTGAACTAATTGGCTGGGATTGTGGACTAGTTGCTTCCTTGGCTTTGACCTAATCTTGGGTGCTAGATAATTGGTTTGGATGCTCCAATTTGGTTGTTGTAAGGCTACTATCCATCTTTTGTAAACTGGGCCTATATTCATATCGGTACGTGCTAAAACCACATGTGTACTACCGCGTGTTTGATTATAGCACTGCGGCAGTCCGATGCCATGCCCATGAAAATCAACACGTGACACTCTCCCCTGCCTATTTCGTGATGCCCTCATCACAGTGGGGTAACTTTGATCTCAATCTTGGTCGGCCCATTTTTGCCCATTCTGTTCCCCTGAGCTATTTTTGCTTGTGCTCTTCCTGTAAGGTTTGTGGCATTTCCCCTCTATTAGCCCCAACTGTCCCTGTAATGCCTACAAATTATGGATGCACCTCTACACATCCATTGTGTCCTGTGGCTTGCCCGATTGTCCCTACGACATTACCCCTATAACTATTAAGTTTGCTAGTACTTTGCCCCTGTTCAGTGTCATGGTAGAAATGGTTCTAGCTTATTGTAATTCCTCTCTTGACAGTGGCGCTATGGTCGTGTTCCTATCCCTCACAAAAAACATAGTCTCAGTAAATGGAATAGGAACTACCTGGTGTTTGTTAATGAACTTCATGCCAAGTACCATTGGATAATCATCAAGGTCTACCATAGAAAAATCTAGCCTACCTGACCATTCTCCAAGGTAGACTTGCACCTCGCGTGCAATCCCGAATATTGCCTTTGGCTTGGAATTAACTACTTTTAGCCAACCCGTGTAACCCTTATATTTTATCCCAAGTTTATTAGTTATGTTGACCTCCAGAAAGTTGTGGGTTACACCTGTGTTAATGAGTGCACAAACCTACTACTCACCCATTTTGGCTACCATAAACAAACGTCCCTTGTTCACAAGTTTTGGACCTCCCCGTTAGCCCTTGATGACATTCATGAACTGAAAAGAACCCACTCTTACCTTGGATGTTAGTCCTCGATCATCCTGCTTGTGTCGCTCTTGCTGCTCACACGATTCCTCAATGAGCACAGATAACCTGCTGCATATTGGACATTCCCTGACCATGTGTTGTCCATCATAGAGAAAACACTTCAAAGGCACTCTCCCTTGGCCTTATACTCTACATTTTTCAGGTAGAATTGGTGTTTTAGTTCTGCTTTGAACTGACCCCATGTTTAAATGTTGTTGCTACCCCATTCGATTTCTGTATGTCGTCTACGCCACCAAACCATAGCAGTGTCCTCCAAATACAAGCTGGCATGATTAATCATATTGGTATCACCTTTAATACCTGCAACACGAAAATACTGTTAAACACACTATATAAAATTACCAATTTTCTTGGCACAGCGTACACTTCTATACGCCTTTGGTCGTGGCACGTCAGTTTTGGCAGATTTAGATGATGAAGTTGTGGTGACAGCCGTCCGTAATGTAACAAATTCTTGTCAAAGGGTGGTGATTTCAGTAAGAAAAGAGTCACGAATTTTAGTACCTCGATTATGGCATGACCCAACAACGACATTTAAAGCACTGTGGGACTCCTCTCACAACTCCTTTATACTGCCTTCAAGCCTCTTGGTGTGCTCAACTAACTCCCCAAGCTAGTCCAGTTGATTGCTAAATACAAGCTCCATCCATGTAAGTCTTACATCCATGTTTGTCAATGCCTCTCTTGACTTACCCCATTATTGTTTTCCACCTTTTGGAGCTTTCTGCTCCTGTTCTAGACTTTTGTGCACTATTAGGTCACTGATGCCCGACATCCCTACTACTACTTACTGTTGTAGAAGATAGAAATGTTACTGAAAAGTGTTACTCTCACCTGAAAAAGATGTGAACCCCGCTCTCGATGAATGTAGACTCTGAAAACCCTTTATTCAGATAAAGATACGAACTCCACTCCCCACAAACATAGCTCTGATACCACTTGTCATAAGCTTATGTTCACGTGAAAGTCTTATACGACATTTAGTAGCAATGTGCGCTAAGTCAGCCTAAATGTCCCAAACGTTACATTAATACTGAAAAATATGTAGAAGCATAAAATTAGTTCAAACGCATAAAGTTAATAGCATAGAAAGGTAGAAGAAGAGAGAACATAATCTACTGGAAAATTCTTTGTATTGCTTATTGCTCTCTACTTAGAAATTTTATACAATGAATTGTCTTTATATAGGCAAATGCTTATAGAAAATGACAAACTATATGAATCTATACAAATATGACAAGTCATGCTTCATTTCCCTATATTGTCAGGTTCCTGCTTACTGCATGCATAGCTCTCTGTACTCTACATGCATGGTTCTCTATACATTGTATGCATGACTCACTGCACTCTGCATGCATGGTTCTCTACATTCTGCATGCATGGCTACTTAGCTCTGCACGTGCACCCTTATATGTCTTCTCTTTTCTACACGGTAACCCAGGTACTCTTGTATGGCTCAGCTCTTTTACCTTTCTCTGAATGTTATTGTCTCCTTGCTGCATAGACAACTTTTCCTGCACAAAGCTCTATATGGCCTGGTTTTTCTACACCACTACTGCCCCCTAATTGTATACCTCTGGCTTGTCATTGTTGTGTCCTGCAAGTTGGCTCCTTGACAACTGGACTGGCTTCCACTTGTTGGACCTTTGAACTAATGGGCTGGGATTGTAAGCTGGTTGCTTCCTTGGCTTTGACCTAATCTTGGGTGCTGGATAATTGGGTTGGATGCTCCCATTTGGCTATTGTAAGGCTATTGTCCATCTTTTGTAAACTGGGCCTATATTCACGTGGGTGCGTACTGCCACATGTTTGATTGTAACACTGCGATAGCCTCGTGTCGTGCCTATGAAAATCAGCCCGTGACAAAATGCCCTTAAAACAACTAGACTAAGTATTCATGCATACGGTGCAAAGTTAAGTTCTAAAAGTTATTTATGGCTTCAAATGTAAGTAGTTTAAGTCTGAGCAAGAGAAGAAAATTATAGAAAACTTAAAGAACAAAAAGAAGAAATTAAAAAAAAAAGAGTGGCAAACATACCAAAAGAAGATACAAAACTAAAATGATCTGTTACAATTGTAACAAAGGTTATTTCGGTTATGAATGCATGGAGCTGAAAATGATATTGTCTTATTCCATATAAAGTAATGAAAGTTTAGTTTCCAATACTATGCTATTAACTGAGTCTTATCTTATGTGGATTATGAACTTAAGAGCCACTAACCAAGTAGCTCATGCCAAAAGAGTTTTGTGTAATTTTGTCGAATTATGAAAGAGACAAAATAGATCTATATGGGCAACAACACTAAGGTTGAACTAAGATGGATAGATAAATGCAAATTAGTTTTGTGATATACTCAGATCTTATACCTACATAAAATCCAATATGCTTTAAATATTCAACAAATCTTAGTCATAGTGTTTATTCTTCTTAAACTATGATATAATTTGAATTTTTCTAGGAACTCTATCATAATATAATAAAAGTAATTTTTATGGATTTGGTTTGTTGTTGAATGGTTATATAGTGTTTGTCACCCTTTATTATGATAATGTTAGTTTTTCATTATTTACTACTCTCAAAAACATGGATGTGATTGCAAATATATGACATGTCAGATTAAGGCAAGTTAGCCAAGATAGAATGAATAAATTGGCCTATGAAAGTTTATTAAGAACTTTCACATAACTTAAACTACCTAAATGAGAACATTGCCTAGTTGGAAAAACTACTAGAAAACCATTTGACAAAGTTGCAAGAGCTTAATTTCATTTGCAATTTATATACTCAGGTATATGTGCTCCTATAAATGTAAAGTTAGATAAGGTATCTTATATTTCATTATTTTATAGAGACTATACTCGATTCGGTCTTGTCTACTTTATCTCTTATAAGTCAGAAGCAGTAAATTGCTTTAGAAAATATACAAATAAGGTTGAAAATCAATTATACAAAATGGACAAAACTTTCGAGAACTAATCGAAGTTTTGAGTATTTGTCTGAAAAGTTTAAGGAACTGAGTAATAAAAAAGAAACAGTATAACAACTAACAATTTCAAGATCTCTACAACAAAATAGTGTAATAGAGAAAACAAATTGAACTTTATTGGAAATTATTAGGTTAATGATGGTACATGCAAATCTTCGACATCACTTTGTGATGATGTAACTTTAACTGCTACCTATGTAATTAACCAAATGCCTACGAAATTAGTTACTTCCACTCCCTATGAGTTATGGACAGATAGAAAATCTAAGTTAATTGATTGAGACATTAGTGGTTAACGGTGTTTATCCATGACTTTTCCCATAAGTTTGAAAAACCGGGACTAAGAAGAAAGAAATGTATCTTTATAAGATATGTTGAACACTTCAAAGAGGATGTGTTCATCAGAGAGGATTCCGTTGAAAGATTAACTCAAATTGTATCAAGAGATACTATATTCATAAAAGACGTTTTTTTCCTAATAGGGATGATATTGATAAAGGACTCATCTATATAAGATGGAAAAAAATTGAGGATAGGTACATCTCAACAATTATTAGTTAAGTCCTAAAAGAAAATACCTATACCTTTCTAGATAATGGGAATAGTGAGATTAAACTCCAATCTATTTTAGATAGTAGAAGCAATAATCCTTAATTTCTTACCTCATCCATCTTAACCTAATGTGAGTATTGAGATTAAGCTCCAATATATTTCAAAAAGTATGAGCGTTGATCATTAATTACGTAGGAGTGAACCCCTGAAAGTACCCAAACAACAATTTGAAATTGAAAACAAGGTTTTCATTGCCCTCCCAAAATGATGAAGAACTTAAAAGCATTAAAAAAGTTATTTGTAACACCCCCTCAAGAAGTACTACCTTTCAAAGGGAGACATTACTAAATTGTCTATTTTATGCATACATTTAGTATGAAACCATAAATAAACCCAAAAACATTAGAATAAAATCTCAATTATAAAATTACTAAATTACCTTTATAAAAAAACAAATCAGAAGCATTCAAAAAATATTTAATCTTATAAAAACAAATAAAACCATAGTATGTATAGTCAACAATAACCATAAAAATAATTAAAAAATAAAATTGAGAAAGACTAAAATAACTGGAATGCCCATGTAGCTTTACACTGTCAAACCATTGCTCATCCTATAGCTATCACAATCACTTGTACCTGCATATTTGAAAGTAAGGAAATAAGTGATCAAATACTCAATAAGTAGGAGACTCTGCTGATAACTTTTACTGAAATCTCCAAAATGCCTTCAATCTCAACCTATATTAACTCTATTATTCAAAGTCGACATTAAACTCCTTTGTGGATGATGACGGGTCATATGTACTGTCTCTATACTCATACTAAACTCTAGGGGTTATTTAAGTTGTATGTTATAACTCTCAAATCGAATTATATCTTTTTTGGTCACTAAAGAACTATTCCTCCGAATTTCTATTTAGCATGGCCCTACTAAACTTGGTGAAAGCATCTAAATCTAAAAACTATAATTGAAGTTCATACTTTGTCAATCAATCTAAATCGAATATATGGATTTGGCACCTCGACCATATAAACAATCTTTCTATTTCATTACACCAATTATATTTTAATTGGTATCTACTATGAGCATGTAATCTACTGCAGGTCTGATATCCTACTATGAATGGTGTAATGACTATATACTCACGATGCCTTCTCATAACGATCTTATGATGTCTAGCATGTATGCATTTCGAGCATTTACTTAACTTAGCTCATTCTCGCTTCCACCTAATAGTATATCTCATGTCTTACTATAACTGAACTCTTAGGCACATTGCATATTATTGCATACTTGTGCTCTCTATACTGTTACTTAGGCCAATACTTAAATCTCTAGTCTAGCTCTCTTACTTCTTTATTTCTTTTTCCCTAAACACATGAGCGTGTACATCTAGACACATAGGGTTGTGCCTCTTTATTTTATTCACACATGGCCATTTCCTTATAGCTTATCTTTGTGTGTTATTATTAACATATACACGAGCATGTGTCATAACTAACATGGGCATGTATTCTTCAGATAATTAACATACCCTTCCTTTTTATTATTATCTCGATTGCTCTACTTTTCAAGGGTATTATAGTTATTTCACCCAACAAACAATTGTGCCAAAGCTATACATAAGAAGACTATGTGTCCTAGTTAACCATTAACTAGCCAATAGTGTTTAACGACTATTAGGTCATTGGGAAACTCAACCTAAAATTTGGGGTTCACACACACGGGCGTGTATCCTATACCACATGGTCGTGTGGTGAACTTAGATAGCAAACCAAGTGACCTAATTTTGCACCTAGATCCAATTTCTTTGCCCTTTCTAGGTTTAACACCTTAACTAAAGTGTCCCTAACAATCTTACACAATATAGTAAACATAATCATTCTTAAGGAAACACTTTAGAAAGCATCAATTTAACTAACTATAATCATATCTCATTAGGTTATATCACAACCCTAAACCTTTCATTTAATCTTTCGAAATTATAGCAATGACTTGACAAATAAGCAAATCATCATTCCTCAAACCATATGAACCTTTTGATTCTCATCAAAACAAATTCATGCTTATATTACCAAATATCATAATATCGAAATATGTATATGTATATAAACAAATGCCAATAACAACTCAACATCTCAATTATCAATCTCATCAACTGAAGCAAACATGCATAACAACACAAATTTGGCAAAAGAGAAATCCCATAGTCCATAAACTAAAACATCATAAAGAAAGAAGGGCAATTTCCTACTTACCTCAATTTATAGCAGACAACAACATAAGCAGGGCTCGTTTTCTTTAGATTTTCTCTCTCTACGCTACTAGAAAGTAATCATTGAAACTGTCATCTCAAAACTAGGATATCGAACTCTCGTTCTCACTCTTTTGCTCTCTAATTCATGTATCTAGGGATTTGGAAGTTGAAAACATATTACACACCCATGGACATTCAAGGCACATACCTGTGTATCACTTAATTTTGAATTCATGCAATTTCAGTCTTATCTGGTTGATATGGCATGACCTCTTCATACATGGTTATGTGTCACCCAAAATCCCATTTTGACTTTCAAAACATATTAGCTTAAGCAAAAAGACTATTTTGCCCTTGAGATATACTTATGGGTGTTACAACTATTCCCTTTTCATGAAATTTTGGCCTCAAAATTCACTAGAAATAACTCAGAATGCTTATCTCTCATGGTCTACTCTATCTCCTAGGTAGCCTCTTCAATCTTGTGATTCTTCCAAAGAACTTTGACCAAAGGAATTTGTCAGTTCCTTAACTGTTTTTTCCTACTACCTAGGATATGAACCAGCCTTTCATCATAACTCAAGTCCTCTGACTATTAAATTTTCTTAGTCCTTAAGACATAAGAAAGATCACAAATATACTTGTGCAATGACGAAACATAAAATACATCATGAATATGGTTCATGCTTACTAGTTGTGTAAGCCTATAAGCCACTTTATCGACCTTTCAACTTTTTCATATAGGCAGATATACTTGGGAGTTAACTTACCCTTTCTTTGGAACCTTATCATGTGCTTAAGATAAAAACTCTGTTACCCACATTAAACTCCAAGTCTCGATGTCTTTGATCGACATAGCTTTTCTATACTTTATTCTCTATTTTATCAACTGTGCATCTTCAACATCTTTAAGTCAATTTTGCCCTAAGAGACTAGACTAAGGCATTTCTCTCACTTAATTCATCCAATATAGAGGAGAACAACACCTCCTATCATAAAATGCCTCTTAGGTCACTATTTGAATCATTACTTGATAACTATTATTGTAGGCAAACTTCACTAGGGGTAACATTTCAACCTAAGTCACCCTATAGTCTAAACAATTAGCTCTCAACATGTCCTCTAGTTGGTCCTTTAAATTTGATCATTTGTTTACGAGCGATAAGTTATACTGAATGCCAAAGTAATGCCTAGTGATTTATGCAAACTCCTTTAAAAAATTGATTCAAACCTTGTGTCTCTACCTAATATTATCATCTTAGGTATTCCAGTAACCTGACAACCTCTTAAACATATAACTTCCCCAACTGATCTATAGGGTTGGTATCTTTAATAGGCAGGAAATAATGCATTGTCTTGATTAATCTATCAACTATTACCCAAAGCACATTAAATCCACTTTGAGCCCCTGGGAGCCCAATAATAAAGTCCATAGAAATATGTCCCCGCCTTTATTCAAATACACTTAGAGGTTAAAACAGTCTTGACGGTCTTTGGTGTTTAACTTTAATCTATTAGCAAGTGAGACACTTGGCCACATACTCACTCATATCTTTTCTTATGCCAAACCACTAGAAATTCCACTTTAAATCCTGATACATCTTTGCACCCCTAAGATAGGTCATGTGAAGAGAACTATAAGCCTTTACTAAGATCTTATACCTTATCTACTAGAGAAATATAAACTCTTTCTCTAAATTTGAGGACATCTCAACTACCTGAAAGTTTGCTTTGAGACCATCATGAATCTTTTATTTACACCAATCATCTTATAATTGAGTTGTTCTAATCTCCTCCACTAGTATAGATTTGATCTCCAATCTAGCTAGAGCCCCAACTACTAACTCAATCTGCTCTAAATCCATTTACATCTAAATCTCTTTTTGGATTATCAACTATAATAAAAATATCTTTCTATTGATACTTAATTCATAATCATAGTCCTTCATTAACTTGAGTCATCTCTTCTGTCTTTTGTTAAGCTCTTTCTAAGTGAAGAAGTGTTTGAGACTTTTGTAATCGAGGTAGCTATCATATCTTACCCTATTATATAGTGCCTTCAAATCATGAGGGCAAACACTACTATTGCTAACTCCAAATCATAAGTGAGGTATCTAGTCTCAAAATCTTTCAGTTGTCTTAAGACATATGTTATGATTTTACCTCACTACATCAGTACTACTTTTGAACCACTAACAAATGCATCGATGTATAAATCATATTTGACCCTCTCCTCTAGTAGGGCTAACTTTAGAGTAGAAGTCAATCTTTTTTTTAACTTTTGGAAACTTTCCTCATAAGAACCTAGCTACTAAAACTGAGTTTCCTTCTTAGTGAGAGTTGTGAGAGGTCTTGCTAACTTGGTGAACCCCTCGATGAACCTTTGGTAGTACCTAACCAAACCTAGAAATTTAACTATCTTTAACCTTTGCTAATCTAGAACCACCTCAATCTTGCTTAGGTTTACTAATATACCCTCTATTGAAACCACATGCCTCAATAAGGTCACTCTATGAATCCAAAATTTGTAATTAGAGAACTTTGCATATAGTTACTTTTCCCTCAACCTCTACAAAGTCTCAAATGTTGCTTATTTTATTCATAACGCTTAGAACACACAAATATGTCATCGATGAATACCACTATAAACTTATCTAGGCAGTAATGAAATAACCTATTCATTAAATCCATAAACACTGTAAAGCATTAGTTAGTCCAAACGACATTACTGTAACTCTACCTTGTTGATTAGATAAGCCAAGAAACTTATACACCTCTTACTCAACATTTTTCTTGCCTTTAAAGCATTGATCATCAGACTCTTGATACACCCTTAGTCAAATTCAAACTAGTCTCCATTCTTAAGGTTAAATTGGATTTTCTTATGTTGGCAATCAATCTTAGCTTCATTCCTCTCTAAGAAATCTATCCCTAAAATCATGTCAAAGTTATGATGTTTCAAACACTATTGGGTCCACTATAAGTTGTCTACCCTATATATCAATAACCTATCCCATCTTCATCTTATTAATGATTATTAACCCACCATCTGTTAACTTTATCTTAACTCTTTAGCTACCCTAACTAATTGTACTCATAATCTTTTTACTAAACTCTTGCCTACAAAACAATGCGTAGCACTGCAATCAATCAAAATGCAAATAGGAATACCAAGGAAAGAAATATGACTAGTAATTACTACTAAGTTAGCCTTAGCTAGCCCTAAGGTAATGGTGACCACTCTAGCAGTGGTTCCTCTATTGGTTGCTTGGGTTAGACTGAAACCCTAAGACAACATTGAGCCTTGTACCCTAGTTAATAACATTTGTAGTAGACTACTTGCCATATCAAGCACTTTCCCTTATGATTTTTATCTCATCTTTGTCATGCTAGAATTTCAAACCTTTTCTGTTTGTTACTATTTTTCTAACCTTTCTTATTACTTTTGTATTGGAAGGGTCTTTTCCTTTTCTTCTTTAAATGAGGGCCTCTTTGAATCAGAGCACTACTACTACTTAATTATTACATTAGTGCTGGTGTTGGGACTAGTGCTAATAAATGTGTTGTCTAGGTAGAGGTTTGGCTATACATCCTCTTTATAAAAACCTTTGCCTTCAATGCCCTACTTAGGGCCTTACTATCTAAGGTAGTTGTTGTCCTATCATCACATCTTGGGCTTATAGCTGGATCAAACCTGTAGACAAATTTCTCTATCCGTTTCTCTTTATACTAGTTATCTCAAAGGTATACCTAGCCAAGTGATTAAACTTGGTGTAGTATTTCTTCACCAAATTTATGTCATATCAAAGTGAGGAACTCCTATATTCGGATGCATGTCATATCTGCACCCTTGTATTCAATCTTAAATCTCCCCTTAAACTCAGGCCAAGACATCTTTCAAGTCTTAGTAGTCTCCTAGACTAGGTTCCACCATGTTCTCGTATTAGACTTAAAGAAACATGTGGTATACCAGACTTTCTCATAATCTATCATGTCAAACAGGGCCATAATGCTCTCCACTGACTCTTAGCTGGTGTTGTTGTCAGTAATATCGTTGGTATTAAAGTAGCTCTCTACTTTTTGAACATTTCTAAAAAAATATCTCTAACATCTTGAGTACTCAGACCTGGATAGGGAACTTAAGGTGTTATCCCCTCACTCTAACTCCTCTATGAGTTATCTATTAAGTGTTTTTGGTATAGCTCTTGTTCTCCTCATCTTTCTTGAAAAACCCATAACCATAAGTCTCTATTACAATTTAGTAGGTATAAATAAAACTAAACTTATAGTGATTGTTGAGAGTAGGGTCAACGTGGCATGAGAGACTTACATTCCTATTTAATTAACTACACACATTCTTTGAAAACATCTTTTGGGTACCAAAATCATGTTCTGATACCAACTTTTAGCACCTCTTCTAAATTGTCTATTTTGAGCGTATATTTAGTATGAATCCATTAATAAACTTAAAAGCATTAGAATAAAACCTTAACTACAAAATTATTAAAATGCCCTAAAAAACAAATCGGAAGCATTCAAATGATGTTTAATCTCATAACATAAACAAAACGATAGTATGTATAGTTAATGATAACCATAAAAAGCATCAAGAAATAAAACTGAGAAAGACTGAAATGACTAGAATGCCCTTACAACTCTATACCCTTTAACTATTAATCATCTTATAGCCATCATGATGATCTGTACTTACACACATAAAAGTAAAGGAATAAGTGATTAAACACTAAGTAAGTAGGAGACTACTAATAACGTTTTTTGAAATCTCCAAAATACCCTTAATCTTGACCAATATTAACTTTGTCATCCAAAGTTGGCAATAAACTCTTATGTGGATGATGATAGGTCTTATATACTTTCTTTGTGCTCATGCTAAACTCTAGAGATTGCCTAGGTTGTATGTCAAAACTTTCAAATCAAACTATGTTCTTCTCAATCACTAAGGAACCACACCCTCGTATTCCTATCTAGCATGACCCTATAATCTCAACGAAAGCACCTGAATATGAAAAATATAACTAAAGTTGTATACTAGGCCAATTAGTCTAGATTGAATACATGGATTTGTCATTTAAGCTATATGAACTATCTTTTTGTTTCACTACACCAACTGTATCTTAATTGGGTTATATTGCAAGCATGTACCCTATTATGATGGCATAGTGGTTGTATACTCATGGTGCCCCTTCATAACGATTCTATGATGTCTAGCATGCAAGCATCTTGAGCCTTTACTTAACTTAGCTCATTCTCGCTTCCACCTAGTAGTATATCCTGTGCTTTATTATGACTTTAATCTTAGGCATGTGGAGTACTACTACATAACTAGGCTCTTTGTACTATTACTCGAGACGACTTTTAAATCTTTGGCTTAGTTTCATTACTTTTTTCTTTCTTTTGCCCTAAAAACACAAATGTGTACATCTAGACACACGAGGGTGTGTCTTTTTATTTTACTCGCACATGGCTACCTCTGCATGGCTCCTCCTCATGTGTTATTATTAATAAATAAACAATCATGTGCCATGACTAACATAGGTGTGTATTCTTCAAATAATTAACTTACCCTTCTTTTTCTATTCTCACCTTGATTACTCTATTTCTCAGAGGTATTATGGTCATTTTACTTCACACACGATCATGCTAAAGCTATACACGGGAAGATCACGTATCCTAGTTAATCATCAATAGGTCAATAGTGTTTAATGATCATTGAGTCATTAGGAAACTCAACCTAATATCTAGGATTTGCGTATAAGGGTATTTGTCCTATACCACACAGTCATGTGGCGAACACAAATAGGAGATCGAGTGACCTAATTTTGCACCTTGATTTAATTTATTCGCCCTTTCTAGGTTTAATACCTTAACCAAAGTGTCCCTAATGATCTTAAGAAATATAAAAACCATCATAGTTCTCAAGAAAACACTCTAGAATGCATCAATCTAACCAAGTATAATCATTTCCCACTAGGTTATATCACAACCCAAAACCTTTCATTTAATCTTTCAAAATCATGGCAAGGACTTGGCAAATAAGCAAATCATCATTCCTTAAACCATATACACCTCTTGATTCTCATCTAAACGAATTCATGCTCATATTGCCAAATATCATAATATCAAAATATGTATATGTATGTAAACAAACACCAACAACAACACAACATATCAATTATCAATCTCATCAACTAAAACATACTTGCACAACGACACAATATTTGGAAGAGGAGAAATCCTTCAATCCATAAACTAAAACATCATTGAAGAATGAAGGTGATTTCCTACTTAACTCAATTTGCAACAGATGGCAACATAAGTAGGACTCATTCTCTCTAGATTTTCTCTCTCCATACCGCTAAAAAGCAATCACTAAAACTGTTACCACGAAGCCAAGATATCAGACTCTTGTTCTCACTCTTTTCTTTGTGATTCGTGTGTTTAGGGATTTGGATGATAATCCCTAAATGTAGTAATGAGCCTTTTTTATAAGCTAAAAATGTGTTATACACACGCAAGCATGCGTTCAAGGCACATTATCGTGTGTCACTTAATTTTGAATTCACGTAGTTTCAGCCTTATCTGACTAATGTGGCACAACATAAGGCACAACCTCTTCGTGCATAGTTATGTGCCACCTAGAACTTTCATTTTGACTTTCAGAACATATTAGCACAAGCAAAAAGATCATTTTGCCCTTGAGATGTACCTGTGAGTGTTACACTGCCTCATCCCTCTGATAAGGAAAAATAACAAGATGCATTGGACGAAAAGATGAAATACAAAGAAACCAATCAAATTTGGAGTTTTGGTTTACTTGCCATGGGGTCAAAAAACCATTTGAAACAAATGGATTCTTTAAATCAAACATAAGGTGGATGACTAAATAAAATTGATACATTTTCACCTTATAGAGAAAAGCTATACTTAATCAGAAAGTATAGGTTTCTAAGAAACATTTTCGCTAGTTGAAAATTTCACTTCAATCTATTTGATTCTAACTATAATAACACATTTGGATTTAAAATTGTATCAAATAAATGTCAAAACAATTTTTCTTAGTGGAGAATTTGACGAAGAAATCTATATCAAATAATCTATAGATTTCATTGATATAGGTCAGAAGTGCAAAGTGTGTAAGCTTCAAAGATTGACATATCACCAAAAATAGTCATCCAAATAGTGATACTTAAAATTTCACAAGGCTACACTGTCTTATGACTTTAAAACGATGGTCAAACAAGACCATTGTGTCTATGTGACAAAGTTTGATAACAAATTTGCAATTCTACCTTTGTATATGATGATATGTTGATAGTTGAAAATGATTTAGAGTAAGTGATGACTATTAAAGGATGGTTGTCCATGCTTTTTGACCTAAACAATGTGGGTAAGACAAATTACATTTTAGTAATTCAAATCTAAAGGGATTGTTCAAAAAAACTTTTGACTCTGTCACAAGAGCATTATATTCAAAATATTCTAGAATGATTTAATATGGTAAACAACAAGATGAAGATGAAAGAAGAGAAATGTCAAAATTACTATATTCAAATATCATCGGGTGTCTTATGTATGTTGTATGTGTACATGCCCAGACATTTGTTTTTGTAGTCAGACTGGTTAGTTTATATTAGTCAAATCCTGGAAAATAAAATTGAAAGGTTATCAAGAGGATATTGATATATCTAAAAAGCATTGTGGATTATTGTTTATGTGATTGAGAATCAAATTTGTGTTTGATTATCTATTTAGATGCCAGTTAAGGAGGTGATTTAGACCAATGTAAATTAATTTCTGGCTATGTTTTTTTTACTCCAAAAGGGTTCATATCTTGTAACAATAAAAAATAGACATGTGTAGCCTTATCACAATAAAGGTTGAGTATATAGTCTATTTAGTGATTGTACAAGAAACTATTTGGTTAAGAAGATTTTTTTGTGAATTTGGGTAAAAAGGACAATATTGTTGGAGTAATAGTTGACCATCGTTATAATCAAAATGGGATAACTTTTACAAAAGATCCCGAATTTTAAAGCAAAACCAAATATATTGACACTAAAAATAATTTTATAAGAGACATCATTTCCAAAAGAGAAGTGAGCGTATAATATATTTCCAAGAGGGAACATGACCAAAAAACAACTAAATTTAAATTAAGAATTTTAAGTAGAAGAGGAAGTCTTTCCATTGGTCAGCCAATCTTGTCGCTCATGAAAGAGAATGAACTTAATCATTGATACATAGAAAAATAACACAATGATAATTGAGTAATTAAAAGGAGTTAATGTTATCGAGTCTAACACTTTATTATATTTTATTCATGTTGAAATGGTTATGTTGTTCCTAACGAATGAATAGTGATTAGCTCTTAAGTGCAAGTTGCTCACAAGGTCACATGATATATTTGCAAGTATGAAACATGTTATCATATGAGATTTTTATGCCTAAGTATTTGGTTTAGGTCTTTCGTTATATATGAGTAGGAGATATTGGGTTTGGACCTACCTATGACGGATCAACTCGACTCGTATGCAAAAGAAACTGTCAAAGGGCAGTTGGTGAGTTATTGGGAGCAGTTAAACTATTATAAATATGTCCAAAAATTGCCTCCCCACTAAGTTAACGCATATTACAAAAAGTAAAAGCTTTCTTCTTCTTCTCCCTACCAATATAGAACATAGAAAATCTCTCTCTCGAACAATACAAAATGGTAGTGTAGAAATGCAAACGGGGTTGTGGAAAATGACTAAACTCAATCCTCAAGGCGCATTCGAACCATTCACAAGAACATAATTGGAAATCCAAGTACACTTCTCTATTTTACATAATTACAAAGTAGACATGAATTTTGGCATGTTTGTTAATTATTTTCAAGATGGTTGATAAATGGAAGCCAAATTTGGTATTTTGATAGTATATATATATATATATATATATATATATATATATATATATATATATATATATATATATATATATATATATATATATATTAATAGTCTAGTTAATGATGATGATTAGTTAAGATGCCAGACAATTTAGAAATTCTTTACTAAATGATGCTTAAATAACAAAAAAAAAAATCATTAATTTTTATTAAATGTTGAATTCAATCAAGAATTCTACGACCATGTCCTTATTGATAGCATAAATGTAATTATATAATGGGTCCAAATTTACATCCCTTCGATAAGTTTTGATGTATTCCTAAAATCACATTAGTAAGTTTTACAAAACCTAAAATCTCATTCAAAAATTAACTGTCGTTAGAATTTTATGTTAGAGATAGAAATAAAATCATCATTTTACTAATAGTATTAAAAATATATATAAATCATTTATTTTCTGCTTTAAGTTTTAAAAATTAACAACTTCACCTCTGCCTAAAGTTTTTTAACTTTGAAAAGTCACATTTTTCTTCTAAACCTAAGGTTTTTTTTTAAACCCCTCCAACCACCATCTCTGGTACCAACGATCTCCCTTCTTCAACCTAAGTCATCTCCGACAAAGAGATTTGCTTTGTCAGAGATGAAGAGATCTCTTCGTCTCGACTAGACATGGCAATAGGTTTGGTTAAGCCGAACCCTAGGGTCATACAGTAATGGGCCATCGGGAGGCCAGACCTTAAATGGCTGACATTTTCTTAAAAAAATTAATTAAAATTTTTAAATATAATTTTTTTTCAATTATTAAAAATCGAAGACAGTACCACAAATATTTTATTTATAATCTCTCATTTATGACAGAGGAATACAGTGGTTATATGATACAAATATTATAAGTTTATAATATAGTATAAATTAATTAATTTGTATACTATATAAATTACAAATATAAATAATATATACTATACCATTTATCTACTCATCTTTAACATCCAAATCTTTGAATTCTTTTGATATTGGATTTATTTATAATATTTTGTAATGCTAAAATTGAAATGAAAATAAAATTATAAACACAAAGAATTATTATTTGCAAATTCAGATAGTTTCCAAATGAAAGTTGATGAGAGAAAATGAGATTGGGAATATAATGAAAGAATTGAGATTGAGAGAAATTAAAACTGAAGAAGAGTTAGATTGGCTTATATATAGAAAAATAAATAAATAATTTTTTTAAAAAAATAAAGGATTCTCCCACAAAGGCAAAAGCCAACTGCTTCTGATTTGGCAGAAGGGCAAGCCTTTCTACCATTTGCTCTAATTTTTTTAATTTTTATTGTTTAAAATATAACAAGCCAGGTGGGCTGGCCCATGGGTTTAATATTAAAGCCCATGGGTAGGCTTGAAAGCCCTATAGGTTAGGCCAGACATGCTACAGTATCGTATCGAGTCTGGTAGGACTTTAAATTAGTGTTTTGGTTTGGGCCTCTATTTAGGCCGGCCTAATTGACATGTTTATCTTAGACGAAAAAGATCTCTTTATTTTCGATGAAGAGATCTAATCTCTTCGTCAGAGATAATTTAGGGTGTGTTGACAAACAGTTTAGGATGGAGAGAGAAGATCATCGATGTTGGAGGTGGTGGTTAGAGAAATAAAGAAAAAAACCTAGGTTTAGAGGGAAACGAGAATATAACTTTTCAAAGTTAGAAAATTTTAAACAGATGTGAAATTATTAGTTTTTAAAATTTAGAGGAGAAAATATAATGAATTTTATATTTTTTTAATATTATTAATACAATTTTAATGGTAATTAATTTATAGGTGAGATTTTAAATTTTTCAAACTTTATAAATATATATTTATTTTTGGCTTTAAAATTTAGATGCAAAATAGTGCTTTGACCAATTTTAAAATTAGTTATTAAATAGCAGATTATATCATTCTTATATACTAACCTTGAAAGCGACACATCACCAATCATCATCATTCAGATTCACTCAGTATAACAACAATTATAATTTATTATTATTATTTATAAATTTGAAGATTGTCTGAATGATATTTCTATAAAACTGATTAAAATTTTTTTATAACGGGGTCTTCTTACTTAAGTCTGACTGAGTGCTTCTTGGTTCACTTAATCCCTCTTTTATGGCAACACATCCTTTCATCAAAATAATTGCAAACTTTTTTTTTTTTTAATGGACAGTGTTAAATATATAAATAATATGTATAATTTTATATATAAATATTTACACATTATTATATAATTAAATAATTTTAAGTTAAAAATAAAATATCACTTAATTATATTATAATATTTTATTATTTGTATATATAATTTTATTATTGTTTGTTAGGTGAATCTAATTTTTATTTATTTCAAAAAAATATATAATCTATATTTCACGAATCTCTATCACTTGATCCAATACTAATAGCTAAATCTTGATATGTCCAACAAATTTTTAACACATGGTCCCTTGTCCAGGTGTTCTCTCTTATCACTCAATCTGGTCTTGGGACAATCTTAATTTAATAATTGATGAAAATAATCTTACCTTAATTCTCAAACTTAATTTAATGTCAATTACAAATGGGAGTCTCATTTGGTTAATGTTGGTTCGTTATGAAAAATATTTTATTTTTATAATAATAAATATTAAGTTATAGTAATATGTATTCCATAACTTAGAATATAAACTTCTAGCATCTAATTAATGTGACTATAAATTATGCACATTAACACTTTGAAATTTAAATATATTTATAATGTATAAGTTCTTTTTTTTTTTTTTTCATTTTAGGAAATATTGTTTACAGTATATTAGAGCCTGTATATAATTTTATTAGTTGAAACTTGAAAGTTGGAGTTGTTTCTTAAAAAAAAAAAAAAAGAGAGAAAATCGATCAAACATAATAATAAAAATATATTTTATCGATCTTGTGTTCCAAAAAAAATTTTGATTTCTAATTCAAACTAGAACAAATCCTTAGGAGGTGCTCGTTTATAAAATCGTTTTCATTTTATCTTGTAAAATGGGAACATATTAATTTATAATTTTGGTTTTTTTTTTTTAACTTTATAACTAAAGTAAGCAAGAGTAGAAAGAAAATAAATTTTATATTTTTTGGTGTTCTAATGCGAATAATATAAAACAAGAAAGACAAGTATAAAGTAATATTGCCCACAAAGGGCTAACATTATTGATTAAGTATGAAATCTAAAAAGAGTTTTAGGAGGTTTTAAGTTCGAAACTGCAAATATTATATTAATATAAGACTTTTGAATTATTCAATTTAATAATTATAAAATTAATTACTAAACTCAAGATTTTATCTATTCAATATGAATACTTTGATTTTAAAACAACGATTTGATTTAGTTAAAATTCATTGTTATAAAAAAAATAAATATAAACTAATATTTAACTAAATACATAAATAAGTATTAATTACATTTTAAAATAATAATTTTTTTTATTGTAAATAACTTTAAATCTTTGATCATATTTATTATTTACCTCATAAAGCTCTTATGTTAAATAACTTAAAATCTCACTAGTTAATTTTGAAAAGCCTTGTTTTGTTCTGTTTTGAGAATCCATAAGTCTCTTATCAGTTACTTCGTAAATCCGGCCTTACGTCTAGAGCTCCTTCAATTATTTTTATTTTGGTAAGTCAACCTTCAATTGTTGGGAAGCAGCAAAAATAGTCTTAGGCTTTGCAGATGCTCATTCATGATGTATATCCATTTTCAAACTGGTTACGTGCAGGTTTTGCAGATGACTCACCCATTTTACCAGTTCTCCTCATGATTTTGTTAAATCTACTCATGAGAAGAGTTAAACCTCATACCAAATCACAGAACTGTAGCAGATTATCCAATTAAACCCTAAAAAGAAAAGGGAAATTAAAATTTTTACCACTATTTTAATCCATGTATATAAAAATATCACATATCCTAAAACTTAAACAAATATACCACAACAGTAATCAACTTTTTCAAAATATCCCTCTTTAATTTTTCATGCAGATATTCTCTCTCTTTTTCTCTGTAATTTTTCTCTCTCTTCTTCCTCTTCTTTCAAAGTGATAAAGAAAATCACGCAGAGAGATCTTTACTCTCTTCATCCTCATCTTCAAAAACAAAAGAAGGAAAGAAAAAAACTGAATTCTTCAGATTAAGAATTCTTTAAAGTGAGGATATAAAAAAAAAAAGAGCAACCTACAAAAACTCAACCACATCTTCTTTATACCTTGGAAGAAATAACCATTAAAAAAGATCATTTAGTAGGATTTAACTGAAAAAAAAAAATTAGCACTTAAGGATTTAAACTGAAAAAAAAATTTACATTTAACTCAAAAAAAAATCGTTGACGTGAAAGTTGCTGGGTAATAAGAGTTGGCGTTAACACCAACCCTTAATATATGTACATAAGGCTTGACGACGCCAACCCTTATATACATATAATATTATAATATTAATATTAATATTATAATATATAATATTAAATAATATTATAATATTAATATATAATTATAATATATTATATATTATATTAATATAATAATATTATTATAATATTATAATATATTATATTATAATATTATATATTATATAATTATATAATTATAATTATATTATATATTAATATATAATATATTATATATAATATAATATATTATAATTATAATTATATTATAGTATAATTATAATTAAATGGTGGACGTCAACCATATTTTTACTATTATTAATAATTTTTTGGATATAAAATATATTATATTATATCAACGTGGAGTTCAACATTTTCATAATTTAGACATGAAATTCAATTACTACGACCAACTTCCGAACCATCATTGGCTTGAGATTTGTACGATCTAAAATAGGGTATCTTGATAATCAAACACTCTCAATATTTATAAGGATTCGATCTCCACCAATCAGATTGAGAAAATACATTTTCTCTATCTCTAACAGTATTAGGAGTAACTTTATCTAAGATAAAGTTATTATAATGTTTGCAATACCCTACATGTTTCGCACTTCGTTGATTTGGGAAAATAGAGAGAGATGTTGACTTTCTTATATTCATTACAATTCTGCGTTCTTCAGCGAGCTATAATTCATCCACACATTGCCAATAATTCTTGAATTTCTTATCTCAGACAAGATCAGAAATTATTGAAGTCCAATAATCTAGTAATGACCTTAGTAATCCAGATATTCTCTCATTTTCAGTTAATTTTATGCCCTTGTCTTTTAAATCATAATATCTCTCATGCATGACACCAGTGAAAAGGTTGTGCACTGGATTCAACTTATAGTTTAGATAGTAGTCCTTAGTCAACATGTTCACCTTATATATGATCACCAAATAGAGAATAATAATTAATACATGCATAACAATATAAATATTTACTTGAATCAAAATATATTTTTTTAATTTAAATATAAATAAATTAAGCTAAAATAAAAATTGTATTTTTAAAATATAAATAATTTATTTATTAAGCCAAAATTCAATAATAAGGTGTCGCTAACCCCTTATTTTTTCCAAATCTTTCCAACCAAAATCAATTTTCTAGTAGTTTTTTCTATTTTAAAATTTAACCAATTGGCTAATCAACAATATTATGAAAATTGTAATATTTTACAATATGTTGATTTACTTAATTGAATTCCGATAGAATTAATTGAAGTGATTTAGAATGAATCCAAATTGACATAATTTTGATACAATACAATACACATACATTTATGTTAAGGTTTTTATAACCTTACCTGTTGTTCTGCCATTATTTCGTCTCTGCAAATCCAACAAGTTTCGTTCATTGATTGTTCAATGAAAATTTTTCTCGTGCAAAGAATAGATCTCTCTTTCTTTTGTGGTATGCTTAAGATAGATGTGATATATATATATATATATATATATATATATATATATATATATATATATATATATATATATATATATATATATATATTATAATATAATATTAAGACATGTTTCATGTGAATACTATTGCTAAAATGCATCCCTGCAAGTCAATTTATTCTCTGCAAGATTCTTCTGCAGAGAATCCCTCATGCTTCTGCAATAAATCTTAGCAAGGATTTAGGGTGGGCTCACCTTTGTATAAAGTAAAAGAAAATTGGTATAAAAAAATGGTTGGCTTGTTAGCATTAATTTAGGATGGGCCCACCCTTTATAAACCAAAACACTTGGTCTAGGAAAGGGTTGACGTTATAATTTAGGATGGGCCCACCCTTTATAAACTAAAAGCTTGGTGTAGGAAAGGGTTAGCATAATAATTTAGGGTGGGTCCATCCTTTATAAACTAAAAGCTTGGTTTAGGAAAGGGTTGGCGTGAACGCCAACCCTTTTTTTATTTTATATTACAGGTCGCTAGCTCCCTTTTCCCACCCTTTAATTATTCTTTTGAATTTTTACTGTTATGCAGAGTTTTTAAAAAACTTTTTCCAGATGAAATATTGAACCCTGGCACAAAGTTGAATTATTGGCATAAATAGTACGCAATTTTATTAAGGAATGCATGAATGTGGAGTATCCTAAAGAATATATATGAATAATTCACTGACATGAATAGTGCCCATATTTTAATAATTCATTGGCTGCTATGTCTCAATAATTCACTGGAACGTTGTGCTTGATTTGGAAATATATATGTACAAGTGTTTTCATTTTTTTCCCACTAAAGTTTTAAGTTGTTTGCTTTCATATTTCCCACAGAAGTGTTTAGTTGCTTGCTTCGGGTTATTTTCTCGTTCAGAAGAAAATCCAACAAATAGCTTCATCGACCATCAATACTATCAATGTAATGGCATGAAGACAAGTTAGGTTTTATTATATCAAATTTAATAAAATATATTTGCAAAGGTTTTATTTTTTTGGGTTGGATTAATATGATCAAAGATTTTTGTGAGTTAGATCATGTAGTTTAGCATAATTTTCCCATTACGTTGGGTTGGATTATAGCATAATTTTGTGGGTTAGGTTTTATTATATCAAATTTAATAAAATATATTTTCAAAGGTTTTATTTTTTTGGGTTGGATTAATATGATCAAAGATTTTTGTGGGTTAAATTATATAGTTTAGCATAATTTAGCAATTTTGTCCTTTTTCATTTTTTTGGGTTAAATTCGTTGTAGAAGTAAACTGTAGGTTGATGGTTTAAGCTAAGGAAACAATTTTATAATTTTGTCTATGCTTGCGGAGAATGAAGTCAAGTTGATTGGAAGGGTTCGAATTTTGCATTTAGTTAGCTTTTATTGTTCTTCTAGAATTCAATTATTCTTTCTCTTTGTAATGAGAATGTAAATTATTTCTTAATTGACTTTTAGTTGTATGAAATTTAAGTTCTTTCAGCGTGCATTTTCTAAATATACATATATTTAATTATGACTAATTTAGTTCAGCGTGAAATTTACAGTTTTTTTAAAATGTAAAAGAAAGATATAAAAAATTAAAACAGATAAAAAATTAAATTGATAACAAAATTGATAAATCTATTGTTTTACAAGAAATTAATTAAAATAACCTTCCCCCTTTTTCCTGTGTAAAACATTTTTGCCCATTTTTTAATTATTATTATTATTTTAGTCATATCTTTCTATCTATATAGTTTGTGCATAACCGATTATTGTAGTAATGTGAAGAAGAAATTGTGTTATGTTAAAGCAGTACATTAATTTTTATACATGAATCCTGTGAGTTATTGCTTTTGGAATTTTTAAGACATGTTTGTACAGTTTACATGTTTGCATTCATGCTATGTTTAATTTACTAATAATAATCCAATTTCTTTCATTATTGTAATTTAAGGAATTAATATATATTTTCAGGCATTTGCAATCAACCATCAAGAGGGGGCGTACAGATTCCACGATGCATACAGATTCCGTGTGCACATGACGCTTCGGACAAAAATGGACACTCTGACTATAATTAGGAATAAACTAACATTTAGTCAACGAGCCATTTTTCGGACAACTTGTTTTGGACATTTATTAGATTTGACGGAGCCACAGTTCAGTGTTGTTTTTATTCAAGCAATGTTATTACGTATGATCAACCACGGGAACCCAAACAAAGAAATGTGGTTCAGAATAAATGGTGTTGAATTCCGATTCAGCCCTGTTGAGTTTGCACTCGTGACTGGTTTGATTTTCGGGGAGAACATGGACGTGTCCAATTACGTTGATTGCATGGATACGCCTCAATTGAGAGAGGAATACTTCCCGAACATTCACAAGTTGTTGTCTCATAGGGAGATTGAGCAAACATTTGACAATGAAGTTTGGGGAGACAATGATGACGACGCAATGAAATTTGCAGTATTATATTACGCATTTGTAGGATTATTAGGGGCGGACAACAGAACCAAAGTATCTGATCATTTTTTGCATATAGCGAACAATTTAGATGCATTTAGTCGATACCCATGGGGAACACTGACATGGAATAAAACAGTTGACTTTATATGAAAAGGTATACATAACAAATATCAATATTGTGTTTAACATTACCCGCCATACATTAGTTCGCTCCCACTTCTTAGTTACAGTATTTTGGGATACCCGATTGCTTTTCAAGTATCATATAATAGATAAAGTTTACATTCATATTGAGTATTGTAAATACTAACCATAAATGTTATACATTGTGCAGTATTGGATTTATGAGACAATTTAGAATCTATCGCCTTATATTCGTTTGGAAGCAAATGATCGAATTCCCCGTATCCTAAAATGGAAAACAGTTGTACTACCTACATAGGATGACATATTGATACTTTGGGACGCTTCTCCGGTATGTTGCTCATTATTATTTTATTATTCTGTTTTGTATTTCAATAATTTTTATAAATTTCTTTCATGTTCTAGGAGGAGATTACAACTGCATTACATCCGATTGAGATTGAGCGTTACTCTAAGTGGTATATTCGAGCTTTGAAGTTTATAGGAGAACACGCACCATCTACACATTCAGACGATGATGATGCCATCCAGTTGAACCATCTTGTTGCTTTTCAAACAGCCCCCAGAGGGTTTTCTTCGTCTTCCACTACTTTCGTACGAATTTCTTCATCCTGAGGTGCCAGACTCATGGTTCCTAAGACGTCTTCTATTGGACATACATCCTCTCCACAGGTGTCATCCTCCCGTACAGCATACCCCCGAGAGTCACGTAGGTACATACCTAATGTACCTGTTTCCCCACCATAGAAGTCTACTTCCCACACCTCCCATTCTCGAGAGCATCCGATAAATGAGCCTATAAGACACTCGGTCTATGGGACGTCATACAGTGGTGTTTCATACGACCGTTTTTAACAAATATTAATGGAACATGGAAGAGGCATCAGCTCTCAGATGCAGCAGCAATTGGACCAGTACGTTGTAATGATACGCGTAGAGTGGGAGCGACAGTTGTTAACATTTCATGAGGAGATGCAATCCTATTGGCAATAGCAGACATCGACGTATCGGGGGGAGATACAGGACTAATGACAATAACAACAATCGATGTTTCGGGGGGAGTTACAAGACCAATGACAACAACAAATATCAATGTTTCGGGGGGAGTTACAGGACCAATGGCAACAACAAACATCGATGTTTTGGGGGGAGATACAAGACCAATTGCAACAACAAACATCAATGCTTCAGGGGGAGATGTAGGAAAAAATGTCATCATTAAATAATCGTATTGTAGGACTTGAGGATTCTTATGTTCAGGCATCAGAATCAGTACAGGTTATTAGCCACCATACTTAATTTTTATTTTCAATTAGTTGTATTACTTAATTTTTATTTTCAATTGCTTAATTATAAAATAATGATAAAAATAAATTTGTTAACTTTTTTAGTTAGACAAATCATCAGACGATGATGTCCAACAACAAGTGCAGGACCAACCAATAGTTGTTCAGAAGCCGATGACAACTAAAAAAGTGTCAGCTTTCGGACGTGTACTGCAAAAAGGAAAATAGTTGGTAAGTCCATTCACAAATTCAGATAAGGAAAAAAAGAATAAACAATTAGTAATTGAGGGTCGTCATTCAGACCCGCGATTGGTTGAGTCCTATTCAGAGTTCACATTATGGTACCATCAAACGTTTGATAAAGACACTTGACGTGTATTTCTCGGGGGACCATCCGAAACGACCACCCAAATGCCCAAACCATGGTGGACCCAAATTGTAACACTAGGGCAATGGGTAGAAAACACGGTATGTACCCTTCCTTTGTATTTGTTCATATTGGTTATCAAGTTCAACTTATGATGTGATTTATCTGTGTACACAACATATCAAAGCTTTTATGGGTATACTCCATAAATCTTATCTAGATGGTAACTGGACGACTGTTTCGACCTAGTTTGTTGGACTTCTTCCACAGTGTTACAGTGAGTTTAAACAATTGGGTGCAAATATGGAGTGGCCCACGTTTTTTCTAGATCAAATCAATGGCATCTCATGCCTTCGGACAAAAGAATTCTTTTGGCCATGGAGTGGTGTTGACAAGGTGGTATACAACTATAAGTTGTTTATGATAAAATTGATTATTGGTACTTATTTCTCTTCATTGGTCGACAGGTATTCATTCCTCTCAACTTCGACAACCAACATTGGGTGTGTGGCATATTGGATAACAATGATTGGAGGATGTATATATACGACTCTGCCCAATATACTAACAGCATAGAAAGGGTGAAGAAGTTATTGATGCCATTTAGGACACTAACACACCTAATGAAGGTGAGTAACTTCTATGTATTAAAGGGAATTCCATCGCCAGATACTTCACCGACATTACAATACAGGTGTGTTCGTGATGTGCCAAAACAGGATATTGGAAGCAAAGACTATGACATTTTTTTACTCATGTTTATGGAATACCTTGCCCAAAATCAGTCATTTAATTTCACATCGACACATTCCAGGAGGTTAAGAAAGAATGTGGCTACAACCATATTCCAAGGAAGGGCCTTCAGTAAGTATTTAATATTTATGAGTTTATTTATATGTCAGCAAACTTTACTAAATTGGTTGTATTTATTCAATTCAATTGGAATGTGACAATGCAGCCTTTGAGGATTTCAATTAAGGCATGGATGGACGGGCATGCATATGAATTGGATGTCATTTTATTATTGTTTGAAAGATGTATTTTATTATTGATTGAAAGGTGTATTTTATTATTATTTGAATGATGTCATTTTATTATTGTTTGTATGGTGTATTTTATTATTGTTCGAATGATGTCAATATATTATTGTTTGTATTGTGTATTTTTCACATTGTTTTATTGAAACACGGTATGGGAAAAAATTTAAATATATATATAATAAAAAATGATAGGCTAACAAAAACAATAATAAAATGCAATACATTAAAAATTCTATAAAACCTAATAGATAAATTACATCAAATTAAATATGCAATACATTAAAATCCATTGCCATTGCGTACATGTACAAAACCCAATAGAAGATTCAACATGATAACCTAGTCGACCGTATGGGTTGCATCATGAGTATGACGACCTCAGGTTGGTGTGTTACTGGGTGTGCGGGACGAGCTAACCACAAACACTGGTGCTGGACTCTAACATTTCAAACGAGTATGACCAGGTTGATGACATCGACTGCAGTATTATTGTCAAACTTCCTCTCCTTGTAAAGGTCTTTTTGCATGATTGGAAGGACGACCTGACCTTCGTTGCTCCATCACTGGAGGATAAATCGCAGACATATTTGATGGTGCCCAAGTTGATTGATCCCCTAGTGGATTAATATCTTCTTCATATACCCTACGTAAATATTTAGTAGAGTAGTATGTACTGACCCAGCTTACACAGTCCGATAGGTTATTATACCTTGCTATAGCTGCAACGTGTGCACACGAAATCTGAGAATATTGAAATTTTCCATAATCACACGTTCGATATAGAAGATTCACAATGAACACTTGTTGTCTTGAATCATGAACTTCGTATTGTTGCATGTTGATTAGTTTAACAATCATATTGACAGATTTGAACACATGTCGAGCAAGCTTGTCCTCAGCCCATGGTGTTAACGGGTGAGATCTCTCACTTGTAAAAAAACAACTAAAATAAATGCGATGAAAAAACAGAAGCATCAGAATAAATTTTAGTCATACGTACCAGCCATGTTTCGCCTATTGAAAAATCAATGTTGCAGCGTGCTTCAAAGAAACTCTACCAATATAGTGATTGGCAAAACGAGAGTAGTCCGTGTTAAAGCATTAAAGGACTCAACAATATTGGTCGTCCTAATATTATACCGCCATCCTCCAAAGTGGGCACGTGCTTATTTGTCATACCCAATGTCGATCAAATAGGTTGCTGCAGCAGGATTTACTCTAGCAATTCTACTCATAGCAGCTTGAAAGTCTGTGAGATGATATGCCTTAGCAGCTTTCCAAAATAGTCCTTCAATATGTTTAGTTTTTTTGAACTGCGAACGCATGTTACCCTTTATGTGGTAATTACAAAACCCATGATGAGCGTGAGGTAGTACGTTCATGACCGATGTAATTATTGAATGATGACGATCAGAAATAATGGCCAAATCTGACAAATCACCAATGCACATGCGAAGGTATGTCAAAAACGACGTCCATGTATCTATTCCCTCTTTGTGCCTAATACCGAATGCGAATGGGTAAATTTGATTATTACCGTCCTTCACAACAGCAATGAAAAGAGACCCAAGATACTTTCCTTTTAAGTGTGAAGCATCAATGCATATCACCGGGAGACAGAATTGTTGGAACCCTCGTATAGAATACCTTATACACATGAAAAAAAACTTGAACTTATTTTCTGGATCGACATCAATACGTGTCATAGTTCCTGGGTTCTTAAGCTCCAAATTATGACAGTACTCACGTAATATACCGAAAGACTCTTTCGGAGATCCTCGTAATGCATTTATTGCATATGTTTTGGCACATCATGCTTGCATGTAGGATATGTCAATTCGGTACCTATCTGCCATGTCTAAAATAATTTCCTTTGGTCAATAAATACGATCAACCACGAATATGAACTTAAGTATGTTACCTAACGATTCGGCACCAGCTTGTTTGTGATGTGGCAATATTTGATCTCGTAGACAAGTGTGAGTCTCATCCATACGTCGTAAGACCCAATAGTCTCCATCTCGCTCTCTCATCGCTCGTGCCCGCCATTTACATTGTGGGTGTAAGCACTTAAACTCATATCATATGTTATCAGAGTGACCAACCTTCCATTGAATTCTTGTCTCTAAAGCATACGTTCGAAATAGTGCTCTAAATTCAGCCTTAGAGTTATAAAAACCCATTACTTGTAAACAGTTGCCCCTTTATGTTACCTGGTTAGTAATACATGCATTCTTAACATCAACAACAGGCTCAGGAACCTATTGAAATGGATTTGGATTATGGATGTGACTTGGATATGCTCCAATATTCATAAAGTCATGACGTCTTGTGCTACATTCAGCCTCATCGTAGCAAGTATGACTTTGACTTCTATCAGCGTCTTGGCTCTGAACACCATATATGTTGTCATCAAACCTCGAGAATTCTTCGTCTTCATCATCATCATCCTCCTCATCCTCATTACCTTCTACATCATAATCCTCATCCATGTTGTCGTCATTATCATCACCAACATCATAATTCCCTCCAAACTCTTCAAAACTTTGTGGATATGCCCACTCATTTGTCGGATGATTTTCCCTTTCTTCATCATAAACATCTTCGCCTTGTTGATTGGCCCTTCCGTCAATTTAACTCTCCGTAATAAAAAGTTTTGTGTAACCTTGTGAACTTCTTGCTACAACCATAAAAAACTCCACATCATCATCGTCTACAATCTCCATTGGACCCATATCACCTAATGTAAATACACGCACAGTTGACTGTCTTTGATCGAGTCTTAGACGATAGCTGATTTTTGCAATGAATCCATCAAAATCAACATTTGTGTCAATACAAATCCCTCTCTCATTCCCACCAACATATCTTGTGACATTATCATCACCTTCAACCCATTGGCCTCCATATCGAATCTTAAATGCAGCTTTTCCATCCTAACTAAAAATAAACCTAAAAAACATAAAAACTCCAAATTACACTATGCTTCCTTTTTTTCAAATTAAGCCCCAAATGCAATACCAATGCAATCAAACTTTATATATATGTGAAAAATATATCATATCATCAACTGATGTACAAAAATTTATCAAGGCAAAACAATAAAAAACATGAAAAAAATGACAGTGGCAATTTCGTAATATATTATGTAACTCTCTGTCAAGACAAAAAAACAACACACACATGAGTTCCAAATTGGAATAAACAAACATAAAAAATAAAAAAAATTGCGTGCAATAGAAGAAAACAGGAAAAAATAAAATAAATTCAGTGGGGCACATCCGGTTGGCGTTAACGCTAACCTATCCATCATCTAGAATTTTTTTTAGCTGTATTTTGGTTTTTTATAGCCATCACAACAACATTAAACAATCATAAGAACTTTAAACAATAGAAACAACATGAAATAATAACATTAAACAATCTAACAACATGAAATCATAATAAAGTTAAAATTTACATGAACATGAATATACTATACTTATTTCATTTTCAATTATTTATAAAGAAAACACACAACATATGCGGTTAAGTCAACACTCACCTGGACATGGATGATTTTGCTATGAAGTCTTTACAGCAGATATTAATTCTCTTAATAAATTTAGCAATTTTTGTCTCTCCCTCCCTTATGTCCAATTGGAATCTTTTATAATGGATTCTCACGGGTTTTATTGTTCAATCACATGTCTTCTTCCTTCTATTAATACTAATATTTTATTGTCATGCTGCTGGGATTCCTTCCTCAGTTGAGGAAGAAGAGAGAAAAAGTTACAGAGATTCTCTGCATAGGTCACTTCAGGAGCGTCAACCATTTAATTATACTATAATATAATTATAATATTCTAATTAAAAATATAATATAAATATAATAATATATTATTATATTATATATAATATATTATAATATATAGTATTATATAGGGAAAAGGACTATTTCCCACCCATTTTTTAGCCCCATTTCAAAAGCATACCCATGTCAGATGAAAAACCAAACACCCACCCAAAGTTTAATCTGTTTGCTCCACCCACATATTTTCTGTTAGATGAAGCGGTAAATTCGTCATTTTATCAATAATATTAAATAATTAAAATTGTATCTCATTTTCCCCCCGTTAATTTGAAAAACTAATATTTGTCCCCTAAATTAAGTTTTAAAAAATTCACTTTTCCCCCCTGAAATGCAGCCACTTTTTCCGGTGACGGCGAAAAAGTTTTCGTCGAAAGGTCGACCACCTCTGGAAGATGATCGTCGTCTAAGAAAGACGACCGTCGTCTAGATCTGGATGATGAGAGTCATCCAGAACTAGACAATAAATCGTCATCCATTCTGGACGACGAAGTGTCGTCCATTCTAGACGACAAGCATTGTCCAGAGAATGGACGACGAGGGTCATCTGGAATGGACGATAATGGACGACGCTCCGTCGTCCAGAGAAGGGATGAGCGTCGTCCAAAGAATGGACGGCCCCTCGTCACTCTCCCTCCAGCCTCGTTGTCGTCGGTGGCTAGAGGGAAAATGAAAAAAAAATTAGGGATTTGAGGGGGTGAAAGTCACTTTTCAAAGTTTAGGGATGGGGTAAAGTGTAACTTTTAAAATCGGTGGGGGAAAATGCGATAAAATTATATCAGTGGAATGTAAACAGTAAAATAACGGTTTTACCCCTCTATTTAACGGAGAATTTAACAGCAGTTGTGGGTGGATGCAAACAGATTAAACTTTGGGTTGGTGTTTAGGTTTTTCATCTGGTGTGGGTATACTTTTGAGATAGGACTAAAAAATGGGTGGGAAATAGTCCTTTCCCCTATTATATAATATTATAATATTAAGAATTCTTCATATTAATATATTATAATATAACATATTATATATATTTTATTATATATAATATATTATATAATTATATAATATAATATTAAATATTATAATATATAATATATAATAAGGGTTGGCGACAACGCCAACGCCGAGGGTTGGCATTGCCGCCAACCCTTATTAATAATATATAAAATATATTATATTATATATAATATAATATATTATAATAATATTATAATATAATTATATAATTATAATATATAATATTAATATTATAATATTATATACATATAAGGATTGGCGTCGCCAACCCTTATGTACATATATTAAGGGTTGGCGTTCACGCCAATGATTTTTTTTTTCAGTTTAAATCCTTAAATGTTAATTTTTTTTTCAGTTAAATCCTACTAAATGATTTTCTTCGATGGTCATTTCTTCCAGGGTATAAAGTGGATGTGGTTGAGTTTTTGTGGGTTACTCTTTTTTTTTATATCCTCACTTTGAAGAATTCTTAATCTAAAGAATTCAGTTTTTTCCTTTCTTTTTTTGTTTTGGAAGATGAGGATGAAGAGAGTAAGGATCTCTCTACATGATTTTCTTTATCATTTTGAAAGAAGAGGAAGAAGAGAGAGAAAAGTTACAAAGAAAAAGAGAGAGAATATATGCATGAAAGATTAAAGAGGGGTATTTTGGGAAAGTTGATTACTGTTGTGGTATATTTGTTTAAGCTTTAGGATATGTGACATTTTTGTATACACGGATTAAAATAGTGGTAAAAATTTCAATTTCCCAAAAGAAAAACACTACTAAAACATGTATTCTGTTTTCATTTTCAAATTACAACTTTAAAAAATCTAATGCATTTTCAAACATAAAAACTATAAAATATAAATAAACTCATCTTCATTCTTCTTAATATTTTCACAAAAATTTTACATAATTGTGAAAATCAACTTTTATAGAAAGACATTTATACTAGAGATTCCTACTAATTGAATATAATATTAGGGTAAGTATTTAACAAACACTTTGAAAATAAAGAAAATAATATTTAAGATAAATTTAATAATATTTATCTATGTTTTTAGTATAATTAAAAAAAGAAGATAAAATCAATATGAGTTTATCTCAAATTTTCTTTATAATTTTTTATTTAGAATATAAGAAATCAACAAAATTACTTAGTTAGATCTAAAGTTCAAACGATAACAATATAAGTATTATTATATTTAAAAATAATTATTGTAAATATTTATATTTAAAGACATTAATCCTCTTTGAGTATGGTAAAATAATATTTTTTTTAATGTTTTATAAATAACAAAAAAATTTCCTTGCGTGTAACTTTAGGTGTTAAAATAAACAATAAAATTGTGTGTATAACTCATATATATAATTTTACACATAACTAATGACATATTACTATATGATTGAGTACTATTTTATCTTTAATTTTAAATTATCTAATTATATGATGATATATTAGTGATTATCACAAAGTTATTCACGTTATTTATGTATATAACATTACTTTAAAATAAATGGTAAGTGAATACTTTAACAATATTGTTGGCTTATGTGCTTTAACTTAAAATATTACTGAATTGATGGTTTAGTTTGAGAATCAGTCCTTGATAAAGAAGTCTTTCTTTTATATTGATTAGGCCAAATGACTAATTTCGGTTTGATAAAACTAAAAATAGTTTTTCTTTAAAATTGAAAGTCAATTGCTAAAATTAACTTTAACCGTTAGAAGATATTTATGATAGTTTATCCAAATATTATAATATTGTTGTAATTAACTACATTTTGTCTCCATGTTTTAAATATTACAATAAAACCTTTGTTAGATTAAATTATAACAGTATTGTTAGGTGTAAATGTCATTATTTAAAAAATAATAAGGACAAATGAATAATTTTTATATTTTATTTTAATTTGAAAATATATTATAACTTTAACAATTTGTAATATGATATTTATACTCTTAATTTATTTTGTTTTGTTCAATTTTTTGAAATGTAATTATTATTTTTTAAACTATTGAAAAACTTATTGAAACTTTTAAACCTTAAACTTTATTGAATTTTGAAAATTTTGAAAATTTTTATTAATGTTCCTAAAATTTTAAAAAATTATAGTTATTCTCTAATATATAATAATATATTATTGACATTTTTATCTACATTTGAAATAATAAAAATCTTTTATTATTTTAAATTAAAATTAATATAAATTAGAATGTAAAAATTATTTAATAAAATGTTAAGAATAAAACGTTGTTTAGTTTAAGGAGTCTTTTGACTTTTAAATATTTTATAAAAGATTTAACGAATTATTTTAACAAATTTAACATACCGGTGACAAGTTGGTTTTTTAGAACTTAAAGGTGAGATGTTCTTCAATCAAACATTGGGTGGGACATAGTTTTTGGGCTCTCTATCACTATTGAATTTAACCCGCGGCAGGGGGCGGTAATTCAGGTTGTATCTCACCGTCACAACCAAATTCAAAGGCGAAGAAAAAAAATACAAAAAAAAAATTTCTAAATTCAGCTCTTCTAAATTCGCTTTCTGTATATATTTATCACAAAATAGAAACCTCCCAAACGTTAATGGAGAACTAACAAAGCCCCTCAGCTCCACTCTCTTCAGAACTGCTCCTGCTTTGCTCTTTCCATAATAAGGTACAGAACCATTTAAGCCTTTACATTTTTTTTCATAAAATATCACCATGTTTTGATGTGGATCTAAGCTCAATTCGATAAGCTCGTTTTTGAAGTTGAATGAACATGTGTGTTTAAATCATAACTGGTCTATTTTTTTAATAATTTAAAGTTATGTTGATGTGTGTCTGATTCAAGCTCAAGTGGGTTTGTGATTAGCATAGATCTGAGAGAATTTTGTTCATTTTGTGAAGTGGGTATTTTGCTATAATCTTGATCTGAGAGATAATTTAAGCTGAACTAAGTTATTGATTTGTTGTGGATGGGAGTGATCTAATGTTGCTTTATTTTATTTATAGTTGACGTTTTTTGATTGATTTGAATTTTTGTTTGCTTTGATCTTTAGGCTTGGATCTTTCATTTAAGTTAAAAAGAATCATGGCTTTAGGGAAATATAGTAGGATAGATAATAGGAGATCTTCAGCTAGTTACTGGCCAACTGTGACTGTTGTTTTGTTTGTGGCTCTTTGCTTGGTTGGAGTATGGATGATGACATCGTTGTCTGTGGCACCGGTTCAGAATGTAGATGAGCCGGCACAGGAGAAGAAAAGTGAGGTGAGGGAACAGGTGGTGGAAAGTAATGAGAGTAATACTCAGCAGTTTGAAGATAACACAGGTGATTTGCCTGAGGATACTACAAAAGGAGATGGTTCGGTTCAGAATCGAAGTAATGGTAATTCACAAGAAAATGAAGAGAAGTCTGTGGGGAACTCAACTGAGGAGAATAAGTCAGATGATGGATCGGATATAGAAATGCAAAATGATGAGATTAACATGGATGATGGGGCTTCTAAGACTGAAGAAAATTTAGAATCTGGGAAGACGAATGCTGGTGCTGGTGAAGGTAATTCTGAGGAGAATTCGAATGAAAATGATAAGAAAACCGATGAAAATGAGACAAAGTCTGAGGAGAACTCTGACGATACAAAGGATGGGGGAAAAGTAGATGGCCAGATACAGGAGAAGGTGGACCAAAATGATGACAAGGAGTCAGGGAAAAGCTCTGATGACAAAAAGGAAGATGACCAATTGAAAAACCAGATTTTAAATGAGGAATTTCGTTCTGGGGCTCAGTTGGAGCTTTCAAAAGAAACTACTGCACAAAATGGGTCCTGGTCAACTCAGGCAACAGAGTCAAAGAATGAAAAGGATGCTCAATTATCTTCTAAATATCAAAGTGGTTATAATTGGAAACTTTGCAATGCCACTGCAGGGTTTGATTTTATCCCATGCCTTGACAACATTCAAGCAATTAAGAGTCTTCGATCCTCTAAGCATTATGAACACCGAGAGAGGCACTGTCCTGAAGAACCCCCCACTTGCCTTGTTCCTCTTCCTGAAGGATATAGACGTTCTATTAATTGGCCTACTAGCAGGGAAAAAGTATGCGATAAAATAAATCATGACATATTATTTTTTTCCTTTTCTGTTCTTATGAAGATGATTGTTAAGTTCCACTTTTGCAGATATGGTACTATAATGTTCCCCATACCAAACTTGTGGTAGTTAAGGGGCACCAAAATTGGGTGAAAGTTGATGGAGAGTACCTCACTTTCCCAGGTGGTGGAACTCAGTTTAAGCATGGTGCTCTCCATTATATTGACTTCATAAACAAGGTGGGCACTTCAAGTGATGATTACTGTTGGTTACTTTGTATGATGGTTTGGCTCAGTTTTGTCAAATCAATATGGTCATGCTTGGTGGATTCTTAATACTTCTTTTAGTTTTCTCTCTGTTCCATTCTTTCTATCTTTTTCTGGAGAGGTACATTTGTTGATAAATATGTTGAGTTATATATACTTCTAGGATTTTTCTGAATGTTGTAAACAAAATTATTTTAGTATTGGTAGTGCCTGCTAAGGAGAATGGTAATATTAAATCAAACTCTAGCAAACTACTTCCAGTGGCAATTGTTTTGTGCATGAAGATCATTCAATTGAGTTATTTGAATAATATCCAACACTGATTATTTCATAATAATTGGCAGTTGTTATTTATACTCTTAATTATCACCTACAAGCTTATTTTAACTAGATTAGTATATGTAATTCTAGACTTATGGTTGGATCTGTCCATGATTTCTTTACTTTTAATAACTGCTGTCTTACAAGTTTGTTCTGATACCAATTTATGTGAATGCAGACTGTTCCTGACATTGCCTGGGGAAAACGTTCTCGTGTCGTATTAGATGTTGGATGTGGGGTGGCCAGCTTTGGAGGCTTTCTTTTTGATAGAGATGTTCTGACCATGTCATTTGCTCCTAAAGATGAACATGAAGCCCAAGTTCAGTTTGCACTTGAAAGGGGTATCCCTGCTATATCGGCTGTGATGGGAACAAAGAGACTGCCCTACCCTGGAAAAGTTTTTGATATAGTCCACTGTGCACGTTGCAGAGTCCCGTGGCATATAGAAGGTATGAAATATTAATCAGATGAAATAGAGCTGCTTTAAAATTTTATTTATCTCTGAAGACACTCCCTTTGTGGAATTTAAACATTAATGTTTCACTTTTTGATGGTTATGCCTCTAATAAACTACTCAATTAACACAGTAGTGGTTTCTATATTATAAGTTCATGTTAAGGTTTTAGCATTCATTTTATTCTGATCATCGCATTATGCAGGTGGGAAACTTCTTTTGGAGCTCGATCGTGTGTTGAGACCTGGTGGTTTCTTTGTGTGGTCTGCAACTCCTGTTTATCAAAAGCTTGATGAAGATGTTAAGATTTGGAATGGTAGATGATTCTTACCTTAACAATTTCAAATCCATCTCAAAAGGCTCATTGATTCTAACAACTCATAAAATTTTATGGTAACTTTTTGCAGCTATGTCTGAACTAACAAAAGCTATGTGCTGGGAACTTGTGTCCATCAGTAAGGATACTGTCAATGGAGTGGGTATAGCAATATATAAGAAGCCTACGACTAATGAGTGCTATGAGAAAAGATCAAAACAAGAGCCTCCAATGTGCCCCCAGTCTGATGATCCAAATGCAGCATGGTAATCATCCTCTTGGCCGAGAGAAAGAAATTATATTATTCAATGAACAAAACCAATGTATTGGCAAACAAGAAGTCTGCCATGTCACTTAATTGGAAAAATGTTTTTATGTTTTTCAGAATGAATTGTTTGCTATGACACTTATTTCTTTCTCCTAGCTGCCATAAAACTAATTTGATTATTGTTCATAGGAATGTTCCACTGCAAGCTTGCATGCATAAGGTGCCAGTAGAATCATTAGAACGTGGGTCACAATGGCCAGAGCTGTGGCCTGAAAGGTTAGAGAAACCGCCATACTGGTTGTTGAGTTCCCAAGTTGGGGTCTATGGAAAATCTGCACCAGAAGATTTCACTGCAGATTATGACCACTGGAAACGGGTAGTGTCCAGATCTTACCTAAATAGCCTTGGAATAGATTGGTCATCTGTGAGGAATGTCATGGACATGCGATCTGTCTATGGAGGGTGAGCAAAAACGGCCTTTCTTACCAGGAATGTTGAAATCCTCTGAAAATTGATTCTTCAATCTGCCTTTTTTCCCCCGAATTGGAAAAATGATTTGTACATGTTTAACTCGATCTTTAACAATTTGTGTATGGTTATTTTGTTATGTGCTAGTGGCCTGGTCAAATAATGTGTTTATTTCAACTAATAATGATCTACTTCTCCCAGTCAAAAGTGTTGGTAACATCAGTCATAAACTCATTTCAATAGGGCTGGGGTGTTAGCAGATTCTATTAAAAACTTATAGTGTCTTGTTTCATTCTTTGTCCTGTTCTGATATTGTGGTTGTGCTTTTTAGATTTGCCGCCGCACTAAAAGATATCAATGTGTGGGTCCTAAATGTTGTCTCAGTAGACTCTGCAGATACACTCCCCATTATTTATGAACGAGGGCTGTTCGGTATATATCATGATTGGTGTGAATCATTTAGCACCTATCCTAGAACATATGATCTTCTTCATGCTGACCATCTTTTCTCCAAGGTTAAGAAGAGGTTAGTACTAATATTAACAGGTATATAATGTATCATTTCGTAAAGGCAATACTGCTGGAACTTACCAGTTCATCATTTTTTGTGTACCTTCTGATGCTGGAATTATCTTGATCTTACAGGTGTAAGTTAGTAGCTGTTGTTGCTGAGGTTGATCGGATCCTGAGGCCAGAAGGGAAGCTCATTGTTCGTGATAATGTTGAGACTATTAATGAGTTGGAGAGTTTGGTTAAGTCCATGCAATGGGTGGTTCACATGACCTACTCGAAAGACAAAGAGGGGTTACTCTGTGTCCAAAAGTCCTTGTGGCGAGCCAACCAGTGGGAAGATATTAAGTATGCTCTTGCTTAAGCATGCACTGCTCTCACAGCTCTTCATTAATGAGCCGAAAAGGTATTTTTTGTTTTGTTTGCTAATTGCAATTTATTGCTTCTTCTCCACGTTGGCTCGTGTATCATGTTAAGTAGGTTCATAAGTGTCAAATCTTGTATTTAAAAAATTTTTGTTTTCACAGGCAGTGTATGATGTTGATCATTTCAGTGTTCAGCTTTTAATTTTTTTTTTTTTTTACATTATCATTATAACAAGATTGGAACTCATCATAGACAGACTTATATTATTTATTGATTGCGAACGAATGAATTATTGGTAGTGGGCATTTGTTTGTTTGAAATTCTGTTGAACTTTCAAATGAGAAACATTTTATTTGTTGTAGTGAAGATATTGCCATTTTCTATTGTAGTTATACATGTGCGGAGCATGTTTACTAAAAACCCTCTTAAATATGGAGATTGAAGGTTTAGACAGTGAAAAGGCATCCATGACTTAAAGGATGATGGGTGGAAATTTTGTTTTTTTGGTTAAATATCAAGCATTGGGTGGGAAATAGTCATTTGGTCTATTACATTGTGAACATATGTTTTTGGGTTTAGCATGCATAACAATAGCTTTATACTTTAGTCGGGACACTCAAAACACCGAAAGTGGCAAAATTATATATGAAGGGAAGGGAAGTTAGTTAAGTAACTACTTCATGCAGGGAGCGAGTCCGAGGGATTCATTTTATGCAAATGAGCCAAGTCTTTCATAACTCTCCATTTCACTTGCCTATATTTATGGCTTTCTTTTCATTTATTAATTTCACCTTCATAATGTAAAATTTTCTAAGATCAGACACAGTCAATGGAAGAAGATTGTTATGGGAATGGGTGTCATGGGCCTGCGGGAGGAAGCCCAGAAAGCCCTAGTGTAAAAAGCATTAGCAGCAACAACAAACACCACCACCGTCAGCACAACAACAAAGAACAAGATAGGTTTCTTCCTATAGCAAATGTTGGTCGGATAATGAAAAAAGTAATCCCCGTCAATGGAAAGATCTCAAAAGACGCAAAAGAAACCGTGCAAGAGTGTGTCTCCGAGTTTATTAGCTTTGTTACCGGGGAAGCATCGGATAAATGTCAACGAGAAAAACGAAAAACTATTAATGGCGACGATATTATATGGGCAATCACAACCCTAGGCTTTGAAAATTACGTGGGTCCATTAAAATTATATCTAAGCAAATATCGAGATATTGAAGGCGACAAGGTTGATTTTCCGAAGCAACAAAGATCAGTACATCAGAATCAGCAACATCACCACCAACAACAGGATGACCAAGAAGATCAAAATGCAGCTTACACAAGTGTGTATGCTTCCACAACCCTTATGTGTCAACCGCCATTTATGGCAAGTGATCAATCTTTTTCCCTACCTTTCTCCCCTGCTTCCATTCAGAACCAGTTACTGCCACAAGACCAAATTGATTCAGTGGGGCACTGGTGAGAAACAAGAGAAAGAGAGCTGTTTTTTTTTTTTTTCCCCAATTTTTCTATAATGTTACTGAAAATATATAAATATGATACATAATTGATTATAAAATTGGAATTAAGAGAATACTTATTACCAAGAATTTGGTTAGTTATGCTGGGTAAATTATGGGTTAATCTTTAAATTAATTAGATTAAAATTAAGATATATATATATATATATATATATATATATATATATATATATATATATACACGGAAATTTCTTGAGTTAAGACTATGTCTAGATTTTGTTAGATTCATTCATTGTATTAAAATGATATTTTGTTTATAAAGATTTAAGGGTTATTAGACATAGTTTTGATATAATTATATTAGAACAATCCTGACATAATTACATCAATTTCTTTTTTGTTTATTAGAGGACAATTATATATAAAGCTATTGTATCTCTGTGTGTGTGTGTGCGCGCATTTATTTATTTATTTATTAGAGACTAAATAATCTTTTCTTTTAAGTGTTAAGTGTTCTATATCATAAGGATTAGAATTGCATAGTTAGGATTACCTTACAATTGTTATTTTTTCAGTTTGCATTTATCGGCATAATAATTTTGTATTTAATAATATACGGTTGTGTTCCTTATCAATTAAATTCAGTAATCTTTCATTGCAATCCTTAGGATTATTTTTGCCATTCATAGTTTGAATAATGATGAAGAGTGCTTATTGTTAATTTATTAATATATCCATCTATTTGATCAATTAATGAATTATAACTGATCTTCCTAATTCTTTTGTCTCATAACTTAAACTCCTATTTTATTTAACCAAGTGGAAACCGTTGGAGTATATGTACCAAAGCCAATTATAATGGCTAATTTTGTAATATTTTTTAAAAGTTGTATCGCGTTTTAAAAAGGCCAAAAAGGACTTATTCTCCTCCCCGTCCCCATCCAAAAGTATGCTGATTTTTTAAGTATTTTTTTGTTAACTTTGAAAATCTCATTTACCCACTCATAAACAGTTAAAATTAAATGAGTTCATTTGTTATATAATTCCCCTCTCCCCCCAAACCCTAAAAACTAAGAATTTTCTTCCAATTTATGTTTTCAAAAACTGCATTTTCTCACTCGGGTTTCTAAACTTTCAGATTCAATTTTTTTGATGACGACGCCTCTCCAGCGTCTTGTCTTCATCGATGATGCTGAAGAGATAGTGCCTGGACGAGAAATTACTCCGTTTCTTCTTGCAAGACAGTCGTCATGACCGATCAAGAAATGTATGACGACAAATAGATTATTAGTATCACTTCGCCTTTATGTCTATACCCTCCAAAATGTTTGCGAGCCTCAGGTACTCTTGCAATTTAACAACAAATGTGGACTGAAGCGGACTGTACAATTAGAACAATTTGGAAATGATTTTGTTCTTAGAAAGTGAAACCGAGACTGAAAAATGTTATCTTTTAGGACTGATTTATTCGAATATTTATCCAAGTTTAGGTAAGGATTTAAACAAGATTATAGCAAATATGTAGAAACAAGAAAAACAGAAACAATAGAGAAATTATATCCAAGATTTAGCCCCACGACGGTGGATGTCAGCCTCAAGTGCGTCGGGATGTTGGAGAGGTTGATGCTGGCCCAAACTCAGAGTGTGTGTTTGAGAAAACGATTGCTAAAGGGAGTACGCCTTGTGTTTGCGCTAAAATTTCTAGACAATTTAGTGATTTTTTGAAGCTTTGATTGATTTATTCATTCATCAATTCAGTAAATGTTTTTATATATTAAATTATGAGGAATTGAAAAACTGTTTGACATAAGTTTAGATTGTGTAAACATATAGACTTTACAGTGCTTAACCTTTTGGACATTAAATATATAAAGATTGCATATATGTTTGGATTTTGTAGTACATGATTTATGAGGTTTAAGGCTATGTTATCTCATTCATCTGTTTCTTTTAATAGTAAAATTCGAGCAATATTAGTACTGTAAGTTTCGGCTGAACTGTAATTAGTACGGTTATAAAATTGACTTAGCTTTGATGGTGAATTTGTTGATTTAAGAATGAAATATGTTTTTTAGGAAGGGTGAGGGATAGTGTCTTTTGGGTTTTTCCGGTGTGATTTTGATGTAGAAAGTAGATTTTTTTTTTGTAGTGTCTGTTACTGACATCTTAGACGTCATTCTTGCCAGTAAGCAGTTCTTCCTCCTGATTTGTTCTTTACATGCAATTCTTACATAGCTCATAGTTATCTGTCTTAATCTTGTAAAAGTGATTAAGTTGCTTCATTCTTATGTTTTATCAGCCTGCCAACATTTATAATTGCAGAGTGCGTTTTAATATACTTGGATCCCGATTCAAGTCGTGCTGTTGTTGGTTTGACTGCAAAAACTTCTTCAACAGTGGTGTTTTTCTTATATGAGCAGGTTATATGCCTTTTCAAAAGTGGAAGTTGATTTTTGTAGTTTCATCTTCTCTATTAGTGTCCTTTTTATTTTTTTTTTCCTTAATAAATTTATGATGCTTTTAGGTGTAGTTTTTCTTATAGTAGAACTATACGTCTAACATGTTTTGTTGTGGTTCTTCAACAGATCCTCTCAGATTTTGTTGTAATTTTCTTACAGTAGAACTTGGGGATTTTGTTGATGTTCAAGAGAGACACAGGTATATGTATTTTAAAAATTGTTTGCACCAACATGATTCCAGAGGCCTTTATATGCGTAATGAGCTTTGGACAGTAATAATTGATTGTTTTGCAATACTATTTGATGTCGAAGCTAAATTCTTTTTCTTGTTTTACTTATTGTGTATAATTTTTATAAAAACTTTGTCCTGACATGTTATATGCTTAAAATATGTGTTGTTTTCTTGTTTAGTTTATGTATATATTTTAATAAGTTCAGTAATTCATTTTCGTGCGTACAAAATATAATTGCTGCCACATTTGGGTGTAAAAGTGATTTAACTTTAATTTTCGTTAATTTTGTTGGACCAGAAACAAATCCATGATTGCCATCGTCTTAGTAATTTTGTATATTTATTTTTAAGTTTTTGTGTTTTCTTGTCTATTTGATTGAATAAAAAGTTTTGGCAAGCATTTTCTTCAATTGGGGTTTTGGTTGCGTAACTGAATCTTAAATCATATCATCCTTTGATCTGCATATTATTGTAATCTGTCTATTAAACTACTGCAATTTCAAAGTTGATAAAATCAGTTTTTTAAATTGTTGTTTTAATGATTATGTTTAGATCGCAAGGATGATCTGATTAAGGAATGCATCCTCGTGCAAGCATATGCTTAATAGTTTGTGCTTGCTACTCAGTTACTAATTGTGGTATGATATTTACTGTAACATTTCCTAACTAATAAATGTGATACAAAAAAACCGCAAGAGTTTTCCTATTTTTGAGGGCCTGGAATTTTTTTTTTTAAACTATGCCCTGTAACACTCATAATTAGTAATTTATACAAACCAGTCCTATCAACCGACTAGATTTTCATTAACTTAATCCCAATTAACAAAATAAGTACATAATAATAACCATAATAAAAATTATTACCCACAAAAACTTTATAACCAATTTTTATGACTAGTCATAGATATACACATATATAGATATATAAATATATACACAATCACATATATACATATAGGAAATTAAATATATATATATTTACCAATATTTATATCAAGTATATATTTATGCATATATCCACATATACATCAAGACATATAAATCAGCAAAAATTTGGTGTCTTTCTCCTTTAGCCTCATGTCTCACTAGTGCTCCTCGAAAATCTTTGTTGCAACTCTTTACCTGTAAAATATTAAATTAAACGGAGTGAGCGACTATGACTCAGTAAGAAAATCATACTCAATACTCAAAGCATTTCATACCAGTACTAATCTCTTTCATACTCAGCGTGTCTGTGCTATTCACATGCAAAATAATTGACACGAAACACGTATTAAATATATATCATAGTTATCTTCTTCCACCCAATTATTCATTTTCTTACTATACAAATATGATTCACTTGTTATGATTTATGTATGTATAAGTGTCATGACTTTTCTATTTTCTGATCGTACATCTTTTTCAACTCTTTATCAGCCACATAGGCTTGCATGCATGATTCTAATGCAAATGACTTTCATAAAATATTTGCTAATTCTTTCTTTTTTTTTTTGTCAAATATTTTCATTGACCAGTGTAGACTACATAAGACAGTACTCGCATATTTCTCTATTATTTTTTTCTTTGCTGTCCACACAGTACAACTAACATTTTTCTTTGCTGTCCACACGGTACGGCTAATATTTTTCTTTGTTGTCCATACAATACAGTTGATATCTTTCTTTGTTGTCCACATAGTACAACTCGTGTGTAAGGATTTTAAGCATGTTTTTTGCTTTCCTGTATCATATAAGTCATTATAAAACCAAAAACACTTATTTTCTATTTTCTGAAAACAGGCGTAACTTAGAAAATGTTTTTCCTCTTTTTTTATTTTTCTGAAATCATGTATATACTATAATTCCTCATGTATACATGTATAACCATAATATGAAATATGTTCATTCATTGTTTTCTCTTATTCTTTTCAATCTTTATTAAACATCATATCATTTTCTCATACATTTATATATATCTCATGCATATAATTAATTTCAAAATATACAATATAGGCTTAATATAAGGGTTATTACACATATCATGCATATAATTAAGCAAAATTAACTTATATCACATAAAATGACACTTTTGTCCTTATGGCCAAAAGTTATATACCTACCTTAATGTAGATTATTCCATCAATTCATCATTTCTCACATACTCAATACATAAAATCCACTAAGCTAACCCCAAGATCATGAAATGTCTAAAATACCTTTATGGCAAAAATTACTTCATAAGTCCTAATGAATTTCTTTATTCTTTTAAGCATAAACCACCTTAATTCTAATACCTTACACACTTATACAAATAAAGGTTATTTAAATACCCTAACTCAAATTATTTCAATTATGTAAAGTATGAAATTATTACTTTTTCTTTACTAGTTAGGTGATTTAAGTATATCCTCCTTCTTTCCTTCTTCCTAACAACTTTTTGAATCAGTGTATAATTTTATGCTTTGATGTCTTTGGCTGTTGAGTAAATTTTAAATGAGGGTTCGAAATTTCTTGGCTGGCCTGCAGGGGCCTGGGGCTTTGTGTGTGGTCTATAATGGAAAGGATAATCCAGGGGCTGTGTCGTTAGGAAGTCTTCTTTTTATGATTCTACTGAATTATTTATAAGATATGAAAGTGTAGTACTTCCCCTCTGTACTTTTTCAGTATATGCTTTTTGTTGGGAAGCTTGCCAATTTTTCTGAAATACTCTAGGGAGGTTCTAGTTTTTAGGATCCAACAGCTAGACTTGTTTGATGAATTTGAGGAGTGGCACATGATGCAGGCAAGTAAATCTTGCATTCTTGTCTCGAAACATACAACATTGCTCTTAGTTGATAACACGATCTGATTTCATCATTTATGGGCCTGCACCATATAGAATTGCCAAAATGTCCTGCTAAAGAACTTGGGAGGCCGGCTCACTGTTCATATGGACTATATGCAAGCTCTTTTAAGTTATATATCTATCGTTATTTTAATTTATTTTATATAAATAATAACTTTTATCAACAAATTTTCAAACTGTCAATTTTCAGGGATTATTAATTAAAATAGCCAATTTTTTTATATGTATATATAATTTCTTTATTTTTATTATACATATATAACTTAAAACATAAAATATTTAAAATGTTCATGGGCTTTGTATTCACCGAGCCAAGACTCATCCAATTACGCATCAACTTATCCAATCAAAACATAAAATTCACCTACTTACCTAGCCAAGGTTAATATATAAAGTGAAATAAGGTAAAAAAGTGAAATTTTTTGATAATTTTGATAATGAGAAGGTTGGCTAGGCGATGGACCAACTGATCAAGCATCGAGTCAATCAATTTATTTTTAAAAAAATTGATTGGTCAGATAATTGGCTAGTTGACCAACTACCCAATCAACCAATTTATTTTTAAAAATTGGTTCACTGGGTGCTTGGCCAGCTAGCCATGGTCGACTGACCAATCCATCCAGCCAACCCATTCAGTCAACTCTAAATCTCAAAATTTTCTCCTTTAAAACTAAAGTCAAATTAAAAAGTGATTATATTTATATATTGAAAAAAAAAGTAATTATATATCTATAAAAGACAAAACAAATAGTTATTTTAATTAATATGCCGTTTTTAGGAGCACTACTATGTTGCTTATGCAATCAATGATGCCATGGTAAGTCCATTGTCATAAAATAAAATATGAAGTGTTGGCTAAAGGAATATAAACAATCCTCCCTGCAGCATACACCATTTCATTGTCTGGTCCATTTGTAAAACCTCTTTTTGAAATTTAGCTATTTTATTTAGTGGGATTAATACAATAGTTAGTTAATTTTCACCTGAAATAAAGTACTCTGAAGGTCCGATGGCTGAAATTATTGAAGCATACACCATTTCATCATGGTTGATACGACATATTTTGCTTTCCCTTACTTTGTTTCATAATTAGTTTATAAAAAAAATATATGATTGAATGTGTGTGCATGTGTGTGTGTATATATATATATTTTATGAACATTTTCATCTAGTTGTTTCTCTTCACAATTTATAAGCACTCGAAGATATAAGTGAATATGAAATACTTGATTATACGTGATATATAAATTCTTATGTTATTTGTAACAATTTTTTAGTTTTGCTTATAGAGAGAGATTACCATAATAGAAAATTTAAAGTTTTTTTTCTTATTTTTTTTATAATTGTAGCTCATATAGAAAATTTGAGATAATTGTGATTAAAACATAATGTATGTCAATAATGAAAACCCTTTCCATTTATATCTTTTTATAAAACTCGATTTATTTTTCACGTTCTTCACTTCGAAATCTCACATAATCGAAATTTTGGTAACATCCATTAGTTAAATCCGAACCATCATGCTTTCTCAAAATGATATTTTTATTATGTCTTCACATAGTAAAAATTTTGTTCATGATGAAAATACCCATGTAAGAACAATATAAACTTAATTCTATATCCCTCATATGATAAAAATCTTGGGATATTCAAATTTATGTTATAAAATTTAGATATCCCGAGGCATTTATTTAATAATTTTAATGAGGGAGACTTAGGTTTAACTTATGTTCAATTAAGTTTATCTTAGCATGACAAACATTCATATCATATATGCATAATAAAAAACATGGTGTTTTTTGAAAATACATTATAATGGTAAACTATTCTCCTAAGTTTATATCCCCGTACGAATTGCCGTCTCGATTGCCTTTAGGTCCTCATCCAATTGCTCTAATTATATCTAAAACTTAAACACATAGGCCCGATAAAATAAAGTAAAATTAAATGGGATGAGATTATTTAATAAAAACCTCTTAATTAAAATAATATTACAACTTAATTATTTAAATTTAAAAAAATGACAAATTACAACCATGATCATCCCTAAATAATCCATCCATCATCTAATTAATATTTAATATAAATTATAAACTCATTCATAACCAATTAAATATTCTATCAAATATAAAATCAATATCATGCAATGATTCAAGCATAAATGATACAATCTATATGTGTGTGTGTATATATATTTAAATTCAAATATTCATGTTATTTAATTCCAATTTAAAGCCATGAATAAAAGAAAAGGAAACAAGCAACATTTTACATTCCTGATCTTTAATTTATGAGTATATTCAATATCATGATAATTTTAAATAATATATTTAATTGTATTTTGATATTATAAGGGTACATACAACATTTTACATGTCACCACTTATATAATATGAATATGTTCAATTTTCATGTCAACTTTGATCACACCTAACACTTAATCACATTAAATGCAAATTGACATATATGCAAAAATTACCATTTAATCAAATTAAATTAAATAATGCATTAACTATTCATGGCACACATACATCCATTACCATTCAACATATCATACAAATTCTTTTACCATGCATTATAATTTTTAGTTTATATGGAATTACATTAATAACATATAACGTAATCTTCACCAAAAAGCCTTAATCAACATTAAAATTATCATTTAGCATATTTAAATCAAAGCTTGAAAAATCCAAAATTTTCAATGAGCCATTCAACATATGTATATGCACATGCATTAACACATCACCATATATTAATGCCTTCAATGCATAAACTATATATGCATTGTAACATCTCTTAACCAATAGGTGTGTTACAGAAAAACGACAAGAGTTTCCCTATTTTAGAGGGCCCGAGGAATATTTTTTTCTTTTTAATTATGCCCTGTAACACTTTCAATTAGCAATTCACACAAACCAGTCCTACCAATAGACTGGATTTTCATCAACTAAATCACAATTAATAAAATAGGTACATAATAATAACCATTATAAAATTATCACCCACAGAAACTTTATAACCAATTTTCAAAACTAGTCGTATATATATATATTTATATACATATATTCACATATACATATGCATATATTCACATATACATCAAAACATATATATCCACAAAAATATGGTGCCTTCCTCCCTTAGCCTCATGTCTCATTAGTGCTCCCCGGGAACCTTTGCTGCATCTCTTTACCTATAAAATATTAAATTCAACGGAATGAGCGACTACGACTCAGTAAGAAAATCATACTCAATACTCAAAGTATTTCATACAAGTACTAATCTCTTCCATACTTAGCGTGTCTGGGCTATTCATATATAAAATAATTGACACGGAACACGCATTAAACACATATCATAATTCTTTTCTTTCACCAATTTATTCATTTTCTTACTATACAAATATGATTCATTCGTTATGATTTATGCATGTATGAGTGTCATGACTTTTCTATTTTCTGCTCATACATTTTTCTCAACTTTTTATCAGCCACATAGGCTTGCATGCATGATTCTGATGCAAATAACTTTCATAAAATATTTGCTAATTCTTTTTCTTTTTTTTTTCAAATATTTTCATTGACTGGTCTAGACTATATATGACAGTACTCGCAGTCACCATACAAGATATACTTGTCTCTTACACGCATATTTTACTTTTTTTTTCTTTACTGTCCACACAGTACAACTAATAATTTTTTTCTTTGCTGTCCACACAGTACAACTAATAATTTTTTTCTTTGCTATCCACACAGTATAGCTGGTTGTCCACACAGTACAACCGATATTTTTTCTTTGCTGTCCACACAGTATAACTCGTGTGTAAGGATTTTAAGTATATTTTCTGCTTTCTTGTATCATATGAGTCATTATAAAACCAAAAATACTTGTTTTTCATTTTCTGAAAACATGTATGACTTAAAAAATGTTTTTCCTCTTTCTTTATTTTTTTCTAAATCATGCATATGTTATGATTCCTCATATATGCATATATAATCATAATATGAAATATACCCATTCATTGTTTTCCCTTATTCTTTTCATTCCTTATCAAACATCATATTTTTTTCTCATGCATTTATATATATATCTCATACATTTAATTAATTTCAAAATATATAATGCAGGCTTAATATAAGGGTTATTACACATATTATGCACATAATTAAGCAAAATTAACCTATATCATATAAAATGACATTTTTGCCCTTATGGCCAAAATTTACCTTTTTACCCTTATGGCCAAAAATTACATCATGAATCCTAATGAATTTCTTTATCCTTTTAAGCATAAATCACTTTAATTCTAATACCTTACACACTTATATAAGTAAAGATTATTTAAATAACCTAACTCAAATTTACTTCAAGTATGTAAAGTATGAAATTCTTACCCTTTCTTTGCTAATTTGGTGATTTAAGTTTATCCTCCTTCTTTTCTTCTTCCTAACAACCTTAATCAACCAAAAATATAATCATCCATCAAAACCCTAAACTTGAAATATCTTAAAAATTAAATTTTTTACCTTAGAACTGACCAGAATTGATAGATCTACACTTTTTATAACTGGAGGCTTTGGAAATTAGGTAGTTTAGCTAGGTTTTTTGGTGGAAGGAAAGCTTTAGCAAAAATGGTGGAGGCTCTCAACTAAAATGAAGAAGAATGAATGGGGTATATGTTTTATAAGCCTTTTGGACCATTTTGCCCTTAATCTTTTCCATAAATGACTATTTTATCCTTAGCCAATTACCAAAACCCTTAGCACCACCATATAATTTCAAGTGTGTAATTCAATTTTAATTCCCACTTTATTCCTTAAATCTTTATAAAATGACCATTTTACCCCCTTTGAAAATTATTGCTCATTTAGTAGTTTTCTATAATTCTTTTACAATTTCTTTAAACAACAAGTTATAAAATCAACTCTAGGGGTAATTTTGGAAGTGGAGTTTACTGACATACCTGGATTCGGATGTTACATGCATGCTTCTAATTCATGTATTCCATTTACAATACACAAAATAACATCAAGAAAAATCACATTGCATATCAAATATACATGGAGGCCAAGACATACATCATGTTCATCAAGCTTCAATCTTTAATTTTTAAGCCAAAATTACTTGACATACCATACTTGCATGCCCTTAATTCATGTCTTCCATGTACTATCCATAAAGTTAACATAAAAATCAAAATGTATATCATCATACACAACATTCCCGTGACATGCATCCATCATCTATGACTCAAAAATTCATTCCATAAGCCAAAAAGCACATGCATGTCTAAATCAACCACATTCACATGCATCTCATGAACATTTCATCATATACATGTGCCAAATCACATGTTCTTCATCTTAAAATCATTAGAACATTGAAAAAGAAAATGAAACCCAACTAAGAAGGCTCAGTCAAGAGCTTCAACAAGAAAACATGCTTGAAAAATTGATTTCATGGCAACTCCATAACATGCATGTACACATATGATACATATACATACTATTGTTTTTTTGGTAATTAAGTTTATATTAACCAAAAAAAGAGCTACAGCAAGAGCACACCATAGGAGAGCTCCTTGGGTTGTTCAAACCATCAAAAGATGAAACAACAAGAACAAGCCAAGCAAGCTTTACAACCGAGACAATCAAGCCAACAAAAGGACACAATGCCAACTCCTCTTGGTAACCAACTAACTAAAGTAGGGAAAGGGACCAAGAAGAGACAACAAACTAATCTTTAAAAAAGACACTTGAGGATGCCTTATTTTAGTACTAACTCAATATTATATCTTGATTTTCGAACATTACTCAAGTATGAAGCTTTTTCTCTAACCACCTATTTAATCTTTTGGTCAATTAACTTGTTGTCCATTTTTTCTTTGCCAAAGTTCAAGTTATTTCTTTCCTTCCATAGCAAATACATTGTAGCACCAAGGCTAAGCTTTCTAATTATATTCCTCAAGTTTTTAGCCTTCTAAATAGTGGCACTTTCTATAATAAAGTCCTTCCAAGCAAGAGTTCTCCATCTACAATTGCAAAGAGTGGCACATGACTTCAATATGGCATGACTAAAATCATATGCAAAGTAAAGATGATCTATGTTTTCCTTGGCATGGTTGCACAAGTTGTATAGTTTTAGGACACCAATAACCGATAGCGTAGCATTATTAAAAATTTATAAAAATCAAAGAATCCTAATACCTTGATTAGGATCCCTTTTTTACAACATATTTAACATAAACATACAAAACAACCATATGATGTTTTAGGATTTATACTTACTTTGATGGCTCCTCCAAGTCTTCATGTTGTAGAAAAACAAATGTTATCTAACCCTTGTGAGACGGGGCCTTGGTAACCATGTGGAGCATGAACATGAGAGGTTGTCTAGGAAGAAGGTTGTTAGGGTTTCTATGTGCTGGATAGGAACATGTTTATGAGAAAAGAGAAAATCAGAGAAAACCCAAGTGGTAACAAAGATTTTTTCTTTTTCTTTTCTGCATGTGGCATTCTATTTTTTTTCTTATTGTATAAATTAACTCATGCTCATATTTGTTTTTTGTGCAAGTATCTGAGTCCTAATGGAATTTCATCCAATCGTATTTTCATCAACACACCTAGATGGGTGGTGCAAAATTGTGCCACTTGGCATTTAACACGTACTACATAGATGGATAAGGCTTGTCAAACTATGCTATGTATTGGCCTTACATGGCTAGACCAAAATGACAGTCTAATCGTGTTATGCACTTTAATTTTTACATATTGCCAAATGATACTATACAAACCAAGTCAAACTTGGTCAAAACATGCTTAACTAGAGTCTTTCTCTCCCCTTAAACACTAGGATTGTCATCAAAACGATCTTTGCCTCTGGGTTTTAATAACCCTTATATGTGTGTGACCTATAAGCTCTTTATCAAACCAGTAATATCTGAATTTAGGTCAAATTTAGATACGCCAAGATTAGCCTTTAGCAAGGTATCATAACCACCTTGATGATAAAGTGTTAATGGACATCTCTTAAGCTTTTACAACATCATAGTTATGTGCAGTTCAATCATTTCATCAATTAATATCTCTTGAGGCTAAGACATAAAAACGTGTTTATCTCAGTAGTTTCTTAGTATGAACTGATACACATTAATGACTTATATGGATTAGGTTACAACCTTATCCCATTGTGACTATAGATTTAAGCAGTTATGAATATTATTCAGTATTCTTACGTGAGATATTATCTTTTATGCTTAGAAGTGACAAATCCTTTATTGATCAACTGTAACCTCTATGTATCTCACGATATGGTTGTATACTACCTTTATGATACCCCAGTTATGGTGGTATGTTGGATAGAGTCAAACCATACCAGTCTTTACACAAGACAATCTAACAACCTCAAGTCATAGGATCACATACACCCATAGTGTTTAGAGGATTTATTTCATAGACACTGGAGCAACCATCCATGTGGACATCCTCTAGTGGGGTTAGTCTGATAAACATGTTTACAACGTTTACCCATGTGTTGCACTAAGCTGTCTATAAACAACTTTGACATATGATTATTCCATTACCATTACAGGTGCCCTTGCTAATTGTAGTGTCTGGATTATGGATATTTCTAGAATGATCACTTAATGTGTGTATAGGGTTCTCATGATCAGTCATCTAATCCTTTCATCATAGTTCTATCATTAAAAAAGTATGTTATTCGCACAATTATATAAAAGAATAAATATGAATTGAATAACAATTAATCTTTTATTAATTAATGAATATAAAATTATAATTACAAGTGCTAAATCAATTGGCTCTAGGGCATGTATCTTAACATAAGCTATAAGTATCCTGGGAAATGATGTTGCATTGAACAAGTTTGTCCTTTGTTATAAGTTTATCCCATATTACAAGCCAAAGAATGAAGAAATGTCTAGGGAAGTTTTTCTTAAACCAAAGCAAATAACTCTATTCAATCTTGCTTTTCCTTTCCTGAATCTCATTCCAAAGGAACCTAATAGAGAAGCCACCATTCAGATTTGGTAGCCAAATGAAGATGTCATCCCCTCTTTGTGGATTAGAGTTTAGCCATGTCCTAATATCAATAAGGGCAAGGTAGTTTATGGGCATATAATTCTAAGTGGATCCAACAACCACCTTCTCCACCTTAGCATAAGTATCCAAACCTATGTCATGCATAGGTTTACTATCGTATCTATCTTTTAATGGCCTATTTTGATGCCAATTGTCATGCCAAAGAAAAGTACTTTTCATATTATTGATGATAACTTTATGTCTTGGCTTGATCTTTTTCTTTAGGTTTAATATCATCTTCCATGTCTAGGACCTCTTTTTACAAGGTTTGGTGTTCCAAAAACTTATGTTTTTGATCTTGTTATCTTTCACCCAACTAGCCAAAAGAGTGCAATTTCGATTAGAAATGAGGTTCCAGGCATGCTTCATTATGATAACCATATTCCACTCATTGTTTCTCATAATACGAGGACCACCCTTATCCTTGGGAACATACACATCCTCCTAAGCCACTTTAGTTTTTTTTTTTTTAAATTCAAATCAGCCCTATCCTATAAGAAAGGTCTTAGATATGAATCAATTTCCTTATGCACTTCTTACATAATGAGATTTTGCAATGATTTTATCAATTAAAGGCTTGCAATCATTCACCAAAAGCTTATTGGACATTAATGATACTCTAAGGTATTTGAAAGGGAGAGCTCATTCCTCAAACTTGAGAGTATCAAGAATTTTAATGAGTTGATCGACTCCTCATTTTTCTTACAAAACAAGATTAGATCATCCACAATGTATAAGTGTTGTAATGTTGTTAATTTTGCACTTACTATGATGCCTAAATTTGCTATCATGTTTGAGCTTGTCAAATAAGCATGATAACACCTCTATGGCAATCACAAAAAGATAAGGAGAAAAAGGCTCTTATTGATGAAGACCACGAGCACTTTTGAAAAAACTCACCAGCTCCCCGTTAAGGCATCCTAAGAACGAAGAAGTAGTGATGCACTACTCCATCTAATTCATAAAGACTTGTAATAGGTTTATGACCTTAAGAATCTTCAAAAGAAAGATCCAATCCAATGAGTAGTAAGCTTTCATAATGTCCACCTTGAGAGCACAATCATTATTGTCCTTTTCCTTGTGGTAGTTATAGAGTAATCCTTGGCAAAGGAGAATGTTATCTCTTATACATCTTCCCCCCACAAACGCATAATTATAATGCAATTAAAGTTGTCACGTATGCTGGGTTAAATGTGTCATCTATAACATTTTGCTTTGAAATTAATCATCAACAACATCGGTACAATACGACTAGTACAATGTCTGTATCTACGCTCGGTTAAATATGTTATCTATAAGTGTTTAATGTGATCAAAGTTGACATTAAAATTGAATATATTCATATTATATAAATGGTGACATGTAAAATGTTGCATGTACCCTTATATAATCATAATGCAATTAAATATATGATCTAAAATTGGCATGATATTGAATATATTTAATTTCAAGTACCAAGAAGATGAAAGAAAAATAGATGAAGATGAAGATGTAAACAAACATCATACATGGTGAAATAAAAGAATTAATACATGCAAGCTCAAAAGAAGAAAGATGGAAAAATTACCTACTCCTTTTCCTCATGTGGAAAAAAAGATGATGGAATAAAACCCCTCACTTAAAGAACTCCAAAAAGTTGCACCTTCAAGCTTTCTTTCAACCTTGGTTGAAAGATACACAAGAGACAAAAGAGAGAGCTTTTGTTTTGTTTAATAAGAGAAAAGAGTTTGTCAAATGAACTAGGTTAGGTTAAATGAACTAAAATCCACCTTTTTATAATGGTGGGCCAAAATGTAACTTGTTAATTCTTTTTTTGTCCTGCAATTTCTCAATTTATGTACTTGCCATGCATGTATATTAATTATATACTTTAGGCATCCTAGTTTCATCTCACCAATAATTTAACTTTTAAAATGTCATCTTTGCCCCCCATATAACATTTATATGAATATTATTATCTTTTACAAGGTTTAAGCTCGAATATTCGATCTTTACTATTGAAAGCTTGGTTTATTGGTGCAACCTTTAGATTCACTGTGGCATAGTCGTGAGACTTATTTCAAATGTTTTGAAATGCATTCGAAAACCTAATGACTATGGTAAACATCTAGCAATATGTCATAACCCTTAAACCATGATGAAGAAAATCTCCATCGAGCCTAATATCTCCAATTGTACATTTTATGTAGGTAATATACTTATATTGTCAAATCTAGATCAATTTCAGACTCATGGATTATCAAAGCCCTAATTTTGATTCTATACAAATAGTTGATTTAAATATTTAGAACTTGTCATTACGAATATCCTTTGCATGACTTATATCAAACTCTGTTAGAGATTTGATTTTTAATATTTATCAACATTCGCTTTAAAACTTAAATCCAAGTTGAATTATTGGATATTTAGAACCTAATACTTTCTGAGTCAATAGAGCCCATCTTGAGTATCATTCTTCTTTATATACAAATAATATACGATCAATATGGTTTATCCTATAAGATGTGATTAACCTGACTGGTTTATTCTTCTCTATATATACATAAGACGAATCATAGTATCCGTATTGAATCTGACTGTAACATCTTTAGGTCAAATGATTATTTCGTACACTAGTACGTTCTTATGATAAGTCGTTGACTACAATTTAATGATCATGTGACTTATACAAATATCGTAATGACATGACTATTATCGTCATCCGCACTAATGTCATCTTATGGCAGGTATTTGATATGTCTACTATGTGATATAATTGCTTAAGTTATGACATGTTTGTAGGGAATAATTCGATGACTTAGTTTGAATATTAAATGAGTCATTGGATAATTCACATATATACTTTATATCATTGCAAATAAAGGAAACAACTTATGCATATGAACAAAAAAACTATTTTTTAAATTAATAATTCACATAAATGTACATACAAATACCCTTGGAACCAATCACACAAGTCGTTCCTACGGCATATGCTAACAAAACTCCCACTTACACTAGAACCATTCATTGCTGTATTGCATACCTATTTTTTCAAAATGATGGTCTAGTTGTTTCAATGTCATCACCCTAGTTAGTAGGTTAGTAACATTTTTTGTTGATGGTGTCTTCTGTATTATTATCTTTCTAGTTCTAACAAATTCTCTCAAAATGTGATACCTCTATTGAATATGTTTCGAAATTTGATACGTCATTGGTTTCTTTGCCTATGCAATAGCACCAGTATTATCACAGAACAAGGTTATTAGATAAGCCATGTTTGGAACCATACCAAGTTCGAATATGAACTTGCGTATCCATACAACCTCATTTTCCATTTTTGAAGAGGTAATATATTCAGCTTTTGTAGGTGCAGTCAACTGTGGTTGACTATTTGAAACTCTTCCAACTAATTGCACCCCCTTTATAGATAAAAATGAACCCTCACATAGATTTCTATCATTAATATTTGATTGGAAAGAAGAGTTTTAACTTTGAACACCTATAACTCAAAACAAGATCTTTAGTCCTTCTTAAGTACTTAAAGATTGGTTTCACAGTTGACCAATGTTTTTCCCTAGATTGGCCTAATATCTCCTTGTAAGACTTATGATAGTTGTTATATTAGGTCTCATATATAACATTACGTACATGAGCCTTACCACTACCAAAGCATAGGGCACATTTGTATCCATCATCACTTTTCATCGATCTTTGGATCACTATTTTTAGAAATATAAAGATCGTAAGTGAAGGGCAAAAGTCTTCTTTTTGAGTTTTCCATGTTGAACCTTTTCAACAATTTTTCTACGTATAATTTTTGAGATAATTCAATCATCTTTTTTGTTCTATCTCTAAAAACACATATTCTAAGGACATAGGTTGCATCTTCTAAGTCTTTCATCAAATAGATTCTAGATAACCAAATTTTAAGCTCATTCATCATTCCAATGTCATTACCTATTAGTAGTATGTCATTTACATATAGTATAAGGAATGTTATGACATAATCCTTAACCTATTTGTAAACAAATGGTTTATCCATATTCTTTTTGAAATCAAAAGATTTGATTATTTCATCGAATTAGATGTTCCAACTTCTAGAAGCTTACTTTAATCCATAAATGGATCGACGCAACTTGCATACCTTATGTCTTTTAGAGGCAAATAAAAGACTTATAGGTTGTTCCATATATATGTTTTCCTCAATAAATCCATTAAGGAAGGTAGTATTGACATCCATATGTCAGATTTCATAATCATGGTATGGTATGATAGGTAGCATTATTCGAATGGATTTAATCATAGCAATAGGTGAAAAAGTTTCATCATAATCCAAGCTTAGTTTTTTAGTATAGCCTTTAGCTAGTAGTCATGCCTTATAGATCTCTACCTGTCCATCCTTGCCAATCTTTCTTTTGAAAACCCATTTACAATCAATAGGAACAAGTCAATCTAGTAGATTAACAAATGTTTGACTTGATTAGCATGCATGGATTATATTTTAGACTTCATTGCTTCTAGCCATCTACCTAAATCTGTATCCATTACAACTTCCTCATAGCTTTTAAGATCATCACCATGATCTACTTCTCTAACTAAGCAAGATTCAAAATCTTACTCGTGAAGAAAACTATATTTGTCTAGAGGTTTAGATACCCTAAAAAATCTTCATACTAAAATCATAGTATTTGATACTAAGGTTTGTTAAGTGGATAGTCTAACTTTAGTGATATCAGTTTGAGGCTCTTTGGAATCTTCCTTGAGCTCATTATTTCTTCTTGAACCACCTTATTCTAAGAACTCTTTCTTGAGAAAGTGTGCATTTCTACTAACCGTTATTCTTTGATCAATCAGGAAGTAAAAGCAATATCTTAAACTATTTTTAGGATATCCTATGAACTGATCCTTCTCTGATCAACATCCAACTTATCTGACTTTAATTTCTTTTACATAAGTTGGACATCCCTAAATTTTCATATAATTGAGACATACGTGTTTAGAATACCATAACTCATATAGTGTTTTTTGGATAGATTTTGATGGTACTCGATTCAAGATATGCATAGCAGTTTGGAAGGCGTACCCTTACAATGACACTAACAAGTTAGTGAAGCTTACCAATGATCGTTCCATATCCAATAGAGTACGATTTCTCTTTTCAGATACATCATTATGCTGAAGTGTCTATAGAATAGTCATTTGGAAAATAATTCCATTATCCTTCAAGAATTTTTGAAATTTTGTACTTAAGTTTTCTTACCCATGATCTGATCGTAGAATTTTAATAATCTTTCTAGTTTGTTTCTCTACTTTATTTTTGAATTCTTTGAACTTTTCAAAGGATTCTAATTTGTATTTTATCAAATACATATATCTGTACTAAGAATGATCACCAGTGAAGGTAATGAAGTAGTGAAAACCTCCCTTAGCCATGTGATTAAATGGTCCACATACATCTGTATGTATTAGCTATAATAACTCTTTGGCACATTCCTCTTTACTCTTAAAGGGAGATTTAGTCATCTTGCCTTGGAGACAAGATTCACACGTTGGATAGGGTTTAAAACCTAATGAACTTAAAAACCCACTTTCTTTAAGTTGAATTAATCTTTTTTCTCTAATATAACCTAATCTATAGTGCCATAAAACCTTGGGGTTTGTATCATTTTCAATTCTTTTACTAATAAAAGAATTTATACGATAATCATTCAATTCTAATACATACAAACCATTTGTATATATAGTTTTGCCAATTACAATATTTTCAAAAAATAGCAAACATTTATTTCCATTAAATTGAATATTGTAACCACGCTTACATAATGTGAAAACAAAATGATATTTCTAGTGGCTTTTGCAAAATACAAAACATTATAAAGCCTCAAAATGTGCCCTAATGGTAATTTAACTTGGCAAATTCCCATGGCTTTGGCTACAACATTTACTCCATTTGCCATCTTTAAAATGATCTCACCTTATGGCAAAATAGAACTATTCTATAGTGCTTATATAGAAGCACACACTTGAGATGTAACTACTAAATCTATGATCTAGGAATGATTATCTGAATCCAAACTTAATTCAAATTCAATAACTTGATGGTCTATTATACCTCTTTTGTTCTTTTTAAGGCTATCCAAGTATAAAGGATAATTTCTCTTCCAATGTCCATTATATTGACAATGAAGACACTTTTTCTTTTCTTTTGCTTTATTTGCTTAGGTGGCACATTTCTTAAAATTCCTCTTCTTGGGTCTAACATTTGGATCTTCCTTTTGTTGTTTTTTGGGCCTTTTATTGACCCGATGGTAGAAGCTAGATAAACATCAACATGTCTAGAGTCTTTATTCCCTTGCTTGTATAACTCTTAGAGGTTATTAAACAACTCTGAGAGTGTTCGCTCAATTTATTCATATTGTAATTAGTTATAAACGGTTTATAACTTGGTGGAAGGAATTGTAGAATCAAATTGATGAGGTTTAGTAAGACATATCCTAAACGTCCAATTGCCTTATTGCATTAATCATCTTTATGACACGTTCATCTAGAGGCAAGCCTTCCTACAATCTCATGCTAAAAAGTGATGCATATAACTCATACTCAACTACTCTTGACTTCTAATTATACAACTTTTGCAAGGCAACAGGGATATCATAAGCATTTGAAACATTTTCATGCTTAGTTTGGAGCTCTTTCTTCATTGAGGCTAACATGTAGCCTTAAACTTTTCTGTTGTCCTTAATCTATGCCTCGAATGTCTTACATTCTTCATCAAAAACATCTGAAGCTATGTTAATAAGAAGTGGGGCTTCCAAGGCATAGCCAATTTTGTTGAAATCTAGAACGATTCTAAGATTTCTTAGCCAATCTTTAAAATTTTATCCAGTCAAAACATTGTTATCCAATTTTCAAATATATCACAACTTAAATGAAAATACTACAAAGAGAAAATAGTTTTTATTAGTGAATCATATATGTGAATTTAAATCCTTTTTAATTACATAATCTCATTAGCTACTACTATTTTATTTGAATCCCGCACTCTTTTTAGATAGGATCCGAAAATTTTGTTAGATCAAATTTCTTGTAGAAAATCGAATTCTTATTAAATGTAATTAACCTCACATAATAAAAATCTGAGTTAATTAAATTTAATAAGTAGAAACCTCTTTTCATTTTTATCCCTATATAAGACTCGATTCATTTTCATGCCCTTCACTTTGAATACCTTACATAGTAGAAATCTCATTACCTTCGGCGAGTTAAATTTGAACCATCATGCTTTCCCGAAATGGCATTTCATCATGTCTTCACATAATAGAAATCTTAGGATACTGAAATTTATGTTATAGAATTTAATTATCCTATGATAGGAGGCTTAGATTTAATAATTTTAATTAAAGAGATTTTAAGTTTAACTTATCAATTAATCAAATTAATATTTGCATGGCATACATACATCACATATATGCATAATATAAAACACGGTAGGATGATCACAGAGTTTTCGAAATTGCAACCTAAAGGCAAACTATTCACTTAAGTCTAAGTCTTCATTTGGATTGCCATCCAAATTGCCTTTGAGTCATTGTCCATCCGCTCTGATTACATTTAAAACTTAGACATGCAAGCTCGAAAAATATAATTAAATTAAATAAATGGGATGAGGTTATTTAAAATAAACTCTTTAATAAAAAATATTATAATCCAATTACTTAAACTCTTGTAAATAATGAATTACACCTATGATCATCTGTAAATAATCCATCCATCCATCCAACTAAAACTAATGTTTAATATAAAATATGAACTCATTCACATTTAATTAAATGTTAATCCATAAAATTTGATCTAATTAAAATAATAATTAATATGCAATGATGCAATTACAAATGACATAATGTTTAATATATAAATAATCTCTAATATTTATTTTAGATAACTTTTATCAAATAATAGGTCATGATGTCATGCATACCTATGTAATTTAATATTATTAATTTTCAAATTGCCATTAAGTGATTATATCAACTTTCACACTCAATCAATATTAGGTGCTAGTTGGTATATGGGTAATATAAAAAATATTATAGTTACTATCATTTCAATTCTTACCAAATATCATACTCAATCACAAAGGGCTAGTTGATATTGGTGTATGATATCATCATTTAATTAACATTAAATTTAGCAAAAGGGCATATGCATCATTTCACATGCCTTAAAAAATTCATTTTTATGTCAACATTAGATCACATCTTTAACAACTAGTCATCGTTAATATAAGTTGACATATATACAAAAATTCACCATTTAATCAAATTAAATCAAATTAAGCAATAAACTTTCATGGCTTATTCATAGAAATTATGCCTATTCTTTCACTATGCTTCATAATCATCATATAGATCATATGTAAATACACTTAATCATATACATTATAATCTCCAACTAAATGCTTTAATCATCATTAAAGCGTCATTTAGCATGCCCAAATTAAAGCTTTAAAAATCCAGAATTTTTATTATGCACCATTCAAGACATGTATATGCTCATAAGCTAATACATCATCATGTATACTTGCTTTCAATGCATATTCCAAGTTTGCATGCCTCTAAAATATGTATCTTACATATAACTGAATTCAAAACTGAAAGCATATCATAATATACTCATGACAACCAAAACATGCAAAAAATTTAAGCTTTAAATTCTTTGTAATTGTCAAGCCAAACCATATATTAAGTTATACATGCATTGATCTAAATCACATCCTTTATGTTCCAAGCACAAAATAAACTCAAAATAAGATTGTATATCACCATATACAAGGCCACCATAACTTGCAACTATATGCCATGAATCAAAATTCATTCAACCTAAAATGCATAACATTGTCAAAAAAAGATTGTATATCACCATATACAAGGCTGCCATAACTTGCAACTATATTCCATAAATCAAAATTCATTTATCAACCTAAAATGCATAAGAATGTCAAAAGCAAACACACTAACATGCATCTATGAACATGTTGGACAGTATCAACCTTTTAATATGTATGACCCATAAGCTCTGTATCCAACCGATAATGTTTGAATTCAAGTCGAATTTATACAGAGACCAAGATTAACCTCTAGCAAAGCGTCATAGCCTCAAGTCAAAGTATCGCATGCACCTGTGGTGTTTAAAAGATTTGTTTCATAGTCATTGAAGCAACCATCTTTATATATATCCTTTGGTGGGGTCAGTTTGATGAACACGTCTATAACGTGCACTCATGTGTTATACCAAGCTATCAACAAATAACTTCGATATATGAGAATCGTTGTTACCTTTCAATAAGGTTGCTTAACACTATGATACTCTCATCACCATTACATGTTCCCTTCATTATTGTAATGCCAGGGTTATGGAGATTTCTAAAATGTCCACCTAATGTGTGCATAAGGTTCCCACTATTAGTTATCTGATCCCTTCATCACAATTCTACTATTCTAAGGCATGTTATTTGCACAATCATATTTGTAAAATAAAACCTACACATACATTTCATAACGTAAAATAAAATCGTGTCAGCACACAACCATAACTAATGTCAAGCCCCTTGAGCCAAGAGGAGTTTGACTGGCTAACTTAGTTGAATGTTCATTTTCGAGTCTTCACACTTGTCCTTTCTTCTCCAGTCTTCAATTATTACATAGTTTTACTTCCTAGTTACACAAGTATAAGAAAATAAAAACAACCTAATCTGAAAGAAGAAATGGGATGAAGGCAAGTAGCAAAGACCTTATTTGGGAATTACAACCTAAATATGAAATAAAGAATTTAAAAATATCCACAAGGGTTATTTGGTTGTATACTAGATACCATGCATACATGCATCCATACATATACATATCAATTAAAAATTAAAATTTAATTATTATTATCTTAAGAGTTAAATTCTTTTGGTCCTTAAAATTTTGAAAAATTGTAATTCAACCCCCAAAGCTCAAGAAAATCTTAATTCAATCCAAATTTGTCAAGCATGTAGGTGTGTTGTCTAGTCATGCATTTGGAATTCAACAAAATTCTAGAATAATGCATAGTTGAAGTCACAACTTAGGCATAATTGGAATGTAACCAGGATGAAGATGTAGAAAGAGACATGATTGAACAAAAATTGTTCAAGCCTTGTTTGCACCAAAAAGTGCAAGGTTGGACCAAATACTAGTCTAGCCATGCCATGCACAAAAAGTGCATGGTTGGACCAAATCATGAGTCAGTCATGATTGGACCAAATAAATGGTCCAACCATGCACCACTCATGGTGCAAAGGCTTGTCCACCTAACATGTCTATGTAAGTTTTGGAATAAGCCATGCAAAGAGGTTTCCAGACCTAGGTTTCTAAGTTTTTCAGCAATGAAATATCTAGAAAGCTCTCATTCTCTGTAAGCTAGTCACCAGGGTGAGGAAATACGACACATAAATGTCTTCTCATCGATGACAACCCTCAAATCATGTAGTCAATAGAATTCAAAGGCAATTTCATGCAATGACATAAAACCTACAACTTTCAACCAAAATTTAACTTGCAATTTCAACAAAACTTAATCAAAAATTTAGATACCATTACTTAATAATTTAACATAGTTTACATTATACATGATACCTAACAAATCATGAAACAACATGATTGCAAATCATTTTTTCCAATTTCATTCTTGATTATTCTGATTATATCCAATCAACACATAAAATTAATCAAAACATACCAACATGTATATATTTTCATGAACATAGGTTAAATGGTGGCTTTGATACCATTTTAAGGCTTTTAGGGTGTCAATAACAGACAGCGTAGTGAAATTTAAAATTTTAAAATCATAAAATCCTAGAAACCCTAGCCACAATACCTATTTTAGAACATATATTCATGAATATGCAAAAGACTCATAGGAACTTTTAGGTTTATACTAACATTGGTGGCTTCTCAAAGTCTTCATGTGGCTTGAGATTGAATGTTATCCAACCTTTAAGAGGCGATCTCTGAGTATCCACACAAAACATGAACATAGAAGGGGCAATCCAAGGAAAAGGTTGCTAGGGATTCTTTATTGGATTATATGTGTTTATAGCGAGAAGGAGAGAAAATGAAAACTTGTGGCTAGGGTTTCTATTGTATATGTCTTATAATTTTATTTTATTTGTAAAACACATTTTTATATGTGTAAGTGTTTGAGTGCAATAAGGATTTCTTCCAAACCTAGCACCCTAAACACACATGCATGGCTAACATGTAAACATGCACAACTAACATGTTTAACAACTTTCACGAGTGGCATACAAGTGTACAACTTAACAAGTTTTCAAGCCATGCATGGATGGCTCTGAAAGTATGCCACCCGACATTATTTTGAGCCTTGCATGACTAGACAATATTTTGTCCAGCTGTGCCATGCCTTAATAATCTTGTATCAAGTTTGACTTAGTGAAAACGTGGTTAACCAAATTCTTTTCTTCCCTAAACATTAAGATTATCATCAAATAATCCTTATCTGTGGGTTTGAATCAACCTCTATATATGTGTGACCCATAAGCTCTCTATTAAACCGATAATGTCTGAATTTAAAAAGAATTTAGATGCAAACCAAGATTGGCCTTTAGTAAAGCATCATGGCCACTCGGATAACAAAGTGTCAGCGGACATCTCTTAAGCTTTTATAACATCACAATTATATGCAATTGAATTCTTTCATCAACCAATATCTCTTGAGGTTGACACATAGAAATGTGTTTATCTTAATGATTTCTTGGTATAATTTGATACACATCAATGACTAACATGGATTAGACTACAACCTCATCCCACTATGGCCACAGAATCAAATAATCATAGATGTTATTCAATACTTTTATGTAAGATATCTTCTTTTGTGCTTAGAAGTGATAAATCCTTTATTGATCAACCATAGCCTTCATGTATCTAAAGATATGGCCGATTACTACCTTTATAGTTACCCTAATTATGACAACACATTGGATAACGTCAAACTACATAAATCTTTACATGAGACAGTCTGTCGACCTCAAGTCAAAGGATCACATGCATCTGTGGAGCTTAAAGGATTTATTTTATAAACACTAAAGTAACCATCCATATGGATATCTTTAGGTCAGGTCAATCTAATGAACAAGTCTATAATGTTTGTCCAAGTTGTCTACAATAACTTCGACATGTAAGAACTATTGTCACTTTTAGTGGGATTACTTAACACTATGATAATTCTATCATCATTACACATGCCCTTATTCATTGTAATGTCAGGATTACAAACGTTTCTAGAATGGCCATGTAATGCATACATAGGGTTCTCACGATTAGTCATCTAATCCACCTATCATAGTTTTATGATTTGATGGGCATGTTATTTGCATGATCATATAAATAGATAATGTAACACCCAGATTCAGGTATGCCAGTAAACTCTACTTTCAAAATTACCCCTAGAGTTGATTTTATAACTTGTTGTTTAAAGAAATTGTAAAAGAATTATAGAAAGTTACTAAATGAGCAATAATTTTCAAAGGGGGTAAAATGGTCATTTTAGAAGGATTTAAGAGACAAAGTGGGAATGTAATTGAATGGCACACTTGAAATTATATGGTGGTGCTAAGGGTTTTTGGTAATTGGCTAAGGATAAAATAGTCATTTTTGGAAAAAATTAAGGGTAAATTAGTCCAAAAAGCTTATAAAACCAACCAACTATTCATTTTCTTCTTCCTTAGTCGAGAATCTCCATAATTTTAACTAAAGTTTTTCCTTCAAGCAAAATTCATCAAAAAACCTAGCTAAATCACCTAATTTCTAGAGCCTCCACTTATAAAAAGTGTAGATTTATCAATTCTGGTAAGTTCTAAAGTAAAAAAAATTAATTTTTAAGAGATGTGAAGTTTAGAGTTTTGATAGATGATTATGTTTTTGATTGATTAAGGTTGCTAGGAAGAAGAAAAGAAGGAGGATAGACTTAAATCACCTAATTAGCAAAGAATAGGTAAGAATTTCATACTTTACATACTTGACGTAATTTGAGTTAGATTATTTAAATAACCTTTACTTATATAAGTGTGTAAGGTATTAGAATTAAGGTGATTTATGCTTAAAACAACAAAGAAATTCATTAAGACTTATGATGTAAATTTTGCCATAAGGGTATTTTAGATATTTCATAATCTTATTGTTAGCTTAGTGGAGTTTGTGTGTTGAATATATGAGAAATGATGAATTGATGAAAGAATTTGCACTAAAAGTAAGCATGTAATTTTTGACCATAAGGATAAACGTGTCATTTTATGTGATATAGGTTAATTTTGCTTAATTATGTGCATGATATATGTAAAAACCATCATAATAAATATGTATATTCATATGGAATGCATGAGATATATGTAAATGCATGAGAAAATATTATGATGCTCGATGAGGCTTGAAAAGAATAAGGAAAAACAATGAATGGGCATATTTCATGTTATGGTTATACATGCATACATGAGGAATCATAACATATGTATGATTTCAGAAAAATAAAGAAAGAGGAAAAACATTTTCTAAGTTATAAATTTTTTCAGAAAATGAAAAACAAATGTTTTTAGTTTTATAATGACTCATATGATACAGGAAAACAGAAAGCATGCTTAAAATTCTTACACGTGAACTGTACTGTATGGAAACAAAGAAAAATATCGGTTGTACTATGTGGACAGCCAGCTGTACTGTGTGAATAGCAAAGAAAAATATCAACTGTACTATGTGGACAACAAAGAAAAAAATTAGTGAAATATGCTTGTAAAAGAGGATTGTACTTTGTATGGTGACTGCGAGTATTGTCATATATAGTTTAGACCGGTCAATGAAAATATTTGGAAAAAAAAAAGAGAAAGAATTAGCAAATATTTTATGAAAGTCATTTGCATTAGAATCATGCATGCAAGCCTATGTAGCTGATAAAGAGTTGAGAAAAATGTATGATCAAAAAATAGAAAAGTCATGACACTCATACATGCATAAATCATAACGAACGAATCATATTTGTATAGTAAGGAAATGAATAAATGGGTGAAAAAAAGAGAATTATGATATGTGTTTAATGCGTGTTCTGTGTCAATTATTTTGTTTGTAAATAGCCCAGACACGCTGAGTATGGAAAATATTAGTACCGGTATGAAATACTTTGAGTAGCAAGTATGATTTTCTTATTGAGCCATGGTCGCTCGCTCCGTTTAATTTAATATTTTACAGGTAAAAAGTTGCAACAAAGGTTCCCGAGGAGCACTAGTGAGACATGAGGCTAAGGGAGGAAGACACTATATTTTTGTTGATTTATATGTTTTTGATGTATATGTGAATATATGCATATATTTCAAGTATGTGAATATATAAAGTATGTGTGTGTATATATATATATATATATATATATATATATATATGTATATATATAGGACTAGTCATTGAAATTGGTTATAAAGTTTTGGTGGGTGGTAATTTTTATAATGGTTACTATTAAGTATTTATTTTGTTAATTGTGATTAAGTTGATGAAAATCTAGTCGGTTGGTAGGACTGGTTTGTGTGAATTGCTAAGTAAGAGTGTTATAGGACATAATTAAAAATAATAAAAAAATATTCCCCGAGCCCTCTAAAATAGGGAAAGTCTTGCCGTTTTTCTGTAACACACCTATTCGTGAGGAGAGGTTGCATTTTTGGTACCAGAGCACGATTTTGGGCGCTTAAAGGTGGATATAATAAAATATGTTATAATATAATATGTTATAATATTTATATATAGTTTTGCATTCTGGTATTGCATAGGTGCCCCTCATGTCTCATAGATCAACTCCCGAGAATTGATTGCATTAAGTTATTTTCTTTGCCTGTATTCAAATAATAGAATGATAAAATCCTTATGTAGTTACACTTATGTAGTTATTAGATGAGGAGTACCACAAGATGAGGATGAGGTCGTGGAAAAGGTATTCAAAGAGAGACAGGAGAGTCGTCTAACCCTACCCCATCAGGGGTTTAGGATGTAGGCTAACAGAAATTAGAGATATAGTCCGTCAGGTGTTGATCGAGAGTCAAGATAGACCCACACTTGAAAATATAGCCAGAGATGCCATCCGAGATGAGATTAGAAGTGAGATTCGTGAGGAGGTCATACAAGAAATTAGAAATGAAATGAAGAATAAGGGGGGAGGAGAAGTTGGAGCTCAAAGGCAGTTTGAGTCCATTTATTCCTTACCTAGTCAGCATACCCCTCATGAATTTAAAGGTACTAAAGATCCTTTAGTGGCTGATTAGTGGATCAAACAGGTGGAAAGTACCATGAATTTATTTCCTATGATCGATAGAGAAAAAATTCGGTATGCCGGTTTCTTGATAAGGGAGAGGCCTGTGTATGGTGGGACTTAGCTAAAGAAACCAGAAATATGGATCTGATGACTTGGCAGGCTTCAAAAGGGCATTTAAGGCCCAATATAGAACAACTGATGTGGTAGCAGTCAAAGTTCAAGAGTTTATTTCTTTGTAGTAGAAGAAGGGTTCAGTAAAGGATTATTCTACCCGTTTTGATGTCCTATCTAGTTTTGCTCCAAGTATGGTGAGTACACCTAGTCTCCGACTTAATAGATTTCTTCAAGGCCTTAGACCGGAGATAGCCTTGCATGTGATAGCTAGACCACAACCTCCTCAAAGTTATGAAGAGGCATTAGAGAGAGTATTGAGGTTAGAGGTATATGTTAATAAGCTACCCAGGAATGCACCCTCCATGGCAACACCTCCATCATTGACAGCACCCCAAACAGTGATGCCAAGTTGGTCAGATCTACCTATTTCATTGACTATTTCAACACCTGCTACAATATCAAGGGGTAGTTCAATTGGCTCTAGTTTCATAAATAATAAGGGAAAAAGAATATTCCAGTTAAAAACAAATAGAAAAGGCAAGAAGAGTGACAAGAAGCTTAGAAAAGAAAATATTCCCCAGTGTTAGATTTGTGGGAGACGTCATAGTGGGGAATATTGGTACCAATAGAAATAGGTGATTTGTTATAGATGCCGACAGCTAGGGCATATATCAAAGGATTACTAGAGTACCAAAGTGCCAGTCCTAATACAGCCACAACAAATCCTGATTCCGCCATTGCAGCCAGGGAGAGGTACTAATGCATGAGTCTATACAACTACCCATAGTCAGGCGGAGGCTAGCCCATCTGCAGTTACTGGTCAGCTTTTATTCCACTCTGTTCTCTTGTATGCATTGATTGATTCAGGAGCTACACACTCCTTTATTGCACTAGGGGTTATTGAAAGGGTAGGTTTAGTGCTTGTTAGATCTACCCATTCCATTAGAGTTGAAATGTCGGATAGTGGGAGTGTGATTACTGATAAGATGTTAAGGGACCAGATGGTAGTGATACATGGGAGAGAGTTAAAGGTGGACTTGATTGTCATTGATATGCTCGATTTTGATGTTATCCTGGGCATGGATTTCTTAGAAAGATATGAAGTCAAGATTGACTATAGAAAGAAAAAGGCTCGATTCCAACTCGACAATGGGGATCACTTCAGTTTTAGAGAGGGCTATCAACCTAGTATGATGATCAGCAGTGTAAAGGCACAAAAAATATTGAAAAAAAGGTGTACGAGATATTTAGCTCATATGGTACATGAGCGTGATATTCAAAGATTGGGTGTTCAGGATGTCCTAATAGTACGAGATTTTCTAGATGTTTTTCCTGATGAGCTACCAGGTTTACCTCTAGAGAGAGAGTTGGAGTTTAGTATAGAGTTGGAACCTGGCTCAACCCCAATTTCAAAAGCTCTTTACCGAATGGCTCCAACTGAATTACAAGAATTAAAGAAACAGTTACAAGAACTTTTAGATAAGGGTTTTATTAGACCCAGTCACTCTCCTTGGGGAGCGCCTATACTATTTGTCAAAAAGAAAGATGGGTCGCTCCGTATGTGCATAGATTACAGAGAGTTGAATAAACTGACAATGAAGAATAAATATCCATTGCCTTGAATTGATGATTTATTTGATCAATTGAAAGGAGCTTTTGTGTTCTCTAAAATTGACTTGAGGTCGGGTTATCACCAGGTGAGGATTGTAGAGCAAGATATTCCAAAGATAGCTTTTCGAACCCGCTATGGGCACTACGAGTTTGTGGTGATGCCCTTTGGATTGACTAATGCCCCAATAGTCTTTATGGATTTAATGAATCTAGTATTTCATGATTGTCTTGACAAATTCTTGGTGGTATTTATTGATGATATCTTGATATACTCCAGATCAGAAGAAGAACATGCTGAACATTTGAGATTTGTGCTACAAAGATTAAGAGAAAAAAAATTGTATGCCAAATTCTCTAAGTGTGAATTCTGGTTGGATCGAGTAGTATTTTTGGGACAGGTGGTTACTAAGGAAGGTACAACTGTAGACCCTAGTAAAGTGGAAACAATACTTGAATGGGTAAGGCCGAAGACGGTGAAAGAGATCAGAAGTTTTTTAGGGCTAGCCAAATATTATAGGAGATTTGTATAAGGTTTTGTCTGGTTGGCCAAGCCACTTACAACTCTTACTAGACAAGGAACTCCTTTTCTATAGATTGATGCTTGTGAAAAGAGTTTCCAAAAGCTAAAGAGGCGGTTGACTACAACTCCTATTTTAGTATTACCAGAAAAGGGTGTAAACTATGATATTTATTGTGATGCCTCGCATAATGGCTTGGGAGCCATACTGATGCAGAGGGGTAAGGTGATAGCGTATGCCTCTCGACAGTTAAAAGATTATGAAACATTCTACCCTACCCATGATTTAGAATTAGTGGTAATGGTTTTTGCTTTAAAAATTTAGAGGCATTTTTATATGAAGTTAAATGTAATATTTACACTGACCATAAAAGTCTAAAATATTTTTTCACTCAAAAAGACTTGAATATGCGACAAAGAAGATGGTTGGAGCTAGTCAAAGATTATGAATGTGATATTAAATATCAGCCGGGTAAAGCAAATGTGGTAACCGATGCCTTGAGTAGAAAGATTGCCATAACTCATCTCACCACTCAGATAGAGTTACAAAAAGAGTTTCAGAGGGAATAGATTGAGGTGATAGGGAGTCAGGTGGCCAGATTGGAAATTCAACCTAATCTCCTCAATGAAATAAAAAAGAAACAAGTAAAAGATTTATGGTGCCAGAAAATGAGTCAACAAATATGTGAGGGGAAAGCAATTGAGTTTCAAATGATAGATGATGTGCTCAAGTTCAAAAACAGGGTATGTATTCCCCAAGATCTAGAATTGAGGAAGAAAATCTTGAGTGAAGCACATGACATATTTTACACTGCCCACCCTAGAGGAGTAAAGATGTGTCAGGATTTAAAGAAAACTTATTAGTGGATAGGTATAAAGAAAGATATTGGTGACTATGTAGCCAAGTGCTTGGTATGTCAACAGGTTAAGGCCGAGCATCAGAGACCTTCAGGTTTGCTCCACCCACTTAGTATTCCTGGATGGAAGTGGGAAGATATTTCAATGGATTTCATCATTGGCTTACTTCGAGTACAAAAAGGCTATAATGCACTATAGGTGATTGTAGATAGATTGACTAAATTGACATATTTAATTCTAGTGAAAGACAGTTTTGCTTTAGATCAACCGGCCCAGATTTATGTAAGGGGGATTATGAGATTACATGGCGTACCCAAAACTATTGTGTTAGATGAAGACCCTAGATTTGCTTCAGTTTTTTGGGGTAGTTTACAAAAAGCATTGGGTACTAGGCTGGCATTTAGCACAACATAATATCCTCAAACAGATGGCCAGACAAAAAGGGTGAATCAAATACTAGAGGATATGTTGAGGGCCTGTTGTTTAGATTACAAAATGACTTGGCATGAAATGGTTCCATTGATAGAATTTGCATATAATTATAGTTACCAGTCCACCATTAAAATGACACCATATGAAGCTCTTTATGGAAGAAAGTGTAGATCCCCATTACATTGGGATAACATAGGAGAGCGAGATGATTTGAGTCAAGTTCTTGGGTCTGAGTTAACCCAGAGGATGGTGGAAGATATAAAAACTATCAAGACTAGATTGAAGCAAGGTCAGGACAGACAAAAGAGCTATGCAGATTTGAAAAGGAAAGAAGTAGAGTTTCAACCAGGTGATAAAGTTTTTGTTAAAGTAGCCCTTTACAAGCACGTGATGAGATTTGGAAGAAAAGGGAAACTTACTCCAAGATTTATTGGCCCATTTGAAATTTTAGAAAGAGTAGGCAAGGTGGCTTATAGACTTGCACTTCCACCTAGTATGGATCAAGTTCATAATGTATTTCAGATTTCTTTACTGAGAAAGTATATTAGCGATCCTTCGTATGTATTGAAATCAAATGATGAGGAATTAAAAGAAGATTTAGCTTATGAGGAGTAACCGGTGCGGATACTAGAGAGAAAAATAAAAGAGCTCCGAAATAAGACAATTCCATTAGTAAAAGTATTATGGAAGAATCATAAGGTGGAAGAAGCCATATGGGAGATTGAGCAACAAATGAGAGAGAGATTTCCCAATCTATTTGTTTAAATTTTGAGAACGAAATTCTTTTAAAGGGGGAAGAAATGTAACACCCGAATTTAGGTATGCTAATAAACTCAACTTTCAAAATTACCCCTAGAGTTGATTTTATAACTTGTTGTTTAAAGAAATTGTAAAAAAATTATAGAAAGTTACTAAATGAGCAATAATTTTCAAAGGAGGTAAAATGGTTATTTTAGAAGGATTTAAGAGACAAAGTGGAAATGTAAATTGAATGGCACACTTGAAATTATATGGTGGTACTAAGGGTTTTTGGTAATTGTCTAAGGATAAAATAGTCATTTTTGGAAAAGATTAAGGGTAAGTTAGTCCAAAAAGCTTATAAAACTAACCAACTATTCATTTTCTTCTTCCTTAGTCGAGAATCTCCATAATTTTAACTAAAGTTTTTCCTTCAAGCAAAATTCATCAAAAAACCTAGCTAAACCACCTAATTTCTAGAGCCTCTAGTTATAAAAAGTGTAGATCTATCAATTCTGGTACATTCTAAAGTAAAAAAATTTAATTTTTAAGAGATGTGAAGTTTAGAGTTTTGATGGATGATTATGTTTTTGGTTGATTAAAGTTGTTAGGAAGAAGAAAAGAAGGAGGATAGACTTAAATCACCTAATTAGCAAATAAAAGGTAAGAATTTCATACTTTACATACTTGAAGTAATTTGAGTTAGAGTATTTAAGTAACCTTTACTTATATAAGTGTGTAAGGTATTAGAATTAAGGTGATTTATGCTTAAAACAATAAAGAAATTCATTAAGACTTATGATGTAAATTTTGCCATAAGGGTATTTTAGATATTTCATAATCTTAGTGTTAGCTTAGTGGAGTTTGTGTGTTGAATATGTGAGAAATGATGAATTGATGAAAGAATTTGCACTAAAAGTAAGCATGTAATTTTTTACCATAAGGATAAAAGTGTCATTTTATGTGATATAGGTTAATTTTGCTTAATTATATGCATGATATATGTAAAAACCATCATAATAAATATGTATATTCATATGGAATGCATGAGATATATGTAAATGCATGAGAAAATATTATGATGCTCAATGAGGCTTGAAAAGAATAAGGAAAAACAATGAAAGGGCATATTTCATATTATGGTTATACATGCATACATGAGGAATCATAACATATGCATGATTTCAGAAAAATAAAGAAAGAGGAAAAACATTTTCTAAGTTATGCATTTTTTCAGAAAACGGAAAACAAATGTTTTTGGTTTTATAATGACTTATATGATACAAGAAAGTAGAAAGCATGCTTAAAATTTTTACACGTGAACTATACTATGTGGACAGCAAAGAAAGATATTGGTTGTACTATGTGGACAACCAGTTGTATTGTGTGAACAGCAAAAAAAAATATCAGTTATACTGTATAGACAACAAAGAAAAAAATAGTGAAATATGCGTGTAAAAGAGGATTGTACCTTGTATGGTGACTGCGAGTATTGTCATATGTAGTTTAGACCGGTCAATGAAAATATTTGTAAAAAAAAAAAAAAAAAGAGAAAGAATTAGCAAATATTTTATGAAAATCATTTACATTAGAATCATGTATGCAAGCCTATGTGGTTAATAAAGAGTTGAGAAAGATGTATGATCAGAAAATAGAAAAGTCATGACACTCATACATGCATAAATCAAAACGAATGAATCATATTTATATAGTAAGGAAATGAATAAATGGGTGAAAAAAAAAGAATTATGATATGTGTTTAATGCGTGTTCCATATCAATTATTTTGTTTGTAAATAGCCCAGACACGCTGAGTATGGAAGAGATTAGTACTGGTATGAAATGCTTTGAGTAGCGAGTATGATTTTCTTATTGAGCCATGGTCGCTGACTCCGTTTAATTTAATATTTTACAGGTAAAAAGTTGTAGCAAAGGTTCTTGAGGAGCACTAGTGAGACATGAGGCTAAGAGAGGAAGACACTATATTTTTATTGATTTATATGTTTTTGATGTATATATGAATATATGTATATATATATATATATATATATATATATATATATATATATATATATATATATACACATACTTGATATAGATTTTGGTGGATATGTATATATTTTGTTTCCTATATGTATATATGTGATTGTATATATATATATCTATATATGTATATATATATATATGACTAGTCATTGAAATTGGTTATAAAGTTTTTGTGGGTAATAATTTTTATAATGGTTACTATTAAGTATTTATTTTGTTAATTGTATTAAGTTGATAAAAATCCAGTCGGTTGGTAGGACTGGTTTGTGTGAATTACTAATTGGGAGTGTTACAGGGCATAGTTAAAAATAATAAAAAAAATATTCTCCGAGCCCTCTAAAATAAAGGAACTCTTACCGTTTTTTTGTAACACACCTATTCGTTAGGAGAGGTTACAGACAACATATAAATTGAATAGTAATAAATCCTTTGTTAATTATTAACATAAAAATTACATCCATAAATGTCAAATTTGATTGACTTTGAGACACCTACCCTAAAAGTTCCAATGAACAGGAGCTTAATTAGGGTGTTATGTTGGAAGATACCAATTAAATCTTAAACTTAATATTTATGTTGAGGGTTTTATTATTTAGTCTTATTAGATTTTAACCATGTGTTAGGTGATATTTGCTAAATAAAACTTACACATACATTTTGCAATGTAAAATAAAATGTGTCAGCATACAACCATAACTAATGTAAAACCCTTCAAGCCAAGAGAGTTTGACTAGTCAACCTAAATGAATCTTCATCTTTAAGTCTTCGCGCTTGTCTTTTCATCTCCAGTTTTTAATTATTACATGACTTTATTTCCTAGATAAAAAAATTCTAAGAAAATAAAAACAACCTAATCTAAAAGAAGAAAGGGGATAAAAGCAGAATGCACATGCCCCATTTAAGAATTACAACAAGGAAATAAAATAATAAATAAAAAAATCCACAAAGGTTCTTTAGTTGTGTACTAGACACCATGCATATATACACCTATAAATATACTTACCAATTAAAAATTAAAATTTTAATTATTATTATCTCAAGTGTCAAATTTTTTTGGTCCTTAAAGTTTTACAAAATTATATCCAACCCCCAAAGCTAAAGAAAATCTCAATTAAGTCCAAATTTGACAAAACAAGACTAAATCATAATTTTTAACTTTACCAAGTGTGCAAGTATGACGTCTAATGGTGCACCTAGAATTCATTGAAATTCTAGGATGTTGCATGACTAAAGTCATGACTTGGCCACGATTAGAAAGACCAAGGTGGCTAGCACCAAGGATAGATCACAACTAGACAAAAATTGCTCTAGTCGTGCAAAACACCAATAAAAAGGTAGGCTGGACCAAAAATTTATCCAGCCATGCAAATCACATGGTGTCAAGGCACCAAGAGATAGGTATGGTTGGACTAAAAATTGGTCTACCAAGCTACACATTTGTTACCAAGGCATTTTGAAATAGTCATGGTTGAACCAAAAATTGGTCCAACTGTGCTTTATGCTTTAAATTCCATTCTTGACTTTCTGGGTTTTCTAGCAACAGAAAATCCTAAAAACCTTCCAATTTTCAGTAGGCTTATCTCCAGGGTGAGGGATAAGGCATGTAAATCGTACTCACATTAGTGATAACCCTCAGATCACGTAATCAACAAGATTTCAAGGCGATTTTGTGCAACAACATAAAACCTATGGCATTCAACCAAAACTTAGACATGCAATATCAACAAAACTCAAACAAAATTAAGAAATCAACACTTAGCAATTTAACACAGTTACAATATACATGATACTCAACAAATCATGCAACAACGTGATTGCAAGTAATTTTTATTAATTTTAACAATTTTGATTAATTCAATTACATGCAATTTACATATAAAACAATCAAAACTAACAACAGGAATATATTTTCATAAAAATATGCTAAACAATGGCTCTAATACTGCTGTAGGGTTTTTAAGGCGTCGATAATTAGTAGTACAATAAAATTTAAAAATTTAAAAATCATACAAACTTGAAAATAATGACCAAGATAGCTTTTTTAAATATACATTCATGAACATGAAAAGACACTCATAGGATGTTTTAAGTTTATACTTGCATTGATTGTTTCTTTAACCTTCACATGGTAAGAGAAAGAACATTATCCAAACCTCACGAGGTGGCACCTTAGTATCCATGCGAAGCACGAATGTGATAGAGGAAATCCAAGCAAAGAGGATACTAAAGCTCTTGGTTTGATTCACTGTTCAGGTAGGAGGAGAGAAAGATTGAGCAAGTGGTGGTTAGGGTTTCACTCATTTTCTGGTCTCATTTAATACATAAATAATTATGCCTTATATATATATATATATATATATATATATGCACATGTTTGGGCTTTATTAGAATTTTAAGCATGCAAGACATCCTTCAACACATACATGCATAGATGGCATGTAAACATGCATAATTGACATGTTTCAAACATTGCATGGGTGGATATTCTTTTGTCTAGCCGTGCATGCCTTTATTTTCTTATTTTTCTTTTCATGGTGCCAATTTTGCCATGCTTATGCACTTTTGTCAAGACATAGTCAAATCAAGCCCTTTCAACTTATTGGGCAAACCTTGTCCATGTGTAATCTTTCTATCTTTCCTTAACACCAAGATTATCAACAAACAATTCACTCCTCTAAGTTTGATTCGAATCCTATATTTGTGTGACCTATAAGCTCTTTATCAAACCGATAGTATCTAGTTTTAAGTTGAATCTAAACATTAACAAAGATTAGTCTCTAGCATAGCATCACGACTGCTTGGGCAATTGAGTGTCAAGAAATATCTCTTAAACTTTTACAACATCACAATTACGTGTAATTCAATCCTTTCATCAACCAATATCTCTCGAGGCTAAGACATAGAAATATGTCTATCTCAGTGATTCTCCGGTATGAACTAATACACATCAATGACTAACATGGATTAGACTATAACCTTATCCCATTGTGGACACAAATTCAAGTTGTCATAGATGTCATTCAGTACTCTCATATGAGATATCTTTCCCTGTGCTCAGAAATGACAAATCTTTTATTGATTAGCCATAACCTCTATGTATCTCATGATATGACCAATTATTACTATTATAGTTACCTCAATTATGGTAGCATGTTCGATAGTGTCAAACCATATCAATCCTTACATGAGATGGTCTAACAACTTTAACTCAAAGGATCACATACACCTGTAGTGGTCAGAAGATTTATTCTATAGACACTAGATTAACCATCCAATGAATATCCTCTAGTCGGGTTAGTTTGATAAACATATCTACAATGTGTATCCATGTGTTACACCAAATTGTCTATAATAACTTTTGGTAGGGTTGTTCAACACTATGATAGTCCCTTCGTTATTACATATGCCCTCATTCATTATAATGTCAAGATTACAAATGTTTCTATAATGGCCATTAAAAATGTGTATAAGGTTCCCATGATTAGTCATCTAATCCTTATCATTATAGTTCTATCATTTTAAGGGCATTTTAGTTGTATAATCATATAAATAGATGACATATGAATTGAATAACAATAAATCCATGATCAATTATTAATATAAAATTACATCCACAAATGTCAAATTTGATTAGATCTAGGGCACCTACCCTAACATATTCCACCAAAAGATCATATGTATGTGTTGGTTGACATGACCAAAAGATTGAATGACATCACATATGTGTGTTGATCGGTATAGTTTTTCCTTTATGGTACTAGCTAGTATCATACATTTACATGGCCAACAACTTCACACTAAGTGCACGATTGGTAATTTAGGTACATAGCTATGCACTTGGTCAAAGTTTGGTCAACTAGATCCTTTCAACCCTAAATGGCAAACCCAGTTCATTTACTATCTCTCTTGGACCCTAAACATTGGGATTGTCAACAAATAATTCACACCTTTGAGTTCAACTTAACTCCTTTATACGTATGATCCATAAACTCTTTATCAAATCACTAGTGCCTAGATTTGGGTCAAATCTTAACACAAACCATGTTGGCCTCTAGCAAACCATCATAGCCACCTAGATGATAAAGTGTTAGTAGATATCTCTAAAGGCTGAGATATATCTCAATGGTTCCTCAATATGAACTGATATGCATCGATCACTAACTCAGATTAGGTTACAACCTTATCTCATTGTGGTCACAAATTCAAATAATCACAGATGTTATTTGGTATTCTCATATGAGATATCTTCTCTTATGCTTAGAAGTGAAAAATCCTTTATTGATCAACCATAGCCTTCATGTATCTCACTATATGTTTGATTGCTACTTTTATATATACTTCAATTATGATGACACGTCGAATAACGTCAAACCATACTATACCAATCTTTACATGAGATAGTCTAATAACCTTAAGTCAATAGATCATATGCACTCGTCGTGTTTAGAGGATTTATTTAATAAACACCAAAATGACCATCTATATGGATATCCTTTCATCGAGTTAGTTTAATGAACACATTTACAATATGTGTCCATGTGTTACACCAAGTTGTCTACAACAGTATCGATACATGAGAACTGTTGCCATATTTGATGGGGTTGCTCAACACTATAGTAATTTCATCATCATTACACGTTCTTTTAAACATTGTAATGTCAAGATTATGAACGTTTCTCAAATGGCCATTTAATGTGTACATAGGGTTCCCACGAACAGTCATTTGATCCCCTCATCATAGTTTTACCTTTCTAAGAACATTTTATTCATACAATCATATAAATAAACAACATGTAAATTGAATAACAATAAATCATTTTATTATTGATTAATATAAAACTACATCCACAAATGTCAAATACAATTGGCTTTAAGACACCTATCCTAACATAAGCTTATAATTAGACAATATCACCTTATTAGGGAAATCATTCATTGAGGTGACATACATATAATAAGGATTGACATAAATAACAGTTTGGTTAACCTATTGACAAAGCCTCTGTCATAGCAAAAACATGATAGACATGTAGTAGGAAACGATATCAGATATATGACTGATTCACTATAGTGCAAATAAGAGATTGTTAGGGTAGGTGTCTTAAAGCCAATCACATTGGACATTTGTAATTGTAATTTTATATTAATCATTAATAAAGGATTTATTGCTATTCAATTCATGTGTCAATTAATTATATGATCATACAAATAACATGCCTTTAGAATGGTAGTATTATGGTGAGAGGATTAGACAACTAATCATGGGAATCCATTACACATATTAGTGCCCTAAAAGCAAGTATACTAGTAGGGTTCTTCTTTTCATTCTGCTACATTTTCAATTATCAGTGCCCTAAAAACTAAACATACATTCGATTTTATTTAGATTGTAGTTCATTATGAACTATTTATAACTACCCAAAAAATTTTAGAGAATCAAATTCACCTTGAGTTTGTCAAGTATGACAACTTTGTATACATCTAACTACTTTAGGATGTTAATCATCTTTATGATACGATCATTCAGAGGTCTTCTTTCCTTTAGTCTCATTTCAAAAAATGTCACACATAATTTGTATTTGACAAGTACTAAATTGTCGCCACACAACTTTTGTAAGGTGACAAGGATATCAAATATGTTTTGCATATTTTCATGTTTCTTTTGAAGCTTTTGGTTCATCGACGCCAATATGTAGCTTTGGGTTGTCAAATTATCTTCTTTCCAGTTTTTGAAAACTTCCTTTTTCTTGTTTTATGGTATCTGGAGCCAAATCAATAAGAATGGGCGCTTCTAATACATATATACACTTTTTGAAACTGAGAATGATTCTCAAGTTTTTGAACCAATCATTGAAGTTTGGTCTGGTTAGGATGTTATTATTCAAAATTCATAATAGTACATTATTGGCCATTTTTAGATTATCCCAAAAATTAGAGAAACTACAAAGAAAATAGTTTTATTAGTGCCTCGTATAACTTTAAACCTTTAATGCATAATCACATTAGCTTCTACTATTTTATTCGAATCCTACACTCACTTAAACAAAATCTAAAAATTTTTCTTAGATTAAATTTCTAGTGGGAAGTCAAATTCTTATTAAATTTAAATAACCTTACGTAATATAATGTTTATCTAGCAAAAGAGAAAGAATACAAAATGAGAGACTTTCCTAGGACAAACCCCTAGGTAAAGCCTAAAAGAAGCTAAAAATGACCTAATGTCTAAACAAATACAAACCATACTATAAACACCCACAAACCAAGCCAAGTGGCCAAAAACAAAAACACCAACAACCAAAACCCAAAGGCTACACAAACAACAAGCCTAACAATAAGAACCAAAACCAAACACAAACATAAAACTAAGCAAGAGCAAGTGACCAACAAGAATCAAGCATGTCATAGCTCTAAAGCACTAACTCCCCAAGAACTATTGAAAGATAAAATAGATAAAGATGAAGATGTGAACAAGCATTATACATGGTGAAAAAGAATGGACCAAGACATACAAGCTCAAAATGAGAAAGATGGAAAAATTACGTACTCTTTTGCCTCCTATGGAAAATAGGATGATGGAAGAGCTCTTCAAGTGCAAAAGCTCCAAAGTAAGTCTACCAAAAGCCTTCTTTCACTTTTGGCCAAGAGAGGAGAGAAAATGAAAGGAGATAACTTTTATTTTAAGTGAGAGAAAGTGTTTTGTAAAATGAATTGAAGTTAGCTTAAATGAACTAAAATCCACCATTTTATAATGGTAGGCCTAAATGCAGTTTGTTAATTCTCTTTTGACCGAAAAAATTCTCAATTTGTTGACTTGACAAGCATGTATATCAATTATATACTTTAGGCATCCTAGTTTCATCTCACCAATATTTTAACCTTTAAAATGTTATCTTTGAACCTTATACAATATTTGAACCTTCAGAAAGTACTAGCCAACCCCAGATAATCAGTCTTTACTCTTGAAAGCTTGGTTTATTGTTATGACCCTTTAGGTTGATCGTGGCATAGTCATGAGTCTCTTTTTGGATGATTCTAAAAGCATCCAAAAACCCAATGACTATGGTAAAGATCTAACAATGTGTCATTACCTCTAAACCGCGATGAAAAAATACTCTATTGAGCCTAATATCCCTAATCATATGTTTCATGTAGGTAATATCCTTCTATTGCCAAATATGGTTCAGATTTATGGATCATCAAAACCCTAATTTCGATTTTATATGAGTTATTAATTTAAATATTTAAAACTCGCCATTACAAACATCTTTCACATGACTTGCATTATACTTTGGCCAGAGATTTGATTCTCAATATTTATCAACATTTATTTTAAATCTTAGATCTAGATCAACTTAGCAGATATTTAAAACCTAAAACTTTCTAAGTCAAGGGATCCTATCTTAAGCATCATTCTTCTTTATATACAAATAGCATATGATCAATATGGTTTGTCCTATGAGATGTGATTAACCCCGTATATATACATCATATGAATCACACATATTTGTATCAGATCTGACCATAATTTTTTCGATCAAAAGATTACTTCATACACTAGTACGTTCTTATGATAAGTCATTGACTACGATTTGATGACCATGTGACTTATCGTTATTTGGTCATGTTTAAAAAATAGTTCTCTAACTGTTAATCCTTATCAATACCATAATGATATGACCATCATTGTCACCCGGTACTAATGTCATCTCATGGCATTCAACAGAGGTATTTGATATGCCTATTTTGTCATATAATTGCCCAAGCTATGTTACATTCGTAAAAAAAAATTCGATGACTCAGTTAGTATATTAAATGAGTCATCTGGACAGTTCACATACATACTTTATATCATCACAAATAAAAGAAAACAACTTATGCATTTGAACAAAAAGACTGTTTCTTTTATTAATAATTCACATAAATGTACATATAAGATTAAAATGCCCCTAAAATTGACAACATAAATGGTTCCTAAGGTATACACTAATAAAACTCTTACTTGCACTAAAGCCATTTGTTGTTGTATCATATACCCATCTTCCCAAGATGATGGTCTAGCTATTCCAGTGTCATTGCCTTAGTTAGTGGGTTAGCCACATTTTCTACTAACGACTTCTTATGTATTATTATTTCTCTAGTTCCTATGAATTCTGTCAGAATGTGAAACTTTTGTTAAATACGTTTGGACCTTTGATACATCTTTGGTTCTTTTACCTGTGTAATAGTATCAGTATTATAGTAAAACATGATTATCGAATAAGCCATGTTTGGAACCACACCAAGTTTAGATACAAACTTATGCATAAATACAACCTCTTTTGCTGCTTTTAAAGCGAAAATATATTCAATGTATATGGTAGAGCTAGTTATGGTTGACTATTTAGAACTTTTTCAACTAACCATACCCTTATTACAGATGAAAATGAACCTTAATGTAGACTTTCTATCATTAACATCTTATTGGAAATCAAAGTTTAAGTACCCATGAATATTTAAATTTGAACACATAGCTCAAAGCAAGATCTTTAGTCCTTCTTAAGTACTTAAGGATTAATTTCATAATTGATCAATGTTTTTCCTCTAGATTAGCCTGATATCTGCTCGTAACACTTACGACAAATGTTATATCAGGTCTCATACATGACATTACATATATAAGCCCTCCCACTATTGAATCATAGAGCACATTACACATTTATTGTCACACTTTATAGGTCTTTGGACCCATATCTTTAGAAAGATGAAGACCATGAATGAAGGGCAAAAGTCATCTTTTCAAAGTTTTCCATGTTGAACCTTTTCAACAATTTTTCTTTGTATAATTTTTAAGATAATCTAGTTATCCTTTTCGTTCTATCTTTATAAACACAGATTTAAAGGACATAGGTCATATCTCCTAAGTCTTTCATCGAGAAGGTTCTTGATAACCAAATTTTAATCTCATTTATCATCCCAATGTCATTACCCATTAATAGTATGTTATCAACATACATACAATATAAGGAATGTTACGATACAATCCTTAGCCCATTTGTAAACACAGGTTCATCTAGATTCTTTTCAAAATCAAACGATTTAATTATTTTATTGACTCAGATATTCTAACTTCTGGAAGCTTGCTTCAATCCATAATGGATTGATGCAACTTACATACCTTATGTTTTTTGAAGGTGGATACAAAACCTATGGGTTGATCCATATATATGTTTTCCTCAATGAATCCATTAAGGGAAGTGGTATTGACATCCACCTGCCAGATTTCATAATTATGGTATGTTGCAATAACTAACATTATTCGGATGGATTTAATCATAATTAAAGGTGAATAAGTTTCCTCATAATACAAGCCTTGTTTCTAAATATAACTATTTGCTACTAGTCATGAATAATAGGTCTCTACTTGTTTGTCCTTGTAGATCTTTCTCTAAAAAATTCACTTACAACCAATAAGAACAATTCCTTTTGGTGGATCTACAATTGTCCAGACTTGATTAATATGCATGGATTCTATTTTAGAATTCATGGCTTCTGAATTTGTATCCAATACAATTTTCTCAAAGTTTTTAGGATCATCATTCTGATCTATTTCTCTAACTGAGCAAGATTTAAAATCTCTATTTGAAGGTCTAGACACCCTAGAAGATCTTTGTGTTGGAACCATAATATTTGATAGTGAGGATCATTGAGTGGACATCCAACTTTAGTATTGTTGGTTTGAGGTTTTTTGGAATCTTCTTTGAGCTCAATGTTTCTTCGTGAACCGCCTTTTTCCAACTCTTTCTTGAGCAGATGTGTATATCTATTGACTATTATTCTTTGATCTGTTGGGAAGTAAAAGTAATATTCTAAACTATCTTTATGATATCTTATAAACTGACCTTTTTCTAATCTAACATCCAACTTACCTGATTTAATTACTTTTACATAAGTTAGACATCCCCAAATTTTTATATAGATGAGACTTGGGCGTTCAGAATACCATAACTTGTATGGTGTTTTCTAGACTGATTTTCATGATACTTGATTTAGGATGTGCATAGTAGTCTAGAGGGCATATCTTCACAATGACGTTAATAAGTTAGTGAAACTTACCATTGATTTTACTTTATCCAATAGAGTACAATTTCTTCTTTTAGATATACCATTATGATGAAGTGTGTATGAAATAGTCATTTAGGAAATAATTTTGTTGTCCTTAAAGAATTCCTTAAATTTTGTACGAAGTATTCTTTTCCATGATCTAATCGTAAAATTTTAATACTCTTTCAAGTTTATTTCTCAACCGCATTTTTGAATTCTCTAAACTTTTTAAAGGATTCTAATTTGTATTTCATCAAATATAGACATTGGTATTGAGAATGATCATCGATAAAGGTAATGAAATATTGAAAACCTCCCCTAGCCATGTGATTAAATAGTCCACATACATTTGTATGTATTAACTCTAATAATCCTTTGATACGTTCCCTTTTACTCTTAAAGTGAGATTTGGTCATCTTGCCTTAGAGACAAGATTCACACATTAGATAGTGTTCAGAACTCAATGAACTTAAAAACCCACTTTCTCTAAGTTAAATTAATCTTCTTTCTCCAATATGGCCTAATCTATAGTGTCATAGAACCTTGGGGTTTGTATCATTTTGAATTTTTTTATTAGTAACAAAATTTATACAATAATCATTCAATTCTAATATATACAGAACATTTGTATTTATAGCTTTGCCCACTACAATATTTTCAAAAAATAACATTCATTTCTATTAAATTTAACATTGTAACCAAGTTTACATAATGCAAAAATAGAAATGATATTTCTAGTGGCTTTTGCAAAATATAAAACATCAAAAAGCCTTAAAATGTGCCCTAATAGTAGTCTAACCTAGCAAGTTCCCATGGTTTTGGCTGTAACCTTTGCTCCATTTGTCATCTTCAAATTCCTTTTCTTGTTGACAATAGAAACACTTTCCCTTTTATTTTGCCTTTACCTCATTTGTAGCACTTTTCTTAAAATTCCTTTTCTTGGGTCCAACATTTGGACCTTTCTTTTGATTTTTTTTGGCCCTCTTATTGACCCTACTAGTAGAAGCTATATAAACATCCACATGTCTAGAGTCATTCTTTTTTTGCTTGTAAAACTTTTAGAGCTCATTAAACAACTTAAAGAGTGTCTACTTTATCCGATTCAGATTCTATGTTGTTATAAACAGTTTATAACTTGCTAAGAGGGATTGCAGAAACAAATTCACTTTAATGCGGTCTGGTAAGACCATGCCTCAAACATCCAAGTAACCTAATGCATTGATCATCTTTATGACATGTTTATATGAAAGCATGTCTTCCTTTAATCTCATGTTAAAGTATGAAGTGCATAGCTAATACTCGACTTGAGCTCTCGTTGTACAACTTTTTTAAAGCAATAAGGATTTAATAAGCCTTTGAAACATTTTCATGCTTGGTTTGGAGCTCCCCATTCATTGAGGCTAGCATGTAGCCTTGAGCTTTCCTATTATCCTCAACCAATGTCTCAAATGTCTTATGTTCCTTATCAGAGGCATTTGGAGCTATATAAATAGGGAGTGATGCTTCTAAGATTAGTCAATCTTTACGAAGTCTAGTGCTATTCTAAGATTTTTTAACCAATCCTTGCAGTTAGGGCTCAATTAAAATATTATTATCCAAGATCCTTAGGAGTACGTTGTTGATCATTTTTCGAATAAACCACAATTAGACAAAAATACTACAAAGAGGAATAGTTTTATTAATGAATCAAATATGTGAATAGTTTTATTAATGAATCAAATATGTGAATTTCAATCTTTCTTGATTGCATAATCTCATTAGCTCTTAGTATTTTATTAGAATCTCGCATTCCCTTTAGAGAGGATCTGAAAATTCCATTAGATTAAATTTATAATAGGGAATCAAATTCTTATTAAATGTAATTAACCTCACATAATAGAAATCTTGGTTAATTAAATTTAATAAGTAAGAAACCCTTTCCATCTATATTCCTATATAAGACTTAATTCATTTTCCAGGCTTTTCACTTTAGATGTCTCACATAATAGAAATCTTGGTATCTTTGCCTAGTTAAATTTGAACCATCTTGTTTAATAAAATGACATTCTCATCAAGTCCTCACATAATAAAATTTTTGGGCATGATGTAAATAACCATCCAAGAACAAGCTAAATTTAATTTCATGGCATAAATTTCATGTCTCTCATATAATAGAAATCTTGGGATATTAGAATTTATGTTATAGAATTTTAATTGTCTCATGATGAGAGTCATAGATTTAATAATTTTAATTAGGAAAATATTAGGTTTAACATATTAATTAATCTAATTAATATTTGCATGACAAAAATAAGTCATATATATGCATAATGTAAAACACGGTGGCATGATCATGGGGTTTTTGAAATTTCAACCTAAAGACAAACTATTCACCTATGTCTAAGACTTCTTTAGATTGTCATCCGGATCTCCTTTGAGTCTTCATCTATCCGCTCTAATTACATTCAAAGCTTAGGCACTATGTCCAATAAAATAAAGTAAAATTAAATTAATGGGATGATATTATTTAATACAAACCTCTTAATAGAAGAATATTACAACCCAGTTACTTAAACTTTTGAAAATGTCAAATTACACCCATGATCATCCCTAAGTAATCCATCCTTCCAACTAAAACTATTATTTAATATAAAATATGAACTTATTCACATTTAATTAAATATTAATCCATAAAATTTGATCAAATCAAAATATTAGTTAACATGCAATTATTCAATTAAAAATGACATAATTTTTAATATATAAATATTCTCTAATTTTACGTTTAGATAACTTTTACCTAATAATAGGTCATGATGTCATACATACCCATGCAATTTAATATTATTAATTTTATCTAATGATTATATCAACTATCACACTCAATCAACATTAGGTGTTAGTTAGTATATGTATAATGTAAAAAATATTATATTTATCATCATTTCAGTTCATGAAAACCATCATACTCAATCATTATTAAAGGCTAGTTGGTATTTGTGCATGACATTATCATTTAATCAATATTAAATCTAGCAAAAGAGGACATGCACATTTCACATGCCTTCAAAACTTCAATTTTATGTCAACGTTAGATCACATAAATGCAAAAATTCACCATTTAATCAAATTAAATCAAACTAAGCAATAAACTTTCATGGCCTATTCATACAAATTATGCCTATTCTTTCACCATGCTTTATAATCATATAGACCGTATGTAATTACACTTAATCACATACATTATAGTCTTCATCTAAATGTTTTAATCTCCATTAAAAACATCATTTAACATTTCCAAATTAAAGCTTTATAAATCAAGAATTTTTATTATATACCATTCAAGATATGTATATGCTCACAAGCTAATACATCATCATGTGTGCTTGCTTTCAATGGATATACCAAGATCGCATGCCTCTAAAATATGTATCTTAAATACAAAATGAATTCAAAGCACAAAGCATATCATAAAATATTTGTGAAAACTGAAATATGCAACAAATTTAAGCTTCAAATTCTTTTTAATTCTTAAGCCAAACCATATATCAAGCTATACATGCATGGATCTAAATCACAACCTTTATGTTCCAAGCACAAAATAAAACTCAAAATTAGATTGTATATCACCATAAATAGGGGACATGGAACAATATTCCATGGATCAAAATTCATTTATCAACCCAAAATGCACATGCCTGCCAAAAACAAGCACACTAACATGCATCTATGAACATTTCACCATATACATGCCTTATTATACATGTTCTTCATCTTAAAATCATTAGAACATGAAATGAAAAAGGAAACTCCAGCCAAGAAGGTCCAGCAATGAGATTCAAGAAGAGTTTAAGCTTGGAAAAATTGATTTTAAGGTAAAAAAGAGCACATGTATGCATATATATGACATATTAACACACTTATTTGTATTTTAAACATGTTTTTGGCTTTAAAACAAACATGCAAGGAGTTGTTCCAACTCTAATACCATTTTGAAATAAAAATAGATTAAGATGAAAATGTAAACAAGCACTATACATGGTGAAAGAGAATGAATCAAGACATACAAGCTCAAAAGGAGAAAGATGGAAAAATTACCTGCTCCTTTACCACCTATGGCAAATAGGATGATGGAATAAAGCTCTTCCCTTGAAGAACCTCTAAAAAGATTCATCGCTAGGCTTTCCTTCAACCTTGGCAGAGAGACGCACAAGAAAGAAGATTTTTCAAAAATGAACTAGATTAGTTCAAATAAACTAAAATCCACCCTTTTATAATGGTGGGCCAAAATGTGATTTGCTAATTCTCTTTTTGCCTAGCAAATGCTCAATTTGTGGACTTGTCATGCATGTATATCAATTATATACTTTAGGTATCCTAGTTTCATCTTTACCCCCCAAATAACATTTATATGAATATTATTATCCTTCACAAGGTGTTAGCCAACCTCGAATAATCAATCCTCACTCTTGAAAGCTTGGTATATTGGTTTGACCCTTTAGGCTAATTGTGGTGTAGTCATAAGTCTCCTTTTAGATCATCCAAAAGGCATTCGAAAACTTAAAGATTATGATAAACATCTAGCAATATGCCATAACCCTTAAACCATGATGAAGAAATACTTCACCGAACCTAATATCCCCAATCATACATTTCATATAGGTAATGTCCTTCCTTTGTCAAATCTGAATCAATTTTAGACTCATGGATTGTCAAAGCCCTAATTTTGATTTGATATGAACCATTGATTCAAATATTGAAAACTCGTCATTATGAACATCTTTTATATGACCTACATTGTACTCTCGTTAGAGAGTTGATTTCCAATATATATCATCGTTTAGTTCAGAACTCAGATCCTAGTCAAATCAGTAGATATTCAAAATCAATACTTCTTAAATCAATAGATCCCATTTTATAACATCATTTTTCTCTATATACAAATAACATATGACTGATATGGTTTGTCCTATACGATGTGATTAACCCTGTATATAAATACCATATGAATCACATGTTTTTGTATCAAATCTGATAATAACATCTCAGGTCAAAGGATTAATTCGTACACTAGTATGATTTGACGATAAATCATTGACTACGATTTAATGACTATATAACTTATCATTATTGGTCATATTCAAAAAATGGTTCTCTAACTATTAATCTATACCAATACTGCAATCACATGACTATTATCGTCACCTGCACTAATGTCATCTCATGGCATTTAATAGAGGCATTCAATATGCCTACAATATGATATAATTACCTAAGTTATGTCACATTTGTAAGGAATAATTTGATGAATCAATTTGTAAATTAAGTGAGTCATTCGGACAGCTCATATATATATTTTATATCACTAAAAATAAAGGAAACAACTTATGCATATGAACAAAATGTCTACTTCATTTATTAATAATTCATATAAATGAACATACAAGATTAACATGCCCTTGGAATCGACAATATGAATAGTTTCTAGGGCAAACTAACAAACCTCTTATTTGCATCAGAGCCATTCGTTGTTGTATCACATAACCATCTTCTCAAGATGATGGTCCAACTGTTTCAAATTTCCTTAGTTAGTGGGTCAGCAACGTTTTTTGCTAATGGTGTCTTTCATATTTTTATCTCTTTAGCTCCAAAGAATTCTCTTAAAATATGAGACTTTTACTAAATATGTTTGAACCTTTGATACGCCTTTAGTTCCTTTGCCTATACAATAATATTAGTACCATCACAAAGCATGGTTATTAAATAAGCCATGTTTGGAACCATACTAAGTTTGAATATGAACTTACATATCTATACAACCTTTTTTGTTACTTTTGAAGTGGCAATATATTCAGCTTTTGTAATGGAGTCATTTGTAGTTGATTGTTTGGAACTTTTCTAACTAATCACACTCCTATTATAAATAAAAATGAATCTTTATGTAGACTTTCTATCATTAATATCTTATTGGAAATCAGAGTCTAAGTACCCATAAATGTTTAACTTTGAACACCCATAACTCACAATAAGATCCTTAGTCCTTTTTAAGTACTTAAGGATTGATTTCACAATTGACCGAGGTTTTTCCCCTAGATTGGTATGATATCTACTTGTAACACTTATAACAAATGCTATATCAGGTCTTATACATAACATTGCATACATAACCCCTTTTACTACCAAAGCATAGATCATATTACGTATCTGTTATCGTTTTTCATCGATCTTTAGACCTTTATCTTTAGAAAGATGAAAACTATGAGTGAAGGGCAAAAGTCCTTTTTTTGAGTTATCCATGTTAAACTGTTTCAACAATTTTTTCTATGTACAATTTTTTAGATAATCCAATAATCTTTTTCATTCTATTTTTATAGACACAAATTTCAAGGATATAGGTCATATTTCCTAAGTCTTTCATCAAGAAGGTTCTGGATAACCAAATTTTAACTTCATTCATCATCTCAATGTCATTACCTCTTAACTGTATGTTATCTACATACAATATGAGGAATGTTATGGCATGATCCATAACCCATTTGTAAGCACAGGGTTTATTTATATTATTTTTGAAAGTAAACAGTTTGATTGTTTCATTGAATGGGATGTTCCATCTTCTAGAAGCTTGCTTTAACCTAGAAATGGATCGATACAACTTGCATATCTTATATGTTTTAGGGGCAGATAAAAACCTAGAGGTTATTCTATATATATATTTTCCTCAATGAATCTATTGAGGAAGGTGATATTGGCATCTATTTACCAGATTTTAAAACCACGGTATGTTATGATAGCTAGCATTATTTGGACGGATTTAATCATAGCCATAGGCAAAAAAGTTTTCTTATAATCCAAGCCTTGTTCTTGAGTATAATTTTTGGCTACTAGCCATGCCTTATAGGTCTCCACTTGTCTATCCTTATTAATCTTTCTCTTGAAAACCCATTTACAGCTAATAGGAATAATTCCTTCTGATGGATAAACAAGTGTCCAAACTTGATTAGCATGCATGAATTCTATTTTAGAATTCATTGTTTCTAGTGATCAACTTGAATTTGTATCCAGTATAACTTTCTTATAGCTTATAAGATTATCATCATGATTTATTTCTCTAACTAGGCAAGATTCAAAATCCTGCTTGTGAAAAAAACCATATCTATTCAGAAGTCTAGATACATTAGAAGATCTTCATGCTGGAATCATATTATCTAATACTGAGGTTTACTGATTAGACAATATAACTTCAATAATGTTAGTTTGAGGCTCTTTGGAATCTTCCTTGAGCTTAATGTTTATTCTTGAGCCACTTTCTTCTAAGAACTTTTTCTCTAGAAAGTGTGCATTTTTATTGATCATTATTCTTTGATCAGTCAAGAAGTAAAAGTAATATCCTAAACTATCTTTAGGATATCCTATGAACTAACCTTCTCTCATCTAACATCCTACTTGTCTGATTTAATTACTTTTACATAAGCTACACATCTATGAAATTTTCATATAGATAAGACTTAGGCATTTAGAATACCATAACTCGTATAGTGCTTTCTAGACTAATTTTGATGGTACTTAATTTAAGATGTGCACAACAATCTAGAGGCCATATCCCTATAATGACATTGGCAAGTCAGTAAAGCCTACTATTTATTGTACTATATCCAATAGAGTATGATTTCTCTTGTTAGATACATTATTTTATTGAGGTGTGTATAGAACAGTCATTTGGGAAATAATTTAATTATCCTTAAGAAATATCTGAAATTTTGTACTCAAGTATTCTTTTCCATGATCTAATCATAGATTTTAATACTTTTTCTAATTTATTTTGCTACTTCATTTTTGAATTCTCTAAACTTTTCAAAAGATTCTGATTTGTATTTCATCAAATATAGATACCCGTACAAAGAATGATCATTAATAAAGGTAATGAAATAGTGAAAAACTCCTCTAGCCATTTGATTAAATGGTTCACACATATCTGTATGTATTAACTCTGATAATTCTTTAGCACGCTCCCCTTTTACTCTTAATGGGAGATTTGGTCATCTTGCCTTGGAGATAAGATTCATACGTTGGATAGGGTTTAGAACCCAATGAACTTAAAAGCCCACTTTCTTTAAATTGAATTAATCTTTTTTCTCCGATATGACCTAATCTGTAGTGCCTAGAACCTTAGGGTTTGTATCATTTCAAATTTTTTATTAGTAACAGAATTTGTACGTTAATCATTCAATTCCAATACATATAGATCATTTGTATTTATAGCTTTGCCTACAACAATATTTTCACAAATTATCAAACATTCTTTTCCATTAAATTTAACATTGTGACAAAGCTTACATAATGTAGAAACTAAAATGATATTTCTAATGGCTTTGCAAAATATAAAACATTATAAAGCCTTAAAATGTGCCCTAATGGTAGTCTAACTTGGTAAGTTCCCGTGGCTTCGGTTGCAAACTTTGCTCCATTTGCCATCTTCAAAATGATTTCACCTTGTGAAAAATAAAACTATTCTGCATAGCCTACATAGAAACACACATATGAAACATAGCTACTAAATTTATGATCTAGGAATGATTATCTAAATCAAAACTTAATTCAAATTTAATGACTTGATAGTGGATTATATATGTTTTGTTCTTCTTTAGGTTGTCCAAGCATAAGGTGTTAGTGTATACCGTAAGAACCATTCATATTACCAAGTTCAGGGCATTTTATCTTGTATATAATCTTTTAACTAATTTATTAATAAAGAAATAGTTCTTTTGTTCATATGCATATGTTGTTTCCTTTATTTTGCGATAATATAAAGTATGTGTATGAATTGTTTGGATGACTCACTTAATAAAAATTGAATCATTGAACTGTCCCCCATGGACATGATATAACTTGGATAATTATATTATATAGTAGACATATTAAATATTTTTGTTGAATGTCATGAGATGACATTAGTGTGGATGAAAATGATAGTCTTGTCATTAGGGTATTAGTATGGATTAATAGTTAGAGAATCTTTTTTCAAACATGACCGATAATAATAAGTCACATAGTCATTAAATCATAGTCAACAACTTGTCATAAGATCATACTAGTGCATGAAGTAATCCTTTGACCTAAGACAACATGGTCAGATCCGATACGGATGTGTGTAATTTACATGGTGAATATATATGGGATTAACCACATCTCGTAAGATAAACCATACTGATCATGTGTTATTTGTATATAGGAAAGAATGATAGTCAAGATGAGATCCATTAACTCAAAAAGTATTAGGTTCTGAACATCCATTGATTCAATCAGGATCTAAGTTCTAAGGTAGACATCAATAAATATTGGAAATCGAATCTCTAGCCAAAATATAATGTAAGTCATACGAAAGATGTTTGTAATGACATGTTCCAAGTATTTAAATTGATGATTTGTAAAGAATTGAAATTAGGAGTTTGACAATCTATGAGTTTGAAATCGATTTAGATTGGACAATAGAAAAATATTACTTACATGAAATGCATGATTAGAGATTTTAGGTTCGATGTAGTATTTCTTCATCGTGGTTTAGGGGCTATGACACATTGCTAGATGTTTACCATAATCGTTGAGTTTCTAAATATACTTTTAGATCAAATAAGAAAAGACTCATGGCTATGCCATAGTGAATCTAAAGTCACACCAATAAACCAAGTTTATGAGAGCGAGAATTAATTATCCAAGGTTGGTGAACACCTTCCAAAGGATAATAAGAATTATATAAAATATTATATGGATGCAAAGATAGCATCTTAAAAGTTAAGGTGTTAGTGAGAAAGAATTAATGTGGCTAAAATATATATGATATATGATTTATGATATATATATATATATATATATATATATATATTCTTTTAGGGCAAATCTTTAAATTAACATTTTGGTAAGCCACAAGTAGAATTTTAGAAAACTACAACTAACCATCATTATAAAAGAATGAATGTAGTTCATTCAAAAAGAGTTAGTCCATCTTAAACTAAAATTCTCTCACTAAAAACTACAAAACTCTCTCCCCTCTCTCTACCTCATAACAAGGGTTGTCTTTTAGCTTAGTGGTGGATTTTCTTTAAAGGTATTACAAGTGGGAGACTCATTTCATCATCATATAACCATGTAAGAGGTAAAAGAGTAGGTAAATCATTATCTTTTTGCTCTTTTGCAAGTGCATTCTTTGATTTTTTCTCTCTGGACATATATGTTTGTTTTACATCTATTCTCTTCACCTAATCTTTCAAAATGGTATTTGAGCTTGGTTCAAATACTTGCATGTCTTTTTGAGGCTAAATATATGATTTTTATGCATAAGGGTATGCATATGTTTCATATGTGTACATGTGAGTGGTTACTTTGCTAGGAAATCAAGCTTTTCAAGCATGTTTTGCTTTATAACTCTTGGCTGAGTTTTATTTCTTTTCTCATGGTCTAATGATTTTAAGATGAAGAACATGTTATTTAGACATACAAGTGCTTTTCAGCGTAAGAATTGAAATTAAATCCTGGAATTTTTATTAATGCATGTTGGCTAGATGTATATGATGATATACATTGAAAATTTTATGCCAATTTTGTGTATTGTATATAAAATGCATGAATTAAGAGCATGTATGTATGGTATATGCATAGGAAGGTTTGATGTATGGAGATATGTTAATATATTAGCATATACATGTTGAAATGTTGATTAAGACATGCTTAAAAAAAATTTGGATTTTCAAATTCACATTTGTACATGCTAAATGATGTTTTAATGTTAATTAAGACACTTGGTGATGATTATGATGCATTGATTAATGTAATTACATATAATCTAAAAGATTATGATGTATGGTGAAAGTATAAGTATGTTATTTTAAATGGTAATGGGTGCGTATGAGCCATGAGATGATGTGCATGATTTTGTTTACTTTAGTTGAATGAAAGGTTATGTATAAAAATCAACTTGCATTAATGTGATTAAGTGTGTTAGTTGAATGAAAAATTGTGTGCAAGAATCAACTTGCATTAATGTGATTAGATGCATTAGTTGAATAAAAGATTGTGTGCAAGAATCAACTTACATTAATATGATTAGGTGCATTAGTTGAATGACACATTGTGTACAAGTATTAGTTTGTCTTAATATGATTAAGTGTATAAGTTGATAAAGGTGCACAAGGTCAAACATTTAATATTGACTAAATGTGAAAGTTGTAATTGTCTAATGTTCAGTAAATGTTACCTAAAATAAATATTATGAATATTTGGATAATACACATGATGCCATTTATGCTTTTATGATTGAGTCATTGCATGTTTTTACATAGATCATATTTTATGGATTAATGTTTAATAGGTTATGAATGAGTTCATAATTTATATTAAATGTTAATGTGAATGTTGGATAAATGATTGATTATGAGATGATTATTGGTGTAATTTGTCTTCTTTCAAAATCGGAATAATTGGGTTGTTAAATTCTTTTAATTAAAGGGTTTGTATTAAATAACCCCATTCTATTAGTTTCATTTTATTTTATCAAGCCTGCACACCTTAGTTTCGAATGTAATTGGAGCGATTAGACGAGGACCCAAAGACGATTTGGATAGTGATCTGAATGAAGACATTAACCTATGTAAATAGTTTGCCATTCAGTTGTAATTTCAAAAACTCCATGATCATTGCACCATATTTTAAATTATGCATATATAAGATGTATATATGTTATGTGTAATTGAACTTAATTAAAATTAAGTTAAACCTAAATCTTCATACTTAAAATTATTGAATTTGTGCCTCTAATCATGGGATAATTAAATTTTATAACATAAATTTTAATATCTCAAGATTTCTATTATGGGGTATTAAATAACCTCATTCTATTAGTTTCATTTTATTTTATCAGGCCTACACGCCTTAGTTTCGAATGTAATTGGAGCGATTAGAGGAGGACCCAAAGACGATTCGGATAGTGATCTAAATGAAGACATAGACCTATGTAAATAGTTTGCCATTCAGTTGTAATTTCGAAAACTCCATGATCATCGCACCATATTTTAAATTATGCATATATAAGATGTATATATGTCATGTGTAATTGAACTTAATTAAAATTAAGTTAAACCTAAATATCCATACTTAAAATTATTGAATTTGTGCCTCTGATCATAGGATAATTAAATTTTATAACATAAATTTTAATATCTCAAGATTTATATTATGTGAGGGATGTAGGATTTATGTCGTTGAATTAAATTTATCTTGTTCTTAAGTAACTGTTTTCATCATGCTCAAGAATTCTATTATGTGAAGACATGATGAAAATGTCATTTCAAGATAGCATCTTGGTTTAGATTTAATTAGCTTAGGGTACCAAAAATTCAATTATGTGAGGTATCCGAAGCAAAAGACATGCTAAATAAATCGAGTCTTATATAGGGATAGGTTTCCTACTTATTAGATTTAATTAACCAAGATTTCTATTATATGAGGTTAATTACGTTAAATAAGAATTCAATTCCCCATTAAGAAATTTAATCTAATGAAATTTTCAGATCTTGTTTAAAGAAGTGTAGGATTCAAATAAAATAGTGGAAGCTAAAGAAATTATGCAATAAAAAAATTCATATATATATATATATGTATGTATGTATGTATGTATATACATACATTTTTCTTTGCAGTATTTTCTAAATGATTGTGATATGATAAAAAAAAAAAAACGACCAATAATGTCTGGCTATAAATTCTAGCTAACAATATATTGATCAGACTAAACTTTAAAGACTAGCTAAGAAATTTGAGATTGTTCTCACCTTTGAAGGTTGCGCATGTATTGGAAACACCCATTCCACTTGATTTAGCTCTGAATACCACAAATGATAAAAAAGAAGTTTTCAAAGCTTGGCAAGATCACAATCTGAGAGCCCAAAGTTACAAGCTAGCTTCAATGAATAGAGAGCTCCAAACAAAGCATGAAAACATGCTAAGTGCATACGATATACTCATGGCCTTACAAGAGTTGTATGGTGAGAACTCACGAGTGGTGGAGTACGACTTGTGTGTGACACTTTTCGAAATAAGACTAAGGGAGGGAATACCTCCAGATGACCATATCATTAGGATGATAAATATTCTAGAGTAGCTAAATGTCCATGGGGTCGTGATTCCCCACAAAATCAAGGTCAATTTGATTATTCCATCCCTTATAAATAGTTAAAACTATTTATAACAAATTACAAACTAAATAGAATCGAACGCACATTTCCAGAGCTTTTAAATAAGATTCAGGAATTCTGTAAGCAAGAAAAAGGGCATGAGGAAGTTAACATTGCCTTCATGAGTAGAGCAAAGAAGAAACACAAACGACCTCAAAAATGTCTAAAAGTTAGAAAAAAAAAAAGAACTTTAAGAAAGACCAACCCAATACAAACAAAGTCAAAGTAAAGAGACAGTGCTTCCACTGTAACAAAAACGAACAATGGAAGAGGAATTCTTCTTAATACCTTCAAAGATTGAAGGAAAAGAAAGTAGATATATTTCCTTGATTTATGATAGAATTTGAGTTAAATGTTAGTTCAAACAATCAAATTTGGATATTAGATTCATCTGTTACATCTCACATATGTGTGTCATTGCAAGACCTACAAAATAGTTCTGATGTAACCTCTCCTAATATTTGGGTGTGTTACAGAAAAACGGCATGAGTTCCCCTATTTTAGAGGGCCCGGGGAATTTTTTTCTCTATTTAATTATGCCCTGTAACACTCCCAATCTGTAATTCACACAAACCAGTCCTACCAATCGACTGGAGTTTTATCAACTTAATCACAATTAGTAAAATTAAATACATAATAATAACAATTATAAAGATTATCACCCACAGAAACTTTATAATCAATTTTCATAACTAGCTGTATATATATATATACATATCCACCAATATCTACATCAAGTATATATATATATATAGGCATATATTCACATATACATCAAAACATATATATATTAATAAAAATATGGTGCCTTCCTCCCTTAGCCTCATGTCTCATTAGTGCTCCCCGGGAATCTTTGCTGCATTTCTTTACCTGTAAAATATTAAATTAAACGGAGTGAGCGACTATGGCTCAGTAAGAAAATCATATTCAACACTTAAAGCATTTTATACCAGTATTAATCTTTTCTCATATTTTTCATACTCAGCGTGTCTGAACTATTTACAACAAAATAATTGACACAGAACACGCATTTAACACATATCATAATTCTTTTCTTTCACACATTTATTCATTTCCTTACTATACAAATATGATTCACTCGTTATGATTTATGCATGTATGAGTGCCATGACATTTCTATTTTCTGTTCGTACATCTTTCTTAACTCTATATCAGCCACACAGGCTTGTATGCATCATTCTAATGCAAATGAATTTCATAAAATATTTACTAATTTGTTTCTCTCTTTTTCTCATTGATCGATTTAGACTACATATGATAGTACTTGCAGTCACCATACAAAATATAATTCTCTCTTACACGCATATTTTTTTTTCTTTGCTGTTCACACAGTACAGCTAATATTTTTCTTTGCTGTCCACACAGTACAGCTGATATTTTTTCTTTGTTGTCCACACAGTACAGCTGATATTTTTCTTTTGCTGTCCACACAGTACAACTGATATTTTTTTTTCTTTGCTGTCCACACAGTACAGCTGGTTGTCCACACAGTACAACCGATTATTTTATTTGCTGTCCACACAGTACAGCTGGCGTGTGAGGATTTTTAGTATGTTTTCTGCTTTCCTGTATCATATGAGTCATTATAAAACCAAAAATACTTGTTTTCCATTTTCTAAAAGCATGCATGACTTAGAAAATATTTTTCCTCTTTCTTTATTTTTTTCTAAATCATGCATATGTTATGAGTCCTCATGTATGCATATATAACCATAATATGAAATATGCATATTTGTTATTTTCCCTTATTCTTTTCATTTCTTCTCAAACATCATATTATTTTCTCATGCATTTATATATATAAATATCATGCCTCAATTTAATTTCAATTATATAATATAGGCTTAATATAAGGGTTATTTCACACATTTTATGCACATAATTAAGCAAAATTAACTTATATCACATAAAATGACATTTTTACCCTTATGGCCAAAATTACCTTTTTACCCTTATGGCCAAAAATTACATCATGAATCATAATAAATTTCTTTATCCTTTTAAGCATAAATCACCTTAATTCTAATACCTTACATACTGATATAAGTAAAAGTTATTTAAATAACCTAACTCAAATTTACTTCAAGTATGTAAAGTATGAAATTCTTACCTTTTCTTTGCCAAATAGGTGATTTAAGCTTATTCACCTTCTTTTCTTCTTCTTGGCAGCCTTAATCAACCAAAAATATAATCATTCATTAAACTCCCAAATTTCACATATCTTAAAAATTAAATTTCTTACCTTAGAACTGATCAGAATTGACAGATCTACACTTTTTATAACTGGGGCCTCTGGAAATTAGGTGGTTTCGCTAGGTTTTTGGACGAATTTTGGTTAAGGGAAGTTTTTAGCTCAAACAATGGAGGTTCTCGGCAAAATGGAAGAGAAAATGAATAGAAATAAGTTTATAAGCCTATTGGACCATTTTGCCCTTAACCTTTTCCATAAATTACTATTTTATCCTTAGCCAATTACCAAAAACCCTTAGCACCACCATATAATTTCAAGTGTGCCCTTCAATTTTAATTCCCACTTTGTCCCTTGAATCTTTATAAAATGACCATTTTACCCCTTTTGAAAAATATTGCTTATTTAGTAGTTTTCTCTAATTCTTTTGCAATTTCTTTACGCAACAAGTTATAAAATCCATTCTAGGGGTAATTTTGGAAGTGGAGTTTACTGACACACCTGAATTCGGATGTTACATTTCTTCCCCCCTTAAAAGAATTTCGTCCTCGAAATTTAAACAAATAAGTTGGGAAATCTCTCTCTCATTTGTTGCTCAACCTCCCATGTGGCTTCTTCCACCTTATGATTCTTCCATAATACTTTCACTAATGGAATTGTCTTATTTCGGAGCTCTTTTATTTTTCTGTCCAGTATCTGCACTGGTTGCTCCTCATAAGCTAAATCTTCTTTTAATTCCACATCGTCTGATTTTAAGACATGTGAAGGATCGCTAATGTATTTTCTCAATAAAGAAATATGAAATACATTATGAACTCGATCCATACTAGGTGGAAATGCAAGTCTATAAGCTACCTTGCCCACTTTTTCTAAAATTTCAAATGGGCCAATAAATCTTGGAGCAAGTTTCCCTTTTCTTCCAAATCTCATCACGTGCTTGTAAGGGGCTACTTTCACAAAAACTTTATCACCCGGTTGGAACTCTACTTCTTTCCTTTTCAAATCCACGTAGCTCTTTTGTCTGTCCTGAGCTTGCTTCAATCTAGTCTTGATAATCTTTATATCTTCCACCATTCTTTGGGTTAACTCAGGCCCAAGAACTTGACTCAAATCATCTCGCTCTCCTATATCATCCTAATGTAATGGGGATCTACACTTTCTTCCATAAAGAGCCTCATATGGGGCCATTTTAATGGTGGACTGGTAACTATTATTATATGCAAATTCGATCAATGGAATCATTTCATGCCAGGTCAGTTTATAATCTAAACAACAGGCCCTCAACATATCCTCTAGTATTTGATTCACCCTTTCTGTTTGGCCATCTGTTTGAGGATGATATGCTGTGCTAAATGTCAGCCTAGTACCCAATGCTCTTTGTAAGCTACCCCAAAAAGCTGAAACAAATCTGGGGTCTCTATCTGACACAATAGTTTTGGGTACACCATGTAATCTCACAATCTCCCGTATATAAATTTGGGCCAATTGATCTGAAGTAAAACTATCTTTCATTGGAATAAAATGGGCCGATTTAGTCAATCTATCTACAATCACCCATAATGCATTATAGCCTTTTTGTACTCGAGGTAGGCCAATGATGAAATCCATTGAAATATCTTCCCATTTCCATTCAGGAATACTAAGTGGGTGAAGCAAACCTGAAGGTCTCTGATGCTCGGCCTTGACCTGTTGACATACCAAGCACTTAGCTACATAGTCTCCAATATCTTTCTTCATACCTATCCACCAATAAATTTTCTTTAAATCCTGGTACATCTTTATTCCCCTAGGGTGGGCAGTGTAAAGTGTATCATGTGCTTCACTTAGGATTTTCTTTCTCAACTCCAGATCTTGGGGAATACATACCCTGTTTCTGAACTTGAGCACTCCATCTATCATTTGAAACTCAGTTGTTTTCCCTTCGCATATCTGTTGACTTATTTTCTGACACCATAAATCTTCTATTTGCTTTTCTTTTATTTCATTGAAGAGATTAGGTTGAATTTCCAATCTGGCCACTTGACTTCTTATCACTTCAATCTGTTCCCTCTGAAACTCTTTCTGTAACTCTATCTGAATGGTGAGGTGAGCTATGGCAATCTTTCTACTCAAGGCATCGACTACCACATTTGCTTTACCCGGTTGATATTTAATATCACATTCATAATCTTTGACTAGCTCCAACTATCTTCTTTGTCTCATATTCAAGTCTTTCTGAGTGAAAAAATATTTTAGACTTTTATGGTCGGTGTAGATATTACATTTAACTCCATATAAATAATGCCTCCAAATTTTTAAAGCAAAAACCACTACTGCTAACTCTAAATCATGGGTAGGGTAGCGTGTTTCATAATCTTTTAACTGCCGAGAGGCATACGCTATCACCTTACCCTTTTGCATCAGCACGGCTCCCAAGCCATTATGCGAGGCATCACAATAAATATCATAATCTACACCTTCCTCTGGTAATACTAAAATAGGAGCTGTAGTCAACCGCCTTTTTAGCTCTTGGAAACTCTTCTCATAAGCTTCAGTCCATAGAAAAGGAGTTCCTTGTCTGGTAAGAGCTGTAAGTGGCTTGGCTAACCGGGCAAAACCTTGAACAAATCTTCTGTAATAGCTGGCTAGCCCTAAAAAGCTTCTAATCTCTTTCACAGTCTTCGGCCTCACCCATTCAAGTATTGTTTCTACTTTACTGGGGTCCACAACTATACCTTCCTTAGTAACCACATGTCCCAAAAATACTACTCGATCCAACCAGAATTCACACTTAGAGAATTTGGCATACAATTTCTTTTCTCTCAATCTTTGTAGCACAAATCTCAAGTGTTCGGCATGTTCTTCTTCTGATCTAGAGTATATCAAGATATCATCAATAAATACCACCAGAAATTTGTCAAGGCAATCATGAAATACTCGATTCATTAAATCCATAAAGATTGCTGGAGCATTAGTCAATCCAAAGGGCATTACCACAAACTCGTAGTGCCCGTAGCGAGTCCAAAAAGCTGTCTTTGGAATATCTTGCTCTGCAATCCTCACTTGGTGATAACCTGACCTCAAGTCAATTTTGGAGAACACAGAAGCTCCTTTCAATTGATCAAATAAATCATCAATTCGAGGCAACGAGTATTTATTCTTCACTGTCAATTTATTCAACTCTCTGTAATCAATACACATACGAAGCGACCCATCTTTCTTTTTGACAAATAGTATGGGTGCTCCCCAAGGAGAGTGGCTAGGTCTAATAAAACCCTTATCTAAAAGTTCTTGCAACTGTTTCTTTAATTCTTGTAATTCAGCTGGAGCCATTCGGTAAGGGGCTTTTGAAATTGGGGCTGAGCCAGGTTCTAACTCGATACTAAACTCTAACTCTCTCTCTGGAGGCAAACCTGGTAGCTCATCAGGAAAGACATCTGGGAAATCTTGTACTATTGGGACATCCTGAACACCCAATCTTTGAACATCATGCTCATGTACCACATGAGCTAAATATCCCGTACACCCTTTTTTCAATAATTTTTTCGCCTTTACACTACTGATCATCATACTAGACTGATGACCCTCTCCGAAATTAAAGTAATCCCCATTATCAAGTAGGAATCGAGCCTTTTTCTTTCTACAATCAATCTCAACTCCATATCTTTCTAAGAAATCCATGCCCAGGATAACATCAAAATCAGGCATATCAAAGACAATCAAATCCACCTTTAACTCTCTCCCATGTATCACTGTTTGGGGTACTATCAATGATAGAGGTGTTCACATGGAAGGTGCATTCCTGGGTAGCTTATTAACATATACCTCCAACCTCAATGCTCTCTCCAATGCCTTTTCATAAGTTTGAGGAGGTTGAGGTCCAGCTAGCACATGCAAGGCTATCTCCGGTCTAAGGCCCTGAAGAAATCTGTCCAGTCGGAGACTAGGTGTACTCACCATACCTAGAGCAAAATTGGCTAAGACATCAAAATGGGTAGAGTAATCCTTTACTGAACCCTCTTCCTGCTGTAAAGAAATGAACTCTTGAACTTTGACTGCTACCACATCAGCTGTTCTATATTGGGCCTCAAATGCCCTTCTAAAGTCTTTCCAGATCATCAGATCCACATTTCTGGTTTCTTTAACTAGGTCCCACCATACGCAGGCCTCTCCCCTCATCAAGAAACTGGCATACCGATCTTTTTCTCTATCAGTCATAGGAAATAAATCCATAGTACTTTCCATTTGCTTGATCCATTCATCAGCCACTAAAGGATCTTTAGTACCTTTAAATTCAGGAGGGGTATGTTGATTAAGTAAGGAATAAATGGGCTCAAGTCGTCTTTGAGCTCTAATTTCTCCTCTCCTTTCATTCCTCATTTCATTTCTGATTTCTTCTATGACTTCCTCACGAATCTCACTTCTAATCTCATCTTGGATGGCATCTCTGGCTATATTTTCAGGTGTGGGTCTATCTTGACTCTCAGTCAACACCTGACAGACTATATCTCTTATTTCTGCTAGCCTAAATCCTGAACCAACTGATGGGGCAGGGTTAGACGGTTCTCCCGTCTCTCTCTGAATACCCCTTCCACGACCCTGTCCTCGTCTTCGTCTTGTGGTACTCATCATCTAATAACTGCATAAGTGTAATTACATAATATTCTATTATTTGAATACAGGTAAAGAAAACAACTTACTGCAGTCGATTCTCGAGAGCTGATCTGTGAGACATGAGGGGCACCTGTGCAATATTAGAATGCAAAACCATAGATATATTGTATTATATTACCACATATTATATTATATCTTCCTTTAAGCGCCCAAAATCGCGCTCTAATACCAAAAATGTAACCTCTCCTAATATTTGGGTGTGTTACAGAAAAACGGCATGAGTTCCCCTATTTTAGAGGGCCCGGGAAATTTTTTTCTCTATTTAATTATGCCCTGTAACACTCCCAATCTGTAATTCACACAAACCAGTCCTACCAATCGACTGGAGTTTTATCAACTTAATCACAATTAGTAAAATTAAATACATAATAATAACAATTATAAAGATTATCACCCACAGAAACTTTATAATCAATTTTCATAACTAGCTGTATATATATATATACATATCCACCAATATCTACATCAAGTATATATATATATATAGGCATATATTCACATATACATCAAAACATATATATATTAATAAAAATATGGTGCCTTCCTCCCTTAGCCTCATGTCTCATTAGTGCTCCCCGGGAATCTTTGCTGCATTTCTTTACCTGTAAAATATTAAATTAAACGGAGTGAGCGACTATGGCTCAGTAAGAAAATCATACTCAACACTTAAAGCATTTTATACCAGTATTAATCTTTTCTCATATTTTTCATACTCAGCGTGTCTGAACTATTTACAACAAAATAATTGACACAGAACACGCATTTAACACATATCATAATTCTTTTCTTTCACACATTTATTCATTTCCTTACTATACAAATATGATTCACTCGTTATGATTTATGCATGTATGAGTGCCATGGCATTTCTATTTTCTGTTCGTACATCTTTCTTAACTCTATATCAGCCACACAGGCTTGTATGCATCATTCTAATGCAAATGAATTTCATAAAATATTTACTAATTTGTTTCTCTCTTTTTCTCATTGATCGATTTAGACTACATATGATAGTACTTGCAGTCACCATACAAAATATAATTCTCTCTTACACGCATATTTTTTTTTCTTTGCTGTCCATACAGTACAGCTGATATTTTTCTTTTGCTGTCCACACAGTACAGCTGATATTTTTTTTTCTTTACTGTCCACACAGTACAACTGGTTGTCCACACAGTACAACCGATTATTTTATTTGCTGTCCACACAGTACAGCTGGCGTGTAAGGATTTTTAGTATGTTTTCTGCTTTCCTGTATCATATGAGTCATTATAAAACCAAAAATACTTGTTTTCCATTTTCTAAAAGCATGCATGACTTAGAAAATATTTTTCCTCTTTCTTTATTTTTTTCTAAATCATGCATATGTTATGAGTCCTCATGTATACATATATAACCATAATATGAAATATGCATATTTGTTATTTTCCCTTATTCTTTTCATTTCTTCTCAAACATCATATTATTTTCTCATGCATTTATATATATAAATATCATGCCTCAATTTAATTTCAATTATACAATATAGGCTTAATATAAGGGTTATTTCACACATTTTATGCACATAATTAAGCAAAATTAACCTATATCACATAAAATGACATTTTTACCCTTATGGCCAAAATTACCTTTTTACCCTTATGGCCAAAAATTACATCATGAATCCTAATGAATTTCTTTATCCTTTTAAGCAAAAATCACCTTAATTCTAATACCTTACATACTGATATAAGTAAAGGTTATTTAAATAACCTAACTCAAATTTACTTCAAGTATGTAAAGTATGAAATTCTTACATTTTCTTTGCCAAATAGGTGATTTAAGCTTATTCACCTTCTTTTCTTCTTCTTGGCAACCTTAATCAACCAAAAATATAATCATTCATCAAACTCCCAAATTTTACATATCTTAAAAATTAAATTTCTTACCTTAGAACTGATCAGAATTGACAGATCTACACTTTTTATAACTGGGGCCTCTGGAAATTAGGTGGTTTCGCTAGGTTTTTGGACGAATTTTGGTTAAGGGAAGTTTTTAGCTCAAACAATGGAGGTTCTCGGCAAAATGGAAGAGAAAATGAATAGAAATAAGTTTATAAGCCTATTGGACCATTTTGCCCTTAACCTTTTCCATAAATTACTATTTTATCCTTAGCCAATTACCAAAAACCCTTAGCACCACCATATAATTTCAAGTGTGCCCTTCAATCTTTATAAAATGACCATTTTACCTCTTTTGAAAAATATTGCTTATTTAGTAGTTTTCTCTAATTCTTTTGCAATTTCTTTACACAACAAGTTATAAAATCCATTCTAGGGGTAATTTTGGAAGTGGAGTTTACTGACACACCTGAATTCGGATGTTACATTTGAATAATCTAATAATTAAGTCATTTTGAAGATAGGTAATAGAGCAAGAGTTGCAGCTAAAGCCATAGGGGATTGTTCTCTGAAGCTTTCATCAGGACATCTTTTGAGATAGTACAAAGTATTGTATTTTGCTAAAAGTACTAGAAATATAATTTTTGCATCCATCTTATGTAAAAATGGTTACAATGTGCAATTTAATTGTAATGATTCATTTTTGAAATTCTTTAGTTGGCAAAGCAATAAATACAAATGGTTTATCTGTTTTGAAACTAAATATTATAAATTTTGTCATATGTAAAAGATCTCAAGAAGAAATTAATCCAAGGTTACTTTGGCATCATTGTTTAGATCATATAAAAGACAATAGGATAACAAGATTGGAAACAAGTGGAATTTTGAATTCATTAGGTTCTGAACCCTATCCAATTTACGAATACTGTCTCCAAGGAAAACTAACCAAATTACCCTTTAAAAATAAAGGGGAAAGATCCAAAGAACTATTGGAACTATTACATTCTAATGTGTGTAGACCAAATGGTGAAATGGCAAGAGATGGTTTTCAATACTTCATTGCCTTTACTAACGATTATTCAAGATATGAGTATGTGTATTTACTAAAATACAAATATGAATCCTTCAAAAAGTTCAAGGAATTCAAGAATGAAGTATAGAAACAATATGAAAAAAATATCAAGGCCCTACAATTAGATCGTGGAGGTGAATATTTGCGTATGCAATTTTGAGACTACCTGAAGGAAAATGGAATCATATCCTAGATGACTCCTTTGTATACACAATAACACAATAGTGTATCAGAAAGAAGGAATCGTACCCTATTAGATATGGTAAAGTCCACGATAAGTTTTACGGACCTACAGACATCATTATATGGATATGCATTGCTTACCATTGTGCATACTTTGAACAAAATACCATCTAAATCAATTCAAAAAACACCATATGAGATATGGTATGGTAAACCTCCCAGTGTCAATTATCTTAAAAGGCTCGATTCATAGGATATCCTAAATATTGTTTAAGATATTACTTTTACTTCTTGATTGATCAAAGAATTTTGATCATAAAAAATGCGTACTTTTTGGAAAAGGAGTTCTTACAAAAATGAGGTGTGGGAAGAATGGTAGAGGTCAAAGAAAATTTTGAAGTGCTTTAGATCAAACATGCTAAGGTAGAAGAGTCCTCTCAATAGACCTCTACATTTGATGTACTAATTCTAATTCAAAGATTTTTTAGAATATCCAAGCCTCTATAAAGAAAAGAATTTCTTTATGAACAAGATTTTGAATCTTACTTAGTGGGAGAAAAAAATCATAATGATGATTCTAGAAGCTATAAGAAAGAAATACTAGATATTGATTCAGGTAGATGGGTAAAAACAATGAATTTTGAAATAGAATCTATGCATACTAATCAAGTTTGAACACTTGTTGATCCACTAGAAGGAATTGTTCCAATTGACTGTAAATGGGTGTTTAAAAGAAAGATTGGCAAGGATAGACAAGTTAAGACCAATAAGGCATGACTAGTAGCGAAAGGTTATAGCAGAAACAAGAGTTAGATCATGAGGAAACTTTTACACCCGTGGCTATGATTAAATCCATCTGAATAATGCTAGTTATCGTAACATACCATGATTATGAAATTTGGCAAATGGACATCAAGACCGTGTTCTTCAATGGATTCATTAAGCAAAACATATATATGGAACAACCTATAGGTTTTGTATCTATTTTTGAAAGACATAAAGTATGCAAGTTGCATCGATCTATTTATGGATTGAAGCAAACTTCAGAAGCTGGAACATTTGATTCAATGAAATAATCAAATCATTTAGTTTAAAAAAAAATCCAGATAAACCCTGTGTTTACAAATAGGATAAGGATCACGTCATTACATTTCTCATATTGTATGTAGATGACATAATACTAATAGGTAATAACACTGGCACAATAAATAAGCTCAAGATCTAGTTATCTAGAACCTTTTCAATGAAAGATTTGGAAGATACTACATATATCCTTGGAATTCTTATCTATAGAGATAGAATAAAAAAAGATAATTGGATTATCTCAAAAATTTTACATAGAAAAGTTGTTGAAAAGATTCAACATGGAAAACTTGAAAAGAGGAATTTTGCCTTTCACTAATGATTTTCATCTTTCTAAAGATATGAGTCCAAAGATTAATAAAGAGCAACAACGAATGTGAAATGTGCCTTATGTTTCAGCTGTAGGTGGACTCATGTATACAATGCTATGTACAAGGCCTAATATGACATTTGTTGTAAGTGTTACAAGCAAATATTACGCTAATCTAAGGGAGAAACATTGGTCAACTCTGAAATCAATCCTTAGTTACTTAAAAAGGATGAAAGATCTTGTTTTGAGCTATAGGTATTTAGACATAAACATTCAAGGATACTCAAACTCTCTCATTTCTAGTCATATATTGATGATAGAAAACCTATATCAAGGTTCATTTTTATTTGTAATAAAGGTGCGATTAGTTGGAAGAGTTCCAAGTAATTAACCATAACTAATTCCACTACAATGGCTGAATATATTGCTCTTTTAGAACCTACAAAAGAGGTTGTATGGAAGTGTAAGTTTGTATCTAAACTTCATGTGGTTCCAAACATGGCTTATCCGATAACTATGTTTTTATGACAATATCAGTGTTATTGCATAGGTAAAGCAACCAAGGACAAATCAAAAGTCCAAATATATTCATTGAAAATATCATATTTTAAGATAATTTGTTGAAACTAGAGAGATCATAATTCATAAAACATTGTTAGTAAATAACATTACTTACCCGTTGACTAAGAGGATGACACTGAAATAGTTAGACCATCATCTTGAGAAGATAGGTATGTGATAAAATAGTGAATGACTCTAGTACAAGTGAGAGTTTTGTTAGTGTATGCCTTAGGAACCATTCGTGTTATTAGTTTTAGGGCATTTCATCTTATATATAATCTTTTAAATAATTTATTAATAAAAAAGTAGTTCTTTTGTTCATATGCATAAGTTGTTTCCTTTATTTTGTAATAATATAAAGTACGTGTATGAACTGTCTGGATGACTCACTTAATAAAAACTGAATAATCAAATTGTTCCCTACGGATGTGACATAACTTGGACAACTATATCACATACTAAGCATACTGAATTTTTTTGTTAAATCTCATGAGATGACATTAGTACAGGTGACGATGATAGCTATATCATTAGGGTATTAGTATGAATTAATAGTTAGAGAACCGTTTTTTGAATATGACTAATAATGATAAGTTACATGGTTATTAAATCATAGTCAATGACTTATCATAAGATCATATTAGTGTACGACGTAATCCTTTGACTTGAGATATCATGGTTGTAACACCCGGATTCAGGTATGCCAATGAACTCTACTTCCAAAATTACTCCTAGAGTTGATTTTATAACTTATTGTTTAAAAAAACTATAAAAGAATTATAGAAAATTACTAAATGAGCAATAATTTTCAAAGGAGGTAAAATGGTCATTTTAGAAGGATTTAAGAGACAAAGTGGAAATGAAAATTGAATGGCACACTTGAAATTATATGGTTGTGCTAAGGGTTTTTGGTAATTGGCTAAGGATAAAATAGTCATTTATGGAAAAGGTTAAGGGCAAATTGGTTCAAAAGTCTGATAAAACCCATCAACTATTTATTTTCTTCTTCCTTAGCCGAGAGTCTCCATAATTTAGCTAAAATTTTTCCTTCAAGTAAAATTCATCAAAAAAACCTAGCTAAACCACCTAATTTCCAGAGCCTCCAGTTATAAAAAGTGTAGATCTATCAATTCTGGTAAGTTTTAAAGTAAAATGTTTAATTTTTAAGAGATGTCAAGTTTAGAGTTTTGATGGATGATTATATTTTTGGTTGATTAAGGTTGCTAGGAAGAAGAAAAGAAGGAGGATAAGCTTAAATTACCTAATTAACAAAGAAAATGTAAGAATTTCATACTTTACATACTTGAAGTAAATTTGAGTTAGGTTATTTAAATAAACTTTATTTGTATAAGTGTTAAGGTATTAGAACTAAGGTGATTTATACTTAAAAAGATAAAGAAATTCATTAGGATTTATGATGTAATTTTTGGCCATAAGGGTATTTTAGACATTTCATATTGCTAGGGTTAGCTCAATGGATTTTGTGTGTTGAATATATGAGAAATGATGAATTGATGAAAGAATTTACATTAAGGGTAAGCATGTAATTTTATCCATAAGGGCAAAAGTGTCATTTTATGTGATGTAGGTTAATTTTTACTTAATTATGTGCATGATATGCGGAATAACCCTTATATTAAGCCTATATTGTATATTTGAAATTAATTTGATGCATGAGATATATAAATGCATGAGAAAATAATATGATGTTTGATAAGAAATGAAAAGAATAAGGGAAAACATTGAATGGGCATATTTTATATTATGGTTATACATGCATACATGAGGAATCATAGCATATGCATGATTTCAAAAAAAATAAAGAAAGAGGAAAAACATTTTTTAAGTTATGCATGTTTTCAAAAAATGGAAAACAAGTGCTTTTGGTTTTATAATGACTCATATGATATAGGAAAGCAGAAAACATGCTTAAAATTCCTTACACACGAGTTGTACTGTATGGACAGCAAAGAAAAAAAAAAGTGAAATATGCGTGTAAGAGAGAATTGTACCTTGTATGGTGACTGCAAGTACTGTCACATGTAGTCTAAACCAGTCAATGAAAATATTGGAAAAAAAAAAAAGAGAAAGAATTAGCAAATATTTTGTGAAAGTCATTTGCATTAGAATCATGCATGCAAACCTATGTGGCTAATAAAGAGTTGAGAGCTATGTACGATAAGAAAATAGAAAAGTCATGACACTCATATATGCATAAATCATAACGAGTAAATCATATTGATATAGTAAGGAAATGAATAAATGGGTGAAAGAAGAGAATTATGATATATGTTTAATGCGTGTTCTGTATCAATTATTTTGTATGTGAATAGCCTAGACACACTGAGTATGAAAGAGATTAGTACTGGTATGAAATACTTTGAGTATTGAGTATGATCTTCTTACTGAGTCATGGTTGCTCACTCCGTTTAATTTAATATTTTACAGGTAAAGAGTTGCAACAAAGGTTCCCGGGGAGCACTAGTGAGACATGAGGCTGAGGGAGAAAGGCACCATATTTTTATTGATTTATATGTTTTGATGTATATGTGAATATATGCATATATATATATATACACTAGATGTAGATATTGGTGGATACGTATATATTTGTTTCTCATATATATATATATGTGATTATGTGTAGCTATATCTATATATGTATATATATATGACTATTTATGAAAATTGGTTATAACGTTTTTATGGGTGATAATTTTTATGATGGTTATTATTATGTACTTATTTTATTAATTGTGATTAAGTTGATGAAAATCTAGTCAGTTGGTAGGACTGGTTTGTGTGAATTGCTAATTGGGAGTGTTACAGGGCATAATTAAAAAGAAAAAATATTCCCCGGGCCCTCTAAAATAGGGAAACTTTGGCCGTTTTTCTGTAACACACCTATTGGTTAGTAAATGTTACAATGGTCAGATCCAATATGGATAAGTGTGATTCATGTGGTAAATATATACAGGATTAACCACATCTCGTAAGACAAACCATACTAGACATGTGTTATTTGTATATGGAGAAGAATGATGGTCAAGATGGGTTTTGTTGACTTAGAAAGTATTAGATTTTGAATATCTGTTGATTCGATTTAGATTTGAATTCTGAGAAGAATATCAATAAATATTAGAAATCAAATCTCTAGCCAAAGTATAATGCAAGTCATACGAATGATGTTCATTATGACATGTTTCGAATATTTAAATCAATGATTCGTAAAGAATTGAAATTAAGACTTTGACAATCTATGAGTCTAAAATTGATCCGGATTGGATAATGAAAGAATATTACCTACATGGAAAGTATGATTGGTGATTTTAGGTTTAATGGAGTATTTCTTCATTGTGGTTTAGGGGTTATGACACATTGCTAGATGTTTACCATAGTTATTGAGTTTCTTAATACATTTTTGAATTATCTAAAAAAGGACTCACGACTATACCACGGTGAACCTACAAGGTCACACCAATAAGCTAAGATTATGAGATCGAGAATTAATTATCCAGAATTGGCTAGCACCTTTCAAAGGATAATAAGAATCATATAAAATGTTAAATGGATGCAAAGATAACATCTTAAAAGTTAAAGTGTTAGATATATATATATATATATATATATATATATATATATATATATATATATCTAATCTTTCATAAGGGATAATTTCATCATCCTATATTCATATAAGAGGCAAAGAAGTAGGTAAAATCTTTATTTTTTCTCTTTTTTGAAAATGCATGTTTTGATTTTTTCTCTCTTGACATGTATATTTTACATCTATTCTCTTTACCCAATCTTTCATAAGGGACAATTCTTTTTCTAATATCCATCTTATTGACCTTGGAAACACTTTCCTTTTTCTTTTTCCCTCTCTAACTTAGTAATACCTTTTTTAAAATTCCTCTTCTTAGGTCCAACAATTGGACCTTTCTTTTGTTGTTTTATGGGCCTCTTATTGACCCTACTGTTAAAAGATGCACAAACATCCATATGTCTAAAGTTCTTCTTCTTTTGCTTATAAAACTTTTCGAGCTTATTGAGTAACTTAGAAAGTGTCTATTATGTTTGATTCAAATTGTAGTTAGTTATAAATAATTTATAACTCGACAGGAGAGATTGTAGAATCAAATTCACTTTGTCACGGTTTGGTAGGATCACGCCTCAAATGTCCAACTGCCCCAATACAATGATCATCTTTAAGACATGTTCATCTGGGGGCATGTCCTCCCTTAATCTCATGTTAAAGAACGAAATACATAGCAATTTCTTGGCTACTCTTGAGTTCTCGTTGTATAACTCTTGTAAAGTAACGAGGATTTCATAAACCCCTGAAACTTTTTCAAGTTAGGTTTGGACCTCTTTATTCATTGAGGTTAGCATGTAGCCTGGAGGCTTCCAAGACGTAACAAATCTTTTCGAAGATTTCTTAACCAATCTTTGAAGTTGAGTCCAATTAAAATATTATTATCCAAGATCCTTAAGAGTACGTTGTTCATCATTTTTCAAATATATCACAATTAAACGAAAATATTGCGAAGAAATATAGTTTTATTAGTGAATCAAATATGTGAATTTAAACATTTCTTAATTGCATAATCTCATTAGCTTGCACTATTTTATTTGAATACTCCATTCCTTTTAGACAAGATTTGAAAATTTCATTAGATTAAATTTCTAGTGGCGAATCAAATTCTTATTAAATATAGTTAACCTCACATAATAGAAATTTTGGTTAATTAAATATAATAAGTAAGAAACTGTTTCCATTTATATCCCTATATGTCACTAGATTCATTTTTCATGCCCTTTGCTTCGAATATCTCACATAATAGAAATCTTAATACCTTAACTAGTTAATTCTAAACCATCTTATTTCCTGAAATAGCATTCTCATCATGTTCTCACATAACATGATTCTTGGGCATGACGTAAATAACCATTCAATAAAAACATAAATTTAATTCCACGACATAAATTTCATATCCCTCACATAATAAAAATCTTCGGATATTAGAATTTATGCTATAAAATTTTAATTATCTCATGATTGAAGACATAAATTCAATAATTTTAATTAGAGATATTTTAGGTTTAATTTATTAATTAATCTAATTATTATTTACATGACATACATACATCGCATATATGCATAATATAAAACATGGTGGGATCATCATGGGTTTTTTGAAATTACAACCTATAGACAAACTATTCACCTAAGTCTAAGTTTTCATTTGGATCGTTATCCAAATCCCCTTAACGGCCTCATCCATCTGCTCCGATTATATTCGAAACTTAGGCATGCAGGCCGATGAAATTAAATTAATGGTATGAAGTTATTTAATACAAACCTTTTAATAAAAAAATTTTACAACCTAATTACTTAAACTTTTGAAAATGGCAAATACACCCATGATTATCTCCAAATAATGCATCCATCTAACTAAAACTAATATTTAATATAAAATATGAACTCATTCACATTTAATTAAATATTAATCCATAAAATTTGATCTAATCAAAATAATAATTAAGATGCAATTATTCAATTACAAATGACATAATGTTTAATATAAAAATATTCTCTAATTTTTCTTTTAGATAACTTTTCATGATGTCATACATACCCATGCAATTTAATATTATTAATTTTCAAATTGTCATCAAATGATTATATCAACTATCACGCTCAATCAACATTTGGTGTTAGTTGGTATATGTGTAATATAAAAAAATATTATATTTAACATCATTTCAATTCATGTCAACCATTACACTCAATCATCATTAAAGATTAGTTGGTATTTGTGTATGACATTATCATTTAATCAACCTTAAATCTAGCAAGAGTGGATGTATGTCATTTCACATGCCTTCAAAAATTCAATTTTATGTCAACATTAGATCACATCTTTAACACCTAATCATCATTAGTGCAAGTTGGCATACATGCAAAAATTCACCATTTAATCAAATTAAAACAAGCTAAGAAATAAACTTTCATGGCCTACTCATACAAATTATGCCTATTCTTGCACCATGCACTATAATCATATAGACCATATGTAATTACACTTAATCACATATTTTATAATCTTCATCTAAATGCTTTAATCACCATTAAAACATCATTTAACATGTCTAAATTAAAGCTTTAAAAATTCAAAATTTTTATTAAGCACCATTCAAGATATGCATATGCTCATAAGCTAAAACATCATCATGTATGTTTGCTTTCAATGGATATACCAAGTTTGCATGCCTCTAAACTATGTATCTTATATACAAAATGAATTCAAAGTAGAAAGCATATCATAAAATATCATAAAATAGTCATAAAAACTGAAACATGTAACAAATTTAAGCTTCCAATTTTTTTTAATTCTTAAGCCAAATCATATATCACACTATACATGCATGGATCTAAATCACATCCTTTATGTTCCAAGCACAAAACGAACTCAAAATCAGATTGCATATCACCGTATAAAAGGCTGCTGTAACATGCAACAATATTCCATAAATCAAAATTCATTTATCAACCTAAAGTGCACATGCATGCCAAAACCAAGCACACTAACATTCATCTATGAACATTTCACCATATAAATGCCTTATTATACATGTTCTTCATCTTAAAATCATTAGAACATGAAAAGAAAAAGAAAACTCCAACCAAGGTCCAACAATGAGCTTCAAGAAGAGTTTAAGCCTGGAAAAATTGATTTTAAGGCAAAAATGAGCACATGCACGCATATATATGACACATTAACATACTTTTATGTATTTTAAACATGTTTTTGGCTTTAAAAAGGACATGCAAGGAGCTGTTCCAGCTCTAATGCCATTTTGAAAGAAAAATAGATGAAGATGAAGATGTAAGCAAGCATCATAGATGGAGAAAGAGAATGAATCAAGACATGAAAGCTCAAAAAGAGAAAGATGGAAAAATTACCTATTCCTTTTTCTCTTATGGAAAATAGGATGATGGAGCAAAACTCCTTATTTGAAGAACCTCCAAAATGTTGCACCTCCAAGCTTTCTTTCAACCTTGTCTGAGAGACACATAAGAGAGAGTGAAGAGAGCTTTTGTTTTGTTGAGTGAGAGAAAGGATTTTTCAAAAAAAAAAACAATTAGTTCAAATAAACTAAAATCCATCCTTTTATAATGGTGGGTCAAAATGTAATATGTTAATTCTCTTTTTGCCCAACAAATTCTCAATTTGTGGACTTGCCATGCTTGTATATTAATTATATACTTTAGGCATCCTAGTTTCATCTCACCAATATTTTAACCTTTAAAATGTTATCTTTGCCCCCATATAACATTTATATAAATATTATTATCCTTCAAAAGATGCTAGCTAACCTTGAATAATCAATCCTCACTCTTAAAAGCTTGGTTTATTTGTATGATCTTTTAGGTTCACCATAGCCTAGTTGTAAGTTTTCTTTCGGATGATCCGAAAGGCATCCAAAAACCTAAGGACTATGGTAAACATCTAGCTCATGATGAAGAAATACTCTATCAAACTTAATATCCCCAATCATACATTCCATGTACATAATATCCTTTTGTTGTCAAATTCAGATTGATTTCAGACTCATGAATCATCAAAGCCCTAATTTTGATTCTATAAAAAATCATCGATTCAAATATTTAAAACTCATCATTACAGACATCCTTTATATGATTTACATTATACTCTGACCAGGGATTCTATTTCTAATATTTATCAATGTTCGTTTCAGAACTCATATCCAAATCAAATCAGTGAATATTTAGAACCCAATACTTTCTAAGTCAACAAATCCCATCTTGAGCATCATTCTTCTCCCTATACAAATAACATATGACCAATATGATTTGTTCTACGGGATGTGATTAACCATATATATATATATATATATATATATATATATATATATATATATATACCATACAAATCACGTGTATCTGTATCAGATCCAACCATGATTTCTCAAGTCAAAGGATTACTTTTTACACTAGTCTGATCTTACGATAAGTCATTGACTATGATTTAATGATCATGTGACTTATCATTATTGTTCATATTAAAAAAATGGTTCTCTAACTGTTAATCCATACCAATACCATAATGACATGACTATCATCGTCATCCATACTAATGACATTTTATGGTATTCAACAGAGATATTTGATATGCCTACTATGTGATATAATTGCCCATGTCAATGTCACATTTGTGGGGAACAATTTGATGACTCAGTTTGTATAGTCATTTACAGTTCAAATACATACTTCATATCATCACAAATAAAGGAAACAATTTATGCATATGAATAAAAACTTTTTTTTTTAAATAATTCACATAAATGTACATACAACTTTAAAATGCCCCCAAAACCAATAACACAAATGGTTCTTAAGGTATGCACTAATATTTTTATCTCTCTCTTTGAGCCCAAGAACTCTTGATTTTTGTTTTTCTAATGATTCATCTGCCTAACTTAATTCCCTAAGTCTCCCTTTCTATCTTTTTTCTTTTGCAATAAGCTCCTTATCTAAAGGGTTTCGGTCAAACCCATTTTGAACATGCTCAAAATTGTTTCTAGTTTCCTTTAACCTTTTTAATATGTTCTTATATTCTTTATGATTAAGAGATTTAAGAGCCTTTCTCATCTTTTTTAGTTTGGAGACAAGGTTAAACATAGGGCAACCTTGGATACCCACCTTCCCTGCTTTTTCAAACAAAGGAATGAAGTTTTCATGGCTAGCCCAAAAATTGAAAATTTTGAAAGAAAAACGTTTTTTAGCATGATCTTCCCCACAACTAATTTGAAAGGAAAGAGTTTATCCAATGTTCATTGATAAGTGTTGGGTTAAACTTGCAAGCAATCGTTTCATCTCTTTCTTTTTTATTACTCTAAGTGTACAATAGGCTTATGAATCTCATGTCCTTAATACAAGCATCTCTACAACATTGGATGAATTCCCCTCTATCCTTATTGTCCTTGTCCATACCTCCCATTTTCTCCTCCACTTTTTTTTTAATAACATTGAAATCACCCATCATAATCCAAGGTCTTCCATTGGAGTTGCCTACATATGCCCTAAATTTCTCCCAAAGGCTTTGTTTTTATACAACGGTATTCCTCCTATAAATTATGGTGACATAGAATTGATGACTTCTATCTTGCACTTTACAATACATGGCTTGGTTCATTCTATCATTAATGTTTACTTTCAACTGCTCATTGTCCACCCCAACCAAATTCTATCACCAAAACAAACATCTTCATTGTGATCAAAATTCCAATCCCCAAAAATACTCTTATTAATTTTTTTGTTATTCTCTTCTTTAAATTTAGTTTCAAGGATACCTACAAAACAAATTTTATAAGTTCTATGTAACCTCTCCTAACCATTGGGTGTGTTACAGAAAAACGGCATGAGCTCCCCTATTTTAGAGGGCCCGGGGAATTTTTCTCTTTTTCATTATGCCCTGTAACACTCCCAATTTGTAATTCATACAAACCAGTCCTACCAATTGACTGGATTTTTATCAACTTAACCACAATTAGTAAAATAAATACATAATAATAACAATTATAAAAATTATCACCCACAGAAACTTTATAACCAATTTTCAAAACTAGTCATATATATATATATATATATATATATATATATATATATATATATATATATATATATATATATATATATTACATATACATTATAACATTTAAGTCAATAAAATTATGGTGCCTTCCTCCCTTAGCCTCATGTCTCATTAGTGCTCCCAGAGAACCTTTGCTGCATTTCTTTACCTGTAAAATATTAGATTAAACGGAGTGAGCGACTATGGCTCAGTAAGAAAATCATACTAAACACTTAAAGTATTTCATACCAGTATTAATCTCTTTTATACTCAGCGTGTCTGGGCTATTCATATATAAAATTATTGACACGGACACGCATTAAACACATATCAGAATTCTCTTCTTTCACCAATTTATTCATTTTCTTATTATACAAATATGATTCATTCGTTATGATTTATGCATGTGTAAGTGCCATGACGTTTCTATTTTCTGATCGTACATCTTTCTCAACTCTTTATCAGCCACACAGGCTTGTATGCATAATTCTAATGCAAATGACTTTCATAAAATATTTACTAATTTGTTTCTCTCTCTTTCTCATTGACTGGTCTAGACTACATATGACAGTACTTGCAGTCACCATACAAAGTATAATTCTCTCTTACACGCATTTTTTTTTCTTTGTTGTCCACACAGTACAGCTAATATTTTTCTTTGCTGTCCACACAGTACAACTAATATTTTTCTTTGCTGTCCACACAGTACAGCTGATATTTTTCTTTTGCTGTCCACACAGTACAGCTAATATTTTTATTTGTTGTCCACACAGTACAGCTGATATTTTTATTTGCTGTCCACACAGTACAGCTGGTTGTCCACACAATACAACCGATTATTTTCTTTGCTGTCTACACAGTACAGCTCGCGTGTAAGGATTGTAAGTATGTTTTCTGCTTTCCTGTGTCATATGAGTCATTATAAAACTAAAAATACTTGTTTTCCATTTTCTAAAAGCATGCATGACTTAGAAAATATTTTTCCTCTTTCTTTATTTTTCTAAATCATGCATATGTTATGATTCCTCATGTATGCATATATAACCATAATATGAAAAATGCGCATTTGTTATTTTCTCTTATTCTTTTCATTCCTTCTCAAACATCATGTTATTTTCTCATGCATTTATATATATAAATATCATGCCTCAATTTAATTTCAATTATACAATATAGGCTTAATATAAGGGTTATTTCACACATTTTATGCACATAATTAAGCAAAATTAACCTATATCACATAAAATGACATTTTTACCCTTATGGCCAAAATTACCTTTTTACCCTTATGGCCAAAAATTACATCTCCTAATGAATTTTTTTATCCTTTTAAGCATAAATCACTCTAATTCTAATACCTTACACACTTATATAAGTAAAGGTTATTTAAATAACCTAACTCAAATTTACTTCAAGTATGTAAAGTATAAAATTCTTACCTTTTCTTTGCCAAATAGGTGATTTAAGCTTATTCACCTTTTTTTCTTCTTCTTGGCAACCTTAATCAACCAAAAATATAATCATTCATCAAACTCCCAAATTTCACATATCTTAAAAATTAAATTTCTTACCTTAGAACTGACCAGAATTGACAGATCTACACTTTTTATAACTGGGGCCTCTAGAAATTAGGTGGTTTAGCTAGGTTTTTGGACGAATTTTGGTTAAGGGAAGTTTTTAGCTCAAACAATGGAGGTTCTCGGCAAAATGGAAGAGAAAATGAATAGAAATAAGTTTATAAGCCTATTGGACCATTTTGCCCTTAACCTTTTTCATAAATTACTATTTTATCCTTAGCTAATTACCAAAAACCCTTAGCACCACCATATAATTTCAAGTGTGCCCTTCAATTTTAATTCGCACTTTGTCCCTTGAATTTTTATAAAATGACCATTTTACCCCCTTTGAAAAATATTGCTCATTTAGCAGTTTTCTATAATTCTTTTGCAATTTCTTTACACAACAAGTTATAAAATCAACTCTAGGCGTAATTTTGGAAGTGGAGTTTACTGACACACCTGAATTCGGATGTTACATTTCTTCCCCCCTTAAAAGAATTTCGTCCTCGAAATTTAAACAAATAAGTTGGGAAATCTCTCTCTCATTTGTTGCTCAACCTCTCATGTGGCTTCTTCCACCTTATGATTCCTCCATAATACTTTCACTAATGGAATTGTTTTATTTCGGAGCTCTTTTATTTTTTCTGTCTAGTATCTACACCGGTTGCTCCTCATAAGCTAAATCTTCTTTTAATTCCACATCATCTGATTTCAAGACATGTAAAGGATCGCTAATGTACTTTCTCAATAAAGAAATATGAAATACATTATGAACTCGATCCATACTAGGTGGAAGTACAAGTCTAGAAGCCACCTTGCCCACTCTTTCTAAAATTTCAAATGGGCCAATAAATCTTGGAGCAAGTTTCCCTTTTCTTCCAAATCTCATCACGTACTTGTAAGGGGCTACTTTCACAAAAACTTTATCACCCGGTTGAAACTGTACTTCTTTCCTTTTCAAGTCTGCATAGCTCTTTTGTCTGTCCTGAGCTTGCTTCAATCTAGTCTTAATAATCTTTATATCTTCCACCATCCTCTGGGTTAACGCAGGCCCAAGAACTTGACTCAAATCATCTCGCTCTCCTATGTCATCCCAATGTAATGGAGATCTACACTTTCTTCCATAAAGAGCCTCATATGGGGCCATTTTAATGGTGGACTGGTAACTATTATTATATGCAAATTCGATCAATGGAATCATTTCATGCCAGGTCATTTTATAATCTAAACAACAGACCCTCAACATATCCTCTAGTATTTGGTTCACCCTTTCTGTCTGACCATCTGTTTGAGGATGATATGCTGTGCTAAATGCCAGCCTAGTACCCAATGCTCTTTGTAAGCTACCCCAAAAAGTTGAAACAAATTTGGGGTCTCTATCTGACACAATAGTTTTGGGTATGCCATGTAATCTCACAATCTCTCGTATATAAATCTGGGCCAATTGATCTGAAGTAAAACTATCTTTTACTGGAATAAAATGGGCCGATTTAGTCAATCTATCTACAATCACCCATAATGCATTATAGCCTTTCTGTACTCGAGGTAGGCCGAGGATGAAATCCATTGAAATATCTTCCCACTTCCATTCAGGAATACTAAGTGGGTGAAGCAAACCTGAAGGTCTCTGATGCTCGGCCTTGACCTGTTGACATACCAAACACTTAGCTACATAGTCACCAATATCTTTCTTCATACCTATCCACCAATAAGTTTTCTTTAAATCCTGATACATCTTTACTCCCCCAGGATGAGCAGTGTAAAGTGTATCATGTGCTTCACTCAAGATTTTCTTTCTCAATTCCATATCTTGGGGAACACATACCCTATTTCTGAACTTGAGCACTCCATCTATCATTTGAAACTTAGTTGCTTTCCCTTCACATATCTGTTGACTTATTTTTTGGCACCACAAATCTTCTACTTGTTTCTCTTTTATTTCATTGAGAAGATTAGGTTGAATTTCCAATCTGGCCACTTGACTTCTTATCACCTCAATATGTTCCCTCTGAAACTCTTTTTGTAACTCTATCTGAATGGTGAGGTGAGCTATGGCAATCTTTCTACTCAAGGCATCGGCTACCACATTTGCTTTACCCGGTTGATATTTAATATCACATTCATAATCTTTGAGTAGCTCTAACCATCTTCTTTGTCTCATATTCAAGTCTTTTTGAGTGAAGAAATATTTTAGACTTTCATGGTCGGCGTAGATATTACATTTAACTCCATATAAATAATGCCTCCAAATTTTTAAAGCAAAAACCACTGCTACTAACTCTAAATCATGGGTAGGGTAGCGTGTTTCATAATCTTTTAACTGCCGAGAGGCATACGCTATCACCTTACCCTTTTGCATCAGCACGGCTCCCAAGCCATTATGCGAGGCATCACAATAAATATCATAATCTACACCTTCCTCTGGCAATACTAAAATAGGAGCTGTAGTCAACCGTCTTTTTAGCTCTTGGAAACTCTTTTCACAAGCATCAGTCCATATAAAAGGAGTTCCTTGTCTAGTAAGAGCTGTAAGTGGCTTGGCCAACTGGGCAAAACCTTGAACAAATCTTCTGTAATAGCCAGCTAGCCCTAAAAAGCTTCTGATCTCTTTCACAGTCTTTGGCCTCGCCCATTCAAGTATTGTTTCCACTTTGCTGGGGTCTACAACTATACCTTCCTTAGTAACCACGTGTCCCAAAAATACTACTCGATCCAACCAGAATTCACACTTAGAGAATTTGGCATACAATTTCTTTTCTCTCAATCTTTGTAGCACAAATCTCAAGTGTTCGGTATGTTCTTCTTCTGATCTGGAGTATATCAAGATATCATCAATAAATACCACCAGGAATTTGTCAAGGCAATCATGAAATACTCGATTCTTTAAATCCATAAAGATTGCTGGAGCATTAGTCAATCCAAAGGGCATTACCACAAACTCGTAGTGCCCGTAGCGAGTCCGAAAAGCTGTCTTTGGAATATCCTGCTCTGCAATCCTCACCTGGTGATAACCCGACCTCAAGTCAATTTTGGAGAACACAGAAGCTCCTTTCAATTGATCAAATAAATCATCAATTCGAGGCAACGGGTATTTATTCTTCACTGTCAATTTATTCAACTCTCTGTAATCAATACACATACGAAGCGACCCATCTTTCTTTTTGACAAATAGTATGGGTGCTCCCCAAGGAGAGTGGCTAGGTCTAATAAAACCCTTATCTAAAAGTTCTTGCAACTGTTTCTTTAATTCTTGTAATTCAGCTGGAGCCATTCGATAAGGGGCTTTTGAAATTAGGGCTGAGCCAGGTTCTAACTCGATACTAAACTCTAACTCTCTCTCTGGAGGTAAACCTGGTAGCTCATCAGGAAAGACATCTGGGAAATCTTGTACTATTGGGACATCCTGAACACCCAATCTTTGAACATCATGCTCATGCACCACATGAGCTAAATATCCCGTACACCCCTTTTTCAATAATTTTTGTGCTTTTACATTACTGATCATCATACTAGGTTGATGACCCTCTCCGAAATTAAAGTAATCCCCATTATCAAGTAGGAATCGAGCCTTTTTCTTTCTACAATCAATCTCAACTCCATATCTTTCTAAGAAATCCATGCCTAGGATAACATCAAAATCAGGCACATCAAAGACAATCAAATCCACCTTTAACTCTCTCCCATGTATCACTACCTTCTCGCCTTTTAGCATTTTATCTGTAATCACACTCCCCCCATCTGGCATCTCAATTCTAATGGAAGGGGTAGATCTAACAAGCACTAAACCTACCCTTTCAATAACCCCTGGTGCAATAAAGGAGTGTGTAGCTCCTGAATCAATCAATGCATATAAAGAAACAGAGTGGAAAAAGAGCTGACTAGTAACTGCAGATGGACTAGCCTCCGCCTGACTATGGGTAGCTGTATAGACCCATACATTAGTACCTCTCCCTGGTTGCACTGGCGGAATTAAGCTTTGTGGTGGTTGTATATGAACTGGCACTTCGGTACTTTGGCAATCCTTTGCTATATGCCCTGGCTGTTGGCATCTATAACAAATCACCTGTTTCTGCTGGTACCAACATTCCCCATTATGACGTCTCCCACAAATCTGACATTGGGGAATGTTTTCTTTTCTAGGCTTCTTGTCACTCTTCCAGCTTTTTCTACTTGCTTTTGACTGGAATTTTCTTTTTCCTCTATTGTTTCTGAAACTGGAGCCAATTGAGCTACCCCCTGATGCTGTAGCAGGTGCTGAAATAGTCAATGAAGCAGGTAAAGCTGACCGACTTGGCATCACTGTCTTGGGTACTGTCAATGATGGAGGTGTTGACATAGAAGGTGCATTCCTGGGTAGCTTATTAACATATACCTCCAACCTCAATGCTCTCTCCAATGCCTCTTCATAAGTTTGAGGAGGTTGAGGTCCAGCTAGCACATGCAAGGCTATCTCCGGTCTAAGGCCCTGAAGAAATCTGTCTAACCGGAGACTAGGGGTACTCACCATACCTGGAGCAAAACTGGCTAAGACATCAAAACAGGTAGAGTAATCTTTTACTAAACCCTCTCCCTGCTATAAAGAAATGAACTCTTGAACTTTGACTGCTACCACATCAACTGTTCTGTATTGGGCCTCAAATGCCCTTCTAAAGTCTTTCCAGGTCATCAGATCCACATTTCTGGTTTCTTTAACTAGGTCCCACCATACGCAGGCCTTTCCCCTCATCAAGAAACTGGCATACCGAACTTTTTCTCTATCAGTCATAGAAAATAAATCCATAGTACTTTCCACTTGCTTGATCCATTCATCAGCCACTAAAGGATCTTTAGTACCTTTAAATTCAGGAGGGGTATGTTGATTAGGTAAGGAATAAATGGGCTCAAGTCGCCTTTGAGCTCTAATTTCTCCTCTCCCTTCATTCCTCATTTCATTTCTGATTTCTTCTATGACTTCCTCCCGAATCTCACTTCTAATCTCATCTCGAATGGTATCTCTAGCTATATTTTCAGGTGTGGGTCTATCTTGACTCTCAGTCAACACCTGACGGACTATATCTCTTATTTCTGCTAGCCCAAATCCTGAACCAACTGACGAGGCAAGGTTAGACGGTTCTCCCGTCTCTCTCTGAATACTCCTTCCACGACCCCGTCCTCGTCCTGTCTTGTGGTACTCATTATCTAATAACTGCATAAGTGTAATTACATAATATTCTATTATTTGAATACAGGTAAAGAAAATAACTTACTGCAGTCGATTCTCGGGAGCTGATCTGTGAGACATGAGGGGCACCTATGCAATATTAGAATGCAAAACCATAGATATATTGTATTATATTACCACACATTATATTATATCTTCCTTTAAGCGCCCAAAATCGCGCTCTGATACCAAAAATGTAACCTCTCCTAACCATTGGGTGTGTTACAGAAAAACGGCATGAGTTCCCCTATTTTAGAGGGCCCGGGGAATTTTTCTCTTTTTCATTATGCCCTGTAACACTCCCAATTTGTAATTCACACAAACCAGTCCTACCAATTGACTGGATTTTTATCAACTTAACCACAATTAGTAAAATAAATACATAATAATAACAATTATAAAAATTATCACCCACAGAAACTTTATAACCAATTTTCAAAACTAGTCATATATATATATATATATATATATATATATATATATTACATATACATTATAACATTTAAGTCAACAAAATTATAGTGCCTTCCTCCCTTAGCCTCATGTCTCATTAGTGCTCCCAGAGAACCTTTGCTGCATTTCTTTACCTGTAAAATATTAGATTAAACGGAGTGAGCGACTATGGCTCAGTAAGAAAATCATACTAAACACTTAAAGTATTTCATACCAGTATTAATCTCTTTTATACTCAGCGTGTCTGGGCTATTCATATATAAAAGTATTGACACGGACACGCATTAAACACATATCAGAATTCTCTTCTTTCACCAATTTATTCATTTTCTTATTATACAAATATGATTCATTCGTTATGATTTATGCATGTGTAAGTGCCATGACGTTTCTATTTTCTGATCGTACATCTTTCTCAACTCTTTATCAGCCACACAGGCTTGTATGCATAATTCTAATGCAAATTACTTTCATAAAATATTTACTAATTTGTTTCTCTCTCTTTCTCATTGACTGGTCTAGACTACATATGACAGTACTTGCAGTCACCATACAAAGTATAATTCTCTCTTACACGTATTTTTTTTTCTTTGCTGTCCACACAGTACAGCTAATATTTTCCTTTGCTGTCCACACAGTACAGCTAATATTTTTCTTTGCTGTCCACACAGTACAGCTGATATTTTTCTTTTGTTGTCCACACAGTACAGCTGATATTTTTATTTGTTGTCCACACAGTACAGCTGATATTTTTATTTGCTGTCCACACAGTACAGCTGGTTGTCCACACAGTACAACCGATTATTTTCTTTGCTGTCTACACAGTACAGCTCGCGTGTAAGGATTGTAAGTATGTTTTCTGCTTTCCTGTGTCTTATGAGTCATTATAAAACTAAAAATACTTGTTTTCCATTTTCTAAAAGCATGCATGACTTAGAAAATATTTTTCCTCTTTCTTTATTTTTCTAAATCATGCATATGTTATGATTCCTCATGTATGCATATATAACTATAATATGAAATATGCGCATTTGTTATTTTCTCTTATTCTTTTCATTCATTCTCAAACATCATGTTATTTTCTCATGCATTTATATATATAAATATCATGCCTCAATTTAATTTCAATTATACAATATAGGCTTAATATAAGGGTTATTTCACACATTTTATGCACATAATTAAGCAAAATTAACCTATATCACATAAAATGACATTTTTACCCTTATGGCCAAAATTACCTTTTTACCCTTATGGCCAAAAATTACATCTCCTAATGAATTTCTTTATCCTTTTAAGCATAAATCACTCTAATTCTAATACCTTACACACTTATATAAGTAAAGGTTATTTAAATAACCTAACTCAAATTTACTTCAAGTATGTAAAGTATGAAATTCTTACCTTTTCTTTGCCAAATAGGTGATTTAAGCTTATTCACCTTCTTTTCTTCTTCTTGGCAACCTTAATCAACCAAAAATATAATCATTTATCAAACTCCCAAATTTCACATATCTTAAAAATTAAATTTCTTACCTTAGAACTGACCAGAATTGACAGATCTACACTTTCTATAACTGGGGCCTCTGGAAATTAGGTGGTTTAGCTAGGCTTTTGGACGAATTTTGGTTAAGGGAAGTTTTTAGCTCAAACAATGGAGGTTCTCGGCAAAATGGAAGAGAAAATGAATAGAAATAAGTTTATAAGCCTATTGGACCATTTTGCCCTTAACCTTTTCCATAAATTACTATTTTATCCTTAGCTAATTACCAAAAACCCTTAGCACCACCATATAATTTCAAGTGTGCCCTTCAATTTTAATTCCCACTTTGTCCCTTGAATTTTTATAAAATGACCATTTTACCCCCTTTGAAAAATATTGCTCATTTAGCAGTTTTCTATAATTCTTTTGCAATTTCTTTACACAACAAGTTATAAAATCAACTCTAGAGGTAATTTTGGAAGTGGAGTTTACTGACACACCTGAATTCGGATGTTACATTCTAACAAACTGATACTCCTTTTTGTGCTTAATAGGGGAATTGAATCCCCTAATATTCCAAGTGGCAAGATTAATCATTGAAGTGTTTTAAGTGATTGAGACTCTGATACAACCCTTGCTAATCGATCTAACAAGAACTATAACAATCTATTGGAATCTTGCCCAAAGATCTATCTAGCATAAACCAAAAGAATTAGAACCCTCTTATTATTTAACAACAAGGAACTCTAATTATCAAAGAAAGAATTCATAAATTTCTCAAGAAATGAATTCAAAGAAAACTCCCACAAAAACTTTGGAGAAATTCGGAATTTTTGATTAGATTCAAGCTGCCCATAATCTTGAGTTTAATACATATATATATGTTGCTTCTAACCCTAAAAAACGAAATAAATCCTTTAAAAAAGGAAAATAACAACTCATGATAACTAAACACTCTCCTAATTAAACTAGGATAACAATTAGATAATAACTAAACAAGTTTTCCTAATTAAACTAGGATAACAACTAGATAATAACTAATCACAAAAGGGCTAGCTGAATTGATGTGACTTAGGCTTCCATATGGATATTCGACTAAGCCCAACATATGCTCCTTGCTACCTTTAGCCCAATTCATGTATTTGGGCTCCTTGTGTTAACGTAAGCTCTTTTAATTCTTCAAATTGAATTAAATGCACAAGTCTTGAACTAAACTCTATGCTAGTCATGTCATTGACCATGAGTTACCTTTCAACTTTGCTTGGACTCTTTCCCATAAGCTCTAAATAACTTTGAACGACCTCAATGATTACCACTTTCATATTTTTGGCTCTTGCTCGTGTAATTAGGCCTCTGTCATAGCTCAATGGATCTAAATTCTTTGTGTCTGTTAAAGTAGAATGTTTCCCCATGTGTGAATTTGGTGAAGTTATCCCTTGATCATTTGCATCACTTCCTCCTTCTTCGAAAGGGTTTAACCTCGAATCTTCACCTGCATAATCAAAAGGAAGAAGGTCAGAAACATTAAAGGTTGTACTAATATTATACTCACCAGGGAGATCTAATTTATATGCATTGTCATTAATCCTTGCAACAACTTGAAAAGGTCCATCTCTTCATGGGTGAAGTTTAGATCGCCTTCGCAAAGGGAACCGTTATTTGTGCAAATACAACCAAACCCAATCGCCAGGCTCAAAAACCAACTTCTTACGCCCTTGATTCCTTTGGTCCGCCACTTGTTGGTTCTTTTTATCTATGTTTTTCCTCATTTTCTCATGGAAATTGCGCACAAATTTTGTCTTCTTAGCACCATCGAAATTAACATGCTCTTCCAAAGGTAAAAGAAATAAATCTAATGGTGTTAAAGGATTAAAACCATACACAATTTCAAAAGGTGAATAGTGCGTGGATGAATGCACAACCTTATTATATGCAAACTCTACATGGGCTAAACTTTCATCCTAAGACTTCACATTCTTTTTGTTGATAGCACGTAATAATTGCCCTAAAGTTCTATTCACAACTTCAGTTTGACCATCAGTTTGTGGATGACAGGTAGTACTAAATAACAACTTAATTTCTAATTTCGCCTACAAGGTCTTCCAAAAGTAAGACAAAAATTTTGCATCCCTATCACTAACAATAGTTCTCGGCATGCCATGCAAACATACTACCTCTTTAAAGAACAAATCAGTAACATGTGAAACATCATCAGTTTTATGACACGGAATAAAGTATGCCATCTTAGAAAACCGATCAACTGCCACATAGATGCTATTATTACCACATCTAGCCCTAGGTAGTCCAAGTACAAAATCCATAGAAACATCTACCCAAGGTGAATGTGGGACAAGCAATGGCATGTACAAACCATGTGGATGCACTTTAGACTTAGCTTGCAAACATGTGATGCAATTAGTGTAATACTTAGAAACATCAGATTTCATGTTAGGCCAAAAAAAATGCTCTTGTAAAATATCTAAAGTTTTAGCTATGCCAAAGTGACCCATCAAACCTCCTTCATGTGCCTCACGAATTAACATCAAACGCAACGAACATTTAGGCACACAAAACTTGTTCAAACGAAATAAGTAGTCATTATGCTTATAAAATTTTTCAAAGGCAGCTTTCTCACATGCATTATACACATTGCTAAAATCATGATCATGTGCATACAACTCTTTAATATGCTCAAAACCAAGCAATTTAGCATCTAAAGTAGTAAGAAGTGCGTACCTTTTTGACAATGCATCAACCACAACGTTTTCCTTACCTTGCTTATATTTGATGACGTATAGGAAGGATTCAAGAAATTCACTCCACTTTGCATATCGCTTATTGAGTTTGTTTTGACCCTTCAAATACTTCAAACTTTCATGGTCAGTATAGATGACGAACTCTTTAGGCACAAGGTAGTGTTGCCATATCTCTAATGCCCTCACTAATGCATACATTTCCTTGTTATATGTTGAGTAGTTCAATGTTGCGCCATTCAATCTTTCACTAAAGTATGCAATTGGCTTGCCCTCTTGTATAAGAATAGCACCAATTCCCACTCCCGAAGCATCGCATTCAATCTCAAAAGTTTTATCAAAGTTAGGCAAGACAAGAACAGAAGCAGAAATTAACTTAGATTTAAGCATATTAAATGCCCTATCTTGTTCATCACCCCACTTAAAACCAACATTCCTTTTAATAACTTCTGCCAAAGGGGCGGCTATACTAGAGAAATCACGCACAAAACGCCTATAAAAACTAGTTAAGCCATGGAAACTTTGAACATCCCCAACGTTTTTAGGTGTAGGCCAAGATTCAATAGCCTTAACCTTTTTATTATCAACCTCAATACCATGCTCGCTAATAACATAACCTTAGGCACATAAAACGTACATTTAACAAGTTGAGCATGCAATGTTTGTGCACATAAAACACAAAAAACAAATCTCACATGCAAAATGTGGTCTTTAAGTGATTTGCTATACACAAGTATATCATCAAAATAGACAATAACGAATTTGCCAATAAATTCACGTAAAACATGGTTTATCAAGAGCATGAATGTACTAGGAGCATTAGTTAACCCAAAAGGCATCACTAACCACTCATATAAACCATATTTTGTTTTAAAGGCAGTTTTCCATTCATCTGCTACTTTCATTCTAATTTGATGGTAACCAGCCATTAAATCAATTTTAGAGAATATACGTGCATCATTCAATTCATCTAACATATCATCTAAACGAGGAATAGGATGGCGATACTTTACAATGATTTTGTTGATGGCATGACAATCAACACACATACGCCATGATCCATTCTTTTTTGGCACCAATAGAACAGGAACGATACATGGGCTCATGCTTTCCTTAATCAACCCTTTTGACAATAACTCATCCACTTGACATTGTAACTCCTTTGTTTCTTTGGGATTGCTCCTATAAGCTGGGCGATTTGGAATTTATGCTCTAGGAATGAAGTCAATTTGATGTTCTATCCCCCTTAATGGCGGCAAACCATCAGGCATGGATTCGGGAAACAAATCTTCAAATTCCTGCAACAAAGCTTGAAAAGAACTAGGGAGAGAAGAGAGAATTGAGTTAGATTCAAAAGATAAACACGCATCCTTGAATACCAATAGTATCAAAGGCTGCCTTTTTAAATAAGCCTTTCGAACCTCACTCCTTCTTGCATAAAAATTACGTTTTACCTTTTTTTTTGCCACTCTTTGTACACTATTCTCTCCTTTTGCATGCGTACTCTCATGAATTTTTTTCTCACTGCGCATCTTCTCTACTTGCTCTCCTTTTTCCTCTCTATTTGCACACCTCTCTTGGCTTTTCTCACAGCTCTCATTTTGCTTGTGCATCTTTTCTTTTCCATGTGCACTCTCACATTCACTTAAAGTTTTTTGATCTTCGTATACTTCTTTAGGCGTCATAGGTAACAAGTTGACATGTCTATCATTCATGTTGAATGAATATCGGTTAGAATACCCATCATGTATAACACAACTATCATATTGCCAAGGGCGTCCTAATAATATGTGACTAGCATACATAGGTACTATATCACATAAAACCTTATCATGATAACGCCCAATAAAGAATGAAATTAATGCTTGCCTCGTGACCTTAATATCCTCACTATTATTCAACCATTGCAACCTATAAGGTTTAGGATGTTTAGTTGTTTTCAACCCTACTTTATTAACTAAACCAACATTAACAACATTAGTGTAGCTACCACCATCAATAATCATACTACACAATTTATTATCTATCATGCATCTAGTATAAAAGATATTTTTGCATTGTACCTTATCCTTCTTAGCTGCATGTTTAAAGCACGCCTTGTAACCAATGTGAAAATTGGTCCTTTAGGGGCTGGTTCATCGCCCTCCTCTTCTGAAGCATCCTCCAATGGTGGTATATCACTTAAGTCATCATCATCCTCGCTCTCATCTTCACTTACCACCTCCCCATTGCGTAGGGTCATTACCTTTGCATTTGGACATTGTGCAGCTCTATGTCCGTATCCCAAGCACCTAAAGCATTGTATATCACGTGATTTACCCTTGGATTTGTCATCCTTTGGTTGCATTTTTGGTGTAGTGAGCTCTTTATTTTTCCTTTGATCAGATCTACCCTTATTTGTATTCGTATCACCTCCCTTGTTCCCTTTCCAATTTGGCTTCCATGATGTTAGGGTCGAAATAGCCTTGGTTTTTGCTCTTAGTTGTTTTTCAATCTTGGTTGCCATGTGTACCATATCCTCCAAATCTACATAATGATGCAACTCAACAAGGTTAGTAATATCACGGTTCAAACATGAAAGAAAACGTGTCATAGTAGCTTTCCTATCCTCCTCAATGTTGGCTCGAATCATGGCTATCTCCATCTCTTGGTGATATTCTTCAACACTATTGGATCCTTAATTCAACCTTTGTAATCAATTGTACAACTCCCTATAGTAGTGTTGTGGTACGAATCTCTTTCTCATGATTGTTTTCATCTTAAACCATGAAGAAACAAGACCTTCTACGCCTAGTAGAGGTAAATTGATCCCACCATACACTAGCATAGTCGGTGAATTCAACAGCTGCCAATTTCACCTTATTCTCTTCGGTATAATTATGGCACTCAAATATACGCTCTACCTTCTTCTCTTATTCTAAATATGTCTCTGGATCACTTTTACCACGGAAAGCTAGAATCTTCATTTTGATTGAACCTAAATTCCCATCTTTTGATTTGCCTTTGTAGGAATGTGTAGATATTTCTTTTTTAACCTCCCTTTCTAAATCATCAAAGAGGCTACATTTTGTGTCTCTTATCTTGCCACGACTAGGGGTACCTTGTTCCAACCTTTGCAACCTTTCTTGGACATTGCGGTTTTCACTTCTCATGTCCTCTTGTTGTAACATCATCTTCTGTAACATTCCTTGTATTGCTTCTAAGGTAACTTTCTCTTTAGGGTCCATGATGTAAACCTGTAAGAAAAACGTTAGAAAACACCTATTCTAACATTCCCTCACGTGTTTCGCTCAAATATGTTTACAACACTCTAATACGCTCACTAAAATAATCACACATAGAATTTCCCCGTAGAGTTCTTATTTGAGTTGACCTTTACTACTCACTTTCTAAATAGAATTACAAATTAAACTCCCTTGACAATTAGAGCTAATAAAAAAAATAAATTATGGCCTTTGAATTTGTTTTTTTTGCTTTTTTCTTGTTCTTTTTTTTTTTGTTCTTGACTAATTAACACTAAAACTCTTAGCTAAACAAATCTGGAAGCCTTCAAACACCTCTTGAAGCTTGGATCATGAAACATGATTTTGGTAATACTTGATGCAAATCAGCAAGGAATGGAACTTTGGTGCTTTTACGGCTCCTCTTGATTTGATGTTGCCCAAACCACTGGTATGAAGAATTTTGATGTTGAATTTGCTACTGCCAAATCACTTGATGATGAATAATGCAAATTTTTTTTTTTTATATTGATGCACGAACACAAGACTAAAGGTTATGTAGCTTATACTAGAACCAATGCTCTGATACCAAACTAATACAACCCTTGCTAATCGATCTAACAAGAACTATAACAATATATTAGAATCTTGCCCAAAGATCTATCTAGCATAAACCAAAAGAATTAGAACCCTCTTATTATCTAACAACAAGGAACTCTAATTATCAAAGAAAGAATTCATAACTTTCTCAAGAAATGAATTCAAAGAAAACTCTCACAAGAACTTTGGAGAAATTCAAAATTTTTGATTAGAATCAAGCTGCCCATAATCTTGAGTTTAATACATATATATATGTTGCTTCTAACCCTAAAAAACGAAATAAATCCTTTAAAAAAGGAAAATAACAACTCATGACAACTAAACACTCTTCTAATTAAACTAGGATAACAATTAGATAATAACTAAACAAGTTTTCCTAATTAAACTAGGATAACAACTAGATAATAACTAATCACAAAAGGGCTAGCTGAATTGATGTGACTTGGGCTTCCATATGTATATTCGACTAAGCCCAACATGTGTTCCTTGTTGCCTTTAGCCCAATTCATGTATTTGGGCTCCTTGTGTTAACGTAAGCTCTTTTAATTCTTCAAATTGAATTAAATGCACAAGTCTTGAACTAAACTCCATGCTTGTCATGTCGTTGACCATGAGTTGCCCTTCAACTTCGCTCAGACTCTTTCCCATAAGCTCCAAATGACTTTGAACGACCCCAATAATTGCCACTTTCATCTTCTTGGCTCTTGCTCGTGTAATTGGGCCTCCATCATAGCTCAATGGATCTAAATTCTTTATGTCTGTTGAAGTAGAATGCTTTCCCATGTGTGAATTTGGTAAAGTTATCCCTTGATCATTTGTATCAGACTCCCTCAATCTTTTTGCTACCTCCCTTTTTTACTTCCTACTGAGAGTACCCCTTATGCCTATCCATAAATCCTTTTTTATCCACCTTCAAGCCCTCTCTAAAAGGAATCATGGAGAAGGTGATTCCTCCCTCAAGTCCTTGTCATTTTGTTCTAGAAACCCTTTTTCTTTCCTTAGGCGTGTGCTTTATTCTTTGACTTCTTTACTTGAACATTTGGCCCTTTGGAACATTTTTATTCTTTGCCTTTTAACATATTCCGATGAGGAGCTTCTTCCCTTAGAATTTCCCTTTCCTCCGTATCAATTCTCCTAAGAACCAAGAAAGAGTTGTGGTCCTTGTCCTTCATAATTGTATCAAAAGATTTTTGGGCTCAATTTACCTCCTTCCATTGCATACCATTCTTCTTCTTGCCTCTTCCCAAAGTTACTTTTTTTCCTTATTCATTCCCTTCACTTCTCTTCTTGTATTACCTTTTTATAGCTTCATCATGATCTTTTCCATTTATCTTTTTTTTATAATCTTCTATCCCATGGTCAAAAACCTTGCACATGTTGCATTCTATCGATCTCCAAACATATTCCATTTTGAGATCTTCACTTTCTTTACTAAGAAGATATAGTTCAATAGAATCCGAAAAAACATGGCTAACTTTCATCACCACACAAATACATGCAAACTTTAAACGATTGCCTTCTTTTGTGACTAAATCCATGTATAGAGATTTTCCAAGTGTAACATCCAAATTCAGGTATGTCAGTAAACTCCACTTCCAAAATTATCTCTAGAGTTGATTTTATAACTTGTTGTGTAAAGAAATTGCAAAAGAATTATAGAAAACTACTAAATGAGCAATATTTTTCAAAGGGGGTAAAATGGTCATTTTATAAAGATTCAAGGGACAAAGTGGGAATTAAAATTGAATGTCACACTTGAAATTATATGGTGGTGCTAAGGGTTTTTGGTAATTGACTAAGGATAAAATAGTAATTTATGGAAAAGATTAAGGGCAAAATGGTCCAAAAGGCTTATAAACTTAAGCCTATTCATTTCCTTCTTCATTTTAGCCGAGAACTCCATGATTTTTGCTAAAGCTTTTTCCCTTAACCAAAATTCACCAAAAAACCTAGCTAAACCACCTAATTTCCAGAGGCTCCAATTATAAAAAGTGTAGATCTGTCAATTCTGATCAGTTCTAAGGTAAGAAATTTAATTTTTAAGCGATGTGAAATTTAGAGTTTTGATGGATGATTATATTTTTGGTTGATTAAGGTTGCTAGAAAAAACGAAAAGAAGGTGAATAAGCTTAAATCATCTATTTGGCAAAGAAAAGGTAAGAATTTCATACTTTACATACTTGAAGTAAATTTGAGTTAGGTTATTTAAATAACCTTTACTTATATAAGTGTGTAAGGTATTAGAATTAAGATGATTTATGCTTAAAAGGATAAAGAAATTCATTAGGATTCATGATGTAATTTTTGGACATAAGGGTAAAAAGGTAAATTTTGGCCATAAGGGCAAAAATGTCATTTCATGCGATATAGGTTAATGTTGCTTAATTATGTGCATGTTATGTGAAATAACCCTTATATTAAACCTATATTGTATAATTGAAAATTAATTTGAGGCATGATATATATATATATATATATATATATATATATATATATATATATATATATATATATATAAATGCATGAGAAAATAATATGATGTTTGAGAAGGAATGAAAAGAATAAGGGAAAATAACAAATGCGCATATTTCATATTATGGTTATATATGCATATATGAGGAATCACAACATATGGATGATTTAGAAAAAAATAAAGAAAGAGGAAAAATATTTTCTAAGTCATGCATGCTTTTAGAAAATGAAAAACAAGTATTTTTGGTTTTATAATGACTCATATGATACAGGAAAGCAGAAAACATACTTATAATCCTTACACGCGAGTTGTACTGTGTGGACAACAAAGAAAATAATCGGTTGTACTGTGTGGACAACCAGCTGTACTGTGTGGACAACAAAAGAAAAAATATCAGCTGTATGTGTGGACAGCAAAAAAAAAAAAATATCAGCTGTACTGTGTGGACAGCAAAAGAAAAATATCAGCTGTACTATGTGGACAACAAAAGAAAAATATCAGCTGTACTGTGTGGACAACAAAGAAAAAAAAATATATGCGTGTAAGAGAGAATTATACTTTGTATGGTGACTGCAAGTACTGTCATATGTAGTCTAGACCAGTCAATGAGAAAAAGAGAGAAACAAATTAGTAAATATTTTATGAAAGTCATTTGCATTAGAATTATGCATACAAGCCTGTGTGGCTGATAAAGAGTTGAGAAAGATGTACGATCAGAAAATAGAAATGTCATGGCACTCATACATGCATAAATCATAACGAGTGAATCATATTTGTATAGTAAGGAAATGAATAAATGTGTGAAAGAAAAGAATTATGAGATGTGTTAAATGCGTGTTCTGTGTCAATTATTTTGTTGTAAATAGCTCAGACACGCTGAGTATGGAAAAGATTAGTACTGGTATAAAATGCTTTAAGTGTTGAGTATGATTTTCTTACTGAGCCATAGTTGCTCACTCCGTTTAATTTAATATTTTACAGGTAAAGAAATGCAGCAAAGGTTCCCGGGAAGTACTAATGAGACATGAGGCTGAGGGATGAAGGCATCATATTGTTGTTGATTTATATGTTTTGATGTATATGTGAATATATGCATATATATATATATACTTGATGTAGATATTAATGGATATGTATATATTTTGTTTCCTATATCTATATATTTATGACTTTGTATAGCTATATCTATATATGTATATATATATGGCTAGTTATGAAAATTGATTATAAAGTTCTGTGGGTGATAATTTTTATAATGGTTATTATTATATACTTATTTTATTAATTGTGATTAAGTTGATGAAAATCGAGTCGGTTGGTAGGACTGGTTTATGTGAATTATTAATTAGGAGTGTTACAGGGCATAATTAAAAAGAGAAAAAAAAATTCCCCGGGCCCTCTACAATAGGGGAACTCATGCCGTTTTTCTGTAATACACCCAATAATTAGGAGAGGTTACATTTTTTGGTATCAGAGCGCGATTTTGGGCGCTTAAAGGAAGATATAATATAATGTGTGGTAATATAATACAATATATCTATGGTTTTGTATTCTAATATTGCACAGGTGCCCCTCATGTCTCACAGATTAGTTCCCGAGAATCGACTGCAGTAAGTTATTTTCTTTACCTGTATTCAAATAATAGAATATTATGTAATTACACTTATGCAGTTATTAGATGATGAGTACCACAAGACGAGGACGGGGTCGTGGAAGGGGTATTCAGAGAGAGATGGGAGAATCGTCTAACCCTGCCCCGTCAGTTGGTTCAGGATTTGGGCTAGCAAAAATAAGAGATATAGTCCGTCAGGTGTTGATTGAGAGTCAAGATAGACCCACACTTGAAAATATAGCCAGAGATGCCATCCGAGATGAGATTAGAAGTGAGATTCGTGAGGAAGTCATAGAAGAAATCAGAAATGAAATGAGGAATGAAGGGAGAGGAGAAATTAGAGCTCAAAGGCGACTTGAGCCCATTTATTCCTTACCTAATCAGCATACCCCTCCTGAATTTAAAGGTACTAAAGATCCTTTAGTGGCTGATGAATGGATCAAGCAGGTGGAAAGTACTATAGATTTATTTCCTATGACTGATAGAGAAAAAGTTCGGTATGCCAGTTTCTTGATAAGGGGAGAGGCCCGCGTATGGTGGGACCTAGTTAAAAAAACCAGAAATGTGGATCTGATGACCTAGCAAGACTTTAGAAGGGTATTTGGGGCCTAATACAGAACAGCTGATGTGGTAACAGTCAAAGTTCAAGAGTTCATTTCTTTACAGCAGGGAGAGGGTTCAGTAAAGGATTACTCTACCCGTTTTGATGTCTTAGCCAGTTTTGCTCCAGGTATGGTGAGTACACCGAGTCTCCGGCTAGATAGATTTCTTTAGGGTCTTAGACCAGAGATAGCCTTGCATGTGTTAGCTGGACCACAACCTCCTCAAACTTATGAAGAGGCATTAGAGAGAGTATTAAGGTTAGAGGTATATGTTAATAAGCTAACCAGGAATACACCTTCCATGTCAACACCTCCATCATTGACAGTACCCCAGACAGTGATGCCAAGTCGGTCAGCTTTACCTACTTCATTGACTATTTCAGCACCTGCTACAGTATTAGGGGGTAGTTCAATTGGCTCCAGTTTTAGAAACAATAGGGGAAAAAGAAAATTCCAATCAAAAGCAAGTAGAAAAAACTGGAAAAGTGACAAGAAGCCTAGAAAAGAAAATATTCCCGAATGTCAGATTTGTGGAAAACGTCATAGTGGGGAATGTTGGTACCAGGAGAAACAGGTGATTTGTTATAGATGCCGATAGCCAGGGCATATAGCAAAAGATTGCCAAAGTACCGAAGTGCCAGTTCAGATACAGCCACAACAAAGCCTAATTCTGCCAATGCAATAAGGGAGAGGTGCTAATGCACGGGTTTATACAGCTACCCATAGTCAAGCAGAGGCTAGTCCATCTGCAGTTACTGGTCAGCTCTTTTTCCACTCTGTTTCTTTATATGCATTGATTGATTCAGGAGCTACGCACTCCTTTATTGTACCAGAGGTTATTGAAAGGGTAGGTTTAGTACCTATTAGATCTACCCATTCCATTAGAATTGAGATGCCAGATGGTGGGAGTGTGATTACTGATAAGATGTTAAAAGACCAGAGGGTAGTGATACATGGGAGAGAGTTAAAGGTGGACTTGATTGTCTTTAATATGCCTAATTTTGATGTTATCCTGGGCATGGATTTCTTAGAAAGATATGGAGTTGAGATTGACTATAGAAAGAAAAAGGCTCGATTCCAACTTGACAATGGGGATTACTTTAATTTCGGAGAGGGCCATCAACCTAGTATGATGATCAGTAATGTAAAAGCATAAAAATTATTGAAAAAGGGATGTACGGGATATTTAGCTCATGTGGTACATGAGCATGATGTTCAAAGATTGGGTGTTCAGGATGTTCCAATAGTATGAGATTTCCCAGATGTCTTTCCTGATGAGCTACCAGGTTTACCTCCAGAGAGAGAGTTGGAGTTTAGTATAGAGTTAGAACCTGGCTCAGCCCCAATTTCAAAAGCCCCTTACCGAATAGCTCCAGCTGAATTGTAAGAATTAAAGAAGCAGTTGCAAGAACTTTTAGATAAAGGTTTTATTAGACCTAGCCACTCTCCTTGGGGAGCACCCATACTATTTGTCAATAAGAAAGATGGGTCGCTCTGTATGTGCATAGATTATAGAGAGTTGAATAAATTGACAGTGAAGAATAAATACCTGTTGCCTCGAATTGATGATTTATTTGATCAATTGAAAGGAGCTTCTATGTTCTCCAAAATTGACTTGAGATCGGGTTATCACCAGGTGAGGATTTCAGAGCAAGATATTCCAAAGACAGTTTTTCGGACCCGCTACGGGCACTACGAGTTTGTGGTAATGCCCTTTGGATTGACTAATGCTCTAGCAATCTTTATGGATTTAATGAATCAAGTATTTCATGATTGCCTTGACAAATTCCTGGTGGTATTTATTGATGATATCTTGATATATTCTAGATCAGAAGTAGAACATGCCGAACACTTGAGATTTGTGCTACAAAGATTGAGAGAAAAGAAATTGTTTGCCAAATTCTCTAAGTATGAATTCTGGTTGGATCGAGTAGTATTTTTGGGACACGTGGTTACTAAGGAAGGTATAGCTGTAGACCCCAGTAAAGTGGAAACAATACTTGAATGGGCGAGGCCAAAGACTGTGAAAGAGATCAGAAGTTTTTTAGGGCTAGCCGGCTATTACAGAAGATTTGTTCAAGGTTTTGCCCAGTTGGCCAAACCACTTACAGCTCTTACTAGACAAGGAACTCTTTTTATATGGACTAATGATTGTGAAAAGAGTTTCCAAGAGCTAAAAAGGTGGTTGACTACAGCTCCTATTTTAGTATTACCAGAGGAAGGTGTAGATTATGATATTTATTGTGATGCCTCGCATAATGGCTTAGGAGCCGTGCTGATGCAAAGGGGTAAGGTGATAGCATATGCCTCTTGGTAGTTAAAAGATTATGAAACACGCTACCCTACCCATGATTTAGAGTTAGCAGCAGTGGTTTTTGCTTTAAAAATTTGGAGGCATTATTTATATGAAGTTAAATGTAATATCTACACCGACCATAAAAGTCTAAAATATTTCTTCACTCATAAAGACTTGAACATGAGACAAAGAAGATGGTTGGAGCTAGTCAAAGATTATGAATGTGATATTAAATATCAGCAGGGTAAAGCAAATATGGTAGCCGATGCCTTGAGTAGAAAGATTGCCATAGCTCATCTCACCATTCAAATAGAGTTACAGAAAGAGTTTCAGAGGGAACATATTGAGGTGATAAGAAGTCAAGTGGCCAGATTGGAAATTCAACTTAATCTCTTCAATGAAATAAAAGAGAAGCAAGTAGAAGATTTATGGTGCCAGAAAATAAGTCAACAGATATGTGAAGGGAAAACAACTGAGTTTCAAATGATTGATGACGTGCTTAAGTTCAGAAACAGGGTATGTATTCCCCAAAACCTGGAGTTGAGAAAGAAAATCTTAAGTGAAGCACATGATACACTTTACACTGCCCACCCTGGGGGAGTAAAGATGTACCAGGATTTAAAGAAAACTTATTGGTGGATAGGTATGAAGAAAGATATTTAAGACTATGTAGCTAAGTGCTTGGTATGTCAACAGGTCAAGGCCGAGCATCAGAGACCTTCAGGTTTGCTTCACCCACTTAGTATTCCTGAATAGAAATGGGAAGATATTTCAATGGATTTCATCATTGGCCTACCTCGAGTACAAAAAGGCTATAATGCATTATGGGTGATTGTAGATAGATTGACTAAATCGGCCCATTTTATTCCAGTGAAAGATAGTTTTACTTCAGATCAATTGGCCCAGATTTATATACTGGAGATTGTGAGATTACATGGCGTACCCAAAACTATTGTGTCGGATAGAGACCCCAGATTTGTTTCAGCTTTTTGGGGTAGCTTACAAAGAGCATTGGGTATTAGGCTGGCATTTAGCACAACATATCATCCTCAAACAGATGGCCAGACAGAAAGGTGAATCAAATACTAGAGGATATGTTGAGGGCTTGTTGTTTAGATTACAAAATGACCTGGCATGAAATGGTCCCATTGATAGAATTTGCATATAATAATAGTTACCAGTCCACCATTAAAATGGCACCATATGAGGCTCTTTATGGACAAAAGTGTAGATCCCCATTACATTGGGATGATATAGGAGAGCGAGATGATTTGAGTCAAGTTCTTGGGCCTGAGTTAACCCAAAGGATGGTGGAAGATATAAAGACTATCAAGACTAGAATGAAGCAAGCTCATGACAGACAAAAGAGCTATGTGGATTTGAAAAGGAAAGAAGTAGAGTTCCAACCGGGTGATAAAGTTTTTGTGAAAGTAGCCCCTTACAAGCATGTGATGAGATTTGGAAGAAAAGGGAAACTTGCTCCAAGATTTATTGGCCCATTTGAAATTTTAGAAAGAGTGGGCAAGGTGGCTTATAGACTTGCACTTCCACCTAGTATGGATCGAGTTCATAATGTATTTTATGTTTCTTTATTGAGAAAGTACATTAGCGATCCGTCACATGTCTTGAAATCAGATGATGTGGAATTAAAAGAAGATTTAGCTTATGAGGAGCAATCGGTGCAGATACTAGATAGAAAAATAAAAGAGCTCCAAAATAAGACAATTCCATTAGTGAAAGTATTATGGAAAAATCATAAGGTGGAAGAAGCCACATGGGAGGTTGAGCAACAAATGAGAAAGAGATTTCCCAACCTATTTGTTTAAATTTCGAGGACGAAATTCTTTTAAGGGGGGAAGAAATGTAACATCCAAATTCAGGTGTGTCAGTAAACTCCACTTCCAAAATTACCCCTAGAGTTGATTTTATAACTTGTTGTGTAAAGAAATTGCAAAAGAATTATAGAAAACTACTAAATGAGCAATATTTTTCAAAGGGGGTAAAATGGTCATTTTATAAAGATTCAAGGGACAAAGTGGGAATTAAAATTGAATGGCACACTTGAAATTATATGGTGGTGCTAAGGGTTTTTGGTAATTGGCTAAGGATAAAATAGTAATTTATGGAAAAGATTAAGGGCAAAATGGTCCAAAAGGCTTATAAACTTAAGCCTATTCATTTCCTTCTTCATTTTAGCTGAGAACTCCATGATGTTTGCTAAAGCTTTTTCCCTTAACCAAAATTCACCAAAAAACCAAGCTAAACCACCTAATTTCCAGAGGCTCTAGTTATAAAAAGTGTAAATCTGTCAATTCCGATCAGTTCTAAGGTAAGAAATTTAATTTTTAAGCGATGTGAAATTTAGAGTTTTGATGGATGATTATATTTTTGGTTGATTAAGGTTGCCAGAAAAACGAAAAGAAGGTGAATAAGCTTAAATCATCTATTTGGCAAAGAAAAGGTAAGAATTTCATACTTTACATACTTGAAGTAAATTTGAGTTAGGTTATTTAAATAACATTTACTTATATAAGTGTGTAAGGTATTAGAATTAAGATGATTTATGCTTAAAAGGATAAAGAAATTCATTAGGATTCATGATGTAATTTTTGGACATAAGGGTAAAAAGGTAAATTTTGCCCATAAGGGCAAAAATATCATTTTATGCGATATAGGTTAATGTTGCTTAATTATGTGCATGTTATGTGAAATAACCCTTATATTAAGTCTATATTGTATAATTGAAATTAATTTGAGGCATGATATATATATATATATATATATATATATATATATATATATATATATATATATATATATATAAATGCATGAGAAAATAATATGATGTTTGAGAAGGAATAAAAAGAATAAGGGAAAATAACAAATACGCATATTTCATATTATGGTTATATATGCATACATGAGGAATCACAACATATGCATGATTTAGAAAAAAATAAAGAAAGAGGAAAAATATTTTCTAAGTCATGCATGCTTTTAGAAAATGAAAAACAAGTATTTTTGGTTTTATAATGACTCATATGATACAGGAAATCAGAAAACATACTTATAATCCTTATACACGAGCTGTATTGTGTGGACAACAAAGAAAATAATCGGTTGTACTGTGTGGACAACCAACTGTACTGTGTGGACAACAAAAGAAAAAATATCAACTGTACTGTGTGGACAGCAAAAAAAAAAATATCAGCTGTACTGTGTGGACAGCAAAAGAAAAAAAATATCAGCTGTACTGTGTGGACAGCAAAGAAAAAAAAATATATGCGTGTAAGAGAGAATTATACTTTGTATGGTGACTACAAGTACTATCATATGTAGTCTAGACCAGTCAATGAGAAAGAGAGAGAAACAAATTAGTAAATATTTTATGAAAGTCATTTGCATTAGAATTATGCATACAAGCCTGTGTGGCTGATAAAGAGTTGAGAAAGATGTACGATCAGAAAATAGAAATGTCATGGCACTCATACATGCATAAATCATAACGAGTGAATCATATTTGTATAGTAAGGAAATGAATAAATGTGTGAAAGAAAAAAATTATGATATGTGTTAAATGCGTGTTCTGTGTCAATTATTTTGTTGTAAATAGCTCAGACACGCTGAGTATGGAAAAGGTTAGTACTGGTATAAAATGCTTTAAGTGTTGAGTATGATTTTCTTACTGAGCCATAGTTGCTCACTCCGTTTAATTTAATATTTTACAGGTAAAGAAATGCAGCAAAGGTTCCCGGGGAGCACTAATGAGACATGAGGCTGAGGGATGAAGGCACCATATTGTTGTTGATTTATATGTTTTGATGTATATGTGAATATATTCATATATATATACACTTGATGTAGATATTAATGGATATGTATATATTTTGTTTCCTATATCTATCTATATATATATATATATATATATATATATATATATATATATATATATATATATATATATATATATATATATGACTTTGTATAGCTATATCTATATATGTATATATATATATGACTAGTTATGAAAATTGATTATAAAGTTCTGTGGGTGATAATTTTTATAATGGTTATTATTATATACTTATTTTATTAATTGTGATTAAGTTGATGAAATCCAGTCGGTTGGTAGGACTGGTTTATGTGAATTGTTAATTGGGAGTGTTATAAGGCATAATTAAAAAGAGAAAAAAAAATTCCCCGGACCCTCTACAATAGGGGAACTCATGCCGTTTTTCTGTAATACACCCAATAATTAGGAGAGGTTACACCAAGGATACTTGAAGTGTGACTAAATCCCTTTAGATGCCAATGTTCTAGTGGTATTCCAAAAATCTTAAACCATATGACTACTTTCCTTATATTTTCTGCTACCATGGATATGTTTTTCTCCTATTTTCGCACAAATAAAGGTGGTCCTCCTATCATCCATGATTTTTATTCTATTACTTTCATCATCGCCTCCTCCTCTCTAAACTATAGAAGATCTACCCCTATAGATATCACATCAACTAGACCAAAGTTTGACCAATTTCGTATTGCATATCTCTTTATATGAAAGAATGGTAATTTCTTACCAATGAAAAAACCAATTGCATAGTTCTCTCACCTTTTGGCACTTGCCTTTGCCATCTCTAAGGTTAAAGCAACAATGAATTTCTTGAACAGAGGACAAGAGTTTGGTTGAATGTATTCCAAATTAGCAAATAATGGTTTCTTCACAAAAAGTTTATTCCAAGAATTCTAACCTAGCTTTAAGTCCACTTGTTGGAATATTCTAGGCACCAAAGAGGAGGATGTCAGAATGGGATCCTCAGGAAATTTGGTTGAAGCAAAATTGGAAGAGTTGCTATTGTTATCAAAAACCATAATAAAAAGAAGGGATGAAGGGCATTACATGCATGCACTTCTAACTTCTGCCACCAAACCCTCAAGAAAGTTCAAATTATCCAAAAAAATGAGTTTCACCTAATCCTTTAAGTGGAGAAGATTTCACTTGGTGGTTGTCGAGTGCTAATGAGGTTTTCGCTATTCAATTAGTTTGAGGGATTATGAGGGAAATAAGGGACAACTTAAAATTAATTAAGTTTATTTTTTAATTTGTCATACATACATCACATATATGCAAAAAATAGAACATGATGGGATGATCATAAGGTTTTCAAAAATACATCCTAAGGATGGACTATTCACCTAAGCTTACATCTTTAATTGGATCACCATCTGGATATACTTAAGTCCTTATCCATTCGGTCTAATTACATTCATAACTTAGACACACAAACACAATAAAGTAAAATAAATGGAAAAATTAATTATTACATGCCTTTTAATAAAAGAATATTATATTCTAATTATTTTAACTTTTGAAAAATCACAAATTACACTCATGATTATCCCTAATTTAATTCATCCATAAACTAAATTAATATATATTAAACATTAAGAACTAATTCATAACAAAATAAATATTAAGCACTCAATTGATGAAATTAAACACAAGTAAAATAAAAGCACATTGATTCAAGGACTTAATAATAAATGATATAATGAATATAATGTAAATATTGGTAATGTTTAGTTTAAACAAAATTTACCTAATTTTAGTTCATGATTAAAAAAAGGGTACATGTAATATTTTACTTCCCTAATTCATATTATATCATTATATTTAACCTCATGTCAACTTTACATCAGTTCTTAATCACCATGAAATGTTAGTTAACATATGTACATAATTTACCATTTTAATTAATAATAAACTAAATCATGTATTAATCTTTATGGCACATATACATCTCATACCATTCATCATGTCATCCAAAGTCCATTTTACCATGCATCTAATTTACATCCATGTGTAATTACATTAATTTCACATATTATATTTTTCACCCAAAAATACTTTAATCAATATAAAAGCCTACAAATTTTAATTCCAATATTTTAAAAACAAATTTTCAATTTCAATATTTCAAAAACTATATGCACGTTAATCATCACATCTCCATATATTTGACATTTTCCATACATACATCATACATGCATGTGATGCATGTCCCTAATTTGCATGTGTCATGTACCATACATAAAAACATCATAAAAAATGCAATTTATATCAACATACACACCATGGCTGAGACATGCAAGTCAATCAAACAAGTTGAAAATTAATTTCCAAGCTAAATAAGAACATGCATGTTACATTCAAACATGTATACATGTATCTCATGAAGCATTCATTATATAGATGCCTTAAGTGATGTGTTCTTCAATTTAACATCACTAAAACACAAAAATAAGTAACAAAACCTAGCCAAGTGCCTTAAGTGATGTGTTCTTCAATTTAACATCACTAAAACACAAAAATAAGCAACAAAACCTAGCCAAACAAGCTTGGTTGAGAGGTATATTACCAAAACAAGCTTAAAGTGTTGATTTTAAGGCAAATCCATAACATAAATGTATACCATGTTAGATACACATACTCTTATGCATAAATAATGCAAATTTAGCTCAAAATCAAACATGCAAGGAGTCGAAAATGGCTCTAATACCTTTTGAAAGAGTTTTGTGAAAATTAAGATGGAAAATCAACATGCATGTAATAGCAAGCTAAGAATCAATGCAACACAAGCAACCATAAGGAGAGGTTAGTGTTTATAACTTCTACTAGCTTCCTTATTTGATGAAGGTGATGGAGATAAGCTTCCCAAGTATTAAGCCTCCAAAGAATTGCACCAACCAAGCAATAATGCTCCCTTGAATGGAAGTTAGAGAGAAGGAGGAGAAATGGGTTTCAGTGAGATATAGTTTTAAAGCAAACAAGTTTTTTCATGTGTAAAATGAACTAAACTCCACCTTATTTAATTAAAAATTTGTTAATTACTACATGGCTTCTTGCAAAAATCTCAATTTAAACAATAGTCATGCATATATATCATATATATACATTAGCCACCTTAATTTTATCTCATAAATATTTTAATTATTAAAATATTACTTTTACACTCATATAATGCTTTATATGATGTTACCTTTATTACCCTTTGGAAGATGCCAGCCAACCTCAAATAATTAATTCTCACTCCCTAAAATGCTTAGTTTATTGATGTAACCTTTTAGGTTCACTGTGCTATAGCTATAAGCCCTTTTTGAATGATCCAAAAAACATATTTGATAACTCAACAACTATGGTAAACATCTAGTAATGTGTCATAGTCCCTAAACCACGATGAAGAAACATTTCATCGAACATAGTCTTTCGATTGTACATTCTATATAGATAAGATCTTTCCATTTTCTAATCTTGATCAAATTTAGGCTCATGGTTCATCAAAATCCTAATCTCGGTATTTTTTTTAACTTTGATCTATATATTTAGAATGTGTTATCAAAAACATCATTCATATGACTTGTATTATACTCTAACTAAAGATTTTGTTCCATATTTATCGATATTCATTCAAAAATTCAAAACTAAATTACTCTTGAGTCAATAAGTACTCTGAATCCAATAACTTTGAGTCAACGAATCCTTTCTTGATCATTATTCATCTTTATATACAAAGAACATATGACTAACTTGGCTTTATTGTATGAAACATGACTAACCTCGTATTTATACACTTTATGAACCACACATATCCATGTCGAATCGAACTATGATATCTTAGGTCAAAAGATTAATTTGTACACTATAACAATTTTATGACAAGTCATACCATGTGACTTATCATTATTAGTTATGTTTGAAAAACAATTTACCAACTGTTAATGTAACACTTGGATTCAGGTATGCCAATAAACTCTACTTCCAAAATTATCCCTAGAGTTGATTTTATAACTTGGTGTTTAAAGAAATTGTAAAAGAATTATTTAAAACTACTAAATAAGCAATAATTTTCAAAGGGGGTAAAATGGTCATTTTAGAAGGATTTAAGAGACAAAGTGGGAATGTAAATTGAATAACACACTTGAAATTATATAATGGTGCTAAGGGTTTTTGGCAATTGGCTAAGGATAAAATAGTTATTTATGGAGAAGGTTAAGGGTAAATTAGTCCAAAATGCTTATAAAACCATCAAACTATTCATTTTCTTCTTCCTTGGCTGAGAACTCTCCATAATTTTCCTTAAGTTATTCTTCAAACAAAAATTCACCAAAAAACCTAGTTAAACCGCCTAATTTCCAAAGCCTTTAGTTATAAAAAGTGTAGATCTATCAATTCAGGTAAGTTTTAAGGTATAAAATTTAATTTTTAAGAGATGTCAAGTTTAGAGTTTTGATGGATGATTATGTTTTTGGTTGATTAAGGTTGCTAAGAAGAAGAAAAAAAGGATAGACTTAAATCACCTAATTAGCAAAAAAATGATAAGAATTTCATACTTTACATACTTGAAGTAATTTTAGTTAGGTTATTTAAATAACTTTTACTTGTATAAATGTGTAGAGTATTAGAATTAAGGTGATTTATGTTTAAAAGAATAAAGAAATTCATTAGGACTTATGATGTAATTTTTGCCATAAGGGTATTTTAGACATTTCATATTCTTGGGGTTAGCTTAGTGGATTTTGTGTGTTGAATATGTGAGAAATGATGAATTGATGAAAGAATTTGCACTAAAGGTAAGCATGTAATTTTTTACCATAAGGATAAAAGTGTCATTTTATGTGATATAGGTTAATTTTGCTTAATTATGTGCATAATATGTGTAAAAACCATTATAATAAATATGTATATTCATATGAAATGTATGAGATATATGTAAATGCATGAGAAAATAATTTGATGCTTGATGAGGCTTGAAAAGAATAAGGAAAAACAATGAATGGACATATTTTATCTTATGATTATACACGTATACATAAGGAATCATAGCATATGTACGATTTCAGAAAATAAAGAAAGAGGAAAAACATTTTCTAAGTTATGCATGTTTTCAAAAAATGAAAAATATGTATTTTTGGTTTTATAATGACTCATATGATATAGGAAAGTAGAAAGCATGCTTAAAATCCTTATACATGAGTTGTACTATGTGGACAACAAAGAAAGATATCAACTTATTGTGTTGACAGCAAAGAAAGATATTAGTTGTACTGTGTTGACAACAAAAAAAGATGTCAGCTGTACTGTGTGGACAACAAAGAAAGATGTCAGCTATACTATGTAGACAACAAAGAAAGATACCAGTTGTACTGTGTGGACAATAAAGAAAAAAATAGAGAAATATGTGTGTAAGAGAGGATTGTACCTTATATGGTGACTGCGAGTACTGTCCTATGTAGTCTAGATCGATCAATGAAAATATTTGACAAAAAAAAAGAGAGAATTAGCAATTATTTTATGAAAGTCATTTGCATTAGAATCATGCATACAAGCCTATGTGGTTGATAAAGAGTTGAGAAAAATGTACGATCAGAGAATAGAAAAGTCATGGCACTCATACATGCATAAATCATAACGAGCGAATCAGATTTGCATAGCAAGGAAATGAATAAATGGGTGAAAGAAGAGAATTATGATATGTGTTTAATACGTGTTCTGTGTCAACTATTTTGTATGTGAATAACCCAAACACACTGAGTATGAAAGAGATTAGTACTGGTATGAAATGCTTTGAGTATTGAGTATGATTTTCTTACTGAGTCGTGGTCGCTCACTCCGTTTAATTTAATATTTTACAGGTAAAAAGTTGCAACAAAGGCTCTCAAGGAGCACTAGTGAGACATGAGGCTAAGAGAGGAAGACACCATATTTTTGTTAATTTATATGTTTTTGATGTATATGTGAATATATGCATAAATATATACTTGATATAAATATTGGTGGATATGTATATATTTTGTTTCCTATATGTATATATGTGATTTTGTATATATATCTATATATGTATATATATATATAGCTAGTCACTGAAATTGGTTATAAAGTTTCTGCGAGTGGTAATTTTATGATGGTTATTATTAAGTATTTATTTTGTTAATTGTGATTAAGTTGATGAAAATCTAGTCGATTGGTAGGACTGGTTTGTGTGAATTTCTAATTAGGAGTGTTACAAGGCCTAATAATAATAAAAAAAAATTTTCAGGCCCTCTAAAATAAAGGAACTCTTGCTGTTTTTCTGTAACACACCTATTGGTTAGGAGAGGTTATAGTTAATCCATACTAATGCCCTAGTTACATGACCATTATTATCATCCACACTAATATCATCTCATGCTATTTAATCAGAGGCATTGAGTATGCCTATTATGTGACATTATTGCCTAATTAATATCACATTCATAGGGAACAATTCGATAATCCAATTTTACATATTAAGTAAATTATCTGGACAATTCATATACATACTTTATATTAAACCAAATAAAGGAAGCAATTTACATATATGAACAAAAGAACAACTTCTTTTATTGATAAATCATAATTACATACATACAAGATAAAATTCTTTGAAATCAACATTACTAATGATTCCTAGGGAATACTCAAACAGGAAGAAAATGATAGCTCGACCTAGATTTCTTAGTCCATTTGAGATGTTGGCAAGCATGGATTACATTCACAATATTTTCCATGTCTTATCGCTTCACAAGTATGTGGGAGACCTAAGCCATGTGCTGAGGACTAAAAAATTTGAGTTGACCAAGAACCTTGTATATGAGGATAATAGGCAAGGATATTGGATAGGAAAGAGAGAGTGCTCCAAAACAAGTAGATTTCCTTGGTCAAAGTCTTCTAGAAGAATTAGATATGCGAAAAGGCTACTTAGCAGGTCGAGTAAGACAAGGGAGATTGTCATCAGGCTACTCGAGTTGAATTTTAGGGACAAAATTTTGAATAAAAAGAGGAGAAATGTAAGACTCTTAAGTATTCTCTAAAGGCATTAGTGTTGTTTCTCCTAAATCTTAAATTTTATGTTTAGGTCAGATTTAGGTTAAGTTTACGTCAAAATTGAATATAGAATTTTTATTAAACTGAAAGTAGATTTAGGGCTTAATGACTAGTCCAAACATGAGAAAAGAAGAAAAAATAATAAAGAAGCCAAGAAAAATAGACTTTTACAAGGTGAAAGAGTCCTTACAAAAATAGGAGATTTGTTACATAAATAAACAACCTCTCTCTTTAACTCTCGGCTAATTTTTGTCACCTATATTTAGATGTTGGAGAGAGTTGAAATTTGATAGCCAGAGGCTAATTTTTGGTAGCCAAAAAGAGTGAAAAAAGATAGGAAAAAACCATCCAAGATCAAATGATTATACATCTTTCTTTTCTAAATTTCAGGAGGAATGAAAGAGAGAAAAAAGACAACCACCAATAAATAAGAAGAAGGCCACCTACAACAACATAAAGAGGCAAAAGTAATAGCTCAAGGTTACTTCTTTTTATAGGAAAGTCCAAGGTAAGTGGGATGAATTTCTTTCCTAAGTTACATTGTTTTTTATTTCTGGATTTTCTTGTCTTGATGTGATGAATCTATGGTATGATTTTTTGTGAATCTAGTTATTAGATTATAGTAAGAGGTATGTGTGATTATTTGAGGAAATTCCATTAGTTAAAGGTACCCATGCATGTCGTGAATGTTATATAGGATTGGAGCAGTCTCGTGAGTTAATTTACAAGACTTACATGTATTATTATACTAATGTGTGGCATCTATTAGAATGATTGATTTGTTAAATTAGCATGCTATGAACATTGACCATATTTAAAAGTTGTTTATGATGCATTCATACATGACAAGCATATATAAAATCATGTGAAATTTGCTGAAAATTTCCTAGAAGAATAAGCTAAGAAATTGGTCTGAGAAAATACCTTACGTGAATGCCATAGCCTTGCATAGATTCTTGAATTTTTGTTATTGGATTGAGGTGTGTGGCATGTGATTTTATGATGTCGCTTGTCATGCACCTTTATATTCAGTACATATGTGAAGTTTGTATATTATGTTATGGTTAGGCTAAATGATAGGCCATGTTCTAGCCAAAAAATCCACATTTTAGGGATGTTGACAAGCTCTCAAAAGATACCTTGTGAAAGTGTTTCACACATTTTTGAACATGATGTGTTTGGGTTGTGAGTTTAGATGGGTTTTCTAGTCAAAATATTAGGTTGCAAGTTGCTCGAGAATCAGCCCATAAGGAGAAATTTGTTGATACAAGTGGGTCAACAAGCCATGTTCAGCCTAGGAAATTCACTTTTAGGGGACACTAATGAGTTTTCAAAAGGTAGCTTATAAAAATGTCGCACACACTCTCAAAGATGGCATGTTCAAGTTGCAAGTCCATATTGATTTTCTAGTTAAAAAATTACACTGCAAGTCACTTAAGAATCAGCCTAAGAAATTCCTTTTGTCACTGATTTTAATTTTTTAAGAAATTCTTTTTCAGTAACTTAAATATTTTTAAATAAATTTATGGATATAATAAAAGAAAACATGTTGAACTTTAGTTAATTTTGGTGATATACGCCTGGATTTTGGCTAGGGAAAATTATACATCAACTTATTGATTTGCACATCCAAATACAACTAAAGAAATGTTATAATTTGAAGGAAAAAAAAATATATGAATGTACATTAATTAAGCTTAGGGTCAACTTGACTTAGGAATTTTTAGAATTATGATATGATTAAGATAGAAGGCTCATTGAGGTGCCAAATAATACCCAAGGAAAACATTTAATATGAATACAAAAAATTCATGAAGTGTTAGATACCCGAGGGAAAAAATCAATATAAATATGATACATACCCTAAGGGTTAGATACCTAAAGGAAAAATTTATTATGAATGCAAGAGATACTTAAGGGGTTAGATACTTAAGAAAAAAGGTTTGATGCGAACATGCGATAGATACCGATAAAAAAATTGATATAAATATAAGAAAGATACCCGAGAGGTTTGATACCCGAGAGGTTTGATACCCAAGGGAGAAAATAGATATAATAAAAAAAAAGAGAAAATCTCTAGTAAAAAATAAATAAGACTCGAGATAAGTCTAAAAGTGTTTCAAGATATTAGGTATCGATAGGGACCAAATATCCCATAACATTTAAGATTATTAGATACTTATGCGACATCGAGATTGAGATTATTAGGTTGGTAGGGGAGTACCTGTGGCCTAGACATACCCGTAGATAAGGTCAATATGACAATTGGTGTTTTTAGGTATATACGTCATTACCAAGACTATGGGTCTATTGAGTGGCTAGGATTTCCAAGGGTATAGATAGCCTATTGATTGACGAGTCTAGAACTTACTAAGGCATAGATTACCCACTAATTAATGTTTCCAAGACTCACTAAGGCATAGATAGCTTATTGATTGAAAGTGGTTCCTAAAGTGGGTACATTGATTCCTTGAGATTTGACTTAGATACTGATAGCCTAAAATCTAGATCAAAATAACCTAGATAGTAAAGGAAAGGGATAGATTGAGATTGGAGATTGTAGAATAGACCATCTCTACTTAATTTTATATTTATCTCATTCCTTTGTATTATAGGATTAGAGATAACAACGCTAGTGGGGTGGTGATTATGTAAGAAATGGACTCATAGGCATAGATAACCATGACTTTGATATTATGATATGACTATAAGATAAATTTGATTTAAAATATCTAGTACATAGATTTATGAGATTATTTGTTATGTTTAGGAATTATTCAGTGATTATTGGAAAGTTAGTTTTCATTTTATAATAAAGACTTGATATTATTTGAACTAGATGATAATTATGCATGTTAATTTAGGATTTACGGATTTATTTTCATTGTTCTATTCATGCATTGTAGATTTTTGTAACACTTTATTTTGAAGGATAAGATATTCAAGGTAAGGTGTTACATAATCCCTTATCTTTAAGTAAACCCCTTCATTACTAATCTTGCTTTGAATGTGTTTATCCTCCCCTTTAGAGTCTCTTTTGATTTTACAGACCAATTTACAATCAGTAGGCTTGTAACCTTCAAGTAACTTCATAAGATCCCAGATTCAATTTTCCTTTATTGATTGTTTCTCATCATTCATAGCTTTCATCCATATATCTGAACTTGGACTCTGAATAATTTTATGGAATGAAATTGGGTTAGTTACGTCCCCAATATCATACTCATTTTCAACCAAATAAACATAAGTATTTGAAATAACAAACCTTCTTGTCTCGTTGAACTCTAAAAGGGTATCTTAATAATAGAATCTTGTATTATATTCTTAGGAATTTGAACTTGTGATGCAAGAGTTTCTTGAGCTTCTATTGTGTCTCTTTGTACAAAATCATTTATCTCAATAGAATAATAATGACAACCTTTTCATGAACATCAACTTGAGGATCAATAATAATAGGATTTTCAATAATTGTTGAAGCATCATAAACATCAAACTCAATGAACTTAGTAGTTTGGGATTTTAGTATGCTTGTACCGTATGAAGGATAGTAAAACTTATATTCCTTTGAGTGGGATGGGTACCTATAAAGTAATAGATGACAAGTTTTTTCTCAATAGGATTATAAATTCTAACCTTAGTAAGGTAACTCTAGACAAAAAAATGATTAAGCCAAGACTTTCTACCAGTACATAATTCAAAGGATGTCTTGGGGATAAAATTACTTGGGACCTTATTCAAAATGTAAAGAGTTGTTTAAATCAACTCACCCTAAAGATATTCTTATAAATTTGTCCTATTCATCATGTTTCTTATCATATATATAATTGTGTGGTTAAATCTTTCTATCACACTATTTTGTTCAAGACTCTCAAGCATGGTATATTGGGCAACAATCCAACACTCTTATATGTTCATACATTGATTTGTGTCTCTATATATCCCATATACTCACCTCTATTGTTAGATCTTACTACCTTAACAACTTTTCTCAATTGATTTTCTACTTCAATTCTAAAAACCTTAAACTTATTCAAGGCATCAAATTTTTGATTAATTAAATAAAGAAACCATAACAAGAAAAGTCATAATGAAAGTAATGAAATATTGGTAACAACAAATGGTAGCAGAGTAATGCCCACTTATGTCAGTGTAAATCACTTCCAATAAAGTATAAAGTATGAGTTGCCCCTTTCTTTTAAGTCTTGGTTAATTTTCTCTTCATACAATTAACGCAAGCTTTTAGATCCTCAAAATCCATTGAAGGGAGAATATTATTCTTTATCAATCTTTACTATGACTATTTATGAGATTAAGGAATTTTTATTTTCATCTTTTTGCATACAAATTAGTTAAGAGTTTTATTGTATGCTCATATTCCATTGTATCCATTAAGTAGTTAAATTATGCATGTTTCTTCAGGTCACATTCCATTTAGGAGTATGTATCAGGAAAAAGGTGTTACACTCAATGTTTGGTTTGTCAACAAGTGAAGATTGAACATTAAAAACCTAGATGACCTTTACAACCATTACCTATTCCTGAATGGAAATGTGACCATATTACAATGGATTTTGTAAATGGTTTATCTCATTCGAAAAGGGGATATGATTATGTATAAGTGATGGTAGCAGAAACCTCAATAAGTTGAGTTCTGTAATGAGGGTGATTATGACACTCTTAGGTGAATCCCATGTTGGCAAACTACGAGAGATATGTTAGGCATGTGTATTTATCCTACATCACTTGGGGATGTTAAAATGTGATTGGTTAAATAGTTTGTGAGCTCTTTAAACTGTTAATACACATTTTGAGTTGTAAAACATAGAAGCAAAATCATGATGAACTATGTGTCGACATTTTGACAATGGGTCAAACAATTGTAGCAAGGATGTTACAAGTATTCAGATTATCGAATTTGAGTTTTCAAGAATAATTAGACTTAAGTATGATTATGTCTACTTTAACAGCCAAAACAATAAAATAAAATAAACCCTAAAATAGATAAGGTTAAATGGAATAATAAGGTGTTTGCTTAATCTAATATGGATAAAGATATATTGAAAATTTAGTAAGTGCAAGGTCATATGAACAACCATCCATGGTAAATGCATAGGCGTTCATTATCCTATGTTGATCTTATCTAATGATCTTATCCCTTTTTAAATAATTCACACCCGATCATCTTATTACATATATATTAGATTTTAAGTGATATTGTGATATTATATGATTGGTGTGAAAGATTGTATGTGCCCCATGTATGACCTTTCATCTTGTTCGATATAAACGAATCAATTTTTTTTTTTGTAATTAAATGTGTGCATATGAACAAAAACTACAAGCCCAAATTACCAAAAAAAAAAACTACTAGCCTATCAAAGGAGGTTGGAAACAATTTAAGCTCACCCAAAGGAAGGACAACAAACCAAAAAAACTAAAGCCCAATGCCAACATACCTAGCTCACATATAAAAAAAAAAAATTTCTTTTAAAGACTTATCAAAGTTCCTACAGTGATAGAATTCAAGAAGGAAGCAAAAAACATAACGATATTTATCATAGCAAAAGTAACAATAGGCATGGATTTCATGTTTAAACTATACAAATTTCCAATCCAAACAAAACAACAAATTAACATTTTTCTCCACTCTTGGGTGGTTAAACTAGAAGGATGAGGAGAGGAGTAGTTTGACCACCTTTTAGTTTGAAGACATAAGATTTCTTAGAACAAGACTACCTGGACTGCCACTAATTTTTCCCTATTATCCAATTTTTCCTGTTATCTTCCTACTGCTTTCTCTAGATTTCCTTAAAGAAGTTGGCTTGTTTTTCTACTACACCTCTAATAGGTTCTACATTGCTTTTCTAAAGAACTGTTATCACATAGAAATTGGCAATCTTTGCCTCTGCCTGTATGCAACTAGATTATATTATGCCTCCTACCTAGAAAATGCAACAGATCTCAGTATGCCAATTCACTTGCCTAAATACAATAATCTGGTTGCTCTAGGAAATCTTATGTCTTCAAATTTCAACCTTTTAAGACTTTAAACACTTTTAAATACACCCCTTTATATACATTTTGTCCTCAAAAGGTTGTAACAGGCCTAAAAGCTTCTTCATAGCTTCTTCATCCTGAATGCCTTGTATGTATACCAAGGTTCCATCTTATGCTTGAAATGGGAGGGACTTGCATGCCTTTTCACGGTAAAGACAAAGGTGTCATCAATAAGAGTAAGTCTTCCATAAACACCCTATAATGGTTTTATAATGTGATTACATAATTAACCTATAAACAAATCATGTAATATTTATGGCTAAATATTGATTATATATGTCATATTAAAAATTTTTAGATATTGCTTTTGCTGCCTTTGTAAGATTCTAAAGCCATAAACCATTAATAATTTTGTGCTTCAACAATAGGACTAAAACAACAAGAAGCCATTGAAACCAAATCTTTTATACAAATCTAATTATGAGGTTTTTAAGTGCAAAAATTAAGTCAAAGATTCAAGTAATTATATAGCTCACCACCAAGTTCAACACCAAAATGACATAAATTATCAACACCCAATGAAGTTTAGCAAATGATGTGGGGTTTAAGAACTCACCACTTTTGGAATTTTAACCAAAGAGATGTAGAGTAAAGGTAATAGTTTTAAACAAAGTTGAAAATCATATTCAATTTGAATTATATGATTTTTTTTTTCGTAAATTGAATGATATCCTTTTTACATTGCAAAAACTCTCATTTCATTACTTAGAGAGATTTATACACAAAACTTATAACATAGAGAGTTGAAGTTTCCTAGTATTTTCCAAAAAAAATCTTAACTTTATGATTTAATATTTATATTTTTTATTGTAAATTACAAAAAAAAAAGACAATTTCTTAACTTCATTGGCAAGCTATTCTCCTCAAATGTTCTAGCTAAGCTAATGTGAATGCAATTACTTTTCTACAAGGTCTGATATTTTTATGTAGTACACTAGGGCCACTAGCTTCCTCTATTGTTCTTCTTTCGTGTTGCCACTATTTGCACTGACTTATTCTCTCACATCTTCAAATGATATATAGAATGTTCATTAATTCTCCCCAAAACAAAACAATTTATCTCAAAATCATCCTTAACGTATATTATATTGGTTACTGGATTAAAATAAACATTTTGATAGGTAGATGAATTTACATTTGTACCCATTGAATAACACTCTGATGTAATGCAAAAACACTTTCATTTTTGGGTAGTTTTTACAAATTATTTGGATGCCAAATCTTAATGGATTTCGCTCATCACAATAGGAGGCTTTATTTTTCTTTATAAAGAACTTATCATCACTCATTATTAAAAAAAAAAAAAACTTATCATCATTGGTAAACTCAAAAGTCATCAAAATTGATAGAGTAATAAAACTTTCAAAAAGAAGGTCTAGATTCAAACCTTTGTTAATATTAGGAAAGCCCTATCCAATATAGTAGTTATGGGTCTAATCACTATACCCCAAGATTTACTGAACCAAACTAGGTCAAATTTCTGATTAAAAAGAAAAAACTCATCATCATTGATAAGGCTTGAGTTTGTGCAAAGTTTAGGTAGACACATCCTATGGCAAGGAAAAGGGAATAACTATAAGGTTTTTAAGGCACCGATAACAGAAGAGCAGTGGAATTTAAAAAATTAAAATCAAGCAAGCCTAAACATCTCTAACCAGGATACCCATTTTAAAATATATATTTATGAATATGTAAAACACTTATAGGATGTTTGAGATTTATACCTGTGTTGATGGTTCCTTTAAATCTTCACGTGGCTTGATGCCAAACGCTATTTAACCCTAGAGAGGTTGCACCTTGATATCCACATAGGGCACAAACATAAACAAAGGAAATTAAGATGAAGAGATTGTTAAGGCTTTTGACTGGGCTTTTGGTGTTCACAAGAAAGGGAGAAAATAGAGGAATGATGGCTGGGTTTCACTATGTGTATATTGTCTATTTAGCAAAAAATTTATGCTTTTTATTTTATATGTGCAAGTGTTCAAGTACGACTAGAATTCCAAGAGTGTATGACACCCTCAACACACATGTAAGATTGACATGTAAAATACCCAACCAATATGTTTTGCTTCCATGGTTGGCACACTCAAGTATGTTGACCAGTAAGCTTAATTGCTTGTATGGCTAGCATACTTGAGTATGCTAGTCAGTAAGCTTCAACACTTGTATAACTAGCACACTTAAGTATTCCAGCTGGTAAGCTTTATATTTCATAGTGTTGACTGGTATCATGCATTTTCATGGTCGACACCATTATACCAAGTGTATAGGTGGCACTTCGTCAAAGCATAATCAAACTCAAGTTCGCAATCTCTCTTGGCTTTGAACACCAAGATTGTCAATAAACAATCCATTTTTTTAAGTTCAGTTTAACTTTTTTTTTTGTGTAACCTATAAGCTTTCGATCGAATCGGTATGCCTAAACTTAGGGTGAATCTAGACATAGACCAAGATTAGCTTTTAGCAAAGCATCATGGCCACTTAGACGATAAAATGTCAGTAGATATCTCTTAAGCCTTTACAACATCACAGTTACGTGCAATTTAATCATTTCGTCAACTAATATCTCTTTTGGTTAAATCATAGAAATGTATCTATCTTAGTGATTTTTAGATATGAACCAACACACATCAATGACTAAGATGGATTAGGTTACAATCTCATCCCACAGTGGCCACAGATTCAAACAGTCATAGATGTCTTTTAGTATTATCATATGAGATATCTTTTTTTATGTTCAGGAGTGATGAATCCTTTATTGATCAACCATCGCCTCCATGTATCCTACAATATGGTCGATTATTACCTTTATAGTTACCCTAATTATGGTGGCAAATTAGATAACATCAAACCATACTGATCCTTCTATGAAATGATCTGGTGACCTCAAGTAAAAGGATTACATATACTTGCAGTGTTCAAAGAATTTATTTTATAGACACTAGAACAACCATCCATGTATATATCTTTTGGTTGGGTCAGTCCAATGAACACATTTACAATGTGCACCCATGTATTGCACCAAACTATCTACAATAACTTTGACATGTGAGAACTATTGCCACTTTTGGTGGGTTCATTTAATACTATAATAATCCTATCATCATTTCATGTGCCCTCATTTATTGTAATGTCATGATTATAAATTCTAGAATAGTCACTAAATGCGTACATAGGGTGCTCACGATCAGTCATCTTATCCCTTTGTCACAGTTTTACTATTCTAAAGGCATATTATTTGAATAATCATATAAATAGTCAACATATAAATTGAATAACAATCAATGCTTTTATTAATTATTAGTATAATATTATATCCATAAATACCAAATTCGATTAGCTTTAAGGTACATATCTTAACAATCTCTCACTTGTACTATAGTCAATCAGTTATATATCTAAAGTCAAGCTCAACTACATGTCTATTATGCTTTTGTTGTGATAGAGGCTCTATTAGTTAGTTAACCACATTGTCATCTATATTAATATTTGTTATCTGTATATCACTTTGTTGTACAATCTCTCAAGTTAGGTGATATTGTCTAAGTATATGTTGGGACCACTCATGAGACCATAGCTTCTTTGTTTGGGCAACACTCTGTTGTTATCACAATAAAGCTTAATTAGCTCAACGATACACAAAACCATTCCAAGTTCAGTAACAAACTTCTTAAGTGATAATATCTCTTTTATCACTTCTAAAAGGGTAATATACCTAGACTCTATTGTAAAATCAATCATTATACTTTGCTTGGAGCTTTTCCAACTAATCACACCACCATTCAAACAAAACACAAATTTTGATTAGGATATATAATCATCTCAATCAGCTTGGAAACTTGCATCACTATAGCCTCTTACAGTGAGTTCAAATTCCTCCCCATAAACTAAGAATACATCTTTAGTCTTTTTAGGTACTTCAAGATGTTCTTGATAGTCATCCAGTAATTTCACTTAGATTAGATTGACATCTACTACAAATGTTCAAGACATATAAGACATCAATCCTCTTACATAGCATGGTGTACATAATTCATCATATAGCTAAAACATATGGGATCCTACTCATCTTATCTCTCTCTGAATATGTACATAGCCACATCTCTTTCAAAAGAAATACATCATGGCACATAGACTAAAATCTTTCCTTGGATTCTTCTGTATTGAATTTAGTCATTACCTTGTTTATGCAAATGCTTTGACTTAGGTCTTATAGTCTACACTCTCTGTCTCAGTAAATTTTAATCCCAAGAATAGAGGCTATTTCTCTCAAGTCTTTCATAGAGAAACACTTAGATAACCAAACCTTTACTGATTGTAAGTTTGATATGTCATTTCCAATAATCAAGATGTCATTGACATACAATACCAAAAATGCAATCATACTCCTACTGACCTTCTTGTACATAAGTTTGATATGTCATTTCCAATAATCAAGATGTCACTTACATACAATACCAAAAATGCAATCATACTCTTACTGACCTTCTTGTACATATACAGTTTACTTTTATTTTTGATGAATCTAAACTCACAAACAGCTTCATCAAAATGAATATTCTAACTTCTTGAAGCTTGTTTAAGTCCACAAATGGATCTTTCTAGCTTTTATACTTTGGCTGCCTCTCCAACAAGTATAAAACCATCGGGTTATGCCATATAGACATCTTCTACAAGGTTACCATTCAAGAAAATAGTTTTAACATCCATTTGAAAGATTTCATAGTCATAGTGTGCAACTATAACAAGTACAATCCTAATTAACTTAAGCATAGCAACTAGTGAAAAGGTTTCATCATAGTCAATGTCATACTTCTGAGTGAAACATTTGGCAACCAACTGTGATTTATAGGTATGCATGTTACCTTCTATATTAGTTTTCTTTTTGAAAACCCATTTACACTATATGGGTTTTATCCTTTTAGGTGCATCTAGTAGAGTCCATACTTGGTTCTAGTATATGGAGTCAATTCCAAATTTTATGGCATCTAACCATTTATGAAAATTTAGACTTGAAACAACCTTATCGTAAGTCTTAGGTTTGTCATCATTAATGACTAGTACATTACTATGTTGAGTCAAGAGTAAACTAAATATATTTAGCTCATGACGTACTCATGTAGACCTATATAGCTCTTTTGTGTGTTGAGATTGTTCCACCTGAAGTGGAAGAACTTCCTCATCATGATTAACCATCTGTGATCACATATCGTCTTACCTAACATCTGTGTATCTTATGGTACAGGAACTTCATTGAGCTTTATCCTTTTCTCATTGATTCTTTTCAGAATAAATTCTTTCTTAAAGAACATGTTGGTAAGAGCGACAAAGACCTTTTGCTCATTCAAGTGATAAAAGTAGTATCCCTTAGTAACCTTCAGTATCCCACAAAGACACACTTTTCAAATTTAACGCTTAATTTGTTTAAGCTTAAAAGCAGTATCCCTTAGCAACCTTAAAGTATCCCAAATCTTTAAAAAATCTAGATTAGGCTTTTGCCTAATCCATAACTCATATAGAGTTTTATCCACAGACTTAGATGGGGCATGGTTCAATGTAAAAGTAATAGTTTCTAGGGCATGACCCCGGAAAGACATGGGTAGATTAGTAAAACTCATCATAGACCTGACTATTTTCATTAAGGTCCTATTCCTCCTTTCAGATACACCATTATGTTGTAGAGTACCCAGAGGAGTGAGTAAAGATATTATCCCATTTTCCTTCAAGTATTTTTTGAATTCAACACTCAGGTATTTACCCCTTCAATCACTTTGAAGGATTTTAATTTGTTTCCCAAGTTGTTTTTCTACTTTGTTCTTGAATTATTTGAATTTATCAAAATATTCAGGCTTGTGTTTCATCAAAAACACATAGTCATATCTATTGAAATCATCAGTAAATATGACGAAGTAGGCTTCCTTATATCTATTATGCATTATCATGGGCTTACACAAATCGCTGTGTATGATCCCTAATAGTTTAATTATCCTTTTACTACGACCAGTGAAGGATGATTCGCATTCACCATACCTAATAAGTATGATTCGCATTCACCATACCGTCTATAGTTGAGTAATAGTATCAAGTTGCTTCTTTGCTTTGGCTTAGCCTTAGCCTTGTCTTTGCCTTTAGCCTTGAGTTTTGATGCTTCAACTTCAACCATAAATAAATTAATTGAAGCTACATTTTGGTACTTCTTGTTTAGTCTACCTGAGCATATACAACAAGTCCTTAAGGGTTTTCTCCTTTTCATTTAGGTTGAAATTCATAATAAAATTTGCCTACGATTTAAGGAGGGTTTTCAACACTAGAGCAATGGCAAGTTCATTGTCTATAATGAAAATCAAGCTCACTAATTACTCTGTATGGCCAATCATCTTAACTAAATGAGAGCAAACTTATTCTCCCTTAGAGAGTTTACAATCAAACAGTGCACTTGATACCTCATATTGTTTAGCCTTTACTCGAGTGGCATATAACTCTCGAAAGTATGTAAGTGTGGATTGCGCATCCATTTTCTCATGTTGTTTCTGAAGCTCAAATAACATGGAAGTTAGCATAAGACATTGAACTTTTACAGAGTCATCAAACTACTTATTAAAAGTATTTATTTCCTCCTAGCTAGTATGAGGACTAGACTTAAGGGGCAACGACCACTCAAGGATATATAACCTTTTCTCGTAATGCTGAATAATCTAAAAATTTTTGTACCAATTAATGAAATTGCTTCTTGTGAGCCTATTTTCTCTTTTGAAAATTGATCGACACGTTGTGACATAATGATTATGTGATCTATAATTTACAGATAAAAGAATCGGTAATTTTATATAAAGCTAAAAGACTTATTCCCACCCAAGGTATAGTGAAAACCCAAGTAACCCCCTCTAACTTTAGAAAACCCAAATGCGCACCTATCCATTAGTTTTGACTACCACAGTCAAGGGTAAAATCATTATTTAGATATTTTATTTAAATAAATAAAAATTAATGTTTTTCCCTTTTAGTTTTAAAAACTAACTATTTTCTCTCTATCTTAATTTAAAAAATTAATCTTTCACCCCCACTATGTATTGTTTTAGGGGTTTTATATTTAAGAATGAACAATCGCCCCTATCAAACTTTGAAACATTACACTTACACCCCAAAAACTATATTTCATCTTTCTGATTACCGTTCTTCTTGACGTTACTCTCTACCAACATTTCCCTCTATATATGCAAAAATCTATACATAGACATTTTGATCTTGAAGTTTTGCAATATTGCATCCAACCACCAAATCTCAAGAAAATCTTTGTTCAGTCTGAATTTGACAAAACTAAACTAACTTATAATTTCAACTTTCTCGGACATGCAAGTATGACATCCAATCATGCATCTAGAATTCACTAAAATTCTAGAATGTTGCACGGTTAGAGTCACAACTAGAAAAACCAAGGTGGCAAGCAGCAAAGATAGATCACGGTTGGACAAAAATTGGTCCAACCATGCAAAGCACCAAGAAAGAGGCATGGATGGACAAAAAACATTTGTCCAGCCATGCAAATCACATGGTGCTAAGGCACTAAAAGATAGACATGGTTAGATAAAAATTTGTGCAACCATGCCACATTCACCATACCAAGACACCATGAAATAGTTTTTGGTCAAGTCATGCATTATGCTTTAAATTCTAGTTTTGGCTTTCTGGGTTTTTCAACAATAAAAGGTCCAAAAAACCTCTCAGTTTTTAGAAGGCCTATCATCGGGGTGAGGGAATACAACTCATACTCACTTGTAATAACCCTTGGATCATGTAATCAACAAGATTCAAAGGCAATTTTGTGCAACAACACGAAACCTATGTCTTTCAACCAAAACGTAAACCTACAATATCAGTAAAACTCAAACAAAATTCAAAAAATCGTCACTCAACAATTTAACACAATTTTTATTATATATGATTAGGGTTGGACTCAAGCCGAGCCAACTCAAGCTCGTCTCGGCTTAGTTCGAACCTAAAACGAGCCGGGCTCTGCTAGGCTCGATCGAGCTCCAGCCGAGCTCGAGCTAGCTTGGTAGATTTTTTTTCAAAATTTTTTATACAAAACGACGTCGTTTTGATCCATATACATTAAAAACGATGTCGTTTTGATAATGAAAAACAAGCCGAATCGAGTCGAGCTGAGCCAAACCGAAAACGAGCCAAACTCGAGTCGAGCTCGAGCTGAACTCGAGCCACCCATAAATAAACGAGCCGAGCCTGAGCTGGCTGTGAGCCGAGCTTGGCTCGGCTCGAATCCAGCCCTATATATGATACTTAACAAATCATGCAGCAACACGATTGTAAATCATCTTTATCAATTTTAACAACTTTGATTAATCCGATTAAATGCAATCAACATATAAAATCAATCAAAACTAATAGCAAGTATATATTTTCATGAAAATATGCTAAATGGTGGCTCTGATACCATTGTAGGGTTTTTAGGGTACCAATAACTGACAACACAATGAAATTTAGAAATTTAAAAATTAAACAAGCCTAAAAAACCTTAGCCAGGACACCAATTGTAAAATATATATTCATGCATATGCAAAGCATTCATAGAGTGTTTTAGATTTATAACAGTGTAGATGGCTCTTCCAAATTTTCATGTGACATGAGACTGAACGTTATTAACCCTCTAAAGGCAGTGTCTTAGTATCTATGTAAAAAACATACACAAGTAGAGGAAATCTAGGTGAAAAGGCTGCTTTGGCTCTTGACAGGATTCTCGACATTCATGGGACGAAGAGAAAACATAGAAATGGTAGTTAGGTTTCACTTTGTGTATATTGTGTATTTAGCAAAAAATTTATGTCTTTCATTTTATATGTGTAGGCGTTTGAGTACATATAAAATTCCAAGTACACACGATAGAGTCAACACACTTGTACAACTAGCATGTAAAATGCCTAGCCAACATATTTCACTTGCACGGTTAGCACACTTAAGTATGTCAATCAATAAGGTTCAACACTTGCACAACTAGCATACTTAAATGTGCTAATCGATAAGCTTTATTTCATAGTGTTAGCCGACATCATGCATTTGCATGGCTGGCACCATCATACCGAGTGCACAAGTGACACTTGGTCAAAACATAATCAAACCTAAGTCTTCTTAACCCATTGGGCAAACCTGATCCATTCGTGATCTCTCTCTCAACCTTAAACACCAAAATTGTCAACAAATAATCCACTCCTCTAAGTTTGATTCAATTCCTTTATATATGTGACCCATAAGCTCTCTAGTAAATCAATAGTGTCAGAAATCAAGGTGAATCTGGACATAAACCAAGATTAGCCTTTAGCAAAATATCATGGTCACACAAACGACAGAGTGTCAACAAATATCTCTTAAGCTTTTACAATATCATAGTTACGTGCAATTCAATTCTTTCATCAACCAATATCTCTCAAGGCTAAGACATAGAAATGGGTCTATTTTTATCTTAGTGATTCTTTGATATGAATTGACATATATCAATGATTAATATGGATTAAGCTATAACCTCATCCTATTATGGCCATAGATTTAAGCAGCTATAATGTCTTTCAGTGTTCTCATGTGAGATTTTCTCTTATGCTTAAGAGTGACGAATTTTTTATCAATCAATCATAGCCTTCATGTATCTCACGATATGGGTAATTGCTACCTTTATAGTTATCCCAATTACAATGGTACATTAGATAGCATCAAATCATATCGATCCTTATACAAGACGGACTAGTGACCTCAAGTTAAGGGATCACAGACACCCATGGTGTTTAGAGGATTTATTCAATAGACATTAGAGCAACCATCCATATGGATATCCTCTAGTCGGGTCAATCCTATAAACACGTCTATAATGCGCACTCAAGTGTTGCACCAAACTATCTATAACAGTTTCGACACGTGAGAATTATCGCTAATTTTGGTGGGGTTACTCAACACTATGACAATTTCATCATCATTACAAGTGTCCTCGTTTATTGTAATGTTAAGATTATGGAAATTTATAATCTAAACCCAATTATTTTACAAAGTAAACCAAACAAAACTATAATTTTTAAACGATTTGATTCGGTTTTACAGTTTACACCGAATTATACACACCCCTAATATGCACTTGCACAGAAAAATCCATTCAAGATTAACATTCTAAAGTTTAATCATGTCCAAGGCTCAGGACTTCTATGTTAAAGAAGAGCATGAATTTTAGTTCTGATTCAACTCACATTTAGACATATTCGTTCAGTAATTTCAGCTCCGATTTATTGAATGACCGAGAAAGCGAATCTCAATATTGATACTGAAAGGAATTATCCACTGATAAACATTGAAAATGAAAGCTGATAACCTGGCATGTTAATTGATTTTGAATATAAATGGATTATCTGAAGGGCGTGCCAATATTGTGGCCAGAAGAATGACCACTTTAATAGAATATTAAATTAGAAGAAAAAATTGAATGGAAATTATCATTCGTTAAACTTCCAGACAGCTTGAAGAAAGTATACAGAATAACAGGGCTTCACGAGAAGAGTATCATTATTATTCCCATCAATCTTTTCACCCAAGAAATTTAGTTTACCTCGTATTTCCATTTCATTTGAGTCATAGCACCTACCTCATAAATTATAATTCAATGAAGCATTTCTATTTTCTATCCGGCAAATGGCTCACTGACTGATGACAGGTTTTGAATTTTGACAGCCTGCACTGTCTACTCGGTCCACTAGAAAAACAATCAATACAATAAATAGTTGAGCAACCTCACAAACAATAGGTAAATCGATCAGTAGATTTATTTTCTAATACTGTTCATCTTCCACTGCTGTGCAGCCAGAACAAATCTGATCTTCCCCTTTAAACTGAGATGCTGGTCATCTAAGATTCTGTACAGTATTTCACAAACATAAGCCTGTTATTCAGTTGCGGTTCAAATTTAGCATAAAGTAAATTAATATATGGTGATGCATAACCTTTATCTAGTTCTGAAACCTTTACATAGCAGCCACAAGACCTCTTATGGGAAAAAGCTACTTGAACATTGAACCCAGTTCCATCAATTGCAGCCCTCGATTCAATAAATGACCACCAATAAGAGTCTCATCCACAGAACTGCATGAAATTTTGGGATACAAAATGCCGTAGCCATAAATAAATCAACTTGTGTATAGTCAATTCCTATTAGATCATTCATCAACTAAATTACACCAGAATTCAATATGAAGTTACATTTAAAAAAAAAATGGAACTAAAAGTTGAAGGGTACCTCAGTGTTTGATGATGCATCATCTCCTATATGGCTTTAAATGATAATTTTGAAACTCTGAGCCAAATGTTATGGACTCTTCATCAAGCTTCTTTTTCAATCTTCTCCAAGTTCTCAACATACCAGACTGTATCAATCTCTTATAAAGGGTCTCGAAAGTAACCATCTGAGGAAGCAACCCCTTCTCTATCATCTCAACCAAGAACTGAGAAGCCTCTTTCAACTTTTGTTTTTCACACAACCCGTGAATCATCATGGTGTAAGAATCCAAATCTGGACCTACCCCACTTCCTTTCATATCATCCCAGATCTCCTTCACAATCTCCATTTGATTCAACTTCATAAACATCCCCAACAATATATTATAACTATGCCCACTCGGTGCGCACAAGCCATCCTCCTTCATCTTCCTATACAACTTCAACGCACCATCTGCATCTCTCCTTCCTCTATACTCCTTAAAGAAACAATTATAAGTCATCGCAGAAGGACTTACCCGATTCCTCACCATCTCATCAAGCAAATCCTCAGCGTCCTCTAGTTTCCCACATGAACAAAGACACTTAACAGCAGAAGTATAAGTTACAACGCTAGGACAAATTCCTTTTTCCTTCATCAACTTCAACTTATCCATCGTCAACTGGGGTTTATGCGCCCGGCTATACACATGTAAAACAATCGAAAAACTCGTCACATCCGGTTCAATCCCTCTCTCACGCATTTCATCGAACACTTTCTCCGCTCTCATTATTGTCCTCTCAAACCTCTCATCCGGATGCAAACTCGCCTTCCTGCAAACCCCATTTAGGAACACGTTGTAAGTCACCACATTGGGCTCAATCCCTTGCTCAATCATCTCATTCAAAAGCCTCTCTGCCATGTGAATTCGATTGATTTTACACCACCCATATATCAAACTCGTGTACATTTTCACATTCAGTCTAATTTCATGTTTCTTCCTATAAAAAACGTCAATAGCCACTTTCACATATCCATACTTACAGAGCGTGTCGAGCAAGAAACATAAACCAACTTCATCATCAATTTCATTCTTCTCTACAAAGCATTTCATATCATCAAAAGCTCGAACAGCCTGGCGAGTCAAGCCGGCAGCAATGAGCCGGCGGATTAAAATAAAAAAAGCGGAGGAGATGGGAGAGATGTTTTGTTGGTCCATCTGGAGGATGAGTTGCCAAACTATGTCGAATTGCCGGACTTTAGAGAGGATGTCGATAATGAGGTTGTACGATGAGGGTGCGGCAGGAGCATGGGGAGGGGTAGATTGGGAAAAGTGGAAAAAGGCGAGCGCAATTTTGGAAGAGTGTCGGAGGCGGAGTAGGGTTTGGTTGAGGAGGTGAGGAAAGAGAGAGATTCCGTGGAGTTGGAGAGAAGACTCCATGGCGTGGAACGGGTTGTGATGCGTCAGTAGGATTTGGGAGAGCAAATCGGCGTCGTTTGAGGGCTCCAGTTTCGGGAGGTCGAGGGTCGGTACGGCATCGCTTTGGGTGGTGAAGAGGTTCGGATAATTTAGAGAAAGGAGAGGAGAGAAGATTCGGAATGATAGGAAGGGACTAAGAATTCGAGTTCGAAGCGCCATTTCAGACACAACGGTTAGTTGGAGTCTGAGTGTTTGCAAGAATTTTGGCCACTTGAAGACTTGATGTGGTTGTGGTACGGGTTTTTCCATTTCCTCCTCGGGGTTTTAATAATTAACAAGACATCCAAAGATTTTGCAAAATAAAAATTCACTTGAAAAGGGAAATTAATTTAATGATCTTAATTTTGACAAAAATATCTACATGTATAAACTGAAAGATTTTCCTAATTTTATTACCCATGTCTCTTGGCGCAAATATCTTTGATTAACCCAATTTACACTTTTTTCATCGTCTTAGGTTTGGCCCTTATCATTGGTCCATTATTGATGTGCAAAGGATCATTAGAGTTGTTTTGTTGTCCTTCATAATTGTTACCTTGATTTCCATAATTCTCCCTCTCCTTAAAAGAATTTATCCTCAAATTATCACCTATATATAAAAAAAGGAGAAAGATCATAAACATTAAATATAACACTAATATTATACTTGCAGTTAGAATGGCTCATCTTCTAGCAGTTTAGATTTCCTTCACATTGGAAACCTTTCCTTACATATATGCACCCAAACCCAATGAGCCAATTCAAATACCACTTTCTTATACCCTTTATTAGCTTGAGTTGCATATTGTTTAGTTCTCATTTCTATGTGTTGTCAAACCTCTTTATGGAGTTGTTTAACAAATTCAACCTTCTTTTTTGTATCTATGCTTACTCATTCCTCAATAGGTAATAGCATTAAATCTAATAGAGTCAACAAATTAAACTTATAAATGATCTAAAATGGAGAGGAATTTGTTGTTGAATGTACACTCTTTTTATAAGCAAACTCCACATGCAATAAACAACCCCAACTCTTCAAGTTCTTTTGCATTATAGAATGCAACAATGTAGTTAAAGTCCTATTGACCACTTTTGTTTGCCCTTCAGTTTATGGATGGCAAGTAGTAGAAAATGAGAGCTTAGTTCCTAACTTTCCCTATAAAGTTTTCCAAAAGTAGCTTAGGAACTTCACATTTTTATCTTAAACTATTGTCTTTGGCATTTCATGAAGTTGCACAGCCTTTTTGAAGAATAAATCAACAAAATTTGTTGCATCATCAGTATTGTGACATAGTAGGAAGTGAGTCATCTTTGGAAACCTGTCAACAACAACAAATACAAAATCTCAGTCCTTTTTGGACATAGGTAAACCCAATACAAAATCCATAGAATTATCAATCCAAGGTTTTATTAGGTAGGTGTCTTAGAGTCAATCACATTTGATATTTGTAATTGTAATTGTAATTTTGATAAGATTATCATAGTATTGAGCTACCCCACTGAAAGGTGGCGATAATTCTCATGTGTCAAAGTTATTTGAAGACAACTTAGTGCAACACATTGGTGCATGTTGTTAACATGTCACTAGTATAACACCCTTTTTCAAACACATACCCCTACCTAGAATATGTATCCAAAAAGATGTGCTAGCTTGAGACTTTTGCACTTAGACTCACAGTAGAGATAATAAACATACATGATAAACAATTCACTCCTACAATCCCCCAAAAAGTGTGATAATTCATATAAAACATAATACTAATGTCAGTTTATGAAATCCAAAAGGCCAAAGGACTATTTCCTACCCAAACTATGCTGAATTCTTAAAGTTCCCCCCGTTAACTTTGAAAATCTCATTTATCCACCCATGATTGTTTAAATAAAATCATCATTTTATATTTAATATTAAAAATAAACTTCAATATGATTTCATTTCCCCCCTAAATTTGAAAAACTAACTTTTCTCCCCTAAACCAAGTTTGAAAAAATCATATTGCCCCCCTAAGGTTTAGTTTCAAAACCTGTTCAGTTTCTCCGACGCCATCGTCGACCATCTCTCCCTCTCGACAGTTTCCCATCCTCTAACTGTCCACCTTAACTCCACCCCTAACTCATTTGGCACCAAGAGACATCATCTGAGAAGACAAGTTGTCTTCATCTAGGAAAACAGTCATCTTCCCAGACGACATCTCTTAGTGTCAGATAGGTTGTGGTAGAGTTGAGGCGGGCCGTTGGAGGAAAAGAAACCGTCGAGAGGGAGAGACGGTCGACAATGGCGTAGGATAAAATGAACGGGTTTTGAAACTAAACCCTAAGGGGGAAATGTGATCTTTTCAAACTTAGCTTAGGGGATAAAATGTTAGGTTTTAAACTTTTAGGGGGGAAAATGAGATTAAATTTTCAGAGGTTAGGGTTCTGTTAAATTTAATTAGCCATAGTGGGTAAATAGTATTTTGAAAGTTAACGGGGGAAACTTTGAGAATTCAGCATAGTTTGGGTGGGAAATAATCCTTTGGCCAATCCAAAATTATAAAATAGAGCGAATGAATACCACGAATAAACTCAATTACACAAATACAACACATTATGCAAAATGCCTCTGCCTTAAGCTACCTCACAAACCTACTTGTAAAACCACAAAGGAATACGGTAAGTAAAACACATTCAGTAACTATTTGACCCTATAATATTCAATAATGTATACGTATCACAAATAATCCCAATCTCATATGCATCCTCTAATCAATTCCCTTGTAGTATCACGTATGTTTCTCCAGCATCTTTAATGCCCAGTCAAATTATCTCGATGTCTAGCGCCTAATCTTCAACAACAATGTCATCCCAAATGACTAATGCGAAATGATAAGTGAAAGCAATAAGACATCCCTAATGTCAATTGTAAGGTATACCCACTACAAATGTTGATCGAGCTTCGAGCTATAAATTATTGTAAGGGAGTAAAACCCCAAGCCTCTCCCAATATCGTATCTACATCCCAAATGTTAAGATGTCCAACGTTAGTGTGTGCATGAGCATCTTAGATGCTAAGGCACCCTACGTCGCTGCATAATTAGCTAAAGGTATCATGGTCACATAGACTAGCTTTGATGCTTTCATGACCATACTACACATAGCTTAGTGGCATAATCACATTGCATATAGCTTGATGATATGTTACACTACTCACAACTCAGTGATAAGTTAGAAGATTTTAGTACATCATTTTTAATTTTTGATTCACAACTATATAATTAAGGTCTGTGTTGTTATCCATATAATCGGGCATATCTTATCCACTTAGCTTGGTGGCATAATCACTCTACATATAGCTCGATGATATATTATACTCCACATAACTCAGTGATAAGTTAGAAAATTTTAGTACATTGTTTCCAATTTTTGACTCACAACTATACAATCGGGGTTTGTGTTGTTATCCACATAATCGAGTATACCTAATCCATCTCTTATGCCATATTCCACATAGTCTGACACACTTATATATTTTCCTTCTTATATACCCTTCATTAGGATCTTATATCATATTTCCTCATGTGCCTCTCTTATAGAGTAAATTAGTTAAATTTAAACCTATATACTCATATTGGAACTACATATATTCTTTATCAACTCTATGTATCTTTATTCCTAAGTTTCCCTAAATGTACACAGGTACATATCCATCACACATGGGGGTATGTTACTTCATCCACATAAGCATGAAAACTAGGCACACTGGTATGCAACTTTAGGGTAGGGTACACAGTCGTGTGTCCCATACCATACAAGTGTGTGTCTATTCCTAAATCCACACTCTTGTGGCTTCAACATAACATAGGGAGAAATTCCCCCAAAAGCACATAAGTGTGTGCCAAGAAACACACAAGCATGTATCATTGAATTTCCAAAACTAGGAAAATGACTTCTTTGTATTCTTTCCTAGATTTTACTGTCATACAACTTATTCCAACTACCTTAAATCATGTCTGTTTGACAATAAAGCATTACACAACTATCATGTAATAATAGTAACAATTCCAAGCATAGTAATTCATCATAATTTTGCATGATTGATCACTTAACTTGGTTACCCATTCATTCACAACATTACATTGATGCAAAGTGTTGTAGAGTCATAAGAATATAGTCCATTAATCCTCTTCAACCTATTCTAAAATGGTACTAGTTTACAAGTCTAGAATATCCATGCTAAAAACATAATTAATAATCAACTTCTAATCAAAAGTTCTCAACCATCCATGGTTAACAATTTCATAACTCAATAACAAGCAACTATATAAACTATTATCCCATATTCTAGAATTATCACGTGCCAATCAATAACTTAATTATATACATACAAAAGTAAGAGTCATATGCCCTATCATGTTTAACAAAACAGAAACAAAGGAGACACCGACTTACCTATCCTCTGATGATGCTAATCTAATCTTCACGTGGCTTAGATTAACCTCTTAAGGCTTCCTCTTGCATCTAAAACTTTAAAGCTCTCTCAAAATTCTCTCAACTCTTTGATCTCTATAAGAAAATATTGTGCATCTATTAGCCAAAATGTGTTTACATTTTTTTTATTTTCCAAAAATAATGTCACACATTAGTGTTTACTATTTACACATAGGTGTATATGTCGTTACCCATTAATTGCACATTTTGAAATCTCTGTAATATGTATCCTTATCCAAAATTCATGCACACTAACCATGCACGAGTATGTACCTACTTATACACAAGCGTGCATGTCATCCACCCTTCACCAATTATCAAACATCAAATAGAAAAAAACTATTTTACCCTTGCCATCAAAACACAAGTGTGTGGCCTTCTTACACGATTGTGTAAGCTTAATTTCACATACGATATAATCCAACATAATTAGTTGTACTTAAAGCCAAATGACAATAATAACCTTGGATAAATTTGTAAATATTACAACTAGACTAACTTAACCAAATGATATCCATATGGATTGTTGCTCTAATGTCTATGAAATAAATCTTTTGAACACCATAGGTGCATGTGATCCTTTAACTTAAGATTGTTAGACCATCTTGTGTAAGGATTCAATTTGTTGTTGTAACTAAGGTAACCATAAAAATAGTGGTTGACCATATCGTGAGATATAAGGAGGCTATGGTTGATCGATAAAAGATTTATCATTTGTGAGCATAACAAAAGATATCTTACATAAGAATACTAAATGACATCCATGATCGCTTGAATTTGTGGCCATAGTGGGATTTGGTTGTAACCTGATTTGTGTTGGTCATTGATATGTATCAGTTCATATTGAGGATTCACTAAGAAAAACACATTTTATGTCTCAACCTCTTGAGATATTGGTTGACAAAAAGATTAAATTTCATGTCTTAACCTAATAGTATTCTTATCTTACATAAAAATACTAAATGACATCTATGATTGCTTGAATTTGTCAACATAGTGGGATTTGGTTGTAACCTGATCTCTATTGGTCATTGATATGTATCAATTCATATCGAGGAGTCACTGAGATAAACACACTTCTATGCCTCAACATTTTGAGATATTGGTTGACAAAAAGATTGCATTTATGTAATTATAATATTATAAAAGCTTAAGAGATGTTTTCTAACACTCTGTTATCCAAGTGTTCATGACACCTTGCTAGAGGCCAATCTTAGTCTATTTTCAAATGAGTAACATAATCAAAAAAGATGATTCAAACTCAAAGCTAAGAATTATTTGTTGATAATCCTAGTGTTTAGGGACAAAAGAGAAACCACGAATGGACTAGGCTTGTCCAAAAGGGTTGAAAGCCTAGTTTGACCATGTCTTGACAAAATGCATGGCCATGCATGAAGCATGGTCAATTGTGGTCCTTGGTAGGATGGATGTTGACCATTCCACATATATGGAACCAACTGAAACCCTACAAATAAGGTGTGTTGACCATTTCGTACTTGTGGAGGTGACTATGCACATGGATTGGGAACATATTAACCATGCCATTAAGTTGTCTCAATCATGCTTGTCATCCTAAAACTATATAAAAGGGCATGCATTCATGAAACAGTGTATGAATTTATTTTTCTATAAACCATAGCCATCACGAGCAAGTTCTATCTCATTCTCGTGAACACAAATTTCTAATCAAAAGACCTAGTAACCTTTTTGTTTAAGTCTCTTCTTTTTTTTATGCTCTGCATGGATAACAAGTCGTTGCTTTTTGAAGGATTACGTTCTGTCTCAAGTTATGTGAAAATGCAGGTATAATCTTAAAACACCCTATGTGTGTTTTGCATGTTTAGGAATCTTATATACAAAATAGGTATCTTGCTTAGGGTTTTAGGATTCTTTGATTTTTAAAATTTTTAATTCCAATGCGTTGTCAGTTATTGGTGCCTTGAAAACCCAACAGTGGTATCAGAGCTAATTTTTAGCATATTTTTCATGAAAAATCTACTTACAGTTTGTTTTGGTTAATTATATATATTATTGCATGTATCTAGGGTTAATCAAAATTGAATTAAAATTAGTAAAGATGATTTGTAATCATGTTGTTACTGTAGGATTTTCAAGAAGCCGATAACGGGCAACATAATGGAATTAAAAATTTAAAATCAAAGATTTCTAAAACCTTAACTAAGATTCCCATTTTAGAACATATATTCATGAATATGCAAAACACTTATAAGGTATTTTAGGTTTATACCTGTGTTGATGGCTCCTCTAAACCTTCATGAAGCTTGAGACTGAATGTTATCCAACCTTTAAGAGACGGTGACTTGGTATCCATGTGGAGCACAAACACGTAAGAGGTAATATAGGGAAAAAGCTACTAGAGTTTCTTTTCTCGATTATCTATGTTCACATGAAGAATGAGAGAAAACATAAATCTTATGGCTAGTTTCTGTTATGTGTATCTTCTTCACATGAAGCTACTAGAGTATGACAAGGATTTCATCCAAACTCAACACCACCAACATACATATAGAGCTAACATGTAAGCATGCACAACTGACATATTTCATAACTTGTGTGGGTGGCATGCCGTAAATTTTCAAACTTTGCATGGTCGGACAAATTTTTTTTCCAACTATGCCACATTTTTATTTAATTTAAGCCTTACACAATTGGACAAGGTTTTATCCAACTGTGTTATGCTTTTATTATATTACATGGTGCCACCTAACACCATGCATATCAAGTTTGACTTAGTCAAAACGTGGTCAATCAGATTTTCTCCTTCTCTAAATACTAGGATTATCACTGAATAATTCTCACCTCTATATTTGAATCAACCCTTATATGTATGTGACCTATAAACTCTCTATCAAATTGGTAGTGTTTAAATTTAGGTTGAATTTAGACACAAACCAAGATTGGCTTTAGTAAAACATTATGGCCACTTTGATGGCAACGTGTTAATAGACATTTTTTAAGCTTTTACAACATCACAATTATATGCATTTCAATCTTTTCGTCAACCAATATCTCTAAAGGCTAAGATATAAAAAAGTGTCAATCTCAATAGTTCTTTGGTATAAACTAATATACATCAATGAGTAACATGGATTAGACAACAACCTTATCCCACTGTGGCCACAGATTCTAGCTATCATAAATGTCTATTGGATCCGGGTCCACCCATGACGGGCCGACCCGACCCGACCCAATTGGCGATTATTGACGGTTGGACCTTTATATAAAAAGGTCTTAACTGCCTCCCAAAAAAAAAAATGATGAATGATAATGAAATGGTGATGTAAGGAGAGAATACTATTTTATACAGAGAGCTTTTCTCTCCTACCAAAACGAATACGCACAGTAAATCAATCTCCCAAATGGAAATCGGTACGTAAGCAAATGGCGTCGTGGAAACAGACTAACGTCAACGCCTCGCGTGGAATTTGAAGACGCTTCATCGAACAGATAAACGGGTACGCAAATTCTATTTACAGATTTCACAGAATTTGGATCTTGGCATGTTTAATTGTTTCTAACATTGGTATCAAAACCTAGGATACATATGTGATATGTTTTCTGTGATTGATATTGCGTATAATATACGAATTAAAATCTGTATATAGAAATTTGTTTAAAATTTTGTTTTTGGGGACGAATTTAATTCAGCCAAAATTGCATGAAATTGGTGTTGGGAAACATGTTGAATGAATGCTAGGATTAATATTACATGTTTTAAATTGAAATTTGGCTTGAATTAATGCCAGAATCGATCGAAATAGACCCAAATCTGAGACACAAGGCGTGTCTTTCTTGCTCGCCATTTCGATGGTTTCCGACGCCGATGGTGCCGAAAAATGGAACGATTAGACTTTGCGTTTCCTGGGCTTCAAAAGCCCTATGGTTCTGTCGTCGTAGAATCATCGGAAAATGGCCAATTAGACGGACAGAAGATTTAGGGTTCATCACGCGATTCTAGGTCAAAATCGAGTTGGGAAAACCCGAATACCCGAATCGACGATCAACGGGTTGGTCAAGACCCAAACCGATCAACGGGTTAACCCATTTAGTCAACCGGGTCACCCAACCCGGACTATAACCCATGGATAACCCGGTCAACTATTGACCGGTCAACGGTCAAATAGTTAACCAGTCAACGGTCAATATTTGACCGCGTGTGGTGACCATTCCTGGCACGTGGAGGCGCGTGCGAACATATGGAGGCGCGTGACAGCGTGTTTGAGTCATCCCTGGCGCGTGCAGATACTTATACAACGTGTGAAGGCACGTGGAGGAGCGTGCAGTGTCTATGTGGCACGTGAAGGAGCTTAAGAGCTTATTTCTGTACATAAACACCTACTTTCAGTGTGCATTGGCACGTGAAACTTGTTTTCTAGTCCTTGGAAGTTGTGTAGTACTTGGATCAGTATATGGAATGTGTTCCATGGGTCTTACGGCGTATAATGACATGTAATATCTTATTTCGACTCCCAAAAACACATATTGGTGTTTTGGGACACATGTTTTCTATTTCATGCAAGTTTGTTGATTAGAGACCATCACGTTGCATGCCAAAACTATCAATATCCTATTGAATTCTCTTAATTGGGAAAGAGAAAATATTCATGCGTGAATTTGATCCCCGTAACCAATGATCTTATTCGGGACAAGAATTTGAAACCTTTTTGGGACTGAGTGGATTCATTACAGCTTGCTATAGAGTGACGCTTAGTAATGTACGATAGAATATTCATTATTTTATCGTTATTCCCAAAATTAACACAATGCGAGGTATTTGACCTAACGCAAATGTAATAGAGACTTTATCATGGATAAAGTGACTCAAAGATCGATACGGGTTGATGAAATGGTCCTAGTCAAAATAGATGATACATTCGTTGTATCATATATATTTGTTAAGTGTGGGAATTCTGAGATTGGTAGAATTTAATGAAATTCTCATTCAGAATTAATATTGACGCAATTAGATTAAAGTTTAAAATGTCAAGCATTTGTGTCATGAGAGATGATTGGGAACATAGTGAACTTTCGATTTTGTGCCTTATGTGAGATATTTTAAAATTTTAATGCGTAATTGCGACAATTGATGTGTATTTGTTTGCATTGATAACGTTGTGTCTGAGAGATGTCTCTGTGATCTAGTTAACCATAACATCTTAAAAAATGATGGCCGATTTGAATGAGAATGATACTGAATAGAGAGAATTAAACCATGTGGCATTTGAAATGCACAATATCCTAGATGAGCAAAAGGCTTTAAAGGCTGTGAATCAGGTTAAGATTTAGTTGTGGCTGACTAAGGGATAGAAACCCAATCAGTGCCTTACACAAATGTGATGTGGACGCACATCACACATGTAAGAAGCAAGATCCACTTCGTGTGATATCTTGATTAGTTTCATGATTATCAATCTGGTATATAAGTACCATGAAAGTTCAACTGCATATGCCATAAGTCTGTTTTTTAGTTGAAAAGTTTGGAGGAACTGTAGTCCCCAACTGATGACAGTTGATCTTTGAATTTGATTAAATGTCAAATCTAATTATGAAACTAAAGTCAGCTACACGTAACCTGATACATGAACAGGAGGTTCATTTAGAAAAACGATTTCTTCTCGAAAGTGGGAGTGCATCAAGGTAAATATGACCCACAATGAGAAAAGAAGGACTTTTGTTAATTATTCTAGCCACATAAAATTGGAGGATAAGTGCCCATGAGGTAGCTGAATTTAATGCTCATGTATACGTTGTAGAATCAATTTTCAAAAGTGAGTGGCTCAAGTCCTAATATAGGAAGAAGATCGTTTAATGCTCAAAGAATAAGAACAAGGAATTGAAATGAGAAGAGTGGCAAAAGTACTCGAAGAAGAGATGAAAATGATAGTCTTGTTTAAAATCAAGTGATGAAACTTTGATTTTCTGGTACTATGATATTAACAGGGTATTATCCTACGTGGATTATCGACTCTGAAGCCACCAACCAAGTAGTTCATGATAAAAGATCTTTAGTAGATTTCTATCGAATTCTGAATAAAGTGAATTGGATATATGTAGGCAACAACACAAAGGTTGTAGTAAGAGGAATGGACACAAGCAAATAAGTTTTGCAGATGATCGAATCCTATACCTACACGAAATCCATTATGCTCCAAATATTCAGTAAATATTGGTCAAAGTACTTGTTCTTCTTAAACTAGGATATAATTTGAATTTCTCTGAATGTTTTATTGAAATGTGATAGAATTGATTTCTACAGATTTGGTTTGTTGGTTGAATGGTTATATGGTGTTTGTCACCTTACATTTTTGATAATGTTAAGTTTTTCATTATTTGCTTCTCCTATATGTATGGAAATGAATGCAAATAAATGGCATGTTACATTAGGGCATGTAAGCCAAGATGGATTGAATAAATTGGCTTATGAAAGTTTATTAGGAACTTTCACATAAATAGAATTGTCCATATGTAAGGATTGCCTAATTAGAAAAACTTCTAAAAACCATTTGACAAAACTATATGAGTTTGACTTCCTTTGCAATCTATATACTTAGGTATATATATTTTCCTATGAATGTAAAGTTTGAGAATGTATCTCATTTTTCATTACTAATGATGATAACAATACTCGATTTGGTCTTGTCTACTTGATCTCTCATAAGTCAGAAGCAGTAGATTGCTTTAGACACTATATAATTGAGGTTGAGAATCAATTAGACAAAATAGATAAGAGTTTTATGAACTCATCGAGATCTTGATCATTTGTTCCAACAGTTCAAGGAACTGAGTAATGAAATAAATAGTATGGTGAATAGTAATTCCAAAACTTCACAACAATCGGTGTAGTGAAAAAGAGTAATTGAACTCTATTGGAAATGGTTAAGTTAGTTAGAGCGCAAGCAAAACGTTAAGTCACTTTGTAATGATATGATATTTATTACTGCTTGAGAACTTAACCGATTACTTACTAATTCAGTTGCTTCCACTCCCTATGAGTTATGGGCAGATAGAAAATCTAAGTTAATTGATTACAACCTTAGTGGTTGGCAATATCAATCCATATCTTTTTTCCCATAAGTTAGAGTAATTGGGACTGAGAAGAAATGAATGTATCTTTATCAGATACGCTGAGCACTCCAAAGGGTATGTGTTCATAAGGGAGGATTTCGTTGGAAGATTAATTGAATTTGTATTAGAGATATTACATTCATAGAGGATATTTTTCTTAGTAGGGATGATATTGATAAAAGGTTTCATCTGAATGAGATGAGAAAAGAATGAGGATGGGTATATCTTAACGACCATTAGTTGAGTCCTAAGATATAAGACCTATACTTATTCTAGTTAGTAGGAGCAAATGCAATTGAGCTCCAGCCTATTTCGGATAGTGGGAGTAATGATCTTTAATTGTTTGCTTCATTCATCTCACCCTAGTGGGAACATTGAGATTAAGCTTTAATCTATTTCGGATAGTGAGAGCATTAATTCTCAATTGCATTAGAGTGGACGTCCAAAAGTATTCAAGTGACGTTTTTTAAAGTGAAAACAAGGTTTTCATAACCACTCCCCAAGATGATAAAGAACCTGAAATAAATGTCCCATCCTTTAATAAGAAAAATTTGAAATGCATTGGAAGAAGAGATAAAATACTAAGAAAACAAACCAATTCTAGGTTTTGGTTGACTTATCGCCAAATCGAAAATTCATTGGGAATGAATAAGTTTCCTGAATTAGTCTTAAGGCGGATGGCTTAATAGCGAAAAACTATACCCAATGAGAAGGTATAGATTGTGTAGAAGGATATTTTCGTCATTTATAATATTTACTTCAATGTATTTGGTTTTAGCTATAATAACACATTTGAATTTAGAATTACACCAGATGAATGTCAAGACAATTTTTTTTTCTTAGTGGAAAACTTGACAAAGAAATCTGCATGAAATAAGATATAGATCTTATTGTTATAGGTCTGAAGCGTAGAGTATGCAAGCTTCAAAGACATTGAATGACCTAAAACTGTTATCTAGTTACTGGTACTTGAACTTTGAAATGATTAATCAAGACCATCATGTCTATGTGACAAAGTTTGATGACAAATTTGTAATTCTATCAATGTGTGTGATGATGTATAAATAGCTAGAAATGATTTGAAGTAAGTGATAATCATCAAAGGATGGTTGTCCATATCTCTGACTTGTAGGATGTGGGAAAACAGAATACATATTGTGAATTTGCATTTAGAGGAATTGTTCAAAGAAACTTTTGACTCTGTCATAAGAGCGTAATATTCAAAAGGTTCTAGAACAATCTAATGTGGTATACTGTAAACCCGTCGATATTCCTGTGTCAAATGACGAATTATTGAGCCAAAAGAGATATGTCCCAAAACTTAAGATAGAGATAGGGAAATGTCAAAAGTTACCTATTCAGATGCCATCAGATGTATTATGTATGTTATTGGGCTGGTTAGTCGATATAAGTAAATGTTGAAAAGAGCACTGAAAGGCTGTTTGTAGAATTTTTGATATTTTTAAGGCTCTGTGAATGATTAATTATGTGATTAAGGATAGAACTTGCGTTTGATTGGTTATTGAGATGCCAATTGGGGAAGTGTTTTCAAACCAACGCAGATTAGATTACGGCTAAGTTTTCTTACTCTAAAAGGAACCATATCTTGGAGCGATAAGAAACAGTGATGCGTAGCCGTATCCACATCGAAAGCCTAGAATGTAGCCTATTCAGTAAATGTGCAAGAAACTGTTTGGTTATGAAGATTCTTTGTGAATCTGAGTAAACATGACAATATTGTTAGAGCAATGGTTGTCTGTTGAAATGAAAGTTCTTAATTTTTTATAAGATAACCAAACGTATCGACACTAGACACAACGTAATAAGAGACTCAATTTCCAAGAGGGAAATGAACGTACAATATAATTTTATGCATTGTATAGTCACTGATCTTTTGACTGCGATTCTTCCAAGAAAAGTATATCTTGCACATGTTAAATTTCTTGGATTGCGTAGACAATGATTGATGAGTGTTGAGCTTATATATTGTACTAATGACACAATGTCGAAAACCATGAATTTAAGTTCATTTTATGTTTTTGAACTTATGTCCCGAAATTCTTAGTTTTTCACTGCATACACATTGTTTTTTTTTTGCTCAACAAGATTATAATGTCACATAAGTTAGAGATTGGCTCACTCATACGAGCAATCACTTTTGGCGCTGAGAGAGCGAGCAAAGATGAGACATTATTCTTGAGAATTGTGATGCTGAGAGAGCATACCAATGGGAGACGAATTTCTCAAGAAAAGATTTATTGAAATAAAAATGTCGTCTTGATGATTGATCAAGATGAGGTCATGAATAGATACTTTTAAAAATGACCGATTTGGATTCCCCACGTCCAAATAACTTGTGAATGCCAGATGTGAGTTCTTAATATAAATAAATACCTGTAAGTGTGAAGATGATTAAGAACTCAGGTTAGGCGCTCGGGGTAGCGACTGAACTAAGATCTGTACAGTGTTGTGAATGACATTTGAGAAAGACGCACTATAGCACATGATTCATACCATGTGTGCATAAGTAAGACAACCAGTTAAAGTAGTGGAAGGATGAATCCCTACACCTTCACTGTGTGAGACTTTATGAGGATTAACTCATGTTAGTACCCTTTGACTTTTTACTGTTGTTCGATATTTACTCTTAGTGTTGCTATCTTAGCTTGGAACCTATGACCACGCATGATTCGATCTATGGAACATGACTAGAAAAGCAGCTAAGTTTAAATTGAGAATTTCGAGTAGAAGAGGAAGACTTATATATACTACGTGTGTCCATTGGCTAGCCGATCATGTCACTCATATGGAGATTGAACTTGATCATGGATACATAGGAAAATAACACAATGAAAAATGAGGGATTAAAGAGAGCTGGTGTTATCGAGTAAGTCTGGAATGCTGCGAGCCTAATGCTTTATTTTTGTTTTATTCGGGCGGCTATGCTATTCCTAACAGATGCATAGTAATTAGCTCCCAAGTGCAGGTTGCTCGCGAGGTCGCATGACACATTTGCAAGTATGAAACGTACTGATATATGAGATTTTTGTGGCTAAGTATTTGGTTCGGGTCTTCCATCATGTGTGAGTGGGAGATATTGGATCTGGGTCCACCCATGACGGGTCGACCCGACCTGACCCGATTGGCAGTTATTGGCGGTTGGACCTTTATATAAAAAGGTCTTAACTGCCTCCAAAAAAAAAAAATTGATGAATGATAATGAAATGGTGATGTGAGGAGAGAATACTATTTTATACAGAGAGCTTTTCTCTCCTGCCAAAACGAATACGCACAGTAAATCAATCTCCCAAATGGAAATCGGTATGTAGGCAAATGGCGTCGTGGAAACAGACTAACGTCAACGCCTCGCGTGGAATTCGAAGACGCTTCATCGAATAGATAAACGGGTACGCAAATTCTATTTACAGATTTCACAGAATTTGGATCTTGGCATGTTTAATTGTTTCTAACAATGTCATTCAGTATTCTTAAGTAACATATCTTCTCCTGTGCTCAGAAGTGATGAATCCTTTATCAGTTAACCATAGCCTTTATGTATCTCATAATATAGCCAATTATTATCTTTATAATTACCCCAATTATGACAGCACATTAGATAACACCAAACCATATCGATCCTTACATGAGATGGTCTGATAACCTTAAGTTAAAGGATCACATGCACCTGTGGTGTTTAGAGGATTTATTCCATAGACATTGGAATAACCATCCAATTCTCTGGTCGGGTCAGTCTGATAAACATATCTAAAATGTGCACCTATGTGTTGCACCAAGCTGTTTACAACAACTTTGATATAGAAAAATTGTTACCATTTTTGGTAGAGTTGCTTAATAATATGATAATCCCATCATCATTACATTTTCCCTTATTCAATATAATATCGAGTTTACAGATGTTTCTAGAATGATCACTAAAAGTGTACATAGGGTTACCATGATCAGTCATCTAATCCCTTTGTGACAGTTATACCATTTTAAGGGTATATTATTTACACAATCATATAAATAGACAATATATAAATTGAATAAAAATAAATCCTTTATTCATTATTAATATAAAATTACATCCACAAGTGCCAAATTTGACTATCTCTAAGGTATCTAACATAACAGTTGCATGATTTGTTGAGCTTCATGTGTAATGTAATCATGTTGTTGAACAAAATTGCCTTTAAATAATGTTGTTTCATGATTTGAGGTTAATGCTATTGTGAGTACGGTTTATATGCTATATTCCTTCACCCTAATACAATGGCTTGTTGAAAACTAAGGAATTTTTTGTGTTTTCCTTCACAAAAAAAATCTTGAAAATTTGGGTATAGAAATTATCATGCACGACCAGCTCAAAAAGTCTATAAAGGGTTGCTAGGTGCACCCTTCCTCGGCACACTCTCAACATTGTGTTATTGAGCATGATTGGACATTCCATGTTTAGTCTTGCCCTTATATAATATTTAGGCATGCCCATGGTTTCCAACAGTGCTCTCTAACCGTGCATGCATATGGAACTTTTGTAAATTTTAGAAACATAGCTAGAGACTTCACCTACACACCTAGAAAAGTGGAAAAGATCAATTTGGTCTTATTTTTTTGAACTAGGTCTGAACTAAGATTTTCTTGACCTTTGGAGTTGAATTATAATTTTGCAAAACTTCAAATACCAAAATTGAATTTGACACTGGGGAAAATAATAATTAAAATTTATTTTAATTGGAATGTATATGTAAGGATATAGCTATGCATGGCGCCCTATACATAACCAATAAACCCATGTGTTTGATGTTTTTATTTTTGGGTTTACAATTCTTAAATAAGGTCTACACATCCTACCTTTCTCTTCATTCTTCTTTTAAATTAGGTTTACATTTTGTTTTCTTAGAAATCTATAACTAGGAAATAAAACCATGTATTTATCAGACCTGAAAATTGAAGATGAAGGGAAAAGATTGAATATAATATGTGTAGTCAAAGTACATCTATGAAAGTTCGAATAAAATAAAAGCTAAAAAGATTGAATTACCCTCGATGTTTAACACCTATGGATTATCACTCATCTCACAACCATCATGAGTTGTATACATGAAACTAGAGAAGTGAATGGTGAAACACTTAGTAAGTAAGAGACTAAACCGATAACTTTTATTGAAATCCTCAAAATGCCCTTAAACTCGACACATACTAACTTTGTCATTCGAAGTTGGCATTAAACTCTTCAATGGATGATGACAGGTCCTATATACTGCCTTTGTATTCATATTGTATTCTGAGGATTGTCTAAGCTATAAGTCATAACTATCAGGTCGAACTATGTCCTTCTTGGTTGTTAAAGAAGTACTTCCCCAGATTCCTATCTGGTGTAACTATACTAAACTTAGTGAAAACATCTAAATCTGAAATTGTAGCTGAATTTGGTTTACCTTACTACAGATGTTATAATGACCATATACTTATGGTGCCCCCTTGTAATGATCCTATAATGTTTAGCATGCATACATCTCGAGCTTTTACTTACTTAGCTTGCTCTTGCTTCCACCTAATAGAATGTCTCGTGGCCTACTATAACTAAACTTTTAGCTACTAGTGTGTACCTGACACTTTATACTAATACTTAGGATGACCCTTGAATTCTCAGTATAATTTCCTTTCTTTTTATTTATTTATTTTGCTTTATACACACAAGTGTGTCTCCATGGACAAACAGGGGTATGTCTATGGACATACGAGGGTGTGTCTCTTTATTCCTAAGCACATGGCTACTCCTTATGGCATTTTCCCATGTGTTAATTTCCTACGTACACGGGCATATGCCTTAGCTAACATCAACATGTGCCCTTTCAACTATTTATTTTAATTTCCTTTCCTGATCTCTTATTAATCACACTATTTCTCAAGGGTATTCTAGTTATCTAGCCTAACACATAGGCATGCTAATATGACACACAGGAAGTCCATATGTCATAATTGACTACTAATCGGTCAATGATGTTTTATGATAGTTGAAACATTGTGAAAACTTAGCTTGAATCCTGGGGATTACATACATAGGCATATGCCTCATACCATATGGTCATGTGGCAAACCCAGAAAACACACCGAGATACCTAATTTTGCATCCTTCTTAGTTTCAACACGAGTTATTATTTATAAACAGATGATCAAACACAAAAACACTGCACTTTTAACCTTTTAATCATTGTTAATTCAATTTACCATCGATTATCATGTAAAAAAGCCCTAAAGACGCTAATTTCATTCAACACTAGTTTTGGGATTACTAATCTTGACTCAATCACCTAACGCAAAAATACCATCACAATATGATAATGAAAGGTATATCATACTCTCATCATCTCATAAAAAATTATCAAGTAGTCATCATAAACCATCACAATAGCAATTATGTAGAGACAAAATCACGAATACAAGTTTATCATGCTTGCTACATTGTGTAATTAAAACAATCACAACTTATGACATTCAGTCATCAAATCATCTCCCCAACATTATAGTCATCATGAATCCATAAGTATAAGATATGTTTTATGTATAAATTGCAAAAAGAACATTAGCAAGTCAAGCCTATTTACCTCAATTTGCAAAAGAAAATATGCACAAGTAGGTTTCTTTCTCTCTTCCTTTCTTGTCACCATGTCGCTAGAGCTGTTACATGATTGATAGATGGTTAGATTTTCTTATAAACTTGTAAAGGACTAGAGAGAGGGAGATTTTTCTGTATTGATACGCTTTTCAATGGTTTACACGGGTTCCCTTTATAAGAGAGAATACAAGAACAAAATCTTGAAACTAAAAAAAGCTAGCTGGCCTAACTAATTACAGAGTTGACTAATCAATCTATTTATAGAAAAAATCACAGCTAATCAATCTATTTACAAAAAAAATCATAGCTAATAAAACTCCTATTATTCAATGTTATCACTATCGAAACTTTCCTTTTTTTAACACCCTCCTCAAGCTGATTTAAAGATATCCTCCATAGCCAGCTTGCCAATAATTATATCAAACTGTCTTGTAGGAAGTCCCTTTGTGAATACATCTGTAACTTGTTCGGTAGTAGGAATGTACGACATACAGATCACGTCGCTTTCAAGTTTTTCCTTGATGAAGTGTTTGTTAACCTCTACATGTTTTATTCTATCATGAAGTACTGGATTATGAGCTACTGAAATAACAGCTTTATTGTCACAGTATAATTCATGGGTAATGAACTAAAGATCTTCAAATCTTCCAACAGTCTTTTTATCCATAACTCCTCACAAATTCCATGAGCAACTGATCTAAACTCGACCTCTGCACTACTTCTTACTGCTACATTATGTTTCTTACTTCGCTAAGTAACAAGGTTGCCTCCAACAAATGTGCAGTAGCTAGAAGTTGACCGTTTATCAATAACACTACCAACCCAATCTGTATCAGTATAGGTTTCAACCTGCAAATGCTTATGATTTTTGAACAGTAAACCTCTTCTAGGGTTCCCTTTAGATAACTAAGAATTCTATAGATTGCATCAAAGTGTTCTTGTCCAGGTGAATGCATGAACTGGCTAACCATGCTAACTGCAAATGCGATATCTGGACGTGTATGTGACAAGTAGATCAATCTTCTAACAAGCCTCTGATACTGCTCTCTTTTCAAGACCTTTTTAAAAGGCTGTAGCTTAAGGTTGGGCTCAATGAGTGTCTCGGCTAGTTTACATCCTAGTAGACCTGTTTCATCAAGTAAATTGAGAACATATTTACGTTGATTCACAAATATACCTTCTTTGGATCTAGCAAATTCCATTCCAAGAAAATACTTCAAAGCACCCAAATCCTTTATTTCAAAGTCAGCTACAAGTCTTCTTTTTAGTCTCTCCAGTTCTTTATTGTCATCACTTATCAAGATTATATCATCCACATAGACAATTAAAATTGTAACTTTGCCTTCACTATTATGTTTATAAAACATAGTATGGTCAGCCTGGCTTTGACAATAGCCACAACTCTTCACAGTTCTCCCAAATCTCTCAAACCAAGATCTAGGGGATTGTTTAAGACCATATAATGACTTTTTTAGTTTACAAACTTTGTTTTGTCCCAATTCTCCCTCAAACCCAGGTGGTAGACTCATAAAGACCTCCTCCTCAAGATCTCCATTTAGAAAGGCATTTTTAACATCTAACTGGTGTAATGGCCAGTTGAAATTCACAACCAAAGATAACAAGATTCTGATAGAGTTTATCTTGGCTATAAGAGCAAAGGTTTCTTGATAATCGATCTCATACGTCTGAGTGAACCCTTTTACAACTAGTCTAACCTTGTATCTCTCTATGTTATCATCAACTTTGCATTTCACTGTAAAAACCCACTTGCAGCCAACTGTTCTCTTCTCCTTAGGTAAATCAACTATCTCCCAAGTACCACTTCGTCTACGAGCATTCATCTCTTCCATCACTGCTAATTTCCAATTCGGATCATCTAAAGCTTCTTGAATGTTTCTTGGAACAAACAAGTGTGAGATTTTTAAAGTAAATGCCTTATGAGTACGAGAAAGTTTTTCATAAGAAAGGTATTTGGCAATGGGATATCTAGGATTTTTGGTACAAATTTGGGTTCCTTTCCTAATGGCTATAGGAATATCATGGTCTGATGGTTCTTTACTAGGGATAGTAATAAGAACTGAAGATAAATTAGGATCAGACTTACCTATGATATTTAGAGGTCTGGTTCCCAAAGGTCGAGATTGATTATTTCCAAAAGGAATAGGTTGACTTTGACTCATTTCACGAAGGCTTGTCCGAATATAAACCATAAGCTCAGGATTTTGTTGTAGTGATTCTCCCCTTATTTCAGATACAGTAATGTTTGGCATTATAAGACCAGGATTCCCTTCATTATTTTCATTGATTTTATCACTTTGTTCCTGACTTTGAATCTCAGGTTCAGATTGTTCCTGATTTTGAGTTTCAGGAAAAACAGTAGAAGGAGAGGAATGTGGTGTAGTCAAAATCACATTTGGTAAAGGAGTAGGGGATAAATCCCAAAAATTTTCTTCTATCACCTCATTCTCCCCCTGAAGATAATTTTTGTGAAAGTAGGGTTTATTTTTAAAGAAAAAGACATCCATACTCACATAAATTTTCTTTGTTTGGGGATTGTAACACTTATATCTCTTTTTATTAGATGCATACCCTATGAAAACACATTTTTCAACTCGAGGATCAAGTTTAGACCTAGTATTATTAGGTATATGGACAAAAACAATGCAACCAAACACCTTTAGTGGCAAATCCGAGTACATTCTTGACACGGGAAAATTTTTTTTGAAACACTCTAATGGTATGCTAAATTTTAGAACTCTGGTAAGCATCCTGTTAATAAAAAAAGATGTTGTTAAAACAACTTCCCCCCAAAGATACTTTGGAACATTCATTGAAAACATTATAGCATGAACGACTTCAAGTAAATGTTTATTTTTTCTTTCAGCAATCTCATTTTGTTAAAGGGTATCCACACAAGTAGACTGATGATGTATGCCATTTTCTTTCAAAAAACTTCCCAAAATTCCTTTAAAATACTCAATTCCATTATCAGTGTGAAGAATGTTAATTTTTGTTTGAAATTGTTTTTCAACCATTGTATAAAAATCTTTAAAAAGTTTTCAACCTTAGACTTTTCATTCATTAGATAAACCCAACATAAACGGGTATGATTATCTATAAAGGTAACAAACAATTTTTTTCTAGAGATAGTAGTGACTTTTGAAGGTCCCCAAACATCACTATGTATTAAATAAAATGGTTTTGAAGAAGTATAAGGTTTTGGTAAATAAGTAGTACGATGACCTTTGGATAAGCAACAACTTTCACAATAAAATGATGAACAATCTAGACCCTTAAATAAAGTAGGAAACAAATGTTTAAGATATGGAAAGCTGGGATGTCCTAGTCTTAAATGCCAAAGCATTATTTGTTCATAAACAAAATTAGAACTAACAATATTAAAGCTCTGAGCTTTTTTATTACTCAAGAAGTCATCAACAAAGTTGTAAAGTCTATCTATCATCTTAGCACTGCCAATCTTCTTCCCCGAGTTCCAGTCTTGACATTCACAGTAGGAATCACAGAAAATAACATGGCAATTAGATTCTTTGGCTAGTTTACTCACAGACAAAAGATTACAAGCTAGTTTGGGGACATGAAGAATAGATTTAAGATCTATATTCTGAGATAATTTAATAAAACCTTTCCCTGCAATAGGTGAGAAACTACCATCTGCAATTCTAATTTTTTCAAGGCCAGAACATGATGAATAAGTGCTAAAAAGATTGGAAAGGCTAGTCATATGATCAAAGGCTCCAGAATAGATGATCCATGGAGCAACATTTGAACAATAAAGGGCATTAAAAACACTACCTGTTTATGCAATAGAAACACTAGGAATACCAGATGAGAGATTGGATTTCAACAGCTTCAGAAGGTGATCCATCTGCTCCTTACTGAAAGGACTTGTTCTAGCTTCATTGGTAGTAGGAATCACATGACTGTTTTTGTTACTAGACTTGCTACTCTTCCAGTTTACTGGTTTTTCATGAATTTTCCAATAAGTATCTTGAGTATGGCATGGTTTGTTATAGTAATCATACCAGACCCATGGCTTTTCTTCAATCTTACGCTGAAAATTGGCAGCTTTATTAGCAGTAGCCTCAGTAACAAGGGTAGAACCCTCAACAGGCATGGTGGTAATCGTTTTTCCCAACATTACATGTATGCAGCTCTCTTCTCTTCGTATTTCAGCAAACACCTTACCAATTGAAAGAAGCGGAGTCCTGCCAATGATCTGTCCTCATACCTCATCAAAGTCCACATTGAGTCCAACAAGGAATTTGAAAATGCGATGAGCCTCTATGGTTCGTTTGTTGTGATTGTCATCTTCAGTGGATTTCCATTCATAATTGTTGAACAGATCCAAGTCTTGCCACAAACACTTCAGTGAGTTGAAATACTTATGACTGAGTCTTCCCCCTATCGAATCTTATCAAGCTTTATAGTCAATTCATAAATCTGAGACTGATTTCCCAAATATGAGTACATCTGATTCATGTTGTCCCAAAGTTTTTTGGCCGTGGAGTAACACATATAGTTAGAGCTAATATCTTCGTCCATCAAATTCAGAAGCCAAGTCATTACCATGGAATTTTCTGCGTCCAAGGTCGCATATGTTGGATCCTCCAGTGCTGGTTCCTTCTTGTCTCCTATCAGGTACCTGATCTTTCCCTGCCCTCTGATGTACATCCGAATGGACTGGGACCACCGTAAATAATTATCACCATTAAGGCGAATAGTGGTGATTTAAATAGAGTGAGAATTAGTGTTAGGGCTTTGAGTTACAGGGTTGGTTGTAAGGGACAGAGTTGATCAACTAGAGAAAAAAAAACGTGTAAAAAAAAAAAAACTAGGGTTTTTAGGGTGGCTCTGATACCATATAAACTTGTAAAGGACTAGAGAGAGCGAAAATTTTTTATATTTATGCACTTTTCAATGATTTACACGGGTTCCCTTTATAGGAGAGAATATAAGAACAAAATCTAGAAACTAAAAAAAGCTAGCTGGCCTAACTAATTACAGAGTTGACTAATCAATCTATTTATAGAAAAAATCACAGCTAATCAATCTATTTACAGAAAAAATCACAGCTAATAAAACTCCTATTATTCGGTGTTATCACTACCGAAACTTTCCTTTTTTTAACATTTCTCCCTTCCTCAAAATTTAGGGATTTTGTATGATTAGGGATTATGAAATTATAATCCCAAAAATGCAGCGACATGTCATATATAAATTGGAAACATGATACATACATACAGACGTATGCTCAAGGCACACAGTCATATGTCACTTAATTTTGAATTCACTTAGAATCAGTCTTATCTAGCTTATGTGGCATAGGCTCTTCATACACAGTTGTGTGTCATCTATAACTCACACTGTAACCTTCAAAACACATTAATACATACAAGTATAAAATCTAAAACACCATATGTGTATTTTGTATGTTTATGATTATATGTTTAAAACGGGGTATCTTGGTTAGAGTTTTTAGGATTGTACTTTATTAAAATATTTTAAATTTCCTAGATGCTTGTTTATTGCCTTAAAAACTGAACACAAGAGATACAATCACAAGGATGAAAACACACATGACAAAGACAATCCTAGCAAGAAATTAAAGAACATTCTCGCTCTAAAAACTCTTTTATCCTCTTAATTTTCCCATATGTTTATTTCTTCTTATTTCTCCTTTTTCTTCCTCATGGCATTGAAATACCTCATTGAATCACAAAGTCTTAAAAACATCATTCAAGCCCAAAAGCATCAGTATTGAGGTCAATTGGGCCAAAACACAAGGAAGATGTTTAGTTCAACTTGAGATGTATGATTTTAGCCTAATCTGCTATAGGTTATGTCCTTGGATGTAGCACTTATTATCTCCATTTTTTGGTAAGTAAATATTTAAATTACATACAAATAAAACAAGCCCAAAAGGCAAAAACACCTATGCTTATCCTCAAAGGTAGAAAGATAACAATAACTTCAATAATACATGGAGAAATTCAAGGATACAACCTGAGTAACGTATCCAAATTAATATAAGTCCATATTTTTAAAAAATCCAAGTAAGGCCTAAAACACATAAAATATAGTCTATAACAACTCGAACTGAAATCATCTTGACTAGCTTCAAAACATATGCAAGTCATAGGAAGTTTAAAGACTGTATGGCCAAAAAAAGGAACAACACCCAACAACGTTTGAATTTTGCGTCAAGGGTAGAAACACATTCACAAAGGCAATACAACATCAAAAAATCAACACCAAATTGACCAGTGAATTTCATAAGAGCTTAGGGGAATATGACATAAAGAAAATTGAAAAACCCTTTTAAATAGCTAAAATGAACCTATATGAAGGTGAATAAGTTCTTTAAAAATTCAACCAAAAAAATTCTTTTAAACAAACAAAATTAATACACAAAGGTAATCAAACAATCAATTTCAACAAAATAATTGAGCATAAACAATATTCAACAAGTTATCAAATACATAACATAAATATGAAACTTGAAGAAAAAAGATAGATAAACATGCTCAAGAGTTTATATTAATTTAGAGTTTTCTCTTGCAAGCTTCTTACATCCACTTCTCTAAGAAAATTGCCTTGGAGTTTCATTATCACTTGAAAATCTTCCTTTACACTTAGTTTATTTGGGATTGTATCTAATACATTAGTTGATACGAAATTTCACCCATAATTTGTTTAGAATATAGATTTTAGAGTATTGGATACCTCACAAAGGCTATAAATTCAAGTTTAGCACAAGTTTTATCTCAAGTGTTTAAGTTTTAGCTTAGTGAGAGACTAAAAGTGAATGACAATGAAAAGGAATAGCAAGAGTTTTTTATAATGTAATTTCTCTAACCCTCTTCAATTCAGATGCATTAAATTCATAGAGTTTAAATAATAGTGTTGTGCAATGTTTTCGTTAAATTAAGTTATGTTTACAAAACTATTTGAAAACGATGTTTTGCTCTTGAAAAAGTTTAAGCACGATTAGTAGGTTTTAAAAACATGATTAGCATCTAAATTTTATGACTAAGTCAATATCGGTTAGAGTTCCCACCTGATACCTTTAAATACACCAGGAACAAGCAACACTTGCTTGGGACAAGTGCCTTACTTCATTTCTTCGTTTTTGAAATATTTTAGAAGCTTGAATGATGTCCATGCCAACTTGTGCACAACATGTATGCCAACTTAAAATTAAACAAGGCACGATTGGCATAATTAAAGCACAAATGTATGTTTAAGCTTTGACTTTTTAACACTTTTTCCATTCATTATGCACGATTGGTAATCAATAAAAGGCATAACTAGACATGTTGATGAAGTGCACAATTTTGCATTGTCTGGCATGGCTGGAATGCTTCCTTGGCATGATGTAACATGACTGACCTTGATGAAGAAGTGGCATGGCTGGAATGCACAAGTAAAGAAGGACAAAACAAGAAGAGCACGATTGGACAACTAAAGGGTAAGACTGGACAAATAACATATCCTTTAAAACTCAACAAAATCTCCAAAAAGTTATATAGGCGAAGCACGCCTAATACATAATTTGATGTTTGACTATATTTTGCTCATGATTCAGGTGTTCCATATAAAGTCCAAGTCATTCGCAGTTTTTGTTCAGCAAATATTACACTTTGTTCATTTTATAATGCTTTGACACATTCTTTGGACATGTTAGCACTTTTAAGTTATATTTTTATTGTCATTAAAACACTAGGGGTCCAACAATCTCCTTTGTTTGATTGATGACAAAAACTAAGTTCTAAAAAATATATAATTCAAATTGGGAAATTTTATTTTGTATCAAATTTATTCCTTCACTTTAAGCCTTTGACACTCCCTATTTGTTTTAATAGTTTGTTCAATAAATACATTACTAAGTATGTTAAAGCATGAAATCTTATGAGTTCAACATTTTTGCATAATCTCCTCTACATTTTATCTTTCCCCATTTTTTTGTTACCAATCAAGAATCTGTAAATAACACTCCTAACATATTTTCAACAACTTCTTCCAACCAATTCATCATCAATAACCAGACAATATCAAATATATAATATCTAATATAACCACAACCAATCAAAGTCAATCATTGATTCAAATGACATCTACAAATATATATTAGCAAAATTGATATCAAGTATCAAGCAACATTCGAAGTTTAAAACAAAATAAAGAAACTATGCAAAGAGAACTAAAGTGTCATGATAAGGAAAATGAAAATGAAATGCATGATCACTGTTCTTTATCCATTCATTCTCAAAATTCTTGTTGAAAGCTCTCGTGATCTTACCTTAAGTGTTGTTCTTGCTGTTAGGATAGATACCTTATAGCCAATCATAATAAAAAGATTTAATGTTATTCAATTCATATGATGTTTATTTATATTATCATACAAATAGCTCTTAGAATGGTAAAATTATAACAAGAAGATCAAATGACTGATCGTGGGAGCCTTATACATACATTAAGTGACCATTCTAGAAATATTTGTAATCCTGACAATAAAATGAACAAGGGCACACATGATGATGATGAAATTATCATAATGTTGAGTAACCCTACTAAAAGGTGGTGCTAGTTCTTGTTATAGCTATTTGTAGACAACTTAGTGTAACATATAGGTGCATGTTATAGATGTGTTCATCAAACTAACCTAACTAGAGGATATTCATATGGATAGTTACTCAAATGTCTATGAAATAAATCCTCTGAACACCACAAATGCATGTGATTCTTTGACATGAGGTCCTCAGACCATTTCGTGTAAAGATCAGTATGATTTGACACTATCCAATATGTCATCATAACTAGGGTAACCATAAAGATAGTGATTAGCTATATCATGAGATACATGGAGGCTATGGATAATCAATAAAAGATTCATTAAGGTGATATCTTCTCTTGAGCATAAGAGAAGATATCTCACATGAGAATACAAAATGACATCCATGATTACTTGAATCTGTGGCTATAGAGGGATAAGGTTATAGCCTAATTCATGTTGGTCATTAAGGTGTATTAGTTCATATTGAGAAATCACTGAGATAGACACATTTCTATGTCTCAGCTTTGAGAGATTTTAGTTGATGAAATGATAAAATTGCACTTAATTATGATGTTGTAAAAGCTTAAGAGATGTTCGCTGACACTCTATCATATGGGTGGCCATGATGTTTTGCTAAGGTCCAATCTTAGTTTATGTTTGAATTTGACCTAAATCTAGATACTATTAGTTTGATAGAGAGTGTATGGGTGACACACATAAGGAGGTTGAATCAAACTTAGAGGCAAAGATTATTTGATAGTACTAATATTTAGGGATGAGAGAGAGAGGTCATGAATAGACTGAGATTGTCTAATAAGGTTGATGTAGGGTTATTAGGGCATCAATAATTGGCAGCACAATAAAATTTAAAATTTTAAAAATTTAAAAATCAAACAAGCCTGAAAACCTTAACCAAGATATATTTTTTAAAACATATATCCATTAATATGTAAAACACTCTTTGAGTGTTTTAGATTTATACATTTGTTGATAACTTAAGACCAAGTGTTATCCAACCCTCGAGAGGCAACATATTAGTATCCATATAAAGCACAAACATAGATAGAGCAAAACCAGGTGAAGAGGCAATTAGGATTCTTGACTAGACTCTCGATGTTTTAGGAAGGAGAGAAAATAAAAACACAATGACTAGGTTTCACTTTGTGTATATTGTGTATTTTTCAAAAAAATCTATACCTTTTAGTTTATCTATGCAGGTGTCCAAGTATAGTTGAAATTCCAACTGTCTACAACACCTTTAACACATATGCATGACTAGTATGTAAAATGCCTAATCAGTATGTTTCAGTTGCTCACTGACAAACTTAAGTCTGTCGATTGACAAGCTTAATTACTTGCACAGTTGGCACACTTAAGTGTATCCCTGACAAACATCAACACTTACATCACTAGCACACTTAAGTGTGTCGGTTGGCAAGCTTTAACACTTACATGGTTGGCTCACTTATGTATGCCAACTGACAAGCGTTATTTCATGATGTTGGTTGGTATCATGATTTTGTATGGTCGACACCATCATACCAAGTGCACAAATGAAACTTGGTAAAGTACAATCAAACTCAAGTCCTCTCAACCTATTAGGAAAACCCAATCTATTTGCGATCTTTCTCTCAACCCTGAATACCAAGATTGTCAATAAACAATCTACTCCTTTGAGTTTGATTCAAGTCTTTTACATGTGTAACCTTTAAGCTCTCTATCAAACTAGAAGCATTCAAATTTAGAGTGAATCTAAATATAGACCAAGGTTGGCCTCTAACAAAGCATCTTGGCTATTTGGATAACAAAATGTCAGTGGACATTTTTAAACTTTTACAACATTAGAGTTACATGCAATTTAATCCTTTTGTTAACTAATATCTCTCAAGGTTGAGAAATAGAAATATGTTTATCTTAGTGATTCCTTAGTATGAACTGACACACATCATTGTCTAACAAGGATTAGACAATAACTTCATCCCACTATGGCAACAGATTCAAGTAGTCATAGATGTCTTTCAGTATTCCTATATGACATATCTTCTCTTATGCTCAAGAGTGACGAATCCTTTATTGATCAACCATAGCCTCCATGTATCTCATGATATGGTTGATTACTACTTTTATAGTGACCTTAATTATGATAACATGTTAGATAGCATCAAACCATACCGATCCTTACATGAGACAGTCTAATGACCTCAAGTCAAAGTATCATATACACCTACAGTGTTCATAGTATTTATTCTATAGACATTGAAGCAACATCCATATAGATATCCTTTAGTCAAGTCAGTCTGATGAACACGTTTACAACGTGCATCCATGTATTACACCATATGAGAACTGTCGCCACTTTTGGTAGCATCATTAAACATTATGATAACCCCATCATTGTTACCTGTGTCCTTATTCATTGTAATATTAGGATTACGAACATTTCTAGAATAACCATTTAATGCGTACATAAAGTGTTAGTATATGCCCTAGAAACCATTTGTGTTATCGGTTTCAAAGGAATTTTAATCTTGTATGTACATTTATGTGAATTATTAATAAAAGGAGTAGTTTTTTTGTTCATATGCATGAATTGTTTTCTTTATTTTTGATGATATAAAATATGTATGTGAACTATTCAGATGACTTATTTAATATACAAATTGAGTCATCGAATTATTCCCTACGAACATGACATAACTTAAGCAAATTATATCATATAGTAAGCACATCAAATACCTCCATTGAATGTCATGAGATGACATTAGTACAGGTGACAATGATGGCCATGTCATTATAGTGTTGGTATGGATTAATAGTTAGAGAACCATTTTCAAATATGACCAAATAAAGATAAGTCACATGGTCATTAAATCCTAGTCAATAACTTATCACAAGATCATACTAGTGTACAAAGTAATCCTTGATCTAAAACATCATGGTTGAATTTGATAAAGATACTCGTGATTTGATAGTGTATATGTATGAGGTTAATCATATCCCATATGACAAACCAAATTGGTCATGTGTTATTTATATATGGAGAAGAATGATGTTTAAGATGGGATCCATTGAATCGAAAAGTATTAGGTTCTGAATATCCACTGATTTAATCTGGATCTAGATCCAAAACAAACATTAATAAATATTGAAAATCAAATCTTTGGCTAGAGTATAATGTACTTCATACGAAGGATGTTCGTAATCGTAAGTTCCCAATATTTGAATTGACAATTTGTTTAGAATCGAAATTAGGGCTTTGACGATCTATAAGTCTAAAATCGATTTGGATTTGACAACAAAAGGATATTACCTATAAGAAAGTATGATTAGAAACATTAAGTTTGATGGAGTATTTCTTCATCATGGGTTAAGGCCTATGACACATTGCTAGATGTTTATCATAGTTGTTGAGTTTTGGATGCCTTTCGAATGCTCAAAAGGAGACTCACGACTACACCATAGTGAACTTAAAGGATCACACCAATAAACTAAGCTTTCAAGAGTAAGAATTGATTATCTGAGGTTGGCCAGCACCTTCCAAAGGAAAATAATATTTATATAAATGTTATATAGGGGGCAAAGAAAACATTTTAAAGGTTAAAATGTTGGTGAGAAAAAACTAGGATGTTTGAAGTATATGATTGATATGCGTGCATGGTAAGTCAACAAATTGAGAATTTGTTAGGCAAAAAAAGAATTAACAAATTACATTTTGGCTCGCCATTATAAAAGGGTGGATTTTAGTTCATTTGAACTAACCTTAATTCATTTTACAAAATACTCTCTCATTTAAAAAAAAAAGTTCCCTCTTTTCTTTTTCACTTGTCTCTTAGCCAAGGGTGAAAGAAGGCCTATGACATATTGCTAGATGTTTATCGTAGTTATTGAGTTTGGATGCCTTTCAAATGCTCAAAAGAAGACTCACGACTACACCACAATGAACTTAAAGGATCACACCAATAAACCAAGCTTTTAAAAGTAAGGATTGATTATGTGAGGTTGGCTAGCACTTTCCAAAGGAAAATAATATTTATATAAATGTTATATGGAAGGCAAAAATAACATTTTAAAGGTTAAAATGTCGGTGAGAAGAAACTAGGATGTTTGAAGTATATGATTGATATGCATGCATGGTAAGTCAACAAATTGAGAATTTGTTAGGCAAAAAGAGAATTAACAAATTCCATTTTGGCCCGCCATTATAAAAGGGTGGATTTTAATTCATTTGAACTAACCTTAATTCATTTTACAAAATACTTTCTCTCATTTAAAAGAAAAAGTTCTTTTTTTTCTCTTTCATTTGTCTTTTGGCCAAGAGTGAAAAAAGACTTGTGGTGGACTTGCTTTGGAGGCTTTTGCACTTGAAGAGCTCTTCTTGTAGGGAATTTATGGCCTTCAGATAGTGGAATAGCATTTAAAAATTAATTAATAAGCAAACATACTGTAAAAACCCCTACTAATCACTTTTTTAGGATAATTAATTCACAAAGATGTTATTAACACATATAGGGTGTTTATATAATATACTTGCATAGGTAGCTCCTTTGACTTCTATTAATTTAGATAGATTATGAAGTCACTCCTAGAATCCAAAGTAGGTCTGAACCTTGGTATCTATACAAAGTACGAACCGAATTGAAGGTTAAAATCATGCTTTAAGGTTGTTAGAGCTTGAACATGATTTATACAATTTGCATGAAACTTAAGAAGATAATCCTTCAAAATATCAAAGATAGCCAAGGTCTCCAAGGGACATTATATGTGCCATTTGTGATTTCTCAGTGAGAAGTAATGCACATTCTGTGTGTGTGTCAACCCTTTTCAACCTTGGTAGCTAAGGCTATTCTTCTCATGCTTTTCATGAGCTAAACACACATAATGGTGGCTTTTATATAAAAGCCATTAGAAAATGTTCATCACTTTTCTTCATTTTCATGAGAAATAATGAGAAAGTAAGTATATATATCTACATACTTGCAAGGACCTGCCCATATGGGTTTATATTATTATATAAGAAGTTTGTGTTTTATACAAACTTCATCCATACATATTCCATGTTATCTTTTTTCATGCATATTATGTGCAATTGGATGGACCCCATCATATATATATCATTATATAATTTACAAATTATTTTATTTTTTATCTAAACTCAGTGGCCCATATGGAATAATGCATCGAGTTTGAATTTATCCAACTAGATAAATCCAATCCAACCTCACACTTTCTCACATACAACTCTAACCATTCAAGATTATTTCACTTTAGTCCTAATAACAAAAAATATATTTTTAGGTCTAAAAGCCTTTCCAAGACTCAAAACCCTCAATTCAAAATCCTGATGGGATCCAATTCAGATTCAACTTGGAAAACCTTATGCCTCTAGAGTTCGATCAACTACTTTTTATGTATGACCTATAAGTTCTCCACTAAGTCGATAGTGATCGAATTTATGTCGAGCTCCTAACCTGACATCCATTTGGACACAAACCAAGAGTAGCCTCTAGCAAGACATCATTACCACTCGATTAGTATTAGTGTATGTACCAAGAACCATTCGTGTTATCGGTTTCAAGGTATTTAATCTTGTATATAATTTTGGAAATAATTTATTAATAAAGAAGTAGTTATTTTATTCATATGCATAAATTGTTTCTTTTATTTTGTGATAATATAAAGTATGTTTATGAATTTTTCGGATGACTCACTTAATACAAACTAAAACATTGAATTGTTTCTTACAGACGTGATATAACTTAGACAATTATATCACATAGTAGACATACTGAATACCTCCGTTGAATGTCATGAGATGACATTAGTACGGGTGATAATAATGGTCATGTCATTAGGGTATTAGTAGGAATTTATAATTAGAGACCCGTTTTTTCGAACATAATCAATAACGATAAGTCACATGGTCATTAAATCATAGTCAATGACTTATCGTAAGATTGTGCTAGTGTATAAAATATTCCTTTGACTTGAGCCATTGTAGTTGGATTCAATACAGATACGTATGATTCATATGGTATATATATATGAGGTTAACCACATCTCATAAAACAAACCACATTGGTCATGTGTTATTTGTATATGGAGAAAAATAATGGTCAATATGGGATCCATTGACTGAAAAAGTATTAGGTTCTGAATATTTGTTAATTTGACCCAGATCTGAGCTCTAAAGCGAACATTAATAAATATTGGAAATCAAATCTCTGGCCAGAGTATAATGTAAGTTATACGAAAGATGTTCATTATGACATGTTCTAAATATTTAAATTAATAATTCGTAAAGAATTGAAATTTGGATGTTGACAATCCATTAGTTCGAAATTGATTTGGATTGGATAACAGAAAGATATTACCTATATGGAATGTATGATTGGATATTTTAGGTTCGATGGAGTATTTCTTCATCATGGTTTAGGGGCTACGACATATTGCTAGATGTTTACTATAGTCATTGAGTTTTCAAATATACTTTTGGATTGTCAAAAAAAAAACTCACGGCTATGCCATGATGAACCTAAAAGGTCACACCAATAAACCAAGCTTACGAGAGGAAGAATTAATTATCCAGGTTGGCTAGCACCTTCTGAAGGATAATAAAAATTATATACAATGTTATATATATGCAAAAATAACATCTTAAAAGTTAAGGTGTTAGTGAGATGAAATTAATATGGCTAAAATATATTATATATATGTATGGCAAATCTTTAAATCAGCATTTTGGTAGGCCAAAAGTAAAATTTTAGAAAACTATAACTAACCACCATTATAAAAGAGTGAAGTTAGTTCATTCAAAGAGAGCTAGTCCATTTTAAACTAAAATTTCTCTCACATAATTGCAATACTCTCTCCCCTCTCTCTACCTCACAACAAGGGTGTATTTTGGCTTTGTGGTGGACTTCTTTTGGAGGTCTTACAAGTGGGAGACTTATTCTATTATCCTATATCCATAAAAGAGGCAAAGGAGTAGGCAAAATCCTTATCTTTTCTCTTTTTTGCAAATGCATGCTTTGATTCTTTCTTTTTTGACATGTATGTTTGGTTTACATTTATTCTCTTCACCCAATCTTTCAATTAGAAAAGTGTCAGTATATGACTTCTTCACCTATTAGTGATACTGTTAATTATATAATTGATCCTTTCGTCATACGATATCTTTTCGAGGCTAAGGTATAGATAAAGTGTCTTTCTTAGGAATCCTCGAGTTACAAAGACTGACTTTTGTCAACAATCAAATAAATATCAAATCAAGTATTAACTCAATCCCACTTGGCCATAGATTAATTGGTCATTATCATTTGTCAAAAGACCTTAATTGAAATATCACCTCCCGTGCTCAAGAGTGATGAATCTTCTATTGATCTACCATAGCCTTCGTATAAATCTCAATATGGTCAATCATAACCTTTCTAGTAATCCTCTTACTAGAATATGTTGGGCTAATGTCAAACCATACTGACTCTTGCATAAGATGGTCTAGTGACCTTAAGTCTAAGGATCACATGTACCTCTTTCACTAAGAAGATATATTCCATAGACACTAGAGCAATCATCCATATAGAATCCTTTTGGTAGGTCAATCCAGTGAGCATATCTATAATGTGCATCGATTAGTTGCACCAAGTTATCAGCAAACAACTTTGATATGTGAGAATTGTCATTATCTTTCAATGAGGTTGTTTAATATTATGATAACTCTATCACTAGTACCTGTGGCCTTGGTCATGGTAATATTAGAGTTATAGATGTTTTAAGAATAGTCGCCTAAAGTGTATATAGGATTCTCATGATCAAGTGTCGAGCATTGATCCTCTCGTCATAGTTCAACCATTTTTAGGATATTTGTTTGAGCATATATTAATATGCTTTATAAACAAAGAATGCTATAGTAGATTATAAATATGATCTTTATTAATGAACTTATATTGTCATAGGGATTGGCTCTAGGGCACCAACCCCAACACTTTTATCATTCTATTTTCCATAGGAGGCAAAAGAGTAGGTAATTTTTCCATCTTTCTCCTTTTGAGCTTGTATGTCTTGATTCCTTCTCTTTCACCATGTATGATGCTTATGTGCATCATCATCTATTTTATCTTTCAAACTAGTATCAAAGCTAGAACAACTCTTGCATGTCCTTTTTGAAGCCAAAAACATGTATAAAATACATAAAAGTATGTTAATGTGTCATATATATGCATGCATGCGCTCCTTTTGCCTTAAAATCAATTTTTCTAAGCTTAAACTCTTTTTTAAGCTCCCGACTAAACGTTGCTGGCTAGAGTTTTCTTTTATTTTTCATGTTCTAGTGATTTTAGGATGAATAACTTGTATAATAAGGCATGAATATGGTAAAATGCTCAAGATACATGTTAGTGTGTTTTTTTTCTTTTTTACATGCATCTACATTTTAGGTTGATAAATGAATTTTGATTCATGGAATATTGTTTCATGCCATAACAACCGTGTATATGGTGATATACAATCTGATTTTGAGTTTATTTTGTGCTTGGCACATAAAGGATATGATTTAGATCCATGCATGTATAGCTTGATATATGGTTTGGCTTGAGAATTAATAAAATTTAAAGCTTAAATTTGTTGTATATTTCAGTTTTCATAAGTATATTATGATATGCTTTCTATTTTGAATTCATTTTGTATATAAGATACATATTTTAGAGGCATGCAAACTTGGTATATGCATTGAAAACAAGTATACATGATGATATATTAGCTTATGAGCATATACATGTCTTGAATGTTGCATAATAAAAATTATGGATTTTTAAAGCTTTAATTTAGACAAGCTAAATGATGTTTTAATGGTGACTAAAGCATTTAGATGAAGATTATAACGTATGTGATTAAGTGTAATTACATATGGTCTATATGATTATAGAGCATGGGGAGAGAATAGACATAATTTGTACGAATAGGCCATGAAAGTTTATTGCTTAATTTGATTTAATTTGACTAAATGGTGAATTTTTGCATGTATGTCAGCTTGTAGTAATGATAATTAGGTGTTAAAGATATGATCTAATGACATAAAATTAAATTTTTTAAGGCATGTAAAATGACGTATATGCCCTTTTGCTAAATTTAATATTGATTAAATGATGATGTCAGGCATAAATACAAACTAGCTCTTAATGGTGATTGAGTGTGATGGTTGGTGTGAATTGATATGATGGTAAATATAACATTTTTATACTACATATGTACCAACTAACACTTAATGTTAAATGAGTGTGATAGTTAATATAATCATTTGATGACAATTTGAAAATTAATAATATTAAATTGCATTGCTATGCATGAAATTATGGCCTATTATTAGATGGGAAATTAAATAGATTAGCCTAAACAATAGGGGACTAAGAAAAATTGCCCCAAAAGTTAAAGATTAAGCAAAAAAACCCTATTTAATTGTAATGACCAAAATGCCCTTATATATAAGCTAAAAAGTTTTCATATCCTTACCTATTTTTCCCCTAAATTCACTATTGAAATTCAGAGGAAATCTCTAACCTCTTACTAGTTCAACAGCTGTTCGACTTCTTTGAAATTTTTTTAGCATTTTTCATATTTTTCGACGACAAAATAACAAAGAAGGTTAGTACATTATCTATACTCTTGTTTAAATAATTTTATTGTTAGGATTATTCCGACTTGATGAAGATTTTGAGCATTGAATGTTTAGGGTTTTGATTTTGGACAATGCATAAAATATATTGATTCTTGCTTGTTCTGATTGAATTTTTTGAAGGTTATTGTCTTATAAGATGTGTAGATTCCATTTTTGTTGAAAGTGGAGGTTGAAATGATGATTTTTGATTGAAAAATTGATTAATTTGGTCAGAGATCTAGCCGGGGGACCACGAGGATTCCCTATGGTGAATAAAATCTCCCCTGGGTTGGAATGACGCCACGTGGGAGCGGGGAATGCATTTTTTGAAACAATAAAGACCTCGGGGAGAACGAGGGAAACCCCGGGGGTAGGGGTATTTTGAACAATAACCCGAGGGCTGCTATAAGGAAAAAAAATATTTTTTTGAAACTATAGGACTTGTGGGAGATAAAAAATTGATAAGGGGGAAAATTAAAACTATAGGATCTATTGGAAGGTAGAAAATATATAAAGGGGCAAATTGATAATGTTCACTTCTAGTGTTTGTCGACGTGTAATTTTCAAATTTTATGTCTATTTTTCCTATTTTAGGGTTCTTCGATGTATAGTATTTGAATTTCAAGTCTGTTTTTTTATTTTTGTGATTTCTAGACTTGTTTTTAATGTTTTTCATTTTAGGGTATCTCGATATTTAATTTTCAATTTTTCAATTTATTTTTGCCATTCTAGGGTACTTCAAAGTGTAGTTTTCAAATATTAAGTCTGTTTTTTTTTTTTATATTTGTCATGTTAAGGTTTTTTTATCTGTAGTTTTCAAATTTTAGTTTAGTTTTTGATTTTTATCATTTTATGGTATTTTGACATGTAATTTTCAAATTTCTTACCTATTTTTAGCTTTTGCCATTTTAGGGTATTTCAATATTTACTTTTGGAACTTCAGGTTTGTTTTTCGATTTTTACCATTTTACTGTATTTCAACATGTAATTTTTCAAATTTTCGATCAATTTTTCAATTTTTGTCATTTTAAGGTATTTCAATGTGTAGTTTTCAATTTTTGGGTCTTTTTTTTATATTTGCCTTTTAAAGGTTTTTGGACTATCAAATTTTAGTTTGGTTTTTTTTTTTATTTCTAGGGTATTTCGACATATAATTTTCACATTTCATATCAATTTTTTGGTTTTTGCCATTTAAAGTTATTTCAATATTTAGTTTTCGAAATTCAAGTTTGCTTTTTGCTTTTTATCATTTTAGGGTATTTTGACATATAATGTTTTAATTTTATATTTATTTTTTAAGTTTTTACCATTTTAAGGTATTTCGATATTTAGTTTTCAAAATTTAGGTCAATTTTTCAATTTTTGTCATTTTAGGGTATTTTAACATGTAATTTTTGAATTTTTGATCGATTTTTTTATTTTTGTCATTTTAGAATATTTCAACTTGTAGTTTCCGTTTTTTTTAATATTTGCCACTTTAAAGTTTTTGGACATGTAGTTTTCAAATTTAGTTTAGTTTTTTTATTTTTTCCAATTCATAAGTATTTCGACATGTAATTTTCAAATTTTCAAGTATTTTTTGGTTTTTATCATTCTAAGATATTTTTACGTATAGTTTTCGAATTTCAAGTCTTTTTTTTTTTATATTTGTCATTTTAAGGTTTTAGACGTATAGCTTTCAAATTTTAGTTCTTTTTTTTTTTTTTTTCAATTATAAGGTATTTCAACATTTAATTTTTTCATTTCAGATTGAGTTTTTGGTTTTTTATCATTTTAAAGTATTTCAATGTAGTTTTTGAATTTCAGGTTTCATTTTTTTGTCTTTGATTTTATGTTTGTTTTTTATTAAATTCTTATAAATTTTAAATTTTTTTAGCAGGATATTTCTCATAAAGGAAAACATGATGATAGCAAATTAAGAATCTCGGATGAGGCGCGACACTTTTGAGCAGAGGTTACATGTCATGTCCAATGAACTACAATATCAAAGATTAAATCTACATTGACACTAAAGTAGTTGCAGTTGTTTAAGTGGAGGTGTTTTAGGCATCCTCTTTGATTACTAGATAACAAGTTTAGTGGAGTGTTAGGGCACTCATTTTTGCTACAATTGTTATATCGGGGCTTAGATAGAGATTAGTTTTGGTTCAAGATTAATGGGGTTGGCGTGAGATTCAGTCTATTTGAGTTTGCACTAATGACTAGCCTATCATTCAGTCATATCACTGCTCTATCATATATTCTATATAGATACAAATATAGGATTAAAGATACTTATTTTTGCGAAGGTCAAAAGGTGTAGTATCATGATTTAGAGCGAGTTTTCCTTACTAGGCCATAAGGGGATAACAATATTGATGTCATCAAAATGATCTTGTTGTATTGTATGCATACAGTTTTACTAGAGAATAACCGACAAAAAAAGGTATCTATAGAGTATATTCAGTTGGTTGATCACTTTGACGGTTTTAATTCCTACATGTATAGTGTTTTGGTATGGGAGATAACGTTCGAGTTGATATCTTGGGTGAGTGACATTCCTTGCTCTGGCCAGATACCAAACATGTGTAAATATGACCTTTATGGATTCCTACTTGCATTCCTGGTAAGTGTATATTTGTTGACTATATATATTGATTGACAAGGAAAAAGATTATTAATTGAATTTAATCGTCAATATTTACGTTGCAGTATTGGATATATAAGATGATCGACACCTTGTATAATTGGTGGACTTGGTTGTTGTCAATACGTCTTTATGAATGTTGAAGTGGCATAGGCAAGATATTCCTGGTTGAAGTCATATCGAAAACTATATTCACTAATGATAAGGTATGTAATTGTTAATTGATTAGTTAACCAATTCACTGATTAATACAAATAAGTTTAATTATATATCTGAATGAGTTGAATGATGTTACTTTCTCACTCTAACCATCACTGATTAAGGAGGCTACACCATTATATGTTGACATTGTTACGTACACGGGTATGTTGGATCTTCAGTCCTCCTTATCCTCCTCGATGCCCTTCTCAGTAAGAGATGAAGCATCTTTGATGATACCACCTGTTGACATAAAAGTCGCTAGTCCTAAAACACCTGATGATGTTTAGGGCCCTGTTATAAAGTATACTACATGTCCTATCATTAAGACCCTTGCCACTGAGACCACATATCTTTATAGGGTTTAAGACTCTACTATCGAGCACTTTATGTGTGAATGTCTATCAACTGTATCACTCATTTTATCCTTGTTAGATATTGTATTGTCCTGCTAGGGCAATATGATATTAGGTGAGATTTTTTATTTATAAGACGAGATGTCTATCATGCGAGAACAGATGTCTCAATTAAAAGATCGTAAAAACTCATTTAGAGGATACCATGATGCATACACAACCATCTATAACTGATTAGTTCACAAAGTCATATCTTATTTATTCCTTCTATAAATTGTATTTACCTATTTCTCTAACATGTATATTAATTTTGTGCAGGGTACTCACGATGGTGTTAGGAGGGTCTCACCTATTGGCTCTTCAATTCTATCACGTCTCCCACATGAGATTTATAATTAATTTTTGTTACTATATTTTATATGAAATGTTGTTAGGATATTTTATATGAAATGTCATTAGGTGAGAGTTCTTGTTTACAGGATGAGATGTCTATCATACGAAAGTAGATGTCTTAATTAGAGGATCGTATGAGTCATTTGGAGGATATCGTCATGCATACACAACCAGCTATAATCAATCAGGTCACAAATTCATATATTATTTATTCCTTATATAAATTGTATTTACCCATTTCTTTAACATGTATATTAATTTTGTGCAGGGAATTCACGATGGTGTTGGGAGGGCCTCGTTCGTTAGCCTTTCAATTCCATCAGGTCTCTTACATGAGATTTGTAATTAATTGTTGTTACTATATTTTATATGAAATGTTGTTAGGATATTTTATATGAAATGTCATTGATCAATTTGTTATTAATATTCATACAGGGTACTAGCTATAAGGAGGTATCGGTTAACACTTTGATTGTATCACCTCCCCCACCAGAGGCTTGTCATTTATTATTGTTACTATATTTATTATGAAATGTTATTGATCAATTTGTTTATATAGTTGTACAAGGTATTAGCCATAAGGGGATATTGGTTGGCGCTTTGATTACATCACATTCCTCATTTGAGGTTTGTAATTTATTGTTGTTATTATATTTTTTTTATAAAATGTCATTGATTAATTTGTTATTAATATTCGTATAGGGTATTGGCCATGAAGGGGTATCAATTAAGAGTTCTCCATATACATTTTTCCCAATCGTAGAGGTAACATAATTTTTATTAAATGTCATTGGTCAATTTGTTATTAATATTATTATGTATATTTAAATTGTTTTTTTCTTGTTTTCAAGATAAACAATTGTGGTTAATTGCTAAGATCCTCAACTCAAGTAAAAGGGTTATTGAAATTAGTTCACAAAGGGACAAGTTACTAGAGGTTATTTCACATGGAGAGCAGGATAAGGTTTATCTATTATAATTTGTATACTTTCAGATATATTAATCACTAATAATATTAAATTACTTTTTCAGTCCATCTTGGGGGTATAGATAGTTGACTTGACAACATTGAGGGATTCCCTCGCTAAACTTCTTTCGTCATATGTTAATAAAGTAACATTAACCAATTAATTATATTTTTTAATTAAGATGAAATATTGAATTAACAATTTTATGTTATTTTTCAGTTGGTATAGATTGTTTATGGTAGGGTCATCCAAAATAGCCTATTTGTTTGCACTTCATATACAAATCTAATCAAACTGAGGGTGAAATGACAAATTTAGACCATTTCATCCTTTACTACAGTGCATGATGAATTTTTCCTCACATGTTACACTGGAGCTGCAATATCCGACAACCATGAGGTATATTGCATAGGAGCGAAGTCTAAAGCCACTTTTTAGCACATAGTTGTGAAGTAACGCGAGTGGTTGACTGACGATGTAAGTGTTTTGTATCTATGAACTCTAGTTAAATGTTATACATATATTCATCAAAACATAATACAATTTATGTTCTCTATCCATTTCAACACATAAATTCTTTCTTGGCATTACTACGTTAGTACCAACATAAGCAGTAGGCTATCATCCTATAGAATTGGGCGACAACCCATACCTTCTTCGTAGGGCATATTGAGATGACATATGAGAGTTGGAGTACCGATTGATAGATGAGTATGCATAGGTTGAGCAATTTACAAAGATGGTGGAGACAAATTACACGTCTGATTTGTTTTACAAACCATGAGGGAAGGTTGATAGAGAATTGTATATGTGTATTTTTGTTATAATTTGCTTATAATTTATTAATATACAACATATGTGTCCATTATAATTTCTCAATGTTAATAAGTTTTCATCCCAATAAACTTTGATTGTGCCTATTAGGTCGCTGGGGTCCTAAATTTTTGAGATTAGTATATCATCATATATGACTCCGAGATAACTTATATAGTTAGATATGATGGGTCACATGATGGATACGACCCTACACCACTTTCATCCCGACATTACTGACGAGGATGAGTTTTTAGGCCACCACTGGGTATACCCTATGATTGGATCACTTGATATTGCGTCAAACAGAGGTGTCCTCTAGTAGGGTGAGTTTCTAGTGATTGCAGTATTTCTATGTTGGGTTTTATTGAGTGTTTGACACTTTCACAAAGCTTGGGTTTTCCTAACAAGTCATCTACCTCGATAAGTAGGAACATGTGAGTGGAAACACTCAATAAGTCAATGGCTTCTTGGCATTTGGAATACTTATAAAATTGTAAACATGGTGTTCCATTTACAAAATCTAGATGTGGTTACAACTTAGCACCCTAGTGCTCTGACATAGGTTATCTATAATGTTTACTATAGCCTAAGTTGAAATCAACATATCTGATGCGCTAGTGAAAACATAAGACACCTTTCATGGTATTATCTATCGTGCCTTATGCACATGCCATATGGTCTATTGGGCTAGCTAACTAAGACACTCTAGTCATATAGGGAAAAAAATCCTGGTAATAGTTCTTTCTTTTATCATATAAGCTAATCAAAACTACTGTCTAAACTATCTTGGGATAGCTCTTACTGTGAGTACATATGTGATGCATTCTACTAACTATGTAAGGAAATATCTAAAAAGTTATAATCTCTTACCATACACACCTAAAATGAATTGAGTGGCTATGCACCTTGGTCTTCCACATGGTCAAACACTCTTTCTAATTTTATCTAGTTTGTCTTTCTTACTAAAGTCTTTTATTATTTCCTTTTTTGTTCTTCTTCCCCTTCATTATGCTTGAAATAGGGGTAAAATGATCTGTTAACTTACTACACATATGTATGCCTAAGACGCACTCTTATGTGTCTTTTTTAAACTTAACATCCACTTTTAGAAAATTATACATGGGCGTATGTCCCATACCACATGGTCAGGATGGCTTTCCTCAAAACAAGCACGTAAAAATTGTAGAACTTTCCTATTTTATAAAAAGGATACATAAACAGGTAAAATACCTTACACAGTTATGTATCATGATCTAAAGACCATAGACTTGTTGATCCTAACTATTTTCGATCAATTTCTAGTAATTCATGCACATATCGATATACAAATAGTGCCTCTAAGCATCATAAACATATTTCATCAACCATCACGCATGCAAATCACCTAGTGTTGTGGATCTAAACTTAAATTATCTCTAATCCTTAAATATCATTCAAGAATAAACTCATGGCAAAAAAAAAGTTACTATAACGTTAAACAATCATGCTTAAGAACTAAATAATGCCCATGTCATCATGAATTGCTTAAAAATAAAAGTTTTGCTTCCAAACCTTAAATTCATTCAAGTCAGACTTGATTATCAAAGAGAGAATGGCTAACTTTCTTCTCATCTAAAAAATGTCTTAGTCTTAATGTGGTTGTGATTTTTGATGACCAATTATCTCCTTTTACTCTTTTCTCTCTCTGGTTTGTGTGATTAGAGGTAAAAATATGAGGAAATTAGTTTCAATTATCTCTTTTAATTTTACCACTTGGACACAACACACAGGGTTGTATATATAGTAGACGGGCATATGTTGTGTTGCATAATTAAGGTAACACCCGATCTACTCACAATTCTTATCTTATTTGAAAAATTTAAACTTGTTAGTGATGCACAATTGTGTATACTCCTATAAACGGGCATTTATCTCCCTAGAAAAATATTAACTCAATTTAAAAGCAAGAGAAAAGACTAGAATGCCCTTAGACTTACCTGCAGGTGTTACAGTTTAACAAATGATGTTTTTATTAAGTTATTTTAAGAGCTTATTATATGTTTTATATCAAATGCATGCTTAAAATAAACAATTGAGTGACATCTTCCTCCAGAGGGAACTACTTCTTTAGGAGAGGTGTTGCAACTTGGTATCTAAGCATAGTATGGGTACCCAAAAGAGGTTTTAAAGTACATGTGTAGTCAAATTAAGCAAGAATGCAAGTCTCTCATACCACGTTGACCACATTCGCAGTCAATCACTGTAAGTTTAGTTCTAATTATACCTACTAAGTTTTAATGAAGACTTATAGTTGTGGGTTTTTCAAGAAAAATGAGAAGAACAAGAGCTAACACCAAGAATACTCAGAATGAGAACCCATAGAGGAGCTAGAGTGAAAGGCAATAGCCTTAGTCCTCTAAGCAAGTCTGAGTGTTCAAGATGTCATAGATATATTTAAAGAGATATTTAAGGAGCAGATAGGTGCTCTAGCTCAGGCTAATAAGTTGACATAAGTATAAGGCTTAATAGAGGTAACCTCAACACCAATAGCTGTATTAGTAATAATACTAACCAAGACTCAGTTGCACCTCATCTTTAATCTACTAGCGTGCATTAACCTTAGAAGGTTAATGGTGCCAAGGATTCAATTATAGCTAAGAAGTGGTTGGAGTCAATAGAAAGTGTTATAGCCCTGTTTGATATGACTACTAGGATAAAGTTAGATAGACCACTTTTCTTTTCAAGTCAAGTGCCTGAACATGGTAGAGCTTGGTCAAACAGACACCCAAAACCTCAAAGATATCCTAAACAAAGCTCAAGAAGAGATTTGAGATCGAGTATAGAGGGGTAGATATGACATGCATCAGAGCTCAAGAGTTTTTCACTTTGACTTAGGGTACAAACTCCATGAAAGTGCATTTTTATAAGTTCAATCACTTAACAAGATATGCCTTTGAGATAGATACTATAGAAATTAAGCGGATGGAAAATTTTTTGTATGGGTTTGATCCAACTATAGCCTAAGATTTCATGACAGGCAAACAACCAACCCATATTATAGTGAAACATTAAGCTAGGCCTTAAGTATCGAGGAATTTGTTAAGAGGATGTATGGTCAAATTCAACTTAATTAGTTCCAATGCCAACACTAGCACCAATACCGCAATTGGGCAACAGTAGTACCCCAGTCCAAAGAGGTTCTCCTTTCAAGAGTAATAGAAAGAAACCCTTCTAACCCAAAGGTAATAAGAAAGGCAGGAAAAATAGTAAGAAACAAAAAGGGTTAGAGATTCCAGCTTGTCAGAAATATGGTAGACATCATAAGAGAGAGTGTTTCTCCAGGTAAGCCATTTGTTATAGGTGTCATTAGTTAGGGCATATAGACAGATCCTATCTTAAAGCTTCAGTTTGAGCTAAGTGGTTATTAGGGGAGAGCCACTGCCAGAGTATGCACCATCACCCAAAAGCCAACTGAGGCTAATCTAGTAGCAATTATTAGTCGTATTTCTTACCTGAGTACTTCTATTTACATTTTGATTGATTGTAGTGCTAGTCATTAGTTTATAGCCAAGAGTCTTGTCAAACACTTCCCTTTGTGTTGTCTGCCATATTTCTAACAAGTTAGATTCTCAAGACCTGTTTCTTATTGTTTTTTCAACCTTTCTTATTTTTTTTATGCTAGAAAGGTATTTTCGCTTTCTTCTCTAAAAGACCTCTTTGAATTGGAGCACTGCTATTCTTGACTACTATATTGATACTGGCATTGGAAATGGTAATGGTAAGGGTACTTTCTAGGCTAAGGTATGACCATACATTTTTCTCACTGTAAGTCTAGGGCAATTGTGTACCTATCATGACATCTTAAGTTATAGCTGGATTGCGCCTACAAACAAATTTTTCCATATGCCCTATCTTTAGATTGGATATCTTACGAGCATACCTCGTCAAATGATTAAACTTCGTAGAATATTCCTTTACCATATTGGTACCATGTGTCAAGGTGAGGAACTCTTAAGATTTGATGTAAATCACGTATGCCCCTTCTGTACTAGACCTCAAATCTCCTCTTGAACTTTATCCGAAACATCTCAAAGGTCTTAGTTGTTTCTATAACAAGATTCCACTATGTTCTTGCACTTGAATTGAAGAAATATATGGCATATCTTACTATTTTTTGGTCTGTTAAGTTAAATGGGCTTATGACACTTTCTATCGACCCTAACCATTTGTTAGTTATGATTGGATCCTTAGAACCATCAAATTTTTGAAGCTGGTACACATCGGTTAGGTTAAACTTGGGATGCAATTGAGTCTTGGCTAGTGCTACTATTAGTGTTGAAGTCACCTCTACTAATCTTTGTGCTTGTGTCATAGTACTTGTGTCGACTCAATACCTTAAGTTGGAGAACCTTTCTTCCCACTAAACATCTCTAAAAAAATGTCTCTAACATCCTGAGCACTCAAACCTACCTATAAAACTGGGGTGCTGCCGCTTTACTCTAACTCCTCTATGGGTTATCTATCTAGGCATTTCTAGTATTAGCTCTTGTTCTCCTAATTTTTTCCTAAAAAACCCACAACTATACATCTCTATCAAACTTAGCAGGTATAAATAAAACTGAACTTGCAATGATCAGCTATGAGTGTGTTCAATATAGCATAAATGACTTACATTCTTGCTTGATTGACTGCACACATTCTTTGAAAACATCTTTTGGGTGCCAAAACATGCTTTGATACCAACTTATAACACCTACTCAAAAATACTACCTTCTAGAGGAAAACGTTACTAAATTGACTATTTGAGCATACTTGACTTTTTAAAACATTTAAAACTTCATAAATAAATTGTTATAAGAAATTGAATAAACATTATTTATTAATAATCAAAATGATAAAAATACCCTTATCATAAAAATAACCGAAACCATTCAAAAGATGTCTAATCTCATAAGTATAAACTAAAAACCATAATATGTACAATCAAATATAGTCATAAAAATCTCAATGAACTAAAATTGATATAACTAAAATGACAAAAATACCCTTATAGCTCATTCGTCCCATAACCATCACGATCACTTATACTTGTACACGTGAAAGGAAAGAAGTGAGTGATAAAATACTCAATAAGTAGGAGACTATGCCGATAACTTTTATTAAAATCCCTAAGTGCCTTTAATCTTGACCCATATTAACTCTGTCATCCAAAGTCGATATTAAACTTCTCTACGGATGATGACGGGTCTTATATATTGTCTCTTTGCTTGTACTGTACTCAAAAGGCTATCTAGGTTGTATGTCATAACTCTCAGGTCAAATTATGTCTTTTTTTAATCACTAAGGAACCACTCTCTCATATCCTTATCTAACATAATTATACTAAACTCAATGAAAGTATCTGAATATGAAAATTGTAACTAAAGCTATATACTAGGTTAATTGGCCTAGATCAAATACAAGGATTTGACAGCTTGGCCATGTGAGCTATCTTTCTATTTCATTATACCAAATGTATCTTAACCTAGATTTACTGCAAGCAAGTCCCCTAATATAGGTCTAATTTCTTATTGCAGATGGTGTAGTGATTGTATACTCACAGTGTACCCTTGTAACGATCCTTTGATTTTTAACACGCATGTATCTCAAGCCTTTACTTAACTTAGCTCACTTTTGCTTCTGCCTAACAGTATATCTTGTGCCCCACTATGACTAAACTTTTATGCACTAAGGTATTATTATGTACCCGGGCTCTCTATACTGTTACTTAAGACAACCTTTAAATTATCAACCTAATTCCTTTTCTCTTTTCTCTATTCTACTCTATACATATGGGTGTGTGTCTGTGGACACACGAGGGCATGTATTTTTATTCCTAAGTACATGACTAGTCCTCATGGAATTTCCTTATATGTTAATTTTCTTACACACATAGGATATGTGCCCTAACAAACATGGGCATGTGTTTCTTCAGTTGTTTATTTTAATTTCCTTTTTTGTTCTTTTCTCAACCGTATTACTTCTCAAGGGTATTTTCGTTATTTCCCTTAACATTCAATCTTGCTAATGTGACATATAGAAAGTCCAAGTGTCCTAGTTGATTGCTAGTTGGTTAACAATGTCCTATAGTAGTTGGAACGTCATAAAAACATCAATTAGATACTAGGCTTTGAGCACACGGTTGTGTGTACCATACCACATGACCTATGTCAAATCCAGAATATAGAAAACATTTGAGTTGAACCTTAGTTTTGGTCGTTATGAATTCTCTTTTCGTTATATCAATTTATCATGATCAAACACAAATCTGAATGCAAGAGGACATCACTAAGTCATGTTTATCAATCCATAATCATATATATGTAAAGATTCACAAACTCACTAGCACAACATATTTAAGGTTCATCAATCCTACACTTCCTTACAACTTGGTTCGTAATAATCAGTAGATCACTAATTATTCATTAGAATGTTTATACTTCATAACCATTTCTCAATTGCAAGGAATAAGTGTAAAGACTAAATAAGGAGCAATATTCATCATCGTGCTCTAAAGATCACCCTAAAATATCATATACGGCTTGGCTAACATGCACATACATATAACTTGATTAAATTCCTCGTAATCATCCTTATTAGCATTAAAAAATCATAGCTACAATTCAATCAAGTTATAAAGCAACAATCTTCACTTACATTTTGTTGTTATTTGCTGCAATCCACAACTCAAAGGGTCTTCTTCTCATTTTTCTATTTCTTTTCATGTCATTAGAGAATGTTCACTGGAATTACTGCATGATAGTCCAATCGTCAAATTCTCTTCTTCAGTAAAAATTTTGGGATATTGTGTGATTAAGGATTATGAAATCGTGTTCCCAAAAATACAACAGTGTGCCATATATAAATTGAAAATGTGTTACACACACACAAGCGTGTGTTTGAGGCATATAGTGGTATTTCGCTTAATTTTGAATTTACACAAAATTAGTCTAATCTAGTTGATGTGGCATGGCACACGGGTGTGGCCTCTTTATACATGGTCATATGTCATCTAGATTTCATATTTTGACCTTCAAAACACACTAATATATGTATGCAGACATTTTTCACTTGAGTTGTACTTGTGAGTGTTCCAGTTTTGAGAGAGACTTTTAATTTGTATTTTCAACTTAAAGAGATATCATATGGCGAAATGATAACATGTTAAAAGAAGTCATATGCTAACATTTATTGATCAGGTGACCATGATGTCTTGCTAAAGGCCAATCATGGTCTATGTCCAAATGGATATTGAATCAAAAGCTTAACACAAATCTGGTCACTGTCAACTTTGTAGAAAGTCTATGGATCACCTACAAAAGAAGTTTATGAACTTTGGAGGTATAAAGATTATCCAAGTTGGATTCAGTCTGGATTCTAAATTGAGAATCTAGAGACTTGGAAAAGTTTACAGACCCAAAATTTATTTTAATATAATTGAGACCTTAGTGTAGTAATCTTGAGTTATTAGGGCATATATGAGATTTGACAGGATTGAGTTGGATTGACTTAAATCCATGTCATCTAATTTGAAATTCAAATTAGGATGATGATAGAATTTTATCCTATCTTTATAACTATTGTGATATTCTGATTTTAGGTAGAATGCCAAAAATGATGAACAGTTAATGGGATATTAATCAGGGAATATACATGCTTTAATTGCCTTGACCAATTGTACCATTTTGATAAGTTGTATACGCAAAAGCCAAGTAAGAATTTTCCCATACAAGTCATGTATGCTGGGCACATTAACTTGTGTCAAACATGTATGGGTGTGCCACATAAGACATATTCAAGTCCTAGGTGACAAACACATGATGTGTATATATATACATGTGTTTTTCTCATTTAAAACACACATTGCTAATTAATTCAATGTTAGCCATACACAGAGATATTTTTCCTCTCCTTTCACTTAAAGTTATCCTATAATTCCAATAAGCCATGAGCACAGTTGAGCCTCCATAGTTATTACTTTGTGTGGATACCAAGGAGTGGGCCTACGCTTGGTCTTAAAAGCATGACTTTGCAATCTCTTGGCAACAAAGAAAGACGAAAGAGCCACCTAACATTAGGTATGCCTAACAAATACCCTATGTGTATTTTACATGTTTGAGAATTAATGATAATGTAGGATGATCTAGAAAGAGGTTTTGTGAAATGTTTGTTTGATTAAATTAAATTATTTATTTTTTATTTCACTACCAAAGACTGTAAAATCTCTATAGTGGTATCAGAACCACCCTTGAAGGATTAATTCACAAAAAATTATACATGTGAATTTATTTTATTTGATTGCATGATATTTGTTCATACCAAAAGTTAGTAATTTGTAAATTGCTATTATAAAAATTATTGAAATAATTTTCCGATTGGCATAATGAGCTCGTAAATCAATGTTGATTTTATTAAGTTTTTCTCTCTCAATTTTGTTGGATATTATCAAATTTAATATGCAAGATATTAAAATTTTGGTTGAAGGTAGAATCAATTTCACATTATTGCATGAAATCATCTTCGATATGCATTATTGCACTTTCCAAAGGTTACTAGTGGCATGAGTATGGTTTATTGCCATGTTACCTCATCTTAGTACTATAGTTTACCAAAATTTAGAGATTTTCTATCGAATAGCTTCATGATAACTTGAAGAAGAAACACACTAGGAACGCTCGTGCACAAGTGGCACATGGTGTGGGTGCAAGTTATAGACATGTTTATTAGGCTAGATGATATCCATATAGATGGTTGCTCCAGGTTTGTGGAATAAACCCTTTGAACACTATAGGTGAATGTGATCTTTTAACTTAAAGTCGTCATACCATTTCATGCAAGGATTAGTATGGTTTGACATTATCTAATATGCCACCATAATTGGGGTAACTATAAAGATAGAAATTGGCTATATCATGAGATACATAGAGACTATGGTTAATCAATAAAGGATTTGTCTCTTTTAAGCACAAGAGAAGATATCTCACATGAGAATACTGAATGACCTTTATGATTGCTTTAATCTATAGCTACAGTGGAATAAGGTTATAGCCTAATCCATGTTAGTTAATGATATGTATTAGTTTATATCGAGGAATCAGTGAGATAAACAAATTTATATGTCTTAGCCTTAAAAGATATTGGTTGACGAAAGGAATGAATTGCACATAACTATAATGTTGTAAAAGCTTAAAAGATATCGACTGATATTTGTTGTCTGAATAGGCATGATGCTTTGTTAGAGGCCAATCTTGGTTAGTGTTTAGATTCGCCTTGAATCTATCACTATTTGCTCAATAAAGAGTTTATAGGTAACACGCATAAAAAAGTTAAATCGAATTTAAATAAATAGATAGTTTATTGAAAATCTTGGTGCTTGGAGTAGGAGAGAGAGATCGCGAATGGAATAGGTTTGTCCAATAGGTTGAGAAGACTTGATAAGACCATACATTGATAAGGTGTCAGCCTTGTTATGGATGCCCTAGAGCCAACTCATTTGACATTTGTAATTGTAATTTATCTCATTAATTAATGAAACAATTTGTAGTTATTCAATTTATATGTTTGTCTGTTATATGATTATGCCAATAACATGCCCTTAGAATGGTAGAATTATGACGAGGTGATCAGAAGACTGCTCGTGGGAATCTTATGCATATATTAGATGACCATTTTAGAAATGTCTATAATCTCGATGTTACAATGACCAAAGGCATATATAATAGTGATAGGATTATCATAGTGTCGAGCCCACCAAAAGGTGGTGACAATTCTTACGTATCAAAGTTGTTTGTTGATGCTTGGGTACACGTTATAGATGTGTTTATTAGATTGACCCACCAAATGATATCCATATGGATAGTTGTTCTAGTGTCTATAGAATAAATCCTTTGAACATCACGAGTATATGTGATCTATTGACTTAAGGTTGCTAGACCATCTTGTGTAAAGATTTGTATGATTTGGCACTATCCAACGTATTATCGTAATAGGGGTATCATAAAGATAGTGAATGACCATATCATGAGATACAGAGAGGTTATGGTTGATCAATAAAAGATTCGTCACTCTTAAGCATAAGATAAAATATCTCATATGCAAATGTTGAAAAACATTTATGACTACTTGAATATATGACCATAGTGGGATGAGATTGTAGTCTAATCTAGGAAAGTCATTAATGTGTATTAGCTCATATCAAGGAACTTCTGAGATAGATACAAATTTATGTCTCAACCTTAGGAGATATTGGTTGATGAAATGATTGAATTGTATATAACTACGATGTTGTAAAAACTTATAGAGATGTCTATTAACACTTTATCATGTAGGTGGCCATGACACTTTGCTAGAGGCCAATCTTAGTCGATGTCTAAATTTGACCTAAATTTAGACACTATCGTTTTGATAAAAAGCTTATGGTTCACATGCATTAAGGGGTTAATATGAACCAAGAGGTAAAGACCGTTTAACGATAATATTAGGATAGATGCCCTAAAGCCAATTGATTTGACTTTTGTACTTTTAATTTATTAGTTCATGTGCTTGTCTATTATATGATTATGCAAATAATATGCCCTCATAATAGTAGAATTGTGATGAGAGGATTAGATGACTGATCATGAGAACTTGATGCATACATTAGATGGTCATTCTAGAAATATTCATAATCTTGACATTACAATGACCAAGGGCACATGTAATAGTGATAAGATTATCAAAATGTTAAGAGACCTTACAAGAAGGTAACAACAGTTCTCACATGTCAAAGCTGTTTGCTAATAGCTTGGTGTAATACATAGGTACACGTTGTAGATATGTTTATCAAACTAACCCCATTAAAGGATATCCATGTGGACGTTTGCTCTAGTTTCTATGGAAAAAATCCTTTAAACACTACAAGTGCATGTGATCCTTTAACTTGAGGTTGCTAGACAATTTCACATAAGGATCAATATGATTTGACATTATCCAATGTATCAACGTAATAAGGGTATCATAAAAGTAGTGAATGACTATATCTTGAGATACATAGAGGTTATGGGTGATCAAAAAAAGATTTTTCACTCCTGAGCATAAGAGAAGATATCTCATATGCAAATGCTGAAAGATATTAATGACTATTTAACTCTTTGTGTATCAGTTCATATTGAAGAACTACTTAGATAGACACATTTTTATATCTTAGCCTCGAGAAATATCAATTGACAAATCATTAAATTGTATGTAACTATGATGTTATAAAAGCTTATAGAGATCTTCGCTGACACTCTATTGTTCGGGTTCCCATGATGTTTTACTAAAGGTCAATCTTAGTCTATCTTGGAATTCAACTTGAATGTAGACACTACTGGTTTGATAGAGTGTTTATGGATCACACGTATTAAAGGTGGCTACAGTTCTCATCTTTACTTCATGAATGCGAATCATGCCTATTGGGTAAAATGGACAAAACATTTTTTCACTAGACATAGTGAAATGGTGACTAAACTATTAAGAATTATTCACAATGATATGTGTGGGCTCGTGATAGTACATACTAGATATAGGGAAGCTTATTTTGTTACATTTACTAATAACCTCTGCAGATATGGCTATGTGTTTTTGTTGAAACACAAGTCTGAATGCCTTAATAAATTCAAAGAATTCAAAAACAAGGTAGAAAAACAGCTTGGGAAACAAATTAAAATCCTTCATAATAACCAAGGAGGTGAATACCTAAGTACTGAATTTAAATAATACCTAAAAGAACATGAGACAATTTCTCAACTCACTCTTTTTAGTTCACCACAACATAATAGTATATTTGAACAGAGGAATATAACCTTGATAGAAACAGTCAGGTCCATGAAAAGTTTTACCATTCTACCCATGTCTTTTTGGGGACATGCCTTAGAAACTGTTGCCTTTACACTGAACTATATAAATCTAAATATGTGGATAAAACTTTATATGAGTTGTGGAAGGCAAAAACCCAATATAGAATACTTGAGAATTTAGGGTTGTAAAGCTTATGTTAAGAATTTGACTTTGAACAAGATAAACCGTAAGTCCAAATAGTGTTCTTTATAGGGTACCTAAAGGAAACTAAGAAAAATTGCTTCTATCACCTAGAAAAGTAAAAAGTCTTTGTTGTTCATATTGATGTGTTCCTTGAGAAAGAATTTATTCTTAAAAGAACTAGTAGGAGGAAGGTAGAACTCAATGAAGTTCTTTTACCACAAGACACCATAAATGTTAGACAAGTTGATGTACCATCATAGATGGTTAATCATGAGGAAGTTCCTCAACCTTAGACCATACAAGAGCTACGTAGATTTATACAAGTATGTCATAAGCCAGAAAGATTTGATTTTCTTATGGCTCAACATGGTAATGTATTGGTCATCTATAATGACGAACCAAAAACTTAGAATGACACTGTCTTGAGTCTAAATTCTAATAAATGCTTAGATGCCATAAAATCTAAACTAGAGTCTATATACCAAAATCAAGTGTAGACTCATATGGATATACTTGAAGGAGTAAAACCTATAGAGTGTAAATTGGTTTTCAAAAGGAAAAATAATGTGGAAAGTAATTTGCATACCTATAAAGTATGATTGGTTGCCAAAGGTTTCACACGAAAATATGACATTGATTAAGATGAAACCTTTTTGTTGGTCACTATACTTAAGTCTATTAGGATTATACTTGTTATTATTGCATACCATAACTATGAAATCTTTCGGATGGATATCAAAACTACCTTTTTTGAATGGTAACCTTGTAAAAGACATCTATACGGCTCAACCTAATGATTTTGTTCTTATTAGACAAGCTAATAAAGCATAAAAGCTATAAAACTCCACTTATAGGCTTAAGTAGGCTTTTAGAAGCTAGAATATAGAAAACGTAAACTATTGAGCCCAAGTCAAAACATGTACATAGATAAAATGTTGATGAGATTCTTTATAGAGAAATCCAAAAAAGGAAGTTTGCCCATCTTTGATGGTATAAATCTTTCAAAAGATATATATCCATCTTTACGATCTGAGAGTGATAAGATAAATAGGATCCTATATGTCTCAGTTATAGGATCAATCACATACGTCATGTTATATACTAGATTTGATGAACAATCATGTAAACCTTGAGTGTTTGTAGTAGATATCAATCTGATCTAAGTGAAAAACATTAGATGGTTGTCAAGAACATCTAAAAGCATTTGAGAAGAACTAAGGATACATTTATGGTTTATAAAAGAGATTTTGAACCCACTATTTGAGGCTACAATGATACCAGTTTCTAAACTAATTGATATGACTTTAGATCTTAATCTGGGTTTATATGTTTGAATTGTGATATAGTAAGTCGAAAAGTCTAAGCAAAGTATAATGGTTGATTCTATAATAGAGTTTGAATGCATTGCTATTTTAGAAATGGTAAAAACGTTTATATGGATCAGAAGTTTGTGACAGAACTTAGAATGGTTTCATGCATTTTTGAGCTAATTAAGCTCTATTACAATAATAATGGGATGATTGCTCAAGCAAAAGAGTCATGCTATTATCAAAGATCTAAATACATACTTAGATGATATCCTCTGATCTAAGAAATTATTTAGCAAGGTGACATAAAGAGAAAGAGGATTGATAAAGATGGCAATTTGGCTTACCTATTAATAAAGACTTTATTATAGTAAAAGCATGAAACACATGTAGCAGGATTAGACATTAGATACATGATCGATTAGCTATAGTATAAGTAGAAGATTGTTAGGGTAGATGCCCTAGAACCAATTGATTTTACTTTTGTAATTGTAATTTATCTTATTATTTAATAAAATGATTTATAGTAATTCAATTCATGTGTTGGTCTATTATATGATTGTGTCAATAACATGCCCTTAGAATGGTAGAATTATGATGAGAAGATTAGACGATTGATTATGAGAACCTTATATACACATTAAATGGTTATTATAAAAATGTCTACAATCTTGACATTACAATGGCCAAAGACATATGTAATCATGATAGGATTATCATAATGTCGAGCAACCCCACCAAAAGGTGGTAATAGTTCTCACATATCAAAGTTGTTTTAGACATATTCATCGAACTAACCCTACTAAAAGATATCCACATGAATGGTTGTTCTAGTGTTTATAGACCAAATCCTCTGAAAACTACAGAGGCATGTGATCCTCAGACTTGACGTTGCTAGACCATCTTATGTAAAGATTCGTATGGTTTGACACTATCCAACATATCATCGTAATAGGGGTATCATAAAGTTAGTGAATGTTATATCGTGTAGGCTATGGTTAATCAATAAAGGATTTGTCTCTTCTGAGCAAAGGGTAAGATATTTCATATACAAATGCTGAAAAACATTTATGATTATTTGAATATGTGGCCACAGTGGGATAAGATTGTAATCTAAACTGTAAAAGTCATTAATGTGTATCAGCTCATATCGAGGAACTTCTGAGATAGGCACATATATATGTCTTACCCTTATGAAATATCGATTGATAAAAGGATTAAATTACACGTAACCATGATGTTGTAAAAGCTAATAGAATGTTCCCTGACACTCTATCATACGAGTGGCCATGACACTTTGCTAGAGGTTAATCTTGGTTGGTGTCTAAATTCATACACTATCAGTTTGATAGAGTGCTTATAAGTCACATGCATTAAAGGGTTGATATGAACTAAGAGGCAAGGATCGTTTGATGACAATGTTAGGATAGATACCCTAGAGCCAATTGATTTGACATTTGTAATTGTAATTTATCTTATTAATTAATATAAGAATTTATACTTATTTAGTTCATATGTTTGTTTATTATATGATTACGCAAATAACATGCCTTTAGAATAGTAGAATTATGACGAAGGCATATATAATGGTGATAGGATTATGATTATGTTGAGACCCTACTGAAAGGTAGAAGCTACTTATTAACAGCTTGATAGAACACATGGGTGTATGTTGTAGACATATTCATCAGACTAACCCTACAAAAAATATCCATATGGATGGTTGTTCTAGTGTCTATTGAACAAATCCTCTAAATACTATAGGTGCATATGATCTTTTGACTTAAGGTTGCTAGATTGTCTCACGTAAAGATTGATATGGTTTGACATTACCCAATATATCTATGTAATAGAGGTATCATAAAGGTAGTGAACGACCATATCGTGAGATACGTATAGGCTATAGTTGATCAGTAAAAGATTCTTCACTCCTGAGCTAAGAAAAAGATATCTTATATACGAATGTTGAAAGACTTTTATGACTACTTAACTCTATGGCCATAGTGTGATAAAGTTATAACCTAATTTGTGTAAATTATTAATGTGTATTAACTCATATCAAGGAATTACTTAGATAGACACATTTTTATATCCTAGCCTCGAGAGATATCGATTGATGAAATGATTGAATTACACATAACTGTGATGTTATAAAAGTTTATAGAGATGTTCATTAACACTGTTGTCTGGGTGGCCATGATACTTTGCTGGAGGCCAATCTTGGTTTGTGTTTAAATTTGACTTGAATTTAAATACTATTGGTTTGATAAAAAGCTTATAGGTCATATACATTAATGGTGGCGACAATTCTCACCATAACAAGGGTATCATGAAGGTACTAAATGACCATATCGTGAGATACATGGAGGCTATAGTTGACCAGTAAAAAATTCCTCACTCTTGAGTGCAAGAAAAGATACCTCATATACATATTGAAAGACATGATTGCTTGACTCTATGGCTATAGTATGTAAGGTTGCAATCTAATCCGTGTAAGTCATTAATGTGTATTAGCTTATGTCAAGGAACTATTGAGATAAATGCACTTCTATGTCTCAACTTCAAGAGATATTGGTTGACAAAAGGATTAAACTGTACTAACTGTGATATTGTAATAGCTTATAGAGATGTTCACTAACACTCTATCATCTGGGTGGCTATCACATTTTGCTAAAGGTCAATATGGATTTGTGTCTAAATTTGACATATATTTAGACACTACTAGTTTGATAGAAAGCTTATAGGTCATATGCATTAAGGGGTTAATCTGAACCAAAAGGCAAGGATCGTTTGACAACAATCTTGAGATCTTAGAAAGAGAGAAGTATATGCATGTGTTTTGACTAGAATTATTGGTGTGCAGGGTGCCATGTGGCATCATGGAAATGCACTACATGGTTTCAGCTAGACCTATTTCGAATCCAACTGAGCAAGGCTAAATGATAGATACAAGTCAACTAGCTGAGTTAACTCACGAGTAAGGTGTTTTAGTTAAACAAGGATTCTTCAAAGTCATTAGTTAATAGAAAGTTTAGCATGAGTTGGAATCTTAACTTAATTAGGATTCCTATGATTAAAACTTTCAATAAATTCAAAGTCCTTATTTGATAGAAAGTTTAGATTGAGTTGGAATCCTAATTTAAGTAGCATTCTTATGAATTAAAACTTTTAATAAATTAAAAGTCTTAATTTAATAAGAACTTTTGAACACTTTATCACCTAAGTAGTTTGAGTCCTAACTAACTTAAGATTCATGCACACCTTATAAATAAACGTGTTTAGTTTTAGTCAAATTTTTTTAACACAACAATCCAAAACATATATCTATATGTTTAGAATCTTGTTGACGTAAGCTTCCATTGCGGTGATCTAATTTCCAAGATCTAGTCAATAAAAGCCCTAGCAACCTTCTTTTTGAATCACCTTTCATTCATGTTTTGTATTAATACCAAGGTGTTGTCTCAAGAGGGTTAAATAGTGATCTTTGCATAGCCATATGAAATCTTGGGAGAGCTAACCAAGTACATATAATTTCTAAACACCTTTTATACGTTTAACATGTTCATGAATCTATGCATTAAAATGGGTATCCTAGATGGGTTTTAGGGTCTTTGATATTTTAAAAAAAATTTTAATTCTACTAAGTTGCCAGTGAACAGTGCCTTAGAACCTTACAAGTTGTGCATTTAGTAGTAATGGTATTGGCTATACAAGTGCATGGTGCTAGCTGGCACCAAGAAAAATAAAGGAATTACACAACTGACCTCACTTAGGTACTAGCTATGCCACTTTATGGCCATGTCAACTGGCACACATTTGTGTGCCAAACATGCATGGCATGACCATGCCAATCAACACACATTTATGTGTCAACTGTGCAAGGCATGCTTATACTGGTCGGGACACATGTGTGCTAGTTGTGTAATTGGCCTTAGGACATGCTAACTATGTATTTTTCATGTTTGTCATGCATTTATGTTGAGAGTGTCATACATGCTTAGAATTCTAGTCTTGCTCAGACAACTACATATATAAATGAGGCACAAACATTTTACCCAAAATACATATAAGATATAGAATGAAACCTAGTTACCATTTTCTTTGTTCCTCTCCTTACCATGAACACCGTAAGTCCAGTTAGGAGCCTTAACAACCTCTTCACTTGGATTTCCTTTGTTTGTGTTTGTGCTTTGCATGGATACCAAGGTGCTGCCTGGTGAAGGGTTAGATAGTGTACTTTCTTAAGTCATATGAAGTTTTGAAAAAGTCATCAATGCAGGTTCATGAATATATATTTAAAATAGGTATCTTGGTTAGGGTTTTTTAGACTTGTTTGCTTTTAAAATTTTTAAATTCTACTGCATTGTCGATTATCAGTGCCCTGAAAATCCTACAGTGGTACCAAAGCCACCATTTAGCATATTTCCAAGAAAAACTATTGTTAGTTTTAGTTAATATTATATGTTGATTGTATGTAATTAGATTAATCAAGACTAGTTAAAATTGGTAAAAAATTATCTGCACTCATGTTGTTGCACAATTTTTTGAGTATCATCTACAATGTAAACTATATTAAATTATTGAGTAATGATTTCTGAATTGTTCCTTGAGTTTTATTGATAGCATTATATAAAATGTAAACTATGTTAAATTATTGAGTAATGATTTCTGAATTTTTCCTTGGGTTTTGTTGATATATACCGGTATGATTTTTGGTTGAATGTTATAGTTTTCATGTTGTTGCATGAAATCACCTTGGAGTAGTGTTGATAGCATGATTCGAGGGTTACCATCAGTGTGAGTATGGTTTACGTGCTATATTCCTTCACTCTGATAATTGGTATGCCAAAAACTAATAGGTTTTTCGATTTTTCTTCCTAGAAAAGCTAGAAAACCATGACTGGAAAAACCACCATGCATGACTTAGTCCCAGCCATGCGTGGTGGGTGTCAAGTGGCACTCTTTAAGGCATTAGGCCTTAGTGCACAAGTGGACAACTTTTTTTTTTTTGTTTCTCTAATCATGCATTGGCATGGTGCCAACTATGCACCTTGGTTGTCTTCTAATCATGCCCCTACCATTCCATCTAGACATGTATCATTCTAAACTTGTGGTAACTTTTAAAAGCATGACTGGACCTCTCACTTGCACGCTTGACAAAGTTAAAAATTTTAATTTAGTCTTATTTTGTTGAATTAGAATTAATTGACAATTTATTGATCTTTGGGGTTGCACTACAATTTTATAAAAATTCAGGGGTCAAAAGAATTTGACACATAAAATAATAATAATTGAAATTTTTATTTTTAATTATTATGTATATGTATGGATGTATGGATGTATGATGCCCAGTACATAGCTAATAAACCTTGTAAATTATTTTTATTTTTATTTTTATTTCATTTGTGGGTTGTATTTTTTAAATAGGATTTGCGTGTCTTGCCTTCATCCTCTTTCTATTAGAAATATGTAACTAGGAAACAAAACTATGTAATAATTGAAAACTGAATACGAAAGGACAACCACAAAGACTTAAAGATGAAAATTCACCTAGAATGACCAATCAAACTCCTATTAGCTCGAGGAGCTTGACATTAGTGTTAGTTATATAGTGGCACATTTTAATCTTACATTAGAGAACGTATGTATAGATTTCAGTTTGCAAATATCATCTAACGTGTAGCTAAAATTTGATAAAACTAAATAATAATACCATATCTTCAAATATTAAGTCTAAAATATAATTGGTGTCATCCAATATGATACCTTGATTAAACCTTTATTTGTTGTAACCTTGTTCGCTAAAGCAAAGGGTATACTTCTACTAGGTGGAAAATTAGGTGATAATCACGTTAAGTCTAACTTAGCTAATATACTTTGTTTATTCACTAAAGCGAAGGTTAAGTATATTTGACGCATAAGTAAGAAATGCATTTGTTGATACAAGGAGATATATAGTATTCACCCTACTGATACTGAAAGTCACATTTGAGATCACATATTTGTTGGGGTGACACCTAGCTTGAGATTATAGCCTTTTGGTGATTAATTTTAAATTTTCCTATTTGGCTAATTCAAACTTGTTAGCTAATGTGAAGGGGAAAATGAATGTGATAAGGTTTTAGTCTATTAAGAAGTTCACCAAAACTTTTTGAGTATAATAGTGAGGGCTATTAGTATAAGAAAAATAGTGGAAACATTTTAATTATCAAATCCATTGTTAAAATGAATATTAATAATTAAATAAAATTAATAATTCTTTTATCTATAAATTGTATATCATAAAATCACCCAATTTATAAAGCAATTCTCGAAAAGGAAAATAAGCTCACTGAAAGTAATTTCACTGATTAGTATAGAAATCTTCACATTATTTTGCATCAAGAGAAGAGGTTGTATATTCTTGAGGGGTCGTTACCTCTTATACCTAGTCTTGATGCCACCCAAGAGCAGAAGGATATTTTTAATAATTATCTTAATGACTTTGTGGAAGTTCAATGCCTCATATTGACTTTTATGTCACTTAGGGCTGGATTAGAGTCAAGCCCAGCCGAGCACGCTTGAGCTCAAGCTCGGCTCGGTTCATATATGGGTGGCTCAAGTTTGAGCTTGAGCTCATTTTGGGGTCGAATTGGCTCAGCTCGTTTCGGGCTCAAATTTGGCTCGGCTTTGCTCGGCTCGTTTTTCGTTATCAAAACGACATCGTTTTTAATATATATTGGTCAAAACGACATCATTTTGTATCAACAATTTTAATTAGAAAATCTAACGAGTAGCTCAAGTTCGGCTTAAGCTCGGCTAAGCCCAGCTTGTTTCAGGCTCGATCGAACAGAACTCGAGCTCGAGCTCGAGCTGGCTCAGCTCAAGTCTAACCCTAATGTCACCTAAGCTTTAGAATCAACATGAAGAAATGGATACACAATCTATACTTGATGCCACCTAGAGGCAGAAGGATATTTAGGCAGGCTAAACAAGAAGCACGAAAGGCAATTTTGACTAATTTACTTGTGGTTTAAGCCCGAGCATCAAAAGTCAAGGCCAAAGGCAAAGGTAAGGTTAAGCCTAATCCCAAAGCAAAAAAACAACCTAATACTACTACTCAACTAATAAGTGGCATGGGGAAGGGAAAGATTGTCTGTTTCTATTGTGGCAAGATAGGTCACTAGAAGAGATATTGTAAGGCCTTTCTAGAGAACAAGAAGAAAAAAGTAACTAAAACCTCTACTTCAAGTATATTTGTTATAAAGATAAACTATTCTCCTTGTTCATCTTGAGTTGTAGACACATGATATAGTTCTCTTATTTATTCTAATATGTAAGGACTGCGACATAGTATATTACTGGCCAAGTGAGAGGTTGACCTACATGTTGGAATTGGAGCACGTGTTGTTGCATTAGCCGTAGGAATGTCTTAGGTTGCACTTTAGGCTAGTTTTAAAATTAAGAAATTGTTATTATGTTCCTTCTATTTCTGGAAACTTAGTTTCTGTGTTTATTTTAAGCAAAACAAGATATTTATTTTCGATTGTTAGTGGTATTATAATTATAAATTTAAATAATATTCTTTATGGAACAGCTAATTACATAATGGTTTACATATTCTAAAACTAAATAATGAAATTCTCAATATGCAAAATAATAAACAATTAAAATCGAATTATCTAAATACTACATATTTATGGCATTGTAGACTAGGCCATAAAGGACCAAAACGTATATCAATACTTCTTAAACAAAGGTTTTTGCAATCATTTGACTTCCAATCATATGATGAATGCAAATCATATCTATTGGGTAAGATGGCCAAAACACCCTTTACTAGACACAATGAAAAGGCGATAAAACTGTTAAGGATCATACACATCAATATGTATGGGCACATGATAGTGCATAATAGAGACGGGCAAACTAATTTGTCACATTTACTGATGAGTTCAATAGATATGGTTATGTGTTTTTTTTTAAATACAAGTTTGAATGCTTTGATAAATTTAAAGAATTCAAGAACAAAGCAAAAAAACAACTTTGAAAATAAATTAAAGTACTATAAAATGATCAAGGAGGTGAATACCTAAATGTTGAATTCAGACAATACTTGAAGGAAAATAGGTGTATCTAAACGAAAGAATAGGACCTTGATGGAAATAGTTTGGTCTATGATTAGTTTTACCTATCTGCCCATGTCTTGCTATGGTTAGGCCTTAGAAATTGTTGTCTATACATTGAACTATGTCTCATCTAAATCTGTGGATAAAACTTCATTTGAATTGTGGACTGAGTGAATGCCCAATCTAGATTACTTAAGGATTTAGGACTATGAAGCTTATGTCAAGAAATTAACTTCAAACATGTTGAGCACTATGTTTGGAAAATGTATCTTTATAAAGTACCTGAAAGTTACGAAGGAATATTGCTTTTACTACCTGGAGGAGCACAAAGTCTTTATAAGTGTGTTCTTTGTGAAGGAATATTATTCTCAAGAGAACTATAGGAGAAGGGTGTTAGATACCACAGACGTTAGACAAGACAATGTGTCATCATAGATGGTTAATTATGATGAGAAAGTTCCTTCACTTTAGATGGAACAACCTTAATGTACATGAAAGTTATGTAGGTCTGTAAGAGTACGTCATGAGAAAGAGAGTTTTGGTTTACTTTTGACTTAACACAGTGACGTACTAGTAATCAATGATGACGAACCTAAGACCTATGACAAGGTTGTTTCAAAAACAATTTTTGATAAATAGTTAGATGCCATGAAATCTAAAATAGATTCCAGGTACTAGAACCAAGTAATGGATTTTGGTAAATGCAGTTGAAACAGTAAAACCTATGGGATGTAAATAGGTTTTCAAAAAGAAAATTAACATGAAAGGTAAAGTGCATACCTATAAAGCATGACTGGTTGCCAAAATTTTCATTTAAAAGTACGATATTGACTATGATGAAACCTTTTCAACAGTGCTATATTTAAGTCTATATGGTGTAACCTAATGGTTTTGTTCTTTCTAGACAGGCAGATAAGGTATACAAGCTAGAAAAGTCCATTTATGAATAATGTTGTTCGTGAGTTCAGATTCATCAAAAACGATGATGAACCATACATGTACAAGAAAGTCAATAGGAGTGTGATTGCATTTTCAGTATTATATATTAATGACATCTTGAATATTGGAAATGACATACCAAACTTACAATCAGTAAAGACTTGGTTATTTAAGTGTTTTTCCATGAAAGACTTAGGGGAAGTAATCTACATTTTTGGGATTAAAATTTACTGAGATAAAGAGCATAGACTACTAGGCCTAAGTCAAAGTATGTAAATAAATAAGATCTTGACCAGATTCGACACTAGATATATGATCCACTGGCTATTATGCAAATGGGAGATTATTAGGGCACATGCCCTAGAGTGAATCAAATTTTACATTTGTGGATGTAATTTTATATTAATCATTAATAAAATAATTTATTGTTATTTAATTCATATGTTATCTATTTATATCATATGAATAACATGTCTTAGAATGGTAGAACTGTAACAAGGGGATCAGATGACTGATCATAGGATCCTTGTGTTCATATTAAGTAGTCATTCTAAAAATGTCCGTAATCTTGACATTGTAATGAATAAGGGAACATGCAATGATGATGAGATTATCATAGTATTGAGCAAGCCCACTAAAAGTGACGACAGTTCTCATGTGTCAAAGTTATTATAAATAGTTTGGTACAACACATTTGTATATGTTATAGACGTGTTCATTGGACAAACCCAACCAAAGAATATCCATATAGATTGTTGTTTTAGTGTCTATGGAATAAATCCTTTGAACCTCGTGATTGCATGTGATCTTTTGACTTAAGGTTGCCACATCGTCTCGTGTAAGGATCTATATGGTTTGACACTTTTTAATATGTTTTCATAATTGCGATAACCATAAACATAATAATCAACCATATCATGACATACATAGAGGCTATAGTTGATCGATAAAGGATTCATTTCTTTTTATCACAGGAAAAGATATCTCATATAAGAATACTAAATGACATCTACAACTACTTAAATTTGTGGCCACAGTGGGATGAAATTATACCCTGATTTGTGTTAGTCATTGATATGTATCAATTCATACTAGGGAATCACTAAGATAAACACATATCTATGTCTTAGCCTCGAGAGATATTAGTTGAGAAAGGATTGAATTACCCGTAACTGTAATGTTATAAAAGCTTAAGAGATATCCACTGACACTCTGTTATCTGGGTGGCTCAATACTTTGTTTGAGGCCAATCTTGGTCTATGTCTATATTTGCCCTAAATCTGAACTTATAAAGGAGTTAAGGTAAACTCAGAAGAATGAATTGCTTGTTGACAATCCTGGTGTTCAGGGTTGAGAGAAAGAGACCGCGAATAAATTAGGTTTATTCAATGGGTTGAGAGGACCCGATTAGACCATATCTTGACTAGGTACCAGTTGTGCACTTGGTAGTGAATCTTAACCAATACATTAGGACACATTAAACCCTCATAATAGTATAAATTACAAGAGCAAAGTAATTTGTTTTTGATGTGGTAAATGCTGCAAAACCTTATCGACTAACAAAAGAAGAAAGACTGAGTCTTCCACTTCAGCTATGATTAATAATAAAACCTTTTCTCGAAATCTCATGTTATTTAACGTGGGATTTAAGATTCTCACATTTGATTGATGTGTAGGAACTAAGACATAATGGATGCTTGCCAAGAGAAAAGATGGACCTATAAGTTGTAAGTACAACATATGCACGCCACAATAATTATAGATGTAGGATTAATGAATTCACTTTGTCCACGGGCAAGATAAAAAGAAATAAAGCTAGTTGTAATATTATTTTATAAATAAAACTTTTACAAGAGTTATAATTGTGATTATTTCATCATTCTTAATCATACAAATTAATTAGACCAATAATTTGATGTAAAAAGGACTTAGTCATGACTAATATTTTGAATTGCTCAATTTATCGAATAATGAATACTAGTTATGTCTATCTAGACAAAGACGACTATCTTTTACTAACTTTAGTAAGAATATTATTCAACTGTTGAACATTGTCTCATTGATGGTTATTAAACAAAGGTATGAAAGACTAAGTCATGACTAGAATATTGATTCATTTAATTTTTGTTTAATGATAGGTATTGGTTATGTTTTTTAGACAAAGGTGACTATGTCTATAGTAAGAGCATTATTCAACTTTTAAATTTCGTTTAAACAACTAGAATTAATAGTTAGTATCAAACACAACAAATTTTGAATTCTATCTGATTTGTTGGAAATTCCAATGAATATGATTTATAGATCTTCGAAAATACAAATTTGAACACCTTGAAGAAATTTAGGGAATTCAAGAATGAAATAAGGAATTTGTTAACATGTGTATTCAATCACTCAGGTTAAACCAAGAAGGTTAATACATAAAACAAATGGTCCAATTTACTACCTGAGTTGTAGTGGGAGTTTTAACACCCACTAAATGTTCTACGGCAATACCTTTGAGATTGTAACCTACATTTATGTCTATAACACATTTTGTATGTGTTGTACGCATTGGATTGAAGTCCGATGATTTATTTAACAATGGTAGTGACATTAATGTTAAGCAATTAAATTTGAGTCAGTTAAACCACATGTTAAATAAATTTTCTTGTGCAAGATTCTAAAAGAAACTTAAGAATATTAACAGGTTTTAAAACTTATTTTGGAAAATTCTTTTAGGCATCATTCTCTAAAAGATTCAGTACGAGGATAACAGAATTCAACCAATAGCTCATAAAAAAGATAGACATAAAATATATGGTGTACCATCAAAAGATGGTTGAGCATCACAACAGAAAAGCCATTCCTAAAAAGAAACAATAAGTAACATAAGTATAATGTAGCAATGATAAGGTGTCTTATCAGTTTACAAGAATTAAAATTCTCATAACTTTTGATAAATGCACTAGTCATTTATGATGTTAAAATCTAAGACCTACAAGTGATACTAAAATCAAGATACTTTCATAGTTACTATATACCATTAAAAGTTTGGCATACAATTGTCAAGAGTAGTTCTATTAGATAAAACCTAGAATTTTTGTGACAATATCACAACTAATGGGATTAACCTCGAATAAGAGCTAGTGAGGTATGCAAGTTGATGAGTTCTATTTAATATTCATGTGAACATCAAAGTCTAAAATATTCATACAAATAAAACCATGAAATCTTTTAGTTTTACTTAGATGAATATGATATCTGTATACAAAAACAAGTAGGAGTACAATGTCAATTTTGACATTGTATATCTATACGATGATATATGTATCAGAATTAAATTTCATATTTGTAACTAGCATAAGAATTAGATAACTAAGTATTCCTTCATAAAAGAACTTAAACTAAATAGTCCATATCCTCACCTAATCTATTATTGAAGATCATATAAACTATTACGTTTAAGTTAAAGTGTTTATAATGGACAAAGGCTAATGGATTCAACAAATAGGAATCCGAAAGGATTCTCCTTCGTCATGATGATACACTCTTGGATCATGTGTCATTAAAAACATAAATTGAGAGACAACGATTATTAAATTTATCTTAGCGTTAGCTCTTAGAATGCTAATGAATTTCATGATATACACTAAAAGTTACTACCTAAATTTTTAGAAATATCAACTACATCTAAATAAGTGTCATTAGACAATGCACCGAAAGATATCCTTAAATTCCTAAAGAGGAATATGCATAATTTCTTAGATCTTGAAAGAAAAAGTCACTGAATAAGGAACAGTGACATAAGACAAATCAAGTTGAAAGTAATGAATATTTATTTAGAGGATAAGTCATATGTACATATGTTAAATAAATTATGCGTTGAAAGCCAAGAATAAGGTATTTAAAATACAAGACTTTAAATGGTATAATAGATCATAAACTTTGACTTTTTGCATCATTAAATTGACACTTTTAATACCAAATATATGCTTTAAAAAAGTCATGGTCTCACCAAGCAGTCTAATTGTGTACTTTGGCAATTTCACCTTGTCAATAATGATTTATAAGAAGAAAGTTAGTTGACCTTTAGAAACTAAATGAATAGATTGTATCAATTAATGCTCTATTATTGTAAAAACAATGATGGATGGTACAGTCATCTAATGTTGTTAGCATGAATGATTGGCTATAGTGCAAGTTGGAGATTATTAGGGTTTGTGTTGTAAAGCCAATTTCCATAACGATACATGTTCATTAATAAAGGTCATATTTGTAATTTTCAAAAATAATTCTTTGTTTGCAAAGCATATTAATATATGTTTAGACAAATACCCTAAGAATAGTTGAACCGTGACAAAGGGATCAGTGCTCAACACCTAATCGTGAGACCTTATGTGCAAATTAGATGGTTGTTCTTAAAACATTCGTAACTCAAATATTATTGTGACCAAAGGCACTGGTAATAGTGATAGAGTTATCATAATATTAAATGACCTCATTGAAAGATGATGATAGCTCTCTCATGTCAAAGTTATTGTTGACAACTTGTTGCAACACATGGGTGCACATTGTAAATGTGTTCACTGGACTGACCCACTAAGAGGATTCCATATGGATAATTCTTCTAATGTCTAGGGAAAATATCCTCTTAGTGAACGAAGTTGCATGCGATCCCTAAACTTAAGGACACTAGACTATCTGATACAAGGATCGATATGGTTTAACACTACCCTAACATAGTTTGGTCAAAAAATTACTAGAAATACGTAGTCTAGGTGGATCAATAGAGGATTCGTTACTCCCAAGCACAAGAGCTAATATCTCAATTAGGGCATACTGAAAGATGTCAATCACCAATTAAATTTGCGGCCATAATAGAATAGAGTTAATACTTGATTCAGTATTATCCAATCATTAACAGAAGTCAATCTATATTATTTGGGAAGCCCTAAGGGAGATACTTAATATATACCTTAGCCTTGAAAAGATATCGTATGACAAAAAGATCGAATTATAGGAGTACCTGTATCATTGACAATTTAAAAGAAGTCACATGCTAACTATAGCCTCTTCTAACCAATAGGTATGTTACAGAAAAACGGCAAGAGTTCCCTTATTTTAGAAGGTCTGGGGAATATTTTTTTTTAATTTTTAATTATGCCTTGTAACACTTCCAATTAACAATTCACACAAACCAATCCTACCAACTAACTGGATTTTTATCAATATAATCACAATTAACAAAATACATGTTTAATAGTAACTATCATAAAAATTAGCACCCACAGAAACTTTATAACTAATTTCAATGACTAGCCATATATATATATATACATATATAGATATATATATATATAATCACATATATAACAAAACATATAAATCAACAAAAATATGGTGTTTTCCTCCCTTAGCTTCATGTCTCACTAGTGCTCCTCGGGAACCTTTACTGCAACTCTTTACCTGTAAAATATTATATTAAACGGAGTGAGCAACCACGTCTCAGTAAGAAAATCATACTCAATACTCAAAACATTTCATACCAGTACTAATCTCTTCCATACTCAACGTGTCTGGGCTATTCACATACAAAATAATTGACACAGAACATGCATTAAACACATATCAAAATTCTCTTCTTTCACCCATTTATTCATTTCCTTACTATACAAATATGATTCACTTGTTATGATTTATGCATGTATGAGTGTCATGACTTTTCTATTTTCTGATAGTACATCTCTCTCAACTCTTTATCAACCACATAGACTTGCATGCATGATTCTAATGCAAATGACTTTCATAAAATATTTGCTAATTTCTTTTTTTTTTGTCAAATGTTTTCATTGACCGGTCTAGACTACATAAGACAGTACTCGCAATCACCATACAAGGTACAATCCTCTCTTAATACTTACCCTTAATGCAAATGGATAAAAATTAACCTAATGGATAAAATTACATGCTTACCCTTAATGCAAATTGTTTCATCAATTCATCATTTCTCATATATTCAACACACAAAATCCACAAAGCTAACCTTAGGAATATGAAATGTCTAAAATACCCTTATGACCAAAAATTATGTCATGAATCCTAATGAATTTTTTTATCCTTTTACGCATAAATCACCTTAATTCTAATACCTTACACACTTATATAAGTAAAGATTATTTAAATAACCTAACTCAAATTACTTCAAGTATGTAAAGTATGAAATTCTTACATTTTCTTTGTTAATTAGGTGATTTAAGTCTATCCTCCTTCTTTTCTTCTTCCTAGCAATCTTAATCAACCAAAAACATAATCATCCATCAAAACTCTAAACTTTGCATCTTTTAAAAATTAAATTTTTTATTTTAGAGCTTACCAGAATTGATAGATCTACACTTTTTATAACTGGAGGCTCTGGAAATTAGGTGGTTTAGCTAGGTTTTTTTATGAATTTTGCTTGAAGGAAAAACTTTTTCTAAAATTATGGAGATTCTTGGCCAAGGAAGAAGAAAATGAATAGTTGGTTGGTTTCCAAAAATGACTATTTTATCCTTAGCCAATTACTAAAGACCCTTAGCACCATCATATAATTTCAAGTGTGTCATTCAATTTACATTCCTACTTTGTCTCTTAAATCCTTCTAAAATGACCATTTTACCCTCTTTGAAAATTATTGCTCATTTAGTAATTTTCTATAATTCTTTTACAATTTCTTTAAACAACAAGGTATAAAATCAACTTTAGGGATAATTTTGGAAGTAGAGTTCACCGACATACCTGAATTTGGGTGTTACATTTCTTCCCCCTTTAAAAGAATTTCATCCTCGAAATTTAAACAAATAGGTTGGGAAATCTCTCTCTCATTTATTGCTCAACCTCCCATGTGGCTTCTTCCACCTTATGATTCTTCCATAATACTTTCACTAATGGAATTGTCTTATTTCGGAGCTCTTTTATTTTTCTGTCTAGTATCTGCATCGGTTGTTCCTCATAAGCTAAATTTTCTTTTAATTCCATATCATCTGATTTCAATACATGTAAAGATTCGCTAATTTACTTTCTCAATAAAGAAATATGAAATACATTATGAACTCGATCCATACTAGGTGGAAGTGCAAGTCTATAAGCCACCTTGCCCACTCTTTCTAAAATTTCAAATGGGCCAATAAATCTTGGAGCAAGTTTCCCTTTTCTTCCAAATCTTATCACGTGCTTGTAAGGGGTTGCATTCACAAAAACTTTGTCACCTGGTTGAAACTCTATTTCTTTCCTGAGCTTGCTTCAATCTAGTCTTGATAGTCTTTATGTCTTCCACCATTCTCTGGGTTAACTCAGGCCCAAGAACTTGACTCAAATCATCTCGTTCTCCTATGTCATCCCAATGTAATGGGGATCTATACTTTCTTCCATAAAGAGCCTCATATGGTGCCATTTTAATGGTGGACTGGTAGCTATTATTATATGCGAATTCTATCAATGGAACCATTTCATGCCAGGTCATTTTGTAATCTAAACAATAGGCCCTCAAGATATCCTCTAGTATTTGATTCACCTTTTTTGTCTGACCATCTGTTTGAGGATAATATGTTGTGCTAAATGTCAGCCTAGTACCCAATGCTCTCTGTAAACTACCCTAAAAAGCTGAAACAAATTTGGGGTCTCTATCTGACACAATAGTTTTAGGTACGCCATGTAATCTCATAATCTCTCATATATAAATCTGGGCTAGTTGATTTGAAGCAAAACTATCTTTCACTAGAATAAAATGTGCTGATTTAGTTAATCTGTCTATAATCACCCATTGTGCATTATAGCCTTTTTGTACTCGAGGTAGGCCAATGACGAAATCCATTGAAATATCTTCCCACTTTCATTCAAGAATACTAAGTGGGTGAAGCAAACCTGATAGTCTTTAATGTTTGGCCTGAACCTATTGACATATCAAGCACTTGGCTACATAGTTACCAATATCTTTCTTCATACCTATCCACCAATAAGTTTTCTTTAAATCTTGATACATCTTTACTCCTCTAGGGTGGGCAGTGTAAAGTGTATCATGTGTTTCACTCATAATTTTCTTTCTCAATTCCAAATCTTGAGGAATACATACCCTATTTCTGAACTTGAGCATGTTATCTATCATTTGAAACTTAGTTGCTTTCCCCTCACATATTTGTTGACTTATTTTCTGGCACCATAAATCTTCTATTTGCTTCTCTTTTATTTCACTGAGGATATTAGGTTGAATTTCCAATCTGGCTACTCGACTCCCTATCACCTCAATTTGCTCCCTCTGAAACTCTTTCTGTAACTCTATCTGAGTAGTGAGATGAGTTATAACAATATTTCTACTCAAGGCATCGACTACCACATTTGCTTTACTCGGCTGATATTTAATATCACATTCATAATCTTTGACTAGCTCCAACCATCTTCTTTGTCGCATATTCAAGTCTTTTTGAGTGAAAAAATATTTTAGACTTTTATGGTCGGTATAGATATTACATTTAACTCTATATAAATAATGCCTTCAAATTTTTAAAGCAAAAACCACTGCCAATAATTCTAAATCATGGGTAGGGTAGCGTGTTTCATAATCTTTTAATTGTCGAGAGGTATACGTTATCATCTTACCCTTCTACATCAGCACGGCTCCTAAGCCATTATATGAGGCATCGCAATAAATATCATAGTCTATACCCTCCTCTGGTAATACTAAAATAGGAGCTGTAGTCAAACGCCTTTTTAGCTTTTGGAAACTCTTTTCACAAGCATCAGTCCATAAAAAAGGAGTTCCTTATCTAGTAAGAGCTGTAAGTGGCTTGGCCAACCGGGCAAAACCTTGTACAAATCTCTTGTAATAGCTGGCTAGCCCTAAAAAGCTTCTGATCTCTTTCACCGTTTTCGGCCTCCTCCATTCAAGTATTGTTTCCACTTTGCTAGGTCTACAACTATACCTTCCTTAGTAACCACGTGTCCCAAAAATACTACCTAATCCAACCAGAATTCACACTTAGAGAATTTGGCATACAATTTCTTTTCTCTCAATCTTTGTAGCATAAATCTCAAGTGTTCGGTATGTTCTTCTTATGATCTAGAGTATATCAAGATATTATCAATAAATACCACCAAGAATTTGTCAAGGCAATTATGAAATACTCGATTCATTAAATCCATAATGATTGTTGGGGCATTTGTCAATCCAAAGGGAATCACCATAAACTCGTAGTTAGTGGGTCTGAAAAGCTGTCTTTAGAATATTTTACTCTGCAATCTTCACCTGGTGATAACCCGACCTCAAGTCAATTTTGGAGAACACAGAAGCTCCCTTCAATTGATCAAATAAATCATCAATTTGAGGCAACAAGTATTTATTTTTTACTATCAGCTTATTCAACTCTCTGTAATCTATGCACATACGGAGCGACCCATCTTTCTTTTTGACAAATAGTATGGGTGCTCCCCAAGGAGAATGGTTGGGTCTAATAAAACCTTTATCTAAAAGTTCTTGCAACTGTTTCTTTAATTCTTGTAATTTAGCTGGAGCCATTCGGTCAAGGGCCTTTGAAATTGGAGTTGAGTCAGGTTATAACTCTATACTAAACTCTAACTCTCTCTCTAGAGGTAAACCTAGTAGCTCATCAGGAAAAACATCTGGAAAATCTCGTACTATTAGGACATCCTAAACACCTAATCTTTGAATATCATACTCAAATATCCCGTACACCTCTTTTTTAACAATTTTTGCGCCTTTACACTATTGATCATCATACTAGGCTGATAGCCCTCTCCAAAACTAAAGTGATCCCCATTGTTGAGTTGGAATCGGGCCTTTTTCTTTCTATAGTCAATCTCGACTCCATATCTTTCTAAGAAATCCATGTCCAGGATAACATCAAAATCGGGCATATCAAAGACAATCAAGTCCACCTTAAACTCTCTCCCATGTATCACTACCCTTTGGTCCTTTAACATCTTACTAGTAATCACACTCCCACCATCCGACATCTTAACTCTAATAGAATGGGTAGATCTAATAGGCACTAAACCTACCCTTTCAATAACCCTCGGTGTAATAAAGAAGTGTGTAGCTCCTGAATCAATCAATGCATACAAGGAAACAAAATGGAATAAGAGCTGACTAGTAACAGTAGATGGATTAGCCTCCGTCTGACTATGGGTAGTTGTATAGACCTGTGCATTAGTACCTCTTCCTGGTTGCACTGGCAAAATCAAGATTTGTTATGGTTGTATCAGGACTGGCACTTCGGTACTTTGGCAATCCTTTGCTATATGCCCTGGTTATCAATATCTATAACAAATCACCTATTTCTGTTGATACCAACATTCCCCACTATGATGTCTCCTGCAAATCTGACACTAGGGAATATTTTCTTTTCTAGGCTTCTTGTCACTCTGCCCGTCTTTTCTACTTGCTTTTGATTGAAATTTTCTTTTTCCCCTGTTGTTTATGAAACTGGAGCCAATTGAACTACCCCTTGATACTGTAACAGGTGTTGAAATAGTCAACAAAACAGGTAGAGTTAACCGACTTAGCATCACTGTCTGATGTGTTGTCAATGATAGAGGTATTGCCATAGAGGGTGTATTCTTGGGTAGCTTGTTAATATATACGTCTAACCTCAATGCTCCTTCCAATGCCTCTTCATAAGTTTGAGGAGGTTGTGATCCAGCTAGCACATGCAAGGTTATCTCTGGTCTAAGGCCCTGAAGAAATCTGTCTAGTTGGAGACTAGGTGTACTCACCATACCTGGAGTAAAACTAGATAGGACATCAAAACATGTAGAATAATCCTTTACTGAACCCTCCCCCTACTACAAAGAAATAAACTTTTGAACTTTGACTATTACCACATCAGTTGTTCTGTATTGGGCCTCAAATGCCCTTCTGAAGTCTTGCCAGGTTATCAGATCCATATTTTTGGTTTCTTTAACTAGGTCCCACCATACGCAGGCCACTCCCCTCATTAAGAAACTAGTATACCGAACTTTTTCTTTATCAGTCATAGGAAATAAATCTATGGTACTTTCCACTTGCTTAATCCACTCATCAGCCACCAAAGGATCTTTAGTACCTTTAAATTCAAGAGGGTTATGCTGACTAGGTAAAGAATAAATAGGCTCAAGTCGTCTTTGAGCTTCAACTTCTCCTCTGCCCTCATTCCTTATTTCATTTTTGATTTCTTTTATGACCTTCTCACGAATCTTACTTCTAATCTCGGATGGCATCTATGGCTATATTTTCAGGTGCGGGTCTATCTTGACTCTTAGTCAACACCTGATGGACTATATCTCTAATTTTTACTAGCCCAAATCCTGAACCACTTGACGGGGTAAGGTTATACGACTCTCTCGTCTCTCTCTGAATACCCCTTCCATGACCCCGTCCTCGTCTTGCGGTACTCCTCATCTAATAACTACATAAGTGTAACTACATAAAGATTTTATGATTCTATTATTTGAATATAGGCAAAGAAAACAACTTACTGCAATAGATTCTCCGGAGCTGATCTATGAAAGACGAGGGGCACCTATGCAATACTAAAATGCAAACTATATATATTATATTATAACATATTCTATTAAATCTACCTTTAAGCTCCCAAAAATGTAACCTCTCCTAACCAATAGGTATGTTACAGAAAAACGGCAAGAGTTTCCCTATTTTCGAGGGCTCGAGGAATATTTTTTTTTATTTTTAATTATGCCCTGTAACATTCCCAATTAGCAATTCACACAAACCAGTCTGACCAACCGACTGAATTTTCATCAACATAATCACAATTAACAAAATACATACTTAATAGTAACCATCATAAAAATTAGCACCGACAGAAACTTTATAACCAATTTCAAAGATTAGCCATATATATATACATAGATAGATATATATATATACAATCACGTATATACCAAAACATATAAATCAACAAAAAATGGTGTTTTCCTCCCTTAGCCTCATGTCTCACTAGTGCTCCTCGTGAACCTTTGCTGTAACTCTTTACCTATAAAATATTAAATTAAATAGAGTGAGCGACCACGGCTTAATAAGAAAATCATACTCAATACTCAAAGCCTTTCATACCAATACTAATCTCTTCCATACTCAGCATGTCTGGTTTATTCACATACAAAATAATTGACACAGAACATGCATTAAACACATATCAAAATTCTTTTCTTTCACCCATTTATTCATTTCCTTACTATACAAATATGATTCACTTGTTATGATTTATGCATGTATGAGTGTCATGACTTTTCTATTTTCTGATCGATATCTCTCTTAACTCTTTATCAACCACATAGGCTTGCATGCATGATTCTAATGCAAATGACTTTCATAAAATATTTTCTAATTCTTTTTCTTTTTTTGTCAAATATTTTCATTGACCGGTCTAGACTACATAAGACAGTACTCACAGTCACCATACAAGGTACAATCCTCTTTTACGCGCATATTTCTCTATTTTTTTTTCTTTGTTGTCCATACAGTACATCTGACATTTTTTTCTTTGCTGTCCATACAGTACATCTAATACCTTTCTTTGTTGTCCACACAGTACAGCTCACGTGTAAGGATTTTAAGCATATTTTCTGTTTTCTTGTATCATATGAGTCATTATAAAACCAAAAACATTTGTTTTCCATTTTCTAAAAACATGCATAACTTAGAAAATGTTTTTCCTCCATTTTTATTTTTCTGAAATCATGCATATGCTATGATTCCTCATGTATGCATATATAATCATAACATGAAATATGCTCATTCATTGTTTTTCCTTATTTTTTTCAAGCCTCATCGAGCGTCAGATTATTTTCTCATGCATTTACATATATCTCATGCATTCCATATGAATATATGTGATATAGGTTAAGCAAAATTAACCTACATCACATAAAATGACATTTTTGCCTTTACACATATAAGTTTTATTCCACATATCATGCACATAATTAAGCAAAAATTAACCTTATGGATAAAATTACATGTTTACCCTTAATGCAAATTCTTTCATCAATTCATCATTTCTCATATATTCAACACACAAAATCCACAAAGCTAACCCTAGGAATATGAAATGTCTAAAATACCCTTATGGCCAAAAATTATATCATGAATCCTATTGAATTTCTTTATCCTTTTATGCATAAATCACCTTAATTCTAATACCTTACACACTTATACAAGTAAAGATTATTTAAATAACCTAACTCAAATTACTTCAAGTATGTATAGTATGAAATTCTTACCTTTTCTTTGCTAATTAGGTGATTTAAGTCTATTCTCCATCTTTTCTTCTTCCTAGCAACCTTAATCAACCAAAAACATAATCATCCATCAAAAATCTAAACTTCAAATCTCTTAAAAATTAAATTTTTTACCTTAAAACTTAACAGAATTGATAAATCTACACTTTTTATAACTGGAAGCTCTAGAAATTATATGGTTTAGCTAGGTTTTATGAATTTTGCTTGAAGGAAAAACTTTAGCTAAAATTATGGAGATTCTTGGCCAAGGAAGAAGAAAATGAATAATTGGTTGGTTTTATAAGCTTTTTGGACTAATTTACCCTTAATATTTTTCAAAAATGACTATTTTATCCTTAGCCAATTACTAAAAACCCTTAGCACCATCATATAATTTCAAGTGTGCCATTCAATTTACATTCCCACTTTGTCTCTTAAATCAGTCTAAAATGACCATTTTACCCCCTTTGAAAATTATTACTCATTTAGTAATTTTCTATAATTCTTTTACAATTTCTTTAAACAACAAGTTATAAAATCAACTCTAGGGATAATTTTGGAAGTAAAGTTCACTGGCATACCTGAATCCGGGTGTTACACTAACCTCTACTAATCTAGTGGGTAAGATGCCTTGCTCGCAGCTAATCTTAGTTTGCATCTGTATAGATATCAAGTTAAGAGCCTAACACGAATTTTAGAGGCATAAGGATTATCCAAGTTTGATTCGGCCTGGATTCTAGATTTAGAATTTAAAGACTTAAAAAGGTCTATGAAGCTGAAACATATTTTAATATATTTTAAAACCTTAGTGTAATAATCTTAAGTTGATGGGGTGAACGTGAGATTTGGCAAGATTGAGTTGGATTGACTTAAATCCACTTCATTTAATTGAAATTAAAATTAGGATTTTAGCTTATCTTCATTAATATTGTAATCTTCTGATTTTGGGTTGAATGCCAAAAGTGGTGAAAAGTTAATAGGATATTAATGAGGGAATATACATGCTTTAATTACAGTGCCCAATTATATAGCTTTGATGACCTATATATGTGAAAGCTAGGCGAGAATTTTCCCATGCAATTCATGTCGACCCAACACATTAATTTTTGTCAAGTATGCATGGGTGTGCCTCTTGGAACATATTCAATCCTAGATAGCAAGCTCGTGATGTGTATATATATACATGTGTTTTTCTTGTTTAAAACACACACTGCATAGTATATTCAACCCTAGCCATATAAAGAGATATTTTTCCTCCCTTCTTACCTAAAATTATCCTCTGCTTTTAGCAAGCCACGAGTATAGTTGAGCCTTCATATTTATTGCTTTGTGTGGATACCAAGAAGCAGGCCGACACTTGGTTTTGAAACCTCAACTTCATAACCTCTCACCATCAGAAAAAGATGAAAGAGTCGTTTAATGTAGGTATATCTAATAAACACCCCATACATGTTTTACATGTTTATGAATTAATCATATTACAGGGTTTGCTTGATTAAAATAATTTTTAATTTGTTAATCTACTATTGAAGATTACAAAATAGAGATGTGGTAGAGTCAAGGCAAAAGATTCTTATTATAGCTTCACGATGTAGGAGATCGAGATGGTCTAACTTCATGATGATTTGTGTAAGGAGAGAATCCAAAGGATCTAAGATGGTCTTGAGATAGATTTTAAGGTGGTAGATGGTGTCTTTAGGTTTAGAGGTAGAGTTTGTATTCCATCTATGGTAGAGTTAAGGTAAAAGATTCTTATTATAGCTTACAATTCTCTTTGCACAACCCATGCTAAGAGTGTAAAGACATATCAAGATTTGAGCAAGATTTTCTAATGGTCAAACATAAAAAGAGATGTGGATGAATACATGGCCAAGTGTCTTACTCACCAACAAATTAAGGTTGAACACCAAAGACCTGTTGGGGATAGTACCCTAAAGTCAATCCCCATAACAATACAAGTTCATTAATGAATGTCATATTTGTAATTTTCTATGGCATTCTTTTTCAATAAAGCATATTAATATGCGCATAGACAAATGTCCTAAAATTAGTTAAACTGTGACGAGGGTATCAGTGTTAACACTTGATCATGAGAACTTTATGTGCATATTAGGTGGTTATTCTTAAAACATCCATAACTCAGATATTACCATGATCAAAGGCACGAGTAATAGTGGTAAAGTTATCCTAATGTTGAACAATCTCATTGAAAGATGATAATATTTCTCACATGTTAAAGTTATTTGTTGACGATTTAATGTAACATATGGGTGCATGTTATAGATGTGTCCATCAGACTAACCTGCTAAAGGATTACATTTAGATGTTTTCTCCAATGTCTATGGAAAATATCCTCTTATTAAATAGAGGTACATGTGATCCTTAGACTTACGATCACCAGACTGTCTTGTACAAGGATAGATATAGTTTGACATCAACCCAATGTATTCTAATCAAATGATTATGAAAAAAGTGGTGACTAGCTATATCGAGATCTGTACAAAAGTTATAATAGATCAATAAAGGATTTGCCACTCTCAAGAACGAGAGTCAATATCATAGTTTGGGCTTTTTTCATGAATATCAATAACTAATTAAATTTATAGCTACAGTGGAATTGAGTTTATGTTTGATTCAATATTATCCAATCATTAACAAAAGTCAATCTATATTATTTGGGGTATCCTAGAAGAGACATTTAATATGTACCTTAGCCTCGAAGAGATATGGTATGATGAAAAGATCGAATTGTATAAGTAACCATATCACTAAAAGGTTAAAAGAAGTCATATACTGACCTTTACTAATTGGGTGGCCATGATGTCTCGCTAGAGGCCAATCTTTGTTTGTGTCTAGATGAATGCCATGTCGAGAGCTTGACATGAATATGGTCACTAACAACTTAGTAAAGAGCTTATGGGTCACACACAAAAAGAGTTAATGAACTCTGAAGGCATAGGGATTATCCAAATTAGATTTGGTCTAGATTTTAAATTGAGTATCTAAAGGTTTGGAAATTTATATGGACCCTAAATATAGTTTAATATATTTTGGGACTTAGTGTAATAATCTTGAGTTGTTGGGGTGTATGCGAGATTTGGTAGGATTGAGTTGGATTGACTCAAATTCATCATAACTAATTTGAATTTCAAATTAGGATTACGATAAATTTTATCCTATCTTCATTAACATTGTAATCTTTTAAATTTGAGTTGAATGCCAAAATTGGTGGCAAGTTATTGGGACATAGTGTAATAATCTTAAGTTTAATATAGTTTGGTGCAATACACGGGTACACATTATAGACATGTTCTTAAGACTAACCCGACCAGAGGATATCCATATGGATAGTTGTTCCATATGGATATCCTTTAACTTAAGGACGCCAAACTATCTCATGTAAGGATCATTATGGTTTGACATTATCTAAAGTGTTGTCATAATTAGGGTAACTATAAAGGTAGTAATTTGCTATATCATGAGATATATGGAGGTTATGATTAATCGATAAAAGATTCATCACTTCTAAGTATAAGAGAAGATATCTCACATGAGAATACTAAAAGACATTTATGACTGCTTGAATCTATGACCACCGTGTGATAAGGTTATAGTCTAATTCATGTTAGTCACTGATGTGTATTAGTTTATATCAAAGAATCACTGAGATAGACATATTTTTATGTTGTAGCCATAAAAATATTAGTTGATGAAAGGATTAAATTGCATGTAATTGTGATATTGTAAAAGCTTAAGAGATGTTCACTGACACTCAATCATTTGTGTGACCATGATGCTTTGTTAGAGGCCAATCTCGATTTGTGCCTAAATTCATTTTGAATCTAGACATTATCGATTTAATAGAGAGTTTATGGATCACACATATATAGATGTTGATTCGAACCTAGAAGTAAGGATTATTTAGTGGTAATTCTATTGTTTAAAGAGAAAAAAATCACTGAAAAACTAGGTTTGCCTATTTGGGTTGAAGAACCCAGTTGACTGCATTTTAACCAAGGGATACTTCGTGTGTATAGTGCCAACTGACACCATGGAAAATAAGAAGCATGACATAGCTAGACAAAAAACTGTCTAGTCATGTAAGACATAAAAATTAAAAGATGGCACGACTGGACAAAACATTATCTAACGATGCAAGATTTAAAACATGTTGAGTGACATAGTTGTGTTTTCATCGTACATGTGTGTGTTGAAAGTGTCAGGCTTGGTTAAAATTCTTTCCATACTTGGACACCTACACATATATAAAACATGCATTAAAATAAACAAATGACAAAGAAAAAGGAAAAGGTAGAAAACTTTAGCCGTAAATTTTATGTTTTTCTCTCATTCTCCTATGAGCACACTGGTCCAATCGAAGAGCCCTAGCAGCTTTTCCTCTTGGATTGCCTTTCTCACATTTGTGCTTCGCATAGATACCAAAGCATTATCTCTCAATAGTTAGATAGTGTTTAGTCTCAAGCTACATAAAGATTTGAAAAAGTCATCATCACAGGTATAAATCTAAAACACCTTATGAATGTTTTACATATTTATGAATATATGTTTTAAAATAAGTATCCTAGTTAGGGTTTTTCAGGCTTTTTTATTTTTAAATTTTACTGTGCTACTAGTTATCAACTCCCTGAAAACCTTACATTGGTATCAAAGCCACTATTTAAAATATTTTCATGAAAATATATAAATGTTAGTTTTCATTCATTTTATATGTTGATTGCATATAATCACACTAATCAAAATTGTTAAAATTGATAAAGATGATTTGCAATCGTGTTATTATACGATTTGTTGTGTATCATGTACGATGTAAACAATGTTAAATTGTTAAGTGATGATTTCTTAATTTTGTTTGGGTTTTGTTGATACTGCAGGTCTAATTTTTGGTTGAAAGTCATGGGTTTCATATGGTTACACAAAATCACCTTTGAATCTTGCTGATTGCATGGTCTGAGGGTTGTCATTGGTGTGAGCACAGTTTATGTGTCATATTCCCTCACCCTGGTGATAGGCCTCTCAAAAACTGGGAGGTTTTCTAGATTTTAAAGCATAAAACACAATTGGACCAATTTTAGGTAGCATAGTTGGACAAATTTATGTCCAGCCATGCCTATCCCTTGGTGTGTTGGCACCAAGTGATTTGTAAGGCTAGACAAAATATCAGCCTAACCATGCCTCTTTCTTAGTGTTTTGCACAATTGGACCAACTTTTGTCTTGCCGTGATTTATCCTCGGTGCTAGCCACCTTGGTTTTTCCAACTATGCCCAAGCCATGAATCTAACCATGTAATATTCTATGATTTTGGAAATTCCATATGCACGACTGGACGTTATACCTACATACCTGACAAAGCTAAAAATTACGATTTAGTCATTTTTTGTCAAATTTGAATTGAATTGAGATTTTCTTGAGCTTTGTAGGTTGAAATGTAATTTTGTAAAACTTTAGGGACAAAAAATATTTGGCACTTGGGATAGTAATAATTAAAGTTTTAATTTTTAATTGGTATGTATATGTATAGATGTATATATGCATGGTGCTCAGTATACAACCAAACAACATTATGGATGTTTTATAGTTTATTTTATTTTTCTCTTTGGGTTGTAATTCTTAAATAGGGTTTGTACGCCCTACCTTTATCCCTTGTCTTTCTTTAGATTAGGTTCTTTTTATTTTCTTAGAATTTTGTAACTATGAAATAAAACCATGTAATAATTAAAGACTAGAGACAAAAGGACAAGAGCGAAAACTCAAATAAGAAGTATGAAAGGTAGTTTTGACTAATCTACTTGTGGTTGAAGCCTAAGTATCAAAAGTCAAGGCTAAAGTTAAGCCTAAGCCCAAAGCAAAGAAGCGACCTAATACTACTACTCAGCCTATAGGTGGTGTAGAAAAGGGAAAAGTTGTTTACTTCTATTATGGCAAGGTAACTCACTGGAGGAAACATTGTAAGACCTTTCTAAAGAACAAAAAGAATAAGGTAGTTAAAGCCTTTACTTCAGGTATATTTGTCATTAAGATAAACTATTCTCCTTATTCATCCTAGGTTGTAGAAAAAGGATGTAGTTTTCATATTTATATTGATATGCAAGGACTACAGTAAAGTAGATTAATTGCCAAAATGAGAGGTTAACTTACGTATTAGAAATGAAGCACATGTGACTACATTAATCGTAGGTGTTAATTATTTCAGGTTGCCGACTAGCTAGTTTTAGAATTAAAGCATTGTTATTATGTTCCTTATGTTTCTAAAAACCTATTTTTTGTATCTGTTTTGGACAAAGAAAGATATTTATGTTCAATTTCTGGTGGTATTATAATCATTAGCTTACGTAATATTCTTTCTTGAACAGTTGAATAGCAAAATGGTTTATATATTTTGAAACTGGATAATGAAATTTTCAATATGCAAAATAATAAACAATTAAAATCGAACAATCTGAATACCATATATATATGGCATTCATTTGATTTCTAGAATTTTTGAAACATATATCAATAATTTTTGAAGAAAATCTTATAATCATTTGGCTTCCAGTCTTATGATAATATGAATCATGTCTATTGGGTAAAATGGCCAAAACACCTTTCACTAGTCACAGTGAAAGGGCGATTGAACTATTAAGGATCATACATAGTAATATGTGTGAGCTCATGAAAGTATATAGTAGATATGGGAAAACCTACTTTATCACATTTATTGATGACTTTAGTAGATATGATATGTGTTTTTTATAAAACACAAGTCTGAATGCTTTGATAAATTCAAAGAATTCAAGAATGAAGTAGAAAAGCAACATAAGAAACAAATTAAAATCTTTTGAAATGATCAAGACTGTGAATTCTTGAGTGCTAAATTCAGACAATACCTAAAAGAGAATGAGATAGTATCTCAACTTACTCCTCTTGATACTCCATATCATATTAATGTATCTAAACAGAGGAATAAGACCGTAATGGAAATGGCTAGGTCCATGATGAGTTTTATTGATCTACCTATGTTTTTCAAACATGCCCTAGAATCTACTACCTTGACACTGAACCATGTCCCATCTATGTCTATCTCCATATGAGTTATAGACTAGGCAAAAGCCTAATCTAAATTACTTGAGGATTTGAGGTTGTGAAACTTATGTTAAGAAATTCACTTCAAATAAGCTAAGTGCTAAGTCCAAAAAGTGCTTCTTTGTGGGGTACTCGAAGGTTACAAAAGGATATTGCTTTTACCACCCAGAAGAGTAAAAGGTATTTGTTGCTTATACTGATGTGTTCTTTGAGAAAGAATTTATTCTTAAGAGAACCAGTGAGAGGAGGGTAGAGCTCGATGAAATTTTTGTACCATAAGATAGCATAGATGTTAGGCAGCATGATATGCCATCACAAATGGTTAATCATGATAAGGAAGTTCCTCCACTTCAGTTGGAACAACCTCAACACATATAAGAGCTATATAGGTCTACACAAGTACTTCATGAGCCAAAAAAATTTGGTTTTCTCCTGAATTAACACAGTGATATACTAGTCATTGATGATGATAAACCCAAGCATATGACAAGGTTGTTTCAAGTCCAAATTCTAATAAATGGTTAGATGCAATGTAATCTAAAATAGACTTTATGTAATAAAACTAAGTATGGACTCTGGTAGATACACTTGAAAAGGTAAAACCTATAGGGTTCAAATGGGTTTTGAAAAATAAAACTAACATAGAAGGTAACGTGCATGCCTATAAAACACAACTAGTTATCGAAGGTTTCACTTAGAAATATGGCATCGACTATGATGAAACATTTTCACTAGTTGCTACTCGTATGTTTATTAAGATTAAACTTGTTATAACAACATACTATGATTGTAAAATTTTTCAAATAAATGTCAAGACTACTTTTCTAAACAATAACCTTGTAAAGGATGTCTATATAGCACAACCTAATGGTTTTGTTCTTGCTGGATAAGTAAACAAAGTATGCAAGCTAGAAAAGTATAACAACCATAGGTAAGCTTAAGGGTATTTCAGTATTTTCTTAATTTTTTAAATGTGATGTTTAATGATTTTTCGAGGGTACACACCCATGTATGAAGGCATACATGACTGTGTATAGTTAATAAAAGGTCAATTAATGGATCAAATTGTGATTATGAAGAAACATGAAATTACCTTAGTTGTGCAATTAGACAAATAACTATGCATGGTTTATACACACTCGTGTATCGTGTCCTAAATATAAACTAAAATCGTGATAGGGCTAACTCTCTTTCATTATTTTTCATAACTACAAAAAGTAAAAAGTATATGAGGGAAAAGTAGTGCAAGGGAGACTTTTTCACTAGAATCCGAGTAAGTTGAGTGGCTTCCCTTGTTTTATCATGTGACCTTAGGAATGATTCTATGAGTACTTAGATTTTGATTTGATTGATGCCTAAAAGCCATGTATGTGTATATTGATTGAATAAATCGTATGAATATCATGTTTAAGATGTGTAGGGACTTTTGTGTATACCTTAGAAGAAGTAATATTACCGGTTTTACAATTGAAAAAGAATAAAAACCTTACGACGTGATTTCTAGATCGTGACATACAACTATGTATGGTTTCATACATGCTTGTGTGTTATCCTAAAAATTTTAAAGGTTTGAAGATCTCGTGCTTTTTCTAAAGGAAGGAATTTATGGTCATATAGTATGGGACACAAACCCTTGTGTATGGTTTTCCTAAAGTGGACAACATACGTCAGAAGACATGTGGCTGGTACACATTGATCCAAGTGCATAGGAATGTGTCTCATTCTACTCTTTATGTGCATTTGCTTTATATATAACTATGAGCTGAATGTCATACCCCTATATATATAGTTTAGAAGGCACACAAACATGGGCTGAGAACCACACAATCATGTACCTTTAGACGAAGACAAAAAACCCCTAGACTATATGCATAAGAGGAAAAAGTTATGTAAGAAGAATAATAAGCTAATAGTAGATAAAGAATTCAAGAAAGACATAAATGAGGTATTTGACTGTGTGGATGACGACACTAACTCAAATCAAGTTGAATCCAAGTTGAAAACCAACAACCTTAAGGCTAGTGCCACATAACTAGACAATCACTAGCTATGTGCATAAGTGACAATAATTATGGAAGCAAAAGCACTGGATACCTATAAGATGCATCATACACTCAGCACCAAAGCACATACCAACCTAATTTAGTTTAGATGTGCATGGTAAGGATGTGGCTTTTAGATATTCCTCATGTGATTAGCGTGATGCACCACATATGTACTTGAGGTAAGTGTTATCTCTAGATGGTTAGTCAATAGTTTTGATCAGCTTATGTGGTAAGAGAAGAAGATGTTACTAGAAATTTTCCTATGTGATTAAGGTGTCCCAATTAGATAGCCCAATAGGTTGTTTGGCATATGCATAGCTTTCACCAGGGCATCAAATATACTGAGTTCAGCTTAGGTCTTCACCATTCCTATAGATAATCCACGTTAAGGCATTAAGGTTCCATAATGAAACCACATTTAGCTTACGAATGGAACGCAAACTTTACCATCAGTTATATATTACAGTTTAGGGTACTGAGAGGTCACAACTTAATAAGTTTTACTCACGCATTTTCTTTTGTATGTTCACAAGTAGAGGTAAGTAACAGGGCAAACAAAGGATTCAACGGTCTAGCTAGCAACCGTAAAAAGAAAGAGGCCTTTTATTTTTCAATTTTTATAAGACATATAATGTTTATTATTATTATTATTATTGTTGTTGTTGTTATTTTTGTTATCATCATTGTTCTTGGTATTTTCAAATACATAGTAGCCTATGAGTATTAATTAATAAGTGTTTTTATTGAATCACTTTTTTGCATATTTATAATTATGACCATGCATTAAAATTTTCAAATATTTTAGCTATACACGTCTTTTCTAGTATATTCTCATCAAAAGTATGTATCTAGAGAGTAGTGTTACAAAAGGTCTATTTATGGACTTAACTAGGCTTCACGACGCTAGAATATTTGTTTTAATGAAGCTATTTGTAAGTTCGAATTCATAAAAAACGAAGATGAATGATTTATGTACAAAAAGGTCAATAAGAGTGTAACTACATTTCTTGTATTGTATGTCAATGGCATCTTGATTATTGGAAATAACATACCAAACTTGCAATTATTAAAGACTTGGTTATCCAAATGTTTCTCTATGAAAGACTTACGAGAAGTAACCTATATTCTTGGGATTAAAATTTAATGACATTGACGTAGATTGTTGGGCGTAAGTCAAAGCACGTATGTAGATAAGGTATTAACTAGATTCAATACAGAAGAATTTAAGAAAAGGTTTTTATTCATGTCCCATGGTGTATATCTTTCGAAAGAGATGTATCCATGTACACAATCTGAGAAGGATAAGATAAGTAGGATCCCATATGCATCAGTAATGGGATCAATCATCTATTTCACGCTATATGCGAGGATTGATGTCTCATACACCTTGAGCGCTTACAATAGATATCAATTTGATCTATATGAAAAACACTTGATGGTTGTCAATAACATCTTGAAGTACTTGAGAAGGACTAAAGATACATTCTTGGTTTATGGAAGGAAATTTGAATTCACTATGTTACAGTGATACAAATTTCTATACTGATCCAGATGATTATAAATCCAATCAAGGTTTGTGGTTAGTTTGAATGACGGTGCAATTAGTTGGAAAAGCTTCAAGCAAAGTATAGTGGCTAATTCTACAATAGATTCAGAGTATATTGCCCTATCAGAAGCAGCAAAAGAGATTGTATAGATCAAGAAGTTCAGAACTAAACTTAAAGTGGTTTTGAGTATCACCAAGTCGATTGAGCTCTATTATAACTGATACGTGTCGAGCACAACCAAAAATTGAATTTCTCTACTTATAATTAGTAGTAACAACAACTAAAAGTTGATCCACAAAGACTAATTAATCAAATTATCAAACTAATATCACAAATAACTAACAAAAAAAGAATGGGGGTTTACTTCCATAAGTTAATAGACAAGAAAGAAAATTTTGAAAAACTAAATTGAGTAATAAAAATTCAATCAAAGACAATATTGATTCAAGGAAAATTATCACAGTTGCAAAATGATCACTGACCTTTAATAGATAAATTTTATTCTTTATTCAAATATTTACCAAAAGATTACCAAAGCTAGACAATTTATACCTTTCTTAATTTCATTAATTTGAACTCAAAACACAAATTAATTCTTATCAATAAACTAGTTGGTATTAAGCAATCTTCATGAATTTACTAATAGCATTACGAACTAGGAAGGACTTAAATATGAATAAAAATCTAATAAGCATCAAATTATTTAATTCATTTTATGTCTATTTTAAACAAGCACCGTTCTTACTTAATTGCTACTCCAACTGAACATCATAATAATTATGGATTATGGATTCAGTTTACCTATAGACCACACAATTCAATCAATAATATGCCTCCTAATTAAATAAATCATGTAATCATTAACATGTAAAATAAAAAAACATAGATATTTAGATAGAGAAGAAAATAAAATTACAAGTCGAGTCTCATACTTGTGATAACTACAATGAAATTCCTTAGAATCAAACTGATAACTACAACGAAATTCCCTAGAATCGAACTAAAGAACTTAACCAGACATTATGGCATGAAGAGCATGAAAGAAAATAAAAGTTATGTTCTCTCTTCCTCCTTTTTTAACCTAACAGCCTAAGAGTTATATTTATAAGCCAAAAGAAACATACAAAGGTTATCCAACCAACTTTTAAAATTAAGACAAATAAAATTCTAGCTAAGGCATATGTATTTCTAGCCTTCTAGACCTATATTCGACTCCCTCTTGAAGTTGGGCATAGCCTTTATGTGGGGCATGCAGAAATAATCCAATTCAGCTAAGGATTAAGGCTCTTGAATTCCAACAATAAATTCCAGTCCAGTTTTGGATAGGAAAAAAATCTTTTTAGACTTTAACCCCTTCATAAAAATAGTAAAGTAAGATGTGTTTATGAATTTGGGCCTTTAAATCACCTTAATTGGACATCAAAAGCCTTAGATACACCCTTTTAATGATTCAGTGTTTAGACAAAAATCTTACTCTGATTAGGATACAAACTAGCTTCTCAAATCTACCTTTGAAGCAATGTTTGGTAACTTAAACAAACTCAAATTTTAACCTATTAAACCATTTTGGGAAGCTCAGGATGTCCTCTACAAAAACTATAGAGGACTCTTTCTTATTCTAGAACTCTAAGTTAGTTAAACACCAGTAAGAAATATAGAAGGTTGAAATCACTAAAATGCTGGGATTTTCTAATTGAAAGTTTAATTCATTCTAACCTATCCAAACTATGCCTTGACCATAAAAATACACATAAACTAAAACAATAGGGCATAAAATTATCTAAAAGATCAAATGCAAAGGAAATACATATATGAAAATATGTACTCATTAGAAACAACAATGGAGCGACTACTCAGGTAAAGGAGTTGCAGACTCATCAAAGGTCCAAGCACATACTTAAACAATATCATCTGATCCAAGAGATTGTACAACAAGGTGACATATAGATTACAATGTTTATACAAATGACAATTCAACTAACTTACTGACATGTAGTTGAGCTCGGCATTAGATATATAACAGATTGGATATAGTCTAAGTGCGAGATTGTTAAGGTAGATGCTCTAAAGCCAATTTATATTAATAATTAATAAAATGATTGATTGTTATTCAATTTATATATTGACTGATTATATGATTATACGAATAACATGCTCTTAGAATGGTAGAACTGTGATAAGGGGATCAGATGATTAATTATAAGAACCCTATGTCTATATTGAGTGGTCATTCTAGAAACGTTAGTAATCTCGATATTACAATAAACGAGGGCACATGTAATGATGATGGGACTATCATAGTGTTGAATGACCTTATCAAAAATGGCAACAATTCTCACATGTCAAAGTTATGTATAGACAACTTAGTGTAAAACATAAGTGCACGTTATAGACATGTTCATTGACTAACCTAATCATACAATATCCATATAAATGGTTACTCTAATGTTTATGGAATAAATCCTCTGAGCACTATAAGTACATATGATCTTTTGACTTGGGGTCATCAAACAATCTCGTGTAAGGATCAAAATGGTTTGACATTATCTAACATGCCACCGGAATTGAGGTAACTATAATCTACCATATCATGAGATACATGGAAGCTATGGTTGATCGACAAAAGATTCATCACTACTGAGCATAGGAGAAGATATCTGAGATAGACACATTTTTATGTCTCAACCATGAGGGATATTGGTTGACAAAATGATTGAATTGCACATAACTGTGATGTTGTAAAAGCTTACAAGATGTATACTAATACTCTATTGTTTGGGTAACCATGATACTTTGCTAAAGGCCAATGTTGGCTTATGTCTGAATTCAATCAAAATTTAGACAGTATTGGTTAGATAGAGAACTTATAGGTCACACGTATATAAGGGTTAATTCAAGCCCAGAGGTGTTTAGAGATAAAGAGAAATTATTCAAAAATTAGGTTTACCTATCCAAGTTGAAGAACCTAGTTTGACCAACCTTTGACCTAGGTACATTTGGTGTGCATGGTACCAATTGGCATAATGGAAAATAAAAAGCATGGCATGGTTGGACAAAAGATTGTCTAGCCATACAAGACATATAAATAAAAAAATGGCATGGTTGGACAAAACATTGTCCAACCGTGCAAGACTTAAAACATGTTGGGTAACACATTTGTGTTGCCACCCATGTACGCATATGTTGAATGTGTCGTGTTTGGTTGAAATTCTTGCTATACTCGGACACCTACACATATATAAAGCATTTGTTAAAATAAACAAGTGACACAAAAAAAGAAAAAGTAGAAAACCCTGGCTGTGAATTTTTTATTTTTCTCTCTTTCTCCCATGAACAATTGGTCCAACAGAAGAGCCTTAGTAGCCTATACACCTAGATTACCTCTCTCATGTTCATGCCCCATATGGATACCAAGGCACCACCTCTCAAGGGTTGGATAGTGTTTAATTTCAAGCCATGTGAAGATTCGAAAAAGCTATCAACGCAAGTATAAATCTAAAACACCCTATAAGTGTTTTACATATTCATAAATATATGTTTTAAAATGGGTATCCTGGTTAGGGTTTTTCAAGCTTGTTTGATTTTTAAATTTTTAAATTATGTTATGTTGTCAATTATTAGTGCCCTGAAAACCTTACACGATGATCTTTGGATGTTGTTGACCATTAGTAACCAACTAGAACATATAGACTTCCCATGTATAGCATTAGCATGACCGTGTATAGGGTGAAATGACTAAAATACTGTTGAGAAATGGAACGGTCAAGAAAAGAGTAGAAAAGGAAAGCGAGATAGATATTAAAAGGGGCACATACCCATGTTAGTCAGGATACATACCCGTGTATCTATAAATAGTAGCACACAAGAAAAAGTTATAAGAAAGTGGTCATGTGTGAAAAATGTAAAGCGACACACCCCTATGTATCTAGATATACATATTTATGTTTGTAGAGCAAAAGTAAGAAAAAAGTAAGGAAACTAGGCTAGAGATTTATATCTCATCCCGAGTAACAATACAGAGATTTCAAGTACACAAGAATACCCTATATGTCTAATAGTTAAGTCATAGTGCGACATGAGATATACTGTTAGGTGGAAGCAAGAGATAGCTACATTAAATAAAGGCTTTAGATGCATGCATGCTAAACATCATAAAATCGTTATGAGAGGGCACTGATTGTACATATTTCCTACACCGCCCACAATAAGGCACATGCAAAATAAGACTTTAGACCTACAGTAGGGTATTTACTCACAATAGAGCCCTATTGAGATACAGCTTGGCATAGTGAAATAGAGAGATAACTCACAAGGCCAAGGTGTCAAATCCCTGTATTCAATCCCGATCGATTGACCTAGGATATAGTTATAGGTATAATTTTCATATTCAAATACTTCTACTGAGTTTAATATGACCATGCCAAATAGGAATTCGAGTAGTTGCTCCTTAGTGACTGAACAAGACAAAGTTTGAATTTAGACTATACCATAAGCACAGAGACAATATATAGGATCCATCATCATCTATAGGTGAGTGATACCAACTCTGGATGACAAAGATAATGAAGGTCAAGACTAAGAGTATTTTGGATATATTAGCAAAAATTATCAATAGGGTTTCCTATTTATTAAGTGTTTTATCATTTATTCTCATACTTTCATGTGTGCAAATACAAGTGATCGTGAGACAAGTAACGGTTAGAAGGCGTAAATTTGTAAGGACATTTCTATCATTTCAGCTTTTATCAATATTAGTCCATGATAGTTTTATTTTAGTTTTTTTATGTATTTACTACATAGTGCTACCCTTTTTATTTTATATTTTATGATCAGGCATCTTTTGCACACTTTTGACAAACAATTTTCCATGAGGTTATTTTATTCATTTTGCAAAGTTTAATAAATGATGTTTTTATTCAGTTATTTTGGAAGTTTATTATATATTGTATAGTAAATGAATGCTCAAAATAGACAATTGAGTAACGTATTCCTTCAGAGGGTAGTGCTTCTGGAAAGAGGTGTTATATCAATGCAGGCATAAATCTAAAATACCCTATAAGTGTTTTTGCATATTCATGAACTTTATGTCTAAAACGAGTATCTTGATAAGGGTTTTCAAGCTTATTTGATTTTAAAATTTTATTTCCACTGCTCTGTCAGTTAATAACGCCCTGAAAACCCAACACTTACATAATATGATCTTTCTTCTAAAGGATCTTGTATGGCCTTTAAAGGAATACAAAATGTTGCTTGTCCATGCTATCTATTTGAAGCTACATTTCTTGAAATTCATCTCTCATAAAGTTCATCATGTGAGCAAATTGGTCTTGGAATGGATTCCTAATTTTTTCATCTTTCATTCTCAATCATTAATCAGGCTAAAAGGTCGGTTTAGGGATATTACTTAGTTGGCTCTGAGTAGTAGGAGGAACATCCATTCGATCTTTAGGTTGATGAATGAGAGGAAATCATTCTTCTTCACCATCAATAATTCTTTGATGCCTTGGATGGTATTTTCTAAATCAATAACCACCTTGTGCATTATTTTTTGACAATTTCATCTTTACCAGTGACTAAGCAGTGAGTAAGTAAGGATATTTAAATTGAAGGTGTTGTTTTGGATCCTACACTTTTAAGCTTAAATCCAATTTCTCAACAATATATTGAATAAACATCTTGAAAAAAAATGGCATGATTGTCATTCTTAATTGAGTACAGTTTGTGTATATGTCATCTAATAGTGTCAACTTATATCTCGTGTTGAGCAAAAAGCATCAATTTTAGATCTTGAACAGAAACTAATCCATTTGAATCGATTATATCCTTTAGAATATAAGTGATGATCTTATGGAATACTCTGTAAATCGAGTTATCTAACTTGTTGAGTTGGAAAGACGTGAATGATATGTTTCCCTTCTACCTAATCTCATGCCAAGTGGTGATACTTCTAGCAGGTAGATAATACAACCAATCTTGTCCATCATTTTTCAAATAAAATGGAAAAGCCCTCATCTTGATTTGTTCTTCGGTTACTCCATTCGGTTTCATTTCAGTGCACACCACATAAAATTCTTTTAAATGTTTATGAGGATTTTCATCTGTGGAGCCACGAAAAATAGGTAAAAGATGGATTAGTTCAGATTTTAATTCAAAGGTAGTATTAACATCTAAATTTGGAAAAGTAATGCAGTGTGGTTGTTGATTCAAATCTAGAGCAGCAAGCTCTCTTAAAGTCTTATTTTCAGCCATGTTTTCCTCTGTTTCACAAGCAGATTTGTGTGCTTACAGTCTCCGTTTTGTTTCTTTTCTCAGCCTTTTTGCAGTCTTTTCAATTTCTGGATCAAATTGTAAACTAGCTTGTTTCGAAGATCGCGTAACGAACATACAAAGTAAAAACTCCTCGGCAATGGTGCCAAAATTTGGTATGTGCTGTCGTTGACACCCAAATTAAATCCTAAATTCCTGTAACAAAAGTGTAGTAAAGGAAAGTAGGGATCATTCCCTCAAAGAGCTTTGATTAGTATGTCGTCATAAATAAATCGAAACAAAGAAATAAAAATGGGGGTTTTGAAGTGAATGTAAATTATAATGAAAAACAATAAATAAAAATTCAGTAAAATAATCTAAAAGGAATAAATCAATTTAACAAACCTTGGTCTTTGGTCACATCCACCATTGGAACTGCGATTGATCATCGAAACAAAATATCAAATTAATTATTCAAATATTCGTTGTGGTATTAGAATTACCCGTCATTCCTTAAGATTGGTTAGCCAAAAACATGTATTCCAATTAACCCTTATTGATTAATAATTCGGATACGATCTCGAATTTAATTAAACAATAGCATTACGAATTAGAAAGACCAACAAAGCAAGACAACACAAATGTACAACGTTGTATTTAATCTAGTTGATTATTTTCCTAGGATTTATAGTTTCTGACGCAGCAAACGATAAACCTAGTTGCCACTTCGATTAGATGGATTGAACAATTACGAATTTAGCACCTAAACTAGCTGTAGATTATATTAATTGACAAACTAATCACGCGCCTTAGAAATCAACCAACACAATCATGAAAAATAATTTAGAAAGATAATCAATACTCTAATAATTAAAAAGATGCATTAAAGAACAAAAATAAATCTCACAATCATTGTAGTTCCATGGTTTCAGATCCCTTCAACCAAGAGAAATTATTCAGCCACTGTAGACCATGTTTTTCTCTCTAATTCTCTAATTACAATGGTGAATAATCTCTTAATAAAAATAAAAGTATATATATTATCTCTCTACTAAAAATTTGGAAATTGAAAGTCAATCCTAATCTCCTAATCCAACCAAGCAAAGTGATATATCTTCCCAAAAAGAAAGGAAAAGATATGTATTTTTAATGTATATCCTTTCTCCAAAAATATCCTTTCTCCAAAAATATCCTTCCTCCAAAAATATCCTTCCTTATCCATCTCAATTAATCCTCTTTTCCAGCCAGTAGTTATCCCTTGCAGCTGATCTGGGCGTCTAGATTTTATTTTTGAATTCTGTTTTCATCTTTCACATGCCCATGCTTAGTTAGCATCATGGAATTTCCGGATTAATAGATCTGCTCCAGTTTTTCATCTTTTTGGCCCAACTTATGCCAAAAATGCTCAAAGCTTCCTAAATGCAAAAAGATAAGTAATTCCATTAGATTGAATTAAATTTCCACACAACATAAGAGAATTATAAATCGAAATAATAACTATTAATGACATTATCATTGACATCAACTCCTGTCTTAGCCTTGCTAACAGAGGATAAAGAGTATGAACTTTTTACAAATGCTTCACATCAGGGTTTAAGAGCAGTTTTGATGCAAAAAAGTAAGGTGACAACATATGCCTCCTACTAGTTAAAAGATTATAAGACCAAAAACTTGACATATGACCTTGAGTTAGCAATTGTCATGTTTGCTTAAGATAAAGTGATATTATTTATATAGGGTCAAAAGTAACATAAACATAGATCATAAAAGCCTCAAGTATTTCTTTACTTAAAAAGAGCTTAATATGAAACAAAGCTATAGATACTGTTAGTACAAGATTATAAGTGTGAGATTAGATACCACTCAAGCAAGGCTTAGAAAAGTAATTCTATCATAGATTATCGCTCACGGAGAGTTGTAATAGGAGTTGGTAAAATAGTAGATAAAGATAATCACAAGATAATTAGCAAGCCTATAGATTCAATTGACCCTTCTGGATAAGATCTGTATAGCCTAAGTATCAAAGGATTTGTGTGTCAGCTAAGATAGAGAGTCATCAACGGTACCAAGCCATATTTTAGTGTTATAAAAGGCATTTTGAGATTCTTACTAAGGTACATAGTGCCCTTTACATTACCTATCTTAAAAGTGTAAAAAATGCATCGAGATTTAAGAAAATCTTTCTATTGGTTAGGTATGAAGAAAGATATAATAGATTTTGTAGCCAGATGCCTAGTTTGTCAATAAGTCATAGCTGAATATTAGAGACTATCAAGACTGATGCAACATTTCAGCACTTTAAAATGGAAATAGGAACATATTTCAATGGACTTTATGGTTGGATTATTTAGGGTTAGAAGAGGATACAATGCTTTATGGGCCATAGTTGATCAGTTGAATAAGTCAACACACTTCATTGTAGTAAAAGACACCACAAGTATAGATAAACTAAATCAAATGTATGTTAAGGAGATAGTTAGACTTTATAAGGTACCCAGGATAATAGTTTCAGATTAAGACATTAGGTTCATCCCAACTTTTTGGCAGAGTATGCATAGGTCTTTGGGTATGAGGTTAACATTCAGGAAAACTTTTTATTCCCAAACAGACGGTTAAAATAAGAAAGTTAGCCAGGTGATCAAGGATTTATCAAAGGTTTGTTGCCTAAATAGAGTAACGGGTTGGATAAATGTGTTGTTGTTGATGGAGTTTGTGTATAATAATAGTTACCAAGTAATTGTCAAGATGGCTCCGCATAAGACTTTATATGGCAGGAGATGTAGATTACCATTACATTAGGATAAACTAAGTAAAAGAGATGCCCTAACTCAAACATTGAGACTAGAGATAACCTAAAGATTAAGGATGTTAGATTGATAAGGAAGAGGATAAGGCGAATTCAAGATTACTAGAAAAGTTATTCAGACCATTGGAGACGTGATTTTTTTAGTGTGGGTGATAAGGTGTTAGAGGGTGTTATGAGATTTGGTAGGAAATACAAGTTAGCATTGAGGTTTATGGGATCATTTGAGGTCCTAGAGTGTATAGGTAAGGTTGCCTACCGACTTACATTGCTAACGAGTATAGATCGCATTCATAACATGTTCCATGTGTCGTTGAGTAAGTATATCAGTGATTCGACCTATGTGCTCAAAGACAAAGATATTAAGCTTGAGGATAATTTGGCTTATGAAGAGCACCTAATTCAAATCCTAGACAAACGAGTTATGGAGCTTAGACATAAACATATTCCTTTGATCAAGGTTCTATAAAGGAATCACCGAATTGAGAAGGCTACATAAAGGTTGAGCATGACATGAAATAACAATTCCTATGGCTTTTCGAATGAATTTTTAGGACACAATACATATAAGAGAGGGAGGATTGTAATACGCACAAGTAAGCCCAAAGGCATTTAAGTCTTTTCTTTTTTAAAAATTAAGTTAATAAATATTTTTAGAAAAATACATGTCTATGTATAAGGGGTTATGTATCATCAACAAATTTGAATTTATTGGATAAAATTGTGACCGTGCAAGATAGGGTATTGCATTTTTGTTTGTGACACGACACACTCCCTGGGCTACATTTAAAAGACAAAATAAAAAGAAACAAAACCCAATTTTGTAATATTCTTTTTCATATTTTAGTTGCACAAATAGAAAAGATGAGAGAATCGAGAGGTCTCTAGTTGTTAGGAAAAGTCATCAGTCGTTGGAAATCACATGAGGTTAAGTAAGTTAGTTTTCTATTTGGTTATTAAGGATCCAATACTTGATGAGTTGTTAAACTGTGATTTTGGACAATAAACTTTGAATGTCTTATTATATTATGAGGATAATATGGGTGTCATACATGTATGAAAGATGTTAAATTAAGATGTACATTATGTTCATATATGGTTTTAAATGAAATTCTAGGTTAAGGCGGAAATGATTATGATCAAATTTGATGAGCATGTATATGTGTTTTAAGTTAATAAAAAAGGAACTATGAGGCTTAAATCATTTTGAATGAATTGTACATATAAGAATTACCTAAAGTTAGTCGAAAAAGTATAGAACTAGTGAGTTTTGTAATTTTTAAATTATGACACACAACTTTGTATAGCCCCATACAAGTCTGTGTATCTTTAGTTTAAAAAAGGAAATTCTGAAAATTTTGTACACTCATCCTGTATAAAGGCATACATGGTTGTGTGGCATGGGGCATACGCCTATGTGTGACTTTCTAAAAGTGGACATCATGCTTAAAAATAGGCACATGAAAGTGCAATTAATAAAAGAGACTAGCTAGATAGAGCTAGAAAAAGTATCCGACTATGTGAAAGATGATATGAGACCTCTATTGAGTCGAATCTAGGTCAAAAAATAAAAAAAAATTAGGGAAAGTAGTTCACTTCCAGATAGCCACTAACTGTGTGTACAAGTGGTAAGATATGTGAAAACAATAGACTTGGATACCCATGAAATCCATTATGCACTCAATGCCGAGACACATAACCACTCAGTTCATTTCATGTATGTATGGTAAAGATTATGACTTCTTAGATATTTCCTCACATGGTCATTAAGATGCATCATATATATACCTATGGTAAGAGTTATCCTAGCATGGTATAGACAATAGTTCCAATTAATTTATGTGATAAGGGAAGGGATTGCTATCTGATTTTCCCCTGCGTGACCAAGGTATCCTAGTTGGCGAGCCAAATAAGTTGTATAGCACGTGTATAAGACATGACAAATAATGACATGCAAAATGTCTTATGTTTTCATTAAGACATTAGATATGCCAATTTCAACTTAGGCCTTAGTAATTTGTGTAGATGACTATGTCAAGTCAAAAGAGTGTTGAGTTGTGACTATATTCAGATTCACAAATAGAACGCCAAGTTTATCAATTTATATTTGTATTCAAGGTGTCGAGGGGTCATTGAATTATTAAGTGATTTCACTCATGCATTCCTTTTTGTTATTTTGTAGGTAGAGGTGAGTACTGAGGCATATGAGGGATCTAGCGATCTAGTTAGCAACTACATGAGGGCGAGAGGCAAAATTGTCTTTTTACATATTTTATTCCATTTATGTATTTTTCTATTTTAGTACATGTTTGGAGTTATTATGCACATTGATTTCAAACAATTTATTTATGAAACCTTATAAAAGAGGTAATTCAGTATTTATTCTTATTGCACCTTTTTGCACACTTGAGTATTTATGATCATGTATTAAATGATAAGATTTTAAATTAAGTAGTCCAATCATACAAGTCTCTTTAGGTCATATTTCATGTAGAGATACATATTTGGAGATAGGTGTTATAATTATGCAATCAAATTGATAAAATTCACAGGTAGATTATTTTATGAATTAATCCTTTGGCAATAGCTTTAATACCATGGTAGGAATTTGTGTATGATCCTTAACAATTTAGTTGTCTTTCACTATGCAAGTGAAAGGTGTTTCAGCCATCTTATCTAATAGGAATGATTTACATTCATCATATGATTGAAGGTCAAGTGATCACAAGACTTTTTGTTTAAAGAGTCTTGATATATGTTTCGAACCTATGTGGCCTAGCTTGCAATGCCATAGACATATGGTATTCAATTCATTTGATTTTAGTCGTTTGTTATTTTACAAATTGAAAATTTCATTATTAAGCTTTAGAATATATAAACCATTAAACAGTTCAGTTGTTTCATAAAAATATTATTTCAACTGATGGTTATAGTACTAGTAATCAAAATTAAAAATCTCTCTTTGTCTGGCATAGACATAGAAACAAGGTTTTTAAAAACAAAAGCAATATAATAGCAATTCTTTAATTCTAAAACAAGCTCAGTGAGCAACCTAAGATAATAAACCCTTACAGCTAATACAATAACATGTGTTTCATCTCCAATACGTAGGTCAACCTTTCATTTGGCAAACAATCTATTTTATTAGTTCTTGTATATCAAAACAAATATGAGAACCATATCCTATGTCTACAATGCAAGATGAATAAGGAGTATAGTTTATCTCAATGAAAAATATACATGAAGTAGAGACTTCAACTACCTTCTTCTTTTTATTCTCTAGAAAAGTCTTGCAATGTCTCCTCCAATAACCAACATTTTCAAAAAAGAAACAGATAACCTTTTCTTTTCCCACACCATTCATAGGTTGAACAATAATGTGAGGCTATTTTTTAGCTTTGGGCTTAGGCTTGATCTTAGCCTTACCTTTGCCCTCAACTTTGTGTGCCTTGGCTTAAACCATAAACATATTATTTTAAGCAACTTTGTGAACTTTTTGTTCAATTGTCCGAAACATATATAGTAACTTCTCAAAAGACTTCTCCTTTTTGTTCAGGTTAAAATTCATAATGAAATTAATCCAAGACTTAGGGAGAAATTTCAGCACTAAGTCAATTGCAAGCTCATTATCCATGATGAACCTCAAGTTCACTAACCACTTAATGTAACCAATCATCTTAACCACGTAAGGGCAATTTTGGCCTTCTTTAGATAGTTTGCAATCAAACAATGCACTTGACACCTCATATCGTTCAGCCCTCGCATGAGTGCTACATAACTCTCAAAGTTGTGCAAGTATGGATGACACATTTATTTTCTCATGTTGTTTTAGAAGCTCAAGTGACATGGAAGTTGGTATGAAGCATTGAACCTCCACGAGTCATCTAGATACTTATTAAAGGTATCTATCTAATCTTGGGTGGCATAGGGACCAAGCTCATTGGGTGCCAACCCCTCGAGGATGTACAACTTCTTCTCTTGATGCAATATAATTAAAAAATTTCAATACTAGTTAGTAAAGTTACTTCTAATGAGCCTATTTTCTTTCTCAAGAATTAATCTATAAGTCGAGTTTTACATAGTGAGTTGTTATTCACAATTATAGATATGAGGAATCAATATTTTTATTTTTATTTATCAATATTCACTTTAATTATGAACTTAAATAATTAAAATGTTCTCACTATTTTCCTCAAGCCAATAACCCTTACTATTAAACTCAGAAGTTCCAGTGAACTTCCAAGTGAATCAAGATCCCATCACATTAATTTTCTCATTCATTTTGGCGAACAAGCAAAGTATAGTAGTTAAGTCCGACATAATATTATCAACTCCCAATTTTTCACTTAGTAGAAATATACCTTTCGCTTTGGTAAACAAGGTTCTAATGAATAGAGGCTTAATTAGGGTGTCACATTGAAAGACACCAATTTAATCTTAGACTTAATATTCAATTTGAGGGTTTTAATTAAATAGTCTTATTAGTTTTCATCTGCATGTTAGGTGATATTTTCAAAAATAAAGCTTACAAATACATTCTACAACATAAATAAAACGTGCTAGTATACAACCATTACTAATGTTAACCCCTTGAGCCAATAGAGGTTTGACTGGTCCACTTATGTCAATCTTCACACTTGTCCTTCATCTTCAATCTTTGACAATTATATGACTTTATTTTCTAGTTACAATGCTCCACCAAACAAAAATAAACCTAATCTAAAAGGAAGAATAAAAGAGAAGGCATGACGTACATACCATATTTAATAAAATTACAACCCAGAAAAATAAAAACAATCAAACACTTAGGTCCATTAGTTGTGTACTAAGCATCAAGCATATATACATCATAAATACACAATTCAAATTGAAAATTAAAGTTTTAATTATTATTTACCAAGTGTCAAATTACATTTTTATCTTTAAACTTTTGCATAATTAAATTCAACCCCAAAGGCTAAGAAATTTATAATTCAGTCCTTGTTTATCAAAATTGGATCTAAACCAAAATTCTACCTTAGTTGGGTGTGCAGGTGAAGGTACCAGTAGTGCATGTCCCAATTTTGAAATTCAATAAAATCGCAAAAACATGTACGACTTACGAAACAACTTGGTACTGATTGTGACCATACTGAAATTCCTAAAAGGCATAACGATGCATGAATAATGTCCAATCAGCTCTTCTAAGGAAATCTCAATATCAGGGAAAAATAACACCTGTTCTAGTAGTCATCTATGTCAGATATCGCTCATGGATGATCGCATGCATAGGCATTTCGAATATGATTTTTCAGTGACTATTGTGAGGTAGATTATAAAAAAATTTCCCAAATTTTGGCAAGCCCTTCCACTAAAGTAAGGTAACATGGCACATAAACCATCCTTATACCAATAGAAACCTTCGAATCATGTGACAATACAAATTTGAAAGTGATTTCATGCAGCTACGCGAAATCAAGGCCAATCAACCAAATTTAACAAACCTGCAAATTCAACAAAAACAAACAAAAATCTAGAAAACAAAACTCAATAAATTTAACATAGTTTATATTGTATATGAAACTCAACAATCGTGTGACAACACGATGCAAATTGCCATTGCCAATTTTAAACCAAGTTTTGATTAAATCAATTACATGCAATCAACATATAAAATTGATTAAAATAAGCAACAAGTATATTTTTCTTGAAAAATATGTCAAACAATAACTCTGATGCCATTATTGGATTTTCAAGGAACTAATGACCAGTAGTGCAATGAAATTAAAAAATTTATGAAATTAAAGAATCCTTAAAAACCCTACAAAGGATGAACTCAAAATTTATCGATCAGTGCCTCGATATCCATGCAAAGCACAAACTCAAAATGAGGCTAATTCAATCATAAGAGGCTACTAGGGCTTTGTGATTTAATGCATATGTGTTTAAAGAGAGAAGGGTAACTAGGGTTTTTTTTTTTTGTTCATTGTAGGAACTCGACCCAACTTCTCTAGACTGGTATACCCCTAAGGCATAGTGACTAGACCTACAACATTGCGTTGAGTAAGACAAGGTTTCACTAATAATAGTAGCACCCGTTCTCGAACCTAGGATTTCTGCCTTGAGGATAGTAAGGTTCTACTAGTTTTGTTAACCTTTGGGGTTGGGGTAACTAAGCTTTGCAAAAATAAATCTCTCTTATTAATTTTTCCCATAAAGCATGTTTATTTATAATAAATAAACACCTAGAATGGTTATTCCTTTCCTCAAGAAGATGCATGGTCAGCAAATACCATTCATCATTATATAGGGTGAAGGAAATGTCAAACTGGGTTTTTTCAATCTTATTGGATAACCTAATCCATTCGTGGTCTCACCCTCATTCGTAAACACTAGGATTATCATCAAATAACCTTTGTCTTTGAGTTCAAATCAACTCCTATTAAGCTGGTTGAATCTGAGCACAAACTAAGATTGGTCTCTAGCAAGATATCATGACCATCCGATCAACAGAGTGTCATATACATCTCTTATGCTTTTACAATATCATAGTTATGTGTAATTTAATCTTTTCGTCAGCTAATATCTTTTAAGGTTGAGACATAGAAATGTGTCTATCTCAATGGCTCTTCAATATGGCTTTGTGATTTAATGTATATGTGTTTAAAAAGAGAAGGGTAACTAGGGTTTTTTTTTTGTTCATTGTGGGAACTCGACCCAACTTCTCTAGACTGGTATACCCCCAAGGTATAGTGACTAGACCCACAACATTGCGTTGAGTAAGACAAGGTTTCACTAATAATAATAGCACCCGTTTTCGAACCTAGGATTTCCATCTTGAGGATAGTAAGGTTCTACTAGTTTTGTTAACCTTTGGGGTTGGGGTAACTAAGCTTTGCAAAAATAAATCTCTCTTATTAATTTTTCCCATAAAACATGTTTATTTATAATAAATAAACACTTAGAATGGTTGTTCCTTTCCTCAAGAAGATGCATGGTCAGCAAATACCATTCATCATCATATAGGGTGAAGGAAATGTCAAACTGGGTTTTTTCAATCTTATTGGATAACCTAATCCATTCGTGGTCTTACCCTCATTCCTAAACACTAGGATTATCATCAAATAACCTTTGTCTTTGAGTTCAAATCAACTTCTATTAAGTTGGTTGAATCTGAGCACAAACTAAGATTGGTCTCTAGCAAGACATCATGACCATCCGATCAACAGAGTGTCATATAATCTCTTGTGCTTTTACAATATCATAGTTATATGTAATTTAATCTTTTCGTCAGCTAATATCTTTTAAGATTTAGACATAGAAGTGTGTCTATCTCAATGACTCTTCAATATGAACTAATACATATCAATGACTAATATAAATCAAGTTACAACCTAATCCCACTATGCCCACAAATTCAAATGGTCATAGATATCTTTTAGTATTCTTATATGAGATATATTTTCCTATACTCTGATTGACGAATTGATCAACCATAGTCTCTATGTATCTCACAATATGACCAATCACTACTTTTATTGGTATCATAGTTATAACAACACATTAGATAGTGTCAAACCTTACACGAGATGTTCTAGAAACCTCAAGTCAAAAGGTCACATTCACCAATGGTGTTCAAAAGACTTATTCCATAGACATTAAAGCAATCATCCATATGGATATCTTGTGATTAGGCTAGTCTGGTAAACACATTTATAACGTCATCCACGTGTTGCATTAAGTTGTCGATAAATAGTTTCAATATATAAGAACTATTGCCACCTTTCGGTGAAGTCATTCAACATTGATAATCTCATCATCATTACTAGTGCCTTTAGTCATTATAATGTCAAGATTACGAACATTTCTTGAATGGCCACTTAATGTGTTCATAAGGTTCCCATGATCGGTCATTTGATTCTCGTATCATAGTTCTATCATCCTAATGAGATATTATTTGTACAATCATATACATAAAACACATATAAATTGAATAATAATATATCTTTTATTAATAATTAATATAAAATTACAATTACAAATGTCAAATGCAATTGGCTCTAGGGCACTTACCCTAACACTCAAAACCAACAGTAAGTCTACACTTTGGTATTCACATAGAGCATGAACAAGAATGGAAATCAGAACTACCTCGGATGTTAGTTATGTGTGTATGTGTGTATAGGGAAAGGTACAATTGGTATTTATTCTTGGACCACCTAATCAAAATGTAAGGATTGGGTAGTCTTCGCCTTTCACCCATACATATTTTGGAATTTTGGTGATCAACCAAATTTGCGAGCATGGATAAGAATAAGACAAAATATTTATCCACCACATAGTCAATGCTTGGAAACAATTGGCTTAGACTTCGATTAATCTAATTGCATAAACTCAATCCAATATTTTCTCATATATCGCTAACCTTTCAAAAGTGTTTCATTTTAGTCCCTAAGGACCACAAAATATACTTTAAGGCCCAATGACCTTTTCAATACTCAAGACCCTCAATCCAAAATTAAAACTGAATATGACTCAAAAGATCATACGCCTTTAGATTTCAATCAACTCCTTTTATGTTGACTCATTGGCTAATATGTGTCTAGCTTTCAACCCAACATCTATTCAAACACAAACCAAGACTAGCCTTTAGCAAAGGCATCATGACCACCCGATTAGTGGAATTTTAGCGTTTGACTTCTTAACCTATTAATGATATGGTTACTCATACAATTTAATCCCTTTGCCATATAGTATCTCTTCAAGAGTAAGACATGGATAAAGCTTCCCTCAGGGATCCCATATTTACATTAATTGACTTTTAGCAATGATTGGATAGTATCGGATTGAGTATCATCTCAATCCCATTGTGACCATAGGTTTAATTGGTCAATGACATTTGTTAGAAGAACCTAACTGAGATATTAACTCCCCTGCTCGGGAGTGACAAATCCTCTATTGATCTATATAGTCTTCGTACATATCTTGATATGATCAATCACAACTTTTTTATCAATCCTCTAATTGAACTATATTAGGCTGGGGTCAAACCATATCAATCTTGCACAAAGTGGTTCAATGACCTTAAGTCTAAGGATCACATGTATCTTCATTCATGAAGAGGATATATTTTATATACACTAGAGTAACCATCCATATGAAATCCTTTTGAAGGATCTGTCTAGTGAACACATTTACAATTTGTACTCATGGTTGCACCAAACTATCAACAAATAACTTTAACACTGGAGAATAATTATCATCTTTCAATGAGGTTGTTAAACATTATGATAGTTTTAACACTATCACTCGTGCCCTTAGTCATGATAATATCAGAGTTATAGATATTTTAAAAACAATCATTGATGTTCATATAGGGTTTTCACAATTTGGTGTCATACATTGATCCCTTGTCATAGTTCAACAATTCTAAGGACATTGGTCTAGGCATTATAAACATATGCTTTCATAGACAAAGAATGTCATAAAAATTTACAAATATGACAATTATTAATAAACTTGTATTATTACAAAGATTAACTTTAGAGTACCAACCCCAACAATAAGTGTTGTTATCTTATGGAAAAATATCCTTCCACCTTAATAATCAATCTCTATCTCCTTTGCTGTGCAAACTTTAAAATCACTAGTACCTTCTAATTATTTATTAACTAACCAAGCAAATATTCATTCGGCTAAGCATTCTAATTTTTTACCGATAAGATTATCAATTTAGATAATAATTAATGATATTATAATATATATTATTAATATCAATTGATACTAATTATAAATACCTATATTATTATTTATCTTTTTAAACTTAGCCAGTTTGGTTTGGACAAGAAGACTACTAGAAAGTAAAAACAAAATTAGGAAGACTTTTGAAACTTAAAATTCAACTCCGAATTTATTTTTTTATTGTTTTACTAAAGCAAGAAAACTTAATATTAAAATCGTAATATGTTACAAGCCATCAAATCAATACAATTTTTATTCATTCCAACGTTTATTAGCTCGGCAGTTTTGCCATAAAAACTCTTAAGTCACCACCATCTTCAATACTTGTTAATAATAGTTAATTAGTTATCAGCAGTTCAACTACACACAGAGTAGCACAAACTTGCATATCCTGACGAGGTTCTGATCCATATAGGCGATGGAGACCTCTCTAATAGTTTTCCAATACAAGAAAACTTATACTCTATTTTTAAAATTCAGAATCTCTTCAAACTCGAGTAGAATTGAGTAAGAAGGCCTGCGATTTTTTCTCATAGTAATACCCGTTACTCATGGAAGCATCAGCCGAGAAGATCATAACTCCATTAACGTCAAACCCATTGTCCTCCAACAATCTCAAAGCCTCAAAGAACCCATCACCCTGAATACCTCTTCCGTTCACCTCATAGCTGGGCAACACTTTCTCCCTATCAAACTGCTTAGCCCTCAACGCAAACGCCTTCAAGTACCCTCCCGGATTCTTGACCTTGTCGGTGTAGAATTGGTAGTTTACATAGTCGATGACAGCGCCGTATTTGCTGAAGAGATCGATGTAGGGCGGAACTGTGGTGTAAAATGGGGCGATTGTGGCCACGGAAATTACGGATTGGTTCTTCAAGAGGGTGATAAGCTGGCCCATGCAGTAGGCGAAGGATGAAGAGTTATGTTTTGGGAAGTTTTCATAGTCTATGTCGATGCCATCGAGATGGTATGTTGTTGCTATGGATTTGAGGGAGGAAAATGCATTGGAAATCCAGGCTTCTGGGTCCTGTGGGTTGTACCTGTTTGCATGCAGAATTAGGTAACAATGTTGACCAATCCAGAAAATATTAATGTTGCGAAGTATTCCAAGTAAATATATACCAGTAGAGAACTTTCTGACCGAGGCTCCACCCAGAGAGGCTGGCGAGGGCTTTGACTTTAGGGTGGCGGGACTTGATGGCTGCGACTGATTCCGGCGAGAGAGTTTCAACCCAGTAGGGCGAGAATTTGCCGTTCTGGTAGTTGCCGGATGAGTCAGCATCAATGGCAAAACTAAGAATGAAATGAAAATCAATGGAGTCATTGATCGGAACTCCCTCAAATGTTACTTCAACTCCGGTGGCTCCGATGTATTCCATCATCACCTTCCCATCTTAATCATTCAAAAAAAATCATTTTGCTGAGTAAATTAAATTAACAAGTAATTAAGATAATTTTATAACCTAGTTCATTTGCAAAGTTGATGAATTATACACATTTTGAGTCGAATTTTTTCAGTCATCAAAAGTATGTAGGTGCAAAATTTTTTGTTATGATTTGTGTGAAAAAGAAAATACCCTCAAGCTCAACCCAATATTAAGAAATTAAACTACACGATTAGAATGAAAAACAACTGATACTGCCTCCTTTAATTTCTACTAACAGTAAAAATAACTTTGAAAATTACCTACCGCAAAACTTCCCATACAAGAGTGCAAGAAGTAGAGCTACAGTGAGAAGGAAATTCCCAACCTTCATTATCTTAATTTCTTGAGACTCAAATGTTTGATCTTTGTTTTGTATATGGTATGTATATATAGAGTTGATTCATTTATAAATAAAGGCAAAGAAAGCCGGTCAAAATTATATAATGTTATCAACTAATTACTAAGCTTGTGTGATGACTAGAGCTATCTGTGTGAGAATTTCAAGGTTTAATATTTAGTGGATGGAAAAGAAACATCATTTGGGCAGTCCATGGCGGAGATTTTGGTGGTGGAAATGCGGCATTCGGTGAATGGATGCTAATGGAACGGTGACAAAAGACCATCTTCGGAGAATTTGATGGTCGTCCAAGTCAAACACACATGCAAAACCTAACACATTGTATTCTTCCTTGAATCTTACAAATTTATGGTTACGAAAATATAAAAATAGTAATATTTAAAGGATAGACTTATCACAATTACCAATATTTCAAAGTTAGTGAAAAAGTCCAAAGTAAATACAACTTGTTTTCATAGTTCTTTTTTTTTTTTTTTATAAATATGATGAAGAATTATGGTTAAAGGGTTTTATAAACTTAAGCAGGAGAAAGAGATTTATGAAGTAGAAGAAGACAGAGGAAATAATAGAGAATCAGATGAAAACGTGTATGTACATGGAGTGTATATATTGAATGTCTTCTGGATGTCTGATTATACAGTTGAAGGGGTATTTATAGGCAAATTTTACTCACCCAAATGATAAATATCACCGAAAGCAATTAGTGACAAGCTTTCAGAATCTTAGCTGGCTGCCAAGGGCAATAAATTCTCACCATTAATGAATTCACGCTTCATTAGGTGGAAAGACACTTGATATGCAACACTTTCACTTAAATTTCTACCATTTATAGATAATTATATTAATTTTATTAAAAAAATCTAATAGAATAAAAATCACAACAAAAAAAATAATTATTTAATATCTTGTAAAAGTGAGACTGAACATGTTTAAATTATTTTATTAAAAACTTTATTAGAAAAGTCTAGTGAGACAAATTCTAGTGAAGAAAAAAAGCGTACAATATGCATTTTATCTAATATATGATAAATTAAAAAAATCTACTCCCCTTGATAAATGCTTCTCCTTATGAATGTTCTCACTCTTTATAGTGAGATTAATTTAATTGCTTATTGAGTCGTCATGTATCGATGTTTTATGTTAACTTTTCAAATGTTGATATCGATAATGTTTTAGTAAACAAATATATAAGATTCTCGCTGCATCGTATTTGTTTGACATTAATCTTTTGGCTCTACTAAAACTCATGAGTATAAAAGAACTTCAATGAAATATGTTTGGTTTTATCTCTTTTAATGTATCCAACTCTAATTTGTGTAATACATGTTTCATTACCTTCATATAATATGGAAGAAGTGTTTGTTATAGAAGGAAGACTGCATTTATTCCAAATGTGATGGATAATAGACCATAACTATATGCATTCTCAACTCGCTTCATGGAGCGCTAGAATCTCTGAATGATTTGAAGATGTTGCAACCAAAATCTATTTGGTGGAGCATCATGGTATCACTATGTCATTATAAGTAAAAACATGTTTCGTTTGTGAGTGGACTTTATGAGGGGTCAAAAAGATACCCAACATTTGTATATCCAACCAAACTAGGATTTTTAAGGGATTTGACAAAATAGAATAATCTCAAATATTTAATTCCACATAAATAATGAAGTATATGCTTGATTCTATTTTAGTGGTGATGGGTTGATGTAAAGCTAAATCAGACCAATAAATTGACTGCAAAATATAATAGAGCTCTAATAAATTGACTATAAAAGATATATTCAGTCCAGTGCATTAGACCAAATATAATAGAGCTCCAATAATATTAAAATAAGGTGTTTCAAGACCAAGTATCTTTTTATATTTTTCTTTAGGACAGAAAGGGTCCCTTTTTATATTAAGAGACCGAATAACTATTAGAGTATTCAAAGAATAAGTCTTATCCATATTAAAACATTTTAACAATTTTTTAATATATATTGATTGATGGATAAATATTTCATTTAAATTGTATTCGATTTGTAAGTCAAGATAATATTTTATTTTTCTCAAATCCTTCATCTCAAATATTTTTTTCATATATTCAGTAATTTTTTAGATCTTTTTAGGAGTCTCAAGTAAATTCATGACATCAATATAAACTGTTATAATATCAAATCTCGATTCTGACCTTTTGATAAAGACATATGGATATATAAGGTCATTCACATAACCCTCTTCTTTCAAGTATTAACTAAGGTGATTATACCATATTCTTTCAGATTATTTTAATCTATACAATGATCTTTTATAATTTAATTGAGTACATGTCTCTTTAATTGATCTTTCTTGCTTTAGGCAATTCAAATCCTTCAAGAAGTTTCATATAAGTATTAATATCTAAATTTTCATACAAATAAGCAGTAACTACATCCATTATACACATATATAGTCCTTTTGAGATTGTTAAGCTAATTAAATATTTAAATATGATTATATCTAAAACAGATGCATATATTTCATAAAAGTCTATACCTAACGTTTGAGAAAAATTTTGGGCTACAAGTCTTGCTTTATATATAGCAATTTTATTTTTCTTATAAATACTCATTTATATCTAAAGGATTGGACGTCTTTAGGTGTTAGGACTACAGTCCCAAACACTTGATGTTTTGCAAATGACTCTAATTCTGTTCAAATTGCTTTTTCCCATTTAGGTTAATTATGTCTTTGTCTACACTCAATCATAGTATGTAGTTTAAAATCATCATCATTCATAATCTCAATAGCTACTGCAAATATGAATACATCATTAATTTGAAACGTTTCATGATTCCACATCTCTCATGCATAAGCATAATTTATAGAGCTTTTATATTCTCATTTTCTTGTATTTCGGGAGTTTGTTTCACTTTAGGGGTTTTAGTATCTTCAAGGATCATAATCTCTTTTGAAGAAATATCAATGGGTGTAGACTCTTCAATTGTTTTAGGATCATCATGATTGATATCTGTTTGATTTTTTACCTTTCTTTTTCAAGGAACAATATCTTTTGACCTAACAAGTTTATCACGCTTCTACCATATAGTAGATTGATCAGTTATGACTTTAATGGACTATTCAATAGTTACATTCATTTTTATAGGTGCTTTGATAGCTGGTATGTGTGATCTTGTCACTTTTGTTGTATTCACAAATGCATCAAGTATTTGGTTGACAATTATTTGTAAATGCACTATTATTTGCATGTCAATTTCACTTTGGGATGTGTAAGGATTTATATGAGACATAGTGGTACATACCAAGTAAGTTCAGATCAAACTTCAGGAGACATTTTTTTCCTTTAACACAATAAAGACATATACAACACAACTAAATATTCTTAGATAGGATTTATGGGGTTGGTAACCAAGAGCCAATTGTAAAGAAGAATATTAATGATAAGAATAAGGCTGCAAGAGAATTAACATTGCAATATGTAATATAGCATATCCCCACATAGAAGTTGGTAATTGAATTCTTAGTAAAAAAATTCGTACAATTACCTGGAATAGTTCATAAGAGGCTCAGCTAATCCATTCTGAGTGTGGATATGTGGAATTAGATGTTCAACATCAATCTTCATAGGCTTGCAATAATCATCAAATGTCTTGAATGTAAATTCACTTGCATTATCTAGTCGTATTGACTTGATCAAAAAATCTGAGAAATGTGTCTTCAATTTGATAATTTGTGTTAACAATTTAAAAAGACAACATTTTGAGTTGGTAATAAACAAATATAGGACCATTGTGTAGATGCATCAATCAAGACCATAAAATAACGAAATGGTCTACTTGGTAGATAAATGGGTCCATATATGTCCCCTTGAATCCTTTGTAGGAATGATAAGGATTCAACTCCAATTTTGAAGTGAGATGGTCTGATTATTATTTGTCTTGTGAACAAGTGGTACAAAATTTTTCATTGGACAAGAAAATCTTGTGATTATTTAGTGTATGTCTATGTGAATTTTTAACAATTCTATGTATCATTGTAGATCTTTAGTGATCTAGACAGTCATGTCAAAGTATAAAGACTTTTAAATTAGAGAACTTATAGTTCGATACTATGTAGGTTTCAATTGTCTTTATAATTGTATAATACAATCTAAATTGTAAAACAGATAATTTTTCTAATATATGTCTTCTTCCAAAGGTAGTATCTGTTATACATAGATATTATTTTCATTCAGAGTTTCAATATGATAACCATTATTTCTTATATATTTAAAACTAAGTAGATTTCTTTTAGATCTACTTGAATATAATACATTATTGATGTTTAATTTGGTCCTATGTTTTAGCAAAATTATGGCTCTTTAGTGTTTACTTTATTTTTAATTACTGATAAAGTTAAGAAGAATTTCTTCTCCTTAAGTATTTTGTATGTTGTTGCCCTATCTACTATACACATGTTTCCATCACCAGTTTTTGAAATTAACGCTTCAATTTTGGAGTTCATTTCCTTTCATTTTAAAATTTACATTAGTTATTACAAAATTTGAAAGGAAGAAATACATAACATAATATACATGATTCCTTAATCTTGAAGAAATTCTAAAATATCAAAATTCTCCAAATCGAAAGGATATGGATTATCAACACAATTCGATTTAATCTTCTTGTTAGTATTTTTGATAGATACTTGGTACAAATCCACCAAATATCTAGGTGTATGACAGATACGCGACCAATGGCCTTTGGAACCCTATATATAACATTTACTTTCATGATTTTGTGGTTGGTTTGTATATCTTTCCTGAGTCTTGTTTTACTTCATCTTTGGTCTATTTATGATGGTGAGATTTTATATTATGACCACCTTTGAATCAAAACTTATTTCATCCTGGACCTTATCTGCACTTACAATAACCACTATTGGTAGTTGTGTTCACTTAAGAGAACAACACAATGCCATTAGGGTGTGTCTGATGGTTTCTCAATAACAATTCATTATTTTGTTCAACCACTAATAAACATGTTATTAATTTAGAATAATTTTTTAAAATTTTTTTCCCTATATTACTACTACAAGAGCATATTTGAGAGATGAAATGTAGAGAAAGTTTTCTCTAACATATTTTTTTCGGTTATTTGTTCCCCAAATAATCTCATTTGGGAGACTATTTTGAACATTGCAGAGTTATATTCACTTTGGTTATTTATGCCATTGGTAGTATCATTGACTTTTGATGATCAAATCTTTTGTTAGGTTTCTCCATAATTCTAGTGGATCTATTATATCCACATATTCTACTCGTAATCTTTTGTGGATATGGTGACGAAGGAAAATAGTAACCTTAGATTTAACTTGTTGGGATGCATTATTTCTTCTTTTATTATTTCTCCAAGTCTCATAGATTATAAATTGAGAACTATGTCCAAGACTTATTCAGTGTAATTTTCTCCATCCAATCAAAAGGCAACATATTGAAGTTTTATAAGGTTTGTCATTTTCACCAACTGCAAGTTGATGAAAGTAATAAAATTAGTGATATGATTAAAAAAATTATGTTAGAACTTTAGGTTCATATTTATCTCATATTCACAAAGCTTTTGATTTTGTAATTAATATTCAAAATATTATAGTATGTAAAATTAAAATAATATTTCAGACTTCAATTTCATACTTATCATAACTTATGCAAACTTCAAGTTACAAATGAAATATAATTATAATAAATACTTTGATAAAACTTGGGACTTCGGTCTCATATATATATTCTTACGATTTTGTAAATTTCAAGTTACAAATCGAATACACTTATTATAATATAAATAAATATTCCAATAATATTTACGATTTCAAGTCTACATTTATGATTTTGTAAATTTCAGGTTATAAATGATATTCATGACTTCGAATTCAGATTCATAATTTTATAAACTTCAGGTTGTAAATTAGATAAAATTATAAGTGAAAAATTAAATAAAAGAATAACAATAATTAAAACATCAATAGTTTGTATTTTACAAGTATAATAATATCATAATTGAGATATCTATATTTGTAATATACAAATAAAATAATGACATAATTGAAATATTATTAATATTGTAATAAATCTGAGTGATCCATATTGACAATGTGTTATAAATATGATGAAAAACTATGATTAAAAGATTTTATAAACATAAGCAGCAGAAGGAGATTAATGAAGTAGAAGAAGGCAAAAGAAATAGTAGGGAATTAGATGAAAACATGTGTGTACACAGAGTGTATATATTGAATGTTTTTTAGATGCCTGATTATACAATTGAAAGGGTATTTATATAGGCAAATTTCACTCACCCAAATGATAAATATCACCCAAAGCAATTAAGTGATAAGCTCTCAGAATCTTAGCTGCTGCCAAGAGCACTAAATGTTCACCATTAATAAACTCACTCCCACTTCATTAGGCAAAAAAACACTTGGATACGTAACATTTTTCAGTTTTTTATTTTAGGCCAAATAACTATTTCCCACCCAAGGTATGCTGCAATCTCAATTTTCCACCCTTTAACTATGGAAATACCGTTTACCTACCCATGACTGGTTAAATTTAACAGAACCCTGACGCTTGAAAATTTTATCTCTTTTTGCCCCCTTAAACTTTAAAAACTAAAATTTCTCCTAGCCAAAGTTTTAAAAAATGACAGTTTCACCCTAGGGTTTCATTTCAAAATCTCCGTCAACATCTCCGGCTCTATTGTCGATGACCTCTCCCTCCTGAAGCATCCTCTCCTTTTGACGATCTCTTTCCTTTCATTTGGATGTCTGATCGACATCGGAGAAGCCTTGGGAAACGAAGAACTTTGTCAGGGAAGACGAAGTTCTTTGTCTTCCCAGACGAAGACAAAGTTTTTCATCTTCCCAGAAAAAGACGAAGCTATCATCTTCGTCTGGGAAGACAATTGTCTTCCCAAAGGTCTTCTGGGAAGACGAAGTTTTTCGTCTCCTAAGGCTTCTTCGATGTCAATTGGGCATTCAAATGGGAGGAAAGAGATCGCTGGAAGGAGAGGATGCTTCGGGAGGGAGAGGTCATCGACAATTGAACCAGAGATATCACCGAAGATTTTGAAATGAAACCCTAGGGTGAAATTGTCATTTTTTAAAATTAGACTGGGGGAAAATTTTAGTTTTTAAAGTTTAGGGGGGCAAAAATAGATTATATTTTAGTTTATTTTTTAATATTATAGAAAAAATAACGATTTTACCCTTACCACCGTTAAATTTAACTGGTCATGGGTGGGTAAACGGTATTTTCATAGTTAAAGGGTGGAAACTTGAGATTGCAACATACTTTAGGTAGGAAATAGTCATTTGGCCTTTATTTTATAACAGTTTTTTCAATATTATATCAAGCATAAATATATATTTTGAAATATTAACAATCTTGAGATACATCAACATATTTAGAATCACATGTCAATTATCATCAAAACAGGCCAACACTTGTTATGTCTAAATTTATTCATTTATTATTTTTGTGCTTTTATAAGTTTATCTTTGAATTTAATAAGTTTGAAAAAAGAAAAGAATTCAAATACATTTTATTTTTAAATAAAAGATACAACAAGTCTCACGAAAATGGATTCTCTCATTAAAAGTCTTCATTATAGGTTTTATTCTGAACATAAATTTTAATATTATATATCAAATTTATTTTGAATATTAATGATCTTCTAAATTTTGAAACCTATTATAGGTTTTTAAAACTGTTTTTGAAATTATAATAGTCAATTCATATGTCATATTGTGTATTAGAGTTTTTTTATTGTATTATACTATAAGATACACATTTTTAAAATAACAATAATAAAATTTTAATTACCACATCAATAACTTGAAAAATATCATAAATATCTTTTGAAATTCTTAAATTTCTCATATACATCTCTTCCACATCATCACTTTTCTTAAAAAATATATCAGTTTGTATCAATATTATAAATTGTATCATAAATTACATATCATATCTTATGATAGACCCACTGAATTGATAATTTTTATATAATTTAGGATATATGTATTATTTATACATATATCATATCGTATCAAATGATGTATATATAAACATATATGGAATACAATACAAATCTAGTTGAATATAATTGGATATTAGTAGAACTAGGGCTTAACCAACCTATTTTACAACTCTAAATTACAACCATATCCAAAGTCAAAACTAGGAAGTGTTGTTGAATTAGGCTGAATAACTATTTTCACCCAAGGTTTGACACAAATCTAACTTTTCATCCATTAATTATAAAAAATCTAAATGCCCATTCAGTTGTTAAATTTCACTATTACTGTCAAGGGTAAACTCGTCATTATAAAATTTTTATTTAAACTCATATTTTAGTATTACCCTAAAGTTTTAAAATGTTTACTTTTATTTTCTAATCTCATATTTTTCAGGTTTAAAAACTGACTTTTCTCTTCCCACGTTTAGGGTTTTAAACCCTCATTTTTTCCCATTACAGTCGCCTTCTCAACTTTCTAAAAATTTTAGTTCACCCATTCTCTGTCTCTCAACTTGCATATCTGATCTTTGATGACCATCCATCATTTTCAACCACCAGCTCTCTCCCTCCCTTCTTCCTTCTCCTTTTTGGCCACTCTTCCTTCCCACTCAAACTGGCTTTGTCAATGACGAAAACTCATAGATAAGTCTTCATCAAACAAAGATTGGTTGCCTTCATTTGAGGCGAAGACAATCAGAGTAGGAAGAAAAAATGACTAACAAGGTGGGAGAGAGAGACTGACGACGGGAGAGAAGAAAAAAGGAAAACCAGGGTGCAATTAAAAGTTTTTGAAATTTTGGGGGGGGGGGGGACGACTGAATGGGAAAAAAGATGAGGCTTTAAAACCCTAGACTTGAAGGGAACAAGTTAGTTTAAACCTGAAAAATATGATGTTAGAGGGCAAAAATAAACATTTGAAAATATTATGGTAATATTAAAGTATGATTTTAAATAAAATTTCTTAATGATGATTTTACCCCTGATAGTAATAGTGAAATTTAACAAATAGGTGAGTATTTGAATTTTTGATAGTTAAGTGATAATAAGTTAGGTTTGCACCAAACCTTAGGTGGGAAATAGTAATTTGGCCATTGAATCAAAAGACCCCATTATAAAACTAAACTTAATAAATGACTCTAATAAGATCTCACTAAATTAACTTTCCTTCTCGAATTATTATGATCTTTGAACCATTGTAGAGCTTTCTTGATTCCTTTCGAGGATTCCATACATTACTGCTATATTTTCATAATAATAGATGACATTAAAAAATCATTACACACATAGTTATAATAAGAAATAACTTTAGAGAAAACTATCTATTATGGATAGTGAATTCCATCCCACAAATTATTTATCTGAGAAAAGACCAGTTATGGAAGCAACAATCCATGCTTTGACCTGTAAATACACATCTTTCACTTAGACAACATTATCTTCTTAAATCTTAATTATTATCTTATGTCCAATGTAACAAATAATAAAATTGCAATTGATAATATTTAACAATAAGGAAATGGGGAAAAGAAATAAGAGAAGAGAAAAACAAGTAGAAATTAGATATCTAATACTTAGGTTTAAATAAGATTCATCATAATTTAGACTCTAACAGTTCTCTTTAAAATTCTTAGAGTATCAGATATTTCTAAGAATCCCTATAATCACGTGTTAAAACATTCTTCCAAAGTCACTAATATCGATTGTGTTACTTTGATTGATAAGGAAAAGTGACAGGAGATCTTTAGAAAGTAATTGCACTATTTAAATAGAGGTATTAGAAAAAGTTAAAAAATGTGTCATAGATAAGACTATTACCATTAGTGATAACTTGTAGGTATATCATTGACAAATTGGTTGAGTTAGTGTTAATGATAGGATAAAAAAATAAGGAATGAAACAAAAGAAGTGAAATAATTTTTTTTTAAAAAAGAAGTAAGACCATGAAGTTGCAATCAAGCAAGAGTTAAAGTTAATGTAACTAAAGGTAGATAAGAATTTTTTTTTCTTAACATTAAGCATGGTGGACTTGGAACGGGAAATAATCTTTCTCGTTTCAAATAAATATAAAGGATATTAAAAAAAAAATACTACTTTTTGGGCCAACCTATATATTTTTACCATACCTTTTTGGCATTAAATAATTATACCACTTTATTAGTTAAATATCAAAACTACCCATATCTTCATCTTTATAACACAAGCAACAGACAATCTTTTCAACATTGAGAAAGCAAAAAATATTTTCAAAGATATTATCGATTATTTATCCTAATCAAGGTTAGTATTGATTTATACCATTTTCTTATGTATTTGTTGGCACAATAGTTTCAAACCAAAGATTGTATACTAAAGTAGTTGATTTACCATAAAATTTAGTAAGTAATGTAGTTAGAAAATTTGTGAAAATGTAACATTTATTCCATATTTTATTTGTTGAATGTTATTATAGGTGTATGTTAAAAGAGTTAGAATACTGATTAGTAGGTCAAATGAGACATGGATATTCATTGAAAACAATGTTTATAGTTTGCTTTTTTGAATGTTGAGAAGAACAAAAATAATGATGGGATATAGGGTATAGGTGAGATCTTGCATTATTTTGAGATCGCCTAGTAGGCAATCTTGCCTACAGCTTGTAGACGATATTGCCTACAACTCGTCTGCTCCTTTTTCAATAGAAATTTTGAATGTTTGTTTGACAAATGTAGGTAGGTAAAAATGGAAAAGGTCGAATTTATTGTTTATTTCAGAGGGAATTAAATTACAGGTGATGATAATATAGTGAAATTTATCAATGGGAAGGAGAGATCGATTTGTATTGACACAAATGTTGATTTCAAAGGATTTGTGAGCAAAATATGCAATCGTTTAAGATTTGATCAGAGTTAGGCCAATGTCCACATATTTATCGCAAGTGATATATTAGTTGGTCTAATTGAGATAGAAGATGATGATGATCTTAAATATGTGATGATGAAAGCAAGAAGTTTACGAGGATTGATAAAACTTTATATTACCCAGACTCCTAATGAAGAAAGAGACAATCAACTAGATGAAAAGGTACATATGCTAGAAAGAAAGGATCACTGCTAAAAAAGAAAAGATCATCGCTCATACGATTGGTAGAACCATAAATTTTCCAAGAGTATGATGTGAATCATAGTGATAGAGATAATGAAGACAATGTGGATGAGGATAATGATGATGATGATGATGATGAATTTCTAGGATTATATGATTATGACGACATGGATTCTGAACTAAATAGGCCGCTATGGCTTCATAGATATGAGAGCATATACAAGTCTTATTCATAATCCTAATTCGTTCTAATGGGTTCTTGAGCTAGCAATGGATGTTGAGAACACTAGTATTAGTAATCGGAAAACACAAAAAGATAATAGTTTAAAGGTAATAAGTTTTTATGATTCAAAAGCTAAATTAACAACTTTATTTGAGAGATACGCTTTGGAGACACATTTCCAATGGAAAGTTATTTATTTTGATAAGAAATGTTATCAAATTAGGTGTGTAGATCATCAATGCAAATGGCGGGCATTAGTCAGAAGGGAAGAGGATGGAGACTACTGGGTGTTACGTTGCATAAATGATATACACAGTTGTCCAAGGGATCAAATATTGCCACATCATAGACAAACAATGCTAAATCATTAAGAACTATCCTTGAATCAATGTTTGTGGTTGATCATATCTATCAACCAAAGGAAATCATCTTTCACATGGCAGATAGGTACAAGATCAAAATTTCATACACACAAGTGTGGTGTGCAAAGACGTATGCTATAAATGTATTCCCAGGATCCCCTGAGGAGTCTTTCATGCTCTTATCTGAGTATTGTCATAATTTTGAGCTAAATAACCTAACAACTTTTACACATATTGATGTTGATACAGAGAATAAGTTTCAATTTTTCTTCATGGCATTAGGTTGTTTGATAAAGGGATTCCAACAATATTGTCATCATGTTATTTGTATTGACGCTTAACATTTGAAGGGAAAGTACCTTGGGTCTCTTTTCATTGTCAATGCAAAAGAAGGCAATAACCAAATTTATCTGCTTGTATTCGATATTGGTCATAAGGAGGGAATGGATACATGGGCCCTATTCTTGAGGTACCTACAAATGTGCATTAGGGATATTCTAAGCTTGACTATTATTTTAGATAAACATCATTCAATAATTACATCAGTAGCAACTGCATTCTTGCATTCTTGCCATGACTTTTGTAACTACTATATAAAAAGCAACATGTGTGCACAGTTCAAAAACACTAAACATATTGAAAAATTATTTTGAAAAACTATAAAGGTGATCACTTGAGGGACTTCAAATCTGTCACGACTAAGATAAACCATGTGAACCCAATAGTAGCTTTGTATTTGAGCAATATTGGTTATGAAAAATTGGAATACCCTCAGGTATGCTTCAGGGGTAATTATGTCTTTTAACCCTATTTTGAGGTATTTCCCATTTTAAGTATATATATATTTTCACATGTATATATGTGTTTTTATAAATAACTATATAGATATATAATTACAAAAAGAAAAAGAAAAAGAAAAAGAGAAAGAGATAAAGTGAAAGAGATAAAGATGTAAATAAAAAAAAAAAAGAAAAGACAAAAACAATAAAAGGAAGCTTCAAGTGTTTTCTATCATCTTCTCCCATAAAACTTCAGCAGCCAGCCCCTTAATGCTTGTTTTCTTCATTTTTTAGAAGGAAAGTGGATGATTTGAAGAGTTTGAAAGGAGAGTAAGGAAAGAAAAGAAGAAGAAACACTTTTGGAGCTTGGTAACCAAAAGATCTCTTTCTTTTTCCCTCTTCCTATGTTTATATATATTGAATTCATGTCATATGAATATGTTAGTATGTTTTGGTGTTGATTTAAGGTGATTTTGGTGATAAAGGAAACAAAACAAGGAGGAGTGAGTCAACTTGCAAAGATTGGCTTGAAACAAGGTAAGGGGTATCATCATTGATATGTTGTATGTTTTAGGCTTTTGGTTCCTTGGATCTATGTTATAAATGATGATTTTGAAGTTGATAAATGTTGTTTTACCATTTGGGGTGTCTATGTGTGTGATTTTGTTGATGGCAGAGAGTTGGATAATATTTATAGTTTTGCCACTAATTTCATCCCATGTTTTGGTTATCTTTTCTGATGAATCATGAGTGTTATTATAGCTTGTTAGAAAGATCTTTGAATCCTCTTTCCAATGATATATAGTTTGTATGAAGTAGAGATCATTTGGACTGTTAAATATTATATGAACCAAAAGGACTATTTTACCAAATAAACAGTGAAGACAGTTTTTGCCACTGATTTCATCCTACGTTTTAACTATCTTATCTAATGATTTATGAATGCTATTATATCTTGTTGGAAAACTCTTTGAATTCTCTTTTTATTGATATATAGCTTATATGAATTGGGGATCATTTAGACTATTAAATATTGTATGAACCACTAGGACTACTTTACCAAATAAACAAAGGAGATAGTTTTTGCCACTGATTTCATCTCACGTTTTGACTGCCTTATCTAATGAATTATGAGTGCTATTATAGCTTGTTGGAAAGCTCTTTGAATCCTCTTTTCAACAATATATAGCTTGTGTAAATTAGAAACTGTTTGGACTATGAAATTATATGAAAAGGAAGGCTACCCTGTCAAATGAATAGGGTTATAAATAGTATTTCATAGTTTTGGAAAGGAAAAGAAAGGAAAAGAAAGGAAAGAAAGGAGAGAAAAAGAAAAGAAGAAGAAAAGCAAGAAAAGAAATTTGGGGCTCAAGATTCAAGGGTCATCCCAAGAGTATGGTCTGGTGAGTTAGAATAGATTTAGATGAAAGCAAAATTAGTAAGATATAAGGCCCGCATGCATGCTATGAACTATGAGAGGGCACTTTACACTACACTGCCTGTAGTAGGACATAGACCCCTAGTAGAGTCCGCTCGCAGTAGAGTAGACTCGTAGTAGAGCTCAATTCAGATTCAGAAATGGTGTAGTAAGAGAAAGGAAGAGAGCTCGAGCTTAGAAAAGTGCCAAATCTCAATAGTCAGCTTTCAAAAAGTATCAAATAAACACCAGATGGGACAAAGTATGACCCAAATAGTCAAGCATGAACTAGATTATACCTTCAATTTCTTATGGGGGTTTATGAGTAAGGTTGAGTCCTGAGAGTGAGTTAGAACGGGAAATGAGATAGTTTACTTAATTCTTTCCCCTTATTGAGTGTTCTTATCTCTCACTTCCTTTTCTTTCATGATTGCAAGTATAGGTGATCGAGGTAGCTGCAAGACAAGGTCAGGTCAGCGTAGGTAGATCCGATTAGAGCAGATTATCTCTGGTTTATATTACATGCATACAGTGGCATGTTCTTATCGACTTTTGACCTTTTTAAGATGATGGTACAACTGTTTATGATTACTTTACGTATTCAGATGCTTTCAAATGAGTTTTCATATGAGTATATATATCTTTTGTTTGCTTTTAGATTTTCAATTTTTTTAGAATAATTTCTAAACACTTTTAGTGATGCGTTCATGTTAAAGTATTTTAAAAGAAAAAAATAAACGCTTCGGATATTAATTCATAACATTTCTCCTTTGATAGGTAATACTTCTAGGGAGGGATGTTACAAAAATAGGCCCACACCTATTTTGGAAGATGACGATATAACATCATGACAACCAATATTGTTGGGTCCTTCAATGTTTTGAAGTTGATTTGATCGTCCATCAAGCCATGCAAAGATACTATCACAAAGAGAAGAAGTCTAACCACAAAACTATAATTGAGCCACACCTGAAATAATTATCCCAATCCAGCTTCTGTTCCCTTTGTGGGGTCATCTTGCTCATCAGGTCGCAGTAAAGGACGCAGATTAGGTGGTCATATCGATGAGGCATCTAATTTGACGAATTAGAATATCATGGTATTTGACATACTTGATTTCTTATGATTTGTTGTTTCTTTTTTGAATTTCATACATCTGAATGTCATTATGAATTATTTTTTTCAATTTATAATAATCACATTTATGCATTTTCTTTTTTTTTTTTTCAGGTTGTTGCTGGCCTGAAGGCATTGTTTAGTTGTGTAGAGGAAACAGTTACTATTTTGTTAATGTATTTTGTTAGTTGTATTTAAGACACTCATGAAATTAAGTAAATGAAGTAAAATAAAATAACATTGTATTTGGAAGGAAATAAAGGAAATGAAATAACATCGACATATGTTAAAAGAAGGAAATGAAATAACATAACATCGACTTTGCATCGTAATGAAGCCATTAATGAAAGCAAGTAAATTAAGTCTGTAACCTTTGCACGTGAACCAATTATTAAGAGAATTCCTCCAGGTCTGCATAAATAACGAAAAGTTTAAATTAATTAACAACTTTCCAAAAAGAAACAACATTATTTGTAAGCAAAAGAGATATTGTTTCTTATTGAATGCCCTTCTTTGGTATATTGACACATGGTTGTGTGTCTCCTTAGTAATTGTGAGTGTGTGGACATGAAGTTGAAGTTGCGATTATGTGCGAGGTACTCAATAAACAAAGACATAAAAATACCACAATCCACTGAACCCGGATCCTATTTTGGCACATCTCATACATACCTAAATTTAATCACTCAGGTTTTATGTGGTGGTGGGATACTTAATCTTGTTTGATAATAATTGCTAGCTAATATAATGTGAGTTAGACACTTATATGGTCCCATAAACCTCTTGAAAATCGTTTTACTCGTGGTATATGATACATAGTCATATACATACAAAGTTTATGAGATCAAATCAAACACACCACATACCTAGTGTTAGTTCTCAAAGTTGATAGGGAATAATACCTAAGATGTAAATGTAGTTATATAATGAAATTAAATTAAATAAGTGAATGTACTAAAAATTAATTTTAACTAATATTCTTTAACCACCTTATCAACTCTACTCCATAGTCAAAAAAATTCATTGGGCGAAGTGGGGGAGATGTCCTCGATTTGATTAATGAAAAACGATGGCTACTCCATAGTTGATCCCATACCACCAAACTTTGTACATATGCCAACAAGTTTATAACAAATTAGGTTGGCAGTGTTGTCTAATTGTTGTTTGGAAATGTTTTACGAAGGCCCCCAAAGAAAGCTTTAACATGTTATATTATAGCAGAAAATAGTTAACATCAACAATTGCATAAATAATAAAAAAAATAAATGAAAACTCTTTTTACCGTGTCTTCAAGCCAATGCCTTACTATCAGCAATGGGGTCCATCATTCACCTTTGGAGAAGGATTCAGTTATATTGCTAGGGCTTGGAAATAGGACATGTTTGAGAGAATTGTTAGGTGTCATTAAGTACCAATTATTGAATGATTTGTTTGCTTGGACCAATATTGTGTTTAAAGGGTTGAACTCTTCCGTTAGCACATTCTTTCGTATCTTGGTCGGTTTTGTGAAAGGACTAATCAATTGTCTGCCTTTTCTCAAAACACAACTAAATATTGATTACTTCGATTGTGTTAGAGTCTTGCTTACGTTTCTCTATGGGGGTTTATCATCATGTGGCATATTAGCTTTAGTGGGACCTCCACTTTCTCATTCACATCAACCTAAGCAAATTAACACATATGTGTCATTGCATATTCACACATATAGAAAAAACACATCTTATTGGAGAGAAAAAACCATAAACCTACACCGATGGTGAGCTCTAAGCACATGACTCCTCAAATGCTTTCATGCGATATAACATGAATGCTTGAAAATCTTGCATCTCACTGCACAATTGTTGTATCTCCCCCCACATCATCCCAACATGTTGGTCAAGTTATTGTTGCATTTAAAGGCTAGTCATGGAAGCTTGTTGGGATAGGAGCTATTGGAGACGATCTTTCGATACACCACTATATGCTACACATGAAATTAGTGTCTAACGAGGTCAACTTATAAGACACTAGAGGTATGATGCCTGAGAGATTAACATATATGGTGGGGACATCCATATGTGTGAGAATGTGCTTGAAATATTGGTGTGAGATCCCCGTGATGTGGACGCCTGCATGAGGGGGGCCTGAATAAGGAAGGGGGATGACATGGGCATATACGGGGTCTACACACCATGAGAAGATGATTGACAAGAAACATGATGTCCCGAAGTAGCATGCAAATTGTTAATCGATTCTATGGACTCCTCATCAGATGACATTGCAGATGACATTTCTCCCGTGAACTCTAACGCCCTAATATACCACTTTGTCTCCTAATCAAGGAGTGTTGGACGCAATCAACTGTAATGAGATCTTGAAACAAACAAAATAAAACTTTATTGTCAGTTAACAAAACATATCATTATATTATATTATATCCGTTAACAAAACTTTATTGTAAGTTCCACTTACTAGAGATGTGTCTATAATTGCTTCAACATCATGCCATGTCGAAAGGAAAAGGGTTTTCCATTTAAGCATCATGGGACATAGTCATTTATGATCACTAGCAAAGTGGCGATAGGTTGCTCACAGTCTTATAAATCCAAAACTGCATTAAAAAAGGATATTAAGTTAATTAGAATTAATGATAACACGTAAGTCGATTATTTGCTAGAATGGTAAAATGTTAGTTACCTAGAATGCAATGGGAAAACCTATAACCGGGTAATTGATAATGGGGGGTGGCCTTATGTATGCGTCATACTTCTGCAGGTAGTACTCATATCTTCAATTTATACCTCGCCACATAGAGTCTATTGTCTTAATGAATGATAACACACCTCATAGATACCGACTAAATGTATCTAGATTGTTGGCGAGATGCAACATTTGATTAGATACCATATTCCTATTATCTGCCCCCAAAAGGAAGGAATACGTTAAATACAAAATGACAAACTTTATGACATTCTTATCATTGTCACCAAAATTTGTTAATCAACTACTCCCTCGATGTCTTGATATTGTAAAGATCTATTAAGTCTTAGGAAGTATTGTAGCATTAATCTAGGAGTTCCTGAGCAATTCATATAGTGTGAAACATCTATGTCATCTCCAAATAAAAAACTAGTGACAAGTGCAAACTCTATTGGCTCGAAATGTACTTTCATTCTGTTTATTTAGAACCATAGTTCTCTATCATGTTGCTTTTGTTTAATTAGGCAGAAAAACACAGCATGTATTAGAATGACACTAAAGTGAGTCTCTCCAAACCCAAAAATGGGCCAAAATAGGTGGTTCAAAATATCTCTCATTGAGTCATTGTCAATTTATAGTTTATGACACCAACAACATTCATCTTCATTTAAACGGTCATTTGCGCAATAAATTTATACGCTTTATAAAACATGTATGCTGCCTCTTGGATATTGATCCGGTGTTCCTACAATACAAATGGAAAACAAGTGAAAGAAAAACAAATACTACAAATTTTCACTGACTAGTGACTTTTCTTTTTTATCTTTATTTTCTTATTTATTTTTTTATCAACATTACTAAAAAAACTAAAAAAATCGAAATTGAATAATTGAATATTAAATAATAAATAAATAATATAAATAGGTAAAAGAAGTCGAAAAACATAAGTAAAAGGATAGGATTACCTACTGAGCGATATCTACGTGGATATCGCCTAGTAGGTGATATCCTATCCAGTATTGCCTAATAAGAGGCGATATTTAGATATCCCTCTATTTTGAAAAACTTTTCTAAATCAACTCCTCAAATCAGCAAAAATCAAATTAAAATTAATTGTCATACACTCAAACTACATATCAACACAACAAAAATCCCCTTTTGTATCTATTTATACACTAACACCAAAAACCAAAATTTATAATACATCAACAAAACTGCAGCAAACGAATCTAAGTAGAAAACATTAACTCACAAAACTCGGCATGTCATTCTTCCTTAATTGGTTAGATTCAGATGACGACGTCAGTGGATGGATCGTTCGATCTCATGGGCATTGGTGGTAGAGTGTTTGTTGTTAGTGTTGGTTCTTCTCGTTAGTGTAGGTGTCTGCATCGACTGCTTCTTCTTCTTCACCGTGAAGACTTTGAATATTTGGTGGAGCCTTGGAAAGGAGAAGAAAATCTTTCAATTAATTTGGTGAGGGATAAGATGTTTTAATTAATTTGGGGAAGATGAATAGTCATGTGTTTTTATCGAAATTTTTCTGTTTTGTAGAAGGGAATCACTTATACAATTCTTTTATGTAAGCAATATAATCTTATAGTATTCATTCTTTTCTCATCATAAAGGTATTTTCGAAACTATATACTATTTATGATATATTTGTTATAGGTATAAAAAATATGATAAAAATGTATAAACGGTCCAGAATGTGGTAGTTTTTTGTTTTCGTATCCCTAAACATGAATGGGGTTGGATAGGGCGGCGCACTGAAAAATAAACGTACACGTCCTTAAAACGTAGCGTTTTGTTTCCTAAACCCACAAAAACCTTCATACTGAATGCTTGGATAAAGTTCTACATTTTCTCGCACTTTCCCGCACAAGAAAGTGAGGGAAAGAAAATCAATTTTGATAAGTTATATGAAAATTACAGGTTTAGAAATATAGAAATGCTGTCTCAGCTCTCAAAACCGCTCGATTCAATTTATCTCCCGAAACACATCCCCTCCTCCCATCTCCATAAACACGTTTTCAGAGCCAAATTAACCTCCAGAAAGACCGCCTCCTTTCTTACACTTAACTGCAAAAACCTCACAATCACTGCTTGTAAAGCTTCCAGTTCTTCTAATTCAGTTGCCTCCACGTCATCCAGAAGTTCGGAAGAAGATGCCGAGTCCACTCAACTATTCCAGGTTCTCACTTTCATTTTTTTAAAGCTATTCTTATTTCAAATTTGCTGCCGGAAACGAATCAGTGCCGGTAACCTACTGGTGGCCTGTTGATTACGTGCTTTTAGCTAGAAATGGATGCTTATTGTTACTCGTGTCATGTTGGAGGTCTTTACTGTGCTCGGTAATGTTGCGGGATTAAAATTCTGCAATGGTTAAAAATTGAACGCAATTACACCTGTCCCACATATATATAGGGACTGCTATTGGTTAAATGTTTTGATAATAGGTTTAGATTTTTAATTTTGTGCTCTTTTGCTATATGTTTTGGTGGTTTATGGATGTTTATTGTTTATTGTTTTGTTTTGAACTTTTAAAAAACTTGTGCTTGATCATTTTTCAGAAGTTGAAGGAAGCTGAGAGGCAGCGGATTGGTAAGTTGGAGGAATTGGATAGAAAGGCCAATGTGCAGTTGGAGAGGCAGCTTGTGATGGCTTCTAATTGGAGCAGAGCATTATTAGGTATACGTGGAAAGCTGAAGGGAACAGAGTGGGACCCTGAGAACTCCCACAGGATTCACTTCAGTGATTTTTTGAAACTTCTTGACTCCAATAATGTACAATTTATGGAGTACTCAAATTACGGTCAAACTGTATCAGGTAGGGGTTTGTGCTTGATAAAATATTTAGTTCAACTATACTTCTGGTTGTTTATGATTAACTGTTATTTCTATTTTCGAGCTTTTTCCTCTGTTGTTCCTAGCATTTAGTATATAGCAACTGAACAATGTACCTTATGTGACTATATATATAAAGTTCTAGATGAGTAGTTTGGTATAGATTGGCCTTTTAAGAATGATTAAAAGTTAAGGAGGTGGTAACAGAAAGAGCCATTTAACAACATCTCTTAAGCATCCACATGATGGTTAAGCTGTTGAATGTGCATATCATCAATGTGTGTATCTGTATGTTCATAATCAGCTGTCAAATTTTAATCTTAAATTCCAAGTACAGCCAAAATGATGATCAACATAAAACTTGGATTAACTTAGCAGTTGTCTTCTTATTGCACTGGAATTATCACCTCTTTCATTCAAATTTGAGATTCATGTTTAATTGAGAGTTTTGGCCAAATTTTGACTAGAGTGTACGGTAGCATCTGCATTTGTTAATCTTGTCGATCTTAATCTGTTTATAGCAAGTGGATTTGTCAGCGCTAAGCATGGATGGCCACATTGAGGTGTGTAGCTAAGTTAAGGAGTGGCTGCAATAAATAATTAATGAAATTGCATTTGAAGGATGTTGATCTGCACTACCACATATATGGTTCATTTTTGTTGCTGTAAACAAAGCTAAAGTTGGATCATGGCTATTGATTTACCGATGTGGTTGGACATAACAATGTAACAGAAATTGCCAGACAACTGTCCTAACAACGATATGAATTATAATATTGGACTTGCTAAGAAAAAGCAGAGGAAATTATTATCCCTCTCTCTAGTGGATTCTTGTGTGCTTACTTTAATAAGTTCTGTAGAATGGGTTTAAATCTGTCAGCTTGGAACTGCATTTAACTAATGAAAGTTGAGGACCTCTGAATCCAATAGATCTTGCCAAGTGGTGAAAATTCAATTCTTTAGATTCAGTTGCTTTTCATTTAACGTCTCTGAATATTTCAACTCAAATCTGATGTCTAAATGTACAGTGATTCTGCCATACTATAAGGATGATAACATGAAAGGAGAAAAGGGGAATCCAGAGAAGGAAATTATTTATCGGCGCCATGTAGTGGACCATATGCCCATTGATTCTTGGAATGATATTTGGGAAAAGCTGCACCACCAAGTAGTAAACATTGATATTATTAATGTTGACCCTGTACATGCAGAAGTCTACTCCACTTTTGCAACTGCAGTGATATGGTCCATGCGACTTGTGCTTGCTGTTGGACTATATGTATGGCTTGACAATATGATGAGGCCAATCTATGCAAAGTTAATACCCTGTGATTTGGGGACTCCAAGCAAAAATATTAGGGAGCCGCTTAAGCGCCGTGCACTTGGATCATTAGGGAAGAGTAGGTAAGTAAATAAGTTTTTTAGTTGCTTCTAGGTACTTTTTCTTATTTTATCTTTTATTTATTAACTGGTTGATCTCATTCATTTTGCAAGTGGTCGCTATCAATTTCAAGTAGGGAAAAATTGTAAACTGAGCCACATAGAATGATCATTTCAATTCCTTGTTACCTTGATGTCAAAACATGATGCATTGTACAGCTGTGAATTTGTTGTAGGTATGGCCATAGAGAGAAACTCCGAAAGCTGGTCCCTTTTGGGCTAAGGCATTACCTTGTAGAGTAAATTTCATGACACAATGTTTATGCTTTTGGTCATGAGACTGGCTTGATGTTTTTAGATGTGTTTTTGGTCATGACCTGACATCAATGCCTATTTGTCCTACATGATTAATTTTTCAGAGAGAATTACATGTGTCGTTTGTGTCTTATTTGAGTTTGATCATATCTTCCATTTGTCTTGTGAAAGCGTTGTCACATGCAGTGCGATTGATATCTTGTTATATTTTTTGGAATAATTTTATTCAAAGTCTTTAAAATTTCATATTAAAAAAGAAGAAAATAAAAAGCTTCTAAAGTTTAATCCCAGTTGAGACTAGTGACAAAATGGTTTTGGAGTTGCATGGTCTTGTCTTGTGAGATTGTACAACTGCGTATTGCCAATGTTAGATTTTTATCTTGTCAAGATAGCAGGAGTGAATTCAGCTAACACTGATTTTGGGATCTAATTTTTGCTTTCTTTCCTCCAGGGCAAAGTTTATATCAGCGGAAGAAACTACTGGTGTTACCTTTGATGATTTTGCTGGTCAGGAGTATATAAAGAGGGAACTGCAAGAAATTGTACGGATTTTAAAAAATGATGAAGAGTTCCAGAACAAAGGTATTTATTGCCCAAAAGGTGTCCTTCTCCATGGGCCTCCTGGAACCGGTAAAACACTGCTGGCTAAAGCTATTGCTGGTGAAGCAGGGGTACCATTTTTTGCTGCTAACGGAACTGATTTTGTGGAGGTGGGAGTTGATTCTCTCTGAAACATTAAACCTCTATATATATATATATATAGAGAGAGAGAGAGAGAGAGAGAGAGAGAGAGAGAAGATAAGTGGCTTTAAATGATAACATTGCTTCTTGACATCAAAAAATTTCCTGGAACAAGAAATCAGCACATTGATCCTTCATATTACTATAAAACCCTGTGTTATTAATCCCTTAATATTAACAGAATTTCTCTTGCCAGATGTTTGTGGGCGTGGCAGCATCACGTGTAAAAGATCTTTTTTCTAGTGCCAGATCATTTGCACCTTCCATAATTTTCATTGATGAGATTGATGCAATTGGTAGCAAGCGTGGTGGACCTGATATTGGTGGGGTAAGATACATGTCATGTTTCTTGCTTAAACTGGAAAACGACTTTTGATTCTCAACCAACCCCTTTATTCCCACAGATAAGAAAATATGATTCAGCACTCTTTCTTGCATTTTCACTTTTCCATAGTTAGCAAAGTTTGCCATTGATTGATCAAATGGTTACTACTATTAGAGCCCTACTATTTATGTTGCATTGAAATTGCAAACTGTAATTTATTGAAAAAAAATGGTATAGATGTTTGTATCATTGCATATATAATCAGTATCATTGATGGTACCATTTTGTGCTGGAGTTTCAGCAGAAGTCACGAAATTATTTATCCTGTCCAAAGCAGAAATATCATTTCCTCTATGATTTTCACTGAAGTCATTTTGTTTGTAACTTTCATGAGACTTTAATGCAAGCCAGAATGATAAATCTTTTTGATGCCATGTTAGATCATCTTGCTTCTGATGCATTGTGCTTATGATTTGTTCATATAGGGTGGTGCAGAAAGGGAACAAGGGCTGCTTCAGATATTGACTGAAATGGATGGGTTTAAAGTTTCTACATCACAGGTATGCTTTCACATATTCCATCAGATTGAATGCTTTTTCTTTTTTACGACTTTTTTGAACCCTTCTGATTTCACTAGTATGCCCTGTTAGGTACTAGTTATTGGTGCAACCAATAGACTGGATATCCTTGATCCTGCTCTACTGAGAAAGGGTCGTTTTGACAAGATTATACGGGTTGGTTTGCCATCGAAAGACGGTAGATTTGCCATATTGAAGGTATTTTGCTTAATGTTTTAGCATTAATGAATACTAGATTTCTCCTGCCTGTATTTATTGAAAAATTTATTTCTGTTGGTAACAAGGTGCATGCTAGAAATAAATTTTTTCATTCAGAAGAGGAAAAATATGCTCTATTGCAAGAAATTGCTGAAAAAACAGAAGATTTTACGGGGGCGGAGCTGCAAAACATACTGTAAGTAGTGCTTCATATTGACTTTGGTGAGTCAACACCCCAAATGAGACACTCATCATTGCTAAACTGACTGCCAGGAATGAAGCTGGAATTTTGACCGCCAGGAAGGATTTAGACTACATAGGACGGGAAGAGCTTTTAGAAGCTTTGAAACGGGTTAGTGTTCAATACCTTGTATTATGTGAGATAAAACTGTCTCATTGTTAATGTTGAAGTCTGATTTTTGCTCCTTATTCTTTTCATCATTTTAGCAAAAGGGCACATTTGAAACAGGTCAAGAAGACAGTACTGATATTCCAGAAGAATTGAAATTGAGATTGGCATATAGAGAAGCAAGTGTAGCTATTCTTGCATGCTACTTTCCAGATCCTTTCCGCCCTTTTGTAGAGGTAAGTAAAATTATGTATAAGCTGTTCTTGTGGCATCTTTACTTGTGTTAACTATTTTTTTTATTTTTCTTTCACAGACGGATATAAAGTCCATTCATAGCCAGCCAAACATGCGCTATGTAGAAACTTCTGGAAAAGTTTACTCAAAAAAATCAGATTATATGAATGCTATAGTCCGGGCATGTGCTCGTAAGTTGGAAAACTCCTTTTTCTTTTTCTACAACATTTTCACTAGTGCTTTTTATGCTAGTTTTGTTCTGTATTTGAAGTCTTGATTGTCAAAGGATTCCATTCTTTGTATTTTTTACAAGTACTTATATGTATAAATTATTAATAAATTGTCTTATGTACAGCCTACATTTGGATGAATATCTATACAACCTACAAACAAAGTCTTTAAGCCATTGATCTTTCATGTAAGAAAATTTGACAAAAGCAATGTCTCATTAACACAAACTCCTTTAAAGGTTTACTTTTTTGCTGAGTGACGTCTGTGTAGTATGTACTTGAAATTAATCTTGGTTAAAGTGGAGTAAATGTGTTTTCTATCTTTCTCTTTTTCCGGTTTTGTTTAATTAATAAATTAATATGACTTATTTGTAGCTAGAGTAATTGAGGAAGAGATGTTTGGGGTTGACAACATGTGTTGGATCTCTGCAAAGGCTACACTAGAAGCTTCACGGCTTGCAGAATTGTTGATTTTGCAAACTGGGATGACAGCATTTGGGAAGGCATACTATAGGAATCAAAGTGATCTTGTGCCAAATGTGTGTCTTCTTGATGTGTTAAACCTCTATCTATCCTGGTATTAAGTTCAATGAAAGGCTCATCTAAATATCACTGTTATATTTATAGTTTTGTTTGTTTGTGACAGCTTGCAGCCAAACTTGAAGCTCTTCGAGATGAATTCATGCGTTTTGCCATGGAAAAATGTGCATCTGTGTTGAGAGAAAATCATTCAGCTGTGGAGACCATTACAGGTCATATTGATTGATTGACTTATTTCATTAAATTATTCTATTAATTAAGCCACTCTCAACATGCAATTGTAATGTGAAGTTATGAGTTTATGAACTATTATTTCACACTGAGGGCAAAGTATTTTACTGGTTGTCTTGTAGATATTTTACTTGAAAAGGCAGAGATCAAAGCCAAGGAAATTTGGTACATATACAAAACGTCGCCTAGAATACCTCAGGTAGTTCCTTGACCCATGGAGAAAAAGTTTGAAGGGCTTTGAAAGAAATGAACTTTTATGATGCATTTAGACATTCGGTGTGTTCTTGTCTATTGAAATTCTGGCCTTTGATGTTGAATTTTTTTTCCAAAAGACTTGCTCACTGGATTTTGTTCGGTTATTATATTAGATATTTGTTATTGCTTGTTGGAGGTATAGTGATGTTGAATATGAGGGTTGTTTCTATAGAAGTTTGGGGAGTTCTCCAGTTTCTGCTAAAGCTAAGTGGAAATTTTATGTGCATGATAGACCTAAAAGAAATATGTCACTGGAATTTCTTAAATGAAATAAAATATCACATTGAATGTTTGGAAGAAAACATTATAATTTTGAGCACATTATAGTACATTTTCTGTGGGTGGTGAACATTTATCGGTTTATTATTCATTTCATCTATGTTATTGATTGTGCAAACATTTTTGAATCTCTTGTTCTGTTGCTTGTTTTCAGCCTCCTGTAAATCTGGTTGACGAATATGGAGCCCTAATTTATGCTGGTCGGTGGGGAATTCATGGGATCTCACTGCCCGGAAGGGTAACGTTTGCACCAGGAAATGTTGGGTTTTCGACATTTGGTGCACCACGCCCAATGGAGGTGAGTGAAGTCACTACCCAAGTTTTGCTCCTGTATCTCCTCTTCCCATGTGTGTTTTTCTGCAATCAATTCTAAGTTTGTTCTTAAATATTTTCTCCTTCTTTTTGCAGACCCAAGTTGTAAGTGATGAAACCTGGAAGCTGATTGATAGTATTTGGGAAAAAAGGGTTCAAGAAATTAGATCAGAAGCTTCAATGGAGATTGAAGAAGATAAGTCGAAGCCAGAACTCTTGATGGCAAGTCATTTTATGTAAAAAAACAAGGTCTTTCTATCTTCCAGGTTCTTATTGCAATTTATATACATACAAATTGAAGTTGTTGGATTATTCTACTAATGCACTTGTATAAGGTCACTGTATAATTGCAAAAAATTTTAATGTTTAGATTTTTATGCTTACAGGTTTTTGAAGTGCTAAGTTATATGCAATTATCATTGTGTTGGGTTGGTAGGACAGATACTTAAGGAAAGACAATTATTAAGTTAAGTAGAAAATGGTGTTGGACATGTATAATAATATATTATCTAACAAAATATGTGTAGTGAGATAAGGCTAGTCCGAGTAAAAAGAGTGTAATGCAAATTTGTCTGATAATAGACTTTAGTATTTAGAAAGTTTTTCAACCATGAGGTCATTATTCTTGGTGACTGTAATTAATTTTTAATATATCTTTCTTTCTTTGCTATGGATATCAATTACTTGTTTGGACAATTGTCTCATAGGTTGATTTAGTTGTATTAATTTAAAGGAAGATATATGTCTCCTTTCCTTAGTGATCAAATCATGTTTAAGTCTGGTTTTAAATCTTTTTTTGGGTTTTATGTCTGTTTTGGTTGTAGCTTATAATTTTGAAATCTTTATAAATATGAATCTGTTTTGGTTCTATCTGACAATTTTGAAGACTCTATAAAAATATTCATGCAATTCTTTGAAAATTTGAAAACCTGACAATTACACTTTGCCTGAAGGATTTTCAGGCACACAAGAGTAACTAAACCTTCAAACTCTGTAAGCAGCAGGTGGCTAATTAAATTGCTCAAATTGACGGCTGATAATGTGATATGAATAAAAGTCAAAAAGCAAATAAAAAAGACATAAATTTTTAATGTCTACGTTCATGGTATAACTATATATTTATTACCTATAGTATACAGGATAGATAAAAGAAAAGAGATAGTGCCTATTGTCTGTGTACTATTTTTTATAATTATGTATTTTAAAGGGGGTTGGTTGTCTTTTTAGCCAGAGTAAACAAAGACATAATTTAATTGAATCAAACACTTCTAGAAAAATAAAAAACATTGTAAAAGATCTAAAATCATAACAAAAATTTAACTAGATCTTGAAGAGCAAGACAGTGGGATCAATGTCTTCCGGCAGACTTCTGCCAGGAGGAAACTTGGGAAGAAGACTAGCAATATGTCTACCATTCTCCAAATAAGAGGTATACTTTAAGATCAGTCCTAGACGTTGTGCATCAACTTCCTCAATTGGGTTAGAAGTGATGTTTTGATTCCCTCCCTTACTACTGATGAAGTTCTTTAGTGACTTCTTGAAGCACCAGGTTCCAGTTTTTATATTGAAATGGTACAAGCTCTGAAATCTCTGCCCATAAATTGCAATAAACTCTAATGCAGCTACAATGAACTCGAATTCCTCATTTGACATGTAGTATGGGAAGCTAATTCTCGTCCAACCCGGTTTCACTCCGATGTAACCCTACAATTATTTTAATTAGTTTTTAGAAAATTATATTATATAAATCATTAACAAAAAAAAATAGCTGGAAGAAGGTATAATTTACCTTTTGTATGGCAGAACGGATTTTAAGCGATTGAGTCTCGTCAATATTGAGCAGGTTGTGTCCATAGGGTCCGGCACAGGCGCAGCCGCCGCGAGCTTGGATTCCAAACAAGTCATTGAAGAGTGTTGCTACAAAACCTCCATGGAGAGGCTTATCCCTTTCAACTTTAATGTTTCCGAGGGAGGTGGAATATATGAGAAAGGATAATATAGCTTGTCTCTTGGCGGTTATGTTTCCTAAAACCTTAATGTTTGGGTTGGGAAGAAGCCTCTCTAGAGCTCTTTCCATGTACATAGCTTCCTGCTTCTCAATCACTTCATAACCAATATATTCTTTCACCGAAAACGCCAATGCAGCTCTAATCGTTTGAACTATTTGAGGAGTTCCAGCGTTTTCTCGCTCCTCTGTTTCATCCAAATACAATGTGTCCTGCCATGAAATGGTGAAAGTACCTTAAAATTACATCCCCACCACAAAATGAACATTAGAATAAGAGGCTACTTACTGCCTCATTGAAGCCATTGACATATTGTACAGTCCCGCCTCCACAGGTTGATGGAGGAGAAGATGCAAGCCCATAAAGACCCTCACTCATCAGAAGGATGCCGGCACTTCCCGGACCCCCAAGGAATTTATGTGGACTCAGGAACACAGCATCATACCCATCAATCTCTCCTGACCTCATGTCTATCTCCACATAGGGACCACTGCATCTTATGATAAAATATGTTAGAATTAATTAACATATTCTCCTGATTTTAAACATCTCATAACGCCTTACCTGGCAGCAAAATCAAAGCAAGCAAAGCCGCCGTGCTGGTGAAGAAGTCTAGAGATCGCTCTTGTATCAGAATAAATTCCTGTGACATTACTGCAAGCAGAGAAAGAACCCAAAATTGGGCGGCTGCTATTTTTATACAGCTCTAGTTGCAGTCTCAGCTCTTCAAGGTTTATTAAGCCATTATCATCAAGACCAATCTCAATAACTTCAGCCAAGCTCTGTCGCCATGAAAGGATATTGGAGTGATGCTCATAAGGCCCAACAAAAACCACCCATCTTTCTTCATTACTTAGGCATTTTATGAACCTTTCTCTCATGATTGGTGTCACTGCAATCCCCATAACCTCTTGTAACCTTTTAATGGCAGCTGTTGTGCCTGATCCACAATATATTATCGCGTAATCTTGCCCGCCACCTAAGCATCTCTTGATGTAGTAAGATGCTTCATGCAGCATTTTCGTTGTCCGGTAACCCACAAAACTGTCGCCGGTGTGAGTGTTCCCTATACACAGGAGAGACCTTACGTAAAATTGCGAAGAGGAGAAATATTTTACGGTATTTGCATCATTGAAGCTGAGCCCTTTTTTTATTCTTTTTGACAATTGAAGTTAGCAAGTAACAGATTTCACAATGTTCATCATGTGTATGGTGCGAAACAAATTAAAAATACAAGAACTCCTAGATATGAACATCTGCATTTTTTTAAAATATGCAAATCCTCATTAATATATGCTTATTATGATGATTATGAGCTTACCATAGAAGGGAAGAACATTGTTGATGATATAATCTTCGATATAATGGAGAGAGCGTCCTGAGGCAGTGTGATCTGCGTAAGTGAGTCTACGTTTTCCGAAAGGGGAATCGAATTCCATATCGCCACCAATGATTTGAGAGCGCAGCCAGCAAAGTTTTTTCTCCGAAGAATCGCTAATTGGCACGCCCATCTCTGGAATCCTGAAAGATTCAGGGTGATGGCAGGGATCTTTTTCTGACTGTGGGCTACTATTGGCAGGAGAAATGGAACTGCTGCTACTTCTAGCATTGTCATTTTGAGGGCTTGCGTTTTGGCCACTAGGAGACTCTCCCAACATAATAACTTGCTCAAGCTTCATGAAAATTAAACAAGAAAAAACTTTTAAGAATCAATTAATGCATGCTTTAAGTTAAAGATGAAGAAGTGGGAATGTTTATAAATAAAAAGGGGATTTACAATGGGTACGAAGAGGAAACATGAAGCTAAAGCACATTATATTTTAATTCAGGTAGCTTTAATTCTCTATCTTTGAAATTGAAAAGAATGATGGAAGATGAGCAGAAAATGAAGACCAAGTGGGATTTACACGATACAGGTTGTGGATATTGAACAATCTTTGTCCTCGTATTTGTTGGTTTTGATTTGATTTCCATGTGTTGACTAATTAATTAATAAAAGAGTAGAGTAAGTAGAGGTCAAAAACTATGGCCTCCAGTCACAGGAATCAGCTGTACTCATTTCTATTTCTAATGGGCCAGCTTGATTTTCCTAGAAAACCTTGGGCATCACTTTATCCTTTTGATATTTTTTTAATTATAATTTTTCAGATCTTATACTTTTTACTTTATATAAATTCTAGGGGATAGAAAAACAGTTAACTCTCTTCATAATTAATTAATGTCTAAATGAAAAAATAATAATAATAAAAAGAAATGTTATCCACGCGATGACATGCACATATACATTAAGACCATAAATTTGATTCATTAATTTGTCTTGCAGGAATTGCAAGTGCTTTCTAATTGTAAAAACGTGATTTGGACATTCTTTAATAGAAACCCTTAAAATGTTTCAGTGTGCCTTATTATTATTAGCGCATGTTCTAATTTGGGGAAATCAAATTGATTGTCCTAAACATTAGGGGTTTTGAACAAAATTACCCAATTTTCTTTGGATAAACAAAAATGCACCATTAATTTGAAATAACCAAAATGCCCCTCATATATAAACAATACCAAATCAAATCCGCACCCATTTTTTCTCTGAATTTACTGTTTTTAATTTCTAAGAATTTCGGAGGCTTCCAAGGGTTTCGACAACAGCAAAAGACTTTGGAATTTTCAACAACATTTTTTAAGTTTTTCTACTATGAAAATGACAAAGAATGTGAGTACATCGTCCATTGTTTTTTTTGAATCATTTTGATGTTTAAATTTAACCGATTAGATGAAGATTTTGAATGTTATTAATTTAGGGTTGGTTGATTTTTCCTTGTTTTGGATGAATTAGTTGAGAGCTATTGTGTTATAGTAAGTATAGATTCGTTTGTTGTTGAAATGGTAGTTTAAAAAAGAGATTTTGGTTAAAAAATGTGGATTTTTTATGTCAATGCTTCACCTCGAGGAATCCTAAGGTGGATAAGTATCCCCCAAGTTGGATCAACATCTTTTTTTAGGGGGAGGGGGGGAGGACTTTGTGATTTTTGGAACAGTAATGATCTTGAGGGGACCTCGGGGGAGGGGAAATTGCAATTTTTTGAACATTATATCTCAGATGGACCATGGGAAAGGGGGGAAATTTTTTATTTTTTAAATAGTGCAACCTGGGGGAACATGTTCTAAGGGAAAATTGTGAGTTTTTAAAACAATAGGACCCGTGGGAGGGAGGGAAATTGTTAAGGGGGCAAATTAATAGTTTTTCTCTTTTAGGATTTGTTGACATGTAGTTTTCAAATTTCACATCTGTTTTTTCTATTCCAAGGTTTTTTTCACATATAGTTTTCAAATTTTAAGTTTATTTTTTTATTTTTCTCATTCTAGGTTTCTTGACTTGTAGTTTTTGAAATTTAGATCGATTTTTCTTTTTATACAATTTTTTATGTGTAGTTTTTGAATTTCATATTAGATTTTTTTTAATTTTTCCCATTCTAAGGTTTTTCGACGTGTAATTTTTTAATTTGAGGTTTAGGGTTTTTTGATGTGTTGTTTTCATATTTCAAGTTTATTTTTTAGATTTTTCTCATTTTAAGTTTTTTCGCCATGTAGATTTTAGAATTCAGGTCTTTTTGAATTTCCTCATTTCAAGGTTTTTTGAAGTGAGTTTTCAAAATTTAGATCGGTTTTTTTAATTTTCCTCATTCTAAGGTTTTTTGATATGTAATTTTCGAATTTTAGATCAAATTTTTTTATTTTTCTTGTTATAGGGTTTTTGACCTATAGTTTTTAGATTTCAGGTTTGTTTTTTTTTAATTTTTTTCATTCTAGGGTTTTTTTAAATGTAGTTTTTGAATTTTAGATTGAATTTTTTTTATTTTTTCCATTCTAGAGTTTTTTGACGTATAGTTTTCGAATTTCAGATTCGTTTTTAAAAATTTTTCCATTCTAGGGGTTTTTCCATTCTTAAATTTTTCATCATAATAATTTATTTTTTACATAAATTTTTCCAAAGAATAAAACATGAGGACCCTAGTGGTGAATTGAGAATCCTGGATGAGGCTTGACACTTTCAGGTAAAAGTGACTTTCCATGTGCAATGAAATGTAATGTCTAAGATTAAATCCACATTGACATAGGAGCAGTTGAGGTTGTTTGAGAGGACATATTTTGGACACTTGATTTGGTTAACAAACATGAGATTTTACAAAGTGTTAGTGCACTTCTTCATATTGCAATAGTTGTATTAGGGTTTGGAGAGAAGTGAGCTTTAGGTCTAGATTAATGGGGTTGACGTGAAGTTCAGCCCATTCAAGTTTATGCTTATGATCGGGCTACCATTCACCATCATTGTATCATATATTCCACGAGGTTTCAAAGATAGGATTCAAGACATTTATTTCTAGGGATGGCAAAAAGTGGAATATTAAGATTTAGGATTCAGAGAACGGATTCGTAATAAGTCAATGGGTTTCAATCTTCTTCTTGATAGATACCATTCATATTGCTGTTTAACACACTTAATATTCCATCTCTCCATGTTTGACTTGGCCACTCTATATTGAAATCCTTTCTCAAACACATATTGAGTCACTACATCTATTAAGTGTTTTTTATTATTAAAAAGGTCACCAATTTTTACAACATTCCCCCCTCGCACTGACCCTGCACCATTTGATGTTGTTGTTGATGTTGAATGTTAAGGAGAAAAATCAGGTAGTAACTTAAATTGATCAGTTCAAACATTATCAAAAATTGGTCCAACATAATTCCCGCCTCCCTAAAGACTACTTAGATCATAGTTAATAGGTGACATCTTGTCGAAATCTAGCTCATTAAAAAGAACATCAACCATCTCGTTCCCATCAAAATCACCTTAATTTGGATCCATGAACCCATTCTTCAATAGTATACAATGCATTATTATGAAAATCTATAAGGTTTTCTTTATTAGATTCCTCTTTCGATCACCATCATCGTTGCACTTCTTTCTTTTTCTTGTTTTGCTTCAATGGGGGTACATATAACAAAAACTAAAATACATTCCCCAAAGTATCTAGATATGTCAATAAGCCCTCAACATCTTTATCATTTTCGCAAGGTAATCTAGTTCGATACCTTTTAGTTTCATGCATAGCTGAATGTTGTTTCAGATTGGATTGATACCACACTTTTCATTTAACAACTAGATAAATCTCTCAAGTGTTGTTCCGCATCGAATTTTAACCACTTTTTTATATGTTCTGATTACTTTGAATCTATTATTTTTCAAAATAAACAACAACATGACCCGTTATTTCAATAATCAATCCTACAATGACCAATATTAGAAAAGAAAACATTTAGCAGAAAAATCTACATTAACACCCTATAAAATTCATATCGAAATGCACATAAATTTTGTTATATTTATTTAGCACTCTCATATATTGTCTGATATCAAAATACCTTCTATATTTTTTTTAACGTTTGTTTAAACCCCTTATATATTGTCAAATATCAAAATGCCCCTATATTTTTCTATCACTCCTTTTATGACACAATAAAATGTAAGTATATGAAATATCGAAATGATCCCTAAATTTTATCTTATCCCATTTAAACCCTCATATTTTGTCTAATTTCAAAATAAGCCTTATATTTTCTTAACATTTTTTAAACACCCTTATACATTGTCTTATATCAATATGCCTCTAAATTTTCTTAGCATTGCATGTAACACCCTCATACATTGTCTAATAACAGCATGCCCCCTATATTTTTGTATCATTTTCTAACCCCCTCATATATTGTTAAATATCAAAATGTCTCTTATATTTTTCTAATATTCATTTTATAGCACAATTTTATGTAAGTATATAAAATATATAAACTTGATTTAACAAAAAAATTAAGTTTTCTGTTAAAATTTGTATAAATTTCTTATTATCACGAATCTATTTTTTTGATTCAAACTCACAAATATGAATTTTTTCCTTTTGAATGAATCTACATTGTCAAATATTGAATGAAACCGAAAATTTGAATAGTGTGAGAAAAGTATGAGGGCCGGGGTTTATATAAAAGTGATGAATGGTATTTTTTGATATTTTAAAATAAAAATGGGACATTTTTTGCTTATGCTCTTGAGAGGGGGGCATTTAATTTAATATCCCTCTAATTTGACTTGTCTAATTAGAAAATTAAAAGTAAAAATTAACGTGTCTGTCTAATTTGTCATATATTTATTTAGATTAATGTGTGTTCTACAAAGTCAATCCCCATAAAACGCTCCATTTTGAATTCAATCTATAATTAATCAGCTCATCAAAGTATAATTAAAATGACAGACTTGCACAAATTAAATAACATGTTTCCTCCTTACCAGGCCTTAATAAAATTTATATATAATTATAATCTTGCTTGCGATAATTAAGTCGTCGTTGTTATTTCCTTTCCTTTGTTTTTCTTTCATATATTTTTACTAAAAATCTGAAAATGCTTACCTAGCACTTGGGGTGAGTCTCCTGCGCCTGGTCATCATTCATCATGATTAAAGGGATATTAAAGCAATTGCCCTAAACATTAGGTTCTAAGGAAAATTGTCCCAAATTTTAAACATTAAGAAAAAAATACCCTATTTATCTGAAATGACTAAAATGCCCTTATATATAAACCAAAAAATTTTCATAACCCAACCAAATTTCCCTTGAATTCACTATTAGAATTTAGAGAAAAACCCAAGGCTCCCACAGTTCAATAGCCGCTTGACTTCTTTAGTTTTTTTTCAGCATTTTTTGAGTTTTTCAACTATAAAAATGACAAAGAAGGTTAGTACTTCATCTTTTGTCTTGTTTGAATCATTTTATTATTTCAGGGTTTTGTTTTTGAAAAATGCATAAAATGTTTTGATTCTTGCTTGTTTTTGTTGAATTTGTTGAAGGCATATTGTGTTATAGTAGGTTTAGATTTGATTGTTGTTGATATAAGAGGCTGAAATGGTAATTTATGATCGAAAAATCAATGTTTTAGGCCCTCGGATCCCTTGAGGTGGATAAAATCTTCCCCAGGTTAGGTCAACGCCACGAGGAGGGGGAAAATGCGAAAATCCAAATAGTGAGCACCCCAGGGGACTCGAGGGAAACCTCAGGGAGAAGGGTATTTTGAACACTAACATTGGCAGTTATTTAAGGGAACCAGGGGGAATTTGGAGGGGGAATTGATATTTTTTGAAACTTTAGGACTTGTAAGAGTGTAGAAAATAGATAAGGAGGCAAATTGACATTTGTTATATCCGTTTTTTGATTTTATTTATTTTAGGGTTTTTTGATGTGTAGTTTTTGAATTTGAGGTTCACTTTTCTATTTTTATGATTCATAGGTAGGTTTTTTTGTGTATATCACTTTAAGGTTTTTTGACGTGTATTTTCCAAATTTAATGTCTATTTTTTTATTTCTATCGTTCCTTGGTTTTTTAACGTGTAGTTTTTGATTTGCAGATCCATTTTTGGTTTTTGTCATTTTAAGGTATTTTAAGGTGTAATTTTTGAATTTCAAGTCCATTTTTAACTATTTATCATTTTAGAGTTTTCCAACGTATAGTTTTAGAATTTCAAGGTAGTTTTTCAATTTTTATTATTCTTAAATGTTTCAACGTCTAGTCTTCGAATTTCGGATTAATTTTTTAGTTTTTATAATTTTAGGGTATTTTGATGTATAGTTTTTGAATTTTAGGTCCCTTTTTTATTAGTGTCATTTTAGAGTTTTTGGATGTGTAGTTTTAAAATTTTAGCTCGGTTTTTTGATATTTATAATTTAAGGTATTTCAATATATAGTATTTGAAGTTTAGGTCTGATTTTTTATATTTGTTAATTTGGGGTATTTTATTGTGTAATTGTTGAATTTTAGGTCAATTTTTTTTTTATTTTTATTATTCTAAGGTATTTTGATGTATAGTTTTCAAATTTCAAATTTGTTTTTCGATTTCTATCATTCTTATGGTTATCGTACCTGTAATTTTTTAATTTTAGATATGTTTTTTTGGTATTTTTCATTTTTGAATTTTTTGATGTGTAGTTTTCAAATTACAAATTGGTTTTTTAATTTTATTCATTCTAGACCTTTTCAACGTATAGTTTTCAAATTTCAGATCGATTTTTTAGTTGTTGTTATTTTAAGATTTTTTGACATATAGTTATTGAATTTCAAGTCAATTTTTCAGTTTTTGTCATTTTAGAGTTTTTTTACTTGTAATCTCTGAATTTGAGATCCGTTTTTTATTTTTGTATATAATTTTATATATGTTTTTTTTTGAAATTCTTATCAAACTTGTCATGATAATAATTTCCTTTTTACAAGATATTTCCTATAAAAGAAAACGTGAGGTTATCGAATTAAGAATCCTTGATGAGACACGACACTTTTGAGCAGAGGTTACGTCTTATGTATATTGAACTGCAATGCCCAAGATTAAATTTACATTGGTATAAAAACAATTGCAGTTGCTTAAGAGGACTTGCTTTGGGCATTTACTCTAATTACCTGGTAGGAGATTTAGCAAAGTGTTAGTACACTCATTCATATTGCAATAGTTGTATCAAAGATTAGGGAGAAATGAGTTTTGGTTAAGGATTAATAGGTTGACATGAGATTCAGCCCATTCGAGTTTGTATTTATGATAGGGTTACCATTCAGTCAGATCATTACTTTTTCATCATATATTCCATGAGGATCTAGAGATAGAATTCAAGATACCTACTTTCGGGGATGTTAGAAAGTGCAATATCATGATTTATAGTTTACCTGACAAGGCCATGAGGGGATGATGATATCGATGCCATCAAAATGGCCTTGTTGTATTGCCTTCATATGGTGTTATAGGGAACAATAGACAAATAAAGGTATCTGTAGAGTATCTACGGTTGGTCAATCACTTGAATAGTTTTAACTCCTACTCATGGGGTGTTTCGATGTGGGAAATGACATATGAGTCCATAACCCAAGTAAGTGATAGGATCTGCTCAAGTTAGATGCCAAACATGCATAAATATGATGTCTATGGGTTCCCACTGGCATTTCAAGTAAGCGTATATTTGTTAATTGTATATATTTATTATTAGGGGAAAATTATTAATTAAATATAAACATTAATATTTTACATTGTAATATTGAATATATGAGACGATCAATACCATGTATAATTGGGTAGACTTGGTTGCTATTAATGCATTTACCCAGATGTTTAGGTGACATAAAAGAGATATTCTTGGATGGAGTCATATGGAAATTATATTTATCAGTGGTAAGGTATATAATTGTTAAATGATTAGTTGATTAATTTATTAATTAATACAAATATATTTAATTATATATCTGAATGAGTAGGATGATGTTAATTTCCAGCTTCAAATGTCACTGATTGAGGAGGTTACATGATGTTATGTTGACATTTTTGCCTAAACGGGTATGTTAAATCCCCAGTCATTGTCAAAATCCTCGATGCTCTCTTTGGTAAGATATGGAGCTTCTCAGGCTATGTCACCTGTCAACATTCAGGCCCTTAATCTTGAGACACTTGTCGATGTTTAGACCCCTGTTACTGAGTAGACTACTTGTCTTACCATTGAGACCGTAGCCATCGAGGCCACACATCTTTATGGCATTCAGGACCCTACTATTAAGCATCTCAAGTAGGTCTATCAATTGTGCCACCCATTCTCTCCCCCTTAGATATTGCATTGGCCCGCTAGGGCAATATGATATTGGGTGAGATTTCTTTTTGTGATACTAGATGTCTATCTTGCGAAAGCAAATGTCTTTGTAAAGTCTCAACTAGAGGATCATATAAGTTATCTAGAGGACATTATGACATGTACATGACTAGATATAGTCAATCAAGTGACAAAGCCACATTTTATTTATTCGTTTTGTAATTTGTATTTACCTATTTGTCTAATATGTATATTAACTTTGTATAGGATACTCACGACAGTGTTGGGAGGCCCTCACCTGTTGGCCTTTCGATTCCATCAATTCCCCCGCTTAAGGTTTGTAATTAATTGTTATTAGTATATTTTATATGAAATATCATTGAATAATTTGTTATTAATATTCGTATAAGGTATTGGCTATGAGGGGGTATTGGTTAGCCTTTCGATTCCATCACCCAGTTCACATGAGGTTTATAATTAATTGTCGTTAATATATTTTATGTGAAATGTCATTAAACAATTTATTATTAATATTCGTACAGGGTATTGGCTAGGAAGGGGTATCGATTAAGAGTTCTCCATGTACAATTTCCCCAATTGTAGAGGTAGTGTAGATTATTGTTATTCCGTTAGTTGAATACAACTAAATATTTTTATGCATATTTAAATTATTTTTTCCTTCTTTTTAGGATGAACAATTGTGGTTAATTATTAAAATCCTTAGCGTGAGCAAATAGGTCCTTGATATTAGTTTATAAGGGGATAAGTTACTCAATGTTATTTCACAGGGAGAGTAGGATGAGGTATATCATTATAATTTGTATATTTTTGGATATATTTATCATTGATAATATTAAATTACTTCTCTAATTCATCTCGGGGATATAGATGGTTGACTTGACAATAATAAAGGATTCCCCTGCCAAACCGTTTTTGTCGTACATCAAGAAGGTAACATTAACCGATTTCATTGTATTTGTTAATAAAGATGAATTATTGAATTAATAATTTTATGTAATTTTTCAGTTGGTGCAAACTGCTTATGGCAGGGTCATCCAAAAGGGTTTGTTTATTTGCACTCATACAAATCCAATCAAACTAAAGGTAAAATAATAGATTCTGACCATTTCATGCTCTATTGTAGAGCTTGAGAAATCTTTCCTCACGTGATACACTGGAGTTATAGCATCCGTTGACCATGATGTTTATTGCAAAAGAACACAGTCCAAAGCTGCTTTTTGGCATACAGTTGCCTAGTTACGCAAGTGGCTGACCAATGATGTAAGTAGTCTATAGCTATTGATTTTAGTTAAATGTTTTATATATTCATCAAAATATAATACAATTCATGTTTTATATCCATTTCAACATGTAGATTCTTTCTTAACACTATTACGTTAGCACCAGCACGAGTGGCGAGCCATTATCTCACAAAGTTGGATAATGACCCACACCTTCTTCTGGGGCATATCAAGATGGCATATGAGAGTTAAAGTACTACACCACCAAATAAGTACAAGTGGCCCAAGCTATTCATGAAAATGGTGGAGGCGGATTACTTGCTTAGTTTATTTTACAAACCATAGGGGGAGTTTGTAACACCCCATTTTGGGAACAGACCCTTAGCGGTAATTGTTATTATTATTATTTTTAAAATAAAGATATGATAATAATAACCATAAAATAGAATTTGATGCTTATGAAGAATCAGCATGAGATATCTATTGGAAATCACGAGTGTGCCAAAACATCTCAAAATAAATTCAGTAGTTATAGATAAAATGATAATTCTAAGATGCATGAATTACATAAAGCAAATTATTATAATAAAGAACGAAATAGAAATAAGATAATTGTAGCCGAAAGCGCCACTCAATGTACTGACCTATGTGCCTCCCTGCCTGCCTCATTATTTTTCTTACCTGCAAAACCCTAAAATAAATATATGAGTTAAAAAACTTAGTAGGACTTTATAATAAATTCGATGTTCCTTATAAGAATTCTCAACAAAGTCTTACCGTCACACACATCCCTGACGCACTCAGATGGTCATTGTCTTAGGTGCTTTTTACGCCATTGTATTGAAGGGCATCAATCTCAGATACCTCTTACTTCTTATTCCTTAATTTTGAACGTCTATCATAAATGTTGCTGACATCATTATCATGTATCTAGTAAATTTTAATTTCTCATTAATTAAAACTGAGACGTCTCATTAATCGGTTCAAATATCCTTAAGACTGAAACATTTCGTCCGCTAGTCTTAATTACGAGTTATATTGTTAATACCCTCAATGTGATTATATTAATTCATACAATGTATCGATTAAATATGAAAAATGTTCACATAATTATTATTCAACTAAGTTAATTTATGCATATGATCAACCAAAATCACCTAATAACACATTTTTATCCAATTAGCAAACCCAAGAATCCACCACTGGTGGCTAAGATTATCTGAATGATGCAAGTGCATTGTAACATGTGTTGATGCAAGCACCATATCCTAGCTCCCAAAAGCAATTAATCACATGCAAAATTTTTTCTTTTTTGTTTTCTCCAAACAGTGACGAAATTCTTTTCCCTTCTTCTTTGTCTTTTCTTTTTAAAATGTTACAAAGTTAGCTCCTTGGAGAAAGAAGAAGACAACGACAGTTCCGCCATGACAATTGAACACATCGCATGGCTTGCATACAAGTTGCACAACCAATGTATTTGGTGCTTGTTCAGTATGCATATAGCACATACGTCGTGTATATCGTATGTTGACAACAAAGCAATTGCTGATTAGGACTTTAATATATAAAGACGCCATGACTTTAAGATTTCCAAAAATGCAAAGTTTCTTTTTTTCTTTCTCTTTCTCTCTCTATACACACACACATACACACATATATCAAAATTATATAACACACCAGAACAATCATACTTCTTAAGAGATTTAGAATAGGCATTCACATTATTCTAAAGTTTAAACGTTAAATTCCAATGCAAAAGAATAGATTAATAGCCTACCTTTCCTCTGGTGATTATGTTGGTCTTTGCAAGGCAATAGTCTCCTCAATGACTTCCTTTTCTAGCCGGTAAATAGAAGGTCTTTTTACCTCCTTTGTTGTGTAAGAAGAGAATTCTAGAAGTATTACGATGTGCAATGAGGAAGAGGGAATTTTTGTAAAAAGGAAGTAAAGGAAAACAATGTTTATCTGAGAGGTTCCTATAACTGCCTCTTCTTCGTTCTTTTTCTTTTATGTCATTTCTTTCCAAAACGCCTTCCAAGAAAGTGATACATAATAAGCGTTATCCAACCAAGAGTAACTGCCAAATTTGAAAAAGATCTATTGGCAGAAAATTAATTTCTCAGATTCATATTTATATATATACACACACATATATATATATAGAGTCACACAATGCTCCTCCGAGTTTATTCTCAGATGCATACAATTTCTATATACAGACACATACACACAATTAATATTTACAAAATTAATTGAGTGATAATGATAACAAAATGATCAAATTACCCTTTTATTAATTTTAGATTATTACAAAGTTTGATAGGATATTGTATATGTGTGTTTTCATTATAATTTACTTATATACAATATGTGTGTCTATTATAATTTATCAATGTTTATAAGTTTTCATCTTTATAAATTTTGATTGTGCCCATTAAGTCATCGGAGTCCTTAATTTGCATGATTAGTCACTCACCATATATGACTCTAAGACAGCTTACATAGGCAAACATGATGGGCTTACACAACGGATGCAATCCTACACCATATTCATCCTAACGTTACTAGCGAAGACGAGTTTTTGGACCACTGTTGGGCATACACTACGAGAGGATCACTTAATATTGCGTCAAGATGAGGGTGTCCCCCAATAAGGCAAGAGTTCCAGTGACTACGGTATATTTTTTTATGTTGTGTTTCTAAAGTGTTTGGTGCCTGGATTTCCCCTGATAGTCATCCATCTCGATGTGTAGGCGTTTGGTCTTACAGTTGTATTTCTACTACATCGAGTAGATTACAAATGTATATTTATATTTATCATTGGTTATTCATATGATTTTTGAGTTATATATATATATATATATATATATATATATATATATATATATTTATTTATTTATTTTCTATGGTTTATTGATTATGCATTTGATTTCATATTTTTTTAAGTTTTATTGCAACTTACCTATTAAAGCATGAATCATAACTCAAATAATATAAACTCATGTTTGGAACATAAATAATACTGATATAATGTTCAATGGATTTCATAAATAATGTTCATTTCAACAACTATATAAGTAAAACATTATTCACACTAAATAGATTACATCGTATATAAACAAATACTTAAATCAACCATTAGTCAAACTAAATCAATTATAACTTCTTTTGACAAATATATAAATCGTACATTAATCAAATTAAATAGAAGGTTGTGAATTTCTCTTTCTTTTATCTCTTTTGGATGAACTTGATGAGACAGAGCTTGGAACCAGTATTGGGCTTTTGCATTATGCTTGGATATACCCTGATTAATTACACCGACTACAAACCTTGGGTGTAACAATCTCACCTTGTGAAAGACATCGATTTCTATTTGAATAGTGACCCAATTAACGACAATCGAGAATGAGGGGTAGGATAACTCTTTCTTCAGTAGCAGGTAACCATTTGATTGGTTCCTAAGTGGATTGATAGCTTTCGCATGCATTACATGGTAGTATTTAGTGGTGTAGAAATGATGTACTCATGCATAGACATTGGTGAGTCTTATATGTTTTGCAACAACAATGACATGTTTACATGGAATACGTGAAAATTGAAACTTCATCCACATACAAGTCATTTCATGAAAGTCCACAATGCTCATGTATCCACCAATACTTATAACCTAATACTGAACATTTGTAATTGGACAAACCTCCAAACATGTAGCATTTAACACATGACGACCAAGTTTCTCCTTTGTCTATAGTTAACAGGGTGAGGGCATTCATCTGTAATTTTAAAAAGCATTGACACATCTTGTTGATTGTGTTGATTTGATTCTGTTATATTAGGAAGGATATCAAAGCATATTAGGAGATAATATATTTAGGATTTGATTTGATTTGATTTATAGGGATTTGATTTGATTTAGTTAAGGATTTGATTGATTCATTTCCTGTTATATCTTCTCTGTAAACTGTATATATTGTACTGTTCAGTACTCTGAAATATATGAAAATAATATTCTCAATTCACATGGTATCAGAGCCTAACATTTAAATTTTTCTGGCGTTCTCAACTTAATTTCCGGCGAATCCAAGTCTTTTCTCCACTGCTTCTCCGATCACTGTGCTTCCATTGTTTTTCCGGTGATCGTGCATATACCAGTGTGATCAGGATTCTTTCGCCGACACATCCGTCAAAGCAACATCATCGTTCGACGTTCCACGCGCCTACACGCGCCGCTCAATCTCTCGGTATCTTCCGACGCCGATCTCCTGTTCCGACGACAGTGCACCGACACCGCCTCTTCTGTTGAACTCAGACGACGTCGACGAGTCCATCTGTGGTGAGTTTGCAGTCATCCGACGCTGGAATATTCTACACGCGCCAACCGTTTTTCCGCTTGAAACATAAGCTCCGATCTACTGTTACGACGCACGTGGAACTATACCGCCGCCGCCAATTGACTCAGTAGACGCCGATAGTTAGTTCTGTTGAAGACCCATCTCCACTAGCTGCTCCACGCGTCGCCGGTGACGTCACAGAATAGTTCACACATTCCGAAGGCTTTGTTTCTCAATTCAACAGTCTTCTGATCAGTTTGTGGGCCTCAATTTCTTCGGATCTTCACTTTTCTTGGTTTCAGAAAGCTTCTTCTATTTTCTAATTCGTGATTCACCATGTTCATTGAAAGCTCCAAACCAGGTGAGCGCAATGGGCGTGAAACTCGACCAAAGTGCAATTATTGTCACAAATAGGGTCACACCAGAGACAAGTGTCATAAACTCTATGGTCGTCCTCTTCAAACTGCGAATACTGTTCAGACTTATGATTATCCTATTAGAGTGCAGTCTCCACCATCTTTGACACTCACAGGTGCTGATCTTGAAGATTATCTCTGATATCAGAACACAAAACAACCTTCATCTTTTATTGCTTTGATTGCTCATCCGGGTAATTCAGCTGTATGCCTCACTCAATCTTCTTCTTCCGAGTCATGGATCCTTGATTCTGGTGCCTCTGATCATATCTTTGGTAACCCTCGTTTACTCTCTCACTTTACTAAGAGTACTTCCTTACCTACTGTAACATTAGCTAATGGGTCTATCGTTACTGCCAAAGCGGTAGGTTGTGCTCATCCTCTTCCACTCTTGCCTTTGGAGTCTGTCTTTTACCTCCCTGACTGTCCATTTAACCTTATTTCTGTTAGCAAACTTACCCGTTCCCTAAATTGTACAATTACATTTACTAATAACTCTGTTCTTATACAGGACCGCAGTACGGGTCGGATGATTGGCACAGGACGTGAGTCACAGGGCCTCTACCGACTAAATCCACCTGATTCTGTAACATGTGCCATTACTGAGTCTCCAACACTTCTTCATAATCGTTTGGGTCACCCTAGTTTGTCAAAACTACAGCAGATGGTCCCTGGTTTGTCACATTTATCATCCTTTAATTGTGAGTCTTGTCAACTTGGAAAACATACTCGTATATCCTTTCCAAGACGTGTCAATAATCGGGCTACATCACCTTTTGAATTAGTCCATTCTGATGTATGGGGTCCTAGTAGAGTCGTGTCTACTTTAGGTTTTCAATAATTTGTTACATTTATTGATGATTATTCGCGTTGCACTTGGTTATTTTTAATGAAGAATAGATCTGAATTATTTTCTATTTTTCAATCCTTTTGTGCTGAAATTGAAACACAATTCTCTACTACTATTCGTACTCTTCGTAGTGATAATGCCAGTGAATATTTTTCTGCTCCCTTTACTAAATTTCTGGCATCTAAGGGCATTCTACATCAATCATCTTGTGCTCATACTCCTCAGCAAAATGGGATTGTCGAACGTAAAAATAGGCATCTTATTGAAACTGCCCGTACTTTACTCATACATAGTCATGCACCTTTTCGTTTTTGGGCTGATGCTGTTATTTCTGCTTGTTTCTTAATTAATAGAATGCCTTCTTCAGTCTTGCAGGATCAGGTACCTCACTCTATTTTATATCCTGATCAGTCATTGTTTCCTCTTCAACCTCGTGTCTTTGGGTGTACATGTTTTGTTCATGACTTATCTCCTGGTCGAGATAAATTGTCTGCTCGTTCTATTAAATGTGTTTTTCTTGGATACTCGCGTCTTCAAAAAGGTTATCGATGTTATTCTCCTACTACACGTCGTTACTACCTTTCTGCAGATGTTACATTTTTTGAGTCTTCTCTTTATTTTTCGTCTTCTTCTCAACTAGACAAGTCTCCTATTACAGAAGTTCTTCCTGTGTCCTATAGTGTTCCCCTAATAAATTCACACCCTTCAACTAACCAATCTCCGACTAGTGCAGATCTTCCACCTACTAGTCATTCTACAAGTGATGGCCTTGCTTCTCCTTCAGGTGAGACAGTCTCTCAAGACCCGGTGCACTCGCTTCCTGCTCCAGAATCTTCTGTCTCTGCGGTCTTACCTCTTGATGATCAATTTCCCATCACTATTCACAAAGGTATACGCTCAACTCGTAATCCTCATCCTATCTATAACTTTCTAAGTTATCATCGTTTATCTTCACCATACTATGTGTTTGTGTCCACTTTATCATCTATATCTACCCCTGCTACTGTTCATGAGGCATTATCTGATCCCGGATGGCGACAAGCAATGGTGGATGAGATGTCTGCTCTACATGCTAATAATACTTGGGAACTGGTTCCTTTGCCTCCTGGTCACTCAACGGTTGGATGTCGGTGGATCTATACTATTAAAGTTGGTCCTGATGGTCAGATTGACAGGTTGAAAGCACGGTTGGTTGCTAAAGGATACACTCAGACATATGGTCTTGACTATTATGAAACTTTCTCTTCGGTTGCTAAAATGTCTTCTGTTCGCCTATTTTTTTCTATGGCTGCCATTCGCCATTGGCCTTTGCATCAGTTAGATATCAAGAATGCCTTTCTTCATGGTGAACTGCAAGAAGAAATTTATATGGAGCAACCTCCTGGTTTTGTTGCTCAGGGGGAGTCTGGATTGGTTTGTAAACTTCGTCGGTCTCTATATGGTTTAAAACAATCTCCTAACGCTTGGTTTGGTCGGTTTAGTACTATTATTCAAGAATTTGGTATGCGACAGAGTGAATCTGATCATTCAGTATTTTATAGACATACTCCACACGACAAATGTATCTATTTAGTGGTCTATGTTGATGATATTGTTATTACAGGAAGTGATCAAGAGGGTATTGAACAATTAAAGAAGCATTTGTTTAATAATTTTCAAACCAAAGATTTGGGCCCACTCAGATACTTTCTTGGTATAGAAGTCGCCCAGTCTAAATCTGGAATTGTCATCTCTCAAAGGAAGTATGCATTGGATATTTTGCAAGAAACTGGGATGTTAGATTGCAAACCTATAGACTCTCCTATGGATCCTAATACTAAGCTCTTACCCGAACAGGGGGAGCCACTTACAGATCCTGGGAGATATCGAAGACTCGTTGGAAAACTTAATTATCTCACAATCACACGACCAGATATTTCTTTTGCTGTTAGTGTGGTAAGTCAATTCCTTCAGTCTCCATGTAATAGTCATTGGGATACAGTTATTCGTATCTTGAGGTATATTAAGAGGACACCTGGAAAAGGACTGTTATATGAGAATAAAGGACATACTCAGATCGTTGGGTACTCAGATGCTGACTGGGCAGGTTCTCCATCTGACAGACGATCTACTTCTGGGTATTGTGTATTAGTTGGAGGAAATCTAATATCATGGAAAAGTAAAAAGCAAAATGTTGTCGCTAGATCTAGCGCAGAAGCAGAATATCGTGCTATGGCCTTAGTCACTTGTGAGCTTATCTGGTTGAAGCAGTTGATCCAAGAATTAAAGTTTACAAAAATATCACAAATGTCATTATTTTGTGATAATCAGGCTGCTCTTCATATTTCCTCAAATCCTGTGTTTCATGAAAGAACAAAACATATAGAAATCGATTGTCATTTTGTGAGAGAAAAGATTATGTCTGGTTGTATCTCTTCAAGTCATGTCAATTCAAATGATCAGCTAGCGGATATACTTACTAAATCTCTTCGAGGGCCTCGCATTAATTTCATTTGTAACAAGCTTGGTGCATATGATTTATATGCTCCAGCTTGAGGGGGAGTGTTGATTGTGTTGATTTGATTCTGTTATATTAGGAAGGATATCAAAGCATATTAGGAGATAATATATTTAGAATTTGATTTGATTTGATTTATAGGGATTTGATTTGATTTAGTTAAGGATTTGATTGATTCATTTCCTGTTATATCTTCTCTGTAAACTGTATATATTGTACTGTTCAGTACTCTGAAATATATGAAAATAATATTCTCAATTCACACATCTATTAATAAACAAGCATAAGTGTAAAAAGTCATGGTCAATTAGATAATTAGTGTTACTACGATTACATACTTGCATGGTTTTCCTCTTATAAAACCATTGTTGTAATGCGTCCCGAATGAACTTGACAAGCATCATGATAGGCAAACCATGTGCGTATCTGATGATGACATTAAATGACTCTGCAATATTAGTTGTTATTATGTTATGCTTGTGTCCTGTTCTATCAGTGAAACCCCTTTCACATGGGTAAGTCTCTATTTGAAGATGCACCTCATCAATAGATCTCATCATAGCCTTAAAATCTATCTCTGTATATGCCTTGACTGCTTTCTAATATAAACATGCTACTTGTGAGTTTATAAATAATAAAAACACTTTGTTATGAAAATTTATAAAATTTTTCAAAGGTACAAAAATTTCACAAATATATAAACACATTACCTGTAAGTTGTGCATGTACTTTGATCATGTGTTGCAAAGAAGGTAATGGCAACAACATCCATAGTGTATATCTGAAAGACTTCAACCATTACAAAGTATATAATGTGATCATATAATGTTTATACTAGAAAGCAGTCAAGGCATATACCTGTAAGTTGTGCATGTACTTTGATCACATGTTGCAAAGAAGGTAATGGCAACAACATCCATAGTGTATATCTAAAAGACTTCAACCATTACAAAGTATATAATGTGATGTCGATACGAGATTATTGCCAACTCAATTGATGCAATCTTTAAGCTTTGTCAAAAACCAACACCACGTTTGATGATCTTTCCTTTCATCGATACCGAAAGCAATTTAGTAAATCTGGTTATTACCATCCAGGTCACCATGAGAAATAAATGTTTCAGATATTGACCTTTAAGAAAAGCAGTATCAATGCAAATAATCAATTGAAGATATTGTTTAAACGCATTAATGGAACAGTCTAATGACATAAAAAAAACTAAAATCAATGTTCATCATCTGTTTCTATATATATCATAGTTTCTGAATTAGCATGCTTTAAATTATAGCAATAATCGGGTAAAAGCATAAATGACTCTTTTGATAAGTCCCTAATGAATTTAATGCCCAATTTCTTATCCCCTAAGCCTGTGAATATGATATGTCAATTTTATACATGTTGATGATGTCGATAATGATCTTTTTAAACCAATAACTATAATCAATTAACACAAACTTTGACTTCATTAATTAACCTAAAGCTCGAGTCCCAACTTATCTATGATGTGATTTTATTTGATCAACAGAACATGTGTACATGAGATCCATGTCACAAATTCGATATACTTGTTTGGGTTTTATTCTTTTCTCGATAGAAACCATTCATATTTCTCATAATAACACTTAATCTTCCATCTCAACATGTTTGACTTTAAACTCTATATTGAAATCCTTTCTCTAAGGCAAACTAATTCAAAACATTTTTCAATTGTTTTTTATCATTAAAAATGTCACTAAGTTTATAGCATTACCATCTCGTATCGATCTTGCACTATTTGATGATGTTAAATGTTGTGGAGAAAAATTGGATAGTCACTTAAATGGATTAGTAGAAATATTATCAAAAAAATGGTTCAGAATAATTACCACCACCCATAATAGGATCTTCAAGTTGAAAACTATTTATATCACAATTAACAAATGACACATCCCTGAAGTTTGGCTCATTAAAAGGAACATCAGTCATCTCATTCCCATCAAAGTCACTCCAATCTAAAACTCTATCTTTGTCTCCATGAACCCATTCTATAGCAATATCAAATGCATCATTATGGAATTCAATCAAGTCTTTTCTATCAAATTCCTTTTTCACTTTACTTTTATTGTTACCATCTATTTCTTCTTCTTCTTGTCTTGGATTGCAGTACATATAACAAATACTAGAATACATTTTGGAAATATTGTGACATGTCTATAAAGCCCTCCATATTTTCATCATTTTCAATTTTTATAGAGGCATTGAGCTTGATACCTTTTGGTTTCATGCATAGCTAGATATAGTTTCAGATCGGATCAATACCATACTTTTCACTCAGAAGTTAGATAAATCCCTCAAGTGTTGTTCCGAATGGAATTTTAACCAATTTTTTGAAACCTCTAACATACTTCATTGTGTTTTGATCACATTGGATCTATTCTCCTTAGAAACGCACAACAACATAACCAGTCATTTGAGTTATCAATCCTACAATTAAAAATTTTAGTAAAAAGTTAAACATTTATTATAAAAAAATCCACAAAAAACATTTACCAATATCAAAATGCTCATTATATATTTTTTTCTATAATTTTATTTAACCGTCTCGTATAGGGCTGGATTCGAGCCGAGCTGAGCTCGAGCTTGGCTCGATTCACATATAGTTGAGCTTGAGTTCGAGCTCGTGAAAGTCAAACTCAAACTTGGCTCAAATTCCACTCGAATTCAGCTTGACTTGTTTTTCATTATTAAAACGACATTGTTTTAATATATACTGGTCAAAACGACGTCGTTTTGTATTAAATTTTTAATTAAAAAATTTGGTGAGCAGCTTGAGTTCGAGCTCGGCTAGGGTTGACTCGTTTTGGGCTCATCCGAGTAGAGCTCGAGCTAGCTCGGTTCAAATCTAACCTTAACGTCGTATATGGTTAAATATCAATATGCCACCTCTAATTTCCCAACATTTCATTTAATAGCCTTATACATTATATGAAACCAGAATATTTATTTACATATATCAGTTAATATCCAAATGCCCTATATATATTTCTAATATTTTGTTTACCCCCTAACATATTATACAATATTAAAATGCACTCTATATTTTCATAACATATACAAATTTGATATTTTTATAATGGCCAAACGACTATTTCCCACCCAAGGTTTGTTGTTTTCTCAAATATCCACCATTTAACTATGGAAACACCAAAAGCCCACCCATTAGTGGTTAACTTTAACACTTTCTGTCAGAGAATGATTAAAATGATTGTTTTACCCTTTTCAATTGAAATGACAGAAATGTCCTGCATGCCAAAAGACTATATTACCCTTTTCATTAAAATGACCTAAAAACCCTTAAATAAAAAGGCCAAAATGACCTCTTAATTAAATAACCAATTTTTCATATTCCAAAATTTAACTAGCAACTTCTATGGCCTGAAAACAATGCAGCATTTGGGTTTGAATTACAGATTTTCGCTTGGAACTGCCTTGGATTATGATGGAATGAAATGCTAAGAGTTGTGTAATGTAAAGGACAATACTAGCCTGCTTGGAAACCTGGAAATGCAGAGAGCTGTGTACTGGGATGCATGCAATTACAGACAATTTAGATTCATAAATCAACACTCTCAAACACAGAATACTTCAGTGAGCACTAATCTAGAAAATAGATCTGCATAAAACATTTCATTGATCTATCCATCAAATTTACATGCACAGAACATTTCACTGAGTTATCAAAAAAATTTACATTCACAAAATATTTCACTGAGCTATACAAAAAATTTACATGCACAAAATATTGAACTGAGCAATAATCCAAAAAATTTACATAACCCAACAACTTTATATGGTGTAATTATCCACCTCCCATATAGTTCAAAATCCCCAGTTTCATATATCCAACAAAACCTCTAGTATTCATTGCATCTGTGACTGTGGATGCTGTGAGGAAGAAGATGAAGCAAACTGACTTTTACCTGACTGACTTTCCATGGTTGGGATTGTTCTCTGATACAAGGGAAAAAAAATGATTAGGTTTAATAAAACAGTAGCAAACAGAATATTAACATATAAACAGAAGCAATACCCTTTTTTTGGGTCTTCCTACATTGTTTGGATTGTGTTGGCAGGACTTTTTGTTGTGCCCCAACTTATGGCAGTGACTACACCTAAGTGTAGACACAGGTTTTCCCTTTCTCTCTTTAGTGGGGTCTTTCCTCCTAGCCTTTCTGGGTCTGCCAGCTTTGCCATGCCTAACAGGTGACTACAGCTTCTCTTCATAATCCTCTGGCTAGGTTCTCTTATTTGGAATAGGATAAATAATTTCAGCATATGTTCTCATATATGCTGAAATTTGTAACCTGTTATCTACAAACTCATCAAAGGTAGGGAAATTCATGTGCAATATTGAGCAAACTGCATGTTTGTAAGGAATCCCAGACAACTGCCATATCCCACAATCACAGATTCTTTTGTCCAAATTCAAGGTGTATGTTCTGCTTGGAATACCATTCATATCAATCACCTCGAACTCTTGGAGTCCAACATATGAAATAAAGACATTTCAAGTTGTCTTAATACTTTTGTTTAACTTTTTAACAACTAGTGGGTGCAGTGTAGTAACCCATTTAGTATCTGCCTTCAGCTTACTATTAAGTCTCTTTATTATTCTTCTTTAATACAACTCTAACAGACTGAGAATAGGCAGCTCCCAATCTTCTCCAAGCCAACTATTAAATGTTTCAGACATATTATTTGTGATATGGTCAGATTTGGCTTCAGTGTCAAAGCCAAATCTAGACCATTAATCTGGCTCATTGTCAATTACCCATTTATAAGTTGTTTTATCTACTGCCTTCATTTTATTTAATGCCACATGAAAATCCACTTTATTTGATGCTCTTGAAATAGCCCAAAACAAATTTCGAAGGTGTACCCTAGGGAAAGTTTTCCTGAAATTCGCATATACATGTTTTGCACAAAATCGACTCTTTGCATTAGACCACTGAGTTTGCAAGGCATGTATTATTCCCTTTTGCCTATCACTCATGAAAGTGATAGATAAGACATCACCCATGAATTCTTTCAACATCCCTAGGAAATAACCCCAACAATCATTGTTTTCTACTTCACAAACACAGATTGCCAATGGGAATATCCCACTGTTCACATCAATCACTACAGCAGACAACAGGACTCCTCTAAAATGCCCCTTCAGATGACATCCATCAACCCTTATGAAACGACGATAACCCTTTAAAAATCTTTTCTTCTATGCAGCAAAACTTAGAAAGAATCAATGAAAATGCAGTGTCGACGGAATTTCATCCCTAATTACCTTTAGGGCAGCTTTTGATCATACATTGGTCATCAACACAATATGACAATATTTAAACAGCCAGTTGTACGACTCTGTATGCTCCTTTGCTGACAAACCAGTGGCAATTTTCTTAGCCCTATATAATTTTCTATGATTTATCCGTAAAAAATGCTCATATTCCAACTGAGCAGCTAGATGCTTGATGCTACTCCCTTGTTGTGACCTTATAAACCTGCTAAATTTATCTGCTATCCATGATGCACTTGCATCTGGGTTATCATGAACCCTTAGACAAATGTGCGTATGTTCATACTGACGTATTTGGTAGGAATGACCATCTACCATAAGAGCTGCATAGAGATGAAATGGGCAGCCTTCAGATCTACACACAACTTTTATTCTTCTTTTCTCATTGTATATCTTTTTGGTAGCAAACCCACGATCGATCGTGTAATCTTTGAGCACATGCCTGAAATGGTCAACACTCTCGAAAACATGTCCAACCTCAAAATAAATCTTCCCATCTGTGCCTTTCTTAAAAGTCTTCCCCTCATATGCCTAGCTAATCTGCTAGCACCATCATCTTCTCCCTCATCACTTTCCCCATCACTATTGTCAGATTCATAATTAAGTCTTCGTGTCTCCTTATCATCCTCAATAGATTCATTGTTTATTTCAACTTCAGCATGACTAACAGTCTCATCTTCATGCAATACATCACTCCAATGAAAGTCATCATCATGCTGGGTAAATACTTCATCCTCATCAAAACTTTCAGACAAGCTTATTGCTATAGGTGTTATGAAGGGGTTGGGTGAGTTAGGTTCTGTTGGTTGGGTGTTAGGTTGACTGTCTAAAGGTAGTAGAAGTGGAAAATATCTACTCTGTACTGGAATAAATTCAACATACATCTGAATAATTTGTTGACCTATTTTATAATACTCTTCAAAGACATACATCATGTCCTCATCACTGTCAATGATGTAATTACCCTCTCCATTAGCTGATCTAGCTTCTACTTTTATTTGCTCACCAGGATAAAGCTACACCTCCTCATTTTCATTTGCAATATAGTGCTTCACATCTTTGATGAACACAATTAAGCTATACTCTTCTGGATCAATATTTCTTATTTCAGATAGTATGCCACAAGCTTCAAATTTAATAGTGAACAACTTTGTAGAACTCATCCTAACATAACAAAGAATTAGTTAAAACAATAACAATTAATTTGAGAATGAAGGTGGACTGATTTTGCTTAACAATTAGAACAATGAAGGTGGTCTTCCAGCTTATGTAACAATGATGCAACTTACCCAATGACATAGAAGAATATCACAGAAGAAACATGGCATGGCAGTATGCAATATTAGGAGATGATCAGAATGTATGCAATATCACAGAAGAAACATGGACTGGTAGTAAGCAAATGGGTACTCCATTGACAGAAAGTATGCTACATTATTGTTGAATCATTGTTGTAACTTGCAACACTGTTACATAGCCTTGTTAGACCAGAGAGAAATAAAGTTTTAGCAAACATTCTCTTTCGTGCCAGTAGCACTATACTCTCGGGTTTTCTAGCTTATGTAACAATGATGCATCTTACCCAATGACACAATAACAACACTCCTCATACACAGAAACATGGCATGGCAGTATGCAACACTAAGAGATGATCAGCATGTATGCAATATCATAGAAGAAACATGGACTGACAGTAAGCAAATGGGTAATCCATTGACAGAAAGTATGCTACATTATTGTTGAATCATTGTTGCAACTTGCAACACTGTTACACAGCCTTGTTACACCAGAGAGAAATAAGGTTTTAGCAAACCTTCTCTTTCACGCTAGTAGCACTGCACTATCGGGTTTCCTAGCTTATGTAACAATGATGCATCTTACCCAATGACACAACAACAACACTCCTCATACACAGAAACATGGCATGACAATATGCAACACTAGGAGATGATCAACATGTTACCAATATCACAGATGAATACTTAAAAACAATATGCTACATTATGAAACAAAAACTGATACATAATACTTAAAAACAGAAACTGATCATGCCCTAACTCATACACAGAAACTAAACAAAATACTTAAAAACAGAAACTGATCATGCCCTAACTCATACACAGAAACTGAACATATAACTCATACACAAAACTCAACTCAACCGAAAATACTCATACACAAGCCCAACAAAAGCAGTTAATACTCATACACATAACTGAATGCTCACCAAAATATAACCCAATCTTAAATGATATGTTAACAGTACACATGCAAAACCCCTATGTTAATATTTTTTTTTTTTTGCACTCAAATATACATATAATGCATAACCCTAACATTACAAAGACCATTATAGCACCCAAATACCCTAAAAAACCAAAACATGTTACAAACTTCAGCTTCATAATACTCACATACAAAACTGAAAACTCATGAAGATAAAAGTCATATACAGAAACTTACGTAAACAGTGCACATGCAAAACCCCCACGTTAATTTTTTTTTTTTTTGCCTTACCCTAAAATATACATATAATGCTAACCCTAACATAACACAGACTATAATAGTGCCCAAAATATACATATAATGCTAACCCTAACATTACACAGACTATTATAGTACTCGACAACATTGATATACAAGGTATCCGAAAGACTAAACCTCCACGGCACGAAATATTTTCTGAAGGCCTCAATTGGAGCAGACTTCCTTGTCGTTGCTGTTTAACTCACCACGAAAAGCCACTATGCTTGTTGTCGGAATTGTTGGTGATTAGTGAAGCCGCACCCAACCAAACAGGTTGTACTTTCTTGACTTTGTTGGTACTAAACTACTTCATCCACCCTTGGTAATGTCGAACGATGTCTTGTCGTGGTCATCTTTGTCGTCACCGTTAAAGGTTCACTGTTGATCACACTGGAGTACAATGAAACAAGGCAGCCAAAAGACTAACGTGAATGGAATGTCGAACGAAAGAATGAAGGCCAAAGGGCGTTGCCTTGGTTTTGTTCAAATTTGAATTCTGACGTCGGCTGGACAGGTGTTTCTCGTTCATTGGTGAAAGAGAAAAATCTTTTTTCAAATTGGAGTGAAATGACACAACGGCCCCTCAAGTGTCGCATGTTTATTCGCTCACTTTCCCTAGACTAATCCATTGTCGTCGATTTATGCCCCAAAAATTCCCACCGTTGATTTCAAAATAATCATACTGCATTTAATACCGACTGCAGCACGTCCTTCGAGTGCACAGTATTCGACGGCTAATTCATTTTATGTGCGTTCGATTTTTGCCTTTTTTCGACAAGTGTCTTCCTTGCGTACTACCACGTCAACCACAAAGATTTGAAAACCGTGAATCGCCGAATAATCGTTCTGCCTAGAAAATGACAATGCCACGTGTCAGCTCTTCGTGCTTTGCATGTGCACGTATCCCCTGCAGTATTAAATGTTGCAGATTTTTTTTTTTTAAATCGTTTATATTGATTTTAAAATGGAGAACTAGATTTGCCATATTACCCTTTTCCTAACGGAAAGTGTTAAAGTTAACCACTAGTGGGTGGGTTTTTGGTGTTTCCATAGTTAAAGGGTGAATATTTGAGAAAACAGCAAACCTTGGGTGGGAAATAGTCATTTGGCCTTTTATAATATCGAAATGCCTTCTAATTTTAAGTCTATTTTATTTAGCACTCTTATATTATATCTAATTTTAAATACCCTTATATTTATTTGACATTTTATTTAACACCCTTATGTATTGTCTTGTATCGAAATGTGTCTATATTTTATCAAAATGTTTCTATATAGGCCAAAGGACTATTTCACCCTCAAGTTTAAGTGCTATCCCAAAGTCACACTAATGAGGTTTGAAAAACCCAAAATCCCACTCATCTATTAAAAGTCACAATCATGGTTAAGGGTAAAATAGTTATTTAATATAAAATTTTAAAAATCTAAAGTTTACTTACATTCTCCCCCTCAACTTAAAAACTCACAATTCAACCCCTACCAAAAGTTTGAAAAATCAAAATTTCTTCCCTAGGGTTTGTAAATCATAGTGGGAGTCATTGAAGATGATCATCTCCGGTGGTGTTGGCTCTCCCTCCGGGTTCAACTCTTTCTGCTGATCACTTCTTAGCCACCGATATAGACTATTTCCTCTGATAAAGATAAAATCTGATATTTGCCTTTTTATTCACCCTGATGAGGGAATTTAAGAAGAAATAGAAATAGTTACAAGCACTCATTGTTATTCGTCTGTTTTAATTTGTCTAATTAATAAGATGACGTTGATGTGCATACATATTCACTTTGGCAATCATATATTAATTAATTAATTAAAATTGTTTTTATATATTATGAGCCAGAGAAAGAGAAAGAATCTTTGTTTCCATCCATAGTTGACTACATGTTATTATTATATATATATTTTTTATGCGTAAATAATAATATATTATTACGTAATTAAATAGTTAAAAATTAAAGATAAACCGATAGCAAATCATATATTGAACAATGAATGTGCCTGAATCTTATGTCTTTATATAATAACTAATTAGATTTTGTACTCACTATAACAAATTTTACAAAAGGTGATAAAAATTTTCATCTCAAAAAGTTAGTCGTGACAAAAGATTAAATTGTCAAAAAATATACATTGCCAAAAAGTAATACCCATGAAAAAGGAAATCGTCTTTAATAACTAGTTATTGTGGATGAAATAATATTTTCTCATAAAATAATGCACATTTTAAGACAAAATTTTTATCCACAAATGAATTAAATTTCATCTCAAATAACTCTATTTTATTCCAAAAAATCACATTTTGGGACAAAATTGTTCATTCTTGACTGTACATTGAATTGGAGACAATTTTTGTTGTTTTTGAATGTATAAAGAATCAAAGATAAAATTTTTCGTCTTTGATTGTATAATGAATTGCAAATAAAATTTTCTGTTTTTAATTGTATAAGAAATTGACAATTTTTTGTCTTTAATTGTATGATAAATTTAGAACAAAATTTTTTGTCTTTTATTAAGTGGTGAGTTGGAGACAATTTTTTATGTCCTTGATTTAGTGGTGAATCGAGGACAAAAAATTTCAGTCTTTGATTGTATTGTAAATTGAGTACAAATTTCTTTTTATGTAATGAATTTGATATGAGAATTTTAATTATAAATTAAAATTTATGATTATATTAATTCTCCAAATCCAACAATTTATATAAAGCATCTTTTCAACTAGTAAAAAATATTAATTATATCAAATTGTTATTTTACAAATTAGCTAATAATTAAACACTAGCAAAGTATCGTAAATTTATTAATATAATCATTAAAACATTTAATTATAATAAACTCATCAATAAAAGAGGCTGAAAGACTTATTCTCACCCAAGGTATGGTGAAATCCTAAGTTCTATCTTTTAATTTTTAAAAACTCAAATACCTACTAACAAGACAATTTAAGGGTAAAATCGTTATTTAATAAAAATATTTAAAAAAATTTATATCATTTTATTCCCTTGATTTGAAAAACTAATAATTTTTCTTCAAAATTAAATTTTGAAAAGTGACATTTCCCCCTTAGTGTTTCAAATTTTGTTAGCAATTTTCCGATGAATGATGATTGATCTCTCTCCCTCTAGGCGATGTCTCTCTCTCTGACCCTTTTCCTTCGACCAACGACTTCTAAATTCGATAGAATCTAGATGAAGAGTTGAAATTCTTTGTTGTCCAAACAAATCAGCTTTGTTTGGACGACGTTGTTGGGATAACAAAAGTCCAAATAAAGAGTTTCGACTCGTTATCTAAATTTTGTTGAATCTAGACATCATCAATTGGAGAGAAAGCATTGAAGAGAGAGAGACATTGTCAAAAGAGAGAGAGATTGACTATCATTCATTGAAAAATCATCGGTGAAATTTGAAACCTTGAGTAAGGGGAAAATTGTTTGTTTTCTAAATTAAGGAGATAAAATAATATAAACTTTTATTTTTCTAAATATTATTATTAAATGATTATTTTATCTTTAAATTTAACTAAAAATTTTAACAAAAATTGGTTCATAAGTAGGTGTTTGAGTTTTTATGAGACTTTGAGAGTTTACTATATCTTGGGGGATAACAAGTTTTTTAGGCATAAAAAAACATAGAAAGTGTCACTCATATCTGATAAAAAAAACTATGTTTTTTTATTAATTGAATGTAAAAATATCTCACTTTTATCACTATTTGAATATGAAAATAGGTGCATTTTTTCTTGTCATTCTAAGTAAACGATTATTTTATCTACTTTCTCCGAATATTTGATATTTCTCTTGATATGAACATTTTGTCTTTAAATGTACAAATTCAACCAACCTGAGTATGAACATTTATTATTACATTTCCTACCTAAATTATTTTTTACAGATTTCATAAAAGATCTTACTCCTTTGACATCTCTTTTAGATTAATTTTTTTCCTTTAATCAAGTCCTATCCATGATTAATATCTATAAAATGACCAAAAAAAAACCACTTTAACAAAATAAAGGACTAATAAAATCAATGTAAGTAGCCACATTATGTTATACAAAGAAACATGCAAATTTATAGAGGAAAATATTAAGAACTCACCTAAGAATCTTTTGTCAATTAATATGTCAATTGGATAGACAGAAAGAAATATGTGTTGTAACAACACATAATTCAGACCCTTCATTTAAAGAAATAATTTAAGAACAATTAATTCAGACCCTTCATTCCATTAGGTACTGCTTGGGCTACTAGTCGGTTGAGTGAAAAAATTCTTTACTCAGCAAGTTGTTCATAAAAAGAGTGAAAGTAATTGGTTGAGACTGACTAAAACTAGTACAAATAAAGCACCATCTTAAAAAAAGTGTGCCATGTATGCTAACATAGGAATCAATATGCTATAGCGTATGATATATATTTTATGATATAATATAATACAAATATAAAATAATATATATTATCAAGTGTATCAAATTAATATGATATAGTAGATATATCGTAAGATATGATATGATGAAACATATTATTAATACAGAACAATATATTTTTTAGAAAAAACGATAATATAATAAAAGTATATATAAAATTTTTAAAGGTGTTTTTGATTTTTTTAAATTGATGATGTGTTAATTAGATTTTTTTATTGTTTTATTATTATTTTATTTTTTAAAAGTTGTAGCATATGATATGATACAATACTTAATATACGATATAAAAAATTAGATTTTTTATACACGATACGATATATGATTCAATTATTATAATGCTCACACTAAATTACCTAGAGCTTAAAGAACAGACTACACCTATTAGTGGACAGAAATTAAGATTGATTTTAGAAATAAACTAAAACACTAAAACACATAGATGAAATACAGGATTTCACATGTAAACATAACAATTGGGTCGGGCCAAATGGAGGCCCGACCTGAAGCCCCAAATTCAGACCCGCTTCGATATTATAGCACAATGGATTGGGCCCATAAGCCTTTCCAGCTGTGCTATAGGTTTTAATATTAAGTTCATAGCTTGGGGTAACCCAATACTGTTCATAAATTTTTAAAAAAACAAGGGCAAAAGCCTTCATGGCTTCTGTCTAATTGGCTTCGGCTTGTGGCAATTTTTTTATATAAATCAATCAAACTTTTTTTTTTATTTACAAATCTCTTAATCTTATTTTATCTCATCAAATCTCTTTCGAAAACTATCTGAATTTGTAAATAATAATTTTTTGTGCTTATAATTTTGTTTTCATTTTAGTTTTATTTTTACAAAATATTACAAATGAGTCCAATGTTAAATGAATTCAGAAAATTGGATGTTGAGGATGAGTAGATAAATTGTATGGTATATATATTTTATTTATATTTATAATTACACAGTATGTAAATTAATTTATTTATACTATGTTATTAAATTATAATATTTTTAATCATATAACCACAATATTCTTCTATCACAAATGAGAGATTATAAATAATATGTTTAGAGTATTGTCTTTGGTTTTAATAATTAAAAAATAATTTATGTTTTAAAATTTTAATTAAAATTAAAATAATATTTAAATTAGAGGATCCGATTAAAGCTTATGGGCCAGCTTGGGCTTATATATATAAGGTCAAACTGTAAGCTTAAAAAAATTCATAGGCTAGCCTGGCTCATGAGCCCAATGGGCCGTGCAAGAACTAACCCATCCTGCCCGATTGACATCTCTTTGTAATACAAGCACGTTGTTATTTTAGGATGACAGACTGTACGGAAATCATGGATGAAAAATGTGGAGACATTATTATCCAAAACTACATCTGCAATAATGCAATCATGAAGATAAAATAAGATCTATGTAATTAAATTCAAATAAAAAACACATCAAATCGCATAAAGCTGAAATTCATAAATACATCTTATAACAGTAGAAATCATACATTAGCAAAAGAAAAAACCTAGAGTTGGTCAAAGAACAAACACTTGACTCAAAAATAACACATCATTCATTCAAATTCGAACCTGGATTTAGGGATCTTGAATCCAATGGAAGCCTACCATTAACCTTCACAGCTATGATTTTCAAAAATTAGTGCAAATAGCCATTCTAGCACTATGTTTTGTAAATAGAAGAGAAGAGTGAACGAACCTGGATTTAAGTTTCTTCGGAGGATTGCGTGCAGTGGAGTTGGGAGATCGGGGGAATTTCAAAAGTGAAAAGGTGGTGTTGTTTGGGAGTGGAAGTGCAGTTCCTCCATTTTTATGAGAGAAAAGAATCAATGTCTTGTTGTTCGGCTATCATTTGTTCAAAATGAAAGGTGCTCCTATTAAAAATTAATTTAATTATTTTATAGTTTATGGATAAGATAGGTAATATTATTTTACATAAAAATAAAAATGATTCACTAATTAAGCAACACTTAAAAATAAATATTTTTCAGATTGAGTTTGAAATCTTTGAGTCAAAATTAGTTGTGTTTTGAGAGTTGTTCAAATTAAAAATTATTTAACCATGAATTTAAGTTGAATCAAGTTATAAATTCGAACCACCAATGTGAACCAAATTAAGTCAAAAATTTCAACCATTGATATGAGAGCCGAATTTAATAAAAAGTCTTTTAATAAATCTTTACTTATTAGGCATAAAATTAAGATTTCGTCTCTTAAAAAATTATTTTGGGATGAAATTAAAATTATCTCTAAAAAAATCCTATGTTTTTGGGACAAAATTAAGATTTCGTTCATTAAAATTATCATTCTAAGACAATAAAATCACCTTTAAAATTATCATTTGGGACGACATTAAAAATATTTTTAAAAATAAATCTTAATTTATTAGGGATGAAATTATGATTTTATCCCTTAAAATAATTATTTATGAACGGAATTAAGATTTTATCCCTAAAAGTAATATTTTAAGAGAAAATTAAAATCGTTCTTAAAAATAAATCCTACGTTTTCATTTTGCTAACTAAAATTATAATTATAGGTAGATATATCAAATAGGTCAGAGTATATACAGAAAAATGGTCTCGCCCGAAAGGGCCTAACCGACATTGTAGCTGGTCATGGGTCTTTAGGGTTGGGTCTTAGGTTTAGGCATCAGGCTCCCGAGCCGGCCTGTGCACTGTTCACAATGGATTTTAAAAAAGAAACTTATAATTTTGGGTTGTAGCCTACAGCCTGCAAGGCCGCTTGGCTAAATCAGCACTCTGCGGTTAAGAATTTAATTTTTTTTCATTTTTTCTACACCCTCTCCACTGTCTAAATCACACGCATCTAATCTAATTTTTCATTCTCTCTCTACATTATTTTCTTTCAATCTCTTTTATATTCAACATTTTCTTTATTTAATTTTAATATTTCAATTTCAATTTCAATACATTCTATTTATTCATTTTTTGTATTAATTTTTTTATCTTTTGTTTAAAAAAATTAAATAAATATTTAAATATACTAATATAAGTTTTCTTCTAAATTAACATAATCGAAGATTGTAAATTGCAAGTCGATTTCCTAAATCGTGTTTTGTTTATTCTTTCAAATGATGTATATTTATTTTAAATTACTAATTATCGTATCTAATTAAAAGAAATTTTTTAATTTATCATGCCACCATGATGGATTTGCTTTCTGTAGCTTCGTTTTTGTGACTTACTTTACACTTGAGCCGATACAACTATATTTCATATGCTTTGTCAATAAAAAGATTGACTAACTCGTGTGCTTGTCTTTAAAACAACGTTACTTGTAATTTTTACTATACTTATTACTATCACCATTCTCTTAATGTTTATTAACAAAATACTCTTTTTTTAATAATTTTGTTAATTATTATTTTTCTTTAAAATATTTTGATAATAAAAATATTTAATATGATCTAAACGCAAAAAGGTGTGTATGCAATTGAGACGACTTAACTATTATAAACTCAATTGATCAAGAATAAGTGTAGTGTAAATACTACAACAAAGACTGCGTAAAGTCTATGTTACACTGTCGTTGTTATAGTATTTACATTGCATCTATTCTTGATCAACTGATTCTACAAAAATGAAGCCGTTTCAATTATTTGAACACTTTTTGTGTTTAGAACATATTAAGTATTTTCATTATCAAAATATTTTAAAGAAAAATAATAATTAACAAAATTGTAAAAATAAAATAGAAACTAAGTTGTTAAACATTAACAAAATAGTGACAATAGCCGGTATAAAAAAAAATGTAAGAGACATTGTCAAAAGACCATTCACATAAGTTATTTGGTTATTCTTAGTGGTTAAGCATATGAAAAATAGTTGTTTAGGCTTAAGTGTCTGATAAGTTAAGAAAACTTAGTTAGAACAAGTAGGTCTATGAAGGATTTTGGCAAGAAAATTAGAATTTTTAGATCATGTTCACACATATGTAACAATGGTAATATAAAATTTACATGTTGTTTCAAGAAATAAAACATAGAAACATGTAAACTACTTTGTACCTTGTAATTTGATTTGAAGTTTGGAAGCTTGAATTAGAGATGGCAATTTGGACCCTGTTTTAGGGGCTTCGACCCTCCCCGACCTAAACGGGGAGGGGATTCCCCGATAAAAACGGGGAAAGGGGCGGGGATGGGGATGAAAAAAATCCCCGAAATCGGGGACGGGGATACATATGTCCCCGCCCCTCCCCTCCCCTCCCCGCCCCCTAAATCTAATATATTAATATAATTTTTTTTTGAACTATTAAATTCTATAAAACTTTAACATTATAATTTATATAAATTGAAGTCACATCAATATTGAATTTTGATATTGATTAGTTGGTGTTAAGTTGAAAAATATTGAATTTTGATGGTAAATTTTAAGAGATACATCGTTGTATGTGGTTGGAATGGAGGAAGCCTGCTTTAGATCCAAACCTTTTTTTAATTACTTAATTAATTTGTAAATCCAAAATATTAACAAACCCTTTTAGAATTACTCAAATGCTATTAGAAGTGAAATTTTTTAGAATAAAGAAGCTGCAGGGATTAACACAAAAACATCATATACATGCCCATTTCATTAAATTCCATGGAATCAAGGGTAAATGATCTTCTTCTAAAATCTGTAGACATATGTAAAAAGAAAAAGATTATTAAGAGAAAGATTAATTAGAGCATACACAATACATTAAAATATGATTCAATTTGAATAAAAAATAGTTTAACTTAGTTTATTTTAAATTTTACTCGATTTCGTAGTTGTAATTTGATTCAATTTGAATTTATAATTTAAATTTATAACTCAAGTTTGTGTTTTATTAACAAAATGATATTATTTTATCTAAATAATATTTAATAATTAATTCAATCATAAATTCTAATAATTAGTTTAAAATATGAATTTAAACTAAATAAATTAAATACTTTTAACTCAAATTTAATATAATTTAAAAAATAAATTAAATCTTTTAATTTAAATTTATTTTTATATTACTAATAATTCCATATTACAAAAATGCCACCTACTTTTAACCCTAAATCCCCTTTTCCTTTCAATTTTCCTCCACAGCCGCACCCTTCCTCTTCCAGCCAAAGCTTTCATTTTTCACTCCACAGCTGCACTGCACACTCCCTCTCTCAGCCAAAGCTTCTTTGTCTTGTAGTTGGAGGTAAGCTTCTTCAGATGTAGATATTTAAGTGGTCATTTGATTAGATTAGCATTTGGCATGTCTGCTAAGCATATCCTTTTACATTAAGTTATGCTAGTACTTTTACTTTCCATTAAGGTCGCAAATACAGAATAAATAACTTTTGCATTGTAGGAACCTGGAAACCAAGATTTTGATCAACATTACTTGGGGTGCTTCTGTTCATCCATTGGTTCTTGCTGTTGTTTGATTGCATATGGATAATTGCTTCTGCACGTGAAATTTTCTTAATTTTTGTGGTTAGCATATCCTGCTGGCAGTGAGATGATTTTTCTTTGTAGCTTGTACTTTATTTTTTTCCCATTGTTGGTCATAATAGTTTTGATATATCAAAGTAACAGAAGGATTTTAGGTGACAGATGATATGGCTTTTTCAAGTAGAGTTTAGAAGATAATGCTTTTATGGAAACTTGTTAGTTCTTCAATTAGAAAAATGTAAAAGAGCTTTGTTGTCTTAAATTATTGAAAAATAGTCTTATACATAATTTGGATTACTTAAATTCATTCTATAGAATCAGGATTTTTTGAAAATTTAACACTTCTTTTCAAATTTTGAGCTTTTCCTTGTTGGCATAGAATAGCTTATTAAAAATCCTACAAGCACTTCTTCTATGCAACCAAAGAACTTAAATTTCAAAAAGAATTTGAACCTTTAAATAAGCTCTTATCTATTAGTATTTTCTAGAAAGCTTTTATAGAAAATGGCAACATGTTAATTTCCGAAAGTTACATATTACTTATGGTGCCTTATTGATATAGCATGTGTATACCTAGCATATCATTTTAATTATCTTGTGCTTGACTATAATATCTCAGGAATTGTTTCTACAATCTAAGGCTGTATAAACTAGCTAAAAAGAGATAGATCACGTTTTAGTAAAAACAATATTTTGGGTTCAATATTTTTTTGCTTCTAAAATGTTATTGTACCATCATGTTTTATTAAAAGTAAAGTTTATTGATTGTGATTCGCATTATGGGTTTTAATATTTATGTTATATATTAACTTGTATTTTAAATTTTGGACTATTTGATAGGAATGTCTGCTGAAAACTTTTTGGTTAATAAAAGAAAAAATATTGAAGATGTTAACATGCAAAATTCTCAATCCTTTAAAAAATTAACATCTTCTGAAAGTGGTCCTCATACTGCAACTCCGATAGGAAGTAATCAGATGCAATTGCCCGTTGATGAAATTAATAAATCAAGTCAGGAGTTGGATAGTCCTTATTCAAGCCCTCTTCAAAATGCACTTGCCAACTCTCTTGTTACTGATCCTACTGGAAGGTGTAAATCAATTGTATGGGAACATTTCAAGAAAGTAAAGGTTGATGGAAAAGACAAGGCGGAGTGTAACTATTGCCATAAACAATTGGTTAGTGGGGGAAAAAATGGCACTAGACATTTACATGATCATCATAAAATTTGTCCAAAGAGAAAATACCATGATGTATCACAGAAGTTGCTTGTGGGATCCCATAGAGAGAATAATAAGTTGACATTATCCACTTGTCAATTTGATCAAGAGGCAGGTAGAAAAGACCTTGCAAATATGATTATATTGCATGAATATCCTTTAAGTATAGTAGATCATTGTGGGTTTAGGAGATTTTGTAATACTATTCAACCTTTGTTTAAGATGATCTCTAGAAACACCATTAAGAAGGATATAATGAAAATTTATGATGTTGAAAAGGGCAAGACAATGAAATTGTTAAACAAAAATTTAGGGAGAATTGCAATCACTTGTGATTTGTGGACTGCAAGCAACCAAAACAAAGGGTACATGACTATTACAGCCCACTTTATTGATAACAAATGGGAGTTACAAAATAGACTTATAAGGTAATTTTTTTTATTTTCCTAAAATTTGTCAAATCAAAATTCATTTGACAAAATGGCTCATGTGTGAGAATGTCATGATAAAGAAAATGGCTGAATGAATGATTGAAAAATTTAACAAATATTGGAGTGTGATTCATGGTGTTATAGGGGTGGCCATTGTTTTGGATCCTAGATTCAAAATGAAATTGTTAGATTATTTCTTTCCTTTGATATATGGAGATGATGGCAAAGATGAAATAATTAGAATTCAACAGTATTGTCATGATTTGCTTTATGAATATCAACCGGAGCATGAAAGTAGTACAAGTCAAACTTTGTTTGTTTCATCTCCTTCTCAATCTAGTTTTTGTGGTGATGAAGAGTATCTAGCAGATTTTGATATGTTCATTGAACAAGAATCAAGTAATATCTTGAGAAAGTCAGAACTAGAATGTTATTTAGAGGAGCAACTTTTACCTAAAAGTCCAGACTTTGATATATTGACTTGGTGGAAGTTAAATGGGCCTAAATATCCAACCTTGCAGAGGATTGCTCGAGATATTCTTGCTATCCAGTCTCTACTGTTGCTTCTGAGTCTGCTTTTAGCACTGCTGGAAAGGTAATAAGTCCACATCGCAATAGACTTCATTCAGGTACATTGGAGGCATTAATGTGTTCTCAAAATTGGTTATGGGCTGACCTAAAAGGTAATTAAATGAATTTTTATCAACGTTAATATAAAGTTAATCATTATTAGATTTTGTCTTTAATTTTTTTAATTTTCTTGAAAGGTGAAGAGTCTTGTTCGACAATCTATGATGATAATGATTCAGAAGATAGTAAGTATTTTTCATTAATCTCTAAAATATTGGTTTTTAAAATATTACAAAAATTTATTACTTATTTTTTTACGTGTTGTATTGTAGTTGATAATTGATGACATGGATTTGAGTTTCACTGTCCAACCTTGATGTTTGACATGTAAGTGAATTTTGATTTTCTGTTATATGAATGCTGAAAACTTTTGGTGAGATATAAATGGCCCACTTGATAATGTTCCTAAGTAAAATTTGTTTCACTACTTTTAATGGTGGTATTGAACAATGTTTTTTGACTGTTATATACCTTAGATTGGCATGTCCAGTTGTTACTGTCCTTGATTCTTCACAGGTTTTTCCTTTTCCTTTTGTTATATAAAATGTTCATCTCTTCAAAAGTCCATGTTTTCTTGATTTCCTTCAAGCTATTTATCTAATGATTCTCATTCTTGTCGTTTAGATGGATGCTTACCTTATGAATTCATAAAGCTATTTATCTAATGATTCTCATTCTTGACATGAATAGGCTCGAAAGTGCTACATGAATTAGCCAATGTGTTTACATTGAGTCGACGATGGCATGACTATGACATGATCTAACAATGCCTGCTTGTATCTAATAATGAATTCTGTTTGCTAAATAATTTTACTCCTTAATTATGTGACAATGTAGTTGTGCTTCCATATTACAACACTCTTGAAATTAGTACAATATTCTCCCTCATTTTTATTTGTGACGAAAAGTTGATGCTATAAATTGGTTTAAACTTACAGTTGGTTTTGGGAGGGCCATTTCTACCACACATTGAGCGCATTCTTCGTGATAAAGCATCGTCAATGTGTTCACTGGTAGTATCAGCTACTGATGCTGGAATCAGAGCTACCATAAAGGGACTGAATTTTAATGATAAACCTTGTCAAGCTACCATAAAGTGGGCCATTATCAATTGTTTTCTTATTTCTTCAAACTTCATAGTGTGATGGAATTGGCAATGTCAATTTATAAAACAATGATTTGGACATTTAATTATACATATTTTATTTTATATTACAGGAAAATGTGCTTGAAAGATTAAAATATTTTCTATAAAAGGTGGAATATTATACATAAATTGTGAGATCTCTTTGATATATTTTTGTTTAATTAATTTCATTCTAATAAAAAATGTATTTTTTTATAGTTTTGTAAAATTTATTTATTGATTATTAGAATTATTAATAATGCACCATTGAAGAGTGTATATTCATAAAATATTGAGAAATTAAAATTTATTGGCTAGGGTATGGGGAGGGGATTTTTCCCCTTGGGGATGGGGATGGGGATGGGGATGGGGAGGGGAGGGGAGGGGAGGGGATTTTTCCCTGCGGGGACGAAGAGGGGATTTTTCCCCGCGGGGACGGGGAGGGGATGGGGAGGGGATTTTCCCTCGCGGGGAGGGGACGGGGATTTTTTGTTATCCCCGTAACGGGGACAGGCCGGGGACAGGGATTGATATCCCCTACGGGGACGGGGACGGGGATTGTTATCCCCTCCCCGCCCCTCCCCGTTGCCATCCCTAGCTTGAATCACTAAAATAAGTGATCTCTTGACTTGCACCCTTCAAGGAAGAAAAATGGAAGAAAAAGAGAAGCTTTCCCAGCAAAAGAAGAAGAAGAAGAGAAAATCTATATTTTTCTTCTTTTTCTCTCACATTTATTACATTAAAACTTTATATTTATCAAGTGAAAATACGTGTTTAATTCTCATTGGTTAATAATTAAGAGAAATTAAAATTTGACACATGTTGAATAATTTGTACCCAAAATTATTCATTCTAACTTTCTAAACAATTTAAAAGGTGTAAAATGATAATTTTGCCCATTTTTCGAATCTTATTCGAAAAACACAATTTTTATCCTCGGAAAGTGCTAGCCAACCATGGATAAATATTTTCAGCTTCATAACACCATTTTCTTCCTTAAAATATGGGTGTGACCTTCAAGGTTCATAGTGATGTAGTCGTGGGCCTTATATCAGACAATACGTTTCATTATATCACTATATAACCTAAAACTGTTGTTAACCGATATACTTCATTTTCCGCTACAAAACGAAGCTCCCATTGATCATGTGGTGTCATCTAGCAATGTCTCATGACCCCTACATCACAATGAAGTACAAGCTTCACATAATGTCAAATGAACATTTCTTACTTACACTTACCATGTAGTCCAATATTTCCATCATTACATCCCGATTAAACTTGGATTTATTGAATGTCAAAATCCAATATTTAATGTTTTCGAATATCAAGTAATACATCATAACGTGCCACTAGTATGATTTATGATGTATCATTGACTACATATTAATGCCCATGTGATCATCATTTAGCGATCACGTTCGATAAACAATATAATATAATAACCTTTGATCAGTTTTCTAACCATCAAACGGTTCTATTGTTTACCCATGTGTATATCTGTCATGTCTAATATCATCCATTGATATACTGTGGTGATATAACACACACCCACTATGCAATACCATTGCCTAAACAAACTGCTTATGCAGGGAACGATTTGATGACGTTTATTAAAACTCATCAGGACCTTTCACATGTCATATGCATGTAGCTAATATGGATGTAATATACAACTACAACATAGATATAAAAGTGATGCAGAAAATATGTGAAGTATGACATAACCCTTAAAACCAATTAAAGCGATTGGTTTTTAGGGCATATTCTAACAAGAACTCCCACTTGCACTAAAGCCAATCGCTGTAGTACCTAATGCCCATTCTTTCTAGATGTTAGTCCAACAGTCTTTGCGTCAGTGCTTTAGTTAGTGGATCTGCAAGATTGTTTGTCGAAGCAATCTTCTGAATGACAATATCTCTAGCTTCAATGAATTCTTTCAAGATGTCATTTTTCGTTGAACATGTTTTGACTTTTGATGTGCTCTTGATTTCTTTGCCTGTTCAATAGCACTAGTATTATCACAAAATAGAATTGCTGGTTGACTCTGAGGAACCACGCCCAACTCTGTGGTGAATTTACGTATCCAAACGACTTTTTTCGCAGCTTTTGAAGTGGCAATATACTCAGCTTCTATAATAGAGTCTACAGTAGTCGACTATTTGGCATTTTTCTAACTGACTGCGTCTCTATTACAAACAAAAATAAATACAGACGTAGACTTTCTATCGTCTACATCTGACTGAAAATCAAAATCTCACTATCTTTTGAGCGTCAACTCTAAACCCCTATAACCTAGTTTCAACTCCTTAGTCATTCTTAAATACTTCAAGATGGCTTTTACTGTTGTCCAGTGTCTTTCTCCAGGATTTGATTGATATTTGCTTATTGCATTAACTGCAAAAGCAATGTCTGGTCGTGTACATGACATGACATATATGAGACTACCTACTGTCGAAGCATATGACACCTTACACGTTCGTTGTCATTCCTCATCAGTCTTTGGACACATATCTTTTGATAGATGTGTTCCATAGAGTCTTGCATATGAAAACGTTTCAACACTTTCTCTATGTATAACTTTTGAGATAAACCTATTAATCCTTTCGCTCTATCTTTATAGATGTGAATACCTAGAATATAGGTTGTTTCTCTAAGATCCTTCATGGAAAAAAATTTCGCTAGCCATAACTTAACATCAGTCATAGTGCCAATGTCGTTTCCAATTAATAATATGTCATCTACATACAAGACTAGGAAAACGATAATTTTATCCCTATCCAATTTATAAACACACGACTCATATAGATTTTTAATGAAACCGAATACTTGAATTATTTCATTAAACCGGATATTCCAGCTTTTTGAAGCTTGTTTCAATCCATATATAGATCGATGTAGTTTGCACACTTTATGCCTCTTGATAGTGAATACAAAATCGATTGGTTGCTCCATATAGATATTTTCCTCAATATACCCATTGAGAAAAGCAGTTTTAACATCCATCTGTCATATCTCATAATCATAATGTGCTGCGATAGCTAGTAGGATTCTGATGGATTTAAGCATCGCGACTGGTGAAAAGGTCTCCTTATAATCCAACCCTTGTTTTTAAGTATAACCTTTAGCTACCAATTGAGCTTTATAAGTTTCAACTTTTCCATCTTTGCTAATTTTTCTCTTGAAGATTCATTTACATTTGATCGAAACTATTCCATCAGGTGGATCAACGAGTGTCCATACTTGATTGACATTCATAGATTCAATTTATGAATTCATTCCCTCTAACCATCTGTCGGAGTCAATATCCAATATTGCCTCTTGGTAAGTTTTTGGATCCTCTAGATGTTCAGTTTCTCTATTAGAAGAGATTCAAAATCTTCTTCTGTCAGAAATCCATATCTCTCGGGAGGTCGAGACACTCTAATAAACTTTCTTATTTGAGCCGTTATAGTTGGTAAAGGTGATTATATACCTGAAGAATTTATCTGAATAGGCTCAGTTACGAGCTCTTCAAACTCTTCTTCGAGCACAATTTTCTTTCCTGCACTATCTTCCTCTAAGAACTCTTTCTGAAGAAAATATGCATTTCTACTAACCATAATTCTTTGATTAAAGTGAAAGTAGAAATAATATCCTAAACTTTCTTTTGGATACCCGATAAACCAACCCTTTTTTACTTAGGACTCCAATTTATCATTTCTAACCACTTTAACAAATGCTGGACATCCCCAGATTTTTAAGTAGTTTACACTTGGAAGTCTGTCATACCATAATTTGTATGGTGTCTTTCGAATGGACTTTGATGGTGTTTTATTCAACACATGCAGTGCCGTCTGAAGAGCATATCCCCATAAAAAAACTGGCAAATCAGTAAAACTCATCATAGATCATACCATATCTAACAAAGTACGATTTCTCTGTTCAGACACACCATTATACTGTGGTGTGAATGGCGGAGTCAACTGAGATAGTATTCCTTTGTCTCTTAGGAACTTCTGGAATTCTGTACTCAAGTATTCACCTTCACGATCTGAATGTAAAGCTTTAATATTCTTTCTAGTCTAGTTTTCTACTTCTTTTTGGAACTCTCTGAACTTTTCAAAAGCTTCAGATTTGTATTTCATTAAATATAAATTCTCATATCGAGAATAATCATCGATAAAGGTAATGAAGTATGAAAAACCTCCTTGGGCCATTTCATTAAAAGGGCCACACACATCAGTGTGTATCAATTCTAATATATTTTTGGCTCATTCCCCTTTATTCTTAAGTGAAAGCTTGATCATTTTTCCTCGAAGACAAGATTCATAAGTAGGATAGGGTTCTGAACTGAATAAACCTAAAAGTCCACTTTCTTTTAATTGTCGAATCTGATCCTCTCCAATATGACCAAATCTATGATGCCATAGAACTATTAGATTTATATGTTCTGTAGTTCTTTTAGATGATTTGGAATACATAGTATTATATAAATCAAGTTCTACCACATACAAACCATTTGTATTGATAGCATTTCCTACTAATCTATTCCCAAAATAAATTAGGCATTCATTTCCAGTAAATGTAAATTGATAACCATTTTTACACAAAACTGGAATAGAGATGATATTCCTGGTGGCATTAACAAAATACAAAGTTTTAGCAAAATACAAAGTTTTATACAAAGTTATTACATGCCTAATAGGTAACTGTACACTACATACACCTATAGCCTCTGCAGAAACTCGTGTCCTATCGACCAGTCTCAGTATGATCTCATCACGTCTTAAAAAAGAACTATTCTGCAGATGCTGTAAACAAGCACAAACACGTGAAGTTGCAGTAGAATCTAATATCCAGAAATCAATGTTTGAATTAACATTTAATTCAAATTCAATTACATAACACTGATATGTACCTGCTTTGCTTTTTCTCAGATCATCAAGGTATAAAGGATAATTCCTCTTCCAATGCCCCTCTTGGTTACAATAAAAGCAATTGCTCTTCTCTTGCTTCTTTTCTTTCTGTGGAATAGATGGTCATGGAGGCTGAGAACGTGATGCCCCGATGCCAGAACCCTTCATCCTAGAAGGCCTAGTAGTGGTTTTCTTAAAACCCTTTCTTTGTACTTTTGGTCCACTAGATCCTATCTGTGAACCTCTCTGCCAAGGCTTTTGAGCTTGCTTCTTTTTACCTCTTGTGGCAAAGGTAGCTAACAACTCAGCTGGTGTTTTCCCTTTCTTCTCATTATTGTAAAATTCTTGAATATCATTAAAAAGCTCAGAGAGAGTGCGCTCAATCCTATTGAGATTATAATTTGTAATAAACAACTTAAAAGTTGGAGAGAGTGTATGGATAATCAAATTCACCCGAATATTATGTGGTAAATTTGTGCCCATAATTTATAACTTTCCAGTCTTGTTAATCATTTTAATAACATGATCATCTGGGGAAATGCCCTCCTTAAGCTGCATGCTGAATAATGAAGTCATCAAATTATATCTTTTCATTCGAGCATTTTCACTATATAATTGTCTTAAAGTAGTGATAATTTCATACGCACTCTTCACATTCTCAAACCGAGTTTGAAGTTTAGAGTTCATTGATGCCAGCATATAATTGCGAACTCGTAAGTCAACATCTACCCATTCAGCATAAGCCCTTTGCTCTTCCTCAGAGGCTTCAGGGTCCACTACTATTGGTAAAAGTGTCTCTAAGACATAAACTGACTTTTCAAGATTGAGAACAATGGTCAGATTTCTCAACCAATCCCTAAAATTGGGACCAATAAGCATATGCGAGTCCATCAATTTCAGGAGTATATTGTTTGTCATTGACATTTTGAGATTCTAGATCACAAGAGAGAATGCTACAAGAATGTAACATCCGAATTCAGGTGTGTCAGTAAACTCTACTTCCAAAATTACCCTTAGAGTTGATTTTATAACTTGTTGTATAAAGAAATTGCAAAAGAATCATAGAAAACTACTAAATGAGCAATATTTTTCAAAGGGGGTAAAATGGTCATTTTATAAAGATTCAAGGGACAAAGTGGGAATTAAAATTAAAGGGCACATTTGAAATTATATGGTGGTGCTAAGGGTTTTTGGTAATTGGCTAAGGATAAAATAGTAATTTATGGAAAAGATTAAGGGCAAAATGGTCCAAGAGGTTTATAAAACATATAATCTATTCATCTTCTTCATCATTGCCGAGAGAACTCCATTTCTTGTTTAGCTAAAGCTTCCCTTAACCAAAATTCGCTAAAAAACTTAGCTAAACCACCTAATTTCCAGTGCCTCCAGTTATAAAAAGTGTAGATCTGTCAATTCTGATCAGTTCTAAGGTAAGAAATTTAATTTTTAAGATATGTCAAGTTTAGGGTTTTGATGGATGATCATATTTTTGGTTGATTAAGGTTGCCAGAAAGAAGAAAAGAAGGTGAATAAGCTTAAATCACCAAATCAGCAAAGAAAAGGTGAGAATTTCATACTTTACATACTTAAAGTAAATTTGAGTTAGGTTATTTAAATAACCTTTACTTATATAAGTGTGTAAGGTATTAGAATTAAGGTGATTTATGCTTAAAAGGATAAAGAAATTCATTAGGATTCAGGATGTAATTTTTGGCCATAAGGGCAAAAATGTCATTTTATGTGATATAGGTTAATTTTGCTTAATTATGTGCATAAAATGTGTGATAACCCTTATATTAAGCCTACATTGTATATTTTGAAATTAATTAAATGTATAAGATATATAGATGCATTAGAGGAGAATATGATGTTTGATAAGGAATGAAAATAACAAAAGAAAACAATGAATGAGCATATCTCATATTATGATTATATATGCATACATGGGAAATCATAACATATGCATGATTTAGAAAAAAAAAATATAAAGAAACAGGAAAAATATTTTCTAAGTCATGCATGCTTTCAGAAAATGGAAAACAAGTGTTTTTGGTTTTATCATGACGCATATGATACAGGAAAGCAGAAAACATACTTAAAATCCTTACACGCGAGCTGTACTGTGTGGACAACAAAGAAAATAATTGGTTGTACTGTGTGGACAACCAGCTATACCGTGTGGACAACAAATAAAAATATTAGTTGTACTGTGTGAACAGCAAAGAAAAAATATCAGCTGTACTGTGTGGACAGCCAAAGAAAAATATCAGCTGTACTGTGTGGACAGTAAAGAAAAAAGAAAAATATTAGCTGTACTGTGTGGACAGCAAAGAAAAAAATATGCGTGTAAGAGAGAATTATACTTTGTATGGTGACTGCAAGTACTGTCATATGTAGTCTAGACCGATCAATGAGAAAGAGAGAGAAACAAATTAGTAAATATTTTATGAAAGTCATTTGTATTAGAATTATGCATACAAGCCTGTGTGGCTGATAAAGAGTTGAGAAAGATGTACGATCAGAAAATAGAAATGTCATGGCACTCATACATGCATAAATCATAACAAGTGAATCATATCTGTATAGTAAAGAAATGAATAAATGTGTGAAAGAAAAGAATTATGATATGTGTTAAATGCGTGTTTTGTGTCAATTATTTTGTTGTAAATAGTTCAGACATGCTGAGTATGGAAAAGATTAGTACTGGTATAAAATGCTTTAAGTGTTGAGTATGATTTTCTTACTGAGCCATAATCGCTCACTCCGTTTAATTTAATATTTTACAGGTAAAGAAATGCAGCAAAGGTTCCTAGGGAGCACTAATGAGACATGAGGCTGAAGGAGAAAGGCATTATAATCTTGTTAATTTATATGTTTTGATATATATGTGAATATATGCATATATATATATATATACTTGATGTAGATATTGGTGGATATCTATATATATGATTTTGTATAACTATATCTATATATGTATATATATATATATGGCTAGTTATGAAAATTGATTATAAAGTTCTGTGGGTGATAATTTTTATAATGATTATTATTATGTACTTATTGTAGTAATTGTGATTAAGTTGATGAAAATCCAGTCGGTTGGTAGGACTGGTTTGTGTGAATTGTTAATTGAGAGTGTTACAGGACATAATTAAAAAGAGAAAATATTCCCCGGGCCCTCTAAAATAGGGGAACTCTTGCTGTTTTTCTGTAACACACCCAATGGTTAGGAGAGGTTACATTTTTGGTATCAGAGCACGATTTTGGGCGCTTAAAGGAAGATATAATATAATGTGTGGTAATATAATACAATATATCTATGGTTTTGCATTCTAATATTGCATAGGTGCCCCTCATGTCTCACAGATCAGCTCCCGAGAATCGACTGCAGTAAGTTGTTTTCTTTAACTGTATTCAAATATTAGAATATTATGTAATTACACTTATGCAGTTATTAGATGATGAGTACCACAAGACGAGGACGAGGATGGGGTCGTGGAAGGGGTATTCAAAAAGAGATGGGAGAATCGTCTAACCCTGCCCCGTCAGTTAGTTCAGGATTTGGGCTAGCAGAAATAAGAGATATAGTTCGTCAGGTGTTGATTAAGAGTCAAGATAGACCCACACTTGAAAATATAGCCAGAGATACCATCCGAGATGAGATTAGAAGTGAGATTCGTGAGGAAGTCATAGAAGAAATCAGAAATGAAATGAGGAATGAAGGGAGAGGAGAAATTAGAGCTCAAAGGCGACTTGAGCCCATTTATTCCTTACCTAATCAGCATACCCCTCCTGAATTTAAAGGTACTAAAGATCCTTTAATGGCTGATGACTAGATCAAGCAGGTGGAAAGTACTATGGATTTATTTCCTATGACTGATAGAGAAAAAGTTCGGTATGCCAGTTTCTTGATGAGGGGAGAGGCCCGCGTATGGTGGGACCCAGTTAAAGAAACCAGAAATATGGATCTGATGACCTGGTAAGACTTTAGAAGGGTATTTGAGGCCCAATACAAAACAGCTGATGTGGTAGCAGTCAAAGTTCAAGAGTTCATTTCTTTACAGCAGGGAGAGGGTTCAGTAAAGGATTACTCTACCCGTTTTGATGTCTTAGCCAGTTTTGCTCCAGGTATGGTGAGTACCCCTAGTCTCCGGTTGGACAGATTTCTTCAAGGCCTTAAACCGGAGATAGCCTTACATGTGTTAGCTGGACCACAACCTTCTCAAACTTATAAAGAGGCATTGGAGAAAGCATTGAGGTTGGAGGTATATGTTAATAAGCTACCCAGGAATGCATCTTCCATGTCAACACCTCCATCAGTGACAGTACCCTGGATAGTGATGCCAAGTCAGTCAGCTTTACCTGTTTCATTGACTATTTCAACACTTGCTACAGCATCAGGGGGTAGCTCAATTGGCTCCAGTTTCAGAAACAATAGAGGAAAAAGAAAATTTCAGTCAAAAGCAAGTAGAAAAGGCTGAAAGAGTGACAAGAAGCCTAGAAAAGAAAATATTCCCCAATGTCAGATTTGTGGGAGACGTCATAGTGGGGAATGTTGGTACCAACAGAAACAGGTGATTTGTTATAGATGCCGACAGCCAGGGCATATAGCAAAGGATTGCCAAAGTACCGAAGTGCCAGTTCATATACAGCCACCACAAAGCCTAATTCCGCCAGTACAACCAGGGAGAGGTACTAATGCACGAGTCTATATAGCTACCCATAGTCAGGCAGAGGCTAGTCCATCTGTAGTTACTGGTCAGCTCTTTTTCCACTTTGTTTCTTTATATGCATTGATTGATTCAGGAGCTACACACTTCTTTATTGCACCAGGGGTTATTGAAAGGGTAGGTTTAGTACCTGTTAGATCTACCCATTCCATTAGAATTGAGATGCCAGATGGTGGGAGTGTGATTACTGATAAGATGTTAAAAGACCAGAGGGTAGTGATACATAGGAGAGAGTTAAAGGTGGACTTAATTGTCTTTGATATGCCTGATTTTGATGTTATCCTGGGCATGGATTTCTTAGAAAGATATGGAGTTGAGATTGACTATAGAAAGAAAAAGGCTCGATTCCAACTTGACAATGGGGATTACTTTAATTTCGGAGAGGGTCATCAGCCTAGTATGATGATCAGTAATGTAAAAGCACAAAAATTATTAAAAAAGGGGTGTACGGGATATTTAGCTCATGTGGTACATGAGCATGATGTTCAAAGATTGGGTGTTTAGGATGTCCCAATAGTATAAGATTTCCCAGATGTCTTTCCTGATGAACTACCAGGTTTACCTCTAGAGAGAGAGTTAGAGTTTAGTATCAGTTAGAACCTGGCTCAGCCCCAATTTCAAAAGCCCCTTACCGAATGGCTCCAGCTGAATTGCAAGGATTAAAGAAACAGTTGCAAGAACTTTTAGATAAGGGTTTTATTAGACCTAGCCACTCTCCTTGGGGAGCACCCATACTATTTGTCAAAAAGAAAGATGGGTCGCTCCGTATGTGCATAGATTACAGAGAGTTGAATAAATTGACAGTGAAGAATAAATACCCGTTGCCTCGAATTGATGATTTATTTGATCAATTGAAAGGAGCTTCGGTGTTTTCCAAAATTGACTTGAGATCGGGTTATCACCAGGTGAGAATTATAGAGCAAGATATTCCAAAGACAGCTTTCCGGCCCGTTACGGGCACTACGAGTTTGTGGTAATTCCCTTTGGATTGACTAATGCTCCAACAATCTTTATGGATTTAATGAATCGAGTATTTCATGATTGCCTTGACAAATTCCTGGTGGTATTCATTGATGATATCTTGATATACTCTAGATCAGAAGAAGAACATGTCGAACACTTGAGATTTGTCCTACAAAGATTGAGAGAAAAGAAATTGTATGCCAAATTCTCTAAGTGTGAATTCTAGTTGGATCGAGTAGTATTTTTGGGACACGTGGTTACTAAGGAAGGTATAGCTGTAGACCCTAGTAAAGTGGAAACAATACTTGAATGGGCGAGGCCAAAAACTGTGAAAGAGATCAGAAGCTTTTTAGGGCTAGCCGGCTATTACAGAAGATTTGTTCAAGGTTTTGCCCGGTTGGCCAAACCACTTACAGCTCTTACTAGACAAGGAACTCCTTTTATATGGACTGATGCTTGTGAAAAGAGTTTCCAAGAGCTAAAAACACGGTTGACTACAGCTCCTATTTTAGTATTGCCAGAGGAAGGTGTAGATTATGATATTTATTGTGATGCCTCGCATAATGGCTTGGGAGCCGTGCTGATGCAAAGGGATAAGGTGATAGCGTATGCCTCTCGGCAGTTAAAAGATTATGAAACACGCTATCCTACCCATGATTTAGAGTTAGTAGCAGTGGTTTTTGCTTTAAAAATTTGGAGGCATTATTTATATGGAGTTAAATGTAATATCTACACTGACCATAAAAGTCTAAAATATTTCTTCACTCAGAAAGACTTGAATATGAGACAAAGATGATGGTTGGAGCTAGTCAAAGATTATGAATGTGATATTAAATATCAGCCGGGTAAAGCAAATGTGGTAGCCGATGCCTTGAGTAGAAAGATTGCCATAGCTCATCTCACCACTCAGCTAGAGTTATAGAAAGAGTTTCAAAGGGAACAGATTGAGGTGATGGAGAGTTGGGTGGCCAGATTGGAAATTCAACCTAATCTCCTCAATGAAATAAAAGAGAAGCAAGTAGAAGATTTGTGGTGCCAGAAAATAAGTCAACAGATATGTGAAGGGAAAGCAACTGAGTTTCAAATGATAGATGAAGTACTCAAGTTCAGAAACAGGGTATGTATTCCCCAAGATCTGGAGTTGAGAAAGAAAATCTTAAGTGAAACACATGATACACTTTACACTGCTCATCCTGGGGGAGTAAAGATGTATCAGGATTTAAAGAAAACTTATTGGTGGATAGGTATGAAGAAAGATATTGGTGACTATGTAGCTAAGTGCTTGGTATGTCAACAGGTCAAGACTGAGCATCAGAGACCTTCAGGTTTGCTTCACCCACTTAGTATTCCTGAATGGAAATGGGAAGATATAAAGATTATCAAGACTAGATTGAAGCAAGCTCAAGACAAACAAAAGAGCTATGCAGATTTGAAAAGGAAAAAAGTAGAGTTTCAACCGAGTGATAAAGTTTTTGTGAAAGTAGCCCCTTACAAGCACGTGATGAGATTTGGAAGAAAAGGGAAACTTGCTCCAAGATTTATTGGCCCATTTGAAATTTTAGAAAGAGTGGGCAAGGTGGCTTATAGACTTGCACTTCCACCTAGTATGGATCGAGTTCATAATGTATTTCATATTTCTTTATTAAGAAAGTACATTAGCGATCCTTCACATGTCTTGAGATCAGATGATGTGGAATTAAAAGAAGATTTAGCTTATGAGGAGCAACTGATGCAGATACTAGACAAAAAAATAAAAGAGCTCCGAAATAAAACAATTCCATTAGTGAAAGTATTATGGAAGAATCATAAGGTGGAAGAAGCCACATGGGAAGTTGAGCAACAAATGAGAGAGAGATTTTCCAACTTATTTGTTTAAATTTCAAGGACGAAATTCTTTTAAGGGGGAAGAAATGTAACATCCGAATTCAGGTGTGTCAGTAAACTCCACTTCCAAAATTACCCCTAGAGTTGATTTTATAACTTGTTGTGTAAAGAAATTGCAAAACAATCATAAAAAACTACTAAATGAGCAATATTTTTCAAAGGGGGTAAAATTGTCATTTTATAAAGATTCAAGGGACAAAGTGGGAATTAAAATTGAAGGGCACACTTGAAATTATATGGTGGTGCTAAGGGTTTTTGGTAATTGACTAAGGATAAAATAGTAATTTATGGAAAAGATTAAGGGCAAAATGGTCCAAGAGGTTTATAAAACATATAATCTATTCATCTTCTTCATCATTGCCGAGAGAACTCCATTTTTTTTTTAGCTAAAGCTTCCCTTAACCAAAATTCACCAAAAAACCTAGCTAAACCACCTAATTTCCAATGCCTCCAATTATAAAAAGTGTAGATCTGTCAATTCTGATCAATTCTAAGGTAAGAAATTTAATTTTTAAAATATGTCAAGTTTAGGGTTTTGATGGATGATCATATTTTTGGTTGATTAAGGTTGCCAGAAAGAAGAAAAGAAGGTGAATAAGCTTAAATCACCAAATCAGCAAATAAAAGGTAAGAATTTCATACTTTACATACTTGAAGTAAATTTGAGTTAGGTTATTTAAATAACCTTTACTTATATAAGTATGTAAGGTATTAGAATTAAGGTGATTTATGCTTAAAAGGATAAAGAAATTCATTAGGATTCAGGATGTAATTTTTGGCCATAAGGGTAAAAAGGTAATTTTGGCCATAAGGGCAAAAATGTCATTTTATGTGATATAGGTTAATTTTGCTTAATTATGTGCATAAAATGTGTGATAACCCTTATATTAAGCCTACATTGTATATTTTGAAATTAATTAAATGTATGAGATATATATATGCATGAGAGGAGAATATGATGTTTGATAAGGAATGAAAATAATAAGAGAAAACAATGAATGAGCATATTTCATATTATGATTATATATGCATACATGAGAAATCATAGCATATGCATGATTTAGAAAAAAAAAATATAAAGAAAGAGGAAAAATATTTTCTATGTCATGCATGCTTTCAGAAAATAGAAAACAAGTGTTTTTGATTTTATCATGACGCATATGATACAGGAAAGCAGAAAACATACTTAAAATCCTTACACGCGAGCTGTACTGTGTGGACAGCAAAGAAAATAATTGGTTGTACTGTGTGGACAACCAGCTGTACTGTGTGGACAACAAATAAAAATATTAGCTGTGCTGTGTGAACAACAAAGAAAAAATATCAGCTGTACTATGTGGACAGCAAAGAAAAAAGAAAAATATTAGCTGTACTGTGTGGACAGCAAAGAAAAAAATATGCGTGTAAGAGAGAATTATACTTTGTATGGTGACTGCAAGTACTGTCATATGTAATCTAGACCGGTCAATGAGAAAGAGAGAGAAACAAATTAGTAAATATTTTATGAAAGTCATTTGTATTAGAATTATGCATACAAGCCTGTGTGGCTGATAAAAAGTTGAGAAAGATGTACGATCAGAAAATAGAAATGTCATGACACTCATACATGCATAAATCATAACAAGTGAATCATATCTATATAGTAAAGAAATGAATAAATGTGTGAAAGAAAAGAATTATGATATATATTAAATGCGTGTTTTGTGTCAATTTATTTTGTTGTAAATAGTTCAGACACGCTGAGTATGGAAAAGATTAGAAAAAATTAGTACTGGTATAAAATGCTTTAAGTGTTGAGTATGATTTTCTTACTGAGCCATAGTCGCTCACTCCGTTTAATTTAATATTTTACAGGTAAAGAAATGCAGCAAAGGTTCCTGGGGAGCATTAATGAGACATGAGGCTGAGGGAGAAAGGCACCATAATCTTGTTAATTTATATGTTTTGATATATATGTGAATATATGCATATATATATATATATACTTGATGTAGATATTGGTGGATATCTATATATATGATTTTGTATAGCTATATCTATATATGTATATATATATATGTATATATATATATATATGGCTAGTTATGAAAATTGATTATAAAGTTCTGTGGGTGATAATTTTTATAATGATTATTATTATGTACTTATTGTAGTAATTGTGATTAAGTTGATGAAAATCCAGTCGGTTGGTAGGACTGGTTTGTGTGAATTGTTAATTGGGAATGTTACAGGGCATAATTAAAAAGATAAAATATTCCCCGGGCCCTCTAAAATAGGGGAACTCTTGCCGTTTTTCTGTAACACACCCAATAGTTAGGAGAGGTTACAAAGAAATAACAAATTCATTAGAAATTACCAATAAACCTAATCTTATTAGCTCCCACTATTTTATTCAAATCTTATACTTCCCAAACTGAAGATTCGGAAAGTTCATTAGATCATTTTCTAGTGGGGAATCAAGTTCTTATCAAACTTGACAAACCGCACATAATAGATCTAAGTCCGTCAAACTCAATAAGTAGGAATCGATTTCCTTTTACATTCTAAATGCAAGCTATGATTCATGTGAGCCTCTATCTTTGAACACTGCATATAATAAATCTAAACACTCTAAACTAGTCAAATTCAACCCATCGTGCTTTCCAGATATAATACCCTATCACTCCCAAACATAATGGAATCTAGGGAATGACAGAAATAGTACTCTAGACACCAATCGACTAATTTTATGCCATATGACATAATATTCGTCACATAATAGAAATCTAGGATTTATAGCCTTATGACGTAACCCTAATCAATCCACAATGGAAGGCTCGAATTTGATATTGAAAATTTGGGAAAGATTTTATTATTATTAATTAGATTCATTTTATATCTTGGGTAGTCTATTATGTATTTTTGGATACGTATTTGTCACCCAAGACATGTTACTAAACCATATTCTTACAATTTATGCTATTGAAAACTTTTCTAATATCCTAAATGGTATTGTAAGAATATTTCATGCCTAAAAGTTTTAGTTCTCTAAAACACAAAACTATGTGTTATATGCCATAAATAAATTACATGATAACATAAAACATAAAACTTAGGCATGCTATTGAATACATATCAACTATATTATTCAATAATCAAAAGAAATTATATTTTCATACAACTTAGCATATCACATATCTAAAATGTACATTAGGTTGATCTTGCATATAAGACATCCAATATCTTATAACTTAATCCTAGACTAGCAAACTTGAGTTTTTATTTATGTATCTAAGACAACAAACATATCCAATATGTTAAGTCCATTTCAATCTAGCCTACATAATATTAAGCATTTAGATGCATGATGTTTACCATGTCACAATGTCTCATATATAACATACACATGTCACACATTAATACTATCACATATACCTTTAATAACAAGACTTTTTGGGCATCATATTAATATTTGTAACACCATAGTCAAACATTCAAACATAGAAATTAAATTTGTAATTTGGTAAACTTAACAAATAATTTACCATACTTCATGCTTTTTATTCAAGTTTGCTAAAACACAAACACATCTAATGTTTGGTGTCTACAAGATCAAACCATAACAAGTAAACAAAGTAATTTAACCAAAATTTTATGTTGCATTTTTCTTGAAACCAACCATGAAACCCTAACTCTTGATGTTTCCAAAACACATACCAAGTTCACCAAAATCTCACTAAACATGGTTTAATTCATACTTAAACATGAATAGATTTTATAATGACAAGTTGTAAAATAAATACATAACACATGCCTAATGTAAGCCAAATTCACAAGTGTCATGCATTTCACCAAATCATGACATATATGAATTATTCATCACTCAAACATAATCCATCTCACCAAGCAATAATTATTCAAGCATGAATATGGTTACTCATAAAATAATTTATCCAATCCAAGCTATCAAGAATTCAGTTCTCAATCAAACCAAGTCAAACACTAGTTTAATGAACTAGTAACAATTCAATCAATATTGAATGTTATTTCCATCAACCAAACACATGGAAATCATGTCAACTTGTTCATGCCCTTCACCAAGTCACACAAACTAAGTTTCTTAAAAACACATTCCCATGTAAAGTCAAGATTAAAATTCATGTGTATATCATGACAATCATGTATAAATCATGATTAAACCATTAATTTAAAAATCAGCCAAATTTCTAAAATTAGGGTTTTTTTTATTTTTTTATTTTAATTATGTCAAGAGTTATCCAACATAATTTCAACAATTTAAAGCGTCTCAAATGCTATTAAGACATTCCTAATAACATATGTACACTTGGTTTGAACCAATCACACATAACAAAACTTATATCTTAGGTTTTGATCACTAACACTTCCAAACACCTAAAATTATGGCATGTTCTTGTCATTCAAGGATCAAACTCTTGCTCTGATACCATTTGAAGTATTTTGGAAAGAAAATTAGAATTTTTAGATCATGTTCATATCATATGTAATAATGGTAATATAAAATTTACATGTTGTTTCAACAAATAAAACATAAAAACATGTAAACTACCTTGTACCTTATAATTTGATTTGAAGTTTGAAAGCTTGAATCACTAAAATAAGTGATCTCTTGACTTGCACCCTTCAAGGAAGAAAAATGGAATAAAAAGAGAAGTTTTCCCGGCAAAAGAAGAAGAAGAAGAGAAAATCTATATTTTTCTTCTTTTTCTCTCACATTTATTACATTAAAACTTGATATTTATCAAGTTAAAACTTGTGTTTAATTCTCATTGGTTGATAATTAAGAGAAATTAAAATTTGACACATGTTGAATAATTTGTGCCCAAAATTATTCATTCTAACTTTCTAAACAATTTAAAAGGTGTAAAATGACAATTTTGCCCCTTTCTAAATCTTATTCGAAAAGCATAATTTTTATCCTCGAAAAGTGCTAGCCAACCATGGATAAATATTTTTAGCTTCATAACACCATTTTCTTCTTTGAAATATGGGTGTGGCCTTCAAGGTTCATAATGACGTAGCCGTGGGCCCCATATCAGACAATACGTTTCATTATATCACTATATAACCTAAAACTGTCGTTAACCGATATACTTCATTTTTCGCTACAAAACGAAGCTCCCACTGATCATGTGGTGTCATCTAGCAATGTCTCATGGCCCCTACATCACAATGAAGTACAAGCTTCACATAATGTCAAATGAACCTTTCTTACTCACACTTACCATGTAGTTCAATCCCTCCGTCATTACATCCCGATTAAACTTGGATTCATGGAATGTCAAAATTCAATATTTAATATTTTCGAATATCAAGTAATACATCATAACATGCCACATCGAAACTCTCTTCATGTGGTCTTTTATCTACATTGGCCAGTGTCTTAGATTTTCATCTTTCTTAATATTCGTATGGGAACTCGGGAGCAGTCGAGCTAACGGATCCCTGTATGATCACCACTTGTCCTCTCGCTTAAGCAATATATGATCAAAACGGCTTCTGAATGAGACATGATTAGCCTCGTGGTATACACCGTATGAACTATACGTTCTAGAACGAAACACAACTATAATATCTCAAGTCAAAGGATCTATACACTAGTATGATTTATAATGTATCATTGACTACATATTAATGCTCATGTGATCATCGTTCGGCGGTCATGTTCGATAAACAATATAATATAATAACCTTTGATCAGTTTTCTAACCATCAAACAGTTTTATTGTTTACCCATGTGTATATCCATTATGTCTAATATCATTCATTGATATACTGTGGTGATATAACACACACCCACTATACAATACCACTGCCCAAACAGATTGCTTATGCAGGGAACGATTTGATGACGTTTATTAAAACTCATCGGGTCCTTTCACATGTCATGTGCATGTAGCTAATATAGATGTAATATACAACTACAACATAGATATAAAAGTGACGCAGAAAACATGTGAAGTATGACATAACTCTTTATTTATTAATAATGTATATGCAAGATATACAACCCTTAAAACCAATTAAAGCGATTGGTTTTAGGGCATATTCTAACAGTCTACTGCAGTGTCATCGATAAAATAAAGAGTCTTATTTAATTTGATAGGACAATAAGTAATACAAAATGATTTAACATCATTTAAAAATGTAAATAAAATCTTATTTGAGGAATCGACTTGCAATTTATAATCCTCAATTGTATTAATTTGTAAGAAAATTTATATTAGTAAATTTAAATATTTATTTACTTGTTTAAAATTAATATATAAACAAGTCAATTAGGTCGTGGACCTTATATATTTACAGGGTTGATCTGGCCTGAAGGCTTGCAACTATGCTAGCCTAGGAGCGGGCCCCTAGACCCAATTGACCGTGTTAAAGCTAACCGGCCCAACCTAACCCATTGTCACCTTTAATTTTAGGATAAAAATAAAATCGTCTCTAAAACAGACATTATAGGATGTAATTAAAATTATCTCTAAAAATAAATTCTATGTTTTTTAAGATGAAATTAATATTTTGTCTCCTAAAATTATCATACTGTGATAAAAATAAAATCATTTTAAAAATTTCATTTTGAGATGATATTAAAAATATCCTTAAAAATAAATTTTAACTTATTGGGGGCAAAATTTAGATTGTATCCCCTAAAATAATCATTTAGGGATGAAATCTTAATTTCATTCTTAAAAGTAATATTTTGGGACGAAATTAAAATTATTCTTAAATATTTATTCTTAAATGGAATTTTTATTGAAGTGACTCCAATACAAATATGAATTTGGTATTTAGGTCAACCTATAATTCTAATTACTCAATTCACAACTTTCTTTCTGGCTGTTATAATCACTAAGAAAAGTTAATTTCTGAATACTTTTGCATCTTTCTTTAAACTAAAATGACTCATATACTCCTACGAGGAGGGGAGATGAATAAGAGTTTTGAAAAATTAGTGCAAAATTAAAACTTAAATAAATTAAATCACATCGTGGAATACCCCTTTCAAGGGATGAATACTTACCAAAGAAAATATTCACGGAAGAGTTGTGTTGACTTGCTTTACTTAAACATCATGTCATTTCAAAACTAAATGCGACAGAATTAACTTACAAATAATAACTCAGCATGAATACTCCTCTCATTAAACACGTGTAAAATGTGTTAAAATATATATATATATATAATAATCAAGACTTGAGATCTCCAATACATAAAAAAATAAGCATTATACATAAACACAAAATAAAAAAGATAAAATCAGGAAATGCAGCAAATAAATCTCTTCTCATGCATCCACTCTAGCTAACCCTCACTCCTCTCATAGCTCTCTGTAATCATCTCCTGCATGCAAAACCATCACAAGGAATGAGAAAGTGTTAGACAACAATATGAAAAAATATGACCTATATGATACCTTAACATACACATAACTAATCTTTTATATCTTATCATTCCTTTACATACAAAGTATACAATTGCACACAACTAACGTCAGTAAGACTTCTCTCTCATCCGTTCACTTTACTTCTCATGAAAGCATAGCTACTTAATCTTATCTCATCACTTTACTTAACTCATTACTAGCTTGCCTTAGGTGATAAAATATAATTTATCTATTAGATAAGAGGTGTATCTAATATAATTTTTAATTGTGATTAACTGTAGATTAATTTAAAGGATAAAATTTGATGTAATAAGTATTGTAGAGTTTAAGATATAATCATATTATAACGTGTTGGAAGACATGGCCACTTTATTTATTCATTGAACTGAAATAATATTTTACATTAGAGGACCTAATACTAGTGATTATGCATGGTGCTAATATAATTATATTATAATAATCCTCATTAGAGAAGTACTATATATATATATATATATATATATATATATATATGTATGTATGTATGTATGTATGTATGTATGTATATATTGACATTAACGTTATATTTAATAAATCGCAATATGCAATATGCATTTCTTAAAAAATGTATTTCATTGAAACATTTTATAAGAATAAATTTAATATCAAACAATTGTTTTATAAAGAAACTAAATTTAAATTTATCTTTTAAGGCAAAGGTATCTTTGTCTACTCACATAATATGGTGTTCGAAGATTGAAAATAATTGGTAGTTAACGTGACCTTATCCTTAAGAGCAATTAGTTACTTAATTAAGTTAAACAGTTTTCTTATTCTAAATTATCGTGAAGAAACTAATAACGTCTATCGATTTAGAAACTAATTAGTCGGCGGCATGGTTTAAAAAAAAAAAAAAATCACATCTCCTCGCAATGGCAAAGGGATTTTAGCCACCCCGAAAGTTTAAGGAATTTAAAATACCCCTCACGTTTATAACATGTTAGACTGACTAATATGCCCTGGAGCACGATGAGAAAGTTTTTTGGTTAAAGAAAATATTGAGAGTTTCCCATTAATTATTAGTTTTAGATGATTATTATTTAACATGGACAGCTTGCATTAAATTAATAAATTTATTTTGGTGTTATGGATAGCATTAAGAGGCTGATGAAATCATAGCGCACAATAATTGGCGGTCCAGATCATGTGTTTAATACAAAATTGTGCAGTTTTGATGAACAATACAATTCAGACTCAGACCACTCAAGTGAGGGGGTGTTCTGTTTTTATGTGTAACCCGTGAACCTTAGCTATATATGCCACCTTCCAAACCAAGGCCCATAATATAACTAACCATACAACATGTATGCACATTAATTTTATCTCCTTTAACATGTTATTCAAATTATTATTAAATCAATCTCCTCTCTCTAATGGCTTCCACCTTCTTCATCTTTCTCCTCTCCCTTCTCATTTTTCCCTGTGCAGACCCAAACTACATTCATAAAACCTGCAAACTCACCAACCACTACCATCTTTGCCTCTCCTTTCTCAACTCCAACTCAACCAGTGCCAATGTGGTCGGCCATGGCCTAACACTCATCATGATCAGTGTTGGCACTGCCAATGCCACTGCGACCTCTACATATCTGTCGTCGCAGTCGCTCAGCAGCGCATCCAATTACTCCGCTCTAAAGAGGGTGCTTAAAGAATGTGCCGACAAGTACTCATTTGCCGGCGATGCTTTGCAGGATTCGGCTCAATATTTGGTCTTAAAGAATAATGATTATGTCGCCGTGCACGCAACTGCAGTGGCAGATTATCCGAATGCCTGTCGCAACGTGTTTAATAGGTTTCCACGGCTGATTTACCTGTCAGAGATTGCTCCGAGAGAGGAGAGTTTGAAGGAGATTTGTGATGTGATCTTGGGAATTCTTGAGCATATTGGCTGGTGAAGAAATGATTTTTTGAATTTTCGTTGTTTTGTTTGTGTGTAAGTGTGTTTTTTTTTTTTTTTTTTTGGGCTTTTGCCTTTAGATATGGAGTCATAAGGCTACGTGTGTATGGGTACACACACACAAACATACTAATCTCCTTAATGGAAAGAAAGTGCATATGAACTTAAGGTGATTTAGTGGACATAATTTTTTTCACAAATAATAATATATCATATAATTAAATAGTTCAAAATTAAAGATAAAATATTTAATCAAATGATAACATATATTATTTATGTACAAAATTCTATACAAAAATTATACAGATAATTTTATTAAATAATTAATACGTTAAATTTTGTTTTAAATATTTCATTATTTTTGGTGAATATATGCCAATTTTTTTAATTTTTATAAATTTTTATAAATTTTAATCATTTTCATATTAAATTATGTGGTTGACCAAAGGCCAAATTAAATGGAGAGAGTATATTTATTCAATAAAATTATGTATACACATTTTTTATATACAATTTGAGTACATAAATAATGTGTTATTATATGAATAGAAAATTTTGAATTAAAGATAAAATAATATTTAAATTGTGTAAAAATATATATATATATATAAATGTAACACCCTTCTCCAGATACATACTCTTAATGGGAATATGTCAAAAAGAGGCATACACAACTGAACTATTTTAAAATTTTAATGCATGATCATAATTACAAAGCGTGCAAAAAAGTGATGTAATAAAAAAAATCACTTATTAATCAATACTCATGGGGTACCATGTGTTTGAAAATACCAATAACAATGATGATAACATAAACAACAACAACAACAATAATAATAATAATAATAATAATTAGTATTATATGCCAGATAAAAAACTGAATAACAAAAGGCTCCTCTCCTTGTGCAACAGCTAGTTAGATTGATGAATCCCTTGTTTGCCTCGTTACTCACCTCTACTTACAAACATATGAAAGAAAACATATGAGTAGAACTCAGTAAGTGGTGACCTTTCGACACTTAACACTATTATATTTATAACTGGTGGTAAATTTTGCATTCCATTCATAAGCTAAAATGCGATCATACTATGACACCTTAGTGCCTTGACATGGGATGTCCACAGAAGTTATGGAGTCCCAAGCTAAAATCGATATATTTGATGCCCTGATAAAAGCTACTATTGTGTCTTACACATATGCCCAAAGATCTATTGGGTTATCTAGCTAGGACACCTTGATCACACAAAGAAATCTTTGATAGTAGTTTCTTCCCTTACCACATATGTTGATCAAAACTGTTGACTAACCATGAAAAGATGACCCTTACCTCAGCTACATATATCTCATCAATCACGTGAGGGATATCTAAAGCCATATCCTTACCATGCATACTTGAACTGAATTACCATCACTTATGTGCCTTGGCGCCGAGTTCATAATGTATCTCATGGGTAACCATCCTTATTGCTTTCATAATTACCATCACTTATGCACATAACTAGTGACTATCTAGTTGTGTGATATTAGCCTTTAGGTTGTTAACTTTCAATTTAGATTCAACTTGATCTGAGTTTGTATGGTAATCCAAACAGTTGAACACCTTACCTATGTCTTTTTTTGAATCCTTTGTCCTCTAATAACTTATTATTCTTCTTACTTAATTTTCCTTTTCTATGCACATAGCTTAGGGGTATAACATCTTTTGTCTTTGTCTAGAAGTACATGGTCATGTGTTTCTCCATACACACCCTTGTGCCTCTTAACCTATATACATGAGCATGTGTCACTTAACATATGACCATGCATAAAGCAGATGCACACGAGGAGTTCATAATTACTATCACTTAAGACATGATTAGGAAATCACATCCCAAGGTTTCTACACCTCTCTAATTATGATTTTAGTGATACTCACACAACCAATGCCTAAACAATAGTCTTTAAGCATCCTAAACATATTGTTTCCACCATTCTTTAAACCATAACGCATATATACATAATTTCATGGCTTTAAATCTAAGAATAATGGACATTCAAGCATGCTTTCATCCAAATAGCACATCAATCATGTCATACATTACTACAGACATTTCACATGCATATCTATATTGTTTTATAGCTAATAATTATCCCAAAGACTCCTATAAATATTCAAAATATAATCAATGCAAGGGCAATGGTCATTCAACCTAAACAATCCATAGATAAGATTCTATGATGAAAAGATTCCATGATCTCATCCAAACATCAAATATTTCAACCACACAGATCATAAAACAACATATTCATGTCATGAATCATACAAAAAATCCTCTTAAACATTCCTACAACAATGAATCATGCTTAATAAATTGAAGTCAAGCTAGAAGTACCACTTTTCTTTCTATGCTTAGCGATACACTCTCCTCAAAACTGTCACTTTCAATGATCGATGGTAACTCCTGAGGTGACCACAAACTCCTAAGGAAAGCGGCTGAAAAACAAAAGAATATGAGAGAATTAGGGTTGATTGTGGTTTTATTTTATCTCTAAAATGTGATACACGGGCTTGTATAGCATAACCAAGGTAACCTCTTGTTTCATAACGATCACAATCTAATCCACTAATTGACTTTCTACTAACCAAACACGATTGTGTATGCCTCTATACACAGATTTATATCCTTAAAAATAATTAATCATTGAATTTAAAAACTACGAAAAATATTGAAATGCTCTTAGACTTACTTGTAGTGTTACAATCTTCCTTTCCTAATATGAATTTCATCATCGAAATTCATTTCAACAAATGTGGGAAAATTTGTCGGATATTCTACTCAACCTCTCATGTGGCTTCCTCAACTCGTTGATTCCTCTATAGAATCTTTACAAATGGAATCTGTTTATGTCTAAGCTTTTTAACTTGCTAGTCTAATATCTAAACTAGATGTTCCTTATAAACTAGATCATCCTCTAGCTCGACATCCCCAACACTAAGCACATGAGTAGAGTCACTGATATACTTGCATAACAGTGATATATAGAACACATTATAAATACGATCCGTGCTCGTTAGTAGTGCAAACCGGTAGGTAACCTTATTTACATGCTTTAATACCTCAAAGGGTCCCACAAATCTTGATGCTAACTTGTTTTTTCTATTGAATCTTATAACATGCTTGTAGGGGTTTACTTTGACAAATACCTTATCACTTACCTTAAACTTAAGATCACGTCTCCTCTGATCTATGTTACTCTTCTGACGATCTTGGGCTTGCTTCATCTTATTGTTGATCATCCTTATATCCTTAATTATCCTTTAAGGATGATATGTTATGTTGAATGCCAATCTCATACCCAAGAATTTCTACATACTCTACCATAATACTAAGACAAATTTGTTGTCTTGATCTGATATTATTCTCCTAGGTGCTCTATAAAGTTTGACAATCTCCCTCACATAAATCTGACCTAGCTGGTTTATACTCACGGTGTCTTTGACTACTATTGATGCGAACCTTGATGATTTAACGTAAAACCTAACAGTCAAGAAGATATTTTCCTAGAATTGAATCGGTTTCGTCACGTAATTAAACCTTGACCTGAATCGATATGGAATCGAATGAACCTTGGTATTGAGAATGGTGAACACCACAAGACAAGCTTGATAAGTTCAAAGATTGTAAACTCAACAGTAAGCAATCTTTTTGTGAAAAGTCAGCCAAAAAGTCTTATTCATCAGGAAAATGTTTTGTTTTTATAGTACAATGTCAACTTAACCCTAAACTACCCATGACCCAATGGACTTCTAAACTTCCCAAAGCCCATTACCTAAGTAACTACCCAAAACACTAATTAAATTAAAAGAAAATATGTCACTTGGGCTCAATAAAGTCTAGCCCTATCACAAACAAGATCAAAATCATAAAACTGAAAATCCTAAATTTGGGTAAACAAAAAACTATGAAATACGAACTGAAACGATGTTATTTGGATCTCCAAATTGGGTGCAAACGATGTTTCCATCATTCCCTCCCTCTTGAAAAGGATTTGTCCTCAAATCTGTATCATCAAAAGGAGATAGGTCAAAAACATCAAAAGTAGCACTTATATTATACTCACCTGGAAAATCTAATCTATAGGTATTATCGTTAGTCTGCTCGAGTACTTGAAATGGACCGTCACCCCTCGGATGTAACTTCGATTTACATTAGGATGGAAATCGTTCCTTCCGCATGTGTACCCAAATCCAATCACCAGGTTAGAAGACCACCTTGTGCCTTCCTTTATTAGCTTGTTTGACATATTGCTCAGTCCTCCTCTCAATATTTTGTCTAACTTTCTCATGAAGCTATCGAACTAACTCTGCCTTCCTTTTGCCGTCTAAACTGGTACGTTCCTCAACAAGTAAAGGTAACAAGTCTAAAGGCGTAAGTGGATTAAAACCATAAACAACTTCAAAAGGTCAATAACCAGTAGATGTATGCACAACCCTATTATATACAAATTCTACATGTGGCAAGCTATCCTCCCAAGTTCTCAAGTTCTTTTCTAATACAACACACAATAACTGAGATAAAGTTCTATTGATTACCTCTATTTGCCTATCCGTTTGTGGGTGACATGTTGTAGAAAAAAGTAGTTTAGTACCTAACTTACCCTACAATACCTTCTAGAAATAGCTTAAGAACTTCACATCACGATCAGATACAATACTTCTTGGAACTCCATGCAAACGCAAGATCTCCCTGAAAAACAAATCAACAATGTAAGTTACATCATCAGTCTTATGATATGGAATAAAGTGTGCCATTTTTTAAAACCTATCAACTACGACAAAAACCGAATCACTACCCTTCCTAGACCTAGGTAACTCTAAAACAAAGTCTATAGAAATATCCTCCCAAGGTATAGTAGGAATAGGTAAAGGTGTATATAAACCATGTGGTAAGACTCTAGACTTGGCCTGTTTACACTTAATACAACGAGTACAAACATGTTCTACATCTTGTTTCATATGTGGCTAAAAGAAATGCTTTTGTAGTACATCTAAAGTCTTAGCTTTACTGAAATGACCCATTAATCCACCCCTATGTGCTTCCCTCACAAGCAATTCACATAAGGAACTCATAGGCACACATAATTTGTTTTCACGAAATAAATAACCATCATGCCTATAAAATTTACCAAATGCAGTTTTCTCACAAGCTTCATAAATACTAGAAAAGTCAGAATCATTCACATACAAATCCTTTATGCACTCAAAACCAAGTAACTTAGTATCTAAAGTCGAGATTAGAGTATACCTGTGAGATAACGCATCTGCCACAACATTTTCCTTACCTTGTTTGCAATGAATGACATAAGGAAAAGTTTCAATGTATTCAACCCACCTTGCATGTCTCTTGTTCAACTTACCTTGTCCCTTTAAATGTTTTAGGGACTCATGATTTGTCCTGATGATGAACTCACGTGGCCAAAGGTAATGTTGCCACGTCTCCAACACTCTTACCAAAGTGTACAACTCCTTGTCATAAGTAGGGTACTTCAAAGTGGGTCTGTTGAGCTTCTCACTGAAATTCACTATGAGTCTATTTTCCTACATCAAAACAGCTTCAATACTAATACCTGAAGCATCACACTCAAGCTTAAATGGTTTAGAAAAATTAGGTAGCGCAAGTAAAGGTGCAGAACTTAACTTATCCTTAATTAATGCATATACACGCTCTTGTTCCTTACCCTACCTAAATCCTACATTCTTTTTAATAATTTCAGTTAGTGGTGCCGCTAGTGTACTAAATTCTCGTACAAACATCCTATAAAAACTAGCTAAACCATGAAAACCCCTAACCTCGGTCACAGAAGTAGGTGTTGGCCACTCTTTGATAGCCTTGACCTTTTCCTCATCTACCTTAATTGCCTTAGATGAAACCACAAATCTTAGGAACACAACTTGGTCAGTGCAAAAGGAACATTTATTAAGATTACCAAATAACCTCTTTTTCCTAAGCACAAGCAAAACATCATGCATATGTCCTATATGCTTATCTAGACTATGATTAGGGCTGGACTCAAGCCGAGCCAGCTCGAGCTCTAGCTCGAGCTCAGCTCGGTCGAGCTTGAAATGAGTCGGGCTCTACTCAGCTCGATCGAGCTCGAGCTGGCTTGGGTTGGCTTGGTAGATTTGTTTTAAAATTTTTTTATACAAAACGGCATCATTTTGATCAATATATATTAAAAACGATGTCGTTTTGATAACAAAAAATGAGTCAAACTGAGCTGAATCGAACTCGAGTCAAGTCAAGTCAAGCTCGAGCTGAACTCGAGCCACCCATATATGAACTGAGCCAAGCCCGAGTTGGCTACGAGTCGAGCTCAACTCGGCTCTAATCCAGCCCTAACTACAATTATAAATGAGAATATCATCAAAATAAACGACTACAAACTTGCCAATAAATGCACGCAAGACATGGTTCATTAATCTCATAAACATACTAGGCGCGTTAATAAGCCCAAATGGCATTACCAATCATTCATATAGTCCATGCTTGGTTTTAAAAACAGTTTTCCATTCATCTCCCTCTTTCATCCTAATCTGATGATACCCATTTTTCAAATCAATTTTCGAAAAGATATAAGATCCATTCAACTTATCAAGCATATCATCTAACCTAGGTATATGATAACGATACTTTACAATGATTTTGTTGACGGCTCGATAGTCAATGCACATTCTCTACATCCCATCCTTCTTAGGCACTAGAATCACTGGTACAACACCGGACTTATGCTCTCTCTCACGTATCCCTTCTTTATCAACTTCTCCACTTGCCTCCGAAACTCCTTTGTCTCATCAGGATTACTTCTATAAGCTGGTCAGTTAAGTATCACCGCTCTAGGTATGAAGTCGATTTGGTACTCAATCCCATAAATTGGAGGTAGTCCATCAGGAATCTCCTTAGGGAATACGTCTTCAAACTCCTGTAAAAGAGAAACAAACACACTAGGAAAAGAATTTTCAACATTAGTGAAAGATATAAAACTTTCCTTGTAAATTAACAATAATGGATATTGTTTAGTCACAAGGGCAATCCTCACATCACTCATCTTCCTATAAAAACTCTCTTTTTTTTGCTCCTTGTTTTCTCTCTTGTTTTTTCTCTCATGGCTGAATTGCTCTTCCTCTTCTTCCTCTCCCCTCTTTTTGGCCTTACTTTTTCTTCTCTCATCTTCATTCACATTTTTTCTCTTTTTGTTTTCACTCTCACTTTCTTTTCTCTCTTTATTCATGTTTCTTCTCCTCGCTTGATCCTTAAAAACTTGCTTTGGTGACAATGGTACAAGTGTGATAAGTTTATGGCTCATCATGAAAAAGTATCTCCGTCATATGTCACCTTTCTATCATATTGCCATGGTCTCCCTAACAAGATGTGTCCAGCATGCATGGGTACTACATCACATAACACCTCATCTTGATATCTACCCACAGACAAAGCCACCACTACTTGTTTGTTCACCCTAATTTCTCCACAGTCATTCATCCACTGAAGTTTATGAGGTTTAGGGTGTTTGATTGTGGTTAAACTAAGTTTTTCTATAAGTTTGGTACTAGCTACGTTCGTGCAACTACCCCCATCTATAATTAAAGTACACAATTTACCTTTCATATGTCATTTAGTATGGAAAATATTCTCTCTTTGCTCGTCATTTTCTTCCTTATAGTGTAAACTCAAAGCTCTCCTAGACACTAATGCCTTACCCTCTACTGCATACTCCAACTTTACATCATTAGCATCCTCTATTGGTGGCATAGACTCATCACTAGACTCTTCCTTTGTCTCATATTCACCATCCTTTCTCAACACCATGGTTCTTTTGTTAGGGCATTGGGAAGCTATGTGACCTCTACCCAAACACTTAAAACATTTTATCTCACTATTCCTCTTCGATGGTTAAGGATTAATACTAGACTTTTCTCGGCTAGACTTATTTCCCTTAGGTTTAGAGTACTCATTTTTGGCTTAAAAGATGGCCTATCATCTCTCTTTGACACACTCGGTTTCCCAAGACTAGAATAGGAAACTACATCCCTTTTACCCTTATGTTGTAATTGTCTTTCTACCTTTATCGCCATATGTACCAAATCCTCTAGCTCTATATAGTGTTGAAACTCTACAACATTTTCTATTTCCCTATTCAACCCCATTTAAAAACCTAGCCATAGTGGTTTCCCTATCTTCCTCTATATTAGCCTTAATCATGGCTATCTCCATCTCCTTGTGATAGTCCTCCACACTTTTAATCCCTTGCTTAAGCCCCTGTAACTTATGAAGTAAATACTTATGGTAGTGACTAGGAGCAAAACACTACCTCATTACACTCTTCATATCATCCCAAGTATCTATGGGTTTACCCAAGCTCTGACGTCTACTTTTCAACAACTGGTCCCATCAAATGCTGGCATAATAAGTGAATTCTACAGCAGCCAACTTTACCTTTTTCTCCTCAGAATACCCTATATGTATCAAAAACCTGATCTACTTTTCGCTCCTAATCTAAGTAGGCTTCCAGATCGTCTCTAACTTGAAAAGGTGGAATTTTCATCTTAATGCTACTAAGGTTACTATCACTCTGCCTACTCTCTCTATACATACTATTTCTATGACTTCGATGTCCTCCTTTACTCCTTATATTATTCAACCTATCATTTATTCCATTATCCTCATTATCGGTAACTATCCTATCCTCATCCCTTACTACTGGTGTTTATCTCCTACCCTTAGTTATATTACTTTCCCCTTTATCACTCTATTGTTGCTCTAATCTATCCAATCTATCGTTAACACTCTTTATTACATTAAAAAGTCGCTCAAACTGTTGTTAGATTGCTTACATTGTAAAAGCCTTGGTTTTACCCGAATCTTCTACCATGTTATAATTTTAGAAAACAAAATGTGTTTGTGAACAATAATCCTCCCATGCTCCCTTACGTGTTTACACTCGTGCTCGTGTTTTCACTCTAATGTTCTCACCAACTTTCTAATGTGAAACTCTTTTTTTTTTTAAGAACAAATCAAAATGGTATTTGTGACAAACGACCACTAGTTAACCTAGGTTATGCTACGATTATCGACTATTAAAATAAAGAGACTAAGATTCAAGAAGAAAGAAAATTTTTAAAATCGGAAAAAAAATGAACACAATCACAAGAATGAATAGTCAAGGGAAAGAAATTCAAAAGAGATGACAAGAATAAAGGAAATCAAATTCAAAGGAGGTAAGTGTGCTAACTTTCTCCTTGATCTCTTTCTTTGTTTTTGCTTTTTTTTTTTACTTTTTTTTTTTACTGTTTTTTTAACTTTCTTTTTTTTTTAAGCTACTTGGCTGAAAAGTAGGAAAGAAATAACTTCTTTAGATCACACAAAATCCCCTCTTAAAAAAAATTTAAAACAATTAAAGGAACAACCAAAGTCTAATCCCCTAATTTAGGAATACCAAAATTTTCAAGGAAAATTTAAATTTTTAGGAACAAATCAAGAACTCAATCTTCCAACTTAGGTAATTACAATGCTTCTCCTAAAGATTAAAGGAAACAAGGCAATCCTAATCCAAGATTATTCTCCCCAATTTCGGAATCCCTACTTTCCCATTTTTCTTTTTTTTGCTTCTGTTTTTTTTTTTCGCTACTGTTTTTTTTTCTTTTTTTTTTTTGACAATCAAGGCAATCAAACAATAATTTCCACCAAGAACTACCCTTGCAGTTTCGGCAACAACAAAATCTTTCCTAAGAGGTCAAGAATCCCACACAAAGCTAATCCCTAATTCACTCCCCAAAGGTTTGTTTGAATCTAGATAAAAAATCACGCCACCCTTAATTTAAATTACTTTCGGCCTTCAACAATATATATATTTCATTTTTTTCATTTTTTTTCTTTTTTTTTTTTTGGATCAATCAAGAAGACAATTAGACACCCACATAACCTAGAATTTGACTATTCCAGGGTTAATCACGAATTCAAGAATTTGACAGAAACAAGGACACCAAAACACAATCAAGAATTCAAGAATTTGATGGAAACAAGGACACCAAAACACAATCAAGAATTCAAGAATTTGATGGAAACAAGGACACCAAAACACAATCAAGAATTCAAGAATTTGATGGAAACAAGGACACCAAAACACAATAAAAACGATGAAAACGAAATCACCAAGAGAACGAAATCACGACTAATGAAGAAGAGAATTCCTAATCGAAAACACAAGAAAAGATAGATACGAAACCTGATTCAACTCGGCTTTGATACCAACTGAAGTGAACCTTGACGATTTGATGCAAGACCCAACACTTAAGAAGATATTTTCCCAGGATTGAATTGGTTTCGTCACGTAATTAAACCTTGACCCGAATCGATGTGGAATCGAACAAACCTTGGTATTGAGAATGGTGAATGCCACAAGATAAGCTTGATAAGTTCAAAGATTGTAAACTCAACAGTAAGCAATCTCTTTGTGAAAAGTCGGCCAAAAAGTCTTATTCATCATGAAAATGTTTTGTTTTTATAGTACAATGCCAACTTAACCCTAAACTACCCATGACTCAATGGACTTCTAAACTTCCCAAAGCCCATTACCTAAGTAACTACCCAAAGAACTAATTAAATTAAAATAAAATATGTCACTTGGGCTCAATAAAGTCTAGCCCGATCACAAACAAGATCAAAATCATAAAACTGAAAATCTTAAATTTGGGTAAACAAAAAACTATGAAATATAGACTGAAATGATGTTATTTAGGCCTCCAAATTGGGTGCAATTGGCGAAGCTAGTTATAGTTATAGAGCTCAAAATGAACTTCGTGTTGATATATTATAGGCCCCGTAACTCCTCCCAGATCAAAAGTTATGGCCGTTCAAAGTCTATTCGTGCATACGCTTAGGCCTGAATTAAGTTGACCTCTCTGTTGGCTCCTTCAAGCATCCAATCATCCTTGAGTGAGCTGATCTTAGTCTCCAAGCCCTCCACGAGTCCAACTAAGGCTTGTTGCATCTTCTTAGCTTTGCTCCTTGTAATTAGCCCAACTGAAATATGTAGTGGATCTCCTTGATGGCTCGATGTGCCTATAATGCCTCTATCAACTATAAAATGTGTTGACTCAGTCAGCCGATCAATTATAACTTTTAATGTATTATAACCAGCTTTGACTCTCGATAATCCAACCACGAAGTCCATCAATATATGTTTCCATTTCCACTCAAGAATACTAAATAACTATAAAAGTCCAAATAGCCTTTGACGTTTAGCCTTAATTTGTTAACAAGGCATTTAGCCACAAAGTTTGCAATGTCTTTCTTATTCCTAACCACTGAAACATCTTCCTCAGATATTGATACATCTTTACACTCTTAGGATAGGTCATGTAAAAGAATTGTGCGTCTCTGCTAGGATCTTATCTCTCAAACTTTGTTCTCAAGGAACACATATCCTTCCTCAAAACCTTAAGATGTCTTCTACCATACTAAACTCAATCTCAATATTCTCAGTCATCTTTTGTCTGATCTATAGATATCTCTCATTTGAGCCTGTGCTACACAGATCTCATCTAAAAAGGTAGACTGAACTTAGAGACCTATTAACTACCCTATGAAAACCTCAATCTGCACTCTTAATAACTCTTGTTGTAACTCGTAATATGTGGGAATATGTGATAAAAACATTTTTCTACTCAAGGCATCTACAACTACATTGGCTTTACCTAGGTGGTACTTAATCTCATAATCATAGTCTTTTTTACCAACTCCAACCATCGTTTTTGTGTCATGTTTAATTCCTTTTGAGTGAAGAAATATTTGAGGCTCTTGTGATCTATGTAGATGTTACTCTTTACCTTGTATAGGTAGTGTTGCCATATCTTAAGTGTAAACACCATAACTGGTCTCATACTCCTGTAACTGATAGGAAACATACGCTATCACTTTCCCTTTCTACATTAGTATTGCTCCCAAACCTTGTTGTGAGACATCTATGTATAAATCATAGTCCTCACACTCTTTTGGCAAGGCAAGGATGAGAGTTGAGGTCAATCACCTTTTCAATTTATGGAAACTCTACTTGCAAGCCTTTAACCATGTGAAATGAATCTCTCTGTGTGTCAACTCTATGAGAGATCGATCTAACTTAGTGAATCTCTCAACAAATTATCTATAATATCTTGCTAATCCTAGAAAACTCCTAAGCTTTTTAGTTGTCTTAGGTCTCTACACTACCTCAATTTTACTTAAGTCTATTGATATGCCATCTACTGAAATCACATGACCCAGAAATGTCATTTTATCCAGCTAGAACTCATATTTAGAGAACTTTGTGAATAATTGTCTCTTTTTTATCCTTTAGAGCATAAATCTCAAGTGCTACTTATGCTCCTCTCGAGACCACTAGGAATTTATCTAGATGATCTTAAAAGGTTTATAAATATTGTCAGAGCATTGGCTAATTTAAAGGGCATGACCACAAACTCATAGTGCCTATAACTAGTTTTGAAGGTAGTCTTAGGTATATCTTACTCTACTACTCTAACTTGGCTATATCCTGACCTCAAACCTATCTTAGAGAATACCAAGGCAGCCTTGAGCTGGTCAAATAAATCATTAATTTTGGGTACTTACTCTTCATCGTCACCTTTTCAACTCCCTATAATCAATGAAAATCCTTATCAATCCATATTTCTTCTTTGTGAAGATGATTGGTGCAACCCATGATGAGTGGCTCGGTCTGATGAAACCACTATCAAACAATTCTTGTAACTGCTTATTTAGTTCTTGTAATTTAGCTAGGGTAATTTTGTAGGGGGTTTTAGAAATTAGTGTTGTTTTTAGGGCTAACTCAATGTTAAACTCTAATTACCTATCTAGTGTTAACCTTGGGAAGTTATCAAGGAATACATCTAGAAATTCTTACACTACTAGAATATCTTTTATGCCTAAAACTATCACTGTTAATTCTTGAACCATGTGCACCAAATACACCATACACCTTTCACTCAACATCTTTTTAGCCTTGATATTGCTAATCATTATTTTGAGGATTTAACCCTTTCCAAATGTGAACTGCCTACCATTATCCATATTGAATCTAACTTTTTTCTTCTTGCAATCTATTTCTGCTTTGTATCTACTTAGGAAGTCCATGCCTAGTATTATATTAAAGTCTGACATGTCCATGATTATCATGTCTATGACCATGCCATAGCTTCTTAGAAAAACTGTCTTCCTTACTAACATTAAACTATTGTGAATTCGGTCCTTATCTAACATTTCTATTCTAATTCGAGTGACGACTGAAAGCTCTAGTCCTAATCTCTCAACTATGCCTCTAGCAATAAAATAATGCATGACAACATAGTCAATTAAAACATATAAATGACAAGTGTGAAATAATAATTGGCTCGTCATAATTGTAAGGCTAACATCCACTTGTGCCTCAATAACTACGAATACTTGGGCTTATCCTCCCTTAATAATCTATTTACTAGGGCTGGCACCATAGCTGATGCTATACACTACCAGGCAAAATTTCCTGATAGCTTATATTTATGACACCTATAAGTAAGCTTAAAGGCATTTTAGTCTTTTTTCTAGTTTTAAATTCAGTAATTAATGATTTTCAAAGATACACACCTATGTATGGAGGCAAACACAATCATGTATAATTAGTAGAAAGTTAATTAGTGGATCAAATTATGATCGTGATGAAACAAGAGGTTGTCTTAGTTATGTAACTAGATACATGACCATGTATGGTCCCATACACACCTATGTATCGTATCTTGAAGATAAAATAAAAATGAGATCAATCTTAATTTTCTCACATTCTTTTGTTTCTTAGTCATTCAAAAGTGAGAGAGGAGTTTGTAATTGCCTAATGAGTCATCGCTAATCATCAAAAGTTACTAGTTTCGAGGAAAGTACATTGCCAAGCATAAGAAGACAGGTAAGTGGTACTTCCTGCTTAACTTCAGTTTATTAAGCATGATTCATTGTTATAGGAATGTTTAGGAGGATTTTTTATATGATTCATGACCTAAAAATGTTGTCTTATGATCTATGTGGCTAGAACATTTGATGTTTGGATGAGATCATGATATCCTTTCATTATAGAATCATATCTAGGGATTGTTTGGGTTGAAAGACCACTACCCTTGCATTTGATTATATTTTGAATATTTATGAGTCTTTAGGATGGTGGAATCATAATTATCGTGCAAGGGAGACTTTGTCAATGGAATCCAAAGTAAGTGGAATGTCTTCCCTTGCTTAATCATGATTTTTATGATGTTCTTTTCTGTTAAATACACAATCTAGGGTGATTTAGATATAACTGTGAATAGGACAAATTATAAGCATGCTTAGTTTCTGAAATGTATGATGAATATATGTTTTGGCTTGAAAGGTCTTTGTTTTTAGATTTGATGCCATGAAATTTCATTTATGTGTGTTATGGTTAAAAAGATAGTGAAAATAATGTCTAGGATGCTTAAAGACTAGTATTGTATATTGTCTGTATGTGTATCACCGAGATCATAATCGGAAAGGCGTAGAAACCCTAGGGTATGATTTTTAGATCATGACACACGACCATATATAGTTGAATACACGCCTATATACTGTCTTAGAATTTTGAAAGCCCAAAGATCTTGTGCTCGTTCTAAGGGGAGAAATGCATGGTTGTGTGGTGTGAGATACACACTTGTGTATGACTTTCCGAAAGTGGATGACGTGCGCCAAAGGACATGTGGCTCTTACATATGGATCCAAGTACATGGGAATGTGTCCAAGTTAACTCTCTATGTGTATATGCTCTATATACAACCATATGCTGAGTGTCACATGTCTGTTTATATGGTTTAAAAGGCACACAAGCATGAATTGAGAAGCACACAACTATGTATCCTTAGACAAAGTCAAAAGACGATTATACCACTAGACTGCATGCATAAAAGGGTGAGAGTTACATAATAAGAGTGATAAGCTATTATAGGATAAATAATTCAAGAAAGATATAAATAAGAAGTCTAAAGGCACAAACTCAGATATAGTCAAATTCGAGTTGAAAAGTTAGCAACTTTAAGGCTAGTGTCACATAACTAGATAGTCACCAACTATGTGCGTAAGTGACAATATTTATGAAAATAATAAGGCTAGATACCTATGAGATGCATCATACACTTGGTGCCAAAGCACATAGCCACCCAATACAATTCAGATATACATGGTAAGGATGTGGTTTTTAGATATTCCTTATGTGATTAGCAGGATGCACCATATATGTACATTATTTTTGCATAGTTAGTTAGTTGTTCTAATCAAATTATGTTGTAAGCGAAAGAGTTGCTATCAGAGAGTTCTTTAGGTGATCAAGTGTCCTAGTTAGATAGCCTAATAGGTTATTTGGCATATGCACGAGGCACCAAGTAGCTTTCACTAGGGTATCAGATATGTCATTTTTAGCTTGGGTCACTATAGTTTTTGTGGATGACCTATGTTAGGACATTGAGCTGTCGTAGTGTGACAATAGTTACCTTATAAATGGAACACAAGTTTTACCGCTAGATAGTTTAATAGCCATAGATGTCAAAAAGTCTTATTGAGTTTTACTCACACGTTTCCTTTGTATATTTTGTAAGTAGAAGTGAGTAAGGGGCATGCAGGGATTCAACGATCCAACGAATAGTTGTACAAAGAAAGAGGTGTTTATGTCACCTCAGTATTGGCAGTCATATGTTTATTATTGTTATCGGTATTTTTAGATACCTTGATGTAGTTATGTTATAATAAAGATTTTTTAGACAATTATTATTTTATGAGTTTGACTTATAAAGTGTTTTTATTACATCACCTTTTTGCACACTTTATACTTACAATTGTGTATTAAAATTTTCAAATAATCTAGTTATGCACATCTCTTTCGGTATGTTCTCATCAAGGGTACATACCTAGAGAGGGGTGTTACACAATCTAACCTTGTACTTTCTCACATACAACCCTAACTATTAAAAATTATTTCACTTTAGTCCCTCAATACTATAAAATATACTTTTGGGTCTAAAGACCTTTCCAAGACTCAAAACCCTCAATTTAGAATCCAGATCAAATTTGGCACAGGTTTAACTCGAAATATCCAATGCCTTTGGAGTTCAATCAACTCCTTTTTGTGTGTGACCCATAAGTTCTCCACTAAGTCGATAGTGATCAAATTTGTGTTGGGCTTCTAACCTGACATCTGTCTAGACATAAACCAAGACATCATGGCCATCAGATTAATGGAGTGTTAACATATGACATTTTAACCTATCAATGATATAATTGCTCGTATAATTCGATCCTTTGTCATACGATATCTCTTTAAGACTGAGGTATAGATGAGGTGTCTCCCTCTAGGATCTTGAGTTATATAGATTAACTTCTGCCAACGATAAAAAAAAAATCAAATCGAGCATCAACTCAATCCCACTATGGCTATAGATTTAATTGATCATTGCCATTTGTCAAAGGGCCCTAACTGAGATATTAGCTCTTATGTTTAGGAGTGAGGAATCCTTTATTGATCTACTATAGTCTTCATACAAATCTTTGTATGGCTAATCACAATCTTTCTAGCAGTCCTCTGACCAGACTATGTTAGGTTGGTGTCAAACCATACGATCCTTGCATATGACAGTCTGATAATTTTAAGTCCAAGGATCACATGTATCTTTATTCACTAAAAGAATATATTCCATAGACACTAAAACAACCATCCATATAGAATCCTTTTGGTAGATCAATTCAGTGAACATATCTACAACATGTACTTATGTGTTGTACCAAGTTATCAACAAACTTTGATACGTGAAAATTGTCATCATCTTTTGATGAGGTCGTTCAACACTATAATAACTCTATCACTATTTCTCGTGCCCTTGGTCATGGTAATATCTGAGTTATGAACGTTTTAAGAACAACCACCTAATATGCACATAAAGTTCTCAAGATTAGGTGCCAAACACTAGTCCCTTCATTATAGTTCACCTATTCTTAGGATAATTGTTTAAGTATATATTAGTTTGTTTTATAAACAAAGAATGTCCTAGTAAATTACAAATATAACATTTATCAATGAATTCGTCCCGTTATAAGGATTAGCTCTAGGGCACCAACCTTAACACGAAGAGGGAACATGGGGGTGCGAGATCTTAACACGTCTATGTGTATACACTTAATGGAACATGAGGGTGTAATTTCCATACATGCTCTTATAGATACTAAGAAATAGAAAAAAAAAAAAAACTAGTTTACCCTAAGCTATGTGCAATAAGAGGAAGAGAATTAAAAGATTTTAGCAAGGCAAAATAAGATTGTTAAATATAGAAAGGTACCTGACTATGTGAAAGATGACACAAACCCTAACTGAGTCAAATTTAGTTTAAAAAGCAAGAAAGTTAAGAAAAGTGGTATACATTTAAATAACCACTAGTTGTTTGTATAAGTGGTAAGATCTATAAAAGTAATAAAACTTTGTGAGAGATAGATACTTATGAGATGTATCATGCACTCGACGCCAAGACTTACTAGTCATATAGTTCAATTCAGATATGTATGGTAAGGGATAAAAGACTTCAATTAGTTTCTCACATGGTTAGCAGGATGCATCACACATGAGCTCATGTTAAGGATTGTTCAATGATGGTTTTTTAGTTAGCAATCCTATAGTATGTGTACGTGATAAAGGAAGGACTGCGACTAGTTTCCCCATGTGACTAAGGTATCATAGTTAGTTAGCCTAATAATCTATAAGTCATGTGCACAAAGAACAATTACTAGACACGTAAGGTGTCAGTTGTTTTCAATAAGGCATTAGATATGTCAAGATCAAGTTAGGTCTTTGTAGTTTTTATGAGGGCCTATGTATAAGGCACAAGGGTGCCAAGTTATGACCACATTAAAATCCACTAATGGACTATTTTAGTTTTATGCTTTGTGTAGGGTATTGAAAGGTCACCTATTTACTGAGTGTTTTTCACTCAAGTAAAGGTAAGTAGCAAGGATATGAAAAAGCCACCAGTTAGATTGAGTAGTTGCATAAGGGTAAAGGGCAAAATCATCATTTTTGGACTTTATGCTATTTTATGTTTTATTTTATATATTTTTGGACTTTGGTCTTTGTAGATTGTATTTATGCACTGTTTGAATTATGGGATTCCAGACAATAATTAATAAGTTGATAGTTATTTCATTACACCTTTTTGCAAGCATTTAAGTTTAAGTATTCAACATTATTTCATAATTTCCGTTATGTTGTACATGAAGTTAAGTTATGCACGTCTCTTTAGGTCATATTCCATGTAGGGTTATGTATTTGGAGAATGGTGGTTTATTTATAGTATCTAAACATGATTTTTAAACCAAAAAGGTGTTAAGTCTTAGTGTGTCTGAAAAGTACATTAATAAGTTAAGTAAGAAAGTAGCTCATAATGTAATGTTAACCACCTCTCATACCTACCATTGTAAGTATTTTAAACCTACAATTAAATTTAGTGGTATAGTGGTTTGCGTTTTATGGTCTTATTTCAAGATGAGAAGATCCAGAAGGTTGATTAGAGATGTTCCTGAAATCCCTCACCAAGAAATAAGCCAGGCAAAGGCTTAGGGATTGGCCTACAGTACGTCAATGGCACCCTTAGTAGACTGTATAACAATTAGACAAATAGTAGAGGAGATCCTCAAGGGAAATAGAGAAGCATCAAATAGTGTTGGGTTCAAAATAGCCTCTAATTGTTAAGTTGCCATCCCAATAAGATAAAGTAGGTAAAGAGGCTACAAAAGTGGCTTAAGTGGGTGGTAGCAAATGGCAACTTCACCCTATTTACAATATGACAACTAGATACCAGCCTCTTAACTTTAAAGGCAACTTAATTCTATGAGGGGTACCAACTAAAAAATGACTAGAAGTAGTTGAGTATGCCATAAGACTATTTATCATGGCAGAAATAGAAAAGACTTAATATGCCAATTTTTTGTTGAAAGAAGATTCTAAGATTTTTTGGTAGATGTTTTGTAGGACTCATCAAGTTTCTAAGATGAGTTAGGTTGACTTTAAATGGGCATTTAAGAAAGAGTACCTATCAGCAGACACCTTTTATGTAAGGGCTTAAGAGTTTATTAACCTTAAGGAAGGCAATATGTCAATAAAAGAGTATTTCACAAAGTTAAACACTTTAGCCAAGTATGCATTGGGAGTAGCGAATACAAATATGAGTAAGATAGAGGTTTTATTTGGAGGGCTTAAATCAAATATAGCTAAAGATGTCATAATGGGAGATCATGCTTCTTGGTCCTATTTGGATGCCCTAAGTAAGGTATTGAAGCTAAATGCCATGAGAGAAAAGATGGCTAAAGAGAGAAGAATGCCAGATCAGCCTATACCAGTAATCTCAAGAGGCAAAAAATGGTTACCTAATAATTGTTATTATATGTAAACTTCATCAATAGTAACGCATCAATCCAACTCACTTTTGGTTCCATGTAACATGTCTTCAACATGTCCTTAATCACTTGATTGACCCTTTTAGTTTGTTTGTCAATCTGAGGATGATAAGTGGTACTAAATGCCAACTTTGTTCTCATAGACCTTTGTAACTTTACTAGAATGTTGAACAAATCTTGTGTCTCAACCCGACATAATTATCTTGAGTACACCATGGATAATCTTTCTAGCATAAATCTAACCCATCTTATCAGTGCTAATGTTATCTTTAAGTAGAATAAAATTATGTTGATTAGGTTAATCTATCTACAATAACTAATAAGACATTAAATGCACCTTTGATCTTCGATAATCTAATAACGGAATCCATAAATATTTGCTTCCATTTCAACTCAAGATTACTTAAAAGCTATAACAAACCCTATGTTTAACCTTAACCTACTAACACACCAAACACTTGTCAACAAAATCAATGACATCATTTTTCATACCAACCACTGAAATGACTTTCACAAGTCTTAATACATATTTACACTCATAAGGTGGGCAGTGTAAAAGGAACTATGAGCTCTTACAAGGATCTGACTCCTCAAATCAACATTATGGGAAACACAAACCCCGATCACAAAACCTCATCATATCATCAATCACGATAACTCTACCTTATCTAGTTACATTGCTTATTAGTGAACTTAGCCATCTAGATCTCTTCCAACAAGGTTGATTAAATCGTTAATCTAGCCATTAACTTAGTATCCAAATTTATATGATCTCAGCTCGTTGATATAAATCTTTATTTTACTCTTGTCAATATTAGTTACACTAAGAGCACACAGAGAATCTACATTAAGTTTGATAGAGAGCTCTTTAACTGTAATGTTTCCTTATCTCAAATTAAGATACTTTTGTGTTATAACATACAAAATATCAATTAACAGGTACTCTCACTTAAAGGCCTCTCTAAAATCAACCCATGTCATCACATCAATCGAGTAAACATTATTTAGCATTTGTTACCATATCTTAGCATCAATTCTTAAAAACAAATAGCTTATCAAAACCTCTCACAATTTGTCATCTCAAATAAGCTTATAACATCTTTCACAACCTTGAGCCACTTCTCTACAGGTATGGATTTAGTCTAGCACCACCTTAATACTCTAAGGGTTGACATCTGTTAGCCAAACTATAAATAGGGTAGAGTTGTCCCCTATTACTACCCGCAACAACGGTCCTCTAAACCTCCTCGCCTACTTTCTCATGCTAGGATGACAAATCAATGATTGGTGGATGCTCAATAATAAGGGAAACCTAAACTAGATAACCCACACTTTTTGAAGCTTTTTGATTCTCCTAAAGAACTGATCGAGCAATCTATCTAATTATAAAGCTATCTATTTGAGGCATTGTAGCTATGCCAAAAGTTTGTCATTATGCCACTCTCTAGCTACCTTCTTGGGTTGAGACTTCATTAGCATTAACATTGCCTAACAACTTTATAGATCTCATCATCCTCAAACCACACATATAAACTCATATAGATATACCATAACTTAAAATGTAGGATAAAATGATAGAAATATTAGTCAACGAGCAAGAGTAGTCAATGTCACATGAAGGGCTACTTAAACATTTATGTATATTTAGACATTTAACACTTTTGGGATCCCAAAATTAAGCTTTGATACCATAAATATAACACCCCTTATTAGATACATACCCCTACCTGAAATATACATCGAAAAAGACATGTTAGCTTAAAATTTTCCCAAATACATACAACAATTATTGTAATCGCATGGTACTCAATATATTCCCACATATACCCAAAAGGTAGAATAATTAAACATTATCAATATTATATAATGAAACTTAAAGTGTTTGAAATTTAATACACATAATCCAATGCATATATAATCTTAATGACATAATGACACAAATACATACTAATACAAACAAGAAAAACATAATGACATAATGTCTCTCACTCATGCAATGTCCCAAATTGACCCGCTAGCTCCTTCACCACTATCTTCTTACTTTATGATCCTATCTACAAAATCATAAAAGAGTATGATGAGTGAAATAGGCTTAGTAATTAGGTATGCACATAGTAACATAATACATGATAATGTCAAAGCATTTCATATTCTATAACGTTATAGTATTTCAAATGTTTTCTCAACATCTTAGATACTCATCTAAGTATCTCAAAACCTGTGCCCAATCTCTAATAACCATGTCATCCCTGATGACTTATACCAAATGATGTATATCAATGGTTCAAATGCCTAGTGAAAGCATGTAATATCAAGCTTTGAGTTAGAGTCACACAAAAAGTCATATATACTAGCCCTAATGCTTTTATAGGTGCACATAGCTTAACAGCATAATCACATTGCATGTAGCTCAGTGATATGTAACACTAGATATAGCTCAATGATATGTCACATCATACATAGCTTGGTAACAAGTCCATACTACACTAAGCTTAATGGTATAGCCACACCGAACACAACTTGGAAGGTAGAATCACATAATACATTGTTAGTGTTTTCAACTCGGAATTACTTTGGTCTAGGTCTATGCCATAGTTTATATAGTCGAGCACCCTAATATTAATTTCCATCATATTCAACCTTCGTTAAGGCCTTATCCTTTATTCACTTCTCATTCATCCCTTATAAAGGTAAAATAGTAATTTATATTATTATACACAATTATTACTAGTACTCCAAACCTTTTTTTCTACTTTCCCCAATTATGCATGAGGGTGTGCCTTGTATACAAGAATGTGTACTTTTAAAGCTACACGACATGAATGCTACACACACAAAGGCATGCAATTTAGGTAATATACATGGTCGTGTGTCCCATACCATATGGGCATGTTTCCATTCTCAAATTAATACACTTGTGACTTTAAGCTAGCATAGGAGATGATTTCCCCAAAATTACACGAGCGTATGTCACCAATTTTCCAAAATTTCAAATTATGATTATTTATATTTTCTAGTCTACCAACACACTACCACAACATTAAACAAGAATCATTACACATCCAAAATATTATCATACATTCCAGTTTCATAACATATAAAAAGGATAATCATATAACATCAATATCAAAGCCAAAAGTATATTTAAACCCACATCTCAATTTATTCAATAACCCACATGTGTAGCCATTCAACCTTGACTCCACTCATTTTTCAATCATTTATAGTGCCAACAAATCACCAAAAGCCCATCTTAAATACATATAATCATACACATACAAATGAAAATGCAATCAAGCCAATATTTCATTTAGATAAATAGGATCTTAACTATTCCTTCATATATTACTATTAATGAGAAAGTAATCACCAAATCATCATCTATTTATCAAGTATGAGTAATCACGATCAAGTATTTGTCATGTACATATATTTATATATATAGTCTAGAGAAATCAAGATTAAGCAAAACAAATTGAGGTAAAAGAAACCATACTACTTACCTCTCTTCTATGGTCCAAAAATAGGTCTCATGTGGCAAGGCAATTTCTCCAAGCTACCAATGTGTTTCTTGACTCCAAGAGCTTTTGTAAGCCTATATTTGTTGGGAGTTTTGCCAAAGTGTTTTAGTCAAGGCGTTTAGAACTTTTTTAATTTTTACTACATTTTGTGATATATGGGTGTGTACTATTCATACACAGGCATGTATATTATTACTATATAATGGTAGTTTTCAAAATCATCCTAAAATTGTTTTATATCCAAAATTCAAACGTGTTGACTATACACAAGCATGTATACCAACACACACAAGCATGTATGTCAACCATACTTAGCATGAAAAAAAAAACTATTTTGCCCATGTCATCACACACATAGGCACATGGCCTTCTCACATGATCATGTAACCCCAATTTTATACACACAATATAATTAAACATAATTAATCATAATCAAAGCCGAAAGATATAAACAACCATGGACAAATCTACAAGTGTTACAAAAGGTCTTTCTAGTCCAAGAGTAATAAGAAAAACTAGAGCTTTAAGAAATAAAGGAGAGAAGATCAACTAAGGTAGGATGGTCTCCTTGCTTATTAAAGATATAGGCAGAGACATGTCGATGACTGCTTAATAGGTCAAAAGAGTTGCTACAAGTGTAAGTAACCTGACCATTTTGTCAAATAGTGCACAACAGTAGTAATACTAACCTGTACAAATCAGACAGTTGAGGAGGGATAGGCCAAAGTATTTGTAACTACTTAGACTTAGGCTAAGGCTAGCTCGACAATGGTGACAAGTCAATTAATCTTTCATTCAAGTCTTTTGTATGCTTTAATTGATTGTAGTGCTACACATTGTTTTATTGCAAGTGGCATAGTAGAGAGGATAGGATTAGAGCCCACACTAGTCTCACAAATTAGTACAGATATGTCTAATGAAGATAAAGTCCATAACAGCTATTTTTTAATAGGAGAAGCAATTTCTCTGAGAGACTAAGAATTTGTCATAAATCTGATAGTGATGGACATGCTCGATTTTGATGTAATACTCTACATGGATTTCTTAAGCAAATATAAGACATAAATTAACTATAAAAAAAGGTTTGGTTAAACTTAGATGGTGGTGATGAGTACACTTTTGGAGAAGGTCGAGTTCTTAGTATGATGATCAATATTATCCAAGCTAGAAAAATGATAAGTAAATGGTACGCAGAGTATTTGGTGTATATAATAAGCAATTCAAATAAAGTAGTCTTGGGTGTAAGAAATACTCTATATGGTGTTTCTATACAATTTTTTAGATGTGTTCCTTAACAATTTTCCAAGGTTAACACTCGAAAAAGAAAGGTAAAGTTTAAAGATCCTCATTCAGACAAAATTTCTTTTACACTACCCACCTTGAGAGTATAAAGATATATCAAGGTTTGAGGAAAACATTTGGGCGGTTTGGTATGAAGAAAGGTTTAGCAATATTTGTCGCTAAATGCCTTGTCTATTAGTAGGTTAATACTAAACACCAGAAACCATCATGGTTATTTATTAATTAGGTGATATTTATGTCAAAGAGATAATTAGACTTCACGGGGTACCTAAGATAATGATATAAATCAAGACACCAGATTCATCTAAGCTTTTTGGTAGAGTATATAGAGGTCTTTAGGTATGAGATTAGCCTTTAGTATAACCTATCATTCCTAGACAGATAGATAGATCAAAAGAGTCAGTAAAGTGATCAAAGATATGTTGTAGGCTTGTTGCTTAGACAAATAAGCAAATTGGATGGAGATGTTACCTCTGATGGAATTTGCATACAACAATAGCTATTATGCAACTATCAAGATGGCTTCATATGAAATATTATATCGTAAAAAGTGAAAATCATTATTCATTGGATGAGATAGGTGAAAAGGATGCCTTTACTCAAACATTGGGACCTAAGATGGCACAAAGGATGATAAAAGATGTAAGATAAATATGGGAAAAAATGAAACAAGCTTAAGATCATCATAAGAGTTATATAGATAAGAAGAGATGAGATCTTGAGTTTGAGGTGGGTGATAAGGTATTCTTTAGAGTTACCCCCTACAAGTATGTCATGAGGTTTGATAAGAAAGGCAAGGTAGCGCCAAGGTTTGTAGGACCATTTGAGGTATTAAAGCATGTAGGTAAGGTTATCTACCAACTTGCATTACTAGTAAGCATGGATCATATGTATTCCATGTGTCGTTGTGCAAGTATATTAATGACTCAACCCATGTGCTAAAGGTTGAGGATGTTAAGTTTGAGAATAACTTAATGTATAAGGAACACCAGTTCAGATATTAGACACATAGGTCAAAAAGCTCAACATAGACAAATTTCCTTTTTGAAGGTTATTTGGAGGAATTATTGGGTAAAGGAGAATATATGGGAGGTCAAGCAAGATATGAGATAGAGGTTTCATAAACTCTTTAAGTGAATTTTAAGGACAAAATTTATTTAAAGGGAGGATTGAAACACCCACAAGTAAGCCTAAGGGTAAATTAATTTTTTCTCTTTGTTCTAAATTTTAATTAATAGTGAAATTTCAGTGGGGTGCAAACCTATGTATGTTCATATACACAACCATGCATCATCAACAAAATTTGAAAATTAGGTAAGATGAGGTTCACGGTGAAATGGGAAACTACCTTAGTTGTATAATGTCACATGTCTATGTATCGTGTTTGCCAAGAAAAAAATTAAAAAAAAACACTAAACATAATGTTTGCATTATTTTACACTCACAGTTACATGAATAGAAATAAGGAGAGAAAGTTGAGTGCCTTAAGACATCGAAAAAGAGTCATCGATCATCAAAAACGCCTTAGTCACATGAAGTTTAACATTCTCCAAAGGACAAGTAAGTATGGTATCCTTTGGTTGATCAAGTTCTATGAAATATATGCTAAATATGGTTTATGATTGCATGATTTCGATTGTATTAATATCTTATGATTAGTGTGATGATTATAATGTAAGGATGATCATTTAAAAAGTATGATATGACCGTTGAAAGTGTGAATGACGACTCTAAGTGAATGAGGCTGTGAAGTTGTACAAATAAGCTATATAATTTGAAAGTTTGGTAGTATGCTTACGTTTTGGTTAAAGTAAAGATGATTAGGATGCTTAAAGATATGCTTGGAATGTCTGTACATGATTGGATTGCTGGAAGTTGGCTAGAAAAACATAAAAATCAGTAAGGTGCAATCTTCATATCATGATACACGGTTGTGTAGGACAACCCATAGGCCCATGTATTATCTATATAGAAAAGGAAATTTAGCACAATAACACATTCGTTTTGAGGAAGTGCTTACACGATCGTGCGATATGGACACATACTATGTATGGTTTCTCTAAAAGTGAACGCTTATGTTAGCATTAGGAAATATGTTGTGTACGAAGAAGGAACAAAAGGTGGTGAGATCTCAACACACTCAAATGTATACACTTAAAGGAACACGAGGGTGTAATTTCCATGCACACTTATGTAGATATGAAGAAATAAAAAAAGACTAGTTTATCTCTAGATTGCGTGCAATAGAAAGACCTTAGAAAGGCAATATAAAATAGTTAGATATAGAAAATGTGTTTGACTATGTGAAAGACGACACAAATCTTGACCCATTTGAATCCAAGTCAAAAATAAAGAAAATTAAGTGGTATACACTTAGATAGTCACCAACTATATGTATAAGTGGCAAGATACGTGAAAGCAATAAGACGTTATGAGAGATAGATACCTATGAGATGCAATATGCATTTGATGCCAAGACATAGTAGTCATATAGTTTACTTTAATTTAGTTCAGGTGTGCATGGTAAGGGATAGTAATACTTCAGTTTGTTCCTCAAGTGATCAGTGAGATATATCATATACATGCCTATGGTAGGGGCCATCCAAGGATGGTTTTTCAGTTAGCAATCTAATAGTATGCATATGTGGTAAGGGAGGGATTGTGACTAGTTTTCCCGTGTGACCAAGTTATCACAGTTAGTTAGCCTAATAGGTTGTATAGCATGTGTATAAGATAAAATAGTTACTAGACATGCAAGTTGTCAATTGCTTTCACTAGGGTATCGGATATGTCAAGATCAACTTAAACTTTCATAGTCTTTGTGAGTAGTCTATGTATAAAGTATGAGGGAGCCAAGTTATGACCACATCAAATTTCACTAGTGGAGCACCAACTTTAGTTTTATGCTTTGTGCAAGGTATCGAAAAGTAGCATATTTACTAAGTGTTTTTCACTCACGCATTCCTTTTCTGTGGTTTTGCAAGTATAGGTGAGTAGCAAAACATGTAAGAGAGCTAGCAATCCAACAAAAGCGGAAGGGTAAAATCATTATTTCTAGATTTTATGTTATTTCATGTTTCGTTTTATATATTTTTGGACATTGGTCTATGTGAAATGTATTTATGCACTATTTGAATTGTTGGATCCATATTTTTTAACCAAAATCTCAGTTTTTGACTCTTATTTCAATAATAAACGAATCTACGACTACTATAACATAATAGCCCTCAACTAATTTATCCAAAATAAGTAAGAATCAACCCATAAAATCAATTAGTCAAAACAGAAAACCCTAAACTAATAACACTCAAAATCTTCATCTAATCGGAAAAATATAAACATCAAAATGATTCAAACTAGACAAAGGACAATATACTCACCTTTTTTACCATTTTTGCCACCAAAAAACTGCAAAAATACCGAAGAAAATGAGAAGTTTTGAGCAGTCGTCAAAAGCCCCATGGAAGCCTTAGGTTTTCTTCAAATTTTGGAATAGTGAATTCAAGGGAAAAATGAGTGAGAATTTGACTAGGTTTTGTTTATATATGAGGGTATTTTGGTCATTTCATGTTAATGGGGGCATTTTTGCTTTATCAAAAAGAAATTGGGCAATTTCGTTTAGAACCCTAATATTTAGGACAACTAATTTAATTTCTTTTTTTATTATTACATTTTTTTACCTTTTTTTAATTTAATATTGTCTTCTCAGTATTATTTTAAAGTTGGTATCAAAGGCCAAGTGCACATTGTCCAACCAAACTTTGATAAAATGATCATTTTCACCTTTTAAGTTTGAAAATTTTGTTTTATTTTTTTTTTGCTTGTCCATCAATTCTATCTAGTTTCACTATAAATTATTTGTTTGTCTTTATAATAAACTTATGAAACTGCCTTAATACTTATTATAAATATTAATTACTAAACTATCCTTATTTTTTATTTAAATTACAAAAATACCCTAATTTAATTTTAAATATTAAAAATAATTCTTTTCTTTTTCTTTTTCTTTTTCATTTCTTCTTCTTCATCTTCATCTCCTTTCCTATTTCTCTTATCTTCACCACCATCATCACCGACATTGTTTCATTAGTCACCACCATGATTGATTCTCACCATCACATAGTTTGGCCAAACACCACCATTGATTGGTTCTCACCAATCATCTTATTAATCCTCACCATCATTGCCATCGTTAATTAGTTTTCACCATCAATCCTAAACCCTCACTCATCATCTTAGTCACTACCACCACAACATCATTTCATTGTTGGATTAGCTAATTCCATGTGTTTGACTAAAAAAATCACTTCTTCCCTAATTCTCAAGGTATGTGTGTAATTCACTTCAAATCATAAAATCAGATAAAAATGCTTGAAAATTACAGTGTAGTTTGATTTGGATTGATTTTTTTTTTGAAAAACAATTTACAATTTAAGTTACAATTTGGTTGATTTTTAAATCAAATCAAATTAGAAATTGTATTCTTTTTTAAATATACACATAGTAGCTTCACAAAGGCTTTTATGTTGATGTTTAATGCTCCAAGGGCTTCGATGTTAAAAAATACAGTACAATTTTCTATATGATTTAGGAGTTAAGTGCTTTTTGGTAACTACAAAGTTATAATAAATGCCAATCATAGTAATAACTTTTTTTTCTATAATGAAAAAATTATGTGTATATATTTTTAAGTATACAATTAGATACATTGATTATCTATCTTCATGTAATTGAGTAATTTTGAATTAACAATAAAATAACATCAAATCATATGATAACATATTATCTATGTACTTAATTATATACTTAAGCATATATAAACATTGCAATGCTCTTTCTACAAATATTGGGCACCCACCACTACATAATAAAATCCTCTACTTTGCAACCTATAATTCAGAGGTGTCAAAGGGGGTGGATCAACTTGAGACATGGCCCAAGCCCCTTTATTTTAGCCAAACCCGAGCAAGTATAATCTATTACTGTAACAACCACAAAATACGTCTCAAGGGTAATTTACTCTTTTATGTGAGTTGGCATGAGTTGAAAAGTCAAACTTTATATTATGGGTAGCACACAATCATGTATGGGAGAGGTCACAACACGTGTGTCCTTGCCATGTAAGTTGGATAAGTTGATTAAGTGTTTATTTAAAAATTTAAGTAACACACGCTCGTACACCTCGACACACACCCGTGTGTCTAGAGCGCATAATCAATTTATAAAAGGTTCGTCATAGTGCTTTTGGGGGAAAAGTTCTAAAAAACTCTAGTGCACAAAAACCCTAGGAAAAAATGGTATTAAGAGTCTAATCATTCAGCTTCTTGGTGGTAGTTCTGACGAAGTTCCTTGGCAAATCAATCACCATCAACACTAAAGAGAATAAGGGTTGCTCGTGCACAACAATCTTACAAGAACAAGGTAATTAGGGCTTCTTTCTTGCTCAAGATTTTATTTTCCTTGAATTAATAATTGATTCTTGATGCATTGTGACATAATTCTTAATTGGGTGATGATTCGTTATATATATATATATATATATATATATATATATATATATATATATATATATATATATACATATATGCATGTATAAGTGCCTAAATTCGACAATGTTAAGATCTATCACACATAATAATTGTTATATTAGTTGTTTAGATGTTGTCGATTGTCATGGTGCAAGAAAAGGGGATTAAATTGATTTTATACAAGTTAAACTTGTTATGCTCATCTGGTTATAATGATCATATGCTTAAGAGGTAGTTTACATGATGATATACATTCAACTCAATGAAGTTCATTAGAAAGATTGGTTTTCTTGATATATGTTGTGTAATGAGTGATTATGTATGAGATCTTTGTTACTTAAGAGGCAAACCATGTTAGACCAAGTATGTGAATGCATGAAACCAAGCTTGAACAACAAAATTAGGGTTCTCGACTGGTCATATGGTATGGGACACAAGCCTGTGTGCATGAGTCCCAAATTTCTAGTCATGTTTCGATGACCACTAGACATTGTCTATCGAATACTAGTCATTTATTAAATGTTAGCATTATGTAAGTAGCCTTAGCACAGTCAAATAAGATGAAAATTTATCGAATTACCCTTGTGAAAAGGCATAGTTAAGATGAAATTAGGCAAGAGTAGTAAGCAAACAACTAAAAGACACACAACTATATCCCTAAGTGATACACAACTATATGTTTATGAATAGTAATGTTTAAGTAAAAGTTTTATGTGAATAGTAACTAGGCACACGCCTGTGTGTAAGCAATGCACACGTCTGTGTGTATATGGCATAAAAAGAATTTGGCTAAGAAACTAGGCTAGAAAGAGAAAGGTCATCCCTAAAGATAAACTAAGCCCTATGGTACACAGTAATAGTACCTCATTTGCCAACAATGAAAGTATTTAAAGGCACAAACCAATAATAGGTGGAAGTTAAAGCATACTTATCATTATATGATCCTTATGATGGGGTACCACAAGAAATTATTCCTAATGCTGAACCCATAGGAGGATAATACTCGTAGTAAATCTTGGATAAAGTAAAACTAAGTGGGAAGTAATAACTCACATGGCCAAGGTATTGAATCTTTGTATTCGATTCAAATTGATTGGCTTAGTTGCATTTAGCTTTTAGTTTTAGATGCTTCCACCATAATTAGTATTATCGTACTAGATTAGAACCTATGGGAGTGGTTCCTTAGTGACCAAGCTAGGATGTAGTATGGCATGAAGATATGATAAATAGCCTAATTAATCCTACAAATAAAATATAAGCATCTATTTAGTTACGAGGACCCATCATCATTCAATAAGAAGTTTGATGCCAACTCCATATGATAGAGTTAGGATCAAGGGCATTTTGGAGAATTTCAAAGATTACATATCAGTTAGATTCTCCAACTTTTTGAGTTTTTATCAGTCATCTCCTTATCTTTATGTGTGTAGGTATAAATGATTATAACAGTTATGGGATGTGTGGCGGTCAAAGTGCATGAGCTAGAAGGCATTTTCATCATTCTCCAAATTCTCATTTACATTCAATTTTATTCTAATTGTTATGTTAGATGATATATTTTTAATGATTTAGGTTTAATAAACATTTTTTAGTATGCTTTCCAAACTAGTGTTTTTATGAAGTTATTTTAGTACATTTTTAACAGTTTTAATAAAGAAGGTTTACTCAAATATTTATTATATTTTATGAATTTTATTAAATGATATGATCTAATAGTTAATCTAGTAACACTTTTCTTCTGAGTGCAATACTTCTAGAGGGGGATGTTACAAGTTGGTATCAAAGTATGGTTTTGGAAACCCAAAAGGATGTTTTTGAAAATAAAAGATGTTTTATGAAAACAATAATATAGTCTAGTAAGTAGGAATATAAGCCCCTCACACCACGTTGACCGCGTATATAGTCGATCACTATGAGTATAATTACATATACCTGCCAAATTTATTATGGAGACTAATAAATTGAGTTTTCAGAAAAATGAGGAGAACCAGAACAAACACTAGAAATGCACAGATTGAGAATCCACAAAGGACCCAGAGTAAAGGGGTAGCAGCCCTAGCTCTCCATTTAATTTTAAGTACGCAAGATGTCAGGAACATCTTTACTGAGTTGTTTAAGGAACAAGGAAGTGTTCTAGCTAGGTTAAAAAGTTAGCATCAATACCCCACCTCAGGCACAAAAATCAATAGAGGTGACATCAACACCTATAATACTAGCAGTAGTAACCTTAATTAAGACCCAGTTGTATCTCATCTTTAACTTGCCAAACATACATTAGCCTAAAACATTTGATGGTGCTAAGAATCCGATCACAGCTAAAGAGTGGCTTAAGTTAGTGGAGAATGTTATGGCCCTATTCAACATGACTAATTAGTAGAGCTTTAGATATGTCATATACTTCCTAAAGTTTAAGAGAAAATTTGAGGCAAAATATAGAGGAACATATGTGACTTGTAAAGAGCTTAGGAATTCCTCACATTGACCTAGGGAATAGACACAATAAAAGAGTACTCAACCAAATTTAACCATTTGGTGAGGTATGCCATAGAAATAGACAACACTGAAAGGGTATGAATAAAGAAATTAGTCTATAGACTTTATCCAGCTATATCTTGTGATGTCATGATATTAGCACAACCATCCGAGACATATGATGAGGCTCTAAGTAAAGTATTGAGGGCAGAGGTCTTTATTAGAAGGATGTATGGTCAGAGTTTCACCAAGACAGTGCCCTTATTATCTCTAGTTCTAATGCTAGTGCCATTACAATAGGTGAATAGTAGCAACGTCCCATCTAAAAAGGTTTTTCCTTAAAGGAAAAGAGGAAAAGATCCTTTCAGGCCAGAGGTAACAATAAGGGTTGAAAGAGTAATTAGAAACAAAGAGTTCTAGAGATTCTAACCTACCAAAGGTGTGGCAAACATCATAAGAGTGAATGTTTGATAGGACAAGCATTTTGCTACGACTATTGTCAACTAAGACATATGGCTAGATTATGTCTAATAGCCCTAACCCAAATTGAGCAACCAATTAGTAAAGCCACTGCCAAAGTCTTCACTATCACTCAAAGGCCAACAAATGCCAACCAAGTAGTCACTAGTTAGATTTCTTTCCTTAATACCCTTATTTACATTTTAATTGATAGTAGTGTTATATATTGTTTAGTAGCTAAGAGTTTGGTAGCCAGACTTGGGGTATAACTAGTTTAAGGGTTAAAATAGATTTACTAGATAGGGGAACAGTAATAAGTGAGGATATAATGTTAGTGTTGACTCAAGGAGTCATTATACTCTTATTTTGATGATAACAGACTAATATATCCCTTAGCATATTAAGTAATGATTTTACTTGAGTATGAGCTTAGATTGTAAGAATTGATTCAATGCACTTGAAGGAGTTTCAAGATGGAAATGAAAGAGAAGACTCAATTAAAGAATTCTTGAAAATTTGAAGTAAAACTCAAGTTTAGGTAGACATGTTTGTAATTTGGAGCATTCGTTTTGATTAGAATATTTATTTGCATAGGATAGCTCACTTGAAAATTCCTTTTTATATTTTTCACATTTTGGGTTAAAATGTCATTTTTCAAACTTATTGGGTTAAGCCATTTTGTCACTAAAGTTTATTAATTCTTTTAAAATGATGAATTTTTGTGAACTATATTTTCATATCTTAAAGTTGGTTTTGAAAGAATTTTCAAAAATGGGTTAAATTGTCACTTTTCAAAGTTTTAGGGGTCAAATTGTGAGTTTTAAAAATTAGGGGGTAAAAATAATAAAATTTGGTCGACCAAATTTGACCGACCGAATCAGCTTCTGAATTGTCCAAAAGCCATGTATTTTGGCTTCCAGAAATTTGGTCAACCGAATTAAATTCGGTCGACCGAATTTTTGTTTGAATTTTCCAATGGCTAGTGCCACGTAAGCTCCATGAAAGTGCGATGTCACATCCAGTTGACCAAATTACATCTGGTCGACCGAATTGTGCGTTTTCTGGAAAACTAAAACGACTATTCTTTATGCACAACGGTAACTTTCCTTATTTTCTCCTATATAAACCCAATCAAATTCATTCGAAAATAACTTTTTGCCACCAAAAACTTTCACATATTTGAGAGCAAATTAGTTTTGAGCTATTTACTTGCAAATTCTTCTCTCTAATCAAAACCCTTACTCATACACTTTGTAATTTCATTTGTATTGGGTTGTACTAAGCTTTAACTTTCATATACACTCTTGAGAGGGATCATATTTCAATTTTGTACTAAAATTCGTGCTATAAAAGAGTCACTCTTGGAGAGATTAGAAAATTTCTTGTGAGAGAAATTGAGTTTTAACATTTGTAAAGGTTAATAGCACCTTGGAAGCTATTTTGGTTGTGAAGAAAAGCTTGGTTGAGGTTTAGGTCAACCAAGGATTAGTGGAATACTCCAAAGGAGAAAACTTGGAGGAGTGGACGTAGGCCGAGTTGAGTCGAACCACTATACATCGCGTGTTTGATTTTCTCTTCCCTTAAACTCTCTTATGTTATGTTATTTTGATTGTATTGATTATTTGGAATATTTTAGTTATTTTCATAAATTGAATTAAAAATAGGCAACATTCATTGATTTGAATAAATTGCTTTAATTCTCAAATTTGGTAAAGATTGTTTTAAAATTGTCTAATTCACCCCCCCTCTTAGGCCATTCGATCCTACAGTTAGAGTAGACTATTGACATCCATGGTAGATAACTTCTCGTGGACTTGATAGTGTTTAAGATGTCAGACTTCGACATGATCCTTAGGATGGACTTTTTAGGAAGGAATAGACTTTCTAAGGTAAACAATTTCTATTGTCTACATTTTCTGTAGCTCTATTTTTATTTATATTTTCCACATCATCATCAACATCATTAAACTGTGTTTCTTCATGGGAGGCATCGCTCCAATGACAATCATCATCATTACATTCAATATTAGACATTTCTACCTCATACTCATAAGATCCATTACTTTAGTCAAATGGTTGTTAGGGAGACTATTGTAAGAGTTGTGTAGGTTGGTGTAAGGGTTGTAGTGGTTGGGCAAGCCACTATTCAAGTTAGGGAGGTTATTGTAAGGGTTGTGTAGTTTGATGTGAGGGTTATGATGGTTAGGTAAGTTATTGTTCAGGTTGGGGAGGCTATTGTAAGGATTGTGTAGGTTGGTGTAAGTAGTTTGATGTGAGGGTTATGATGGTTAGGTAAGTTATTGTTTAGGTTGGGGAGGCTATTGTAAGGATTGTGTAGGTTGGTGTAAGGGTTATGGTGGTTAGACAAGCTACTATTTAGGTTAGAATGGTTATTGTAAGGGTTGTACAGGTTAATGTTCAAGTGGTAGAAGGGTCATATTTCTAACTATCACAATTAGAAGGAATTTCACAAACATGTCAATATTTTCACCCCGACTTTAGTATACTCTTCAAACATATGGCATATATCTTCATCTCTGTTTATGAAATATCTCCCCACCCCATTAGGCTTTTTTGCCTCAATCTTTATTTTCTCATCCAAATACAACTCTACTACTTCATTTTCATTGATTATACATTTTTTCATGTCTTTAATGAAGACAATGTAGTTATACTCATATGGATCAACATTGTTACTTTCACACTGAATATCACAAACATCAAATCATAATTAAATCGAATCGTAGGCAACATCTTATGTGTGACATATCTCTAATTAAATGAAATTGTATCAGGTGAATGTATCCAAACACATCTTGTCAGACAATTTAAACAATATTAATGTGATTTATTATCCAAACATTATTGGTATGGGGCATTGTTGAACCAACAGACTTGAAGGTATTACCCCTTCCTATCGCTCTAGTAACACTACACTTTTAGATGTCTAGCCAATATACCAAATAATGGATATTCATTTCATATTCAATCATATTCAAGTATAAAAAACATTTCAGTAAGCATGTTATACATAGCATGAAAGTGTGTAATACATTATGCACATATGTAACACATACAAACAGTATGAATATATGATACAGTAGGCAATATTCATATATTATACGTATTACCATATAACAACAAGCATGTAAGCATGTTTAATTCATATTCAATCATATTATTCATATAAGCATATTCAATAGCAAAGAAACCCTAATCAAAAGTTTTATTTACAATCAACGGTTAATTAAAAATATCAAATCCATTAGTACACATAAAAACTGCACATACACAATAAACCTTAAAAACCCATCACAAACTACACTTTTTTTCATGTGAAGCTACATAATAATTAACAAATACGGTGAATAAAAACAAACCGTAAGTATTGTAGCAACAGTATGCGTGATAGCATCCAAAGTCCATATGTAGATTTGTTAGCCCTACTATATATGTAAAATACATTAGCCTAGCATTAACCTTTTACCAACATAGTAGAGAACTTATAAAAACATCTATTAACGTCAACAAACACCAACACATTTAACTTTTTTATCGATAGAACAAACAATCTTAAATGATATAATGTTGAAACAATATGCACAAAATAAGGACAGATCAAACCTCAAGGCCAAAGATCTTCTACAACCCTTGGTTAGTGTATTCTTCATCATCGTTGCTACTTCAAACAACATGAAAAACCACTATCCACAAAGCAGATGCCATAGGTTTAAAGCCAGCAACAGAAAATCCTTCACATTGTCGTTGGTAGAAAAATTACTTCATTCACCCTTGAAGACATTGTTGTTAGTGTCATCATTGTCGTTTTGCAGTTGTTGTTTACTGTTGTCTATTTTTGGAACTTAGAAAACGCTCAAATTTTAGAGAGGAAACACATAAGATAACCCAATTGTTTGAGAACGAAATGAAACCTTTGTTCTCTTTCTTTTGTTCAAAATTCATTTGAAATTAGTAGGCCATGTGTCATTTTTTCGTTCGCTCTCCAAAGAATAAAAAATTCTTTTTTCGTCGATATTTATTCAAAACCCCATTAAATGACAAAAACACCCTTGCATGTGTCCAAATTTGATCAGCTTATTGATTATGAAATTCTCTATGGTTGTTGATTTCTATCTAAACAATATGAGCCATTGATTTTGAAAAATCATTGCGTATTAAATTTTCCTGCAGGTGTTGCGTTTGAGTTTGGCGAAATAAACCGCCTCTTCATTTTTAAATCGACATGTTTTTCTTGTTGCTTCCACATATCCTCTTTTTTTTTTTTTGCCACACCATCCATCAAAAACAAGTCACCGACAAATTAGTTACAACTCGCCAAAAACCCTTCCTTCCTCTATAAGCTTCGCCACGCATCATGCTTTGGTGGACAGCATGCGAGATAACGATCTACCCCATTTAATTTTTATTGTTTTAATACAAAAATCTTTTATTTGTTTACTTTTCACAACATAACATTTAAGATTACTAAAATGCCTCTTTACTCAAACTACCTAACCGGTTTTTTCAAATTGATTTAAAAAAATTTTAAACAATACTAAATCGACCAGTACACACATTACCTAATTCTTTCCATTCTACCAACTAATAATCTAGAATGATTTGCAAATCTAGATAGGCTAATTGTTCTCATATAGCAATTTATCTAATAGAGATCTCTCAGTTTGCCAAATGTTGTATAGCGATTGTGTTAATCGTGATTACTTGTCTTATAGTGTTTGTGCTTGCTCCAATAGTATCATTACCTATGGTATAGTGTTTGCTACAACCTCTTATATATATAAAATAAAATTATTTGTACAAATAATGTACAAGTTCATTAATAAAGTTCATATTTGTAATTTTCTATGGTATTTTTTGTAAATAAAACATATTAATATATGTTTAGACAAATGTCCTAAGAATAGTTGAACCATAACAAGAGGATCAATGTATGACACTTGATTGTGAGAATCTTATGTACACATTAGGTGGGTGTTCTTAAAGCATTCGTAACTCTAATATTACCATAACTAAGGGTACGAGTAATAGTGATAGAGTTATCATGATGTTAAACGATCTCATCAAAAAATGATGACAATTCTTATGTGTAAAAGTTGTTTATTAACAATTTGGTACAACACATCGATGCACGTTGTAAATGTGTTCACTGAACAGACCTACCAAGAGAAGTCCATATGGATGATTGTTTTTGTGTTTATAAAGTATATCCTCTTCGTGAACAAAAATACATGTGATCCTTAGACTCAAGGTTATCAAATCATCTTGTGCAATGATCAACATAATTTGACACTGATCTAATATAGTTCTATTAGAGCATTGTCAAAAAGGTGGTGATTGGCCATATCGAGATCTATATGAAGACTATAATGGATCAATAGAAGATTCATCACTCTCAAGCATAGGAGTTGATATCTTAGTTGGGTATTTTTAAGAATGACAACAACAAATTAAACATATGGTCACAGTGAGATTGAGTTGTTGTTCAATCTGATATTATCTAGTCATTAATAGAAGTCAATCTATGTAAATCAAGGATTACTAAAAGAAACACTTTTTCTATGTCTTAGCCTTGAAAAAATATCATATGATAAAAATATTAAATTGTACAAGTAGTCATATTACTAATACGTTAAGAAGTCAAATGTTAACCCTCCACCAATCGAATGGTCATGATGTCTTGTTAGAAATCAATCTTAGCCTACGTCTAGATAGTTCCTATATCAAAAAGCCAATATAAGTTTGATCACTACCAACTTAGTAGAGAGCCTATGGGTCAAACACAAAAGAAGTTGATTGAACTTTGGAGGCGTAGGATTAACCAAGTTAGATTTGATATGGATTCTAGATAGATGATTTACAGCCTTAGAATAGACTTTGGACCTAAAAGTACATTTTATGATACTTAGGAACCTAAGTAAAATAATCTTGACAGTTGAGGTTGTATGTAAGAAAGTATGAAATTCAATTTATCCAATTAGATAAACTCAAACCCAGTCAACTTGATTGCATGTGATAGGAGAAATATTTAATTTAATTTTATCTAGTTTGTGATTTTGGTTGAAGCCTAAAATCATAGGATATAGAATCAAGGAAGACTATATGGTGCAAACACCAAAGACCAGGTGAGATAAGCTTGCCACAAGCCTCTAAAAATCAAGGATTCCATAATTTTCTTTTTTATTTTAATTTCTCAATCTACTTTCAATTTTCCAAATTATTTTGATTCATCTCTTTTTAATATTTTATCAATTATTATATTTCATTTTTCAAATTCATATCAAAATGGATTCTAATTCAAATGAATTTAATTTTTTTATTATTTTGATAAAAAGAAAATCAATATTTCAATGAAGAAACTCTGTCACATGCGCCACCACAAAAAAAAGAAAGCAAAAATTGATGGTGTGAAAGCATTTCAATAAATTTTAAGAAAATATTAGTGGTAAACTAGTTCAATGTGCAATTTGCAAATACTATGCTTTGCGTTTAACATGTGTGAGTTTGGGGATGCCAAAATTCTTCATTGGCAAATTACCAAACATTGTGTTGGATTCCAAAATGTTTTGACGAATACAAAAACAAGTTGAAATGTATTAATTTGTCCAAGGCATGACTTAGGTCATGACTAGTTTAGACTAAAGTTGAAATATGCAAGACACAAGTAGATGCTCAACCATGCACCTTAGACGAATGGTTGTTTCTATTGTTATTTTGACTTGTTGGTTAAAAAGAATGGTCTATAACCATTGACCGTTTTGGCTTCTAATTTATTTGCACTTTTCAAATATGTAATGCAAAACCGTTCACTTAAGATGCACAATTGTGCAGGACTTATATGAAGCCATTAACGAACAAGTCTTCCCATGCATAAGTGACCTCATTCATGTTTAAATAAAGTCAACATGGGTATTAGTCAATTTTTTATGAACGATCGTACATGAAAATCACACAAAACTATTCATGGTTCTAAGAAAAGCTGATGAGCGAGAGGTATTAATCATGGCCAATCTATGCATCCTTGTGCACATTAAATATCAGATAAGTCAACATTCTATCTACAACCATTCAAGGTATATGCACATTTGTATGTAAGCCAATTTTCACTCGTGCATACAACTATTCATGCAAGGTGTCACATGGTCTAGAATTTTAACATGATTCTTCATATAACACAATGAACAATCATGCATTTGAATGGCTCAAGTTAATAGCCAACCTTTAGAGGTGTTTATTGAGGTTGACTTTGTCTTAAAAATAGATTTTATGGTCAAGGATGACCATGCACCTGTAATGAATGCTTATTCGTGTGTGTATTTCACAAGAAAAACTTCATTTTCAAATGTGAATGACTACTTCAAGTTGTTCAACAACTATTTCATCATTTCCAGCCCTTGAGGCCTATACAAACAAGACATTTTGAGTTGGAAAATATTAGAGAATATACACAATGACGCTATACACTTTGCTTTCTTGAAAAACCTTCTATACTCTCTCATTGAGCTCTAAATTCATACTCTTGAGAGGTTCATTACTCTAAACTTGTTGTAATCAACCTTGTAAAGATATTATACACACAAACTCTTGTATTCAATCACTTTGTGGGTGAAATCTTGATTCAACTGTTATACTTGGGCATAATATTAAATAACTAATGTAAATATTATTCTTCTTTATAGTGGAACTTCAAAATAATTGCTTAAAAAAGTGAATGTAAGAGGCTTAGATTGTAAAAGCTCCAAACCACTATAAATCTCAAACATTTTTATCCTTATCTCTCGTGTTTTGTGCTTATCAAAGTTATAATTATTTTGCTTGCTCTTTAATTTGTGATTTAGTTTTTCATAAATCCTATTCACCATCTCTTTGATTATTTTATGTCAATAACGTGTTTCATATTGTGAAAAAATAATACAACACTTGAAAGTGTAACAACAAATTGCGCTCACAGAATCAAAATCAATATATAAATCTTCTATTTTCAAACTTCATGGGTGGAATAAGCGTAGCAAACTTGGGTGGGAAAATGTCATTAACCAAAATAAAATACATCTAAATTTTATTTTCAAAAATAAAAGTAGAACAAAGAAAGGCCCAACTTTAAAGCGATATATACTTCAAGAAAACATTATAGTAAGACTGGTTAAAAGAGTTTGCTGGGAAGAAGACCATGTGACCCAACAAAATTTGGCTTCTTAAGTATAGAAAAAAGGTTCACCTGCCAAATTTTAGACCAAGAGTTCAACCAACCATATTTTGAACCCTAACAAACTAATATGAGGTTGAAAATTTATCGACCTCATTTATTTGCATGTTCTCAAAATCACTGGCAAATATTCTTGCGAAGTTTATCAAATAAGCTTTTTAAGCCATAGAAAAATATTCAGTTAACAAGGGTCAAGTAGTTGATAAAAAAATATTCGATTTAGCTATCATAATTGTTGATAAAGATGTGTGTGTGTTCATAAATGAATATTTTAGTCAACGTAATTAAACATCGGTAAGTTAATTATTATTATTATTCTTATGATAGAAAGCTTATTTATTGTTTTTTATGAAGAAACTTTTCATATTATATTTTGTATCTGTTGTCTTTAAAAACATAAATTGTATTTAAACTTGCCCTAAGTTTTCTTCCTACCGTAAATTAAATGAAATCCATTTCAAAACTTAGGGTCTCCATCTAGGGTTTCACTTTCTTCCTGTGCTAGGCCTTTCTTCTTTAGTTCATAAGCAACCTTGTGAAGCTGCACAAAGATCATCATTCCTTACTAAAATTCTCTTCTATCTCCAATGGCCAAATCATTCATCATATTTGCACATGGGTTATACGTACGTTCATCCTTTAATTTATACCTCGACAAAAAATGCACATTTTCGTACGTATTGATCATCTCCATGTACAAATACACCAAAAGCGAATTAATAATATTGAATAGGGCTTTCTCACGTCACTGTTTTATTCCCGGAAAAAGAGTCCCCCAAACAAACTTTCCGGCCAACTTTCACACTCCAAAAACCTTATTATTATATAAAATTATACATGATATAAAAAACTTTATAATATATTTAATATATGGTTGTGCGTAACACAAGCTATTCGTTACGATAATATGTACACATTTAATCAATTGTTTTTCCACTGACTGAGCTTACTAATTTTCCATCCTGGCTTGTAACTTTAGGACCCAGCTGCTGCTGATGGTGTGAGATTGTGGTGGTTGATGAAGCAAGAGGGTTACTCGTAGTCGTCTTTGGGTGCGAAAGTTGCCTGTCCACAAGGCGTGGCGTCTGTGTTGATATGTTTTGTTGATTATTATTCGATTGCAGTAACTGAATTTGCCTTTTCAGGAATTTGACATAGCTGATGGCCTCGTCCAGCATGGACGCCGTGTCCATTTTTGTGCCTCCCGGGACAAGCCTTTGCAAAATTCTCATCTTTTCGCTGATTCTTTCCCGTCGGTGACGCGCCGCCACGCTCTGGGGGTCGTTGCTGATGCGAATGTTTCGCCTTTTTGGCTTCTGAATGGTGGATGGATCGATGTCCACTTGCTGCATTGCCGCGATCCTGTACATCATCTCTTTCATAGCACCGAGCTCCTCTTCCGGCTCTTCTTCTTCCTCTACTTCCTGTTGGTGTTGTATTTGTTCAATAAAAAAGTTGGAAGATGGAAAGGGGTGGTTTAAGGCTGATGAGAAAGTGATTTGCGGCGTTTGAAGATCGAAGTTATAGCTTGGAAGTAGAGAATTGAATCCGGAAATTGTGTCAGGCAGGATTTGATCTTTGATATTCCCTATTTCAACTTCCCATACATGATTCCCGAGCCGAGTTTGATTCATATCCATGGCGTAAAACGGTGAGCTTTTGAAAACCGGTTTGCTACAACTTAACAACTCAAAAAAATGTAATACTGTTCTTTAAGAAGAAGGTTGATGATTTGGGAAGATTTTTTTTATGAAGAAGGAGTATATATGATGAACAAGAAGGATTGACAAGAGAGGCTGAAGGTGGACCCACCCTAATGAAAAAACATCAAACGGCCGAGATTTTTTTTAATCTCTCTGGGTAAACATTTAATACCAATGGCTAGGTTTCTTCTTCTTGATGATCTTCATTCAATAATATTGATGATGAATCATTTCCAATCTCAAGCACTGAAATTCTAGGGGGGCTTCTTTTGCTCTTAATGCACACTACAACAAGAAGTTTTTCTGAATAATTTTTGCCTGTTTGTTTCAGAGATTGTTCAACTTTTTTTAATTTTTTTTTTTTAATATGAACCTTTCCAAAAAGTTGCCATAAAAATTACATTGTTCAAGCATTCAATTAATTACTCATTAATTATTTGATTAGTTTGGCTCTCTAATCATTTCTTGATCTCATGCTCAACAACAATTAAACAACTAGCTAATAATATATATTATGAGTTAAAGTTTAATTATCATAGTGTGGATGATAATCAAATTGAACTCATCATATTTAACAAAAATTTAGGTGTTCATACTTAATCTTTTTTGGTCTCGATTAAAGAATTAATTCAATTAAGGTTGTGTCAAAAGTATCAACTTTAGAATGCAAATCAGTTAGTCATCATTAGGGTTAGATTTGAACCAAGTTTGTTTGATTTTGAGTTCAAACTCATTTCGAATGAGCACAAAATGAATCGAACAAAAACATGTTTAAACTCGAACTCGAGCTTTGTATATAAGTGTAAATGAGGTCAAGCAATGTAGTTGAATGACTCATGAGCTAGTTGAGCCGCCCAAGTGTCATTAGACTCATTAAGTGGATAGTGTCGTTCCAATGAAAAATTAGAGTGAAAGTTAAGAGGTTTTTCTTTTTCCCTTGCTTCACCCTTCAAGCCTTCACACACATATCTTCACTTCAATCTTCTACCCTTCTCCTTCTTCTTTTAGCTTTCACTAATAGCAATCTCATCAATCTTTGTCTCCGTTGATGACATCTGTTCCAATCGACTCCGTTATTGCCTCACCCTAATTTTGGCCTTCTCTTCTTCAATCTTCTTGCTACACCCTAATTTTGGAATTAGAGTTTCTAATTTGGCGTTTTGTCTATTATTGCTTTTCTGTGTTGTTGTGTTCAGTTTTGAGACAAAGCCATATCAAGTTTTACTCTTGAGAACCTTGAATCTTTAGGTTATTTTGTTTATGTGTTCTATCCATGAACTTAAGAAATGCTACGACCATTGGCATGGTGGTGTGCTATTTTGTTAACCTGATCTATTCCAAATCACTTGTACTTCGTAGGCTTCTATTTTTTTTGTTAGCAATATTCTTATATTAGAGGAAAGTTGGTTGTATTGATTAAGAACGGTTAAAGCATTTTTTAGGGGTTTTTTTTTTTTTTTTAACTTTAAGAAACTATGAATAGCTCATGAGCTCAAGCTTGAGTAGCCATTTTCTTAGCTTGTTTAGCTTGAGCTAGAGCTCAAGCTTGTTTGTTCATCAACTGAACTGAATCAAGCTCGGTTGAGCTCAAATTCAATTCAACCCAAATTCAACCCTAATCATCACAATTTAAGTTATATATATAAATTATGGTTTGGTTAATGTGAATTCTCATATACACCAACCTCTATTAGTTGGTCCTAGTAATTAGTAAACAATGTTTTTACATTTTTCTTATGTTTGAAATTTTGTCTTTTAATATCATTCAAGTGAAATTGATTCTCCATATAAATATAAAACAAGTTTGAATTTAGTTTCATTACATTGATTGAATTTATAAAACAAGAGCATTAGTCGATGCTAATGTGTTGGGTTTAGCTGGATGCAGTTTATTAGTTTGTTTATAAATATTACTACATGAAAAAAAGGTAATCTGGCGTCAATAGGATATTTTTCTTAAATTGAATGTATTTAAAGAATTGTTTCCCTATCGCCAACATTTACTTTCTTAAAACCTTTGTCATAATTACTGTTATAAATTAACAGATTACTACATATATTAAATACAAAATTTTTATGAAACATTTTGGTATCAATAGTTAGGGGTATGCATCATTCTGTTTGGCACAGTTTGAAGTTTTTTGATACCAAACTTAAAAATAGAAACAATTTGAAAATTTTTCAAACCAAACCATTTTATGCTTCAAACCAAATTAAAAAAACATATTTTGATCTGGTTAAATTACGATTTAAATTTATTAAAATCATTCATTTATAAATATATATTATTTAATAAAGTAATTAAATTATAACTTTCAAAAATATAATATAAATTTGTAAAATAAATATAAAATATATATACATAATATAAGAAAATGACAAAATCAGTATAAAAAAACAAACTGTATCTCTAATTAGTAATCTATTAAAAACTTTTATCAAATATATATGTGTATATATATTTTTTTTAAAAATAGATTTTATTTTTTAGTTGGATTTAAAAATCTCCTAATTGCAATTAAAATTGAAAACTATATTGTAAAAATTTATCAAATAAACAAAACTAAACAAATTATAATTTTTAAATAATTTAATCTAATTTCATAATTTAAACCAAATTATACACTCTCTTCTTAATTCTTCTCAAATTTTGTACGTTGAAAGTAAGAATGACGAAGAAGTAGGAGAACTCGGTGCGAGTTTAGTAAATATTTTTTTTTCGCTCGATCTAAACACCTTGGTAATTTAATTAATTTTTCTACGGTTGTGAGATTAATGATGATGAATCACATTAACCAATCAGAAGAAAGAAGAGCTCTAACTTAAATATAAACTTACATTGATCATTAGCTTCGTCTGATTGAGATCTGACTGTGGTACAAGTTTGGTGAGGTCATAAGGGTTTTGTTTGGAAGTGAGAGACTTGATTGTAAATATAGTTGTCCGTAATATATAGTTAGAAAATTTGCGCATGCAGAAAAGGGCAATCATTTTTGGGTTTCGCATGGGTGGGTGCTCAGGATGCTTATTATTATGAAATAAAAATAAATGAAATCCAAAAGACACATTTCCACACAAAAAATTTGGTAAAACCATGCACTCATTAATTTTCTAAAGTTTAAATGCCTTATCATTCTATTGAATTCATTATTTGTATTAAAAATAAAAATTTTATTTAATTACAAATATTAAAAAATAAAAATTTATCACATTTTTTTATAAATTAAAAAATTTAGCAATTTTTTTTACTCAATATTTGAAAAGTGATAATTTTTTTTAAGGTTTTGAAATTATCACCACTTTTGATGACTATCACTAGCTCCAACCGTTTTCTTTCTCCCTCCCCTACTTCTCTCTTCCTCTTGGTCTCTCTCTCTCTCTTAGCCTGGGCAGTCTTCGACTCAAATAAAGATGACAAATTGTTTTCATATGAGAATGAAGATGATTTTTGTCTTCGTTTCAAAAGAAGACGTTGATGATCTCTAACAAAAGTTTAGAATTTTAGACTGGGAGAAAGAGAGAAGATAGGAGGGAGTGAGAATGCGTTGGAAGATGGTGAAATAGTTATATTTCAAATTTTGAATGAGAGAAAATTGTTATATTTTTAAATCTAAGGGGGAAGTGTGATAAATTTTTAATTTTTTTTAAATATTTTTAACTAAATAATATTTTTACCTTTAACTCTAACAGTAAATTTTAGCAAAACTATGAATATTTAAAATTTTGAAAGTTAACCCGCATGAATTTTGAGTTTCACCAAACCTTGGGTGGGAACAAGTCTTTTGGCCATAAATGAATTGCTAGCCGCCCTCCACATATTACCACTATCACAAAATTACATGTAGAGAATTTTATCATTTTAAAATCTATTTAGCACTTTATTTTCACAAATTAGTTTAGACAATAATTTAAGATAGTATTAAATGAAATGTCCGTTGCTAATATTTTTAATGGGAATTATAAAAAATAGGTGATGATAAAATTTTTTTCGTTATTAAAACTTTTTAATGATAGAAAATAAATTTTTAACGATAATTTTTTCTTTATGAAAATTATAAATTTATTTGATTTTAATAAGAGTATAAATAATTAATTACTAAAATCATAAAAAAATATTTATAATGACCAAAAGTTATTTTTTTGTTAATTGTTCTCTTGCTAATGTCAATTTTGTTTTTAATGAAATCCGCATATTTAAATTGGAAAAAATTCAATTTCATCTGAGAATATATATTGGACTAATTTAGGAGGAAATGCAACTCAACAAGGACAATACTCCCAAAAACTAAATTTTCTTTTTGTATAATAATTTTTTGTGGCATTTTAGTAAAAAGATTTTTTTAGAGACTATATTCAAGTTAACATTACGTAATATTTTTCATATTTAGAATTAGATTTATTAACTATATTAGTAATAGATTACAAGAAACGGGTTTTAAATGTCGTATAAGTTTTTCTTTTTAAAAAATTTTAAACTTGGGAAGAAATAATTTTCAAACAATATCATTTTTCTAAGCCTTTGAATTGAAATGGAAGTGAAGAGAAATTTAAATTTATGAAAATAAAATTGTTTCAAAAAATGTTTTGATGCCGAAATTTTATTGATAGCATTAATTTATTTACATATTATTATAAGATGAATATATATATATATATATATATATATATATATATATATATATATATATGTATGTATGTATGTGTGTATGTATATTCGGCCATTATTTTCTCCTTCTAAAAGAATTACGTTTTGGATGGTGTATGAATTTAAGAGGTGGTAACTTATGGTATCCTCCTGCCTTCCTTGGGTGAGAAATATAAATTTCTTCTCTACTAAATTTGAAGAGCAAATGATAAAAGAAATTCAAAAAGCTAATTAAATTTTAAGCAATAAGACCATATGTATCTATTTTGAATACACAAATAAATTATACTTATATGTGTTATTATTTAATTGAATAATTTTAAATTAAAAATAAAATAATATCAAATTACATAATAATACATATAAATGTGTATTTATTTGTATATTTAAAATAAATATACATAATATTACTCAATTTTAAAACATGAAATTAATTAGATAGTACAGGTAAACATTACAATAAAAACTTTTAAAATTGAATTTCAGCGTGATAAAGATTTATTTCTTCTTCTTTTTTTTTTTTCTGTTTTGTTTTTTAACATAAAGTAGGTGAACTTGCCTAAATTTAAATTACGAAAGTCCCAAATTCCAAATGATAAAGCAAATAGAAAACACATGTATCAAATTTTACGATGGTCCAACCATTACAAAATCTTACACCTATATGGGCACTTTTACCATGTCAATGTAGTGTATAAATTTGGTCAAAAAAATTTGCTAATCGCGATGAAAATTCTGACAGATCCATCAATTCTATTTCATCACTATACAACAGAGGAGAAAATGGTTCTGTTGAAATTCAAGCCAGCCAACGGTGGCTCCTCAAAGTTGACAAGTAACAAAGACTTACTGAAGAAGAGGAAAAAAAATTCAATTTTTTATCTCAAGTGCTCAATTAGGAAAAAGAAAGAAAAAAGTGTTCATGGTTATTGTTTGGTTAAAAAATGGACCCTAGATATTACTTTAATTATAATTAATTTATAGCTCATTTAGTTTCAAAAAATTCTTAAATTTTGTTAATAAAGGAATACAATGAAATTGAAAAGGCTTTCAAAATTAATCCTAATTTGTAATGTGAATTTATCATTAATTACATGGACTAAATAATTAAACTAATTATAATATCAGATAAACAAAGAAAGATGAATGCTATGATGGTGCTGACGTGGACAGGGCCCAGTTGCTTTTATATGTATATATGGAATGTCCGACATTATATTTATTGAACAATGTAACAAGTTATAGCCATGTTTGTAATTAGATGTGATCATAATAATATAATAGTCATGAAAATTGTTTGTCACAATAATTTCTTCTATAGTTTTTTGGTAGGAAATTTTGGCGCTAAAAAAATGTTGATAATGTGGTAATAATTTCGTCACCATAAAGTTATAATGATTAATTAATTAATGATAATTGTAAATTTATCACTATAGCAATACTTATTGTAATAACAATTTAGGTAGTCACGACATATTAACATTAACTAAACGGTTTAGATAGAAACATACTGTGATAAGATAAATCATTATATCAAATTGTGAAAATATAGTTAAAATAATAAAATTGATGTTGTCGTAATAAAACATGTATATATATAAAGGAGGAAAATTTTGGCATCAAAATAAAAGATGGATAATATGACAGAACTTATTATCAACATACAATTATTATGACCAATATAAGTGATGACAATTATAAACTCATCACTAAAATAATATTTATTGTTACAACAAATTTATGTAGTTACAATATGTTAAACAATGGATAACCCATTGAGGTGGAAATATGTTGTGATAAGATGATTTGTTATACTAAGTTGTGATGATAAAATTAAAGTGACAGAAATTAATATTCCTACAATAAAATATGTTTATTCGTAATGGAGGGAAATTGTAGCGCCAAAAGAAAAATGGTAATAGGACAAATTTTATTGTCACTAGAAAGTTATTAGGACGCATTAATTGATGATAGTTGTAAACTCAGTCATTATAACATTATTTATTGTGACAGAAACTTAGGTAATCATGACATATTAGACGATAGCTAAATTGTTTAAGTGGAAATATGTTGTGACAAAATCATTTCTTATACTAAATTGTAAAAATATGGTTAAAATGATAAAATTGATGCTATCATTATAAGAAATGTTTATATGTAAAGGGGAGGAATTTTAACAGCAAATAAAATGGATAATGTGACAAAACTTATCGTTAACATGCAATTATTATGACAAATAAATTGATGACAATTGTAAACTCGTCACTATAAAAATATTTATTGTAACAACAACTTTAGGTAGTTATGATATGTTCAACAATGGATGAGCCATTTAGGTGGAACACTACATAAATAATAGACTTTAGCAAGAAAAAAAATAATAGGAGGATAAAATATCTAATCGTTATAAGTACTATTTTTAAGATTTTAACGACCATTTTTTTAAAACAAAGCAAAATTATAGATTAACAATTGATCTTTTAAATTTTCATTAAAAACCTTACAAGTCTATTGTTATTAGCTAATATCCACTGAGAATATTTCTCTCCAAATTCCTAAGGCTAAACATGTCAAAGGGGTCAAGTCGGCCAACAACATGGCCCAACCCCCTTAATTTTTGCATAGCTTACAAGGGCACAACCCATAAAATTGGGTTATGTTGGACCCTTAGAGTTTTGATAACGGTAAAAACATAAGTTAAAAATACCAACATGCTTAAAGAATGTATTAAGCATCACAAAATAAACAAAGTTTGAAATTTGTAAGGTAAAATAAGATAGAATTGGACTAAAGATAATATGCAGTGCCTTACCCGTGACAAAGTTGTGCACCTCCCGTTCAACCTTTTGAAAACTTGGTTGAAATTTAAAGAGAAAACGACATGTCTAGTCGTGCAAGGAGGAAGTCCAACCATGTGTCTTCATGTCTTAAATTAATTCCAATTGTGCAAGAAAGAAAGTCCAACCGTGCCACTACAGTTGTCCAGCTGTGCAAGCACACTTCCAGCCGTGCTCCACAATTACATGTCTAGTCGTGCTCCATAAAATAATGCCAACCATGCAAAGACATTCCAACCATGCTTCATTATGAATTCTAATTGCGCTCCATGAAGGCATGTCTAGTCATGCTCTTCATAATTCCAACCATGCTTTTTCATGAAAATAAAAAATTCTAGCTTTGTAAAGGGCATGTCCAATTGTGCAAATGAAGACTTCATCATAGTCTTGTCCAGCCATGCTTCAATTGTGCAAATTGTATCCTTTGTAAATTCAAGCCTATACATCAATTGTGCATAAGTTGACGTGCAAGTTATTCAAGCTTCTAGGGTTTTTACAAAAAAAAATATATGAAGCAAGCCGCCTATGCCAAGAAAGTGCCACTCATGCTTAGTGCATTTAAAACTATTCATTGGGAACTCTAATTGAGGTTGGCTTTATCGTAAAAATCAGATGTCAATCGTGCTCTTTAAACATGCCAACTATGCCTATGGATTTTTTAAGAGCAAAATGTCATTTTCAATAGAAAAACGACTACTTTTTTTAGGCAACTTAGCTCAACGAAAACATTGCTCAGACCCGTCACTCAAGCTTTGTTTGAAGAGATTAGGGTTACACACACAAGAGAGAAAAACAAAATAAAGAAAATCTTGCTATTCTCCTTCATTGCTCATTCTCTATTCTTCTTTATAAATCTCCCAACAAGCTTGAACTCACATATTTGAGAGTATATTTATGCAAAACTTATACTTTCAACCTTTTTGAGACATTCAAAACTCAAAATTTTGTATTTCAATCACTTGTAGGCGAAATCTCCTATCAATTAGTGTATTGGGTGCAATCTGAGACAAATTAAGAGTTAAGAAGTTTCTCAAGTGATAATGGAACTCTATGGTGGTTTACTTGGAGAAGTGGATGTAGGAGGCTTGTAAGAGAAAGCTCTGAACCACTCCAAATTAAGCTTTTCTAAACTTTACTCTTTATTTAAGTTCTTTTTAATTATGTGTTATTTGTTGATTATTTGCATTAATTGCTTGTGTGCATTAAATTGTTCATGCTCATTGATTTGTTAAAATTGATTATTTGATTGCTCTTGTGTATAAATTTGATTTTTTTAAAGAATTTAGTAGTTGTTTTTAAAGAAGCTATTCATCCCCCTTGTAGTTTCATTTTAGCCATTCAAAAGAGTTTTTCAATTGGTATTAATGCTTGGACTCTAGTTTTTTTTTAATTAAATATAACGATTTTTAAAGTTAAATGAATTTTCTAAATGGCTAGTACCTCTAAACCCATTTTCACGGAAGGCCAATGCACCACTAGGCCCTAATTGTTTAGTGGAACCAACTACACCTAATGGAAAATTAGAATGAGGCTTCATGTTAGGTCTATTGATTTTAAATTATGAAAAATTATTGAACATGGTGATTTAGTGCCAATACACCCTAAGACCAATGAACCGAAAAATGAAATGGACTTTGATAATGAGGATGCAAAAATGATAAGCTTAAATGCTAAAACTATTAATATATTGTTTTGTGCTCTTCATGCTACCAAATTTAATAGGTATCGGCTTGTGAGTCCGCTAAAGAAGTTTAGACCATACTCCAAACCACATAGTAGGGAACGAGTCAAGATAAGAAGTCAAAGATCGAACTTCTCTTTCAAGAGCACGAATTGTTCAAAATGAATTTTGAAGAGAACATCACTGACATGTTAAAGCAGTTCTTTAACTTAGTAAATGATCTCAAAGGACTTGCGAAAAAATTTGAGACTAGTGAATTAGTGAAGAAGATTATGAGATCACTATTGGATTCTTAGATTATAAAAGTAATAACTATTAAGGAGTCCAAGAATTTTAACAAGATATGAATGGATGAGCTTATAGAAAGTCTCCTCACCTATGAGATGAAGAGAAAACTGAAGAAAGAGGAAGTCAAGGCAAAGAGAGACATTGCCTTGAAAGTTGTTGATGAAAAGGAAGATGAAGGAAACTCTTCCATGGATGAAGATGATATGAGCCTTTTAACAAGAAAGTTTAGCAATTTTTATCAAGATCTAAGAGGCATAAAGCAAAGGGATTTGCTAGATAAAGCGAGAAGGAAAATGGAGAAAAGAGAAACAGTGAGATAATTTGTTATGAGTCTAAGAAACCATGGTTTATCTATTAAGATTGTCCCTTCAGAAAGAAGAAAAAAGATAAGAAGGAAAATAGATTCAAGAAGAGGGTGCTTACTGTTACTTTGAGTGAAAACGACAACTCAAGTGATGAGAGTGAGTTTGAGGAAGAGAAGGCCAACATATGCTTCATGGCCAAAAGTGACTTAGAAGATAAGGTAAATAATCCTAACTCATATACTTTGAGTGAATTACAAGATGAATTTGAATCTTTGATGAATGAATATGAATGCATGGAAGCAATGTATAAGTCACTAAAGAAACAACTAGGTTGTATTAAAAAGGAATATGATATACTTTTGCATGATCATGAAACCTTAGTAAAGAAATATGAAATTGTCACAAATGAAAAGGATTTATGTTTAAAGAAATTGACATGCATTAAAGAGGAGCATGAAAAGCTAAAGAAGAAAGTGTCAAGTTCAAATGAATTATTTGAGAAATTTAAAATTGACACCAAAAGATTGGATGAAATGCTTGGCTCATAAAAGATTGGGTTTAATAAATAAGGTCTAGGCTATAAAGGAAGTAATCCCTTGACAAACTCATTTAGGCCTTTAAAGAAACTACATGCATTGCATATAAAATATAAATTTTGTTCATTTACTATTAGATCATGTTCAATTAGGAATGGTAAAACTTTTAAAATTAAAAATGTTTGCATTCCTAAAGGGATGGTAAAAACTTAAATTATTTAGACCCAAAACTATTGGTTAGCAAATAGTAAATAAACTAATTTGTGTTATAGACATGTTATTAATCTTCTTTAAGGTTCTTTGGCAAATGATACTTGGATAGTGGATGCTCAAGACACACGACGGAAGATAAAAGTTTATTCTCCATGTTGAAGGCTAAAGATAGAGGCAATATCAACTTTGGGGTAGACCTGGCCACGGGCCGGTTTGACCCGTGAACCAGATCGAAACCGGCCCAGATAAAACCGAAACCGGAACTGACAGACCCAGAACTGGATTGAACCAGAATCGAAATCGTGGCTCTACGGTTCAGTTCCGGTTCACATAAATTGGAACCGTGGAACTGCCGGTTTATGAACCGGCGGTTTACTATGCTGAATCGAAAAAAATTTGAGATTTTTTTGATTTTTTTTTTGAATTTTATTTAAAAAGGCAACGGTTCCCTGCGCAGGGAACCGTTGCCTTTTGAACGAAAAATTGCAGGGGACTGTTGGTCCCCTGCAATTTTCAGAGAAATTGCAGGGGACCGTTAGTCCCCTGCAATTTTCAGTGAAGTTGCAGGGCACCGTTGGTCCCCTGTAATTTTTACAATTTCAATTCACCCCCCCCCATTTTTAATTTGTTCCAAAAAAGTTTTTTTCTATATATACCCCTTCCAATTCTATTCTCTCAAATCTCAATCTCTCTACTCTCTCACTCAATCCTTCAAACTCTCATTCTCATTCTTTAAACTCTTAATATTCTCTCAATCTTTCAATTCAATCAAATTTTCTTAAATTTAATTAAATTCTTTCCTAATTTTTTATTAATTTCAATTTCAATTTTTTTTATACAATTTATAATTAATTATAGAATTTATTTCTATAATTTATTTTATTTTTTATTTTTTTATTATCTTTTATAATTAATCATATAATTTATTTATATAATTAATTTTATTTATTATCAAAAAATGGCAAGTAGTGAAAATTCTTTCGGTAATAGGAGATTTGGTCAATATTCACATATATCAAATGTGAAAGAAAATCAATTTATAGATGATTTTCATTCACAAGAAAGTGAAAACCAATATGAAGAGGTGGAGCAACAACAACAACATCAACAACAGATGGAGATGGAACAACAATCTCAAAAAATTCCTACATCCGATATTTTCAAAATTCATTTCAAGAAAATACAAAAGGAAGAAGGTAATTTTGATGTTGCTTGTAATTATTGTAGACAAATTTACAAATTCAAACAAGGAGGTGGATATGAGACATTCAAAAGGCACTTAGAGTCAAAGCATCCAGAAAAAATGGGGCAAAGCCGAGGCCAAACACAAATAACCGGGTATGGTTCTACACACAAATTTTATTTATGTATAGTGATAATAAAAGTAAAGAAGAATTTGCAAAAATGGTAGCAATAGATCATTTAGCATTTAGTTTTGGTGAAAATTTAGGTTTTAATAATTATTGTAAAACTGCATTAAATCCTGCACATAAAACTATTCCAAGAAATACATTAAAAAGAACATTATTTAGTTTATATAAAAAACAAAAAAAAAAAGTTAATTCAATTTTTTACAAATTCTAATGGACGTCTATCTCTATGTATTGATATTTGAAGTGACCATTGACAAGTTCACTCTTATATCAGTATAACCTGTCATTGGATAGATGACAATTTTTTATTACAAAAAAGAATTTTATCATTTAGGGTGTTTGATGAACGACATACGACTGATAATATTTATAGAATAATTAAAGAAATATTAGAAGAATATAAATAACTTTATAAATTTTTTTTTAATTTCATTTGATAATGCACGTTCAAATACTGCCTCAATAAATGATTTAATTGATATTTGTAAACCTAATTTAGGTGGTAGATTTTTTCATATTAGATGTGCATGTCATGTATTAAATTTATGTGTACAAGATGATTTATAATGTCTTAATAATTTTATTAGTCCAATAAAAATAGCAATTTCATATTTATGGACACATCCCCAAACTATGAAAGAATGAGGTAAATTTTGTAAACAACATAATAAAAGACCAAAAAGATTTCCTAAGGACATGCCGACTCGTTGGAATTCAATATATGAATTACTCAACGAGTCATTTGATTATAAGGATTTATTATGCTCATTTATTTCACAAAATGTACCACAAATTATATTATATCCCCAACATTGGGATATTTGTAAAAAAAATTTAAATGTATTAAGAAATTTTAATAATGCAACATATACTTTAAGTAGGGTTTATTATCCCACTTCTCATTTGTTTTTAAATGAAGTTGTTAATATTATTGGAGCTTTACAAGAAGCCGAACAAGATATTATTCTATAAGAAGTTGTTTCTTTAATAAAAACAAAATGGTTAAATTACTATAAAATAATTCCAGAACTTTTTCTTGTTGCATGTTTTTTTGATCCTAGATTTAAATTAGATGGTGTCACAGATTATTTGACATTATATTATGAATGTTTGCAATTAGATGAAGTTAATATTCCATTAACTATAACTAATATTATGAATTTAATTAAAGAAATTTATGCTGAATATACGTTAATTTATAGTGGTTCTTCTTCCTCTCTACCACCTATTGCCCCATCATCAACCCAAAATATGAGTTATGATGATCGTATTATGATGCAAAGGGGCAAAAGACCAAGAGGAACATTAGGCTCCACCTCGGAGCTTGATATTTATTTAACTACTATTTTTGAGTTTGGTGACAGCAATATAGGTAAAGTCTTTCCAGTTTTAGAATGGTAGAGTCGACACGCATCAACTTTTCCAATATTAACAGCTATTGCTAAAAAGTTCTAGCAGCACTGGTATCAACTGTCGCAGTAGAACAAGCTTTTAGTCAAGGGGGTAATATATTGGATGAGAAACAATCAAGTTTGGCTCCCGAATCTATTGAATCTCAAGTATGCGTGGACGATTGGACAAGAGCTGAATTACACCAACAAGAAATGAAAATGGACTTCAATGAAGAATCGCTTGATTTAACTACGGATAGTTCGATGACGACGGGAAATAATACTCAAGATAATAGAGGTGAATGATAAAGTAAGGGGGTACTGCCAGCTATTAGATATGCAAAGGTAAGAGAACTACGTAGGCTTTGATTCTTCTAAACCCCAAGAAGATACGTAGGAAGCTTAATTGAAAAATTAAGTCCAAGCCTTTCTTTTAAATTTTAATTATTGTAATTAATAATTTAAAAATTAAATCAAGATCATGTATTAGAATTGACGGTTCAATATTGGTTTCGAACCAAAACCGTCGGTTTCGAACCGGGGCCATGAATCAGAACTGGCGGTTCCAAACCGTGGATGAACCGTTCTATTACGGTTTTAGTTCAGGGTCCTTATATTTTCGAACCGTGAACTGGTGGTTTTGAATCGAAACCGGCGGTTCATGAACCGTAGCCAGGTCTACTTTGGGGACAATTCAAAAGGAAAGGTGTTTGGCATTGGTATGATAGGTAACTCATTTTTTATCATTAATTATGTATTGTTTGTTGAAGGTCTTAAATATAATTTACTTAGTCTAAGTTAATTATGTGATAAGGGTTTCAAAATTAGTTTTTATTCTTTATGTTGTGAGATTGTTGACGTTAGCACATATGTAATTGTATTCATTGGTCATAGGCATTCAAATGTGTACATTATAGACTTGCATGATATTGCATCTAGAGACCTATGCCTTATGTCAACGAAGAAGTAAGATATGTGGCTATGACATAGGAGACTAGGACATGCAAGTATTAATGTTCTTTAAAAGCTTTCAAAAAGAAATTTAGTAAAAGGTTTGCCAAAATTAGTTTTCAAAAATAATCATGTACGTGATGCCTTTTGAAAGGAAAACAAACAAGAATTTGCTTTAAACCTAAAAATTATGCTTCAACATTAAAACCCCTTTAACCTTTACATATAGATTTATTTGGGCCATTTAAAACTACAAGTCTAGGTAGAAAACATTATTGCTTTATAATTGTTGATAACTTTTAAGATTTACTTAGGTCTTGCTTTTTGCTCATAAAAGTGATGAATTCTATGCATTTGTTTCATTTGTTAAGAATTTACAAAACCAAGTAGGCTATATAATTACAAGCATTAAAAGTGATCATGGAAAAAAAATTGAAAATTTAGATTTTGGAATGTTTTGCAATGAGCATGACATTGAACACAATTTTTCAGCACCTAAGATCCTTCAACAAAATGGAGTTATTGAGAGAAGAAATAGAATACTTGTAGAAAAGGCTAAGACCATGTTGTGTGAGCATAATTTACCAAAGTATTTTTGCGATGAACCCATTAACACATCATGTTATATCATAAATAGAGCCATGATTAGTCCAATTCTCAATAAAATTTCATTGAGTTATTCAAAGGGAAAAAACCTAACATTGCATATTTTCATCATTTTGGTTGTAAATATTTTGTGCTCAACAATGGTAAAGATAAGTTAGGAAAATTTGATGCCAAGTTGGATGAGGTAATTTTCTTAGGTTACTTTACCATCTCTAAAGCATATAGAGTTTTCAACAAAAAAACTTTTTTAGTTGAATAATCTATACATATGGTATTTGATAAATCTTCCAAGTGTGTAAAAAATATAAATGAAGATAAAGTCATTGAGATCATGAAAGATTTACAAATCAAGGACTCATTTTAACAAAAAAAAAGACCATTAAGTTGCAGTTAAGAAGCAAGAAGATGAACTTATGCAACTTAAGAACCGTAAAAGGGATTCGCATATCAAAGGGTGAAGGATGAAATGAATGAAGGAAATATTATAGGAAATCATACCCAATGAGTGAGGACAAGAGTTTCATTGAGGAAAACATGTCAATTTGTGGTATTTTGGTCACAAATAAAGTCTAAGAAGGTAGAAAAAGCTCTTGAAGATAAGAGTTGGGTGCTTGCAATGTAAGAAGAATTAGATCAACTTGAGAGAAACAAAGTTTGGGAACTAGTTCCAAGGCCAGTGGATCATCCTACCATCGACATATACCCAAAAAAGGTAAAGTAAGTCGGTATTGTTGTGAGAAACAAGGTTAGACTAGTTGCTTAAGACTACTTGCAAGAGGAAGGTATGAATTTTGATGAAACTTATGTTTCTTATTAGGGTAGGTGTTCTAAAGCCAATTGAGTTTGACGTTTGTGAATGCAATTTTATATTAATAATTAATAAAAGGATTTATTATTATTCAATTCATATGTTTTTGGTAATGATGGTGTGAATAACTTACCCTTAGAATGATAGAACTATGATAAGGGGATTAGATGATTAATCGTGAGAACCTTATATACATATTAAATGGCCAGTCTAGAAATGTTCATAATCCTGATATTGGAATAAATGAGGGCACGTGTAATGATGATGAGATTATCGTAATGTTGAGCAATCTTATCAAAGTAGTGATACTTCTCACGTATCAAAGTTGTTGTAGATAGCTCGGTGTAACACATGGGTGTACATTGTAGACGTGTTCATTGGATTGACTCAACCAATTGATATCTATATGGATAACTACTCCAGTGTCTATGGAATAAATCTTTTAAAGAATGTGAGTGCATTTAGTCCTTTGATGTGTACATAAGGATCAATATGTTTTGACACTATCTAACATGCCATTGTAATTAGGGTAATTATAAAGATAATAATCAGTTATATCATGAGATATATGAAGGCTATAATTGATTGATAAAAGATTTTTCACTCCTAAGCAAGGAAAAGATATCTCACATGAGAATACTGAATAACTTCTATGACTGTTTGATTTTGTGACCATAGTGGAATAAGGTTATAACCTAATCTAAGTCAGTCATTGGTGTATATCAGTTCATAATAAGGAACTATTGAGATAAACACATTTCTATGTCTTATCCTTGAAAGATATTGGCTGACAAAAGGATTGAATTATATGTAACTATGATGTTATAAAAACTTAAAAGATATCTATTGACTTTTTATCTTCTGAGTGGCCATGATGCTTTGGTAGAGGTCAATCTTGGTTGTTGTCTAGATTCACCCTAAATTTGGACACTATTAGCTCAATAGAGAGCTTATAGGTTACACATATAAAAGAGTTGAATTGAACTTAGAGGAGTGGATTGTTTGTTGACAATCTTGGTTTTCAGGGTCAAGAAAGATAACACAAATAGACTGGCTATGCCCGATGGGCTGAGAGGATTCAATTTGACTATACCTTTATCAAGTGTCATCTATGCACTTGGTAAGAAAGGTGACAACCTTGCAAATGCATGATGTCAACCAACACCTTGTAACAAAAACATGTCAGTTGACACATATATGTGTGCCAACCATGTAAGTTTGTGGCCATACTGGCTAGCACACATTTGTGTGCCAACCTTGCTAGTTTGTGGCCATGCTGATTGATGCACATTTGTGTGCTAGTCGTGCAAGTCTTAGCCATGTCAATTGGTTCACATATGTGTGCCAGTCGTGAAAGCCTTGGCCATATTGGTTGGCACACACATGTATGTCATGTAAATGACCTGATGGATATCGGTTAGACAATCTTTCATACCAATCATGCAATTGTGTATTGAAGGTGTTGCTCGAGTACTTGCACATATATATAAGGCATGATTTTTCGCATAAATAGATAAGCTTATGAAGAACATAAAAACCCTAACCCCTAGTTTTGTACTATCTTCTTCTATATTAAACAGTGATTCCAATCAAGAGTCTTAGTAGCCTTTTCGCATGGATTTTCTTTTTCATGTTCTTACTTCACATGGATACCAAGGTGTCGCCTCATAAAGGTTGGACAACTTACTTTTTTTAGCGAAGTGAAGGTTGAAAGAGTCATCAACGTAGGTATAAATCTAAAACACCTAATAAGTGTTTTGTATGTTCATGAATTTTATGTTTAAAATAGGTATCCTAAATAGGGTTTTCAAGATTGTTTAATTTAAAAATTTTAAATTCTGTTGCGCTATTGGTTTTCAGCACCTTAAAAATCCTACAGTAGTATTAGAGACAATGTTTAGCATAATCTTCATGAAAATTAGACCTGCATTGTTTTGATTAATTTTATGTGTTGGTTGCACGTAATAGGATTAATCAAAGCTGAGCATAAAATTGGTAAAGATGATTTGTAGTTGTGTTGTTGCACAATTTGTTAAGTATTATGTACAATGTAAACCTGTATTAAATTATTGAATGATGATTCCTAATTTTTGTCTGAGTTTCATTGACATATGCAAGTTAATTTTTGTTGAATGCCATGAGTTTCATGTTGTTGCACGAAATTGCTTTTGAGTTGTGTTGTTTACATGATTCAAAGGTTACCATTGATGTGAGTATGGTTTACATATTGTATTTACTCATCTCGGTAATTGGCTTGTAGAATAGTGATAGATTTTTTAGATTTTCCATTGTTGGAAAAATCTAGAAAATAAATTCTAGGAAAAACCACTGTGCATGGTTGGAACCAAGCCATGCATAATGGGTGGCAAGTGCACACCTCCTGACACCATCACGAGGTATCGAGTAGACAACCCTTGGTGCATAGCTGGACATTCCTTATCCAACCATGACCATCATAAGATGCCAATTGTGCACCTTGGCCAAATCCTAGCTATGCCTAGTGTTTTTTCCTTGCCCTTTAATTGTGCATCATTCTGGAACTTTGGTGAATTTCAAAAGCACGATTGGATGCCTCCCTACATGTCTGGAAAAGTTAAAAACATCAGTTTAGTCTTATTTTATTGAATTGGGGCTAATTGACATTTTCTTGAGTTTTGAGGTTAAATTGTAATTTTGTAAAATTTTAGGGACCAGTAGTAATTTGACATTTAGGATAATAATAATTAAAATTTAATTTTAATTAGTATGTATATGTACAAATGTATGTATGCATGGTGTCTAGCACACAACCAATGAACCTTCGTGAATGTTTTTATTTTTATTTCATTTTAGAGTTGCAATTCTTAAATAGTGTCTGCGCGCCCTATCTTTATCTCTTTTCTTCTTTAGATTATGTTATTTTTATTTTCCTTAGAAATCTATAATTAGGAAACAAAGTCATGTAATAATTGAAGACTAGAGATGAAATGACAAACATGAAGACCCAAAGATGAAGATTCATTTAGGTTGATTAGTCAAACTCCTCTTGGCTTGAAGGGCTTGACATTTGTTATGAATTTATACTCGCATGTTTTATTTTTACATTGTAGAATGTATATATAGGTTTTATTTTACAAACATCACCTAATGTGCGGCTAAAATTTGATGAGGCTAGATAATAAAATCTTTAATTTAAATATTAAATCTAAGATTTAATTGGTGCCTGCCAATATGACAATCGAATTAAACCCCTGTTCGTTGGAACCTTGTTTGTCAAAACAAAAGGTACACTTCTACTAGGTGGAAAATTAGGTGATGATCATATTAGGTGCAACTTAACTAATGTTCTTTGCTTGTTTGCAAAAGCTAAGGTAAGGTATGTTAGAGGTATGTGTAAGGAATACATTTGTTGATGCAAAAAGATATGTAGTATCCACCCTACTAATACCGAGAGTCATATTTAAGGTTGCATGATTTGTAGGGTTAATGCCTAATTAAGATCATGGGCTTTTGGTGATTAATTTAAAATTTACTTTTTCGATTAATTCAAACTTATTCATCAAAACGAATGGGAGAATTAATCTGGTGGTGTCTCGGTCTACGAGAAAGTTCACTGGAACGTTTTGAGTTCAATAATGAGGGCTAATAGCTTAAGGAAAATAGTAAGAGTATTTTAATTATTAAATCCATAATTAAAATTAATATTAAATAAAATTAATAATTCTTTTATATGTAAATTGTAGATCACACAAAATCACTATGTCAAACACAATGTATTGATCAATTCTAAAAAAAAAAAAGACTCACTAGAAGCAACTTCACTTATTGGTATATAAATCTTTGGACTATTTTATGTCAGGAGAAAATGTTATACATCCTTGAGAGGTTGTTGCCTCTTAAGCTTGGTCTTGATGCCACCCAAGAGTAGAAGGATATCTTTAATAAGTATTTTGATAACTTCATGGAAGTTCAATGCCTTATGTTGACTTCTATGTCACCTGAGCTTTAAAAACAACAAAAGGAAACGAATGCACAATTCATACTTACACACCTTCAAAAGTTGTATGGCACTCGTACGAAGGCTGAATGATATGAGATGTTAAATGTGTTGTTTGACTACAAACTCTTTGAGGGAAGACAAGTTAACCCTTATATGGTTAAGATGATTGGCTACATTGAAAGGTTGATGAGCTTGGACTTCATTATGGACAATAAACTTGCCATTGACCTGGTGTTGGAATCCTTCCTCAAATCATGGGGTAATTTCATTATGAATTTTAACCTTAACAAAAAGGAGAAAACCCTTAAGATGTTATTGTATATGCTCAGATAGGCTAAACAAGAAGTACAAAAGGTAGTTTTGACTAATCTATTTGTGGTTGAAGGCCAATCATAAAAAATCAAGGCCAAGGGCAAAGACAAGGCTAAACCTAAGCCCAAAGCGAGGATGTAACTTGATATTGCTACTTAACGTATAAGTGATGTGGAAAACGGAAAAGTTGTTTGCTTCTATTATGGCAAGACAGATCACTAGAAAAGACATTGCAAGACCTTTTTTGAGAATAAGAAGAAGAAAAAGATAGCTGAAGTCTCTACTTCTAGTATGTTTGTCATTGAGATAAACTATTCACCTTGTTCATCTTGGGTTATAGACATAAGATGTGGTTCTCATATTTTTTTTTGATATATAGATACTGCAGTAAAGTAGATTGTTTGCCATAGAAGAGATTGACCTATGTATTAATAATAGACCACCTATTGCTACATTAGCCATAAGGATTGATTATCATAGGTTACCCACTAGACTAGTTTTAAAATTAAGAAATTCTTACAACGTTTCTTCTATTTTTAAAAACTTAGTTTCTGTGTCTGTTTTAGACAAAAAATGATATTTATTTTTAATTGTTTGTGGTATTATAACCATCAACTTAAATAATATTCTCTATAGAACAACTAAATTGCATAATGTTTTATATATTTTAAAACTAGATAATGAAATTCTCAATATATAAAATAATAAACGGTTAAAATCGAATGATTTGAATACCATATATTTATGGCATTGCAGGCCAGACCATATAGGATCAAAACATATATTAGGACTTCTTGAATAAAGAATCTTGCAACCATTTGACTTACAGTCATATGATGAATGTGAATCGTGTCTATTGGGTAAAATGACCAAAACACTATTTACTAGACATAATGAAAGGGTGGTTGAATTGTTAAGGATCATACACAATGATGTGTGTGAGCCTATAATAATGCATAACAGATATGAGGAATCTTACTTTGTCACATTTACTGATGACTTTAATAGATATGACTATGTACTTTAATAAATATGCTTGGATGAATTCAAAGAATTCAAGAATGAATTGATGAATTCAAGAATAAAGTAGAAAAGCAACTTGGGAACAAATTAAAATCCTTTGAAGTAATCAAGAAAGTGAATACTTGAGTATTAAATTTAGATAATACTTGAAGAAAAATGGGATAGTATCTCAACTCACTCCTCCTGGTACTCCATAGCATAATGATATACATGAACAAAGGAATAGGACCCTAATGAAAATGGTTAGGTCCATGATGAATTTTACCAACCTATCTATGTTTTTCTGGGGTCATGCCTTAGAAATTACAATCTATATACTAAATTATATCCCATCTAAATTTGTGGATAAAACTCCATATAAGTTGTGGACTAGGCAAAAGTCTAATCTAGATTACTTGAGGATTTAAGGCTGTGAAGTTTGTACCAAGAAATTGATTTCAAACAAGCTAGACATTAAGTTTGAAAAATGTATCTTTCTGAGGTAACCTAAGGTTATTAAGGGATACTATTTTTACTACCTTTTTTGAAAGACTTTTCTTTTTTGGTTCTAACATTTTTAGGAATGCCATCATATCCATTTCTATGATAAAGTGATGACCCACAATGTAAAATTCAAACTTTTCTATATCTTACTTAATAACTAAGATTTCCTTGAAAATGGAATGATAACTTTGCTTAGAAGGTTTGAACTACCTACTTTAATATCCACATATTATTCTGACACCATTAAGGTCATTGATAAAAATAACTGATGAAAATTCTTTGTTGGCATCACTCTAAAAGATCTTAGTTCCAGTATAGGGGATATGTAAAGGAGAAATTTTTGGAATCAAGGCTTTTAGGGTTTGTATAGCCTTGGTTTGAGAATGTGACCAATCAAGAGGGTTTTTCATAAGCATCTAGTATAACAGTTTGGTAAGGTCACTGAGGTTTGAAACAAATTCTAAAATATAATTAATAATTGGCCAAAGGATTATTTCCCACTCAAAGTATGCGGTTTTCTCAAATTTCTCCTTATTGACTTTGAAAATCCCATTTACTCACCCATGGGCTGTTAAAATTAACGAACCCTAACCCTTGAAAAATTTATCTCATTTTTCCCCATAAAATTTTAAAAACTAACAATTTTTCCCCAACCCAAGTTTAAAAAAACAACATTTTCCCCCTCAAGGTTTTAAATTTCCCCCTTAGATATTGTTGAGAGGTCGTCGGAGAGGAAGAAACGATGTTGGAAAACTAACTCTGAAAAATTGAAACCCTAAGGGGGAAAATGCTATTTTTTAAAATTTGGGTTAGGAGAAATTGTTAGTTTTTAAGAAAAATAAAATAAAATTTAAGTTTATTTTTAATAATACAGACAAAATGATAATTTTACCCTTGAAACCATTAATTTTCAAAGTTAACGGGGGTAAACTTGAGAAATCAGCATGCCTTGAGAAGACAGCATGCCTTGGGTAGGTAAATGGGATTTTCAAAGTTAACGGCGGGAAACTTGAGAAAACAACATAACTTAGGTGGGAAATAGTCCTTTGGCCTTGATAATTCTCAAAAACTATTGAATTCGTTTATGACATAAATGGGAATATGAAAATTCCATCAAATGGGTAGCAATATAAGGTTGTAGGGCATATGTTCCTTTAGAGATTTTCATTCCAAGGAATTCAATAGAATCTTCCCCAATGATTTTCTTCTTAAAGAGCATGATTCCATGACTTTTTAAAATTGGTGGAAATGTTGGAATGCCTTGAGTAGAGAAATCATGAAGTAATTGAGAATTTTACTTTATGGAAGAAAATGTTGAGTGAGTTGAAATCCATCTGGATGAATAAAAATCCATTTTTGTAGGAATTTTTAGATAAGATCAAATTTGATAATGATATCTTTTCTTGATAATTCTAAAGTAAGAAATTTGTGAGGTAAGAACACATCAGGGAAGACCTGAATCTTAATTGTCTTGCTGATGGCTTCAATGTAGAACACTTCACTATTAGCTACTATAAAATATTATCTATGAGGTTTCTAACAAGGAGGGGGGTAATATTGAGAGTTTCAAGATCGATGAAGCGACTTCGATATCTACTAGTGCAATCACCTTTATAGGGTGATCATATTGTTATGGGAAAAGTTTTATCTCTATAAGAGATTATGTTACTTAAATACACAATAGGCATCATAAAAATTATCCTCAGATGTCGTGTTTGAGTCATTAAGGATAAATTCAAGATCTAAATGCTTTGATTTACTTTCTAAAAATAAAATTCAATATTATGAGACTTGAGATTTGTAATCTGAGATATTTGATTCACCAATTTCTTTTTCTTCTTTTATGGGCAATTTTTGGAGAAATGCCTTTTCTTGTTACAAATAAAACATCTATCAAATTTTCGGTTAGATCATTTCCTTCAATAAAATCTCTTTTATGGAAAAGGGTAGAATGGTTTGTCTTATCCTTTCCATATTGGTGGCTTGTATCTTTTGTGATGTTTCTTCTTTTTGGTAAAACAATTATAATGGGAATAGTTAATTCTTAAGTCAGGGTAGTTACAGGTTTTGCAAAGGGTCTTTCCAAGCTTTTCTACATTTTGTAAAAACTTGGATTTGTTATAGAGAAACTTTGACAAATCGAGAACAATTTGGTACATAACACCAAGAAAGGTTTGTGCCAAAGTTTTTCCTTGAAACTTCAAATATTTTAAAGGTTTACTTCTAAGAGGATCAAAATGTTCATTTAGTTATGTCAGTTTGAGATTGGGCTTGAACTTGCTTGTAATGTTTTTCGAGATCCTTAGGATTAAAAAAACATTTTAGCTTGAAGTATTATTACCATGCCTGGTCAATGATATGTTTGAGGCTTCTTAGAAATTTAGTATAAATTTGGAACATGAATTGGCTAACATCTAGAAGTGTTAGTAACTGGAGTCGATGGTATTTATCTAATGCAATGCACCATTCTAGTAAATCTCTAGTAAAATAAGCAACAAAATTACATAAAACTTATCAAATTGTAGCATTTGGCTTAAACATTTCTACATTGAGCCATGTCATCTCAAGAATTTGATTTCACTGTTAGGAGACAAATACATCATCAAAGGTAAAATATTGGAATTTTGAATTTCTAATAAGAGGTAAAGGTATGGATCTAATAGGAATACCAGTAGGAACTTTATCTTATTCCATGGCAGACTGAGCCTCTTCTTCAAAAAGATCAATCTCTAGTTCTTGTCGGGATATAGATCCATCATAGCCTTTAGTGAAGAATTGTAAAGGCATAAACCCAGATGATTGGTTAAAGTCAGACAGACTAGTTAACTCACTAGAATTGGATTGACTATTTTACTAGTCAAATAATTCATCAAAGTTTTTTTCTTCATCATTTTTTAATGAATCTTAGTGAGAAGTTAATCCTTGGATAATTTAGGTGGTAAGATAATCACTGAGAGAATTATTAAAGATGGTATGTTGGGTAGGATAATTTTGTAATGGTGGTTGTGAGCTTTTAGGTGGTATGTTAGGTAAACTGGCGGACATAGAAGGAGTCGAGGAAACAATAATGACTTTCCTTTTATCCTTTTGTTTAGGTTTGGGAGAATTAGAGATTAAAAAAAGCATAACTACCAACAAGTCATTAGTAATCTTCAAATTAGTTTGGTAAATGTTGAGGTTCTTTTGGAAGGAGAGAAATGAAGGTATAAGATAGAGACATAGAAGGAGTTCTGTAACACCCGACTTTAGAAGTACTACCTTTTGAAGGAAAAAGGTCATTAAATTGATAACTTTGAGCATGCATTTAATTTTAAACATGTAATAAATTCATGAAATAGCTTAATAAAACCTCATTTATTAAAATTTGTAAAATTACTGAAAAATATTGTCAAACCAAGCCCAGAATAATTCAAAAGATGTTTAACCTCACAAACACAAACAAGAAAATATAGTATATATAGTTAAATACAATCCTGGAAATCATAATGAAATAAAATTGAGAAAACTAAAATGAATAGAATGCCTTTGTAGCATTACAACTATTAACCTCTCCTATTCTATAACCATCACGATTACCTATACTTACACACATAAAAGTTTGAGAAAGTGATAAAACACTTAGTTGGAGACTCTACTGATAACTTTTATTGAACTCTCCAAAATACCCTTAAACTCAACTTATGCTAGCTCTATCATTTAGAGTCGACATTAAACTCTTCAGTGGATGATGATGGTCTTGTATACTATCTCTGTACTTATACTAAACTTTAAGGACTATCTAGGTTGTATATCATGATTCTTGAATCAAACAATGTTTCGCTTGATCACTAAAGAACCACTCATCTGGATTCCTATCTAGCATGACAATACTGAACTTAGTTGAAGCATTTGAATCTAAAAGTTGTAACTATAACTGTATACTAGAGTGATCAATTCATATCAAATACAAAGATTTGGCACCTTGGCCATATGAATTATCTCTCTGTTTTACTATACCAACCTATATCTCAACTAGGTTTTATTGCTAGAAAGTACCCTACGATAGGTTTGATGTCCTATTGTGAGCATGCCCTACTATGGATAGTGTAGTAAATGTGTACTCACTGTACCTCTTCATAAAAATCTTATGATGTCTAACATGCATATATCTCAAGCCTTAACTAACTCTGGCTCGCTCTTACTTCCCTTTAAAAAGGTATTTCGTACCCAACTATGACTTAAGGCATATAAGATAATACTGCGTGCCTAGAATTTCTATACTATTACCCAAGATGACCTATAACTCTCAAGTCTAGTTCTCTTAATTTTTTTCTTTCTTCTATCTTACCTACAAAGACGTGTATAACTCAGCACATAAGGGTGTGTTACTTTACTTTACTTACACACGACCACCTCTTTATGGTTTCTCCTCATGTACTACTATTTATAGATACACGGATGTGTATCCTAACTTACATAGGCATATGCCCTTTTAGATACTTGTTTTACTTTCCTTTTTAAACTCATCTCAACCATATCATTTTTTAACAGTATTTTGATCATTTCTCTCCTACACACGATTATAATACAATTATACATGGGAAGTCCATATGTTCTAGTTGGCTGTTCACAAGTCAACGATGTTCAATAGTCACTGGGACATTGGGAAAACTTAGCTTAGATTCTTGGACTTGCAACATGGATGTGCATCTCATACCACATAGTTGTGTGATAAACCCAAAAAGCTAATTGAGAACTCTAATTTCGATCTCTAGTTTGTCTCTATGCTTTCAATAAAAAATTGTTCATACTTTCGTATAAAGCAACACTTAAAACATCAACATAACTTAGCAATAATCATACATAATTGCTTAAGTGATTCTTAACAATAATTTCATCTAATCACGATACTTAATTTTGTTAGGCTTTAAGGCGTCGTTAACTGATAATGCAACGGAATTTAAAAATTTATAAAAATCATATAGTCCTCAAACCTTAACTAGGATACTCATTTTAAAACATATTTATTATAAACATTCAAAAGAATCATAAGGTGTTTTAGGGTTTATAATTGCGTTTGTGGCTTCTCCAAGTTTTCATATGGCAAAAAAACGAACACTTTCCAAGCCTCATGAGATGGCGCCCTGGTATCCATGTGAAGCACAAGCATGAGAGGTTGTCCAAGAAAAAGGCTAATAGGGCTCCTATGCGGGATGACCGACATGTTCACAAAAAGAAAGAATTTTAGAAAAACCTAGGCAACAACTAAGGTTTTCGTCAATTTGTATATGTATTAAGTGTGATGGATATCTAACGTGAATAAAATAGTTTTTGTATAAAATAACACAAAAATCCTAGTTTAATTAGGATTCGAATTAATCCTATGTTAATGTGGCATGCATGGATGACACACAAGTGTACCTCCCATGCATATCCTCTAAGCATTCATGGCTTGGACAATTAGTGTCTAACAATCCTATACTTCCATATGCATGGTTGGCATCAACGTCACCAAGTACTCATATGGTTGTTTACTTCAGTCAAAGCATGGTTAAATTGAATCTCTCAACCCAGAAGGGAAACTTGGTCTATTCATGTTTTTCTTTTTTTTTTAAATACCAAGATTGTCATCAAATGATCTTCACATTTGAGTTCGAATCAACCTTTATATGCGTGTGACCTGAAGCTATATATCGAATTAGTAGTATCTAAATTTGGATCGAATTCAGACATAGACCAAGATTCACCTCTAGCAAAGCTTCATGACCATCTAAATGACAAAGTGTCAATAAACATTTCTTAAGTTTTTATAACATCACAATTACATACAATTTAATCCATTTGTTAACTAATATCTCTTACGGCTGAGAAATAGAAATGTGTCTATCTTAGTAGTTCCTTAATATAAACTAATACAGATTAAGGACTTACACAAATTAAGCTATAACTTTATCACATTGTGGCTACATATTCAAGTAGTCATATATATCATTCAATATTCTTATGTGAAATATCTTCTCTTGCACTCAAGAGTTACAAATCCTTTATTGATCAACCATAATCTCTATGTATCTTACGACATGGTCGTACACTACCTTTATGATATCCCAATTTAGTGATATATTAGATAGTGTCAAACCATATCGATCTTTATATGAGACGATTTGACAATCTCAAGTTATAAGATCACATGTACCTGTAGTATTCAGAGGATTTATTCTAAAGACACTAAAGTAACCACCCATATAGATGTCCTTTGGTGGGATCAATCTTATGAATATGTCTACAATGTGCACCTATTTATTCTAAAGACACTGAGAATTGTCGCCACCTTTTGGTAGGGTCACTCAACACTATGATAATCTCATCATCATCACATACATGTGTCCTTATTCATTGTAATGTCAGGATTACAGATGTTTCTATAATAGACACTTAATATCTATATAAGGTTCTCATGATCAATTGTTTGATTCCTAATCAATTGGTTTTAGGGCACCTACCCTAATAGTTTCCCACTTGCATTATACCCAATCAGTTATATATCTAATGTCTAATCTTGCTACATGCTTATTATACTTCTATTGTGATAGAGATTTTATCAATGGGTCAGCCAAATTGTTATTTGTATCAATTCTCTTTATATATATATCACCGCGCTGAATAATCTCTCGACTTAAGTATATAATTTGAATATGTGTTTGACCCTCTGATGAGACCATAGCTCTTTTGCATAAGCAATCGCCTTATTATTGTTGTAATATAGCTTAATCACCCCAATGATACATTAAACCACTTCAAGTTCAATAACAAACTTCTTGATCCATACAACCTTTTTTGTCACTTTTGAAAGGGCAATGTACTCAAACTTTATCATAGAATCAGCCATTATACCTTTCTTAGAGCTTTTCCAGCCACTTGCACCACCATTTGAACAAAACACAAACCCTAATTAGGATTTAAAATCATCTCAATTAGTTTGAAAACTAACATCACTGTAACCTCTAACAATGAGTTCAATATCCCTTTCATAAACCAAAAATGCATCTTTTATCCTTCTTAAGTAATTTAGGATGTTCTTCATAGTTACATAGTGTTTTTCACCTAAATCATATTGATATCTACTACAAACGCTCAAGGCATATGAGACATCAACCCTTGTACATAGCATGACATATATGATTGATCCTATAGCTGAGACATATGGGATCCTATTCATCTTATCTCTTTCAGATTGTAAAAATGGACACATCTTTTTTGAAAGATATACACCATGAGACATTGGCAAAAATCTTTTCTTAGATTCCTGTATAAAGAATCTTATCAACACTTTATCTATGTACATGTTTTGACTTAGGTCCAACAATTTACACTATCTATTTTTGTAAATTTTAATCCAAAAAATGTAGGCTACTTCTCATAAGTCTTTCATAGAGAAGCACTTAGTTAACCAAACCTATACTGATTGCAAGTTCAATATATTATTTCTAATAATTAAGATGTTATTGACATACAATACTAGAAATGCACTCAGGCTTGTCTTCATATTTTATAAAACCAAAATCACGAATAGCTTTATTAAAATGAATATTCCAGTTTCTAGAAACCTGTTTAAGTGCATAAATGGACTTTTGTAACTTATATACTTTATTTTTCTGTACAGCAAAAATTGAACCACCGAGTTGTGTTATATAGATGTCCTCTATAAGGTTACCATTCAAAAAGATAATTTTGACATTTATCTAAAGATTTCATAGTTATAGTATATAGTTGCATTATAATAGACTTAAACATAGTAACTAGTGAAAATGTTTCATTATAGTCAATGTCATATTTTTTAGTGATACATTTGGTAACTAATCATGCTTTATAGGTATGCACATTACCTTCCATGTCAGTTTTTTTTTAAAACCCATTTACATTATACAGTTTTAGAATCCATACTTGATTCTGATGTATAGAGTCTATTTCAGATTTCATGACATCCAACCATTTCTCGGAATCTAGACTCGAGACAACATCATCGTAAGTCTTTAGCTTATCATCAAAGATAACCAGTGCATAATCGTGCTAAGTCATAAGAAAACTAAATTTTTCTGGTTTGTGATATACTTATGTGGACCTACATAGCTTTTGTGGCTCATCTTGATCAACAATCTGTGATGGCATATCATTTTATCTAATATTTATGGTAACCTATGGTACATGAACTTTATCGAGTTCTGGCCTTCTCCTACTCATTCTCTTAAGAATGAATTTTTTCTCAAGGAACATGCTAGTATAAAAACCAAAGACTTTTTGCTCCTCTGAGTGGTAGAAATAGTATCCCATAGTTAGCTTTAGGTATCTCATAAAGATACATTTTTCGAACTTAGCATTCAACCTGTTTGAAGTAAATTTCTTGACATAAACTTCAAATAATCTAGATTGGGCAAGAGCCCAATCTACAACTCATATAAAGTTTTATTCACAAATTTAAATGGGACACGATTCAGTATATAGGTAGCAATCTCTAAGGCATGACCCCAAAATGTCACTGGTTGATTTGTAAAACTCATAATGGACTTGACTATTTCCATTAAGGACTTGTTCATTCATTCAAACATACCATTATGTTAAAGTGTACCAAGAAGAGTGAGTTGAGAGACTATCCCATATTTCTTCAGGTATCTTTTAAATTTAGCACTCAAGTATTCACCTTCATAATCACTACAAAGGATTTTAATTCATTTTCCAAGTTGCTTCTTATCGCTTTCTTGAATTCTTTAAATTTATCAAAACATTCAGACTTGTGTTTCATTAAAAGCACACATCCATATCTACTGAAGTCATCAGTAAATGTAATGAAATAGGTTTCCCCATTTTTGTTATACATTGCCATAGGCCCAGACAAGCACTGTAAATAATCCATAATAGTTTAGTCATCATTTTACTATATCAAGTAAAGAGTGCTTTGGTTATCTTACCCAGTAGGTACTATTCACATTCATTATAAGATTATAAGTGACATGATTGCTAGACTCTTTGTACAAGAAGCCTTGATATACGTATCGTATAGGATTTTGACAAGAAAATTAAAATTTTTAGATCATGTTCACATCATATATAACAATGGTAATACAAAATTTACATCTTGTTTCAAGAAATACAATATAGAAATATGTAAACTGTCTTGTACCTTGTAATTTGATTTGACGTTAGAAAGCTTAAATCACTAAAATAAGTGATCTCTTGACTTGCACCCTCTAAGGGAAAAAAATGGAAGAAAAATGGAAGCCTTTCTCAACAAAAGGAAGAAAAAGAAGAAAAATCTCTATATTTTCTTCTTTTCTTTTTCCCATTTATTAAACTTAAACTTGATATTTATCAAGTTAAATCATGTCTCTATTTCCTAATTGGTTGATAACCAAGAGTAAATTATAATTTAATACATGTTGAATAATTTGTGCCCAAAATTATTCATTCAACTTTCTAAACAATTTAAAAAGTGCAAAATGAGCACCATTTTTATCCACGAAAAGTGCTAGCCAACCATGGATAAATATTTTCAGCTTCATAACACCTTTTTTTTCCTTGAAATATCGATGTGACTTCAAGGTTCATAGTGACATGGTCATGGGCCCCATATTGGATGATACATTTTATTATATATTGTATAACCTAAAATTGTCATCAATCCATATACTTCATTTTCCGCTATAAAACTCCCACTAATCATGTGGTGTCATCTAGCAATCCCTTTGTCATTACATCTCGATTAAACTTGGATTCATGGAATGTCAAAATCTAATATTTAATCTTTTCGAATATCAAGTCATACCTCAGAACGTGCCACATCGAAACTCTTTTCATGTGGACTTTTATCTACATTGGTTAGTGTCTTAGATTTTCATATTTCTTGACATTTGTATGAAAACTCGGGAGCAGTTAAGTTGACAGATCCCTGTATGATCATCACTTGTCCTCTCGCTCAAGCAATATATGATCAAAGTGGCTTCTGAATGAAATATGATTAGCTTGTGATATACACCATATAAACCATATGTTTCGGAACGAAGCACAACTGTTATATCTCAAGTCAAAGGATCTATACACTAGTATGATTTATGATGTATCATTGAGTACATATTAATGCCCATATGATCATCGTTCAACGGTCACGTCTGATAAACAATATAATATAATAACCTTTGATCAGTTTTCTAATTATCAAACAGTTTTATTGTTTACCTATGTGTATATCCATCATGTCTAATATCATCCACTGATATATTGTGATGATATAACACAAATCCACTATGCAATACTATTGCCCAAATAGATTGCCTATGTAGGGAACGATTTGATGATGTTTATTAAAACTTATTGGAACCTTTCACATGTCATATACATGTAGCTAATATGGATGTAATATATAACTACAACATAGATATAAAAGTGACGCAAAAAACATGTGAAATATGACATAACTTTTTTTTTTAATTAATAATGTATATGCAAGATATACAGCCCTTGAAACCAACAAAGCGATTGGTTTTTAGGGCATATTCCAACAAGAACTCCCACTTGCACTAAACCTAACTGCTATAGTACCTAATACCCATCCTTTCTAGATGTTGGTCCAACAGTCTTTGCGTCAATGCTTTAGTTAGTGGGTCTGCAAGATTGTCCGTCAAAGTAATCTTTTGAATGACAATATCTCCAGCTTTAATGAATTCTCTCAAGATGTGATATTTTTGCTAAACATGTTTTGACCTTTGATACGCTCTTGGTTCCTTTGTCTGTGTAATAACACCAATATTGTCACAAAATATAATTATTAGTTAACTCATTTGAGGAACCATGCCCAACTCTGTAGGGAATTTACGCATCCAAACAACCTCTTTCATAGCTTTTAAAGCGACAATATACTCAGCTTCTGTGGTAGAATCTGTAGTAGTCGATTGTTTGGCACTTTTCTAATTAACTGTGCCTTCATTATAGACAAAAACAAATACAGACGTAGACTTTCTATCATCTATGTTTAACTAAAAATCAGAATCTGAGTATCCTTTGAGTGTTAACTCTAAACCTCTATAACCCAGTATCAACTCTTTGGTCCTCCTTAAATATTTTAGGATAGCTTTTACTACTGTCTAGTGTCTTTCTCTAGGATTTGAATGATATTTACTTACTGCACTAACTGTAAAAGCAATGTCTAATTGTGTACATAACATGACATACATGAGACTACCTATTGTCGAAACATATGGCACCTCACACATTCGTTGTTGCTCCTCATCAGTTTTTGGACACATATCTTTTGATAGATGTATTCCATGAGGAAACGGTAGAAAACCTCTCTTAGAGTCTCGCATGTGAAAGCGTTTCAACATTTTCTCTGTGTACAACATTTGAGATAAACCTATTAATCCTTTCGCTCTATCTTTATAAATGTGAATACCTATAATATAGGTTGCTTCTCTTATATCCTTCATGGAGAAAGATTTCACTAGTCATAGTTTAACCTCAGTCATTGTGCCAATGTCGTTTCCAATTAATAATATGTCATCTACATATAATACTAGGAAAACGACAATTTTATCCTTACCCAATTTATAGACACATAACTCGTCTGAATTTTTAATAAAACCAAATACTCGGATCGTTTCATCAAACCGAATATTCTAGCTTCTTGAAGCTTGTTTCAATCTATATATAGATTGATGTAGTTACCTCACTTTATGCCTCTCGATAGTAGATACAAAACCGGTTAGCTACTCCATACAGATATTTACCTTAATGTACCCATTAAGAAAAACAGTTTTAACATCCATCTGCCATATCTCATAATCATAGTGTGCTGAGATGGCTAATAGGATTCTAATGGATTTAAGCATTGCGACTGGTGAAAAAGTCTCCTTATAATCCAACCCTTGTTTTTAAGTATAACCTTTAACTACCAATCGAGCTTTATAAGTTTTAACTTTTCCATCCTTGCCAATTTTCCTCTTGAAGATCCATTTACATTTGATCAGAACTATTCCATTAGGTGGATCAACAAATGTCCATACTTGATTGGCATTCATAGATTCAATTTCTTAATTCATTGCCTTTAGCCATCTTCTGGAGTCAATATCCAATATTGCCTCTTGGTAAGTTTTTGGATCCTTTAGATGCTCAATTTCTCCTATTAGAAGTGATTCAAAATTTCCTTCTATTAGAAATCCATATCTCTCAGGAAATCGAGACACTCTAGCATATTTTCTTACTTGAGCCATTGTAGTTGGTACAAGTGATTGTATACTAGGAAGATTTACCTGAATAGGCTTGGTTACTGGCTCTCTAGACTCGTCTTCGAGCACAATTTTCCTTCCTGCACCAGCTTCCTCCAAGAACTATTTCTCGAGAAAATGTACATTTCTATTGACCATAATCCATTGATCAGAGTGAAAGTAGAAATAATATCCTAAACTTTCTTTTGGATACGCAATGAATTGACCCTTTTCTGTTCAGGACTCTAATTTATCAATTCTAACCACTTTGATAAACACTGGACATCCCCAGATTTTCAAGTAGTTTACACTTGGAAGTTTGTCATACCATAATTCATATGATGTCTTTTGAATGGACTTTGATGGTGCTTTATTCAACACATGTAGTGTTGTCTGAAGAGCATATCCCCATAAATAAACTGGCAAGTCAGTAAAATCATCATAGATCGTACCATATCTAACAAAGTATGATTTCTTCGTTCAGACACACCATTATGTTTTGTGAATGACAGAGTCAATTGAGATAGTATTCTTTTGTCTCTAAAAAACTCCTAGAATTCTGTATTCAAGTATTCACCTCTACGATCTAAATGCAAAGCTTTTATATTCTTTTCAGTCTGGTTTTCTACTTCCTTTTTGGAACTCATTGAACTTTTCAAAAGCTTTAGATTTGTATTTCATCAAATACAAATACCCGTATTAAGAATAATCATCGTAAAGGTAATGAAGTATGAAAAACCTCCTCAGGCCATTTCATTAAAGGGCCCACACACATCAGTATGTATCAATTCTAATATATTTTTGGCTCACTCCCCTTTATTCTTAAATAGAAGCTTGATCATTTTTCCTCGAAGACAAGATTCACAAGTAAGAGAGGGTTCTAAACCCAATGAACCTAAAAGTCCATTTTCTCCTAATTGTTGAATCCAGTCTTCTCCAATATGACCAAATCTGTGATGCCATAGAACTATTGGATTTATGTGTTCTTTTGTTCTTTTAGACGATATGGAAGACATAGCGCTATGTAAATCAAGTTCTACCACATACAAACTATTTGTATTGATAGCATTTCCTACTAATCTATTTCCAAAATAAATTAGACATTCATTTCCATTAAATGTAAATTGATAACTATTTTCACACAAAACTAGAATGAAGATGATATTCTTGGTGGCATTAGCAAAATTCAAAGTTTTATACAAAGTTATTACATGCCTAGTAGGTAACTATACACTATATACACCTATAGCTTATGCGAAAACTCATGTCCCATCAGCTAGTCTCAGTGTGATCTCATCACGTCTCAAGGCAGAACTATTCTACAGATACTGTAAGCAAACACAAACATGTAAAGTTGCAGCGGAATCCAATATCTAGGAATCAATGTTTAAACTAACATTTAATTCAAATTTAATTACATAACATTGATATGTACCTGTTTTGCTTTTTCTCAGATCATCAAGGTATAGAGGACAGTTCTTCTTCCAATGCCCTTTTTGGTTACAATAAAAGCAATTGCTCTTCTCTTACTTCTTTTCTTTCTATGGAACAGATGGTCGTAGAGGCTGAGAACATGATAGCCAGAGGTCAGAACCCTTCATCCTAGAAGGCCTGGTAGTGGTTTTCTTAAAACCTTTTCTTTGTACTTTTGGTCTACCAAATCCCATATGTGAACCTCTCCTCTAAGGCTTTTGAGCTTGCCTCTTTTTGCCTCTCGTGGCAAAGGTAGCTAACAACTCAGCTGGTGTTTTTCCTTTCTTCTCATTATTGTAAAATTCTTGAATATCATTGAGAAGCTCAGAAAAAGTGCTCTCAATCCTATTGAGATTATAATTTGTAATAAATGACTTAAAAGTTAGAGGGAGTGAATAGAGAATCAAATTCACCTGAACATTATGCGGCAAATTTGTGCCTATAATTTGTAACTCCCTAGTCTTGTTAATCATTTTAATAACATGATCATCTGAGGAAATGCCCTTCTTAAGTCGCATGCTTAATAGTGAAGTCATCAAATTATATTCCTTCACTCGAGCACTTTCACTATATAATTCTATTAAAGTAGTGATAATTTTATACGCACTCTGTACGTTCTCAAACCGAGTTTGAAGTTCAGAGTTCATTGATGTCAACATATAATGCGAACTCATAAGTTGACATCTACCCATTCAGCATAAGCCCTTTGCTCTTCCTCAAGGGCATCAAGGTCCACTGTTGTTGGTAAAGATGTCTCTCAGACATAAGCTGACTTTTCAAGATTGAGAACAGTTGTTAGATTTCTCAGCCAATCTTTAAAATTGGGACCAATAAGCACATAAGAGTCAATCAATTTTAGGAGTATATTGTTTGCCATTAACATTTTGAGATTCTATATCATAAGAGAGAACGCTACAAGAAATAACAAATTCATTAGTAATTACCAGTAAACCTAATCTTATTAACTCCCACTATTTTATTCAAATCTTATACTTCCCCAGCTGAAGATTCGAAAAGTTCATTAGATCACTTTCTAGTAGGGAATCAAGTTCTTATCAAACTTGAAAAACCGCACATAATAGATCTAAGTTCGTCAAACTCAATACGTAGGAATTGATTTCCTTTTGCATTCCAAATGCAAGCTATGATTCATGTGAGCCTCTAGCTTTGAACACCGTACATAATAGATTTAAGCACTCTAAACTACTCAAATTCAACCCATCGTGCTTTCCAGTTACAATACCCTATCACTCCTACACATAATAGAATCCAGGGAATGACAAAAATAGTACTCTCGACACCAATCGACTAATTTTACGTCATATGGTATAGTATCCGTCACATAATAGAAATCTAGGATTTCCAGCCTTATAACGTAACCCTAATCGACCCACAATGGAAGGCTCGAATTTGATATTGAAAATTTTGGGAAGATTTTATTATTATTAATTAGGTTCAATTTATATCTTGAGTAGTCTAGTATGGTATCTTTGGATATGTATTTGTCACCTAAGACATGTTACTAAACCATAGTCTTACAATTTATGTCATTGAAAACTTTTATAATTTCCTAAATGGTATTGTAAGAATATTTCATGCCTAAAAGTTTTAGTTTTCTAAAGCACAAAACTATGTATTATATGTCATAAATAAATTACATGATAATACAACTTAGCATATCACATATCTAAAATGTACATTAGGTTGATCTTGCATATAAGAGATCCAATATCTTATAACTTAATCCTAGACTAGCAAACTTGAGTTCTTATTTATGTATCTAAAACAACAAACATATTCAACATGTTAAGTCCATTTCAATCTAGCATACAAAATGTTAAACATTTAGATGCATGATGTTTAGCATGTCATAATGTCTCATATATAACATACACATGTCACACATTAATGCTATCACATATACCTATAATAACATAACATTGTGGGCACCATATTAATATTTGTAACACCATAGTCAAACATTCAAACTTAGAAATTAAATTTGTAATTTGGTAAACTTAACAAATAATTTACCTTACTTTATGGTCTTTGTTCAAGTTTGCTAAAACACAAACACATCCAATGTTTGGTGTCTACAAGATCAAACCATAACAAGTATACAAAGTAATTAAACCAAAATTTTATATTACATTTTTCTTGAAACCAACCATGAAACCCTAACTCTTGATGTTCCCAAAACACATACAAAGTTCACCAAAATCTCACTAAACATGTTTCAATTCATACTTAAACATGAATAGATTTTGCAATGACAAGTTGTAAAATAAATACATAACACATGCCTAATGTGAGCCAAATTCACAAGTGTCATGCATTTCACCAAATCATGACATATATGAATCATTCATCACTCAAACATAATCCATCTCACCATGTAATAATTATTCAAGCATGAATATGGTTACTCATAATGTAATTTATCCAATCCAAGCTATCAAGAATTCAATTCTCAATCAAACCAATTCAAACATTAATTTAATGAATTAATAACAATTCAATCAACATTGAATGTTATTTCCATCAACCAAACACATGGAAATCATGTCAACTTGTTCATGCCCTTCACCAAGTCACATAAACTAAGTTTCTTAAAAACACATTCTCATGTAAAGTCAAGATTAAAATTCATGTGTATATCATGACAATCGTGTATAAATCATGATTAAACTATTAATTTCAAAAACACTCAAATTTCTAAAATTAGGTTTTTTTTTTTTTAATTATGTCAAAAGTTATCCAACACAATTTCAACAATTTAAAGCTTCTCAAATGCTATTAAGACATTCCTAATAATATATGTACACTTGGTTTGAACCAATCAAACATAATAAAACTTATATCTTAGGTTTTAATCACTAACACTTCCGAACACCTAAAAATATAGCATGTTCTTGTCATTCAAAGATCAAACTCTTGCTCTGATACCATTTGTACGATTTTGGTAAAAAAATTAAAATTTTTAGATCATGTTCATATCATATGTAACAATGGTAATATAAAATTTACATATTGTTTCAAGAAATAAAACATAAAAACATGTAAACTACCTTGTACCTTGTAATTTGATTTGAAGTTAGGAAACTTGAATCACTAAAATAAGTGATCTCTTGACTTGCACCCTTCAAGGAAGAAAAAATGAGGAAAAATGGAAGCCTTTCCTAACAAAAGGAAGAAGAAGAAGAAAAATCTCTACATTTTCTTCTTTTTTTTTTTCTCCTATTTATTAAACTTAAACTTGATATTTATTAAGTTAAATCATGTGTTTATTTCCCATTGGTTAATAAATTAAGAGTAAATTATAATTTGACATATGTTGAATAATTTTTGCCCAAAATTATTCATTCAACTTTCTAAACAATTTAAAAAGTGCAAAATAACAATTTCGCCCCTTTTTCGAATCTTATTCGAAAGCACCATTTTTATCTGCAGAAAGTGCTAGTCAACCATGAATAAATATTTTTAGCTTCATAACACCATTTTCTTCCTTGAAATATGGGTGTGACCTTCAAAGTTCATAGTGACGTAGCCGTAGGCTTCATATCGGACGATACATTTCATTATATTACTGTATAATCTAAAACTGTCGTTAACCCATATACTTCGTTTTCCGTTATAAAACGAAGCTCCCACTGATCATATAGTGTCATCTAGCAGTGTCCCATGACCTCTACATCACAATGAAGTACAAGCTTCACATAATATCAAGTGAACATTTCTTACTCACATTTACCATGTAGTATAATCCCTCAGTCATTACATCCCGATTAAACTTGGATTCATTGAATGTCAAAATCCAATATTTAATCTTTTCAAATATCAAGTCATACCTCAGAATGTGCCATATCGAAACTCTTTTCATGTGGACTTTTATCTATACTGGCCAGTGTCTTAGATTCTCATGTTTCTCAATATTCGTATGGGAACTCGGGAGCAGTCGAGCTGATGGATCTCTATATGATCATCACTTGTCCTCTCGCTCAAGCAACATATGATCAAAGCGGCTTCTGAACGACACATGATTAGCCTCGTGATATACATCATATGAACCATACGTTTCGAAACAAAACACAACCGTGATATCTCAAGTCAAAGGATCTATACACTAGTATGATTTACGATGTATCATTGACTATATATTAATGCCCATGTGATCATCGTTCAGCTGTCACGTTTGATAAACAATATAATATAATAACCTTTGATCAGTTTTCTAACCATCAAATGATTCTATTGTTTACCTATGTGTATATCCACCATGTCTAATATCATCTACTGATATACTGTGGTGATATAACACATACCCACTTTGCAATACTATTAACAAAATAGATTGCCTATGTAGGGAACGATTTGATGACGTTTATTAAAACTCATCAGAACTTTTCACATGTCATATACATGTAGCTAATATGGATGTAATATACAACTACAACATATATATAAAAGTGACGCAAAAAATATGTGAAGTATGACATAACTTTTTTTTTTAATTAATAATGTATATGCAAGATATACAACCCTTGAAACCAATAAAGCGATTGGTTTTTAGAGCATATTCTAACATATTGGTCCTATGTGATCTAGCTTGTAATGCCACATATATAGGGCATTCAGCTTATTCAATTTTAATTGTTTATTATGTCGCATATTGAGAATTTCATTATCTAGTTTTTGAATATATAAACCATTATACAATTTAGTTGTTTCATAGAGAATATTATTCAAGCGATTCATTATAGTACCATCAACAACCAAAAATGAATAAGTTTCTTTGTCAAAACAGACATAAAAACTAAGTTTCTAAAAACAGAAAGAGCATAATAACAATTATCTAATTCCAAAACTAGCCTAATGGGTAACCTAAGATAATAAACCCTTACGGCTAATAAAGTAACATGTGTTCCATTTCCAACATGTAGTCAACCTCTCCTTTGACGAGTAATCTACTCTATCGCAGTCTCTACATATCAAAACAAATATGAGAATCATATCCTATGTCTACAACTTAGGATAAACAAGGGGAAAAGTTTATCTGAATGACAAACATACCTGAATAGATGTTTTAGCTACCTTTTTCTTCTTGTTCTCTAGGAAGGCATTATAATGTCTCCTCTAGTGACTAGTTTTGCCATAATAGATACAGACAACTTTTCCCTTTCCCACACCACCTGTTAGTTGAATAGCAATATCTGGTTGCTTCTTTACTTTGGGTTTTAGCTTAGTCTTGGCTTTATCTTTACCTTTAGCCTTAGATCTAGGTGCATGGTCTTCAACCACAAGCATATCAGTTGACGCTACCTTTTGTACCTCTTATTTAGCCTATTTGAGCATATATAACAACTCTTCAAGGGTTTTCTCCTTTTCGTTTAGGTTAAAGTTCATAATGAAATTAACTCACGATTTAGGGAGGGATTTCAGCACCAGATCAATGGTAAGCTTAGTATCATTGATGAAGTCCAAGCTTGTCAATCGCTCAATATGACTAATCATCTTAATTATATAAGGGCTAACTTGTCCTTCCTCAGCGAGTTTGTAATCGAACAATATGCATGACACCTCATATCATTCAACCCTCACACAAATGGCATATAACTCTCGAAGGTATACAAGTATGGATAGAACATCTATTTTATCACAATGTTTTTGAAGCTTAGGTGACATGGAAGTCAGTATGAGGCACTAAACTTCCATAGAGTGATCAAGATATTTATTCAAATATCTTTTTCTTTTTAAGTGGTATCGAGACCAAGCTCACAAGGCAACGACCCCTCAAGGATGTATAACCTCCTCTTCTAACTCTGAATAGTCCTAAGATTTATGTATCAATCAATGAAGTTGCTTCTAGTGAGTCTATTTTTCTTTTTGAGAATTGATCAATATGTTGAGTTTGTCATGGTGATTATATGATCTACAATTTACAGATAAAAGAATTAGTAATTTTATTTTTAATTAACATTCATTTTAATTACTTCTTTAATAATTAAATTACTCCTACTATTTTTCTCAAGCTAATAGCCCTTACTGTTATACTCAAAAAGTTTCGGTGAACTTTCTAATATATCGAAATCCCATCGCATTAACTATCTCTTTCGCTTTAGCGAACAAGTTTGAATTGATTGAATAGGTAAATTTCAAATTAATCAACAAAAGCCCATGATCTCAAGCTAGGTTTTACCCCAACAAATCATGTAACATAAAATGTGACTCTCAATGTTAGTAGGGTAGATAGTACATATCTCTTTGCATCAATAAGTGTATTCTCTCTTTATGCCTCTAATATACTTCACATTACTTTGGCAAACAAGCAAAATACACTAGTTAAGTTGAATATGAACATTTTCTAATTTTCTTCCTGGCAAAAGTTTACCCTTCACTTTAACGAACAAGATTCCAATGAACAGAAGCTTAGTTAGGGCATCATATTAGAAGACATGAATTTAATCTTAGACTTAATATTTGATTTGAAGGTTTTTAATTAATTAGTCTCATTAAAGTAAAGCTGCATGTTAGGTGATATCTGTAAAATATAACCATCCACATATATACAACAGTGTAAAATAAACGTACTAGCATACAACCATAACTAATGTTAAGTCCCTTAAGCCAAAAAGAGTTTGATTGGTCAACCTAGGTGAACCTTTATCTTCAGATCTTCATGCTTGTCTTTTTGCCTCCAATCTTCAATAATTACATGGTTTTGTTTCCAATATACATGATTCTAAGAAAATAAAATAAAAATCTAAACTAAAGAAGAAAGTGGATTAAGGTAGGGCACCCAGACCCTATTTCAAAATTACAATCTAAAGAAAATAAAATAAAAAAGACATTCACATTGGTTCTTTGACTGTGTATTGGGCAACATGCATACATATATCCATACATATACATCCAATTAAAATTAAATTTAAATTATTATTTAGTCAAGTGTAAAATTACATTTTGGTCTCTAAAGTTTTTGTAAAATCATTATTCAACCCCAAAGCATAAAAAAATTTTAATTTGGCCCAAATTCAACAAAACAGAACCAAACTGTAATTTTTAACTTTATTGGGTATGTAGGCGAGACGTCTAGTCATGATTCTATAATTCAACAAAATTCCAAAAAGATGCACATTTGGACACGTGGCAAAATACCATGATGAGTCATTGTTTAACCAAAATGAAATTTATTGTAGCTGTGACATATAATGGTCTCATAGCTTGACACATGGAAAAATGCTATGATGGGTCACGACTGGACTATAATGAAAAATGGTTTAGTTGTGACACCCTTCCCCATCTATGGCCATGATATGTCATAGCTGGACCATTTTGAATATAGTCTAACTGTAACACCTAATGGTGTCCCTCATTGGTGTGTCATAGTTGAACCAAACTGAAAAAGGTCTAACGTGACCCTTATGGTGCCAAGCACTAAGTAAGTGTGACGGTTAGACCAAAATTGGTATAGTCGTGACACCTCATTCGGTGTAAGGTCCTTTTAGATGACACCTGCATTCACGACAAGTTTCTAGACAAGTCTTCTGAATTTTTTAGTGACAAAAAATCTGGAAAACTCATGTTCTTATCAAGCCTCTACTGGGGTGAGAAAATATGGCACGTAAACCATACTCACACTAACAATATGACTTTCAACCTTAATTCAGCTTACAAAAATAACAAAACTCAAACAAAACAATAAGAAATCGTCAGTTGATAATTTAACACACATTTACGTTGTTTATGAAACTCTACAAATTGTGTGGTAACACGATTGCAAATTAACTTTACTAGTTTTAGGGTTTTGATTAATTCAATTACGTGTAACAATAGGTAAAATAATCAAAATAAGTAAACATTATTTTCATGAAAATTTGCCTAAATGGTGGCTCTAATACCATTGTTGAGTTTTAGGGCACCATTAACCAGTAGTGCAGTAGAATTAATAAATTTATAAAAATTATAATCCTAAAATCTTGACCAGGATACCCATTTTAAAACATATTTATCATGAACATTCAAAACAACTGTAAGGTATTTTAGGGTTTATACCTACGTTGGTGGTTTTTCCAAGTCTTCACATGGCAAAGAAACAAACGTTATCCAACCTGAGTCTGGCAACTTTTTGGTATCTACGCGAAGCATGAACACAGGAGGTTTTCTAGGAAAAAGGCTACTAAGGCTCCTGTGTTAGATGAAAGACATGTTCAAAGGAAGAGAGAATTTCATAAAAACTCAGACGATATGTGTATTAAGTGTGATGGATATCTTATGTAAACAAAACACTTTTTATATACAAATGCACAGGAATCCTAGTTTAATTAGGATTCCAATTAATCCCATGCTAAAGTGACATGTATAAGTTGCACACAAGTGTGCCTCCTATGCATATCCTCTAAGCATTCACGATTTCGACAATAAGTGTCTAGTCGTGCCATGTTATACATGGCCGACATCAACTCCACCGAGTACTTGGGTTTGTGTACTTTAGTCAATGCATGGTCAAACTAAATCTCTCAACCCAAAGGGTAAACTTGATCCATTCAAGCCTTTCTCTCTTTTTCTAAATACCAGGATTGTCATTAAATGATTCTCGCCTCTGGGTTCGAATTAACCACTATATGCGTGCGACCTATAAACTCTCCATCAAACTAATAGTGTTTGAATTTGGATCAAATTTAGACACAGACTAAAATTGGCCTTTAGTAAAACGTCATAGCCAACCAATACAATAGAATGTTAACGAAAATCTCTTAAACTTTTACAACATCATAGTTATGTGTAATTCAATCTTTTCATCAACCAATATTTCTCAAGGCTGAGATATAGAAATATGTCTATCTCAATAGTTTTTCGGTATGAATTAATACACATTAATGACTTACATAGATTAGGCTATAACTTTCTCATGTGACCATAAATTCAAGTAGTCATGAATGTCATTCAGTATTTTCATATGTGATATATTTTCCTATGCTCAAGAGTGACAAATCTTTTATTGATCAACTATAGCCTTTACGTATCTCATGATATGGTTGTACATTACCTTTATAATACCCCAGTTATGACGACATGTTTGATAGTGCCAAACAATACTAATTCTTACATGAGACGGTCTGGTGACCTCAAGTTATAAGATCACATGCACCCGTGATGTTCAAAGATTTATTCTATAGACACTAGAGTAACCACCCATATGAATATCCTCTGGTAGGGTTAGTCTAATGAATACATCTATAACGTGACCTATTTGTTATACCAAGCTATCTACAAACAGCTTCGATACTTGAGAACTATCGTCACCTTTTGGTGGGATCACTCAACATTATGATAATCTCATCATCATCATATGTGCACTTGTATATTGTAATGTCAAGATTACAGACGTTTTTAGAATGACCGCTTAATGTGTATATAGAGTTATCAAGATCAATTGTCTGATCTTTTTGTCATAGTTATACCATTTTAAACGTATGTTATTTACACAATCATAGAAAAAGATATACATATGAATTAATAATAATTAATTCTTTATTAACTAATGAATATAAAATTACAATTACAAATGCCAAATCAATTGGCTCTAAGGCACCTTCCCTAACAAATTTATCAACTTCACAAGACAACATTTCATGATAAAATCTTTCCACCCTTCATCTCAACTTCATCAAGCACTCTTAGTACGTAAAGCATAACACTTTATATATCATTTACTAAAAGTAACTATCGTTGCCATACACATTGCAAAAATACAATAAAGCATAAATCACATAATCAATCTTTTCTCCATAATTCTATCATTCACTTAACACAATCTTGTCATCATGAGCATGCAATCAATCTTAATAGTAGAACAACATCTCTTCAAATCATATAACATCATGTGCAACATAGGGAGTGTGTCAAACCCTACTTACCTTCTGGAGATTTCTATCGTAGTGAAGTTAATCAAAAGGGCTCCTTCTCTCTTTATTTTCTTTCACCACATTGTCAAAATTGATCTATTAGAGATACTCTACAAAAGTTTGATGATTAACCTCTCTCTCTATCTCTTTCTTTTTGGAAAACGCTCATATATGATTAAGGATAAAGATTCCTAAAATGCAACCATCATACATTTTTAATAACTAAAATTGCATTCAACACACATGGGATGTGTCTAGGGCATATGACCATGTGTCACTTAAATTTACACGGAGTCAACTTATCTGAGTAACATGGCAATGACACACAGGCATGACCTCATTATACACATTCATGTGTCATAGAAAACTCACACTTGACTTTCAAATCACATTGACTCAAGTATATATTTAATAAATCCTTATAGAAAGACCATTTTATCCTTAAGACATACCTGCAAATGTTATAAGTTCTTTTAACCATATACTCCAAATTTTGCAACTACGCTCTTTAGGACTTCATCTTCCTCTTAAAGACTTTATCTACTTTTCTTGAGACTGAAAAGGAATTTGCAAAGCAACACATGACATGATATCATTATAAACTTCTTGAATTTGAAGTCTAAGAGCATTTATAGGTTGGATAATAGTTTGACTTTGAGACTCTAACTTCTTCTCAATTCTTTTTATCCTCATGTTGATGTCTTGTAAAACTTGGTTTTGCATAACAACATTTTGAAAATGTTAGTTAAGAATAACTTCTACAAGGTAGATGGTTTCTTGAGTACCATTAAGATGAACAATTTGTAAAGTTTTAACTTTCCAAACTTGTTTGGTCTAAGTGAGTGGATCAATTGTTGACTCTAGAGGAGGAAAGTCAGCTAGTTGGAATACCCTGACTGTAGGAATAGGAGGTGGAACCTGTTTAGGCATCCACTAAACAGAACACTTTTTCACAGACTTAGTCTTTGAACTAAGCTTAATAATAGGAATCTGCTTTCTCAGAGAAGGAGGAGGATTGATTATTGAGTAATGATGGTGGATGTTTGATTTAGTAATTATATTTTTAACTTCTTATTTGGTGTTAGGGTCCAATACCATGATTATTTGTACATCAATAACTGATATTAAGAAATACATACTCAATTAGTTCATGTTTTGCTAAACCTAGGATTTTATTTAGAGATAAATATAAATTTTTTGTGGATAAATTGATTATTATAGAAATTAATGGATTTTGATGAACATTATACCATAAAAGTAGATAAGTTTTTAATCTTAACACATTTAATTAACCTTGAGAGAGGAATTGGGTAAATAAAATAGGATAATCAACTATCAATAATTCATTTTATCATTAATCTTATTCAAAGTTGTTAGTGATTTTTCAAAAATTGATAGTAAAATCGTAAACCTTAAGCTTCTTTATATTAGTATTTTACTTTTAATTTTTTAGGTGTTCATTACTTTTCATCAATTTCGGCTAATTAATTTGCATTTTAATTCAATTCCCCTTTATTAGCATATTTTATTTCTACAACTAATCTTAATTACAAAATGAACTAGTACTCAACAATTAATCCCTATGAGACCGACATCTTTTTATATTACTTGATTGACTTGTATACTTGCAAGTCATAGACAATAAGTTTTTTGCATCATTATCAAGAACTAGTGCTTTATTGATATTAGTATAATTTATAATTTGACTAGACTAGAGTTTTATTTTACTTTAATTTTGTTTTATTTGATTTCCTGTTTTTGTTCTTTTCTTGTAGATGTTTTATTGGTTTATGATTAGATCTCAAAATTCAAAAAATTTAGAATTTGACAGAGAAATCGAGAGAACCTTTAAAATACATATAGGAGAAAGACAAGCAAGACAAATAATAATAACAATTAGTGAGCTCTTCGTGAGTTTGTTATGCCTATTACTCATGATAGTTATTCTAGTGTTGTGAAACCCGTTGTGGATGCCTACAAGTTTGAGATCAAACCTTCTATTATTCAAATGGTCCAAAATAAATAAATTTAGAGAGTCAGCAAATGAAGATCCATATGTCCACTTATCGTGTTTCTCTCAACTATGTGACACCTTCAAGATGAATGAGATTCTTGATGATGCAATTAAAATGAGGTTATTTCCATTTTCATTGAGGGATAAAGTGAATGTTTGATTAAATTCAAGGGCACTTGACACATTTACTACCCGGCAAGCATTTTATCAAGCTTTCTTTGCAAAATATTTCCAAGCCAATAAAACTATTAAATTGAGAAATGAAATCGCTATTTTTTACCATAAGGATAACGAGTCTTTATATGAAGCTTGAGAAAGGTTTAAGGATTTACAAAGGCAGTGCTCTTATCATGGTTTGTCTGAGTAGTTAGTTGTTCAGACTTTATACAATGGTCTTTCTTATTATTTGAAAAGTATTTTGGATACAACTACTAATGGGTCATTAATTGGTAAAATATCTTATATGACTTTGCAATTGATTGAAAAAATAACTTCCAATAGTTGTTAGTGGTCCAATGATAGAGCTAGTCATAAAAGACCTTTAGAAGTGCATGAGGTGGATGGAATTACCATGGTGAATGTCAAGTTGGATGCATTGACAAAGCAATTAGAAAGGTTAGATATGAATGTTGTACTTACTTCTAGTTGTGAGATGTGTGATGGAGATCATGCGAGCTATGGATGTCAATTAGGTATCTATTATGCACTAGAGCCTTTAAATGAGCAACTAAACTTCCTTAACTACAACCAAAAGGGATAGGATAATCCTTATTCAAATACATATAACACAAGTTGGAGGGAACCACACCCAAACTTCACACGGTCAAACGAAACCAATACTTCCAACACAAACCAAAATTTTAGACAGCCATCTCCAAAGTTTCAAGCTAGAAACATTAACCCACAACCTTTACATCACCATTAACCTTCTCAAGAATAGAAATCAAATTTAGAATTGATGATGGAGAACTTTATTCTTGCTCAAAAATATTAATTTGATGTCTAAGATGAAGCCATTAGATAACTTACCACCAAGGTTAATTAATAAACTACACATAATACAATGTTTGGGGTATAGTTGGGTCAACAAGCAAGTGCTTTTAATTCTAGGGAAATGGGAAAGTTTCCTAGCCAACCTTAGAGCACAATAGAATATTACAATGCAATTGTCACTAGAAGCGGTAAACAATTAGGTGAATCTGTAGGCACAGTTGAGAATGTGGTTGATGATAAGTGTAAGTAAGAGGAAAGTGAAAACATTGGTGTCAAGAATGAAGAAATGGTTCAAGAAGCTCCTGAAAAGAAACTCTCATTGAACACCTATACTACACCTTTGCCTTTTCCTCAAAGATTCCAAAAGGCAAAGTTTGATCAACAATTTGGGAAATTTTTGGATGTTTTCAAACAAATACATCTCAATGTTCCTTTTATAGAGGCTATAACTCAAATGTCAGTGTATGCCAAATTTTTCAAAGATATGCTCTCACATAAAAGGAAATTTAAAGAGTTTGAAATGGTAGTTCTTTTAAAGGAGTGCATTGTCATCTTATAAAACAAGCTACTATAAAAGCTTAATGATCCAGGGATTTTTTTTATTCCCTGTGTAATTGCTAAAAAATCTTTTGATAAAACTTTATGTAATCTTAGTACAAGTATAAGTCTAATGTCATTGTCTATATGCAGGAGATTGTAGCTTGGAAAATTAAAACTTACAATAGTAACCTTGCAATTAGCAGATAGATCTATAAAGTATCCTATGAGAATAATGGAAAATGTGTTAGTTAAAGTTAGAAAATTTTATATTTTCGTAGATTTTGTAGTGTTGAAGATGGAAAAGGACATTCAAGTTTTTCTCATTCTACGAAGACCATTCCTAGCTACAGCTGGAACAATTATTGATGTTAAAAATAGAAAAATCACTTTTAAGATTGGTGATAAAAAAGTTGAATTTAATGTTTGTCTAATCAAAGTAACATTGTGAGTTCATGTTGCAAGGTCGATATTACGGATAAGTGCACAAAAGAGGTATCTAACAAGAAATATCTAGAGGATCCACTTGAAACGTGGATCGTACATGATGCTATGATAAAATACAAAGAATGCTTTCTTCAACTGGATGAATTTAAACTGAATACCTACGAAAATATTGAGGTCTACGAGGAAAGAACTAGAAGATGGCATGAGAAGCATGTCCTAAAGAAAGAATTTTGCGAAGGTGACATGGTATTGCTTTCTAATTCAAGGCTAAAGTTCTTTTTAGACAAACTCAAGTCAAGATGTTTAGGACCTTGCAAAGTGATGAACTTATTCTCAAATGGGGCTATCTAGGGCTGGATTCGAGTCGAGCCAGCTCGAGCTCGATCGAGCTTGAGCCAAGCTTGAGCTGGCTCGGGTTGGCTCGGTAATTTTTTTTAAAATTTTTTATACAAAACGACGTCGTTTTGATCCATATATATATACAAAACGGTGCCGTTTTGATATAAAAAATGAGCCGAACCGAGCCATAAACGAGCCGAGCCGAAAACGAGCTGAACTCGAGCCGAGCCGAGTTCAGCTCGAGCCGAACTCGAGCCGGCCATAAAAAAAACGAGCCGAGCCGAGCTCGGCTCGGCTTGAATCCAGCCCTAGGGCTATCGAGGTATGGACTGACAAATATGAATCTCTCAAAGTAAATGGATCGATATTAAAATCATATCTTATTGGTGAACCTATTAACGTGAGTGTTTCTTGCCTACTATATGATCGTCCACCTTGATTTTTATAAATTGAAGTCAAGCTAAAAACCATAAATTAACGCTCTTGAGAGATAACCCAAGTTTTTCTTTCTTTACATAATTTTCTTTTAGTTCATTGATGAATAATTTTTCTCATATTTAGTTTAAATTTCTTCATTTTGTTTATGTCAAGTAAGTCTCGAGACATGAAACAATTGAAGTTCAAGTTTGGGCATAAGAAGTACTTTCAAGCTACAAAAGGGGGTATACTTAAATCTTACTTAAATTGATGTTTTCATTGGTTGTGATATGTATGATTTATTGTGTTTATACCATTGATTGCATTAATTAGATTGATTGATTTCTTTGTGATGTTGAATTTGTTAAGGGAGAGCATGAAATTTGAATTTATTTGAAGCTTGTAGTATAAGCTTGTGGAGCAACATTTATGAGTGCTAAATATGTCATAAAAGTGTTCATATTTAGCCTCTGGAATGAAATGGATATTGGTTATTTTATTTTAATTTTTTCTTACTCTTTTCTTATATATATATATATATATATATATATATATATATATATATATCTTGTCTTAAAACCCTAACCCCTTCCCATTTATTCTCTGCGCCCCGCTAACCTTTCCTTTTTGTTAACAAGAGGGTCACCTTTTCCATAGTACACCACAAAATCGTATTTGCTAGTAGGTTCACCAAGAAGATCATATCCTAGAACACCAACTTTGTATCTTTCATATAAGAGATGTTGTACATTCTTCCTTTTGTTTTTTTTTTTTTGCGGGTGAAAACTTGTCTCTACGTTGTCAGTTTTTTTTATTGTAAACGTCTATTCTATGCAAGATACACATTTGCAATTTGGGTCTTCAACATTATGGGGCTTAAGAAGATAAATGGTTTGACCATGAGAGGTGAAATCATAGATTTCTTCTTGGATTTCTTTTTCTTCAAGAGAAACACTCAAAAGTGAACTGTGTTGAAAAACAGGGTGGTGTTGATGCTTCTATAGGCTGGAAGGAGATAGATAGCCTGCCACTAGAAGTTCTAGAGTAAAAAGCTAACTAGACTAGATAGACTGAGTAGAGGATGATGCTTGATGTTACTATTCATAAGTCGTATACCACCATTTTAGGATAAGTTCCTCAAGTTTGACCTTTAGAATTTGTCGTGGAACAATAGTGCAACTCGAAACTTGGTCTGACTGCACATTAAGAAAAATAGCATTATGAGTTCCTTGGGAATTAGCAAGATCAAAGGAATGATTCTACACTTTGTATGCCATTTGATAATGAATGGTTGCCATTGAAGTATGACCTTGTGAAATAGCACCAGAAACTTGGATTTGGAATTTTAGAGCATTGCACAACTGGGGATCTTTAAAAGACATGCAGAAATTTGGAAACAAAGTCACCATTACAATTTCAGCATTAAGAGTAGCTTGAACTGTACCAAGACAAGTATGCTCAAAATTTGGGAATCTTGTATCAAAGTAGTGATAGTTTCTTGAAAGAAGAAAGGGGCTTGAATTATGATATGGATTCAAAAAGGTAAGGTTGGTTAAAGGTAGCCGAAACTCAAAAGGCAAATATTTTACTTCATACAAACTATCAATCTTGTAAGAAAACCGCCGATCTAAGGGAGAGGCAGAAATGATAGAGTTGGATTCATTCGCTTAATTAGAAGACATGTTGGAAGATTTGTTCGGCAGAATATCTCTAATCTTTACCTTAACCTAGCATATAAGAACACACTATGGGTTAATTATACAAGGCTATTGAACAAACATGGCTCTGATACCACAAAAATTTTGGATTGACCACTGACACAGCTAACAATGCTCCAAGGCATGTTCGGGAGAATTAGGATTAGACACTAAAGAAAACCGAATATGGCCAAGACGCTTTACTTTTCTCAAAATGGCTATAGATCCTCTTTGGTTTTCAACTTAGTCTTTTCCAACAAGTTATGTGATAGAGATAACTTTGGTCTGAAATTTTCGATGAGGTTTTGATAATATTTCCATGAGCTTAGTCATCACCATCAAGATAGGAGTATAGAGATTATTTTCCAAAAAGATTATTCTAGATGTACCTTCATCAGTATTCACATGTATCCACGATTGTGGATAAAAATTAGAGGAAAAAATAAAAACAAGTTCAAATTTTGCATACACAACATGCAGTGGTTTCTTGGTTTGAATAAAATTTCCCACAATTTCTATTCATTCATTAAAGGAAATCATACAAAGATGTTACAAACGTTTTAAAAAAGTACAATTTATACAAAAGGAAATAAATGGAAGTAAAATAGAAATATAATATTGTAATAATTCTTTACATGATCTCCTATATTAAATCAATACTTCATAAATTTGAAATAAATCAGATCTTCCAACAATAAAATGATATTGTTTTTTCGCATTTGTGAGCCTATCAAGCCGAATGCCCAATGGTTCAAGCTCGTGCATGACCCAATATAGTTTGTCTCAAGTTTGAACAAGCTTAGCTGGCAATCAAACCCAAGTCAAATCGGCTCAAATCCACCCCGTATCATTCCCCCAACCCAATCCCATACACAAAGATTCCTAGCCAAGTACTTTTGCAAAGCCTAATCTAGTAACTACACTAAAAAAAAATTCTAGGCCTATCCAAATCAAACAGTTGAAAGAGAATGCAAACTTTCTCCATTAATCCTTCTCCAAACCTGCTTCATGTTTCTGACCTAACAAGCAAGCTGAATTATTGTAATTATTATTACTATTATTATTATTATTATTACTATTATTATTATTATTATAATTATTATTATTATTATTATTGTGCTAAAACAGTGATCACACATCAAATTCTGAAGGACCAGATTAATTATTTGAAGGCAAAGAGTGTATTGTTCATAAGAAAAAGTATGTTGAAAGTTAGTAAATAACCATATGTCAACCAGTTCTACAATCACAATGATCATAATATAGCGCTATATGGAACCATCATGAAAACGATCGAATGCCAAATATTAAACAAAAAAGAAAAGAAAGAAACAGGACTGCCATATATCTACACTGTGAGTTAGAACTAAGCAAACCTTGTTTCCAACATTTAAAATACATAATGGGTTAAAGAAATAACCAGTTGAGGAGCTGCAGAAGCATATAATTGCCTCAGAAAACCATTGGTGGCTTCCTCAACACTGGAAGAACCATAAAAATTGCATCATGATAGTTCCAGCTCCATTTACTTAGCCCTTTTGAAATTTGTCCACGTATGCCTGCCATGGTTATAAAATTATGTAATAATTAGGTTTTTTGACACACAAAGAAAAGAGAAGGTTGTGTGCGTGAACTCACGTGAACAAGTTTGCTAAGCTTTGGTTTCGAAAATGCCAGATATTGGTTAATTTTTTCTTGTGTTTGAGGAATATTAGCAGCCTCCTGCATAGTACCAGTAACTTTATCAACTACTTTCTTCACTATGTTTTTGTAAGCATCTTTGGTAACTTGACCTTCTTTCCATGTAGGTTTCAGGATCTCCTTAACAAACTCCACCAGTGCAAATTTAAATGTGCGAATCGCTCTAGGTTCCTTACTTTCCTTAGCATCCTTCCTTTTTCTACCTTCATCATCATCCGTGTCATCACCATCTATTTTCCACACAGTATCATTCTCTAGAACAAATTGATTTACTTGTGCTTTCTTGGTTTCCTCAGCCTCCACTCCACCACTGTTGTTACTGATCTTGCAATCTGCATCTGGTTCCACCTGTATTGATATTTGGCTCTTGTGAGATGGTTCTTCTGAACCACCATTAGGAATCTCTGGCTTTACATCCACAGCGCTTTTCTGTCCGACAGACTTTATTATAAACAGTGGGAGGTCAACAGCATTCTGCTTCTTGGAGTCAATGCTATCACATAAAGGATCATACTGCGATTGAGATTTAATGGTTTCATTCTGCTGATTGGTCACAGCAGAATCTGGCTCAAGAGAACCTTCAGCATTCACAGATGAAGACACTTGCACCAGATTAGGGGAATTAAGAGCAGTATAAAGTTGGGGTAACTGCTGCTGATTTCCAAGAAACTGAACAAGAGAGGCTGAAAGCTCAGTGAGCTTTTCACCGCCAACCACATCTTGAGCTGGCTTAATTCCAGAACTAAACTGTGATGCACTTTTATCTAAAATGCCTGGTTTGTTGATTGATTTTTCCTCCAGAAACGTTGTGTGAGTTTGAGGAATTTTTATATGTCCTCCAGAAGGTTCAGAAGTGACTGCACCTTGATTTTGTCCAAAGGAATTTAAGCTTGAGAAGGGTAGAGCACTTG